>NC_136065.1:586189985-587581736 GCF_964261635.1 Lissotriton helveticus
GGGACCGGTTTCTGGCATTTCAGCCGTCTTCGGCCCGGCTTGCTTGAATCCTAGATGGTGCAATGAGCAAGGGACTCACATCTGAGTATACCCTTCCACGCTGAGGGTGGACAAAATTATTTACAACAAGGGGTGGTGATGGACAGAGTCTCTGAATTAAGCAGAGTACTCTCACCAGTCAAGAGATCAGGGCTAGATCCAACACCGTTTTTTAGCTCAATTGCACCATCCCAGTTTCAGACCTGGCTGTATGCAAACTAGTCTGTCCCTGGCCCAGTGCATCATGGGAACAGGGCAGACCAGACTACAAAAGCCAATTCTTACACTGGGAAGGAAACAAGCTTCCGTGGGACCGGTTTCTGGCATTTCAGCCGTCTTCGGCCCGGCTTGCTTGAATCCTGATGGTGCAATGAGCAAGGGACTCACATCTGAGTATACCCTTCCACGCTTAGGGTGGACAAAATTATTTACAACAAGGGGTGGTGATGGACAGAGTCTCTGAATTAAGCAGAGTACTCTCACCCAGTCAAGAGATCAGGGCTAGATCCAACACCGTTTTTTAGCTCATTGCACCATCCCAGTTTCAGAACCTGGCTGTATGCAAACTAGTCTGTCCCTGGCCCAGTGCATCATGGGAACAGGGCAGACCAGACTACAAAAGCCAATTCTTACACTGGGAAGGAAACAAGCTTCCGGGGACCGGTTTCTGGCATTTCAGCCGTCTTCGGCCCGGCTTGCTTGAATCCTGATGGTGCAATGAGCAAGGGACTCACATCTGAGTATACCCTTCCACGCTTAGGGTGGACAAAATTATTTACAACAAGGGGTGGTGATGGACAGAGTCTCTGAATTAAGCAGAGTACTCCACCCAGTCAAGAGATCAGGGCTAGATCCAACACCGTTTTTTAGCTCATTGCACCATCCCAGTTTCAGAACCTGGCTGTATGCAAACTAGTCTGTCCCTGGCCCAGTGCATCATGGGAACAGGGCAGACCAGACTACAAAAGCCAATTCTTACACTGGGAAGGAAACAAGCTTCCGGGGACCGGTTTCTGGCATTTCAGCCGTCTTCGGCCCGGCTTGCTTGAATCCTGATGGTGCAATGAGCAAGGGACTCACATCTGAGTATACCCTTCCACGCTTAGGGTGGACAAAATTATTTACAACAAGGGGTGGTGATGGACAGAGTCTCTGAATTAAGCAGAGTACTCTCACCCAGTCAAGAGATCAGGGCTAGATCCAACACCGTTTTTTAGCTCATTGCACCATCCCAGTTTCAGAACCTGGCTGTATGCAAACTAGTCTGTCCCTGGCCCAGTGCATCATGGGAACAGGGCAGACCAGACTACAAAAGCCAATTCTTACACTGGGAAGGAACAAGCTTCCGGGGACCGGTTTCTGGCATTTCAGCCGTCTTCGGCCCGGCTTGCTTGAATCCTGATGGTGCAATGAGCAAGGGACTCACATCTGAGTATACCCTTCCACGCTTAGGGTGGACAAAATTATTTACAACAAGGGGTGGTGATGGACAGAGTCTCTGAATTAAGCAGAGTACTCTCACCCAGTCAAGAGATCAGGGCTAGATCCAACACCGTTTTTTAGCTCATTGCACCATCCCAGTTTCAGAACCTGGCTGTATGCAAACTAGTCTGTCCCTGGCCCAGTGCATCATGGGAACAGGGCAGACCAGACTACAAAAGCCAATTCTTACACTGGGAAGGAAACAAGCTTCCGGGGACCGGTTTCTGGCATTTCAGCCGTCTTCGGCCCGGCTTGCTTGAATCCTGATGGTGCAATGAGCAAGGGACTCACATCTGAGTATACCCTTCCACGCTTAGGGTGGACAAAATTATTTACAACAAGGGGTGGTGATGGACAGAGTCTCTGAATTAAGCAGAGTACTCTCACCCAGTCAAGAGATCAGGGCTAGATCCAACACCGTTTTTTAGCTCATTGCACCATCCCAGTTTCAGAACCTGGCTGTATGCAAACTAGTCTGTCCCTGGCCCAGTGCATCATGGGAACAGGGCAGACCAGACTACAAAAGCCAATTCTTACACTGGGAAGGAAACAAGCTTCCGGGGACCGGTTTCTGGCATTTCAGCCGTCTTCGGCCCGGCTTGCTTGAATCCTGATGGTGCAATGAGCAAGGGACTCACATCTGAGTATACCCTTCCACGCTTAGGGTGGACAAAATTATTTACAACAAGGGGTGGTGATGGACAGAGTCTCTGAATTAAGCAGAGTACTCTCACCCAGTCAAGAGATCAGGGCTAGATCCAACACCGTTTTTTAGCTCATTGCACCATCCCAGTTTCAGAACCTGGCTGTATGCAAACTAGTCTGTCCCTGGCCCAGTGCATCATGGGAACAGGGCAGACCAGACTACAAAAGCCAATTCTTACACTGGGAAGGAAACAAGCTTCCGGGGACCGGTTTCTGGCATTTCAGCCGTCTTCGGCCCGGCTTGCTTGAATCCTGATGGTGCAATGAGCAAGGGACTCACATCTGAGTATACCCTTCCACGCTTAGGGTGGACAAAATTATTTACAACAAGGGGTGGTGATGGACAGAGTCTCTGAATTAAGCAGAGTACTCTCACCCAGTCAAGAGATCAGGGCTAGATCCAACACCGTTTTTTAGCTCATTGCACCATCCCAGTTTCAGAACCTGGCTGTATGCAAACTAGTCTGTCCCTGGCCCAGTGCATCATGGGAACAGGGCAGACCAGACTACAAAAGCCAATTCTTACACTGGGAAGGAAACAAGCTTCCGGGGACCGGTTTCTGGCATTTCAGCCGTCTTCGGCCCGGCTTGCTTGAATCCTGATGGTGCAATGAGCAAGGGACTCACATCTGAGTATACCCTTCCACGCTTAGGGTGGACAAAATTATTTACAAACAAGGGGTGGTGATGGACAGAGTCTCTGAATTAAGCAGAGTACTCTCACCCAGTCAAGAGATCAGGGCTAGATCCAACACCGTTTTTTAGCTCATTGCACCATCCCAGTTTCAGAACCTGGCTGTATGCAAACTAGTCTGTCCCTGGCCCAGTGCATCATGGGAACAGGGCAGACCAGACTACAAAAGCCAATTCTTACACTGGGAAGGAAACAAGCTTCCGGGGACCGGTTTCTGGCATTTCAGCCGTCTTCGGCCCGGCTTGCTTGAATCCTGATGGTGCAATGAGCAAGGGACTCACATCTGAGTATACCCTTCCACGCTTAGGGTGGACAAAATTATTTACAACAAGGGGTGGTGATGGACAGAGTCTCTGAATTAAGCAGAGTACTCTCACCCAGTCAAGAGATCAGGGCTAGATCCAACACCGTTTTTTAGCTCATTGCACCATCCCAGTTTCAGAACCTGGCTGTATGCAAACTAGTCTGTCCCTGGCCCAGTGCATCATGGGAACAGGGCAGACCAGACTACAAAAGCCAATTCTTACACTGGGAAGGAAACAAGCTTCCGGGGACCGGTTTCTGGCATTTCAGCCGTCTTCGGCCCGGCTTGCTTGAATCCTGATGGTGCAATGAGCAAGGGACTCACATCTGAGTATACCCTTCCACGCTTAGGGTGGACAAAATTATTTACAACAAGGGGTGGTGATGGACAGAGTCTCTGAATTAAGCAGAGTACTCTCACCCAGTCAAGAGATCAGGGCTAGATCCAACACCGTTTTTTAGCTCATTGCACCATCCCAGTTTCAGAACCTGGCTGTATGCAAACTAGTCTGTCCCTGGCCCAGTGCATCATGGGAACAGGGCAGACCAGACTACAAAAGCCAATTCTTACACTGGGAAGGAAACAAGCTTCCGGGGACCGGTTTCTGGCATTTCAGCCGTCTTCGGCCCGGCTTGCTTGAATCCTGATGGTGCAATGAGCAAGGGACTCACATCTGAGTATACCCTTCCACGCTTAGGGTGGACAAAATTATTTACAACAAGGGGTGGTGATGGACAGAGTCTCTGAATTAAGCAGAGTACTCTCACCCAGTCAAGAGATCAGGGCTAGATCCAACACCGTTTTTAGCTCATTGCACCATCCCAGTTTCAGAACCTGGCTGTATGCAAACTAGTCTGTCCCTGGCCCAGTGCATCATGGGAACAGGGCAGACCAGACTACAAAAGCCAATTCTTACACTGGGAAGGAAACAAGCTTCCGGGGACCGGTTTCTGGCATTTCAGCCGTCTTCGGCCCGGCTTGCTTGAATCCTGATGGTGCAATGAGCAAGGGACTCACATCTGAGTATACCCTTCCACGCTTAGGGTGGACAAAATTATTTACAACAAGGGGTGGTGATGGACAGAGTCTCTGAATTAAGCAGAGTACTCTCACCCAGTCAAGAGATCAGGGCTAGATCCAACACCGTTTTTTAGCTCATTGCACCATCCCAGTTTCAGAACCTGGCTGTATGCAAACTAGTCTGTCCCTGGCCCAGTGCATCATGGGAACAGGGCAGACCAGACTACAAAAGCCAATTCTTACACTGGGAAGGAAACAAGCTTCCGGGGACCGGTTTCTGGCATTTCAGCCGTCTTCGGCCCGGCTTGCTTGAATCCTGATGGTGCAATGAGCAAGGGACTCACATCTGAGTATACCCTTCCACGCTTAGGGTGGACAAAATTATTTACAACAAGGGGTGGTGATGGACAGAGTCTCTGAATTAAGCAGAGTACTCTCACCCAGTCAAGAGTGGACAGAGTCTCTGAATTAAGCAGAGTACTCTCACCCAGTCAAGAGATCAGGGCTAGATCCAACACCGTTTTTTAGCTCATTGCACCATCCCAGTTTCAGAACCTGGCTGTATCAAACTAGTCTTCTGCGATCTTACACTGGGAAGGAAACAAGCTTCCGGGGACCGGTTTCTGGCATTTCAGCCGTCTTCGGCCCGGCTTGCTTGAATCCTGAGGTGCAATGAGCAAGGGACTCACATCTGAGTATACCCTTCCACGCTTAGGGTGGACAAAATTATTTACAACAGGTGTACGGTATTGGACAGAGTCTCTGAATTAAGCAGAGTACTCTCACCCAGTCAAGAGATCAGGGCTAGATCCAACACCGTTTTTTAGCTCATTGCACCATCCCAGTTTCAGAACCTGGCTGTATGCAAACTAGTCTGTCCCTGGCCCAGTGCATCATGGGAACAGGGCAGACCAGACTACAAAAGCCAATTCTTACACTGGGAAGGAAACAAGCTTCCGGGGACCGGTTTCTGGCATTTCAGCCGTCTTCGGCCCGGCTTGCTTGAATCCTGATGGTGCAATGAGCAAGGGACTCACATCTGAGTATACCCTTCCACGCTTAGGGTGGACAAAATTATTTACAACAAGGGGTGGTGATGGACAGAGTCTCTGAATTAAGCAGAGTACTCTCACCCAGTCAAGAGATCAGGGCTAGATCCAACACCGTTTTTTAGCTCATTGCACCATCCCAGTTTCAGAACCTGGCTGTATGCAAACTAGTCTGTCCCTGGCCCAGTGCATCATGGGAACAGGGCAGACCAGACTACAAAAGCCAATTCTTACACTGGGAAGGAAACAAGCTTCCGGGGACCGGTTTCTGGCATTTCAGCCGTCTTCGGCCCGGCTTGCTTGAATCCTGATGGTGCAATGAGCAAGGGACTCACATCTGAGTATACCCTTCCACGCTTAGGGTGGACAAAATTATTTACAACAAGGGGTGGTGATGGACAGAGTCTCTGAATTAAGCAGAGTACTCTCACCCAGTCAAGAGATCAGGGCTAGATCCAACACCGTTTTTTAGCTCATTGCACCATCCCAGTTTCAGAACCTGGCTGTATGCAAACTAGTCTGTCCCTGGCCCAGTGCATCATGGGAACAGGGCAGACCAGACTACAAAAGCCAATTCTTACACTGGGAAGGAAACAAGCTTCCGGGGACCGGTTTCTGGCATTTCAGCCGTCTTCGGCCCGGCTTGCTTGAATCCTGATGGTGCAATGAGCAAGGGACTCACATCTGAGTATACCCTTCCACGCTTAGGGTGGACAAAATTATTTACAACAAGGGGTGGTGATGGACAGAGTCTCTGAATTAAGCAGAGTACTCTCACCCAGTCAAGAGATCAGGGCTAGATCCAACACCGTTTTTTAGCTCATTGCACCATCCCAGTTTCAGAACCTGGCTGTATGCAAACTAGTCTGTCCCTGGCCCAGTGCATCATGGGAACAGGGCAGACCAGACTACAAAAGCCAATTCTTACACTGGGAAGGAAACAAGCTTCCGGGGACCGGTTTCTGGCATTTCAGCCGTCTTCGGCCCGGCTTGCTTGAATCCTGATGGTGCAATGAGCAAGGGACTCACATCTGAGTATACCCTTCCACGCTTAGGGTGGACAAAATTATTTACAACAAGGGGTGGTGATGGACAGAGTCTCTGAATTAAGCAGAGTACTCTCACCCAGTCAAGAGATCAGGGCTAGATCCAACACCGTTTTTTAGCTCATTGCACCATCCCAGTTTCAGAACCTGGCTGTATGCAAACTAGTCTGTCCCTGGCCCAGTGCATCATGGGAACAGGGCAGACCAGACTACAAAAGCCAATTCTTACACTGGGAAGGAAACAAGCTTCCGGGGACCGGTTTCTGGCATTTCAGCCGTCTTCGGCCCGGCTTGCTTGAATCCTGATGGTGCAATGAGCAAGGGACTCACATCTGAGTATACCCTTCCACGCTTAGGGTGGACAAAATTATTTACAACAAGGGGTGGTGATGGACAGAGTCTCTGAATTAAGCAGAGTACTCTCACCCAGTCAAGAGATCAGGGCTAGATCCAACACCGTTTTTTAGCTCATTGCACCATCCCAGTTTCAGAACCTGGCTGTATGCAAACTAGTCTGTCCCTGGCCCAGTGCATCATGGGAACAGGGCAGACCAGACTACAAAAGCCAATTCTTACACTGGGAAGGAAACAAGCTTCCGGGGACCGGTTTCTGGCATTTCAGCCGTCTTCGGCCCGGCTTGCTTGAATCCTGATGGTGCAATGAGCAAGGGACTCACATCTGAGTATACCCTTCCACGCTTAGGGTGGACAAAATTATTTACAACAAGGGGTGGTGATGGACAGAGTCTCTGAATTAAGCAGAGTACTCTCACCCAGTCAAGAGATCAGGGCTAGATCCAACACCGTTTTTTAGCTCATTGCACCATCCCAGTTTCAGAACCTGGCTGTATGCAAACTAGTCTGTCCCTGGCCCAGTGCATCATGGGAACAGGGCAGACCAGACTACAAAAGCCAATTCTTACACTGGGAAGGAAACAAGCTTCCGGGGACCGGTTTCTGGCATTTCAGCCGTCTTCGGCCCGGCTTGCTTGAATCCTGATGGTGCAATGAGCAAGGGACTCACATCTGAGTATACCCTTCCACGCTTAGGGTGGACAAAATTATTTACAACAAGGGGTGGTGATGGACAGAGTCTCTGAATTAAGCAGAGTACTCTCACCCAGTCAAGAGATCAGGGCTAGATCCAACACCGTTTTTTAGCTCATTGCACCATCCCAGTTTCAGAACCTGGCTGTATGCAAACTAGTCTGTCCCTGGCCCAGTGCATCATGGGAACAGGGCAGACCAGACTACAAAAGCCAATTCTTACACTGGGAAGGAAACAAGCTTCCGGGGACCGGTTTCTGGCATTTCAGCCGTCTTCAGCCCGGCTTGCTTGAATCCTGATGGTGCAATGAGCAAGGGACTCACATCTGAGTATACCCTTCCACGCTTAGGGTGGACAAAATTATTTACAACAAGGGGTGGTGATGGACAGAGTCTCTGAATTAAGCAGAGTACTCTCACCCAGTCAAGAGATCAGGGCTAGATCCAACACCGTTTTTTAGCTCATTGCACCATCCCAGTTTCAGAACCTGGCTGTATGCAAACTAGTCTGTCCCTGGCCCAGTGCATCATGGGAACAGGGCAGACCAGACTACAAAAGCCAATTCTTACACTGGGAAGGAAACAAGCTTCCGGGGACCGGTTTCTGGCATTTCAGCCGTCTTCGGCCCGGCTTGCTTGAATCCTGATGGTGCAATGAGCAAGGGACTCACATCTGAGTATACCCTTCCACGCTTAGGGTGGACAAAATTATTTACAACAAGGGGTGGTGATGGACAGAGTCTCTGAATTAAGCAGAGTACTCTCACCCAGTCAAGAGATCAGGGCTAGATCCAACACCGTTTTTTAGCTCATTGCACCATCCCAGTTTCAGAACCTGGCTGTATGCAAACTAGTCTGTCCCTGGCCCAGTGCATCATGGGAACAGGGCAGACCAGACTACAAAAGCCAATTCTTACACTGGGAAGGAAACAAGCTTCCGGGGACCGGTTTCTGGCATTTCAGCCGTCTTCGGCCCGGCTTGCTTGAATCCTGATGGTGCAATGAGCAAGGGACTCACATCTGAGTATACCCTTCCACGCTTAGGGTGGACAAAATTATTTACAACAAGGGGTGGTGATGGACAGAGTCTCTGAATTAAGCAGAGTACTCTCACCCAGTCAAGAGATCAGGGCTAGATCCAACACCGTTTTTTAGCTCATTGCACCATCCCAGTTTCAGAACCTGGCTGTATGCAAACTAGTCTGTCCCTGGCCCAGTGCATCATGGGAACAGGGCAGACCAGACTACAAAAGCCAATTCTTACACTGGGAAGGAAACAAGCTTCCGGGGACCGGTTTCTGGCATTTCAGCCGTCTTCGGCCCGGCTTGCTTGAATCCTGATGGTGCAATGAGCAAGGGACTCACATCTGAGTATACCCTTCCACGCTTAGGGTGGACAAAATTATTTACAACAAGGGGTGGTGATGGACAGAGTCTCTGAATTAAGCAGAGTACTCTCACCCAGTCAAGAGATCAGGGCTAGATCCAACACCGTTTTTTAGCTCATTGCACCATCCCAGTTTCAGAACCTGGCTGTATGCAAACTAGTCTGTCCCTGGCCCAGTGCATCATGGGAACAGGGCAGACCAGACTACAAAAGCCAATTCTTACACTGGGAAGGAAACAAGCTTCCGGGGACCGGTTTCTGGCATTTCAGCCGTCTTCGGCCCGGCTTGCTTGAATCCTGATGGTGCAATGAGCAAGGGACTCACATCTGAGTATACCCTTCCACGCTTAGGGTGGACAAAATTATTTACAACAAGGGGTGGTGATGGACAGAGTCTCTGAATTAAGCAGAGTACTCTCACCCAGTCAAGAGATCAGGGCTAGATCCAACACCGTTTTTTAGCTCATTGCACCATCCCAGTTTCAGAACCTGGCTGTATGCAAACTAGTCTGTCCCTGGCCCAGTGCATCATGGGAACAGGGCAGACCAGACTACAAAAGCCAATTCTTACACTGGGAAGGAAACAAGCTTCCGGGGACCGGTTTCTGGCATTTCAGCCGTCTTCGGCCCGGCTTGCTTGAATCCTGATGGTGCAATGAGCAAGGGACTCACATCTGAGTATACCCTTCCACGCTTAGGGTGGACAAAATTATTTACAACAAGGGGTGGTGATGGACAGAGTCTCTGAATTAAGCAGAGTACTCTCACCCAGTCAAGAGATCAGGGCTAGATCCAACACCGTTTTTTAGCTCATTGCACCATCCCAGTTTCAGAACCTGGCTGTATGCAAACTAGTCTGTCCCTGGCCCAGTGCATCATGGGAACAGGGCAGACCAGACTACAAAAGCCAATTCTTACACTGGGAAGGAAACAAGCTTCCGGGGACCGGTTTCTGGCATTTCAGCCGTCTTCGGCCCGGCTTGCTTGAATCCTGATGGTGCAATGAGCAAGGGACTCACATCTGAGTATACCCTTCCACGCTTAGGGTGGACAAAATTATTTACAACAAGGGGTGGTGATGGACAGAGTCTCTGAATTAAGCAGAGTACTCTCACCCAGTCAAGAGATCAGGGCTAGATCCAACACCGTTTTTTAGCTCATTGCACCATCCCAGTTTCAGAACCTGGCTGTATGCAAACTAGTCTGTCCCTGGCCCAGTGCATCATGGGAACAGGGCAGACCAGACTACAAAAGCCAATTCTTACACTGGGAAGGAAACAAGCTTCCGGGGACCGGTTTCTGGCATTTCAGCCGTCTTCGGCCCGGCTTGCTTGAATCCTGATGGTGCAATGAGCAAGGGACTCACATCTGAGTATACCCTTCCACGCTTAGGGTGGACAAAATTATTTACAACAAGGGGTGGTGATGGACAGAGTCTCTGAATTAAGCAGAGTACTCTCACCCAGTCAAGAGATCAGGGCTAGATCCAACACCGTTTTTTAGCTCATTGCACCATCCCAGTTTCAGAACCTGGCTGTATGCAAACTAGTCTGTCCCTGGCCCAGTGCATCATGGGAACAGGGCAGACCAGACTACAAAAGCCAATTCTTACACTGGGAAGGAAACAAGCTTCCGGGGACCGGTTTCTGGCATTTCAGCCGTCTTCGGCCCGGCTTGCTTGAATCCTGATGGTGCAATGAGCAAGGGACTCACATCTGAGTATACCCTTCCACGCTTAGGGTGGACAAAATTATTTACAACAAGGGGTGGTGATGGACAGAGTCTCTGAATTAAGCAGAGTACTCTCACCCAGTCAAGAGATCAGGGCTAGATCCAACACCGTTTTTTAGCTCATTGCACCATCCCAGTTTCAGAACCTGGCTGTATGCAAACTAGTCTGTCCCTGGCCCAGTGCATCATGGGAACAGGGCAGACCAGACTACAAAAGCCAATTCTTACACTGGGAAGGAAACAAGCTTCCGGGGACCGGTTTCTGGCATTTCAGCCGTCTTCGGCCCGGCTTGCTTGAATCCTGATGGTGCAATGAGCAAGGGACTCACATCTGAGTATACCCTTCCACGCTTAGGGTGGACAAAATTATTTACAACAAGGGGTGGTGATGGACAGAGTCTCTGAATTAAGCAGAGTACTCTCACCCAGTCAAGAGATCAGGGCTAGATCCAACACCGTTTTTTAGCTCATTGCACCATCCCAGTTTCAGAACCTGGCTGTATGCAAACTAGTCTGTCCCTGGCCCAGTGCATCATGGGAACAGGGCAGACCAGACTACAAAAGCCAATTCTTACACTGGGAAGGAAACAAGCTTCCGGGGACCGGTTTCTGGCATTTCAGCCGTCTTCGGCCCGGCTTGCTTGAATCCTGATGGTGCAATGAGCAAGGGACTCACATCTGAGTATACCCTTCCACGCTTAGGGTGGACAAAATTATTTACAACAAGGGGTGGTGATGGACAGAGTCTCTGAATTAAGCAGAGTACTCTCACCCAGTCAAGAGATCAGGGCTAGATCCAACACCGTTTTTTAGCTCATTGCACCATCCCAGTTTCAGAACCTGGCTGTATGCAAACTAGTCTGTCCCTGGCCCAGTGCATCATGGGAACAGGGCAGACCAGACTACAAAAGCCAATTCTTACACTGGGAAGGAAACAAGCTTCCGGGGACCGGTTTCTGGCATTTCAGCCGTCTTCGGCCCGGCTTGCTTGAATCCTGATGGTGCAATGAGCAAGGGACTCACATCTGAGTATACCCTTCCACGCTTAGGGTGGACAAAATTATTTACAACAAGGGGTGGTGATGGACAGAGTCTCTGAATTAAGCAGAGTACTCTCACCCAGTCAAGAGATCAGGGCTAGATCCAACACCGTTTTTTAGCTCATTGCACCATCCCAGTTTCAGAACCTGGCTGTATGCAAACTAGTCTGTCCCTGGCCCAGTGCATCATGGGAACAGGGCAGACCAGACTACAAAAGCCAATTCTTACACTGGGAAGGAAACAAGCTTCCGGGGACCGGTTTCTGGCATTTCAGCCGTCTTCGGCCCGGCTTGCTTGAATCCTGATGGTGCAATGAGCAAGGGACTCACATCTGAGTATACCCTTCCACGCTTAGGGTGGACAAAATTATTTACAACAAGGGGTGGTGATGGACAGAGTCTCTGAATTAAGCAGAGTACTCTCACCCAGTCAAGAGATCAGGGCTAGATCCAACACCGTTTTTTAGCTCATTGCACCATCCCAGTTTCAGAACCTGGCTGTATGCAAACTAGTCTGTCCCTGGCCCAGTGCATCATGGGAACAGGGCAGACCAGACTACAAAAGCCAATTCTTACACTGGGAAGGAAACAAGCTTCCGGGGACCGGTTTCTGGCATTTCAGCCGTCTTCGGCCCGGCTTGCTTGAATCCTGATGGTGCAATGAGCAAGGGACTCACATCTGAGTATACCCTTCCACGCTTAGGGTGGACAAAATTATTTACAACAAGGGGTGGTGATGGACAGAGTCTCTGAATTAAGCAGAGTACTCTCACCCAGTCAAGAGATCAGGGCTAGATCCAACACCGTTTTTTAGCTCATTGCACCATCCCAGTTTCAGAACCTGGCTGTATGCAAACTAGTCTGTCCCTGGCCCAGTGCATCATGGGAACAGGGCAGACCAGACTACAAAAGCCAATTCTTACACTGGGAAGGAAACAAGCTTCCGGGGACCGGTTTCTGGCATTTCAGCCGTCTTCGGCCCGGCTTGCTTGAATCCTGATGGTGCAATGAGCAAGGGACTCACATCTGAGTATACCCTTCCACGCTTAGGGTGGACAAAATTATTTACAACAAGGGGTGGTGATGGACAGAGTCTCTGAATTAAGCAGAGTACTCTCACCCAGTCAAGAGATCAGGGCTAGATCCAACACCGTTTTTTAGCTCATTGCACCATCCCAGTTTCAGAACCTGGCTGTATGCAAACTAGTCTGTCCCTGGCCCAGTGCATCATGGGAACAGGGCAGACCAGACTACAAAAGCCAATTCTTACACTGGGAAGGAAACAAGCTTCCGGGGACCGGTTTCTGGCATTTCAGCCGTCTTCGGCCCGGCTTGCTTGAATCCTGATGGTGCAATGAGCAAGGGACTCACATCTGAGTATACCCTTCCACGCTTAGGGTGGACAAAATTATTTACAACAAGGGGTGGTGATGGACAGAGTCTCTGAATTAAGCAGAGTACTCTCACCCAGTCAAGAGATCAGGGCTAGATCCAACACCGTTTTTTAGCTCATTGCACCATCCCAGTTTCAGAACCTGGCTGTATGCAAACTAGTCTGTCCCTGGCCCAGTGCATCATGGGAACAGGGCAGACCAGACTACAAAAGCCAATTCTTACACTGGGAAGGAAACAAGCTTCCGGGGACCGGTTTCTGGCATTTCAGCCGTCTTCGGCCCGGCTTGCTTGAATCCTGATGGTGCAATGAGCAAGGGACTCACATCTGAGTATACCCTTCCACGCTTAGGGTGGACAAAATTATTTACAACAAGGGGTGGTGATGGACAGAGTCTCTGAATTAAGCAGAGTACTCTCACCCAGTCAAGAGATCAGGGCTAGATCCAACACCGTTTTTTAGCTCATTGCACCATCCCAGTTTCAGAACCTGGCTGTATGCAAACTAGTCTGTCCCTGGCCCAGTGCATCATGGGAACAGGGCAGACCAGACTACAAAAGCCAATTCTTACACTGGGAAGGAAACAAGCTTCCGGGGACCGGTTTCTGGCATTTCAGCCGTCTTCGGCCCGGCTTGCTTGAATCCTGATGGTGCAATGAGCAAGGGACTCACATCTGAGTATACCCTTCCACGCTTAGGGTGGACAAAATTATTTACAACAAGGGGTGGTGATGGACAGAGTCTCTGAATTAAGCAGAGTACTCTCACCCAGTCAAGAGATCAGGGCTAGATCCAACACCGTTTTTTAGCTCATTGCACCATCCCAGTTTCAGAACCTGGCTGTATGCAAACTAGTCTGTCCCTGGCCCAGTGCATCATGGGAACAGGGCAGACCAGACTACAAAAGCCAATTCTTACACTGGGAAGGAAACAAGCTTCCGGGGACCGGTTTCTGGCATTTCAGCCGTCTTCGGCCCGGCTTGCTTGAATCCTGATGGTGCAATGAGCAAGGGACTCACATCTGAGTATACCCTTCCACGCTTAGGGTGGACAAAATTATTTACAACAAGGGGTGGTGATGGACAGAGTCTCTGAATTAAGCAGAGTACTCTCACCCAGTCAAGAGATCAGGGCTAGATCCAACACCGTTTTTTAGCTCATTGCACCATCCCAGTTTCAGAACCTGGCTGTATGCAAACTAGTCTGTCCCTGGCCCAGTGCATCATGGGAACAGGGCAGACCAGACTACAAAAGCCAATTCTTACACTGGGAAGGAAACAAGCTTCCGGGGACCGGTTTCTGGCATTTCAGCCGTCTTCGGCCCGGCTTGCTTGAATCCTGATGGTGCAATGAGCAAGGGACTCACATCTGAGTATACCCTTCCACGCTTAGGGTGGACAAAATTATTTACAACAAGGGGTGGTGATGGACAGAGTCTCTGAATTAAGCAGAGTACTCTCACCCAGTCAAGAGATCAGGGCTAGATCCAACACCGTTTTTTAGCTCATTGCACCATCCCAGTTTCAGAACCTGGCTGTATGCAAACTAGTCTGTCCCTGGCCCAGTGCATCATGGGAACAGGGCAGACCAGACTACAAAAGCCAATTCTTACACTGGGAAGGAAACAAGCTTCCGGGGACCGGTTTCTGGCATTTCAGCCGTCTTCGGCCCGGCTTGCTTGAATCCTGATGGTGCAATGAGCAAGGGACTCACATCTGAGTATACCCTTCCACGCTTAGGGTGGACAAAATTATTTACAACAAGGGGTGGTGATGGACAGAGTCTCTGAATTAAGCAGAGTACTCTCACCCAGTCAAGAGATCAGGGCTAGATCCAACACCGTTTTTTAGCTCATTGCACCATCCCAGTTTCAGAACCTGGCTGTATGCAAACTAGTCTGTCCCTGGCCCAGTGCATCATGGGAACAGGGCAGACCAGACTACAAAAGCCAATTCTTACACTGGGAAGGAAACAAGCTTCCGGGGACCGGTTTCTGGCATTTCAGCCGTCTTCGGCCCGGCTTACTTGAATCACCACCCCCTTTTCTGTATCGTTTTTGGCCACTATAGGTGTGGCAGGGTATACTCAGACATGAGTCCCTTTCTCACTGCTCCATCAGGATTCAAGCAAGCCGGGCCGAAGAGGCTGAAATGCCAGAAACCGGTCCCCGGTAGCTTGTCTCCTTTCTGGTGAAGAATTGGCTTGGTAGTTTGGTCTGCCCTGTTCCCATGATGCACTGGGCCAGGGACAGACTAATTTGCATATAGCCAGGTTCTGAGCTGGGATGGGGCAGTGAGATAAATAACGGTGATGGATCAAGCCCTGATCTTTGGACTGGGTAAGAGTGGTCTGCTTAATTCAGACACTCTGTTCATCACCACCCCCTTTTCTGTATCGTTTTTGGCCACTATAGGTGTGGCAGGGTATACTCAGACATGAGTCCCTTTCTCACTGCTCCATCAGGATTCAAGCAAGCCGGGCCGAAGAGGCTGAAATGCCAGAAACCGGTCCCCGGTAGCTTGTCTCCTTTCTGGTGAAGAATTGGCTTGGTAGTTTGGTCTGCCCTGTTCCCATGATGCACTGGGCCAGGGACAGACTAATTTGCATATAGCCAGGTTCTGAGCTGGGATGGGGCAGTGAGATAAATAACGGTGATGGATCAAGCCCTGATCTTTGGACTGGGTAAGAGTGGTCTGCTTAATTCAGACACTCTGTTCATCACCACCCCCTTTTCTGTATCGTTTTTGGCCACTATAGGTGTGGCAGGGTATACTCAGACATGAGTCCCTTTCTCACTGCTCCATCAGGATTCAAGCAAGCCGGGCCGAAGAGGCTGAAATGCCAGAAACCGGTCCCCGGTAGCTTGTCTCCTTTCTGGTGAAGAATTGGCTTGGTAGTTTGGTCTGCCCTGTTCCCATGATGCACTGGGCCAGGGACAGACTAATTTGCATATAGCCAGGTTCTGAGCTGGGATGGGGCAGTGAGATAAATAACGGTGATGGATCAAGCCCTGATCTTTGGACTGGGTAAGAGTGGTCTGCTTAATTCAGACACTCTGTTCATCACCACCCCCTTTTCTGTATCGTTTTTGGCCACTATAGGTGTGGCAGGGTATACTCAGACATGAGTCCCTTTCTCACTGCTCCATCAGGTTTCAAGCAAGCCGGGCCGAAGAGGCTGAAATGCCAGAAACCGGTCCCCGGTAGCTTGTCTCCTTTCTGGTGAAGAATTGGCTTGGTAGTTTGGTCTGCCCTGTTCCCATGATGCACTGGGCCAGGGACAGACTAATTTGCATATAGCCAGGTTCTGAGCTGGGATGGGGCAGTGAGATAAATAACGGTGATGGATCAAGCCCTGATCTTTGGACTGGGTAAGAGTGGTCTGCTTAATTCAGACACTCTGTTCATCACCACCCCCTTTTCTGTATCGTTTTTGGCCACTATAGGTGTGGCAGGGTATACTCAGACATGAGTCCCTTTCTCACTGCTCCATCAGGATTCAAGCAAGCCGGGCCGAAGAGGCTGAAATGCCAGAAACCGGTCCCCGGTAGCTTGTCTCCTTTCTGGTGAAGAATTGGCTTGGTAGTTTGGTCTGCCCTGTTCCCATGATGCACTGGGCCAGGGACAGACTAATTTGCATATAGCCAGGTTCTGAGCTGGGATGGGGCAGTGAGATAAATAACGGTGATGGATCAAGCCCTGATCTTTGGACTGGGTAAGAGTGGTCTGCTTAATTCAGACACTCTGTTCATCACCACCCCCTTTTCTGTATCGTTTTTGGCCACTATAGGTGTGGCAGGGTATACTCAGACATGAGTCCCTTTCTCACTGCTCCATCAGGATTCAAGCAAGCCGGGCCGAAGAGGCTGAAATGCCAGAAACCGGTCCCCGGTAGCTTGTCTCCTTTCTGGTGAAGAATTGGCTTGGTAGTTTGGTCTGCCCTGTTCCCATGATGCACTGGGCCAGGGACAGACTAATTTGCATATAGCCAGGTTCTGAGCTGGGATGGGGCAGTGAGATAAATAACGGTGATGGATCAAGCCCTGATCTTTGGACTGGGTAAGAGTGGTCTGCTTAATTCAGACACTCTGTTCATCACCACCCCCTTTTCTGTATCGTTTTTGGCCACTATAGGTGTGGCAGGGTATACTCAGACATGAGTCCCTTTCTCACTGCTCCATCAGGATTCAAGCAAGCCGGGCCGAAGAGGCTGAAATGCCAGAAACCGGTCCCCGGTAGCTTGTCTCCTTTCTGGTGAAGAATTGGCTTGGTAGTTTGGTCTGCCCTGTTCCCATGATGCACTGGGCCAGGGACAGACTAATTTGCATATAGCCAGGTTCTGAGCTGGGATGGGGCAGTGAGATAAATAACGGTGATGGATCAAGCCCTGATCTTTGGACTGGGTAAGAGTGGTCTGCTTAATTCAGACACTCTGTTCATCACCACCCCCTTTTCTGTATCGTTTTTGGCCACTATAGGTGTGGCAGGGTATACTCAGACATGAGTCCCTTTCTCACTGCTCCATCAGGATTCAAGCAAGCCGGGCCGAAGAGGCTGAAATGCCAGAAACCGGTCCCCGGTAGCTTGTCTCCTTTCTGGTGAAGAATTGGCTTGGTAGTTTGGTCTGCCCTGTTCCCATGATGCACTGGGCCAGGGACAGACTAATTTGCATATAGCCAGGTTCTGAGCTGGGATGGGGCAGTGAGATAAATAACGGTGATGGATCAAGCCCTGATCTTTGGACTGGGTAAGAGTGGTCTGCTTAATTCAGACACTCTGTTCATCACCACCCCCTTTTCTGTATCGTTTTTGGCCACTATAGGTGTGGCAGGGTATACTCAGACATGAGTCCCTTTCTCACTGCTCCATCAGGATTCAAGCAAGCCGGGCCGAAGAGGCTGAAATGCCAGAAACCGGTCCCCGGTAGCTTGTCTCCTTTCTGGTGAAGAATTGGCTTGGTAGTTTGGTCTGCCCTGTTCCCATGATGCACTGGGCCAGGGACAGACTAATTTGCATATAGCCAGGTTCTGAGCTGGGATGGGGCAGTGAGATAAAAAACGGTGATGGATCAAGCCCTGATCTTTGGACTGGGTAAGAGTGGTCTGCTTAATTCAGACACTCTGTTCATCACCACCCCCTTTTCTGTATCGTTTTTGGCCACTATAGGTGTGGCAGGGTATACTCAGACATGAGTCCCTTTCTCACTGCTCCATCAGGATTCAAGCAAGCCGGGCCGAAGAGGCTGAAATGCCAGAAACCGGTCCCCGGTAGCTTGTCTCCTTTCTGGTGAAGAATTGGCTTGGTAGTTTGGTCTGCCCTGTTCCCATGATGCACTGGGCCAGGGACAGACTAATTTGCATATAGCCAGGTTCTGAGCTGGGATGGGGCAGTGAGATAAATAACGGTGATGGATCAAGCCCTGATCTTTGGACTGGGTAAGAGTGGTCTGCTTAATTCAGACACTCTGTTCATCACCACCCCCTTTTCTGTATCGTTTTTGGCCACTATAGGTGTGGCAGGGTATACTCAGACATGAGTCCCTTTCTCACTGCTCCATCAGGATTCAAGCAAGCCGGGCCGAAGAGGCTGAAATGCCAGAAACCGGTCCCCGGTAGCTTGTCTCCTTTCTGGTGAAGAATTGGCTTGGTAGTTTGGTCTGCCCTGTTCCCATGATGCACTGGGCCAGGGACAGACTAATTTGCATATAGCCAGGTTCTGAGCTGGGATGGGGCAGTGAGATAAATAACGGTGATGGATCAAGCCCTGATCTTTGGACTGGGTAAGAGTGGTCTGCTTAATTCAGACACTCTGTTCATCACCACCCCCTTTTCTGTATCGTTTTTGGCCACTATAGGTGTGGCAGGGTATACTCAGACATGAGTCCCTTTCTCACTGCTCCATCAGGATTCAAGCAAGCCGGGCCGAAGAGGCTGAAATGCCAGAAACCGGTCCCCGGTAGCTTGTCTCCTTTCTGGTGAAGAATTGGCTTGGTAGTTTGGTCTGCCCTGTTCCCATGATGCACTGGGCCAGGGACAGACTAATTTGCATATAGCCAGGTTCTGAGCTGGGATGGGGCAGTGAGATAAATAACGGTGATGGATCAAGCCCTGATCTTTGGACTGGGTAAGAGTGGTCTGCTTAATTCAGACACTCTGTTCATCACCACCCCCTTTTCTGTATCGTTTTTGGCCACTATAGGTGTGGCAGGGTATACTCAGACATGAGTCCCTTTCTCACTGCTCCATCAGGATTCAAGCAAGCCGGGCCGAAGAGGCTGAAATGCCAGAAACCGGTCCCCGGTAGCTTGTCTCCTTTCTGGTGAAGAATTGGCTTGGTAGTTTGGTCTGCCCTGTTCCCATGATGCACTGGGCCAGGGACAGACTAATTTGCATATAGCCAGGTTCTGAGCTGGGATGGGGCAGTGAGATAAATAACGGTGATGGATCAAGCCCTGATCTTTGGACTGGGTAAGAGTGGTCTGCTTAATTCAGACACTCTGTTCATCACCACCCCCTTTTCTGTATCGTTTTTGGCCACTATAGGTGTGGCAGGGTATACTCAGACATGAGTCCCTTTCTCACTGCTCCATCAGGATTCAAGCAAGCCGGGCCGAAGAGGCTGAAATGCCAGAAACCGGTCCCCGGTAGCTTGTCTCCTTTCTGGTGAAGAATTGGCTTGGTAGTTTGGTCTGCCCTGTTCCCATGATGCACTGGGCCAGGGACAGACTAATTTGCATATAGCCAGGTTCTGAGCTGGGATGGGGCAGTGAGATAAATAACGGTGATGGATCAAGCCCTGATCTTTGGACTGGGTAAGAGTGGTCTGCTTAATTCAGACACTCTGTTCATCACCACCCCCTTTTCTGTATCGTTTTTGGCCACTATAGGTGTGGCAGGGTATACTCAGACATGAGTCCCTTTCTCACTGCTCCATCAGGATTCAAGCAAGCCGGGCCGAAGAGGCTGAAATGCCAGAAACCGGTCCCCGGTAGCTTGTCTCCTTTCTGGTGAAGAATTGGCTTGGTAGTTTGGTCTGCCCTGTTCCCATGATGCACTGGGCCAGGGACAGACTAATTTGCATATAGCCAGGTTCTGAGCTGGGATGGGGCAGTGAGATAAATAACGGTGATGGATCAAGCCCTGATCTTTGGACTGGGTAAGAGTGGTCTGCTTAATTCAGACACTCTGTTCATCACCACCCCCTTTTCTGTATCGTTTTTGGCCACTATAGGTGTGGCAGGGTATACTCAGACATGAGTCCCTTTCTCACTGCTCCATCAGGATTCAAGCAAGCCGGGCCGAAGAGGCTGAAATGCCAGAAACCGGTCCCCGGTAGCTTGTCTCCTTTCTGGTGAAGAATTGGCTTGGTAGTTTGGTCTGCCCTGTTCCCATGATGCACTGGGCCAGGGACAGACTAATTTGCATATAGCCAGGTTCTGAGCTGGGATGGGGCAGTGAGATAAATAACGGTGATGGATCAAGCCCTGATCTTTGGACTGGGTAAGAGTGGTCTGCTTAATTCAGACACTCTGTTCATCACCACCCCCTTTTCTGTATCGTTTTTGGCCACTATAGGTGTGGCAGGGTATACTCAGACATGAGTCCCTTTCTCACTGCTCCATCAGGATTCAAGCAAGCCGGGCCGAAGAGGCTGAAATGCCAGAAACCGGTCCCCGGTAGCTTGTCTCCTTTCTGGTGAAGAATTGGCTTGGTAGTTTGGTCTGCCCTGTTCCCATGATGCACTGGGCCAGGGACAGACTAATTTGCATATAGCCAGGTTCTGAGCTGGGATGGGGCAGTGAGATAAATAACGGTGATGGATCAAGCCCTGATCTTTGGACTGGGTAAGAGTGGTCTGCTTAATTCAGACACTCTGTTCATCACCACCCCCTTTTCTGTATCGTTTTTGGCCACTATAGGTGTGGCAGGGTATACTCAGACATGAGTCCCTTTCTCACTGCTCCATCAGGATTCAAGCAAGCCGGGCCGAAGAGGCTGAAATGCCAGAAACCGGTCCCCGGTAGCTTGTCTCCTTTCTGGTGAAGAATTGGCTTGGTAGTTTGGTCTGCCCTGTTCCCATGATGCACTGGGCCAGGGACAGACTAATTTGCATATAGCCAGGTTCTGAGCTGGGATGGGGCAGTGAGATAAATAACGGTGATGGATCAAGCCCTGATCTTTGGACTGGGTAAGAGTGGTCTGCTTAATTCAGACACTCTGTTCATCACCACCCCCTTTTCTGTATCGTTTTTGGCCACTATAGGTGTGGCAGGGTATACTCAGACATGAGTCCCTTTCTCACTGCTCCATCAGGATTCAAGCAAGCCGGGCCGAAGAGGCTGAAATGCCAGAAACCGGTCCCCGGTAGCTTGTCTCCTTTCTGGTGAAGAATTGGCTTGGTAGTTTGGTCTGCCCTGTTCCCATGATGCACTGGGCCAGGGACAGACTAATTTGCATATAGCCAGGTTCTGAGCTGGGATGGGGCAGTGAGATAAATAACGGTGATGGATCAAGCCCTGATCTTTGGACTGGGTAAGAGTGGTCTGCTTAATTCAGACACTCTGTTCATCACCACCCCCTTTTCTGTATCGTTTTTGGCCACTATAGGTGTGGCAGGGTATACTCAGACATGAGTCCCTTTCTCACTGCTCCATCAGGATTCAAGCAAGCCGGGCCGAAGAGGCTGAAATGCCAGAAACCGGTCCCCGGTAGCTTGTCTCCTTTCTGGTGAAGAATTGGCTTGGTAGTTTGGTCTGCCCTGTTCCCATGATGCACTGGGCCAGGGACAGACTAATTTGCATATAGCCAGGTTCTGAGCTGGGATGGGGCAGTGAGATAAATAACGGTGATGGATCAAGCCCTGATCTTTGGACTGGGTAAGAGTGGTCTGCTTAATTCAGACACTCTGTTCATCACCACCCCCTTTTCTGTATCGTTTTTGGCCACTATAGGTGTGGCAGGGTATACTCAGACATGAGTCCCTTTCTCACTGCTCCATCAGGATTCAAGCAAGCCGGGCCGAAGAGGCTGAAATGCCAGAAACCGGTCCCCGGTAGCTTGTCTCCTTTCTGGTGAAGAATTGGCTTGGTAGTTTGGTCTGCCCTGTTCCCATGATGCACTGGGCCAGGGACAGACTAATTTGCATATAGCCAGGTTCTGAGCTGGGATGGGGCAGTGAGATAAATAACGGTGATGGATCAAGCCCTGATCTTTGGACTGGGTAAGAGTGGTCTGCTTAATTCAGACACTCTGTTCATCACCACCCCCTTTTCTGTATCGTTTTTGGCCACTATAGGTGTGGCAGGGTATACTCAGACATGAGTCCCTTTCTCACTGCTCCATCAGGATTCAAGCAAGCCGGGCCGAAGAGGCTGAAATGCCAGAAACCGGTCCCCGGTAGCTTGTCTCCTTTCTGGTGAAGAATTGGCTTGGTAGTTTGGTCTGCCCTGTTCCCATGATGCACTGGGCCAGGGACAGACTAATTTGCATATAGCCAGGTTCTGAGCTGGGATGGGGCAGTGAGATAAATAACGGTGATGGATCAAGCCCTGATCTTTGGACTGGGTAAGAGTGGTCTGCTTAATTCAGACACTCTGTTCATCACCACCCCCTTTTCTGTATCGTTTTTGGCCACTATAGGTGTGGCAGGGTATACTCAGACATGAGTCCCTTTCTCACTGCTCCATCAGGATTCAAGCAAGCCGGGCCGAAGAGGCTGAAATGCCAGAAACCGGTCCCCGGTAGCTTGTCTCCTTTCTGGTGAAGAATTGGCTTGGTAGTTTGGTCTGCCCTGTTCCCATGATGCACTGGGCCAGGGACAGACTAATTTGCATATAGCCAGGTTCTGAGCTGGGATGGGGCAGTGAGATAAATAACGGTGATGGATCAAGCCCTGATCTTTGGACTGGGTAAGAGTGGTCTGCTTAATTCAGACACTCTGTTCATCACCACCCCCTTTTCTGTATCGTTTTTGGCCACTATAGGTGTGGCAGGGTATACTCAGACATGAGTCCCTTTCTCACTGCTCCATCAGGATTCAAGCAAGCCGGGCCGAAGAGGCTGAAATGCCAGAAACCGGTCCCCGGTAGCTTGTCTCCTTTCTGGTGAAGAATTGGCTTGGTAGTTTGGTCTGCCCTGTTCCCATGATGCACTGGGCCAGGGACAGACTAATTTGCATATAGCCAGGTTCTGAGCTGGGATGGGGCAGTGAGATAAATAACGGTGATGGATCAAGCCCTGATCTTTGGACTGGGTAAGAGTGGTCTGCTTAATTCAGACACTCTGTTCATCACCACCCCCTTTTCTGTATCGTTTTTGGCCACTATAGGTGTGGCAGGGTATACTCAGACATGAGTCCCTTTCTCACTGCTCCATCAGGATTCAAGCAAGCCGGGCCGAAGAGGCTGAAATGCCAGAAACCGGTCCCCGGTAGCTTGTCTCCTTTCTGGTGAAGAATTGGCTTGGTAGTTTGGTCTGCCCTGTTCCCATGATGCACTGGGCCAGGGACAGACTAATTTGCATATAGCCAGGTTCTGAGCTGGGATGGGGCAGTGAGATAAATAACGGTGATGGATCAAGCCCTGATCTTTGGACTGGGTAAGAGTGGTCTGCTTAATTCAGACACTCTGTTCATCACCACCCCCTTTTCTGTATCGTTTTTGGCCACTATAGGTGTGGCAGGGTATACTCAGACATGAGTCCCTTTCTCACTGCTCCATCAGGATTCAAGCAAGCCGGGCCGAAGAGGCTGAAATGCCAGAAACCGGTCCCCGGTAGCTTGTCTCCTTTCTGGTGAAGAATTGGCTTGGTAGTTTGGTCTGCCCGGTTCCCATGATGCACTGGGCCAGGGACAGACTAATTTGCATATAGCCAGGTTCTGAGCTGGGATGGGGCAGTGAGATAAATAACGGTGATGGATCAAGCCCTGATCTTTGGACTGGGTAAGAGTGGTCTGCTTAATTCAGACACTCTGTTCATCACCACCCCCTTTTCTGTATCGTTTTTGGCCACTATAGGTGTGGCAGGGTATACTCAGACATGAGTCCCTTTCTCACTGCTCCATCAGGATTCAAGCAAGCCGGGCCGAAGAGGCTGAAATGCCAGAAACCGGTCCCCGGTAGCTTGTCTCCTTTCTGGTGAAGAATTGGCTTGGTAGTTTGGTCTGCCCTGTTCCCATGATGCACTGGGCCAGGGACAGACTAATTTGCATATAGCCAGGTTCTGAGCTGGGATGGGGCAGTGAGATAAATAACGGTGATGGATCAAGCCCTGATCTTTGGACTGGGTAAGAGTGGTCTGCTTAATTCAGACACTCTGTTCATCACCACCCCCTTTTCTGTATCGTTTTTGGCCACTATAGGTGTGGCAGGGTATACTCAGACATGAGTCCCTTTCTCACTGCTCCATCAGGATTCAAGCAAGCCGGGCCGAAGAGGCTGAAATGCCAGAAACCGGTCCCCGGTAGCTTGTCTCCTTTCTGGTGAAGAATTGGCTTGGTAGTTTGGTCTGCCCTGTTCCCATGATGCACTGGGCCAGGGACAGACTAATTTGCATATAGCCAGGTTCTGAGCTGGGATGGGGCAGTGAGATAAATAACGGTGATGGATCAAGCCCTGATCTTTGGACTGGGTAAGAGTGGTCTGCTTAATTCAGACACTCTGTTCATCACCACCCCCTTTTCTGTATCGTTTTTGGCCACTATAGGTGTGGCAGGGTATACTCAGACATGAGTCCCTTTCTCACTGCTCCATCAGGATTCAAGCAAGCCGGGCCGAAGAGGCTGAAATGCCAGAAACCGGTCCCCGGTAGCTTGTCTCCTTTCTGGTGAAGAATTGGCTTGGTAGTTTGGTCTGCCCTGTTCCCATGATGCACTGGGCCAGGGACAGACTAATTTGCATATAGCCAGGTTCTGAGCTGGGATGGGGCAGTGAGATAAATAACGGTGATGGATCAAGCCCTGATCTTTGGACTGGGTAAGAGTGGTCTGCTTAATTCAGACACTCTGTTCATCACCACCCCCTTTTCTGTATCGTTTCTTTCCTGTTTCAGCACCTCTGTTGCTGCATTCAGCACTTCTCTTGCCTCTTTCTGCACCTCTGACTTAGAGGTAGTTTTAATCCTCCTGCCCTATAATGTACTAGGGCCTTACAGGGCAGGTCATGCCAATCACAGGGGTAACCCAACCCATAGTGTACCCTAGTGTATGTATGTGTTTTCACTGTATTCTAAGTGTCTTTCAGCATAGCACTGGACTGGGCCTGGTTAGTCAGAGTCCGTTACCACCAGAACCAGTCAGAAAAAAGTTGGGGGCACAGGATGACTTTGCAACAAGGCCTCTTTCTGCACCTCTGTTGGTACTTTCTGCATATCTCTTGCTTCTTTCTGCACCTTTATTTGTCTTTCTGGACTTCTGTTGCCTCTTTCTGCATTTCTGGTGCTTCTTTCTGTGTTTTTCTTCCTGTTCCTGCACATGTCCTACCTCTGTACATACACCTATTCCGGCACTCACACACCACCACTCATCCTTAGAGTTACTCCCACACCTAGTCAGTCATGCAAAGAATCAATCACACTTCCATTTAATTACCTATACAGCTATACACACACCTCCTCACTTATTCATACAGATACTAACAAATACTTAGTCTCTTATACAATCACTGCTACAAGCACACACTCATCCATACAGCCACTCTCACAATCACTCACATATAGTCATTTATATACCCCTGTAGTGTGTTTATCTAGGTACCTATATTGATACTCCTATTTCTGACCCCTGTCCGGTTATTAATTCACTAATGTCCATACACCGGCACAGAAACCCGTCTTCAGATTAGGTCATAGCGCATGCTGTCACATTAAGCAAGCACTATCCCTTCAGCCCCCTAGAGAAGCACACCGAGTTCTCAAAACAAATCAAACCTCCAACAGACCTGGGAAATCCCCGCAGCCATTGTTTTGATTTCGCTCGAGAACTCCTGCAAAGAATGTAAGAACGACCAATTCTTATGACATTCTTGCTGACGTCTTATGTCCATCCTTAGGTCAAACACGGCACCTTTCAGGTATAAATATACCAACGCTGCCCTAAGCTAGGACACGGTGGTGACGAGCTTGGAGCAGCGCTACTTGCCGGAGAGCCCAGCTGATGCAGAAAAGCCCACGGACGCTGCCCCTCCCTTTTGACGCGCTGAGAAAGACGCTGCCTTTTCTCTTGCCGAGAAATCCAGCGTCCGGCGTTTCCAGCCGCCCTCGCGGGTAACTGGGATATCGAGTCCTGTGACAGAGATACCAACCCTCCAGCCTTCTAAATCCCAGGTACTGAACTGACTAACCCCTTACAGAGAATTCTTGAGTCAGATTCTTGGCAAAACAAACTTAACTTAAACTGCTACTTACTTACTCCCTCCCAAGTATTAGGCTTAGGTCAGGTACACAGGGGTAGGCGTAGTTAGAAGCACCAGATGAGTACGATTAGTCAATGTATATATGTATGTATGTATATCTTTTATCCATTTTAAGTATCATATGGCTAAGAAACCATATAAATGCTTTTACAGTATTATTGTATAATTCTGTTTATACTGTATGCACTTTACTTAACTATAAGTATTGCAATAATAGCGATTCATTTCTCTTGTATGAGAAAAGAGACTGATCAATAAATAACATATTTTTATTGAAACACGCCCATCTCTTATTTCTCTACAAACTGGTGAAACTAAGAATGCACGTACTGACTGAGTAAAATAAGTTGTCTTTTGTTTTCACACGACTCTAGAGATATACTCTTGATTAGGGGAGAGCAAAGTTGTCATGTTCTATGGTTGTCAGAAACTAAATCCCTTCTTGTCTATCCAGGGAGGTTAAACACCTCCTTGCCTATTCGAGAAAGTTTCTAGTGAACTCTGAGCTAGCTGGCACACATAACTTTAAGTCTAATATCGTCAGTAGAAGACTTAGTTAACCGCAGTCCTACGTCTATACTATTGAAGATATTATTCCAATGCGTAGAGCCTATTGGGAAAATAGGAACTACACTACATGGCGCCCAACGGTTTGGATAGGCGATAAATCTAACGCAAGACATTAGAGTAACTCAGTCGTGCTTTTTCACACAGACCCTTTTTCCCATAAAAACTCCAAAGACGTCTGGAGTGGGTGAAAGGTTAAATCCGCCAAACTTAGTAGGAGGAGACTCCTATGTATGGTTTTTGGTTTGTTCAACGTTGAAGGATACAGTGTTCCAAAATATTGTGCATCTAATCTTTGTTTCCTTGAAAACCTGATCTGCAACAAAAACCCTTCTTGTCAGTAAAATGTCAGAAACTGAAGAAGATAGGGAGGCAGCTAGAATAGCAGCTCAACTCCTAGAGGAAGACACAAGTCTCCTACAGCAAGACCCGGGTGCAATACTCATCCCGGTCAGCATAAGAAAAACTATAACCTTAAAACTTATAGAAAATGGACTAACACCGAGAGGTGGTACAGTCATATTTGTAATTGAGGCACACGAATATCGGCAGACAGAGGTATTCTATTCATGGATAAATTTTCCAGCAGCAAACGCTGTAACAAAGGAGTTCCATTATTACAAGATAGAGGAACCTCCGGATGAGTACACCCCTTTCGAGGAGGTGGAAACACCACTCAAATACCAAGAGCACCTGCTCTGGTTTAAAGGCGCCCTAAAACATAATGATCACATCACCAGGCTCGGTCCACTAGGTAGTCCAGGAGCGACGTGGCCGGTTCTAGCCGGATACACACCACATCCAGACATTGAAAAAATGTCAATAACAGAACTTTTAACACAGTTAAAACAACTGATTAAAATACACAGACAACTAGTCCAATATGTAATGAGGACTTCAACAGTCCAACCAGCTATTAAATTTCCACAGCTGACCCCTCATCCGGGGAACACAAATAAAATCACACCACAGAACATACAGTCCTGTCTAGGTAAAGTACCCATTAAACGGGAACAAATTCCATTCTAGTTAGCACAGAAAATAACTCAAATAGAGGCGGTATTTCCAGATACCACACCTGTGGAGAAACACAGAATTCTGACTATCTGTCTCCCACTGGGGATCGCACCACATGTGGAGGACTGTGACACTTGGGGTAGAGTCTTTGCTTCCATTTACACAAAAACACATGGTGTTCCGTCCATGGCGGTAATACCAGAGGTGCTAAAACAGATTCAAAATGAATACGGTCCAGAACCTGCTTTAACTCTGGGTATGAAATTACTGAAAGACTTCAAGCAGGTCTCGGCAATATTACTAGCAAACATAAAAGGGGAAGCAGCAAATGTGGCAATCCGCCAAAGATTGAAGGAAACAGATATAGCACACCAACCATTTGAATTTGCCAGAATCATAGAAAAATCCTATGAAGAACTAGGAAGAGATAGTTTGGGTGGGAAACCAGTGAAACCCCAACTAATAGAAAATCCTGAAAAAGTATTTATTAAAAATAATCTAAACACTTCAAAAAAGAACTGGGATGGAAATAAACAATCCACTCCCAAAGAAAAAAGATTCCAGTCCAGAGGAAGGTCTCCTCGGTGGAGAGAAAGATCTCCGGACCAAGGACACAAGTCTCCCCAGAGGGAGCCCTCTGAGAAAAAATACAACCTTAGAAATAGGGATAATCTGAAGAAACCTGATAGATATCAAGATATTGATACACGTCCCTCTCGATCTTTTCAGACTTCTTCGCAGAAATCGGAAAGAAGACGACGGTCAGAACGCAGGGAAGAGCACGTCAAGTCCAAAGACAAAGGGCCCGATTCACAGAACTAACTTAAGACAAAATCCTAAACTTACTACCATTTTGGTATTCACAGAAGGCACTTACTCATTTTGGTATTCACAGAATGCACTTACTCATTTCGGTATTCACAGAAGTTAGGAGTCCTAACTTTAGGACTCTTAAATGCCTTCTGTGAATACCGAAAGTCTTAAAGTTAGGATTTTTCTCAATTTAGTAGTAGTAAAGTTAGGACTCCTAACTTTAGGACTCCTAAATGCCTTCTGTGAATACCGAAAGTCTTAAAATTAGGATTTTTCTCAATTTAGTAGTAGTAAAGTTAGGACTCCTAACTTTTGGACTCCTAAATGCCTTCTGTGAATACCGAAAGTCTTAAAATGTTTTTTTTTCTCAGTTTAGTAGTAGTAAAGTTAGGACTCCTTACTTTAGAACTCCTAAATGCCTGCTGTGAATACCGAAAGTCTTAAAATTAGGATTTTTCTCAATTTAGTAGTAGTAAAGTTAGGACTCCTAACTTTCGGACTTCTAAATGCCTTCTGTGAATACCAAAAGTCTTAAAATTTGGATTTTTATCAACTTTACTACTACTAAACTGAGTAAAATCCTAATTTAAATACTTTTGGTATTCACAGAAGGCATTTAGGAGTCCTAAAGTTAGGAGTCCTAACTTTACTACTACTAAATTGATAAAAATCCAAATTTTAAGACTTTCGGTATTCACAGCAGGCATTTAGGAGTTCTAAAGTAAGGAGTCCTAACTTTACTACTACTAAACTGAGAAAAAATCCCATTTTAAGACTTTCGGTATTCACAGAAGGCATTTAGGAGTCCAAAAGTTAGGAGTCCTAACTTTACTACTACTAAATTGAGAAAAATCCTAATTTTAAGACTTTCAGTATTCACAGCAGGCATTTAGTAGTTCTAAAGTAAGGAGTCCTAACTTTACTACTACTAAACTGAGAAAAAACCCCATTTTAAGACTTTCGGTATTCACAGAAGGCATTTAAGAGTCCTAAAGTTAGGACTCCTAACTTCTGTGAATACCGAAATGAGTAAGTGCATTCTGTGAATACCAAAATGAGTAAGTGCCTTCTGTGAATACCAAAATGGTAGTAAGTTTAGGATTTTGTTTTAAGTTAGTTCTGTGAATCGGGCCCAAAGAACCTGCTCATCAAAGTAAAAAGTTACAATTTCCAAAGAAGAAGGTAGCCAGCATTAAAATAATCAAACATGCCGAGGATCCTGAGGACTCAGCTGAAAAACGGAGAGTGGGCTCAGACAATGCTAGACAGCGCAGCAGAAGTGAGCATAGCTCACAAGATCCTGATGAATCATCTGGAGACAGTGGACACGAATGAGTACATTCAGGTGGAAACTGCAGATACCAGAGTTAGCAAACCTCATAAAATATATTAAATAACTTTACGTATAGAGGGAGATAAGACTAGGAAAATAAGGGGTCTATTTTGGGATAATCTCTCCAAGGGCTATGACATCCTTCTAGCTGAAAAAGACTGGCCACCATAGTTTGTCAGGGAGTGCCCTCATGGCGAAGAAATGATTATGCCTGCCTTCTCAAATCATATTCCAATTCATAAAAAATATACACTTGCAAGAAAGTGGGCAGTAGCCCAGGCTCCTGCATTATATAAAAATCATGTGGGATGGGATGAGGACTCTCCTCCTCACAAAATCCAGTTAAAATCTCAAACAACTGCACAGAGGCAGTACCCAATTAAGCAAGAAGCTAAAAAACAGGTCAGGGAGATCTTAGATCAACTTGAATACCAGGGGGTGATTGAAACATGCACCTCACAAATGAACAATCCTTTGTTTCCTGTCTCCAAACCAGATGATTCATATCATCTAGTTTTGGACTACAGACACCTTAACTCATGCTGCAAAACGTTTGCAGTACAAAACTAACACAGTGCCGCACTAATGAATAGCATAGTGCGCAAAAAATACAAAACAACATTAGACATCTCTAATGGATTCTTTTGTCAAAATATAGCACCGGAAAGCAGATATTTGACCGCTTTCTCAATAAATGGCTCGCAGAAAAATTTCTGTCATTTGCCCCAAGGGTTCAAGAACAGCCCAGGATTATTCTCAGCGAGAGTAACAGAATTACTACAATTGTATGATGATGAGGCATTATCTTATGTCGATGACATCTATCTAACAGATGATGACTTGGATACTCACTTTAAAAGAGTGAACACCATAATACTTGGGTTCGCAGCAGAGGGTTACAAATTCAACTTCAAGAAGTCAAGAATTGCCCATCTGACTGTCCTATTCTTAGGATATGAATTATCAAGTGAAGGCAAAAGCCTGGCTGACAATTTCCTAGAGAAGTGTGCTGTAATCCAAGCACCTAGAACACTGAAAAACTTGCAATCAATTCTAGGTTTCCTGAATTTCGGAAGAACTTACATTATAAACTATGCAGAGAGGGTTAAACCTCTCTATGATCTAATAAAACCAGATTTTAAAAGAATCAATTGGACTCAAAAACACACAGAAATTTTGAGATCTTTACAAACAGACATGTTAGTTAAAACAAAACTGCAAACACGCGATAACACACGTAACCTTGTGATTCGAGTCATCCCAGGAAGATGCGGATTCACATACCTAACCTCAAATGAGGGAGAAAAGGTACCAATAACATACAAATCACATTTGTACACAGAAGCTGAAAAAACATTCAGCATTAAGGAAAACATTGTTCACGCGGTTCAAACAGCTGTAGCAAGAGAAAGATACCAAGCTGACGGCAGACAAATTACAGTCAGAACAGCAGAATCAGCCTTTGAGGCATTAACAACCCCATGTAATTTACCCACTATGGCACTGAATCCTAGATGGATACAATGGGAAGATTCTATTGCTACAGACAGAGTGAAATACTATTTTGATCCAGAGTTGACAAAATTAAAAAATCTAGAATATGAAAGAGAATATCCTCTGCCAATCGACATTCTGCCCATACGACAGTACGCCTGTGTAATACATACAGACGGACATGCTCAGCCCTCAGTTTGGGGTGAACAAGCTTATAACGCCACATGCGAGATTACAAAAGACGTGTGGCGCGGAGGTAAATTAAGACCTCTGTTTTCAAAAACACACTCAGTGGAAAACAATTCAGAACAACAAACTGACTTAATAGCGTTAAAAATGGCGCTAGATAATGCGGATCGCGAATTCCCGACACTAATAGTGAGCGATTCATATTACTGCGTAAAAACATACAATAACGACTTGCAGAAATGGGTTGAAAACGGGTACAAAGATGACACAGGTGCAACAATAAAGCAAAAATCGCTTTGGGAACAAATAGTTCTTTTAAAGAAAGAACTACCAAAGACTCACGTGATACACTCACTGAGTCATCAGCGTGATGGCGTTCACGTTGCAGGGAATTCATTGGCTGAGACAGCCACAGCGGAACCAACTAAATCGGCTTCCGTAGCTACAAAAAAGCGTTCAGTAAAATACATCGACGGGGAAACAATGCTGGCGGTAAAAACGTCATCAAAAGGCGACTGCTCAGCGCTACCCCTCATGTATCCACTCAATTATACATACATAATCGATGCAAACTCCGTTCCTTTTGCTCAAATCCCTGGAGTGGGGGATAGAGTGATTCCAAACATGAACAGGAGAGGCTTGTTAATAGCAGACGCACATATGGGTGAGGGTCTAAGACACCTTACACTTAAGGATTCTCTAGAAGAATTACAATCAACATACTGGTGGCCAGGAATGAGCCTGCAACTTCACATATTTGCAAAAAACTGCCAAAAATGCAACAGAGATCGCAGTGGTGACCGAGACGGTGTACTGCCATGGCGTTTCACCCAATAAGGATTAGGCTATCGAAATGAAATACCCAGTATGAATAAAGCGTCAAATTAACATGTAAAGCCTATTTTCCCTTAAAAAAGTAGACCCCAGCTCTCGGCTGACGTCTGAACTGTTATAAAAAGATTTGCGAGTCTATAATGGCATATACGCATGGGGCATGCTACATTCTGACCATTACACTGCTTTTAGCTCTCGAGCTTATGGGGGGTGTATGGCCAGAATGGGCATAGCATTGCGGTACTCTTGTCACCTCCTTCCTGAGGGAAACGGGATGGTGTAAAGAAAAATCCAGGGCACAGAGCAATCTATAACAGCAAAGGTATTAGGTTCAGGAGCTGGGTGGGTCAAACATGTAATAAGTGTCCAACGTAGTCTTAATAATCTGCCAAGAAATTCTCTGAGAGGTCTCAGTCCGTACAAACTATTGTTTGGGACTAGAATGTTAATCCAGGACCTTGATAGTCAAACTTCAGTGGTTAAAGAAAAATGCTTTGATATCAAAGATCGTTTGGCTATTTTACAGGACTTAAACAAAAAGAGAAAAGACCTGAGCAACATAAAGTTGAAGCAACAGCCAACAGCCACTGAAGAGAAACCACCTGTCCCAGCAAGGCCAGTCTGGATTCCAAAAATCGGGGATCTGGTCAGAGAGAAGATCGCAGTAAAGAAGGAATTTGGGCCTTCTTACAGAAAAGCAGTTCCTGTCTTGTCTGTCAACGGGACAAGATCAGTAGTACTACCGCCCCTTGCTGGTAAAAAGGAGAACCGAGTTGTATCCATCGACCTGGTTAAACCACAATCATGTGGCCGATAACAAGTAGTAGGCCAAGTGGACTCCCAAGAAGTAGCAGAACACCAAAGTTTGCTACAAACACAGAGGTTCAAACTGAAAGACTGATCACAATGGATAAACCTACAGTGAAACAACCAGGACTATGCAACATAGCCATGGAACTTAAACCTCTTGAAACCCAAATTAAAATCTTAAATCAAGAAACACCAGTCTACAATGATGTAACCACAGACTATGCTAATGAAACAAAGAAAATTCCAAAAACGAAATGGAATCCAGAAGCAATTGAAACAATTGACAGAACAGCATCAGGCTGATTCGATGATTTTTCTGAAGATCTGAGTGAACCTGAGGAACAGCCGACAACAAAAACTTTTAAAGATAAAGCAAAGGAACTCTTTCATCAACTAAAAGAAACCTATCTGATTTCTCCATGGATTGAACTATGGGTGGCACTAGGAGTATTCATCCTCATACTTTGGCTCATCATGGTACTATGCTTGGGACATTTCATTGAGGGAAAATATGCTAGAATGGACACAGCAAGTCAGAATATCAACTTGGTCCTGAAACCACACAAGTCTTCACACATCGAGAAAAGAGAACTTTCTTCAGTAAACTTCACAGCCAATCCTATACCCGGTGGGGTAGCATGGGACAAAACTGATTACGAAATCTATGGTCCGGTTGAGCTCCTGAAGTATCCTCATCAATTCAAGATTTCATTAAGTGACTTTGTAAAACCAAGCACGTTCGCTGACGATTGGGACTTTGAAAGTATTAATGATATGATGTCTGATCTAGTAATGTCAGCTAAATTTACAGAACATGATTATTTGCAAGGTTCATCTAATTACGATCAAATGTTTTGTTATAACCATTATGGTAACCATTATCTGCATAAATCTACTCAATCTAGAAATGTTTTAAAATTTACCCAATGGGAACATTGTGCAACTCCACCAAAAGGCAGTTCAAAGACATATTTTGATAAATATTCATACTTTTCAGGGTTCAACACAAGTAATGCAGAATCATTTTATTTCAAATTGTTAAATAAGACAGGAGTGAAAACCATGCTTACAAACACAAAATTGATATATTCAGACTCATTTTTTGAAAAAATGAATACATTCGGTTTTGATTTCTGGAACAATAACATTGAAACAAAAACGATCTGGGGCACAAAAGATTGGCAAGTGCAAGGTATAGAATCATTATTTAGAGCCTGCATGATCCCAGAACAAATTATATTTTTGAATGATACAATTCAACAAACATCCTGTCTTGGCCTAGCCAAAATTAAAGACTTGAATAACCCGTCTATTCCAAAACCAACACCTACCAGTAATAGCACTACGGATGTTGAGATAGACATATCCCATATTTTAAACCAAAACAGAACACATGCTGATTGGAAAAAATGGTTAGTCTGGCCCACAGACACAAATAACTGTCAAGACAGATTCCTGAACAAAATACAGGGGTTCACATTGACCAGGCCAGACCCAAGATACTCCCAGAGACAACATCCAGGGATTGTAACTACTTATAGTGTGGGAAAACTCTGCCTTCAATGGCTACATACATCCACACTGTCAGAAATTAAGCAACACTTAACTTTACTTAAAGAAGGTGCTGACTTGCGTGATTTCATCATGGGACCATGCAAACAGCGTCAAAAACGTTTCATAGCGGCCTCTATATATGCAGCTTACAACGAAGCTTGGAAAGTAACTCAAATTGAGACAGCAGAAAAAATACGGGAAATTGACCATGTTAATTTGGAAAAATCACTTTCTGTTGTGGACAATGGGTTAATGACTCTGTCTTCCAGAATATATTCACTGGACAGTATTGTATCTTCTGCAATCGATATAATAGAACAAGACTTACTGATGTTGCAACACGGTCAGTCTCAATTGCGTTCTATTGTACAGCTTGGCTGGACGTTACAAAATCTGCGTTCAGGCTATGTGCCTTGGCGTTTAATCAACACAACGTCACTATTTAATATCTTTAACCTTGCACAAAAGGGTGCTGACTATACAATTCTGAGCATTGAAAAACTTGAGAGATTACCATTGACAATGTCAGAACGACCTGTCATTGAATGGATAATACATGGGATAATAAATATTCCGATAACAACTTTCCAGTTTCAATACTGCCAAAAATATATACAGGCAGGCCAGTATGAAAGGTTCGGTAAAGGATACATTAAGTCCACATGGAACTTGCCCTATACACACACATGTTTCAGTAATAACGGACAGAGTGTATTTCTTAGTGGTAATAATTGTGAAAAATCACTAAGTGGCATACTTCTGTGTCAGGGTATTAGTTTGCATGGGGCCTGTGAAGGGACTTCAAATAACCTTTCATGTCACCAGTTAGGCACACCTGCAACACAAATAGAACCATTCTTTAAAAGACTTTCGAACAGGAGTTACATTCTAATTGTAGATCACAGATGTTGTGGCTTGCTGCCAGGAAAACCTTATCTCATAAGCGTGACTTCCAGGGTCATGTGCTGTGAAAGAGTATTGTTCCCGAATGATGCTCCAGACAGGGAGGGAAGGATATGGCCCAGTTTAAAAATCTCTTCTATTCGAATTGATACTTTAAGCAGAATGAAGACTGTGCTCCTACAGACGCCAACCCAGTTGCCGTCATCAAAAGAAACGTATGATCTCCAAGTTGCAAGGACAACGGCAGAGATTCATTCAATGTTATCAACAAATTGCCCCCTACACTTCGCAGAAATGTTGAACGAAATCTGAAATATTTCTAATACAAGTGGTATCGCAAGTGTATTTAAGACAGTTTTTTCAGGCGCTTTAACACCATTCAAAGCGATCCTGGGTATTTTTCCAAATTTTGTCCATTCCATCTTTGGCGGACTTCCACTCCTGTTGGGACTCGTAGCAGGCATTTTATTCTTGCTACTCTTGCTTCGTTATGGCAAGCCATGTCACAGACAAGACTCCAGCTACAATGGAAGAAACGATCCTAGCTATCCGCTACCGGGACCGCATAACTAAAGTCCTTGGCTTAGCCCGGCTACGAGATCTAAATATGACCTGGTTTCTTTCATTCAGACCCATCTGGCAGAATTGTGTTATGCCTGTATTAAGATGCATGCTATGCGGCGAAGAATGCGTGTTGGACACCTGTCTTGCACTACAATCAGACGTACCATTGGATGCAGATACTTTGTTGGGTCCAGTAAAGGCTCATGCATTGTGCTGTCCCCAGCGGCTACCCATCCTGATGACGGCATTCGTGGAAACTTCACCACTACGATTGAAGGGTAGTGAAGTACAAGATGAAAGCAGCATCGACCAGGTACGACCTTCTGTAAGCAGTTCTGATCAAACCATCAGTGAAAGCAATCATGCGCGTGACTGCATGGTAGCAACATTTTCTAACCTAGTCGAACTCTCACCAGAAGCTGTAGACTGTTTTTTCGAGAATCTATCTGAAATGATGTTTTCACCGGAACAGAGAGAATGATTTTAAACAAACTTGCACACGGCGTTCCCTGAACTCTGAATTTGGCCTTCAGTCTCTTGAAAACAAAGTGACTGTGAACTATTTTTTTCTCTTCTCCCCTGAATAGCGAAAACTTTTTTCCAATTCCAAAATATTTACCTTTTTGGCACTTATCTTCTGCTTAAAGTAAAACTATTCTTAGAGAACAGAACTTCTATTCTTAGGAATACTAGAGACATTGCATTACCTCAACCTCTAGTTTATAGGCAATTAATCGTGTTTATATGTGATGAGATGGTCTCGCAAATTTTTTTTCTGTATCAAGAGCCATTTCATGTGTAATTTCGCAAATCATTCATGCTGATATAAAATGTGCATCTCCTTATTGAATGATTATACTGCTTGGATGCATACAGTACCTCTACTCATTTCGTGCATTTCGCATACGCCATTTTTCAAATACGAAAATGTTTTTGGGGTGGTCCGGTATACACATGCACTATTAGTTATGTTTACTATTGCTTAGGTTAGTAAATATGTACATAAATTCGTGGAGTGGGTGTAGTGTGTTTATCTAGGTACCTATATTGATACTCCTATTTCTGACCCATGTCCGGTTATTAATTCACTAATGTCCATACACCGGCACAGAAACCCGTCTTCAGATTAGGTCATAGCGCATGCTGTCACATTAAGCAAGCACTATCCCTTCAGCCCCCTAGAGAAGCACACCGAGTTCTCAAAACAAATCAAACCTCCAACAGACCTGGGAAATCCCCGCAGCCATTGTTTTGATTTCGCTCGAGAACTCCTGCAAAGAATGTAAGAACGACCAGTCCTTATGACATTCTTGCTGATGTCTTATGTCCATCCTTACGTCAAACACGGCACCTTTCAGGTATAAATATACCAACGCTGCCCTAAGCTAGGACACGGTGGTGACGAGCTTGGAGCAGCGCTACTTGCCGGAGAGCCCAGCTGATGCAGAAAAGCCCACAGACGCTGCCCCTCCCTTTTGACGCGCTGAGAGAGACGCTGCCTTTTCTCCTGCCGAGAAATCCAGCCTCCGGCGTTTCCAGCCGCCCTCGCGGGTAACTGGGATATCGAGTCCTGTGACAGAGATACCAACCCTCCAGCCTTCTAAATCCCAGGTACTGAACTGACTAACCCCTTGCAGAGAATTCTTGAGTCAGATTCTTGGCAAAACAAACTTAACTTAAACTGCTACTTACTTACTCCCTCCCAAGTATTGGGCTTAGGTCAGGTACACCGGGGTAGGCGTAGTTAGAAGCACCAGTTGAGTACGATTAGTCAATGTATATATGTATGTATATCTTTTATCCATTTTAAGTATCATATGGCTAAGAAACCATATAAATGCTTTTACAGTATTATTTTATAATTCTGTTTTTACTGTATGCACTTTACTTGACTATAAGTATTGCAATAATAGCGATTCATTTCTCTTGTATGAGAAAAGAGACTGATCAATAGATAACATCTTTTTATTGAAACACGCCCATCTCTTATTTCTCTACAAACTGGTGAAACTAAGAATGCACGTACTGACTAAGTAAAATAAGTTGTCTTTTGTTTTCACACGACTCTAGAGATATACTCTTGATTAGGGGAGAGCAAAGTTGTCATGTTCTATGGTTGTCAGAAACTAAATCCCTTCTTGTCTATCCAGGGAGGTTAAACTCCTCCTTGCCTATTCGAGAAAGTTTCTAGTGAACTCTGAGCTAGCTGGCACACATAACTTTAAGTCTAATATCGTCAGTAGAAGACCTAGTTAACCGCAGTCCTACGTCTATACTATTGAAGATATTATTCCAATGCGCAGAGCCTATTGGGAAAATAGGAACTACACTACATATATACTGCCTTTCACAAATGTAGTTACACATGTACCACTGAGACATATATTCACTCACCAACACACCCATAAACACACTCACCCACCCATACAGCCCTTCACAGATGCACTTTAGAACACATACACCCAGTGAATCACCCACTCACACATCTATGCACAGAGTAACCCCCACCCACCCAAACAGACACTCAGGCACCCATACAGATACTCAGACAACCAATCAATAAACCATATAGAAACTCATGTAGCTACTCACCAACCCATGCAGCAGCTTACACACCAACAGACTAATGCAGACATTCACACAGTTTAGTCACTAACCCATGCATTCAGTAAGTCACGATTAATCACTCACTTATACAGTCAGTCATGCACCTACTAAATCATCCATTCAGACACTTATACACCCACTCATTCTTCAATACATATATAAAATAGAATTGAACTTTATAGAAACACACAGTCACTGGATGATGTCATCAGTAATGCCATTTGAGATGTCATCAGTAATGTCATCAGTGATGTCACTGACTATGTCATGAATGATGTAATATGTGAGGTCATCAGCAGTGCATTGCGGGGGGGGGGTGAGTTATAGTTAGCTCAACTAACTATGACGACCGAATTTCTCTGGTTTTGTACAAGTGAAATGTCCAACTAACTAGAACGTCCCTGTAACCTGTGGTTTTTTCAGTGAATTGCTAAGGTTTTTTAAATCCTAATTTCGAACTAGAACGTCCCTGAAACCTATGTTTTTTTCAGTGAATATATATATATATATATATAGTTGACTCTATTCTAGAGCATTACTTAGAGGTGGGTTTTCTCGCTTGTGCTAAGTCCTCATGTCAGACCTGAGTGCATGCTCCTCGCTTGGTGCTGCAGCATGTAAGTGTAGCTTGAGCCTGTGTTGAAGGCAAAGGACTGTGAGAATAGAATCACAAGCAGCCTATACAAACCATTTAACAGTTGTGGCTCATTTGTGTTGAGCTTTCAGAATAGGCAAGTCCCTTATTTCTCTTGTGAATGCTTAATGACTGTTGACAGATTCCTTATCCTCTTTGTGGTGTTTACAGAGATGCTTATAGTTGCAGCAAAGGAATACCTGGGTGATATGGGCCCGATTGCATGTGAGGAATGTGAGCCCCACTGCTCTTCATTATGAACTAAAAGACAGTCAGGATTGGATAGCAGTGGGCCCCTCCCAACCTTGGGCCAGGTGCACTGAGTCTCCTCTGATAATGATAGCCACACCCCTTAGCTGTCATGGCACTCTCACTGGGAGGTGCTTGCAGGTCCCCTGGGTCTCTTGTTATTACCCCTTGTAACTCGCCCTCCTTCCTGTTCTCGACTCCCCTCAGCTACATCTAATGCAAATCTCAAAGGACTTCTCTAACTGTGAACCTTAACAAGTTCCATCAATTCATATGCAAGTATATAAACGTGAATTATTTTTAATTTGATAAGGTATCACCGCAATTAATAGAACTTAGAAATTATACTATTCTAAGCAGAATCTGTAAGTGGGAGGGATAATCTTAATTGGCTGAGCAAAAGAACATTCAAGAAGCGATTTCACTTGCGTGACATTTATCTCCTAGAGTCAATACCTGCCCTTTTGTTGTATTACAAAACCAGAGGCGGTTTTCACCATTGCTATTTTTTTGTAAAGGTAGCAGACAAAAAGAAATAGTAGTGTATATCATGTGGCGTTGAAGAAAAATGTATTTGAACATAATATGTGGATGGAACGTTCTATAAAACAAAAGACAAGCATTTCTATGGTCACCAACTAGAATAGCCGTAAATTACTCCTCCATCTGAAATCTTCCCCTTTCTTTGCTCCGGGAAACAGGAGAATCACAAATAATGTAATTTAAAAAAAGCTGTCATGTAACATATAAAATTGTGATATATCTGGCTGCAGTTGAGAAGTTTCTTTAGAGTACTGTGAAATGATAGCAGAGCCATTAAGAAAAATCTGTTGTGTTAGTTTTCCCGAAAGGACGTTTGATGTTCAGTCAAGGGAAAAGTAAGTGGCTTACATGGGCTTTTTGCTATGTTGGTTGAAGAAACCTTCCACTTATATGGCAAAAGGTGCAAAAACATGTACCTTTCCAGGTGTAAGATAGCATACTTAGGGGTCCATTAGGATGGCGGACGGATCGCCACCGCCATGCAGGCCACCTTTCTTCCCCCCGCCATATTACAATGGCGGGGGGACCGTGGCGGAGGGGAAGACCGTCCGCCGCTTTTCCGCCGCGGTCGCCTTGCGACCGCGGTGGAAAAGGCCTGATATGGTGGCGGTATCTATCAGACACCGCCAGCCATATTAGGATGGCCTGGGAGGAATGCCTTTCCGTGGTGGCAATACCACCACGAAAAGGCATACGGTTCCTACTTTGGGGGCCCGTTGCGGGCCCCCAGGGTGAAGGGGGGGTGGGGGGTGCACATCGAGGGTACCTATGGTACCCCCCTGCGTTTCACAGCACAACATGGCAGGCACCGCGCGGTGCCTGTCATGTTGTGCTGTGAAACGCATAACAAGCATTTTTCACATTGCGGCGGCTGGTGCTTTAAGCACCGTCCGCCGCAATGTTAAAAATGCGAGATGCACCCGCCACTGTAGTGGGTGCATCCTAATTGGGGCGGACGGTACCTGCCCCGGACAGGATGGCGGATGGGCTTTGTCCGTCCGCCATCCTAATGGACCCCATGGTTTGGGAACTTTCTTTCCAAAACTTTGGACAAATCCATCTTTGCCTGCTTCTAAGGGTTTGGGGAGAGGGTTGAGCATGGCAAACCATTTTGCATTTGTTAATGTTTTTTTTTACTTTGTTGAGTATGTGGATGCCTCACTACAGATCTGGGTACCACCATGCTAAGTGATATTCCTATATTTAGTTTAAGGAAATGTAAGCCAATGTTACTATCACATAGTTGTCCTGTGAGGTAAGTGCAATTTCACAATAAAGTAGGACGTTTAAGAGAATACGCTTTGTTGCTGTAATAAAATGTATGTTAAAGAGAGAGAGTATAGCTTGTTGTGATGATATCAAAGTTTACGTTTACGAATATGAGACAGTGAGTGACGAAAATTCAATGCAATTCTTTGGTTACTTACTTAGTATTAAGGAAGAAATTTTAGCGTTTCATGTCGACAAGGTAGCTCTTCTATTTTAAGCCATTCAGCTGTAAAGAGCTATCTTTGAAAGACATGATCTAAGTAGTTCCCACTCTCAAACGTCTTCATTAAGAAAATGGCTGCAGCTAGAGAAATATTCAGGGGCTTATTTAAAAGGCCCTTGCGCCACTTTTGCGTCATTTTTAACATGGAAAAGGTGACGCAAAATTGGCGCAAGGGGCTTGTAAATCTGCCCCTCAGTGTTGACAGCCAATGAGAGCGCATGGCTCGTTAAACTTCTTGGAAGTCTGTGGATCCTGAAATGGCTGAAAACATTGCTTTAAATAATCAGGACCATTTTAAAAATGTAAAAGTCGTGTTTAGATGGGTCGAACTTAGGGTCTGTTCAAAGATGAACTGTCTGCTTTGCTGTAGTGGCGAACTTAAATTACTTATGGTCTGAAAATAATGTTTCTTTTAAATCACCCACACAACTGTGTCCTCCTGAGAGAATCTGCACAAAATTTAGCATAAGGAACCTGAGCTGGATGTGTCAAATTTAATTTGCCGTCAATGCGCCAAAATTAAAAGCAAATCAGTCAAACAATTTCGTACTGAAATCACGACATTTACTACAGAGTCGCTATCACGGCCCTGTAACATGTATATTAAAGAGCTGGTGACAGGTGCGGTGCAAGTGTACTGTTTTTCTGCATTGATCCCAACGTTGGCGCAATTCGACAAAGCTGCGCACAGTTGGAGAGTGAATTAATCCATCTGTATTGGTTTGTCATTTCTTATTTCATGTAGATTGGTCAAAGGGAAATATATATAAGAGGGAGATGAAAACGTAACATTGTCTATTGACACGCAATAATGTTTCTTTGCTCTCCAGTAGAGCAAAAATGCTAACCAGGGTTACACAAACGTTATAATATTTATAGGTATTTACTTAAACTAGATGGACGCGTAGCAGAATATTGAGAAGAAAAATATTGTCAGGCCAAATATCAAGGTGTAAATATCGAGACAAAATTATTGAAAAGGTAAGTTTACATATGTAAGTTATAGATGTACCACTCTTCACTCCAGGTCTACGTATCTTGTGGCTTTATATTTAAACAAGTTGCATTTGGTGATGTTAAGTGTAGTAAACCAACACTCATCTACATATGATTACTATTCTGGTTCTCGTTATTTACGACTCAATAATTTGGCTCCACAATATTTTCTAGTCGATATTTTGGTGAAATACATAATAGATGTTTTTTTGGTTTACTGTAAATCCATTCTGTAGTTTTTTCTGTTACAAAAAGTATTGATTGGGATTTGAAGGTTTAATTCTTTGTCCATTTAGACCATTAATACCCAAAGAATATGCACAGGGTTTAAGGAGGGGAAATTTAAATAAAATTCAACTCTGATTGACAATGAAGCCTTGCTGGGGTGCCCTTAGCAGGGAGGTTGTTGGACCTGGCCCTTTCTTCAAGGTCATCCCCAAAGGTTTTGCTTTCACCTTCCTGTTTTTGATGGCTTTTGGGACTCTGGCCCACATGCATCAAGCATTTTTGTAGTCGCAAACGGTGCGATTCCTTAAAATCGGCCGTTTGCGAATGCAAAAGTGCTTTTTGGGATGCATGAAGCAATTTTAGAATTCGTAACATGTTTGCGAGTTCTAAAATTGCGGGTGCTTTTAAGAAGTCGCAGATGTGCGATTTCTTAAAAGCAATGCATCATTAAATTTAAAACTGTAAATTCGCAATTAGGGTTTCAAATTTACCGAGTGGTTGAACCACTCGGTAAATTTGGAAAAAGTGTTTAAAATGCTGAAAATGCTTTTTTTTCAACATTCATGTTACGGACACACATGTCCTTAGGACATGTGTGTGTGAAACATGATGCGAAAAATACATTTCAGGGGTGCATGGGGGGGTCCTTTGGACCCCCTCCTGCACCCATGAAATTTTCAAAGTGCCACTCGCAATTTGCTAATGCCTTCCCATTGACTCCTATGGGCCTTTTGGCCCATAGGAATCAATGGGAATTGCGAAAATTAACTTAAGAATTCGGTATTCATTTGGGATTCTGTAAAAATTGCGATTTTTACCGAATCACAAATGAATACCGAAAATAATGATGCATAGCATTTTGCACTTCTTAATTTGCGATTCCTTATTTTTCGCAAATTAGGAAGTGCAAAATGTCACAATGATGCATGTGGGCCAGAGTGCACTTTACCATGGCTAACCAGTGCTAAAATGCCTGTGCTCTCTCTGGACACTTCCGGACCTGTTGACTCTGACAGAAAGGACTTTTGCCCAGAAGGAATGCTGCCCCACTGTGCTGACCTGTGACTGCTTGCCTGCATGAGAAGGGCTGGACCTGCATCTCTAAACCCAGGTCCCCAGAATGACTTCAAAGCCTAGTTGGCTAGCCTCTTGATCAGAAGCCTCAGGGGCAAAACAGTCTTCCAAAAACCTTGCACCCAGCACCTAGACTTTGCCATCTGTCAGTTCTGCCCTACCAAGTGTCACCACCCCAGTTTTGGACCCTTAGAAGTTGGCTGAAGGTGCTCTGCCTGCCCATTTGTAGATTCAGCAGAACTGATGCATCTTCTCCGCAGCACAGTGCCTTCGGAACCGACACAGGCTACACCGATGCAAGGATTTTGCCTTGCCTAAATGTAGCCCATCAGAACTGCTGCTGCATCAATCAATCAATCAGTCATTTGTTAAGCGCACTACACACCCACGAGGGTCTCAAGGCACTGGGGGGTGAGGTGGGGGCCGCTACTGATCGAACAGCCAGGTCTTTAGTATCCTCCTGAAGGTCAGCAGGTCTTGGGTCTGTCGTAGGCTCAGTGGGAGGGTGTTCCATGTCTTGGCGGCGAGGTGGGAGAAGGATCTCCCACCGGTGGTTGTTCTTCGGATGCGCGGGATGGTGGCTAGTGAGAGGTCGGCGGAGCGTAGCTGGCGGTTGGGGGTGTAGAAGGAGAGCCGTCTTTTGAGATAGGCCGGGCCGGCCTTGTGGAGTGCCTTGTGTACGTAGATGAGGAGCTTGAAGCATATCCTCTGCATGACACATCTCCATACAGACTCACCTAATGCAGCCCTTTGGAGCCACCGCTGGGTGATGAATCTCCATACATGGACATCGCATCACCCAACGCCGTCCATCAGAACCGCCCCTGCATGTTGCATTTCCATGCAAAGATATCGCACTTCACATCTTGCTAGAACTGCTGCTGTGTGACCCATCTCCTCGCTCAAACCTCGAATCACCTCTGCTACGCAATGCATCCTCAATGAGGGACTCTGCATCTCATCACATCCAGGATTAAGGTACTGTGTTCAGCAGGCATAAGTGGGTCCTTGTAGTAAGCTGGGGTTCCATCCCAGTCGGACTGAGCTTGGTCTCAGTCTGGCGTGACTATATAACCATAGTTGGCGCTTTGTGATTGATGGCACTATTTTCACTGATAGCTTTAAACTTGCATATCTCTGGTTCTACTGATTGGAGTTATGTTGTTTTGTATTGTTTTATTTATAAAAATGTACTTTGTGTTTTTAATTTGGCATGGAATTTTTCTGGTGTTGTATTGTCAAATTATTATTGCTCTATTTGTTGCACAAAATACTTTACATGTTACCTCTAAGTTAAGCCTGACTGATCAGTGCCAAGCTACCAGAGAGTTGAACACAGGTTTATTTTGGGTTTGCTTGTGACATCACCCTGACAAGGACTGTGGTTGCTCCTTAAACAGGAATTCGCCCCCCTCAACCAGTAACCTAATTTCTTACGGAGGTATTTGAAAAAAACATGCCAGGAATGTTACTCCAAATCTTTTAGTCTATGTAAGTACCCCAGGCTTTCTAGCACTGCACTTGGGGCACACCCAGCATGGAAAACTTCCCCACTCCCCCATGCAACCGAACAGAGTATTTACCTCTGAGGATATCAAAAAAAGCAGGGAAACACTTATTGCTACCATGGCAGTTTCAAGCAATTCCTTTCCAGTTTAGAAGCAGATGGCAGAATTGATGCTTCTGGGGGAGACCCCCTTCCCTCTCTCATCTTGAATGTCCACATCTATAGCAAGTGCAACAGTGTGGCGCCGCGGCCAGGGCGACTGACGCTGGAATCTGGGGACCACGGTTCGATTCCCGGCTCCGGCGGCAGGTCAGCCCAGCACCATGTGACTCTGGGCAATAGCTCGCTTAATCTTCCCGACGGCCCCCCAGCGCCTAGAGACCCTTACGGGTGATTGTGCGCTTTACAAATGTGGACTTTACTTTACTTTACAGTCACAGAATAGGTCATTGCAACCTGAGACAAAAGAAGGGAGAGGTCTGTTCAACTCTACACAGAGCTCAACTGACCATATTGGACACAGATAAAACCCCAACTAGACTGAGGAACAAGAATCTGCTTCTAAGGGTAGAAAGGTGCAGTAATCATCAGCTAACTCTTCGTGGGTAACAGCTCGGAGGAACACACACAATTTTCTCATAGACATGATAATAATTTCCCACCTCCCATCCTACTGGAGACAGCCAAAGTCTCTCACTATACTCATTTGATACACTTGTGTGAGTCTTTCAACACATTTTGAATGGTTGTCATAAGCTCTCAGCGGACGGCTCGCTCTACAAAAACATACTTTTGAGAATATTTTGAATAGTTGCAACATTGTGTCTACCAAAATGAATACATTAGGAAAGAATCAATGCCACTTGTTTTGTTTTGAAATCAGGCATGAGACATAGGTGGATTTTGATGAAGACTTGGAATTTGGGGCCAGATGAACGACCCACAAATTTGTGAGTCACAAATTGCGTCGCATTTGCGACTCGCAATTTGTGACTCGCTAATTGGGATGCACACTGTTGGCAATTCCCAATGAGGTCGCAAATTGTACGACTCATGCATATTAATGATGCTGTCACAATTTGCGACCCCATTGGGAATGGCTGGCACTCCCAGGGATGGCGGCATGCTGAAGTCAGCAGACCACCATGTCTGGGACTGCTCTTAAATAAAGCAGTTTTTGTTTTAAAAATGCAGCCCATTTTCCCTAAAGGAAGACGGGATGCATTTAAAAAATAAAATAAAACTTTTCAGTTTCATTTTTTAGGAGCAGGCAGTGGTCCCTGGGACCACTGCCTGCCCTTAAAAACATTTTGATAGCCACTCACATAGTGGAAGGGGTCCACTGGGAACCACTTCCCGTTTTGCGAGTGGTTTACGACCCTTCTGTGAAGGGTGGTAAACTGCGACTGTTTTGCAACCGCAATTGCGGTCACAAAACAGTCATACATAGCTTCAGGAGTTGCTATTAGCAAGGGACACTCTTGGAACGCCCCTTCCTAATAGAGTGTCGCTAATCCTATTTTCTGAGTCTCAAATTAATTTGCGACATGCAAAATAGGATTAGTACATGGGCCACAAGTATTTTGCGGTCGCAAATGGGTCTAAAACCCATTTGCGCTTGCAAAAAACGTTAGTAAATCTGGCCCTTGGTTACCACAGAAGCATATTTAGATATTTATATTGTTTTCTTTTCTTGCTCTCGACACCATTTCCCGTCACAGTAGGGCGGATTTCTTCCATGGGAATACTATTGCAAGCACTGCTTCTATTATATTTTTATTGGGACCTTTACAGAACAACTGCTGAAGAATATTTGCCCAACCCCTACTGACTGATGGTTGAAGGTTACTCAATCCAGGATGAGATATACTGAGTTGCCCATTCATTCTAAGTTCAAATCCAGACTCTACCCTAGAGGAGGAGGTGTTCATGTGCCATTGTCTGCAGTCAAGGACTTGGAGTTCAGTCCAGTCGGGTAGTGGTGCCCAGCAGCCTTCTGGTGCTGAACATTCTCTCACATCTGAAGGTCTGGCAGCTGCACTTTGGCCTCATTCTGGGAGCAGAGGCCTAGACAACACATAATACATGGCCTTTTTACTCTGGTTGAACGTTAGCTTGACCCATGGTGAAGCAAAAGTCCCTGCCCTGCTCTAAAATCTACCTCTGAATGACCACACTCTGTGGGTTTGCAGGCATTGGAGCTTAGTGCAGGATATTGTCAGAGGCCACCCTTGTGATCAGAGGCTGCTTAGCACAGCCAATGGTCATGCTCAACAAGTCTGGGATCATCGTGTTTGACAGTAGAGCAGGGCCAATGTCCATGTACACAGGGCTGTGAGGTAATGATGGCTGGGTGCAGGGTATGGTAATGTTCCAGAAATATAAAATGTAACATTACATTTTATAGCATTTAAATACAGAAGGATAGGAGATAAAAGAAAGAGACAGTATATTAGGTCTATAGCGTTTTTTTGTATTTTATGTGAACTCTATATTTGTAGATAGCGATAATAAAAACTATTTTTATACATAATTTGAGAAGGAACACAAAGTCTGGAAATTAATTGGGGTACATGGTTACTGCGCACATGATTTAAAATGTTAATCTAAGAGTAAAAATTGAAGTTTCTTTACATTCTGTCTATGCTTTTGTTGCCTCATCTGCAGGCACAGGGTGTTCTTTATGAAATGACGAGCAGTAGAAGATGTTGATTACTTTTGTTGATTTTTTATTTTGCACACGTCATTCTTAAATGCACAGTGATGCTTAACATTCAATGGTTTCTCATACTCAAATTCCAAAGGAGAAACACAGTCAATGGGACCAACTCAGAAAGAAAGTCTTAAATCTCCTCATGTAGGTTTACTCTTTTGCATGGGTGCATATTTGTGACTTTCTGAAATTCACCGAACAGGAACATGCCCTAAAATTGCAATAGTCACAGCTTTCCAGGGATATTCCTTGAAGTATTCCTGAATATGTTCTGTGAAATCCTTTTTCACATGTGAATATATACACATGGATGTTTTCATATGGAAGGAAAACACAGTGCAAGGGCAAAGCACCTGCAATCTTTGTTTTTCTGGTTTTCTCCACAAGAAAAACATTTTCCCTCTGGAGAAAACCGTTCCCGTACATTCACACAAATTTACCATCCTCTTGCCACTCAGGAAAGGGACTTAGGGGCATATTACCAAGCTTGGCGATATAAGATTATCGCCGGTTTTTGGCCGCTAAGCGGCGATAATTACATCGCCCTATTAGCAAGCTGTCGCTAACTGATGTTAGCGACAGCTTTGAGGCGATAGCGAGCGGTTTGGGGCCCGCTTTGCATGTCAGCGATATTTATCGCTAATGACATGCAAAGTGGGCGTACCCAAACTGTTAGCGACTGAAAACAGTCGCTAACATTGCTATCGCCTATTACCAAGGCAGGCGTAGCGATGGAAATATTTGCGCTAAGTGCGAATATCTCCAATAACTACCGCCTGCTTAGACCAGTTCTTAGCCATTATATCCAATGGGAGGTGGATATAAAGGCTAAGACACTGTTAGCGGTAATGCGTGAATATCGTTGTATTCTCAGTGATATTCACGGATTTCGCCGCTATCGCCGGGAATTTTATCGCTTTTGAGATAAACGTTGCTAATAGCACGTTATCTCAGCGATAAAATCCGGCGATGCTTGGCGATAGAAAAATTGTCGCTAAGCCTATTTAGCGATAATTATCACTAGTTGTTGGTAATATGCCCCTTAGACCTGTTGTTGACAGGAATAAATTTCCAACGACTTGCAGGGTAAAAATGGCTCAGAAACGGATTTGAAAGATGGACGTTCACAATTCTTTTGCCATTGCCACCCTGATTTGCCTCCTCGCCCTTCCACAGGCGGATTACATCTTTTCACAAGTGCAAAATAGCATGTTTGTTAATCAAAAAAGTAGCTATTTGCTCATCTAAGTGAAACATATATGCAAATAGCTTGCAAGGACAAGACTCCTGCTCTCACTTCCTCTGTTAGTCAAGGAAAGTTTGATCATGTTCATCAAACATTGTAAACTATGACTTCTTAATCAGTAAGTAACCCCCATTACCCTTTCTGTATTGGTGGTAATTTCAAGCTGACCTGTCATTATGAGTTCTTATAGCATTAAGCAGCTTTGTAGACATGTGCTAAATAAATTCACCTAAGATAATATAACAAAAAAGTAAATTCTGAGGCCAAAGGGTCAAGACATAGTTCATGGTCAAAACACACAGCCTGTTGTGCATGGCCAGGAGTTTCTGGATCCATGGTGACTGGTGGCTTGTTCAGCTAAAAAAACTCTGCCTTTATGCAGAACTTCATGGATCTAAATGTTGTGCTCTTTCAATTCTTACTTTGGCCTGTGTATGGACCATGTACTGGAGGTTATTGGGTAAATGAGCTGGTTAAGTGTCATGGCCAAAGGCCACAGCCTGCGCACAGCACCTATGTCAATTTTGGAAAGCCATATGCAGCAGGTTCTGGGTCATAGCGACTCATCATCCGCTGTAGCCAAAGGACACAATCTATGCACAGATCCACCTGTGCAGAGCAGGAACCCATCAATATGGCCCAGTGTTTAAAGACAGAGAACCCATAGTATGTACAATGATATCAATGATTATGTCAATGGTGGTGTGATTTAGTTGTCATCTGTGATAATATGAACAAGATCTTGAGTAGTGTTTTAGGGTAAGAGTTAAGGCTGAGTATCTCAAAATAACCAATTTATTTCAGTGGTTTGTGTTTTTTTAACCTTCAATCGAATTTTTAATGGAAATATTTTTACGTCTGAGTTAATAATCATAACCTTCCTTTGTTTCGTCACTCTGTCTGCCAATGTGATTGCAGAATATGTTTTTCAAATCGTTTGCAAACTCTTGTAGTTTGCAAATCATTCACAGACTTTTAAGAGCAAAGATCATAAAATGGTGCCCCACAGTTCATAAACTGGGGGCCTCCTTTACAAGAGGCCAACTCCGCAGTAGCATCACTTTTTATGACACTTTGGTTTTGCAAGCCTCTCAATCATATCTATGAGGCGATGCAAAGTCACCCTGCATGGCTTTGTATGGCCTCATAGATGTGCCCTGCCTTGCCTTACTCTACATCAAGGAGGCATTCCATGGGTGGTGCTGTGGGCTTTTCCATGCAACACCCATTGGTTTTGACACACTTCCAGACTTACAAGGATCTGTAAACTTGGGAATGCATCCAAACTGTGGGCCTCCTCTGGGCATAACGTGGAGAAATAACTTTATTTCTCTGCGTTTTTACCTCTTTCCATGTGTGATGCATTCTGCAGCACAGATAGAAAGAGGAACAAATCTCAATTGATTGTTTTTGTGCAGGAAGGAGTCCCTTTGTAAATTAATTTAAACATAGGTATTAATCCTCTAAATATTACTTTTTGACTAATACTTTAAGACTGAAATAAACCATCATCACTAAAAAGTTTATTTTTTGTAATAAACATGGCTATAAGCTGTGCTTTCAATTCATATTAATAATTTTAGACTTTTCAAACTAAGTAAAACATTGCATTTGTTTTAAATGTCAGGGGCAGGTGTCCTTGATGCATAGGCACAGCCTAATATCTCCAGAAAAAAACCCAGATTCCAGAATGAAACCAGAAGTCTGGAGTTGCCCCAGAAAGTAGTTTCCAGTAGAAAGAAAAACAAACTGGAGACCAGAAGAAAAACCTTCCAACTGTCAGGCTAAGTAGCAGGACAAAGAAAAAGGTGTTAAAATTGTAGAATCATGTGGAAGTGGACATTGTCTGAGCCCAGAGAGCGCGCATTGAAGCAAGCTTAATTGGACTCCCTTTAAATAGTGGCAAAGAGAAAGTAATCTAATTCTGGAAATGGTGTGGCCATCTTGGATTGGGAAATTAGAACTATGATTAACACATACAATTTTACAGTAGCTTTATTATGGGAAACATCCATTACAACACAGTCATTACATCGCACTGCTATTACAACACAACTGTTACAACACAACTGCCTTTACATCACAGGTCACTACAACGCATGCCATTACAACGCATACCATTACAATGCATGCTATTACCATGTATTATAAGGTAAGTAATGGAGATTTCTTAGTTCTAGGGTGGGTATGGGTTTTGAGGTAGATGGGAATAGTAATTTTTACCCCTACACTATCCAACACTTTACCTACTGTTGCACTCAATGGAGTGGGAATTATAAATTTTACACCTACACTATTCAACACTTACCCTACTGTTGCACTCACTGGAGTGGGAATAGTAATTTTTACCCCTATACTATCCAATACTTACCCTACTGTTGCCCTATAGGTATTATGCGTTGTAATGGCATGCATTCTAATGGTATGGATTGAAATGGAATGCATTGTAATGGTCGTTTTTAAAAATGTGTTGTAATGTCATGCGTTGTAAAATCATGTGATGTAATGGTAGTTGTGATGTAAAAACCACGTTGTAAAAGCATGCGTTGTAATTGTTTGTGTTGTAACGTCATATATTCCTTTATTATATATACATCAAGGACTTTCAGAAGAAATTATACAAAAAAGAACATGTGCATAGTTCGTTTTGCAGACTAAAAACACACTGTGCTCCCTGTAAACCCTCCTGCGTTCAGCTTTGCTTACATGCTGTCATGCAGGAAGGAATCACCTCATAATCCTGTGCGGTGGCTCAGATTGAGCAGCAACGTGCAGGACTTACAAAAAATGAACCCCCAAAGATGCCGGTATGATCTGGGGTTGGAGGATGTAATGTAAATTGATACTTGTATAGCGCACTACTCACCCGCAAGGGTCTCAAGGCGCTTGTACGAATACCGCTGTGGAACCCATCCTGGCTTTCCCTGTGAGGTGTCCACTCCTGGGCACCCCCAAGGTGGAGGCCAGGCATCCTTAGCGTTGTGGGGGCCGTTGTGGAGATTAGGCAAGCTATTGCCCAGAGTTGCAGAGTGGGACTCCATGAGTGGACTAGGCACCGAGGCGAGAATTATCAGGTCCGTGGAATTTTTGAGCTCAAGACCCGCCGAGGCAGGGAATTGAACCCTGGTCCCGGGCTAGACCTCTGCATCAGGGTCTGCCGCTCTAACCATTGAGCCACACTTCTCCACTAGATGTGCAAGAAAATGCCCGCAGGGAGCCAGCGATAGCACCGTGACTGAATGTGTCGCAACAAAGGTAGAGATGAAGCCATTACATTAACTTTTAGTATGTTATTAGATTTAAAATATATAATTTGGCATTAATTACACATATGCTTTTTCAACATAAAAAATGTGTACATATAATTTAAATTTAAAATCCCCAATGTGTTGATAGTATTATACCCTACGTTCATTGTTTTCTTTGAGAGTATGTTGTAGCTCCAGTGGTTGGCCATGCATGGCGCTTGACTTACTCCAAGTATAGGCTTGAGCACATTTAAGCTTGTTTTTTACTTTCAGGGCTGTAGTAGAATTATTGTATTTTGAGAAAAGCATTTGCCTTACTCTTATGAGGGAGGGTGTTTTGTATTTGCATGCCCCTCCCTAAGCCTCTACTTAAAAGTCCCTTGACTCCACCCATTTTGTAGTAACTATTCCACACTTTCCCACAATTCTACCTTCACCCTCCCACAATTACTGCTAAATTCTATACTAATATATGTGATGATCTTTGCCAGTGGGGCAGAGTACTCTGTAAAAAAGAAAGGAAAAGCTGCAGAAACCCAGCTGTAGGTATGTATTACATTTTTTATTGCACCATTAATGACTTCACGAATCACATCACATATGACATCACATATGACATCATCTTTGGAATTCCTAGTGACATCACAATCGAGGTGGGGAGAAGGAAGAAACACATGCTTGCCTGACACTTAGGAAAGATTTAAAACATGTGGGTGGTTTTCCAAGGGGCACTGGCTGTAGCTTGCAAACTCACTCCTTCAACTGTGTGTCAGACTTGCCTATATGCAAGGCTTGCAGCCCAGCGCTCCCAGATTATAACATATCATATAAAAGTAACCAACCCAGTCTGAAACAGCCACTCTCTGCACCATCATATCTTCTCTACCTGTGCTGTGTATGAATGTGAGCAAACTACCATTGTAACTACTGCATATTTGAAGAACACTGTTTCTGCTACTGGCCATGCTTTGCTGCTTCTCTGTGCCAGATAAGCTAACACTGTCCCTAACAGTCGCAACTATCTGTTTGTTGGACATAAGACTCAACAGTTTTTGTGGGTGTGCTGAGCTTAGGTATATTTGAGCTAGGTTGCGCATGTGTGACTTCCACTGATTAAACTGTGCTTTGCTTTTTCAGATTGTGAATGGAAGCTTGACATCTGATGCTCAGGATGCACCTATTCTCTTTGTATGTAAGACACTTGCACCACTACTTTTATCATGTACCTTTTATGTGTATAGAGGTGAAATATGAGAAACCTTTTTTCACTATACAAAAGGTAAACGTTATCAATGCGTGCTATAAAGATCAGAAAACAAAATCCAAACCTATTGGCAAAGATGCCTGGAATCTTTCTGAATAACTAATGTGGCCTTCTGTGTCCCCAGTCATGGAAAGCCCCAGTCCATAAATGTTGTGTCCCCCGGGTACAAATTGTGCTCTGGGTAAATACTATTTGTGTGGGGTCTGGAATTTACTTGGTTCACAATTTGCACCTGACTCTTTTTTTCGGATATCGAAATGGGGATTAATGGACTAACTGTACATATATGTGTATATTACTAGGTGCAATAACAGCACATATGCAATATTTGCAACCTAATTTGTCCCTTTTATCAACTGGTGAAACCTGGCTAGACAAATACCCCCTTGGGGTGCAATTTGCACACAACTTGAAATACTGAGTCATTGGACTAGGTATTTACACAACATCCGCACCAATCACAGGCCCAGTTTAGAGCTGTATATGGCGACTACTCACACTTCTGAATGAAGTACCACAAGCACTAGCAAAGTCTATGGGCCAGCTGTATGTACCCTTCGATTAGCAGTTTCCAAATAGCGAGTCCATCGGAACTGGTAAGAATTGCATTCACTATTTTACGATTTACTAATGGTTAAGCACAACATTTGTAAATTTGTATTAGGAAATCGCAAATAGGAAAAGTTGGCTTTTGGGAACAGAATGATAACTACTATGAGGAAGTGTTCAAATAACATCTCACTCCTTGTATTCTTTAGCACAGAAGAAGTGAGTGATGTTGCAGGATTTAATCTGTGGAGGCCTGAGGGAATCTTTGGCTGTAGACAAGTAAAAATATGTCTAGATAAAAGGCAGATAAAGGTCTTGCTGCTAGAAAGCGCAAGTTGAGGTTTTCGGAGAAGGAGCTGAAAGTCCTCACCAAGTAGTGTGTTGCCCAAAATTAGGAACTGTTTGGAAGACCTCTTTCACTGTGCTAGTAGCCCAAAAAAATGTAATTCCATTGAAGTGATGCAATGTACCATCCCAGAAAGCAGAAAAAGATGGTAGGACTTAAGATCGCATACAAAAGAGAAGGAAGGAAGCTTGGCTGAGGCACGTGGGACAGTAGGAGGACCATCTCAGCAGCCACAACCTACACCCATGGAAACCATGATCGAGGCAACAATTCAGGCGGAGAGTGTTATTTGTATGTCCAACATAGTTGCCTCAAATCCACAATCCAGATTGGAAGGTAAGAATTCATAAGATTTTCATTAATTCATGATAGCATAAGAAATGCAGATCTTATAATATATATATGAAAAGTCACTCCATTTTAATGGTTGTTTTAACTTTCAAATGCATTATGGGAGTTGAAGTAACAATAATTATTAATGTTTCATATGTAGAGAAACACATGCAAAATAGGTTGCACTCAAAAACATTGTCATTAAAAGCATGGGCATGCGCAATCCTCCCAAGACGTACAGTGTAGGGGTTTCGTTTTTCATGGGCGAGCCTGGAGACTGGAGAGGAATCAGCCAGGAGGAGGAGGACGGCCTGGGCACGGCACGGCTGGGAAGCACCAGGTAAGCCACGCCGGTGGCTGCCAGCATCATGCTGCATGCGGGTAGTGGCGGAATTCCACTGAGTTTTTAGGCGAATTTGTGGAATCCCGCATAGTGGCACTCCGCCAACTCCGCGCACCCTTAATTGTGGATTGCCCCACCCGTATTGTGCAGGATTACTGAAGGAACATCATTGGACTCCTGTTCCATGTTTTTCCTCGAATTGGATCAGGAGGCCTTTTAGGGGTGCTGTGTGCGATGTGGGAGCTGGAACATTCTGCCAGCTGCTTTTCCCGCTGAGCCCCTGCTGTGGCTTCATGAAGGGGTCTTCATTGACTAGTGGCCTGAGAGGGACTTGGGATCTGACCTAGTTGCCCTGCCGATGACTGTTAATTATTCATGCCTCCCTACTTGCCTAAGTGCACTGTATACCCCAGAGGACCTAGTAAGGATATCTCCTGGATCACTCTGTTACCTGTCATGACCCCTTGTGGTTTGTATGATGTCCTTCCACATGCCTCTAGAGTTGTCCCTATTGTTTTCTGGGGGTGCCTGCAACCTCACCTTGGGCAATACACTGGGCACGGCCATGAGAGAAACTTTCCTTCTTGAGCCGAGTGGGATTGAGCCTTCTTTCCAATACCTTGTGCTCTGATCCCCATGTTGTCCTTCCATATTCTCCCCCAGTGACCATTCAGCAACAAAACCACTGGAAAGAGACCCCAGGGCTAGTTACAGAGGGTCCCCCATGCCGGAAGTGTGACTAACCAACCAAGGGGGTTGGTGCAGGTCCCACAGGACAGGCTGGACTCTACCCTGCTAGCCATTGGAGACTCAAAGGAAAATCTATAGCACAAAATTGACACAGTAGTGGCGGACTTTGGCTTGCTCAGAGCAGACCATCGTAAATTAGCTGACAGCATCATGGCTAATTTGAATACCCTGCAGAAGATGGTCCCAACAACAGGGAACTTGATGACACGGATAGAAGCTGTTCTAAGTAGGATCCATGTACTGTTGGCCCGGGCTGAGGACTCAGAAGGTCACCTCTTCACGAATAACATTCAAGTGGTGGGGATGCCTGAAAAAGTGGAAGGCATGAACATGGTTGCTTTCCTTAAGGAATGGCCTAGCCTCGTAGGGTCTCTGCTCTTTCTTTGCTCTAGAATGGGCACCCAGGGTGCCGACCCACCCACCCTCACCTGGAGGTGTGCCACACCCTATTATGGCCCATCTTTTGCATTTCTGTGACCATGATCACCTATTTAATTGTGCCAGAGACCTGCAGGAGATATGTGTCGCCAACAGCAAGCTGGTGATCTTCCCAGAATTTACTGTAGCAGTTCAGAGGCAAAGGGCCTTGTTCCTGGAGGCCAACCAGAAACTCAGAGAGTTGGATGTTAAGTACTATGCTATATGACTCACGCCTGCTTGTTATCACTGCCCAATGAGCCATGTTCTGCTCAGGCCCTGGGGTGGTGTGGGACTGGCCTGAACTAGGTCTGGAGGAGTGTAAGAGTGCTCAATGTCCCCGGGCTCGGCCCTGAACAGGTAGAATACAGTGGAAGTGGTGGCAAAAATCACGGCTTCATATTCAGAGTACTGCTCACCATCAGTTGAGTTTATAGAGGGGATTGTGATTGAGAACACAAGTATTTTTCTTTCCGCGAAGACCTTTCACTGAAGTGCTGCATAAACGCACCAAAACCCCGAAATCTTGCACTCGAAACTACAGCCTCAGTAGTACATATTATGCTCACTGGCACACAATCATGTTTTGGACACCAAAACATTATGAAGAGATGCATGAAAATTAAATTACTTTATATGTAAATTGGGGTAATCAGACATAATATCGAAATGTTTATATCGTACTGACATAATATCGAACATTAAATATCGTAGGTAAAAAATATCGAAATAAAAAATATCGTATACAAAAATATCGTAAATAGTATGTGTATTATAATATCGAAAGTAATTACATCGGAAGTCAAAATATCGACCATAAAAAATATCGTATAATAGTAAATAATAGTAAAAAAAATATTAATTAAGTAAATGTTGTATTGTAATCTGTTAATGTTATATTACAAAAAATAGTAAAAATAAAATTAATAATATAATATTTAAAAATACATATATATTTTAGGAGCGGGTTATTGGGTTTATAGGGGATAAGGGTGGGGAGTGTTTTAAAAATATATGTATTAAAAAATAAAAATAAAAATAATTTTATTATATATTTAGAAATAATTAAATAAAGAATAGAATTTTTATAAAAAATATTAAAATTAAAAATGTAAAAATTTAAATTTAAATTTCGAAATTAGAAATTCGAAATTAAAAAAAATATATAACAAATTCGCTAAAATATATGTATAAAATAAAATATAGCAAAATATAGAATACATATTTATAACTAATTATTAATGATTAGAAAATTTATAAAAAACTAATATTTTTCAATAAATAAAACTTAAATTTCGAAATTAGAAATTATATATTTTTTTAAAAAATATAAAAATTTTGCCAAAATCTATGTATTATTAATGCTAATATAGTATTGTAGTCTGTTAATATAATTTAGCAATAATTACATAAATATATATCATAATCTAATATTATAAATACATTTATATTTTTAGGAGCGAGTTATTGAGTTTATAGGGGATAAGGGTGGGGAGAAATTAAAAAATATATTTATAAGAAATTAAACATGATTAAAAAAATGTATATATTTATAATTTGTTAGAATGAGAAAAATATTAAAAATCATAACAATTTATAATAAAAATTATAAATTTCGATTTTTGAATTTATAAATATTAACAATAAAATAAAATTTTTAATCTTTTGAAATATTATAAGTGTATAAAAAATACATAAAAGATATATATTTTATGTACAAAATTGAAATATTAAAAATGTTTATTACATTATTGTAAAAATATATTCCGGTAATATTAAATGAGATCTATTCATATATTCATATATAACATTTAAAAATGTGTACTATTTTTAGTAGTAGTAATGAAATACATTTTAGTGCATTAGGGTAGGGAGTGAATTTATATTAATTTATAAATAAATAATGATAAAAATAGATATTGATCTATTCAAATCAATATAAATTGTATAAAAAGTATAAAATATTATAAATTGTACGATTTTGATTAATTATTAAAATATATTTATAAAATAATACAATTGGTAGCAGATTATTGGTTGTATATAGGATTATTGTTGATAGTTTGTTTGCATATTTAAATTATTATCAATTATTTCTGTAAATAATGTATTTAAATTTTATATAGATTGGAGTGTGAATATTAAATTATATTTAATTAGTGTCCAGCACCTGCTTAAATTTTATGTAGACTGGATTGGGAATAGTAAATTAGATTTAATTAGTGTCCAGCACCTAATTAAATTTTATGTAGACTGGAGTGGGAATAGTCAATTATATTTAATTACTGTCCAGCACCTACTTAAATTTTATGTAGACTGGAGGGGGAATAGTAAAATATATTTTATTAGTGTCCAGCACCTACTTCAATTTTATGTAGATTGGAGTGGGAATAGTAAATTATATTTAATTAGTGTCCAGCACTTATATTAATTTTATGTAGACTGGAGTGGGAATAGTAATTTATATTTAATTAGTGTCCAGCACATACTTCAATTTTATGTAGATTGGAGTGGGAATAGTAATTTTTATTTAATTAGTGTCCAACACCTACTTCAATTTTATGTAGACTGGAGTGGGAATAGTAGATTATATTTAATTAGTGTCCAGCACTTATATCAATTTTATGTAGACTGGAGTGGGAATAGTAATTTATATTTAAATAGTGTCCAGCACCTACTTCAATTTTATGTAGACTGGAGTGGGAATAGTAAATTATATTTAATTAGTGTCCAGCACATACTTCAATTTTATGTAGACTGGAGTGGGAATAGTAAATTATATTTAATTAATGTCCAGCACCTACTTCAATTTTATGTAGACTGGAGTTGGAATAGTAATTTATATTTATATAGTGTCCAGCACCTACTTCAATTTTATGTAGACTGGAGTGGGAATAGTAAATTATATTTAATTAGTGTCCAGCACATACTTCAATTTTATGTAGACTGGAGTGGGAATAGTAAATTATATTTAAGTAGTGTCCAGCATCTACTTCAATTTTATGTAGGCTGGAGTGGGAATAGTAAAATATATTTAATTAGTGTCCAGCACATACTTCAATTTTATGTAGATTGGAGTGGGAATAGTAATTTTTATTTAATTAGTGTCCAGCACCTACTTCAATTTTATGTAGACTGGAGTGGGAATAGTAAATTATATTTAATTAGTGTCCAGAACTTATATTAATTTTATGTAGACTGGAGTGGGAATAGTAATTTATATTTAAATAGTGCCCAGCACATACTTAAATTTAATGTAGACTGGAGTGGGAATAGAAAATTATATTTAATTAGTGTCCAGCACATACTTAAATTTTATGTAGACTGGAGTGGGAATAGTAAATTATATTTAATTAGTGTCCAGCATCTACTTCAATTTTATGTAGACTGGAGTGGGAATAGTACATTATATTTAATTAGTGTCCAGCACATACTTCAATTTTATGTAGATTGGAGTGGGAATATTAATTTTTATTTAATTAGTGTCCAGCACCTACTTCAATTTTATGTAGACTGGAGTGGGAATAGTAAATTATATTTAATTAGTGTCCAGCACTTATATTAATTTTATGTAGACTGGAGTGGGAATAGTAATTTATATTTAAATAGTGTCCAGCACCTACTTCAATTTTATGTAGACTGGAATGGGAATAGTAAATTATATTTAATTAGTGTCCAGCACATACTTCAATTTTATGTAGACTGGAGTGGGAATAGTAAATTATATTTAATTAGTGTCCAGCACCTACTTCAATTTTATGTAGACTGGAGTGGGAATAGTAATTTATATTTAAATTGTGTCCAGCACATACTTCAATTTTATGTAGATTGGAGTGGGAACAGTAATTTTTATTTAATTAGTGTCCAGCCCCTAGTTCAATTTTATGTAGACTGGAGTGGGAATAGTAAATTATATTTAATTAGTGTCCAGCACATACTTCAATTTTATGTAGACTGGAGTGGGAATAGTAAATTATATTTAATTAATGTCCAGCACCTACTTCAATTTTATGTAGACTGGAGTTGGAATAGTAATTTATATTTATATAGTGTCCAGCACCTACTTCAATTTTATGTAGACTGGAGTGGGAATAGTAAATTATATTTAATTAGTGTCCAGCACATACTTCAATTTTATGTAGACTGGAGTGGGAATAGTAAATTATATTTAAGTAGTGTCCAGCATCTACTTCAATTTTATGTAGGCTGGAGTGGGAATAGTAAAATATATTTAATTAGTGTCCAGCACATACTTCAATTTTATGTAGATTGGAGTGGGAATAGTAATTTTTATTTAATTAGTGTCCAGCACCTACTTCAATTTTATGTAGACTGGAGTGGGAATAGTAAATTATATTTAATTAGTGTCCAGAACTTACATTAATTTTATGTAGACTGGAGTGGGAATAGTAATTTATATTTAAATAGTGCCCAGCACATACTTAAATTTAATGTAGACTGGAGTGGGAATAGAAAATTATATTTAATTAGTGTCCAGCACATACTTCAATTTTATGTAGACTGGAGTGGGAATAGTAAATTATATTTAATTAGTGTCCAGCATCTACTTCAATTTTATGTAGACTGGAGTGGGAATAGTACATTATATTTAATTAGTGTCCAGCACATACTTCAATTTTATGTAGATTGGAGTGGGAATATTAATTTTTATTTAATTAGTGTCCAGCACCTACTTCAATTTTATGTAGACTGGAGTGGGAATAGTAAATTATATTTAATTAGTGTCCAGCACTTATATTAATTTTATGTAGACTGGAGTGGGAATAGTAATTTATATTTAAATAGTGTCCAGCACATACTTCAATTTTATGTAGACTGGAGTGGGAATAGTAAATTATATTTAATTAGTGTCCAGCACCTACTTCAATTTTATGTAGACTGGAGTGGGAATAGTAATTTATATTTAAATTGTGTCCAGCACATACTTCAATTTTATGTAGATTGGAGTGGGAACAGTAATTTTTATTTAATTAGTGTCCAGCCCCTAGTTCAATTTTATGTAGACTGGAGTGGGAATAGTAAATTATATTTAATTAGTATCCAGCACTTATATTAATTTTATGTAGACTGGAGTGGGAATAGTAATTTATATTTAAATAGTGTCCAGCACCTACTTCAATTTTATGTAGACTGGAGTGGGAATAGTAAATTATATTTAATTAGTGTCCAGCAGTTATATTAATTTTATGTAGACTGGAGTGGGAATAGTAATTTATATTTAAATAGTGTCCAGCACCTACTTCAATTTTATGTAGACTGGAGTGGGAATAGTAAATTATATTTAATTAGTGTCCAGCACATACTTCAATTTTATGTAGATTGGAGTGGGAATAGTAATTTTTATTTAATTAGTGTCCAACACCTACTTCAATTTTATGTAGACTGGAGTGGGAATAGTAAATTATATTTAATTAGTGTCCAGCACTTATATCAATTTTATGTAGACTGGAGTGGGAATAGTAATTTATATTTAAATAGTGTCCAGCACCTACTTCAATTTTATGTAGACTGGAGTGGGAATAGTAAATTATATTTAATTAGTGTCCAGCACATACTTCAATTTTATGTAGACTGGAGTGGGAATAGTAAATTATATTTAATTAATGTCCAGCACCTACTTCAATTTTATGTAGACTGGAGTTGGAATAGTAATTTATATTTATATAGTGTCCAGCACCTACTTCAATTTTATGTAGACTGGAGTGGGAATAGTAAATTATATTTAATTAGTATCCAGCACATACTTCAATTTTATGTAGACTGGAGTGGGAATAGTAAATTATATTTAAGTAGTGTCCAGCATCTACTTCAATTTTATGTAGGCTGGAGTGGGAATAGTAAAATATATTTAATTAGTGTCCAGCACATACTTCAATTTTATGTAGATTGGAGTGGGAATAGTAATTTTTATTTAATTAGTGTCCAGCACCTACTTCAATTTTATGTAGACTGGAGTGGGAATAGTAAATTATATTTAATTAGTGTCCAGAACTTATATTAATTTTATGTAGACTGGAGTGGGAATAGTAATTTATATTTAAATAGTGCCCAGCACATACTTAAATTTAATGTAGACTGGAGTGGGAATAGAAAATTATATTTAATTAGTGTCCAGCACATACTTCAATTTTATGTAGACTGGAGTGGGAATAGTAAATTATATTTAATTAGTGTCCAGCATCTACTTCAATTTTATGTAGACTGGAGGGGGAATAGTACATTATATTTAATTAGTGTCCAGCACATACTTCAATTTTATGTAGATTGGAGTGGGAATATTAATTTTTATTTAATTAGTGTCCAGCACCTACTTCAATTTTATGTAGACTGGAGTGGGAATAGTAAATTATATGTAATTAGTGTCCAGCACTTATATTAATTTTATGTAGACTGGAGTGGGAATAGTAATTTATATTTAAATAGTGTCCAGCACCTACTTCAATTTTATGTAGACTGGAATGGGAATAGTAAATTATATTTAATTAGTGTCCAGCACATACTTCAATTTTATGTAGACTGGAGTGGGAATAGTAAATTATATTTAATTAGTGTCCAGCACCTACTTCAATTTTATGTAGACTGGAATGGGAATAGTAAATTATATTTAATTAGTGTCCAGCACATACTTCAATTTTATGTAGACTGGAGTGGGAATAGTAAATTATATTTAATTAGTGTCCAGCACCTACTTCAATTTTATGTAGACTGGAGTGGGAATAGTAATTTATATTTAAATTGTGTCCAGCACATACTTCAATTTTATGTAGATTGGAGTGGGAACAGTAATTTTTATTTAATTAGTGTCCAGCCCCTAGTTCAATTTTATGTAGACTGGAGTGGGAATAGTAAATTATATTTAATTAGTGTCCAGCACATACTTCAATTTTATGTAGACTGGAGTGGGAATAGTAAATTATATTTAATTAATGTCCAGCACCTACTTCAATTTTATGTAGACTGGAGTTGGAATAGTAATTTATATTTATATAGTGTCCAGCACCTACTTCAATTTTATGTAGACTGGAGTGGGAATAGTAAATTATATTTAATTAGTGTCCAGCACATACTTCAATTTTATGTAGACTGGAGTGGGAATAGTAAATTATATTTAAGTAGTGTCCAGCATCTACTTCAATTTTATGTAGGCTGGAGTGGGAATAGTAAAATATATTTAATTAGTGTCCAGCACATACTTCAATTTTATGTAGATTGGAGTGGGAATAGTAATTTTTATTTAATTAGTGTCCAGCACCTACTTCAATTTTATGTAGACTGGAGTGGGAATAGTAAATTATATTTAATTAGTGTCCAGAACTTACATTAATTTTATGTAGACTGGAGTGGGAATAGTAATTTATATTTAAATAGTGCCCAGCACATACTTAAATTTAATGTAGACTGGAGTGGGAATAGAAAATTATATTTAATTAGTGTCCAGCACATACTTCAATTTTATGTAGACTGGAGTGGGAATAGTAAATTATATTTAATTAGTGTCCAGCATCTACTTCAATTTTATGTAGACTGGAGTGGGAATAGTACATTATATTTAATTAGTGTCCAGCACATACTTCAATTTTATGTAGATTGGAGTGGGAATATTAATTTTTATTTAATTAGTGTCCAGCACCTACTTCAATTTTATGTAGACTGGAGTGGGAATAGTAAATTATATTTAATTAGTGTCCAGCACTTATATTAATTTTATGTAGACTGGAGTGGGAATAGTAATTTATATTTAAATAGTGTCCAGCACATACTTCAATTTTATGTAGACTGGAGTGGGAATAGTAAATTATATTTAATTAGTGTCCAGCACCTACTTCAATTTTATGTAGACTGGAGTGGGAATAGTAATTTATATTTAAATTGTGTCCAGCACATACTTCAATTTTATGTAGATTGGAGTGGGAACAGTAATTTTTATTTAATTAGTGTCCAGCCCCTAGTTCAATTTTATGTAGACTGGAGTGGGAATAGTAAATTATATTTAATTAGTATCCAGCACTTATATTAATTTTATGTAGACTGGAGTGGGAATAGTAATTTATATTTAAATAGTGTCCAGCACCTACTTCAATTTTATGTAGACTGGAGTGGGAATAGTAAATTATATTTAATTAGTGTCCAGCAGTTATATTAATTTTATGTAGACTGGAGTGGGAATAGTAATTTATATTTAAATAGTGTCCAGCACCTACTTCAATTTTATGTAGACTGGAGTGGGAATAGTAAATTATATTTAATTAGTGTCCAGCACATACTTCAATTTTATGTAGATTGGAGTGGGAATAGTAATTTTTATTTAATTAGTGTCCAACACCTACTTCAATTTTATGTAGACTGGAGTGGGAATAGTAAATTATATTTAATTAGTGTCCAGCACTTATATCAATTTTATGTAGACTGGAGTGGGAATAGTAATTTATATTTAAATAGTGTCCAGCACCTACTTCAATTTTATGTAGACTGGAGTGGGAATAGTAAATTATATTTAATTAGTGTCCAGCACATACTTCAATTTTATGTAGACTGGAGTGGGAATAGTAAATTATATTTAATTAATGTCCAGCACCTACTTCAATTTTATGTAGACTGGAGTTGGAATAGTAATTTATATTTATATAGTGTCCAGCACCTACTTCAATTTTATGTAGACTGGAGTGGGAATAGTAAATTATATTTAATTAGTATCCAGCACATACTTCAATTTTATGTAGACTGGAGTGGGAATAGTAAATTATATTTAAGTAGTGTCCAGCATCTACTTCAATTTTATGTAGGCTGGAGTGGGAATAGTAAAATATATTTAATTAGTGTCCAGCACATACTTCAATTTTATGTAGATTGGAGTGGGAATAGTAATTTTTATTTAATTAGTGTCCAGCACCTACTTCAATTTTATGTAGACTGGAGTGGGAATAGTAAATTATATTTAATTAGTGTCCAGAACTTATATTAATTTTATGTAGACTGGAGTGGGAATAGTAATTTATATTTAAATAGTGCCCAGCACATACTTAAATTTAATGTAGACTGGAGTGGGAATAGAAAATTATATTTAATTAGTGTCCAGCACATACTTCAATTTTATGTAGACTGGAGTGGGAATAGTAAATTATATTTAATTAGTGTCCAGCATCTACTTCAATTTTATGTAGACTGGAGGGGGAATAGTACATTATATTTAATTAGTGTCCAGCACATACTTCAATTTTATGTAGATTGGAGTGGGAATATTAATTTTTATTTAATTAGTGTCCAGCACCTACTTCAATTTTATGTAGACTGGAGTGGGAATAGTAAATTATATGTAATTAGTGTCCAGCACTTATATTAATTTTATGTAGACTGGAGTGGGAATAGTAATTTATATTTAAATAGTGTCCAGCACCTACTTCAATTTTATGTAGACTGGAATGGGAATAGTAAATTATATTTAATTAGTGTCCAGCACATACTTCAATTTTATGTAGACTGGAGTGGGAATAGTAAATTATATTTAATTAGTGTCCAGCACCTACTTCAATTTTATGTAGACTGGAGTGGGAATAGTAATTTATATTTAAATTGTGTCCAGCACATACTTCAATTTTATGTAGATTGGAGTGGGAACAGTAATTTTTATTTAATTAGTGTCCAGCCCCTAGTTCAATTTTATGTAGACTGGAGTGGGAATAGTAAATTATATTTAATTAGTATCCAGCACTTATATTAATTTTATGTAGACTGGAGTGGGAATAGTAATTTATATTTAAATAGTGTCCAGCACCTACTTCAATTTTATGTAGACTGGAGTGGGAATAGTAAATTATATTTAATTAGTGTCCAGCAGTTATATTAATTGTATGTAGACTGGAGTGGTAATAGTAAATTATATTTAATTAGTGTCCAGCACATACTTCCATTTTATGTAGATTGGAGTGGGAATAGTAATTTATATTTAATTAGTGTCCAGCACCTACTTCAATGTTATGTAGACTGGAGTGGGAATAGTAAATTATATTTAATTAGTGTCCAGCACTTATATTAATTTTATGTAGACTGGAGTGGGAATAGTAATTTATATTTAATTAGTGTCCAGCACATACTTTAATTTTATGGAGACTGGAGTGGGAATAGTAATTTATATTTAATTAGTGTCCTGCAAGTAATTGATATTTATGTAGATGAGTTTGGGAAGAGTTGTTTTTATGTATATCAAAAAATATATATTTTTTTGTGTATGGGAAACAAAAATGTTTATGATATTAATAGTAAAAACACTGTCACTTAATAATTTTTTTTCTACAACATAAATGTATTAGGTATTGTATAATTTGCAGAGATAATTATTTTCAAAATATATTATTGAGATTTGTGAAACATGTATATTTTTTAAACAAAAACATTATACAAAAGTAAACATGTTTTTTTATGAGAAAAAGAGAATATAGTATTGTTTAATGTCATATCACATTTTATAGTGTTACATATGTTGTTAGTAAATACATTTTTTATATTAATATTAATATTTATGATATTAATATTAAATATTTAAACAATATATTTGTATACATTTTGTTTTCAACATATGTTTCTTTATATACAAATTAATAATTGAAATAACAATTTTTTTTATTATTTTATAACATTTATCATATTTTGTCAATAGATATTATTTATTTTATAATATTTATTTGTACAGTTTTACTACATATTTCACAAATATTTTAAATAAGGAATAAAAATACATTGTGTAAAATATTGTACTAATTTTGACATTATTCTAGGTAATTTTACACATAATTATTAATATATTTGTCATAATGGACTATTTTGTTGCTTTTGGGTCTTTTATTTTGTAACCGCGTTAGGTCGTTTTGTGTCATTTGGATGGAGAGCAGCTCGCGGTTGGGAGAGACTTCACGTCGCTTAAGGTAAGGTTTGTTTTATATGTTTTATGTGTGTTTAATTTTATTTTTGAGACTAGTGTGATGCTATTTATTGTTGTTAGATGTAAGTGAGTTGTATTAAAGTGTTTAAGATGGTTTATTTACGTGTGGTAGGTACTCGTCGTTTTACCTTGTTTTAGGCTTGTTTGGAGAGTTACTATATACATGTTTAAAGTAAATTTATTAGGAATATAATGTTAATACTAATGTTAGTAGTTGTTTATGTGTAGTTTTATGTGGGTGGGAATGTATGTTTTATATGTTTCTGTTCTAGGTGTTCGCCATTTCGTAAGGAGCGTTTTTTTTTTAAGGAAGTATTTGTTAGTTTTATTAACTAATGCATTTCAAACACTTCTTTAAACTTTTCGGTTTTCCTGGAGCGTTTATTTTATTTTTAAACAATTTTCGGGATTTTTATGGTTTTCCTAAGGATCTTCGTACATTTGTATTTTAGCATTTTGTTTTGGGAACATTTTTCACTAACTGGATTATTTTGGTGGAGAAGGATATCCTGGATTGTCGACATGCTTGGTAAGTTATTTATTTTTTAATATTTTGTGGGTGGGTAATGTATTTATTATTATTGTTATGTTTTATAGTAATGAACTGTAAGTAATGTGTGCATATATATGTTAAAAAATAATATATATATATTGCATACATTAAAGAGCATTGAAAATAATGATTTAGAAGTTGTTTTGATTGTTTAGGTTTCATTTTTATGTACTGGTTTGGTGTTCAGATTTATTTAGAGTAGTGTTTTGGCAATTAGGTTTAGGTATTCAATGCCTTTAGTACTAGGGTATAACTTTACTTGTTGTTCTAGGTATTTGTGCATTTGTTTGGTTTGTTTAGATGTTTTAGGGACTAGTTTAGTAATGGATTGTTCCATTCTAAACTCCTGGTAGCTTTGTTCTTTTTGCAGGCATTTAATGAATGTTTCTAAACTTGGTTTAGTTCTGCCAGTTGATTGTATAAAGGCATTGTGCCAACCTTCAACTGCGTTATTTGTTTTTGATTCTCCGTTTAAGGTGCTTTTGTAAACGTTCCACCAGGGTATTAGGAATTTAGGGTTTCTTCTGTGGCCAGATCTATGGAGTCTGCCTACCCAGGTGTCTTCAAAGTAGTCTAAAATGGACTCAGTTTTGCCTCATTTTGTTTATAAAAGGTGCTATCTATTAGAATGTTGTAGTGTTCTGCTACGTCTGTTTCTGGAACATAAGCCAGTGCTATGATTTTTTTTATTTGATATGCAAAAGATGAGTTTGTTGCATATTCTAAGCTTAAAGTTGTCTTTTGTAGATGCCTCCATAGACACTGGTTTAAATGGTAGTAGCAGCCTTGAATGCAGGTATGGGGGTGTAATTTCAAGATGCTTGAAAGCATTGCTTGCTCAAAATCTAGGATTATTTTTTCTGGGGAATAGTCATTAGTTTTTTGTTTGATTATATTTAATAATTCCATATATGTGGAATTAGTTTTATTTGGTAGTAGTGCATAAAGTAGAGGTATGTTGCAGTTTGATATAGGCCATGTATGGTGTATAATTGGTAAAAGGGTTTGGGACAGATGTTAAAAGTCCCGTCCATCATCCAATATTGGGTTTGCTGAAGTTTTATTAAGTTAAGATTTGTTTAAAAAATTATAAGTCTTTTATCGTTGCTTTCATTGTCGTAAATGATAAATGGTTGTTTGTTTAGAGTTATGGTTTGGTTGGCATTTAAACTTATATTACTATATGTTCTTGGAGGTGGTGTGGTAGTAGTAGTATTTTTTGTTGTTCTTGCTATAGTTCTTTTTAGTGCACGAATATTTGGCATCTGTGTTGTTGCTGTTTTGGGGATTTTGGGAATTTCTTCTTTTAATATGACACTGGTTGGTTTTTGGGAACCTGTGCTTGCCTCTTTTATATTTTCTAATGCTGTTCTAACTTCTATTTCTGTTATGTTTGGTGGGTAGTTGTGTTCCCTCGTATAAAGTACAGTTGCTTCTCTAGTTGTTGCCCTTCCATAACACTTGTTAGAATAATATTTGCAACATTTCCAATTTACTTTCAACCCATATTGTTTCTCCTGGGTATAAGTGTAACCCATGTAGCAGAGTAATAGCTTTCCTTTCTGGCTGGTCACAAATTCTGCTCCCTCAGTCATTTTGTTGTTTGTAAATCTACAAGAGATATATTTAATAGTTATGTAAATGGTAATGTTTGTGTTTAAAATCAATTAATTAAACAATAGTTTTGTATATACTTACAATTGGTCCAAATCTGTGAAATATTTTGATATGCTTTATTCTTCAGTTGTTGACTGTGTTTTCTGATTGTCTTCGATCTGTTAGGTAAAAATTAGAGTAATTGTTATGACTTGCTTTTGTATATTGTTAGAGTAATAGTGCCATTTTTTCCTATAAAATTGGCTGCTAATACTGTAGGATATTATAAAAAATTGTGAATATACTTACTTTGTTATTTTTAGATAGGACTTTGGAGTCGAGTTGTCTGTTATTTCGTAGTAGAGTATTCTGTAGTAGTATCTGAAAATAAAAAGAATATATGTGTTAGAAATGTTAACATGTATTTATGTTTGTAACATTTTATCAGTTACTTTAGTCCTTCAATATACTCACTTAGTTAGTTAGATCTTTGGGATTCGGTTATTTATTTTCTGTATTTTGGCAGTCGAGTTTTCTGTAGTTTTAGGAGGAAATAAAAAGTAGATTTTTGTTATTAATTAGAACATGTGCTATTTTTGGCGTTTTAACCCTTAGATTAGTTTTTGGAGGTACTTACTTTGTTAGTTTTATTTTCGAATGTATAATTTTGTTGTTTGTTCTTTTGTAGTATAGTCTTTTGTAGTGGTTTCTAAAATACAAAATTAGATATGTATTAGAAATGTCAACCAGTGTTTCATTTTAAACATGTTACTAGTTAATGAAGGTTTTGAATATACTTACTTAGCTATTTGTATCTTTGGTTTGCTGAGTATTTTTCTCTGTTTGTTGTCTGTAGAATTGTCTGTAGTGGTAGTAGAAAATAAAAAGTAGATATGTATAATTAGTTACAAAATGTGCTCATTTATTTGGATTTTAGCTTTCAATTTAGTGTTTAATTATACTTACTTTGTTAGTTTTATCTTTATGTTTGAGTTCTGTATTCTTTTATTTGTTAGGATAGTTTTCTGCAGCGTTAGAAGAGAAATAAAAAATCATAGGATTGTAACATTATGGGTTGTATTTTATTTAAAAGATTTAAACATGTTTTAAATAAACACAATATATATAAATTTGTTATCGTTTTATTTTATCAGAAATCAGTTGTGTGGTATATCTTAGTAGACTAATCTGTAGTTGATTGAGAAATGGCAAAGTGCATTTTTAATAATTAATTTACATTTTAGTAGTTAAATATATTTATATTATTAGAATTACTTACTTGAAAGTCATTAATTTATTCTGCTAATTTTGATGTTCTTGTCGTTGTAGTGCAATTCATCCATAGATGTGTCTCCTTTCGTTTGTTTTAGCATGTGGTTTGTGTTTAGTGGGTAATTGTTTATATAGAGTATTGTAATTAGCAATTAGTTTGCTATTGGTTACTTTTGTATTTCTGTGTGTTTATTGGTTAGTTAGTATATTTGAATTTCTGTTTGGAGTTTAATGTTGTTAGATAAGGCTAATGTTATTTATTTATGTTTAAAAGCAAAGAAAATAATTAAGTATTAATATTTTGGTAATATAAATGATAATTATTATATGTTGTTGACTTTAAAAAAATGTTTAAAAATCTATAATTAAATGCGATGTGTTTATTTAATAGGAAATAATACATTTTGGCGCTAGCAATTATGTTTATATATTTATTTTATTTTATTGATATATTTAAAATGACGATATCGTTGTTCACGATATTATTGATTTCGATATTTTAGTACTGGTGTATACATTTTAAAGTGATCGATATTTATGGTCTTCGATATGTATGTAGTCGATAATATTGAAATCGGTGTTAATGTATGTCGATATTTTGTTCCCGATATTTTTGTATGTTTATAGTTAAGTATAGGAGGTCGATATTAATGCTTCCGATATATTTGTGTCGATATTTTAGTATCTCGATATTGTGTCTTTCGATAATATGTCAGTGATTCGTAAATTGGGCACACAACTCCTAGTACCAGCTCAAGTGCGGCTGGGCAACATATTCTTGTGCACAGGTGATCTCTTCCGGTTCATCTGTAAGGCTGGTGTTTGTTTGTTTCTTGAGGGAATGTGTGACGGAAGTATATGAGCCTCTGTTCACACATTGAGAACACTAACTATAGTTGAGGGAAAGACTGACGTGGCATGCTGCTCATGGAGATGTTGATAAAGGCATGGGGGAGTGGGCTGAGCTGCAATGGAGGGATGAACTGGCACTAAAGTACCACTGTTGTAAGCCAAAATGTGGTAGAAAGTCGCAGTTGGTCTGAGTGAAGAGACCAACCTATGAAAGTGGAATGTCTGACTAAAGGGCTGATAAGTCGCGGAGGTGAGATGATCTGATTGACCATAAGGCAGGCAGCTGTATTGCACACTGATGGTGAACGTCACTTTCTTCTTTCTGTGTGTTTTTGCATCTTTAGGTGGCGCGATTTACACATAGTATCAGTCTCTGACTCGAACTGAATTGTGGCATCCTATTGTATGTTATGTCTAGGGGGTGGCTGAGCAATACTCCGCCTGCTCCTGGAACTCAATGGAATTTGACTACGTTTTTTGGTAATTCTGCAGAGTGAAACTCCCTGAGCTCCCCCCAGGCTTAGTCTAGGGGGACCCCTAAGGTAGAGGTGTGCATTCTTCCACCTGCATGGTTGGGTGTTGGCTTGCCCTGCTGGGTCTCCTTTGTCTTTACGAGAACTATGTCCTGTTTCTGACACTCCACGAGGAAGATCATAGGTGACTTCTTACCTACTGGGTTGTTTGGTTGTGTGTCTTTGTTTGGATGGGGTGATGTTGTCTCACTGTCCTGGGGAACGGGAGTTGGGGTGTTGTTATTGTTTTTATTTTCTGGGTTGTAATGGGTGTGTTTTCTTTCTTCAATCACAGCTGCCAATGGGGACACCGCCGTCAATTGCCTTCATACACCCAGTGGAATTGATGTTGGGCGATGCTGCTTACAGATAAGGGATAACGTTAATGCCAACAAATGTCTCTCCTGGAATGTGCGTGGCTTGAATAACATGGTTTAGCACTATAAGCATGCAAGCTAATCTGCGGTGCAGAGGAGTCCATGTAGTGCTATTACAAGAGACTCACCTGAATGCCAGGGAGGGGTCAACATTATGCAAACGCTGAAGGGAAGATGTATGGGGTCTACATCACATTCTCAGACCTCACTAGGGGGACACTAACTTGGGTGTGACAGGGCATCCCTTTCCAAGTCACCAGTGAGAAGGTAGATACTGAGGAGCACTATTCCATTCTCACAGGTCGCTTCGACATCCGGAATATTTCTTTTGTTAACGTTTATGCACCCAATGTTGACAAATCCCTGTTTTGTTACCCATGTTCCCATATTCTAGCACTTCTACTGTCGGGGGCGCTTCTTGTTGGAGGTGACTTTAACTGAGTCACTAATGTTGAGCTGGACTGCTCCCATCCCCTTCTTGGTGATTCCCCTACCATGCGCATGTCTGGGAAGTTGCCTGCCTGGCAGCACCACAGGGGGCTAGTGGATGTATGTTGCCATCCACATCCACAAGACTAGAGAGTAATCATTCCATCCGACCATGCATGCACTTCATGTCCGCCTCACCACCTTTTTATGCTTCCCTGACATGTTGGAGGCTATCACGGATATAAACTATATGGCCATAACCATTTCTGATCACAACCCCCTACTGTTGACATTACCTTGGAGAGACACAGGCCCATGCATCCCGAGCTGGCGTCTGAAGGCTGCCTGCCTAGTAGACGAACAGTTCCGCAAGACTATTAGGGAAGCAATCAAGTATTTTTTTATGAAAATGAGGGCACCACCACCTCACTAACGGGGTACCTTTAAGGTCATCCTATGAGGGCAGTGTATTTCGGAGTTGGCTGGAGTGCGTTGGAACCTCTTGGGAGAGATTGTTACCCATGAACAGGCCCTAGGAGATTTAGAGCCGCCTTGACCTGAGAGACCAGACCTACATCAGGCCGTTATTGGAGGTGAAAGAAAGAGCAACAGAACATGTAGAGCACCTTCACTGTTTCGACTACAAAGAGTACATGACTCGTGCACACACCAAGCAAGACTAGATGCGTCCCCTGTTGGCATGATTGGCCAACCCCGCCTGGCATGGTAAACAAAGTTTACCACAAATCTTTCTCCCTGCAGGGAATCACAACGCGGTTTGTACAATGACAGCGTTGTGATTCCGCATACCATTACTCTGTAAGTCGGAACAACGACTTGCGGAGGGGGGGGGGAGGTGTTAGATGTAAAATCCAACACCTTCCCTATTGTCCGCACAGACTGAAGTTGGAATAGTAAATTATACTATTCCATCATTCAGCGCCCCCGCTTCGCAAGTTATTGTTCCGACTTGCAGAGTAATAGTATGCGGAATCACAACGCGGTCGTTGTAACGACCGCGTTGCAATTCCCTGCGGGGAGAAATACAGCAGGATAATCACATACATTTGCCTGGCGTGGCTCACTGACTCTGGAGTTGTTAACACCTATGAGGACCAGACTGTATACACAGGCCAAGATTAACCCATCCTTTGCAGATTATTATGCCAGACTATTTGCCAGGAGAATTGTGGTGCGGGAACAGGCCACTCTTTAATGGCTAGCTGATCTCCCACTTAACCGACTGCTGCCAAAAGTGGCAAAAGCGATAGGTGGGAACATTTCGGAGGAAGAGATTCATGCTGAGGTGCACCCTATGGCAGTTCCAGAGACTGATGATGTCCCAGTGGAGCTTTACGCGACCTACATTGGTCTGATAGCTCCCCACCTAGCTGTGTTATACTGAGAGGAACTAATAACTCATGCTCTGCCCCCACCCTATGGGAGGCCCTTATTGTCGCCCTGCTCAAATATTGGAGCTCTGCAACCAATGTGGCGGCTTATAGGCCTTTATTTATGTTGAATGTTGATTACAAGCTCCACAGTGGGTTCTTGGCGCAGCATCTGCTGTCCGACATGCAAGGCCTTCTCAGTTGGGGTTTATTCCTGGCCTTAGTATGGTGCTTAATATCCGGCGCCTGTTGGCAATTTTGAGAGCTGGGACTTTTTCCACTCTGTCATGCTGCATATGGGGCTGGGATGGCACTTTTCTTAGAATGGCTTTCTTCCTCTACACACACCCTGTGGTGCAGATCAGAATCGAACAAGTGATTTCTGAGCAGTGTAAGGCGGAAAGAGGCACCCAACAGGGATACTCGTCTCCCCTGCTTTTTGCCCTCGCAGTGGAGCCGCTGGCGTGCAGGACCCAGAGTGGGCGCCTTTTTATGGGCATTCCATCTCGTGGAGCCTCAAATCATATCTTTCGTTATGCCATTGACTTGATGCTCTACCTTGGTGACCTGTGCACGGTACCTGAAAGGGTGGTGCATATCTTCACAGCCTTTGGGGAGGTCTCTGGCCTCTGCGGGAACTGGCTCAAAACCCGCTTGTTCCTGGTCCATGTAGCCAGAGATGAACTCCCAACTTAATGCGGAATGAAGTGGGCGCAATATGTCGTGCAATATTTATGGTTCCGGATATATTGTATGACCCCTGAACTGTTAGAGGGCAATGATGGTGCGGTGGTGGCATCCTTCCGTGCGAGTGTGAGCTTTTGGAGGATGTTGCCCCTGTCACTGGCGGGCAAGTCAGGCATAGCTAAGATTGTAGCTCTACCTCGTCTCATGTTTCTTTTTGCTGTCCTCCCGATCGTGGTGCCACCGAGTACATTTTGAGATCTGGCTACGATCCTGATTGATTTAATTTAGACCAAAGGTCAGTGGCGTGTTACACTAGCTAGGTTGCAGAGGCCATCCATGCAAGGGGGATGAATGCCCCAGACTTTGAATATTATTAACTGATGGCGTAATTGCAGTGGTGTATTGGGTGGCTTCAGGGGTGAGCCCCCAGGGCTGCTGGAGGTACCGGCCCCCATGACCAGAATCTTTTATGGACCCTTTTGCCTAATCCTAAACTCAACTGGCCTCCACTGTGGAGGCGACACGACGTGCTAGTACTTCGGACCTGCCGGCTGAGTGTGCTCCGACAGACGTGGATCCAGGCCCCATATTTCTAGAGCCTTCTGCTTTAGGTCTTCCTCATGCAGGTAGGGGGGGTTGAGGGTGGTCATCTACAAAACAGGTTCAAGGCAGGTTTGAATGCAGTTGGTGCACTTTATGCGGATGGTATGTTTGAAGATCTGTGTATGGAGTTTTACCTCCCTGTGAGACAGTTTCCAAAATATGGTGCCCTGTCAGCTAAGTAAGCAGGCTGCGGGCCCTAGGACTGACAGCCGGAGGGCTGACCTTTTGCGGTAGAGAGAACGGAAGGGGAGTGCGCAGCTGCGTATGTTGCACCAGGGGAGGAGACCTATGAATCCGCAAGAGCCTGGGAAGCACTACTGGCTGACCTATGGGGAGATGACTTCATCTCTGATTAGGGGTTGTATGCTGTGCTCACTTGGTTGCCTGGTACCAGACTGTCTCCGAACATTGGAATGCTGCAATGCTATGGGGCTAGCTCACACCCTCATTGAAGCTCCCCAAAAGTGGTAAAGTCCTGCGAAGCATAGGGAAGACATTGGTGCATGTCTCGTCTATATTTTGATCACTCATCTGGCGTGACTGGGGAGTGGGAAGCAGACAGCACAGGAGTTGCGCACGAAGTGGTGGTATGCTCGATAGCTCATTCGGAATACATTCTTTCACTACCGGTGTGGTACTCGTGTAAGCCTTCTAAACCTATGAGGGGATTGCTGCTCCCTGTTATATGCACCCTGAACTTGAGTATTCACATATGACTCCTATCTGTTACTAAATGCCCAGGAGGATAGCATGCTCATTGCATGAATACTTTATTATTCTCATATGGGATGTATGTCGTTACAACACATGCTTTTTCCATGCATGCCTTTACAACGCAGGTTTTACAACGCAAGTCATTACAACGACTTGCGTTGGGGGGTGCTGGATAGTGAATAGTTTAATTTACTATTTCAACTCCAGTCCCCGTGGATAGTAGGGAAGGTTTTGGATAGTAAATTAAACTATTCCCTATCCTGCAGCGCCCTCCAGCGCAATTCGTTGTAATGACTTGCGTTGTAATTCCTGCGTTGTAAAGGTACTGCGTGGAAAAAGTTTCGTTGTAAAGGATGTTTCCCCTCATATGTGTATGTATCACTGGTTGTCTTATGCTAATGCTAATAGAGTTTGTTTACAAAAAAAAATCTGATCCATAAATCGTCTGGAACAGGATGCTAGCTATTTATCTACGTGCACTGTTAACATACAAACTCAGATGGATCCCTGTTGTACTGATGCAGCCCATGGCTTAGTGTATGTTACATCTGCCTTAGAAAATATTAAAACCAGTGTAACATCAGGGCCTGTAGATGTAGGGTTAGGGGATAGTGTAGAGCAATCATGTTTAAGCAGCCTCTCTGTGCCTGCTGTATCAAACTTTTGGCACACAGGCAGATCTACATCGAGTACAGATGTTGGTGATGCTCCACAGGCAGGCACTGCTGATAAAAGTAGTGCAAGCAGAAGAAAAAACACAAATCTGTTAGTTGTGTTTTCATATGCAATTCACTTCTTATGTTTGCTTAACACAACAAACACTAAACAATTTTGAACAAATTTAAAAATGTTGTTCTTTCAACACAAAATGAGAATGAGTTCTAAATAAAAGGAACAGATTGTTTTAAAAGCACCATCAAACATGTGGTATTGTTTTCATTTGTAATATTCCCTTTTTACTAAACTTAAAAATAGTTCATAGTGATCCCTGCATGACAAGCTCTACCCTCAATAGCAAGAGAGACATCCTTTTGGTGTTGTAGTTTTGGTATTTCATCCTCAGGATCAGAATCTAATTCAATATCCACATTGTGTAGACCCCACCTAACAGCAAGTTTATCCAACATTGTACATTTAGCTATGATTTTGTAACATGTTTGTGGACTGTACTGGAGGGCTCCACCACTCTTGTGCAGATACATGAAGTGTCCTTTTAGGATTCCAAATGTCATCTCTATGGCATAGCTTGTAGTTTTGTGAGCCCAGTTGTATCTCCACTCACTCCTTGTACTTGGATTTAAATAAGGTGCCAAGAGTCAAGGGCGTAATGCATATGCAATGTCTCTTAAAACGTTAAGAAACTGACACTTTTTCTCTTAATGTGTTATGTTAGTCTACTGCAGCCTACCTTAAATAAAAGCGCCGGGACACTCTTTTTGAGTAGCCGTGCGCTCTATAAAAACCATTTTAACATAGCATAACATAACATAACATTAGTAAGGCTTTTTAGTTTGCATACTAAACTGGGTGTAAAATATTTTATATGGGCTTACCAAGTAGAAAACTGTTTCCAAAAGCACCTCGAGACAGCCTACTGAATATCCCACTGTGGTGGGCCATACGTGAATCATGAGTGCTGCCTGTAAATCAGGATACAATGTATGCTATTGTACCGGATGCATCACACACAACCTGTATTTTGAGGGCGTGGCTATTTTTGCGGTTTCGAAAAATAAATTCCTTCGCAGATGGTGGACAGATAACAATATGTGGGCGATCAACCCACCTTATGACATTAGTAAAACATGCCAGATGATAAAATGATCGGTTGTAAGTTTTACGTCCCCCTGAGATGCAAGAAAATAAATGTACTCATTAATTTTGGACAACATAAAATCAAGCAACCACTGGAAAAACTGTGTTAAAGAACTTTGAGACACTCCCCTTGCTACTGTGATAACTCCCTGGAAACTTGCAGATGCTAATCGTCGTAGGCAATACATGCGGTGTAATAGCATTGCTTCTATTTGTGGGGGTCTGTAGGTGTGGACGTAATCAACAATCAATTCTAAAATGACCTGACTACTGAGCCTGTATTTCTCAAATATCAAGTTCAAGTTCAAGTTCAAAAGTTTTATTCGATCATTTAGAAATAATCATAAAAGCACATAAAAAATGTACAGAATGCAATCCATAGAAATTGAGTTCTAATACAGTTATCATTAAAAAGGAACAAGTTTAGAAACAACATGATTAAAAATGCAGACATAGAACAAGTCCCTGTGACTGCAGGTTCTCAAAAAAAATTCATAGGACCATGCTTCTCCTAGCTGCCATTGATTTCAAAAGGTACATAGCTGTAAAAAAAACATATATCTGGCTCTTTTAAAGAGAAAAGCAACCTCATGGCAGACTTTACGGTCATTACTGCATATTTTTTAAACACAGGTTTAAGATAAGTAATGCGAAAATGCATATACAGATCGCAAATAAATAAAAAATGCACAGTACTCTGTTTAGTGAACCCGTCACAGGGGCAAGGTATAGAAGGGTGTTTTTTAATATGAGGAAACGCCACCAAGTGGTGTACAGTTCCAAGTCTTAATCTTGTGAGAACAAACCGATGGGATGGCCTGGTGACAACCGTTAAATAGTTTTGAAAGCCAGTAGTAACCATGTTTGAGTAGTAGAACTGAGGAATTGTTAACAACATGTTAGTGTTTTTACGTGCTTGAGCTTTCTTCCTCACAAAGGTACACTTAAGCTCTTTCTTGGAAATATCTGTTCCACTATCAGGATTATCTGTGATATTCACATTTAAAAAATCCCTAACGGTTGTTACAACATAGTTAATCCACGGAATCGACTGGCATTTATCTAAACGCGGGCAGTCGCTAATAATGCTTCTAGTGAAGCTAGTTTCTTCCTTCTGCCAAATTGCTCTCCATGCCATTAAAGGTCTTAGACTGATTAGGTCAGACAAATATTCCAGCTCAACTTCCGGGTGAGTTATCTTCAGCTTGCAAGGCCCCATGACGGGAATACCCCCAAACACCAGATCCATAAAGTGCAATTGACACACATCTGTGACGATATATATGCAACATGTCACAAATGTGACGATCGCCTAACTTGGTCGCAAATTTGAACACTCCAAAAGCACTTTTGGACATCTTGGCTTTTACATTGATTATCTCCTGTAGCCACATGCCATTGCTGCTAAAAGTTATTCCTAAATAACAGAATTTTTTACAATATGTATTTTTTGGCCCTCAATATAAAAGGTTTTCAGCTTCCTCGTTTCTTTGCCACATGACATAATAAAAGTTTTGGAATTATTAATCTTTAATTTCCTTCTCTCGATAAAACCTGCAAACGTGTCCATTAATCTCTGTAAACCACAGGGAGTTCTCGATAAAAGCACAGAGACATCTGCGTAAAGCAGAATCGGAATAGCTTGGCCATCCGCTTGTGGGGCGTCGGAGTTGACCAGCCTGAACTCTGCGTTAATAAAAAGGGAGAAGAGGAGGGGCGCGAGGACACAGCCCTGTCTTATGCCTAGATTGACCCTAATACTATCGGTACATTCTCCTGCTTGGCCATACCTTTTATGAGCAGATAATTTGGAACATAGTCTGGCCAGGAAGTGGATGATCCCGGCAGGGGCACCTAGTTCTAGTAGCGTTTTACCATAATAGGGCATGAAAAAAAAAAAATAATAATAATTTCCAACTTGCCCTTCCCCAATTCTGTCTTTCCTCACCCCTCCCCCCCCCCTTTTTTTCTTGGCCCCCTGACCCGCAGAAGTAGGGATCTTAGCGCTGGGATACCTCCGGGTGACTACGCGCTTTATAATTTTTTTTTAATAATAATAATAATCGACTAAATCAAACGCGCTGCTTAAATCAGCGAAGCTGAGAAAGAGCGAACCCTGCTTAGCGTGTGTATACTTCCCTATTATTAGATCTAGGTTTATGCACTGTTCGATGGTCCTGAGACCCTTTCGGAACCCATATTGAGAACTCGCGAGTATACCGCTGTCCTCTGCCCACTCCTCTAGCATAGACAACAACACCCTGCTCATGGTCTTGAGGGAAGAATCCAAATGGGAAATAGGTCAATAGTTTTTTGCATCTGACCTATCTCCCTTTTTTTAAATATAGGAATGATTATTGATTCCCCCCATGTACATGGGGTACTTTCCATTACTGCCGCATTAAAAACTTTGGTCAAGACAGGGCCCCATAGTACCATATCGGCCTTGAATAGGCCAATAGGGATCCCGTCTGGGCCGGGGGCTTCCCCTCCCTTGCTGCTCTTAATGGCACTCACTACCTCTTGCACTGTAATATTTAGAGAGATAGTTGACCATGGGTCACCTTTCTCGGTAGATAAATTAGCCTCTCCCTTAGAATCAAAAATACTGCTAAAATGGGAAACCCAACAATCCTCGCTAACATGGGCAGTTAATGCTGAGGTGTCATCACTCTTGAGGAAGGGGCAGTTAACCGTATCCCAAAAGAGTTTACTATTTGACAATTCTACAGCCCTGGTCAGATTACTCCAGGCTTCCTCCTGTAGTTCGCGCTTCCTTCGCTTCAGCTGCTCTTTATATAAGACCCTGAGTTTTGTAATAGCCAGCCTATCCCTAGGCCTACTAGATAGAGCCTTTTTGAATGTCCGCAATGACTCAGTGCATGCAGAGTCAAACCATCCTATCATTACTTTCTTATTACTACACTTAGAAGTAGTTAGGATGTTGTCGATTAGGATGCTGATCTTTTTAAAACTCGTTAAAATTCCAGCTGCGTCAATATCATCGTCCAGGCAATTAGACAGCTCGGGCAAACAGGCCACCATGATTTTAAACAAATTTTTTTCAGAATTGTCTCCTCGCCACTTAATCCTATGGCCATTTGCTCTACATGGGACAATATCATTAACAACAGTTTTAACTGCCGATACCTTGTTACCCCAAATGAATAGTGCCAGCGTGATACAATTATGGTCACTGACCGCAAAATCCAAGACAACCGGGGTATCACAATATAAAATAATATCCTCTGAGATCAACAGATGGTCAATGACAGTGGCTGCGTTTATACCAGTAAAAGTTGGGACAGAATTCCCCTGCCTGTCTTTGGCAGTCTGCAGTATAACAAGATCATATTTTGCCATAACAGAGTTCAATGATTCACCATAAATACTGTGTATGAAATGAATGCAGCCTTCTCCATTATCATCATTGACCCCACATGCCTTAGTTAATGATAGAGGGCACGTTGGAATATTGAAGTCTCCCCCCCAGATAAATGCAAAATTAACACGATCTTCAAGACAGATCCTTTCAAGGACCTTCTCTAGTTCATTAACTACTGCAGATGATCGCAAAGAATCAAACAAATTATTGTAGTGATTAATCAACAAAACATCACAGCCATTATTATGTCGTAGCCATAACACTTGGGAATGGCAACCAACCGTTTTGTGTTTTATAACTTGCACTGGGAGATTGACTGAGAGTAAAATGAGAAGTCTGCCTTTGGCTCTACCTGTAGTCGATCCCTGTGCTGGTAAGTTAAAGGAAACAAATCCCTCATAGTTGATGTCTTTCTTACTCCATGTCTCTTGTAGGCATAATAGATCATATTTATTAACCAAATCGCCCCACCCGAGAAAGTTAACTTTGCTGTTCCAGCCAGCGATATTCCAACTAGCAAGATTATACCATCTGCAACCAGTTTCTATTCCATGTTCTGGGGCTTCAATAATGTAGCATCTGCAGGCCTTGTTGACGCCGAGTTAGAGATTATTTTATCACTTCCTAGTGCTGTAGGAGTACTCTGGCAATTTGACCCATCGTAGGCAGTATTAGCTTGAAACCCCACAGTTTTAATCTCAGCGGGGCAACAGTCCTCCAGGATATTATGTTGGTCACAAATTAACAACTCTCCAGGTTCTGGAAGTGCTCCTATACCCTCCACCTTAGCTATACAATTCCCTACTTCCTGAATTGGGAGGGACAGTCAATCTACTGCCTCTAGGCAGCTATAGCGGTTGGAGCTATAAAATGCATCTGGGATGTACATAGGACCTGGTCTGCCCCAATTCCCCCTATTCCCTCCCCTCCTTTCTATTCTTGTCCATTCATCAGACCTCCCCCTATATTCCCCGGTACAGTACGGTGGATAAAAGAAGGATAACGGCAGTGACTGGATAGTGGTTTCTGGCGCTTGATTAATCCATGCGCATATATTGGAGACAGATCTAGGGTCTCTAAAGGTCACCACTACGCAGTCACCTTTAATTGTTTTCACCATTCTACCTAACCAAGGAGTCCTTCTAACCATAATAATCTCACTCAAGATTTGGGGGGGTATCGGTCTGTGAATGTTAAGCCAGTTAACTATCTTGTTTTTAAGTGAGGCAAAGGATTCCTTGACCTGCTCTTCTAAAACCGGAACACCGGCCAAAACGACCACCAGGGGGTTTGCTTCGGGGGGCAGATCCGGTAGTAATATTTTTGTATCCTTGTTTCTTACTACTTCGGCCATTTGTTTAGGAGAAGAAGCTGATTTATTTAATAAAGCCTGGGTTGTTACTGGGGGACGGACGGATATACTGGGACAGTTTTGGGGGGTGGCATTAATGATGACTGGTGTTTTACTTAAAGGCTTGTTTATGATAACAGGTTACACGGCCTCGGACCCCGCTACCAGACCCTTGAATCAGAGCAGCGGTCATAGGGGCCTTAGTATTCTCCCGTGCTATGGATAGCTCATTCAGTATCCCGGTGTTGGCTAATACTAACTTTTCTAGCTGATCTAATTTGGCATTAATCATTCGCGTTCGCTCTAATAAGGGCAGCATCAATGATTTTACGAGTATTTCCATTTTTCCCAAGAACTCAGCATCTACACTACAATCAGGGGTGGGGTTCGTAAATGCCAAAAGCCCCGTAGGTGGAATAAGAGGCAGGGGACTCGATAATTGGCAATTTATCTTTGGTATTTTAGCTGAGCCCCCCTTCTGAATACCTCCCGCTCTTTTCCTTTTACTACTTTTTTGTATTGCAGCAGGTCTTTTACTTTTCGTTTGTCCCACACTTGGGAATTTTATGGGAGATCTCTGTGGCGAAGGGGACTTAGGAGCTTCGCTAGAAGCCGTACTATTGATGGTAGAATTTAAATTTGAATTTGCACGGGCCTCAACTGAGTTCGGCTCCACCAACACAGAACAAAATATAGGGCTCTGTACAGCTATTGGGTCATGCGTACGGGTTACGGGGAAGTAATTGCCACAATAGGGCCCAAAGAGGAACGCTTTCCTGTCACTAGATCTAAGGACAATCTTTTCTCTGTCAGGGCTATTTCTTTCTCTAAAATTACCGTAGCCCATTATAGAAATTGGTCCATGGTGCCAGTGATTACTCCGCCCATTGTAGAGAGGGTGACATTTCTCCCCTTCCCCGAGTGAAGAGCCATATTACTCAGGGTTTAAGCGGGATAAGTTAGTATCTAAAAGCCACAAATCGTACCCCGGAGAAAGAGAAAGGGCCCGGCCCGACCTCTTAGTCCTCTGACGGCCTCAGACGGCCCGCCCTTTGCCCGGGCTTCGCCCGGCGCCCACCCGCGCGCGTCCCGTGTATCGGGAATGTGAGTTCTAATTTAACGTAACAGGCGGGGGCGTGACCACCGAGGGAAGAGGCACCAGCTGTAGGGAGTGTAGCCTGCTGGTCCTCGCAGTCCCCCGGCGATTTCCTCCAGTAAAAGAAGGCAGTTATCCCCCGGGCGGCACCCGTAGAGCGGGGACCGCAAAAGCACAGCAAAGTTCCGGCCTCGGACCCACCAGCAGCGTCAAACACCTCCAAATCAGGTAATGCACGGCAGGGCAAAGCGTCCACAGTGAGCTGCATCAAATATCAAAACAGGGTTACCCTAACCCTAAAGATCCTCTCCTGTCTCTTAATCTGCATACCAGCCAAAATACTCCTACTCCTCACCAGAATATACAATACCGCCATTGTGAAAGGGCCTGATGCATTTTGTGCCAGTTTATACAGGTTGCACCTGATTTGCACCTGATTTAAACTGGTGGCAATTAAATGTCCTAAAGTTGCAATTTGCGACAAGGAAATGCCTAATACATACACATTATGATTTGCAATTTTGAAATTCCTATTTACGATTCCTTATTGGGAATCACAAAAATAGTGATTTGCAAAAGGAAGAAATGACACTTTGTACATGCCAAAAGAAGCATTTGCATATGCAAAGGGCCCAAAAGAGCGATTCAGACAATTCGCAAAGTCAAATACCTTTCCTACATCAGGTCCAATGTGGCTTAACTTATAGTGTCCTTGCTCTAACTGGCTAGGCTATCGGCTTAGCCTAGCTTTATGGCGAGCGTGTTCAAATGCATGCATCAAGATTCATGCACATGCATAGCAGGCAATCTTTTAATGGGTTTTCAGTTAAACAAATCCCATTCCAAGATGGCTGCCAATGTTCACATATGAGTCATGGCGTACGCGATGATGTGTTGTTATGACATGTATGTATACATGCCTTGTGATACATGCATGCACATGTAGCATGATGGGTGGTGGTGATTTTTAATTTACTGTTCCAACAATGCAGACACCCATATTAGTATGCTAAACTAAAGTGTACAAACAATCTATAGAAGATGTGCTCTCTAAAGGGGGAAAATGGTGCAAGCAGGCTGGCAGCCTTTTACACATATTTGTCCCTCATAAGAAAATAATAATAACAAAACAAAAAAACACTTTGATCAGAGCGAGAACATCTGGGAGTGGGTAATGGGGAGTCAAAACAGAGTGTGTGGAAAGGTGGGGGTAAACAGAAAAGGCAGGATGTGAGCAGATTAGTAAACAGGAGCAGTTCTGTCAGGCCATCATAGAAGAACCAGAAGTAAAAATGTAATTAAAGAAAAAACACAGGGAGCATGGCGGGCACATCTGGGAGTTGGGATACAAGGAGTCTAAAGTGGGAGGGAGAGGAAAATCAGAGAGAGAGAGAGAGCAATAAAACAAATGCAAACCCACTGAGTGCTTAAAAGTTCATAAATAAATTAAACCAGCATTGGAAAAGCCAATAGGTCTTGCCTAGGAGAGCTGTGGCGTCAGCAAATGTTTTGAAGCAATGCTGTAAAGCAGCGCTGATACTTTGCAGTGTAGCCAAAACTAATTTTAAAATGTGCTATGGTTTGGTAAGGCCTAATGTGGTTTTTTTTATGCATTAGCGTGGGATGCATCAAAGTCCTTTTTTATTATTATTTTTAGCCAGTGTGCTATACAGCATGGCTACAAATCATTGCCAAAGTCTGCAATGCCCATGCTGTACACCATGCTGTACACCATGGCAAAGGCAATGGCAGGGGTTATAGTCTCAAAAGTGATACCTATTAGCTTTGCCAATACCTGTTAGGTCTTTGGCACAATACCCCTCTAATTCTGATCAAATAAGTTAATCTCCGCACGTCTGAAAAAGAAAAGAATATGTCATTTGGCAAAAAATCCTATCACGTAAAGAAATCAGTGGTGTTCATGTCCATGGTTTAGTGAAAATGCATTTGGAAGCAGGTAACATCTGTTGCAGAATAAAAGTAGATAACATATGTTGTCACAATAAAAATCCATTTGAAAAGTGAAAAGGGCGTCTTTGAAGTATGTGCGGCATAGTAAAACAAAACTAGAAATGGAAAGAGATTCAACAAGATGACAGGGAAGAAAAACAAAAATAAAAGTACTACCTCAATCACAACACGATCAGCAGAAGGACAGCAATGAAGCTGAAGCAATCAGTACTTGCTCTATGTTCCAACTGAAAGAAGAGGAAATGAAGCCAGCATGTGCTGGCCAATTGGAAGGAAACAAACAATAGAGCAGAAATTATGTTTAATGATTATTCTGATTAAAAAGAGATGACTATGACACGATTGAGAGAAAACGCTAAAGGTGGCAATTTACACATTATAAGAAATTTCACAAAATAAGAGCAATATAGTTACTTTATTGCAAAAGCATGCAGTAAAAACGTTGATTAGACATATATTACTTGTTTGAATAATATAGTTGTAATTTAATAATGAAAACATATCAACATATTAACGTGTGTTAGAAACATGTAAAATAATAAACTCACATTGTGGAGTTTATTTGTAATCAAATTATTTTCATACATGAGTGAACATTAACATGAATTAACTTGTTTTTATGTGAAAATTAATCAAAATTACTTTATATGTAATAATGTGTGCACCAAAAATGACAAAAGAAAAGTAGGTGTTACACATTCATATTTAATGGTGCTTTCATAAAATTTTCTTAACATGTATTTCACTTGTATATTAATGAATTTGAAATAAAACAAAAATGTTTATATGAATTAGTAGTTAGGTGTTCACTTTGGTACTTTTATATTTTTGAGTACCCCATACCTACATGTATTAATTTAACTATATCTGGCCTAAAAAAATGGAGGTAGTTGATTCTTTCCCATACCTGGGGATCCTGTTTGATAACAAGCAATCCTGGAACAAACTAGTGGCAGCAAGGGCCCTGGGTATGGAAAGAATAAACCCAAGCCATAAAGGGTTTTGCTAAAAAATTAGGCGCCAGCCCTCTCAATACAATAAAAAACATTTACCTAGTGAAAACTAAGGTGGTGGCAACCTATGGGGCAGGAGTGTGGGGAATGGCCCAAATCGATCAATTGCAGATAGTGGAAGACACCTTTTTTAAGACCAGGGTCTCGTTACCACCGTCCACATCTAATTACATTCTGCACCTCGAATGGGGCCTTCCATATCTGTCTGACTTTATCAGAATGGCACCCATCCTGTTGTGGCTCTCGATTTGGTGAAGGGCCACCGTCAATCTAACCCAACGTATAATTGGTGATTGCTTGGGGCTCGAGGGCCATAGCAGGATTGGTTGGCTCAGATATGTGGAGACCAAATTGAATGCAATGGGGATGGGAGACCTCTTTAGGAACCCAACAGCCTGTATTAAGGTCCCTAAACAGAAATTAATTAACCTTTTTTTGCTGAAAACCAACCGTGACCGCTGGGAAAAGAACAGGCATTCCCAGGCGCTTGCCGTCTATGATCAAATTCCACAAAGATCAGAGGAAGGCAACTGTTACCTTTCTTCCGTAACAGTAGCTCAACACAAATTTATTCTGCTGCGCTTCCGCCTGAATTTAATTCCATTGATATTGGGGTTCCCAGAGAAGAGGTACAAGTACGCAGATCTAAGGCCCTGTCCCTGTGATTACTGTTCACTACAGTCTGACCTACATTTGGTCTTTTTTTAAAGTTTTATCCTAACGAAAGAGAAAGGTTCCACCTCCCAATTCTAAGGCAGAAACATTTCTTGCAATGCAGAATGGCACTGCATTTCCTGAAAGCTCTCTCGAACCCCCATGTCTGCTATCTTGTAGCCTCCTTTTTGTGGGCCTGTTGGATGAATAGAAGGGCAAGGGGTTTACTATGATGAATTAAGACTCTTAACCCCTTCGCTGCGGCGGCAATTCCGCCGCAGCGCTAGGGGGGAGGGGGGGCCGCGCGGCGCTCCCATGCTCGTGACGGAACCGCTCCGTCACGAGCCTCGGGCGCGCTGTGCTCGTGACTAAGCGGTTCCGCCACGACCCCGCCCGCTTAATAGAACGTGCCGCACAGGTGCGAAATCAGCGCTGCGCAGGCTGACCGAGCGGGCCGTGACGGAACCGCTCCGTCACCAGCACAGCGCGACCGAGGCTGGTGACGGAGCGGTTCCGTCACCAGCATGGGAGGGGTTAATCTTTTCGAATTCAATTGTACAGCTGATTCTGGTTCTAATAACACATTTTAAAAGTTTCATAAGGTTTTAAAAATGATTCCTGTTTTTTTACTAAATGAGTTTTAATGTGATTTAATCGGTGAATTTGTGCTTTTATGATCTTTGTGTACATAGATCAAATAAAGATTTAAAAGAACTATATTGAATAATTACAAATGCATCAGTGATATATATGAATTTATGTGGTATAGTCTTCTTTTAAATGTATGATTTACAATTAATATGACTGCCATATATTAGCCTAAATTCATGTAGGCCACATTTCTAAAGTGTAATTCACCGACTTGCTCAACCAAAGCCTATGGGAACATTCCACAATTTTAGAAGTAGTATTGAAATATAAATGTTTCCTTTGAGGGCACTTGTTACATTATTGTTACAGTGTAGAAAAGCTACCTGGGAAAGTGCCCTCTTGAACCTGCTCTTGCCAATTCTCAACTTACCATTGTTTAATGTGCCACATGATGAATAACTTAAGGAACTGTGTAATTGACCCATATATTCTTCCAGATTTTGTGTCTTCTTTACTGTTGCATCACACTCATCATATACAAACTGACCAATGGACTGGGGGCTCTGAAAAAAATGAGGTGATGCCAGGAACTTGTCGAGTATAATTGCCTATCCTTAGGAGATTTGAAGGAGAGCTACTGTTACCCTTGCTGCGACAGTGGCAGGCGGAGACAGACTCCTCTCTTACCAGACTGGACTCGCTATTTGGGACTTTGCTGAACTTTCCTGAACAAGTCTTTGCTAAAGACTTGCCTGCTACCTTTTTGGACTCACACAGACGCTGTGTGCCCCTGGGGGGTTCCCAAAATCTGAGAGAATACCCTTCCTGAATCTTTTCCCTCCTTTCCTGAAATCCTGAGCTTTGGTATCCACTCAATAACTTCATTTTGAATAAAATCTGAATGCTACATTTCTTAATGTAATCGTTTACATTAAGACTTGATAAAACTAAATTAACTAAATGTGATTTGACACTGCTATTTTGATTTATTATCTTTATTGAGTGTGCATTCTTAACTGGATTAATCTGTGACTAAATAAAATTGTAGAAGAGAACTTTGTGAACGTAAAATTCAAATGCTATTATTCTTTGTAGCGGTGACTGAACTTTTGTTTTGTAGGATCCTTGCATGCCTTCATTTCTTCAGGAGATTTAAGCTTGCTGTAACTATTTTCTATATCTATGGTATTGTCTTGAGAATTATCTACATGAGTCTGATCTCCAATTTGTAGTTCAGTTATCCAATTCCTGGTCCTCATTGGATAATTGCTTGATCCCATATCTGAAGTTGAAGTAAAGGGCCCAGTAAACACTAGAGCACAAATAAGAGTGACAATCAAGTCAATTAATATTACGCAATGAGCGGGCTGCAAGACATTCAAAGAGTGTCCATCAGCATTGAGTGGAAAGGGACAACTCCTCCAGATAAAAAAATGTAAGACCAAGGAAAACACAATATAGAGGAGGAAAGTCATCCAATCAAGAAGCAACAACTGAGGTACACAAAAAAGCCCACTCTAACTATATGTTATGTATTAGAAACATAAGTCTGTCTACAGGCAGCTAAAGTTGTGTATATAGTCCAGATCTAAAACAACAGCATATGCACCCACGGATATTATGTCAATGATAGAGAAAATTCTACCACGGCATCACGAAAATTGGTACATTTTTAAATACCACCTAACTCCAAACATGCTGTTAGCATAAATCCACTCTAGGTGTGGGCTGAGAATGCTTTAATGTAATTAAATGATTAAATAACGGCTGATACAGGTCACAGCTGGGCGAGACATCCTTTCATCCTAACAAACCTGAAAGTTGGGTTCTTGCTATCACATTTATTTACAGAACTATGCAATACAGTGTAATCACGCATTTAACTAATAATCATAATGTTAAACTATTTCTCTTTTCCCAGTGAATTTGCTCAGACACTGGCTGCTCTAAACTCACTGCTTCGATGACCACAGGTGATGCGATGGAATTGTTAGCAAGTGGAATTAGTAGCAAAGCCTTTCGTAATAACCAGGTATTGACATGGAATTATCTCAGTGGCACAAGTGACCCCAGCTGTGGCAGCTTCTTAGATATCTCCCTACCGGGATCTGATATAATTACTAGGATCAGGAAAATGTTGACAAGTGGATCCCAGGGGAAATACTACCAGACGGCCCTCTTCAGAAATTATTGGAGTTTTCCACTTGTTAAGAGTGCTTTCCTTGCTAACACTCTCACCTATACACCCGCTGTTAGTCCCACAATTTCTCCATGCGCTTCGGTTTTGCTCCCTGAGTTGCCAGCATTTCTTTGCTTAGAGTTTTCATCTGAGACCCAAGGACTAGATGGACTTGCAAATTCCCAATTTTTAGCGTCGATGATTTCAAGAAAGCTTTTGGAAGAGTTTCGACCTTAATTGGCAGAGGGAGTGCATGCATTCCTACCTGCTTGCATCACTGCCCAGGTGACTGTGTGCTGCCGTCGTCTAGAGTGTGTGCATGGGAGGAGGGAGTCCTGCAGCAGCTATTGCTCATCAGCATACTACTTCAGCTCCTAATGAAGAGGTGAAACTGATGGGCCTGCCGGCAGTGTACCAACTGCCCACATCTCCCAGATGCTCCCCGTGTAACCATGAGACTGGAGACTGAAACTACTGCTAGTATGCTGCACATCATTGGCAGCATAAGTGTGCTCTTTTCCCTCTGGCCTGTGACTTTCCCTTCTACTGGGGAGGGCATAAAGGGACTGAAGGGTCTTGGGTAGCTGGTGCTTGCCAACCCCAGCATTTTCCAGTTCCTCACATCACTGTCTGACCTCCATTTGGCCTCCTGAATCCCGGCAATGCCATGTGGTGGTGGCCAAGGAATGCCATCCAGGCAGGTTAGGCCTAACACTACTACAACAAGCATTGGCAAAGTAAATAGTTCCTGTCTATCTGCAAGCTATTGGCTTTGCCAATCGTGTAGAAGTGAACAAAAGCAAAGTGATGGGAGTCAAAAGGGCGATAGAAAATTATATGAAGCTGAAAGCATAACACTTTTTTCCCTTTTGGGGGTTGGGGGCAGAGGAATGAGCAACAGGGACAACAAGGGGATGGGAGGGGAATAAGCAACACGAACAGGGATGGGAGGGGAAGAAACAACACAGATAAAGGTGGACAGGGAAGAGGGAACACAGACAGCCAATGGGAGGAAAATAATCAACAAGGATGGGTGGATGGGTGGTGGGGCAAAGAGTAAAGTGGACTGGGGGGTGGGAGGGGAAGAAGCCACATGAATGGGGACTGGGAAGGGAAGAAGCAACATGGAAGGACCCTAATTCAGATGAAGCAATCAGTACTTGGTTTGTGCTCCATCCTAAAGAAGAGAAAGTCAAGCCGGCTCACACTGCCCAACTGGAAGGCATCAAATGAGAGGGACAGTAAAGCCAAAGAATGGTAAGCGCTGGGAGGGCTCTAAGCCCCTTGAAGAACACAATAGCTCTCACAAGCATGAGTGCTTGCTCTAGCGCATGAGGTGACGCAGGAAAGACCTAAAAATATATATGTACCAAAATAGCAATGTCAATATGTCTACTATCAAACTATCAACTTTCTATATTTATATTATATTGAACAAAATAACTATTACCAAATTAGAACCTTGAAATTCTGGAAGCTCTATTGAAAACAATGTAATGGCTCAGGACTAATAATCGGTGATATAAGCCTTCTATTCCAACATTCAAATTAAATGACAATTTCTCCCTTCTTAATTTAGAACATTATACCCTCGGTGGGTGATATGTTCTAATGGCCTGTAGACCCTTCTGCTTCAGGACCCTCTCCCTAGTTACAGGAACTTACCTGTGATTTGGTCTTGTAACTCAGGTAGCCACCACTGATCCTCCTCTAGCCAGCAAGGGCATTAAGGGAGCAAGCCATGCCGGACTCTTCCCCCGCACCCCTGGGGACTCGGTGTCCTGTGAGCCTTTGTATCACCACACACGTGCACAACAAGTGCTGGCAGTCCAGCGGCTCGTGTAGCTGCCACTGAACGCACCTGGGCAGCAAGGGCAACAAGGAAAAAAGATGTATCGGACTCTTCCACTGCAACGCTGGGGACTCTGTGTCCCGTGAGCCTTTGCATCACCACACGTGCACAAAAAGCACCGGCAGTCTCGCAGCCCGTGTAGCCGCCACTGAACCTCACCTGGGCAGCAAGGCCTGCAAGGGAGCAAGCCGTGCCGGACCTCTTCCTCCGCACTACTGGGGACTCAGTGTCTCGTGAGCCTTTCCATCACCACACATGAGCACAAAAAGCGCTGGCAGTCCTGCGGCCTGTGTAGCTGCCACTAAACCTCACCTGAGCAGCAAGGGCAGCAAGGGAGGAAGCTGTGCTGTACTGTTCGACCGCACCACCACATACATGCACAAAAAGCGCTAGCAGTCCCCCAGCCGTGAAGCTGACACTGAACCTCACCTGGATAGCAAGGGCGACAAGGGAGAAAACCATGCCGGACTCTTCCACTGCACTCCTGGGGACTCATTGTCCCGTGAGCCTTTGCATCACCACAAACATGCACAAAAAGCAATGGCAGTGCCGCAGCATGGGACGCGCATGGGCACGCACACAGTCAATGCCCGGGCCAAGCGCGGGCCCATGCATGCCAGTTGGAGCCCAGAGGAGACCAGGCAGGGCCCCCTCTAACAACTGGGGTCTTCTTATGGTACTTTTCATTATATTTGATTGTATTTGATTGAGGAATGCATAAGAGGAAAGGGACAAACGACCAAACAGGAGGAGTGGTAATAAACACACTTGATGCATTTTTAACAAGGGCAGCGAGAATCCTCTCACATGAGATAGAACTCAGAGTGTTGTCCTATTGGTGCGCAGTCCAGACATCGGTCCTTCGGAGCCTTTATTGTCAGTCCCATTAAATCATTTGGCAACCAAATTCCCCCCATAACAGTCATTAGCCCTGTAGCACCTTTGACTGACTTTGCATCACCCCCTCAGTCTGAACAAAACATTGAAACCACCAGTTAAAAGAAGAAGGGGCACAAAAATAAAAGCAGGTAAGAACTACCCAAGTGATAAATGTGGGTGCGACTATAGTTTTGGAAAATAGTAAGAGCCAACTTGCGCCCTTGGATCAGCTTCCTTCGATAAATGATGAGGCTTGGTGGAAAAAGTTAGAAAATATGGTGAGCCTCTTACTGAACCCTCTCCTTCTCAAACTAACAGAGATCGAAGGAAGATTATCCCATCTTGACGACCAGGGTGTAAACAATTTCTAGTGTTTAAACCACCCACGCTCTGGGACTACCTATCAACTACAAGGTATGAATTAATCAGGGGAAGCTGATCCGCACCCCTCATATACCTTATGGTATATGAGGGTCCTGGCAACACAATCCATCAAACCCATTGAATTGGGATCCCAGCTTCTGGCACCCTTGATACCTACAATACAACATGAGAAGACAACGGAAGAGCCAAGGTTGACTTCGCACCCAATAATCTCCTCAAAGAGACCAGTAAACTCACTGTTGGGGCCCAAGGAGGGACGTGGTCTTGAGGTCAGAAGAAGATAACGGGGGGACAACTTTTATTCACATCAGAAACTGGATCTCACTCCAGCAGCATCCCCTCTTGTACTGGTCTTAGTGAATGTACCGGTTTGAGGGAGGGACAGGGAGAAGCAACAACCCAATTAATTGCCAAAATTTTACACTGGTTGTTAAGGCACTTGAACAATTTTGAAGGGGGTAGGTCCTGTGTCAAATCAGATTATTTTGGCCAGGAGAGCAGGGTGGTTGGGTAGATCTAGAAAATCTTTCTCTCGTGACTCTGTGGTAATACATTTTAATAAAAATGTTTTGTATTTAGGTCCTTTCTAGATCAGCTACATAAAGTAGCCCTCCATGGCACACAGATTTCAGCCCTATCACTGAAGTATTTCTTTAGTCACTTCTTACCCCTTGCTAATGAATATAGAAGACTTCAGTTGCAAGGAACAATATGAAGCTTTACAGATAGAAATATGGGTGTCTCTGGGCTGAGATTGAAAAATATATTTGCCCCCTTGACAGATCTAGTAACATGTGACTGACTACCCCCGGGTGGTAACGATTCTGTAGGGGGATTGGTAAGTTCAGATGTTGACACTCAACCAAGCCTAAAAACTATTGATACCCAGATAATGGCACATAATGAATGTATGTATTAGATCAGCCTCATGGAATGTAGCTGGTATTGGCCCAAAGCTAGGCAATGTATAATGGCAAACTCAAGATATCATACGCCTACAGGAAACATGAGTCACAGATCACATTTTTATAAACGGTTCCATACAGATGCAACATCATCGTCATCAGGCAGAGCAAAGGGGGGCCTATTAACTTCAATCTCAAACACCATTCCAATAAGAAATAAAGAAAATTGAATGCCCGAGCGCGCAATTTCATTTGCTCCTGGTAGAGGCTGATAGTGTGTGTTGGACTTGGCCCTGCTTGCAGGGTCATATCGAAACTTTTTGCCTTTCACCCTAGTTTTTTTTGGCTAACTTGGAATTGGTGGTTTGAAAAGAAACACAATAAAGGTGTACGTTTGATGTGTAGGATGGAAAAGGTTAATGCTGTGCAATGGTGTACACAGGTTTATTTTGACCATTGTGTAAATGTTACTTTCAAAATGGACGCCATTCATGTCTGCACATGTGCCGCCTGTGTGAGGTGAGTTGGCGGTCTAGCTGTCTGCTTCCCACCCCCCAGCTTTTGAAGGGAAGCCTGGCAGACAGGGTGCCCTACACCTCCCAACACAGTGACAGTTGGTACTGGGACTGCCAGGAGCCTTCTAGAAGGTTCTAGCCCTTTCTGGTAGGTGGGGTGAGGGGTGTATAAATAACGGAGCAGGGATACCACGTGATCAGACTGAGCGTGGACTTGACTGTGAGGGGACAAAATGCCAGGAGGTACTGCCGGATGGGCCAGTGTGCTTGTCCCTGTGCCCAACTGTAACCCTCTGCAGTCCACAGGGCTAGTGAGAGCCCCACTGCTGGAGTAAAGACTGCTGTACCAGGAGGAGTGCCACGTAACAGAAGATGACGGTTCCTAGGAACTGGGGTCCTGTTCTGATGAGTGCCCACTGACCGCTCATCTTGCCCAGTAGAGCCTGCTGCTCTCCTACCTACCGCCTCATGAGCGCTACAACCTGCTGGCTATCACCTGGAGAAGAAGAGCGCTGTATCTTACTGCCCAGGAGGTGAGGAGCTGACACCTGCAGCATTGGGCAGCGAGAGCACTATAGTTCCATTGACTGTGCTAACCAAGCGCTATACTGAAAGGACTTGCCTCCAGCGCCAAGACAGGGCAGTGCTGGGAACCACAAGGTAAAAGCGCTGCATCACCCAAGCGCTCTAATTCTGGAAACTACCGCCTTCCGCCAGTGCTGTGCCCAGTTAGCGCTGCCCCCCAAGAATCTGTTGGCGCTGTGCTGCTGCGTGACCCCTGAGGGGACCCCCAGCGTGGGCTATCCCCTGTGTGGAGAGGAAAAGGGGGTGCATCCACCGTGTAGTGCCACTCTTTTGCTTACCATACAGAGGGAGCCCACCCCGCATGTCCACCCCAATTGCCTGCACGAATTCACGAACGGGTGCCACCCGTCGTGGTGCCACAACGGAGTGATTATTAAATCAGCGGGAGCCTACCCCGCATTATCAAGCCCTGTTGCTGATTCAACCTCAATTGGGTGCCCTCCACGCGCCCTGCACCCTTATGGCGGGAGCCTACCTTACATGTGAGCTGCCCAGAAGAGCGGGTGTATTTAAATTGAAGGCGGGAGCCCACCCGCACTTCAGATCACCGCCGCTGCCGGGAGCCGCTGGAAGCACTGTCCGGCCTCCCTGGTGATGACAGGAGAACAAGAACAAAAAAATGGAGGGAGAAGGAGGTTAGGCCAAACCAGGTCGGCCTCCAGTCAGTATATGCAATACAGGAACCCAATATGAAGGGTCCAGAGACCTGGTTGGTGTTTTGTGGTTACTGCTTACTAAGTCAGTGTGTACCAAATTATGTAAGAAAGAAAAATTTCTTTCTAGAGTCCCCTCACTCACCGGGGTTGCCCCACGGTGACATGCTTCATCATTGGGGCCATCCCAGTTCTCTACGAAAAGGGGCGTGCTGCGACAAGGCGACTACGCTGGAGCACTAGTTCTGTGAGATGACTATGTGTGGTGTAAGTGTGGTGATGGTGGAGTGGGTGTGAAATTAAAAATACCGTGCTAGTGGGCCTCAACAATTTATTTTGCTCCTAGTGTGGTATAGAATTAAAAAGGGGTAACACTGTATTCTAACTTTAATTGAGCTAGATCAGTGTTATGGTCGACATGTTTCAAGCTCCCCCAAGCTTTTCATCAGGACCATACAGGGTCCAGCCCTGTATTTCCACTCCTATATTCAAATGAAAAAAGTGTTTTTTTTTAAAATAAATATTAATTATTTATACTGTACGCTGTTAATAATAAAACATGCGTGTTTTTCTGTACATACGGTTTGTAATCTACTCGAAATGCTGTAAAAGAGAATAACAGTTGTTTAGTGGCAAACACCCCCTTTCAAAAAAGGGGGGGAAAACAACTCACACGCATCTCACTTCATCTAGGGCGTGGGTGTGCCCTGGGCACCATACTGGTGCGTGCTGGTTTTCAAACCGGTGTGGAAAAATAAAGCACTGTGAATCAAGTGGTTTAGTGGTTTCACACACAAGACATAAGACTTAATGTGACTAATGACACGACACACAACATATACACACATAAAGTAACATGGCAGATGGTATATTTACATAAACAAGTGTTTGGTTACACTCCATGGTCTTAGGCAAGGGCAGGATCGCCTCGTGGAAACATTGCTGAAAAAGGAGGTTCAAGGTAACAGTTATAGTGCTCCTTTTCTATGTTTCCTTCAAAAATAGCTGGTATCATAGCGATATAGCGTCATTTTGCACTTACTTCCTATCGGCAAACCCGCTCGGTACTACCTGATAACTCCTCACCCGACCGCATACTGAAGCAGAATGGGATTGCCGGTGTATTTGGATACATCGCGCTTCCGGGTTGCCGGGCCTTGTCTAATGACTAGAGCGTTTTTCTTGGCGGCCATCTTAGGAGTATGTCCTCGCGATTGACGCGAGTATTTTGTAATTCCGAATATAACATCCGAGTTGGGCCGAATTTAGGGGTGCAAAATAATTTAGAGTAATGCTGGGTAGAGGGGCATACTCGTAATTTAATTTAGAACACAAGTTTTTCCGGGGACGGACGGATGATATTTTTGATTAGTTCTTTGGAAAGGAGTTATTTTGAACTCAACCATATTTGTTAAAACGTGGTTTTTAAACACTGGATTGGTGTTTTGTTTCGTCATAAGTGCATGTACCTGTTTTATTTCAAAGGCAACGGAGGGTGGGGTTTGAATAATTGTGGACAAACTTACAAGGTTGTTGAGGAATAAGGTACCTTTCTTGTATAGTTTATATACAATCAGCTTGTATGTCAGTTTTTATTCCTGAGAAAAATTTAGAGTTTCAAGAGCATGTTAGGTAATACTTTCAGTTTTTTTTTAAAAAAAAATTTTTAAAAAATGTTTGCCATCTGTCTTTCATAGTTTCTACAGCAGGCCTAGGGTCGAAAAGCCCCCCATGGGATTTCGTCATTGAGTCCCAGGGTGTCAGTATGTAAGCGAAACACCCATCTCTGTTCTCTTTCATGGAGGATTCTTTCCAGGTTGTCTCTATTTTTCACTACCTCTACGACTACCCAGGTGAGATCATTTGGTGTGTGGTTCTGTTCAATGAAATGGGTGGTCATTCTGGTTGTGGCTCGTTTGCACCTTATGTTACTTCTGTGCTCCACTATGCGGGTGCTGACCTTCCTAGTGGTCATTCCCACATAGTGTAAGTTGCATGTGCAAGTTATCAGGTACACCACTCCACTGGTGTTACAATTGGAAAAACCTCTGAGTTCCCATTTCGTAGCATTGTTAAAGGTTATAGTTTTGGTTGGGGACGTCAAATGACAAACGCTGCAATTGTTACATGGGAAATGTCCATTCGGTAGTGGTTGGGATCTTACTGTTTGGGTTGTTGGTATGGGACGGGTATGTACCAAAAAATCTTTCAAGTTTTTCCCCCGTCTATGGCTGAACATTGGAGTCGGTATGGTTAGTCCACCGCTGTTGAGTATTGGCCAATGTTTTTTGATTATTTTGGACACAGTGTCAGAAACCTGATTAAATGTAGTGATGCAAATGGGTCTGTTCTTCTCAGGTTGAGTTCTCTCCTTCGGTTCCAATAGGGCTTCCCTATTGTTGTTTGCAGCTCGTTTCTTAGCTTCTTTTATCAGTTTGTTTGGGTATTTCCTGTTTCTCAGCTTGTTGCCCAGGTCCTCCGCTTGGGTTAGGTAGTCAGATTTTTTGCTACAATTCCTGCGTAAACGAAGGAATTGCCCAAATGGGAGGTTTTGTCTAAGATGGCGAGGGTGGAAACTGTCAAAGGCCAAGAGACAGTTGCGTGCTGTCTCTTTGAAATGAGTTGTTGTTACTAATTTGCCGGACTCAGCATGTATATTTAGATCCAAGAAAACCAAATCAGTCTTGCTCATTGAGCAAGTGAATTTCAGGAATGGATCCTGTCTGTTGAGCCAAGACAGAAAAGTTTGTGCTTCTTCTTCTGTGCCTTGCCATATCAACAGAATATCGTCGATATAGCGTTTCCATTCCAGGATTTGGTGTCTGTGGGGATTCCTCTCATTCAGTATTTTGTTTTTCTCCAGCTGATCGACGTACAGTCCGGCTATGCTCGGCGCGAAAGTACTGCCCATGCTTGTCCCATGTTGCTGTTTATATAGAGTTGATTCAAAACGGAAGAAGTTTTCACATAATGCTAATTGACAGCATTCTATCACCACATGTCGTGGGGTTTGGAATTCCCACTCGCTCTCGTACAGTACTTCCTCCAAAATCTGTAAGGTCTCTCTGTGTGGTAAGCTGGTATATAGACTTTCGACATCCAGACTAATCAGAAGACTGGATGTCGCGTCGAAGGTTAGATCTCTTAGGAGACATAGTACGTCCTTAGTGTCCCTCAGATAGGTGTCAGTTTTCTGCACCAAGGGTCTGAGAAAGGCATCCGCGAATTGTGACAGAGGTTCTAAGATTGAACCTATCCCCGAGACTATTGGTCTCCCTGGTGGATTGTCTAGTCTCTTATGAATTTTGGGGATGGTGTAAAAATATGGTATTGTTGGTTTTTTATTGGTCAGGAACTCTATTTCTTTTTTACTTAACCACTCGTTGGCTTGACATTCCTCTGTTAGGTACGCAATTGAGATTCTTAGTCATTCTGTAGGGTCTTCATCCAGTATGGCATAGTTTCTTGTGTCCCCTAATAGGCGGAGGCATTCCTTTCTGTAGTCCGTGGTATTCTGTAGGACAATTGCTCCGCCTTTGTCGGCTGGCTTGATGGTAATGAGGTTGTTTTTTGAGAGTTCCTGTAATGCTGATTGTTCAGCTTTGCTAGTATTGTGAAATACTTTAATTGTACGTGGGTCCAACTCCTGTGCCTCCTTTATGACTGCTTTTTCAAAGGTTAGTATTTCCACAGGTAGGCTGTGGGCTGGTGGAACAAAGTTTGATTTCTTTTGTAGTCCTGTGTCACTTTTTGATCGTTCTGCGGAGTCTTTGTCTTGGAAGAAGACCTGTAGCTTGACTTTTCTCAGGAATTCTTTTAATTCACAGCACAGTTTGAACTTATCTGTGGTTGGGGTAGGTACAAAACCTAAACCCTTATTTAGTACTTGGATCTGTGTGTTTGTAAGGGTTATTGAAGATAGATTCACCACTAGACTAGGTTGGTGCTCGTGGTGGGTTCCGGGGGGCCCTTGCTCCGTGTGTGACGTGTTGTTGTCACCACTGGTTCTGCCCATTGCACTCCTTGGCTGGGTTTGTTCTTTGTACGTTGGGCTTGGCGGCCTCTCCCTAAAAAAGGTTTCCTTTGATTGCCTTGGTTTCCTTGGTTGTTTCCCCAGTTTTGAAAGTTAGGTTGATTGTACATTGGTGGGCCATAGAAAAACGGTGGAGGAGGAGTGCCGTAATTATATGGGTCCTGGTACATCGGCCACATAGGTGCTTGGTTGCCTCTATAGCCTCTTGTGTTGCCTCTTCCTCTTCTTGGTCTTCTGTTGGGGGTAGTGTTGTAATTGCTTGATCCCCCGAGCTATTTGATCCTGTGTCAGAGTCATCGCTGTCAGTGTTATATCCAGGGTTCCTGCTGCTGGTTCTGTAGTCATCCCTGATGTAAGGATATACCTTTTCATGTGAAAATAATTTCTTATCCTTAGATAATTTTATGTATTTCGAATCCTTTAGGCTGATTTCAAATTCGGACATAGTTTTATTTAGCTCATTCAATCTTTTCGTGAGTTCTGCTGGAGTCTGGAAAGATTTGAGGCGAATCTCCATGGAATTAATCTCCTCTTTCAGGGAGTCTACTAGCCTGGTCGCTGTTTTAATGATCAGAACTAGCCAGTCTCTAGTACAGTGCCAAGATATGTGTGACCAGTCTAGTTTAAATTGTTTGTCATGCTGGAATATGAATGGTTCATTCCTGACTATGAGGCCTCTTGGTGCGGCATTTGCTTGTAAATATTCCGCCATCATGACACCATGAATCAATGTTTTTATCTGTGTTCTCTTCAATTCTGTCAGTTCGTCCCAACATTGGCTCGCATCACTGTTTTCTCCTGTGGGTGCCCCTGCATGTGGTAGCATGGAGGCAATAGCCCTGTCTACTTCATCCTCCGAGAAGGATAGTCCTGTGTTTTGTGCCATGATTAATTAAGTGAGATCTTTAGTGTGTGATGTCTAGTCACTAGATCAACCAGGTATATACCTTGCAGATGACCTTTTCTTAAAATAACTCCCGCAGCCCGTGGCTGCTTGATGCAAGAACAAAAAAATGGAGGGAGAAGGAGGTTAGGCCAAACCAGGTCGGCCTCCAGTCAGTATATGCAATACAGAAACCCAATATGAAGGGTCCAGAGACCTGGTTGGTGTTTTGTGGTTACTGCTTACTAAGTCAGTGTGTACCAAATTATGTAAGAAAGAAAAATTTCTTTCTAGAGTCCCCTCACTCACCGGGGTTGCCCCACGGTGACATGCTTCATCATTGGGGCCATCCCAGTTCTCTACGAAAAGGGGCGTGCTGCGACAAGGCGACTACGCTGGAGCACTAGTTCTGTGAGATGACTATGTGTGGTGTAAGTGTGGTGATGGTGGAGTGGGTGTGAAATTAAAAATACCGTGCTAGTGGGCCTCAACAATTTATTTTGCTCCTAGTGTGGTATAGAATTAAAAAGGGGTAACACTGTATTCTAACTTTAATTGAGCTAGATCAGTGTTATGGTCGACATGTTTCAAGCTCCCCCAAGCTTTTCATCAGGACCATACAGGGTCCAGCCCTGTATTTCCACTCCTATATTCAAATGAAAAAAGTGTTTTTTTTTAAAATAAATATTAATTATTTATACTGTACGCTGTTAATAATAAAACATGCGTGTTATTCTGTACATACGGTTTGTAATCTACTCGAAATGCTGTAAAAGAGAATAACAGTTGTTTAGTGGCAAACACCCCCTTTCAAAAAAGGGGGGGAAAACAACTCACACGCATCTCACTTCATCTAGGGCGTGGGTGTGCCCTGGGCACCATACTGGTGCGTGCTGGTTTTCAAACCGGTGTGGAAAAATAAAGCACTGTGAATCAAGTGGTTTAGTGGTTTCACACACAAGACATAAGACTTAATGTGACTAATGACACGACACACAACATATACACACATAAAGTAACATGGCAGATGGTATATTTACATAAACGAGTGTTTGGTTACACTCCATGGTCTTAGGCAAGGGCAGGATCGCCTCGTGGAAACATTGCTGAAAAAGGAGGTTCAAGGTAACAGTTATAGTGCTCCTTTTCTATGTTTCCTTCAAAAATAGCTGGTATCATAGCGATATAGCGTCATTTTGCACTTACTTCCTATCGGCAAACCCGCTCGGTACTACCTGATAACTCCTCACCCGACCGCATACTGAAGCAGAATGGGATTGCCGGTGTATTTGGATACATCGCGCTTCCGGGTTGCCGGGCCTTGTCTAATGACTAGAGCGTTTTTCTTGGCGGCCATCCAACAGGAGAACGTCATTGGGGGTGGGGCCGGAACCAGGGAGACGCCCAGTCTGCCGGCCGCAGGGAAGAGTCCGGAGCTTTCCCCCGAGTCCCGGGTCCCAGGAGGTGGCCCGGGTGAAGTCCGGCGAGGCGCTGCTGCTGGTGGGGCTCTCATGCCCTGAAGAGAGCCCCATGACCTAAGGAGAGGAGAAGATAGAACCCGGAAGATTGCACACTCTCTAAGCGGGTCTCCCGTGTGGTGAGGAGAGCCCGGCGTGCAGCCTGAGAAGTCCCGGGCCCCAGGAGAGGGGCCCGGGTGAAGAGCAGAGTCTGCTCCCTTGAGCCCAGTGAGTGGGGCTCATTTGCATGGTGGTTGGGGGGGAAGTGTCAGGGCACATTGTCGGTGCTCGCCCCTCCTGAGCCAATACTTTGTGGGGACACTTAGCGGCACCGCAATTGTCGGCCGCTGCACCGCTGGGGCCATAATTGTTTTGAAGCCCCCGTGGGGCTCTACCACGGACAGGGCCACAGTGCCCCTGGGGCTACACAGCGATGCCGCAGTTGTGGGTCGCTGCAACGTGAGGCATTTTTCCCTGAGCCTCGGTTCCCAGGAGGGGACCCCCAACTGGCCGGTACTGTGTGGGTCATACCATTTTTGCATTCCTGAGTCCCTGGATGGGGCTCCACAGGGCACAGGGGTGCCAGTACTCTTTTTGGGCAGTTGTGCATTCAAATCCATAAGAGGGACTCCAACTTACTTCGGGGGCCAGGTGTATTTGTATAAAGGGGCACTGCTACTCTTATGGGAAGTGTGCACAAAGGAAGGTATTGGATCCTACTACTGGCTAGCCTGGACCTCAACAATTACTAAACAGAACAAAATGGCTAGTCAGGTTTGTTTTATAATGAATTGATACACACACAGCCAATTTGTGCTGCGTGAACCAGACGTTTTATATTACAAAAAGATTTATTTTCATTTATAATTAAGTTTCATTAATCCATCCATATGTCTTCAAAGGAAACTGCAGTCAAACAGTCAAATCAATAGCATACAATTGTGTGCGCAATATATACAAATGTACAGGGGTTCACAATAGATACTCAAAATTCATGACACCAAAATAACTTTTTACATGAAAATTACATTCAAAATAAATTGAAACATGAAAGACATTTCAACAAGAAAAACTAGTACACATAAAGAACCAGTCCTTTCACTCAAATACCAGTGGACAGGCGGAAGTAAGGATGGAATTGGACTGCCTGCCTATCTCACAAAACCTGTGATGAGTTATTAGTTTAAAGGATTAACAGCGGGTTCCACCGAAGTGGTATTAATTATTCCTAGCTGCACCCTTCTTTCTTGTCACAGGCTGGGGGTCAAAGCGTTTCGAACCGTAGTGATTAGTGGTTCTCCTCAGGACGGGGACTGGGTATGATCCTCACTACAAAAGAATTAAAGGTGGGTATCAAACTCATAGTGCAACAACGTATGTAAGTGCACTCTCTGACTAGAAAAGAAAAGAAGAGAAAAGGTGATTGCAATTTACCTGCCCAGCGCGCACAGGGGCTGCGGGAGTGGAGATTAACTGCACATCAAGTGAGTTCGTCTGGAAAAACAAGTGCAGTGGCAGTCAGAGCTAGTTGGTTTCAGGGGTCACCAAAAATACAAGTTGCAAAGGACCCGTGTCATACCTGTACTTGGTTGTTGACGCAGGATGACAAACACTCGTGTATCAAAGCGCCCACGGAGCGGTGCGCAGTCGATCAGTGGGACGGCTCGCCTTCTCTCAATGGCTGAATAAAGAGAAGCAGACAGCACTGTAGTGTCCCAACGATATTACACAATCAAGACCACAGAGTGTGACATAGATGATTTTGTCATATCCTACCTGCGCATAAATGCAGATACTAGTAGACGGCGGCACCTGGGAAAAATTCTGGATTTTGCAGAGGGCGGGACTCTTATGCGCAAACACCGCTGCAAAAAGCGTAAAGCATTAAGCATGCATACTGGGCTTGTCGGTCGCTCCTTCAGCCTTTACATTTCTTGGGCACTTACAACACCTACCTGGGCGGCAGCATTGACGTGTTTTGGTATCAATAGATCCTCCGCTCCTTCAGGTGGAACTACAAGTTCCAACAACCCTAGCGCCGGACATGTGTCCATCGTAGCTCTCCATGGCCCCTACGGGGTTTTCTGTTAAACAGATTGGAGACGGCTCGCGCAGCTACACGCTCGATGTCCGTGGCTGTGTAATGGATTGAATCCAGGCTTCGCACGAGTAAGTCCACTTTTCCTGTGCTTGCTACCGAGCTTCCCCCTTCTTTTGTTTAAAAAACCACGACCTTGGCCCAGTATGCATGCTTAATGCTTTACGCTTTTTGCAGAGGTGTTTGCGCAGAAGAGTCCCGCCCTCTGCAAAATCCAGAATTTTTCCCAGGTGCCGCCGTCTACTAGTATCTGCATTTATGCGCAGGTAGGATATGACAAAATCATCTATGTCACACTCTGTGGTCTTGATTGTGTAATATCGTTGGGACACTACAGTGCTGTCTGCTTCTCTTTATTTGAGAGAAGGCGAGCCGTCCCACTGATCGACTGCGCACCGCTCAGTGGGCGCTTTGATACACAAGTGTTTGTCATCCTGCATCAACAACCAAGTACAGGTATGACACGGGTCCTTTGCAACTTGCATTTTTGGTGACCCCTGAAACCAACTAGCTCTGACTGCCACTGCACTTGTTTTTCCAGACGAACTCACTTGATGTGCAGTTAATCTCCACTCCCGCAGCCCCTGTGCACGCTGGGCAGGTAAATTGCAATCACCTTTTCTCTTCTTTTCTTTTCTAGTCAGAGAGTGCACTTACATACGTTGTTGCACTATGAGTTTGATACCCACCTTTAATTCTTTTGTAGTGAGGATCATACCCAGTCCCCGTCCTGAGGAGAACCGTTAATCACTACGGTTCGAAACGCTTTGACCCCCAGCCTGTGACAAGAAAGAAGGGTGCAGCTAGGAATAATTAATACCACTTCGGTGGAACCCGCTGTTAATCCTTTAAACTAATAACTCATCACAGGTTTTGTGAGATAGGCAGGCAGTCCAATTCCATCCTTACTCCCGCCTGTCCATTGGTATTTGAGTGAAAGGACTGGTTCTTTATGTGTACTAGATTTTCTTGTTGAAATGTCTTTCATGTTTCAATTTATTTTGAATGCAATTTTCATGTAAAAAGTTATTTTGGTGTCATGAATTTTGAGTATCTATTGTGAACCCCTGTACATTTGTATATATTGCGCACACAATTGTATGCTATTGATTCGACTGTTTGACAGCAGTTTCCTTTGAAGACATATGGATGGATTAATGAAACTTAATTATAAATGAAAATACATCTTTTTGTAATATAAAACGTCTGGTTCACGCAGCACAAATTGGCTGTGTGTGTATCAATTCATTATAAAACAAACCTGACTGTTATGGGAAGGGCAGTTCTGCACTGCTACAATGTTGGGGACATTTATAAGGTGACTCCTGCTCATGAGGTTGTGGCCCCTGCCAGTGTTGTTTATGCCATGATGATGCCACTGTGCAGGTTTAATGCTTTCATGCCACGTTATGAGGCTTCATGTTCCTGCTAATGATTTATGCCGAATACTCTGCATTGGCACCTGACCTAATGTGTTTATGCCCAAAGCTTCCTGTGTAGGTCCACTTGGTTTATGCCGGTTGTTATGCCTAACGTAATGTTTATGAATACTCGCGAGGATGCCTACATAATTATGCCTGCTTGCTGATGGGCTGCACTACGTATCTCACGCCCCAGGGTATGCTGTGATCCTGCCCAATGCCTCCCCCCCTAATGCTTTCATTGCAGGTTTTGCATTACAGCTTGGACTATGGTAGTGCCACACTGTGTGGCATACCTAAATACAAACTAGCACCACTAAGAGCCTCCTGCAATGCAGCAGCAAGACTTGTTCTCGGAACAAAAAGAAATGCACACCTCTCACCAGCCCTAAAAACATTAAATTGGCTTCCACATGAAGCAAGAATCCATCAAAAAAATTGCTTGCATGACACACAAAGCGCTACACTTCACCATCCTCAGTTACCTGGCACAAAATCTAGAAAAATCAGGGGGAAGCAGATCCTTACGAAGTGCGCTCACCTTGTTGCTGAAACCCCAACAAATCCACAAAAAAAAAATGGGGCCTAGAGCATTCTCAGCTGTCGCTCCTAAAATATGGAACTCTACCGTCGGACCTTTGCCTAATCTCCTCCTATGCCTTCAAAAGAGAATCCAAATCATATCTACTGATGAGTTCTTACCCTAATTCAACATTTCAATGACACTGAATAGATTGAGATAGCAAACTTTTATGTAGTCTATCCTGCCTTGGTTGTGCTTTATTCTACTCCAACCACCGTTACCTTATTCTTAATTGTTGATTTATTTGTGTGAGAAGTTAGCCTGATGTATGATGTCCACAATTCTGTGGGCACCTTGTATCAGTCCAAACAATCACTTATGGTGGTGGTTGTAAGTCAACCTTAAAAGACAAGCTATCCTAGTGGTAGCATGGACTAAACAGCCTTCAGGCTTTACTCAAGAGGGCATGTGAAGCCAGCTGTTTTACCATATGCAATCCTGTAATATCAAATGAAAGGACCCCACACAAGTTATATATTATAAAAATATATGTATTTATTCTCAGAATAATCCCCTGTACTCTTTATGAGTATAGAAGCACAAGCGTTTAAACAAAAGCACAATATAACATATGAAAGTTGCACGTTTATGGATGAGGCCGGTGGCCACTCACACCATATATCAAAAAAGTGGTATAAGTATCACTAATCGATCAGTGGTAAGGCCTAGGGCCTTGGGAATCGCTGGGACTACACTGGACTAACAGCAGTTAGGACAGGAGTAGCCCGCGGGATTCGGGTGCAGCGCTAAAAGCACACGCATGCACCAATGCAAAGTCAATGGTGAGTAAAAGTTATCGAGTTACAGTTTTAGGAGTCTTCCGACTGGACTAGAAGTACAAAACTTTAGACTTAGACACTAGAGGTGTAACCCACTACAGGAGCACCGGTGTTCAAGAGTTACCTCACCCACAGGAAGCGGGTGCACAGGTGCAAAAGCGTGTCAGGTTTCCTAGTGTAGATCTATGGAGCCTGGTTATGAAGATGCTGCAGGCGACCAGAAGAGAAGTGTCCGGTGTGATCCAAGGGTGGATCGAAGATGTAGAGTACCTGAAAGCAGAGGGGACAGAGTCTGGGTCACTAGCCAGTGACCAGGAAGGAACCAGGCGATGTCGGGCGGAATCAGGTGGTTGTCGTGAAGCTTGTCTCCACTGCCACGTGGACTCTGGGACACCGAGGATGTCCAGGAGTGGATCACGAGCTGTCCCACAAAGGCTCTCACTGTCGGCGGTGTCGACTTCCGGATCGGTGTTAACAAGCCGGGGAGAGGAGTTGGCCTAACGGCTAGGGTGCTCTACCTCGGACCGGGTGATCTGGGTTCGAGTCTCGGTAACGACGCCAAAACCTCCTGTGATTCTGGGCAAATCACTTAATCTCCCTGTGCCTAAAATGAATGTGTGTCTGTCCTCATGTAACGTAACTGGTGCTATGTAAAGCGCTCTGATACCTGATTCGGTTCGGGTCTAGTTCACGCTATACAAAACTCTGCAAAAAAACAACAACAAAAAACAAAAACAAAAAAAAAAGCCTTGGCAAGGGCAACCCACACAGGATTCGAAGATTGCTTCTTACTTGGACCAGCAAGGTCAGAGCGGGTGCTCCTTTTCAGGGGAGCGAGGGCCAGTCTGGGGCAACCAGACTAGCAGAGCAAATTCAAAGGTTCGTCAGTACTGGGGCCACTAGCCAACGGGCAAGCGACCGGAAAAATGCGTAGAGCAGGAAAATGCAAAAGGGCCCCACGCAGCACTCGATGAGTGTGGAGGGGTGAGCTTCGGTGAAAAAGCTGCTCGGGGCTGGGGCTTCTCAAACCCCAATCCACAGCTTCGAGGGAGCCTCGAAATCTGCACGGTCAGCACTGCGTCATTTTTCCAAGATGGCCAGCCCCACGCTTCAGGTCGCCTCCACGGGTCTCAGTTTTGCAGGGTCTGTGGATCGGGCTGTTGGAAGGCAGGAACGCTGGGTCTTGTCAATCTCTGTTGCTCGAGTTCTGGCGGGAACTGCAACAAAGCAAACGGTGATGTGCTGGATGGTGCCTGTTTGCACAGGGTGGTCACTCCTTGGCCACAAGGGAGATTCTTCAGTCTTCTACGTCGAGTAGGATGTCGAAGGGTCCAGAGTTTCATTTCATAAGTTTCAGTCAGGATAATCTGATGTGCATCTGTACAGCTCCTACCTTTATTTCAAATCTGGGGGCTGGATTACCTGCTAGGTCCCTCCTATGGGTGGGACCTAGGAAAGGGGTGGTTACACCCCTTTCCCTTTGTCCAGTTTTGCGCCAGGACTGGGGATGGAGTGCCCCAGAACCGGTTTGACTGGATTTTGCATGGGACACCTTGTGTGCCCCAGGAAGTGTCTAGTTTCTTTCAACCCTCCCTGCTCCAATCCACTATCTCCTGTCTGGGGGGGTGTAGCACCTCCCTGTGACAGGAAACCCTTTGTCCAGGCCTCCCCTGCCAAGTTTCGGTCTGCAGCAGGAGGTCAGACTCGTGTCGGGGCGGCAGCATCCATTTTGTGATGCTGAGGCTCTGGTTAGGATTAACCGCGTTTAAAGCAAAGTAACATGTCTTCTCCCTCTAGAAGGGTGGAATGCTACCCCCGTCGCCAGAACTGGCGAGGGGGTAGTATTCCAAAGTGTATGACACCAAACACGACATGTTTTGATAAAGCCAAACCAAAGTTAGCAATAACCGCGAGGATGATAATGCACTTAAGAGTATATGGTATGGCAATATCTTGGAACAGCAGTAAGGAAATAGTTCCGACCACTACAGACAGGCTCAGCTCATGCTAGAGCACCATCTCACATAATACCAAGCACTCTGCCTCCACGATTGTTAAGGCCAGCCATAGGAGTGACTGATAGGTATATATGTGTCCAGATATAGGTTTAGATATAGGGGTACTATATCTAAGCAAGGGGTGATTACACCACCTTGCCCCAGCTGAGTGATCAGCCAGTTGTGTCGATTTAAGTACCAGCCAGAGGTGGCAAAAGATATGCTGCAGCCCCTGGTATGCCTTGGATGCACCTATGCCCTGAGCACCTTTAGTGCATTGTACAGGGGCTGATAAGGTGTCCAGTACCAAATTGGTGATGTACCTAGGGTACATGGAGTCCATTTAAAGAGAGAGAAGATAGCCTGGGACCCTGATTAGCAGGATCCCAGGCCAACTAAGTCGAAAACCAGCTAAGCACTAGGCAAAAAATCTGGGGTAACCATAGTCAGGTATCCACCCTCCTACATAACCCCCCCCCCCCCAAACGAAAGGAGATAAGCCTATCCTTGACCAGGTAAGCCTATATTACCTGAGTGGCCATATAAGGCGGAACCTGCACTGGCATGGTTACCCCCTGTGTCATGGTCCACCAAGTAATCCCTCACCCTAGGGGTATCAGACGGTCTCCACCATGGGGAATTACTACCTGTGGTGTGTTTTGGCAAAGTAAAAGGCTGGTGTTGAGATGGAGTACTGAAGTGAGGCTCCACTAATGTAGGGCTAAGCTTCCTCCAATCATCTTCCACCATGTGTGCCTTTCTTTCCTTGACTGAGTTGCACTGTGCTCTCAGGGTCAACCTCTGGCTTCCTACAGCTGGAGACTGGGTCCCTTTGGTTGGCTTACTGGAGGGAAAGGTCAGGTTTGGGGCCTTGGGGTCCCAGGTTTGGCTGTGCTCAACAGTGTCCATTTGGGGGAGGTCCCTAACTAGTGGTAAGGGGGATCCCTCAGGAACTTTTAAAGTTTTCACCTTGCTAGGGCTGCTAGCTTTGGTGCCCCTAACCTGCTGATGAGGGTTCTTTATTTGACAGGGGGCCCTTTGGGGCTCACTGACCTCCTTGACCTCTGTAGCCCTGGGCTGACTGAGGCAGGATAGAGAGGGGCAAGTTACCTACTCCAGACTGGGTCCCACCTTGGAAGGGTCCACTGACATCAGGGGCTCTGCCAGGCTAGGCCTGACTACCTCTGGGGCAGTTTCTTCACAAGGGGTAAGATCAGTTCCCTGAGGAGGCTGATCCTTTCCTAATGTCTGGTGGGAGGGAGATTTCTCTTCCTCTTCAATGCTCTCTGTTTTTGTGGAGTGATCCATAGTTTCAGGCTTCACAACGCAGGAATCAGTTTGAGTTTCGGCTGTGGCCATCACAGCCCCACCAACCTTTTCAGGAAGGGACTCAGTTTGGGTATGGGCTGTTACCATCACAGCCCTGCTAATCTGTCTAGGAAGGGAGTCTGCTGAAGATGGGGCTGTTTCCAGCACAGCCCTACCAACCTTTTCAGGGAGGACATCTTGAATTGGGGCTGTGGCCATCACAGCCCCACTAACCTTTCCATGGAGATTTACCATTTTAGAATGGGTTTGTTGTTCAACCTCAGCCCAGGATGAGATTTCCAAATCATTCCCTAGTAGACAATCTACAGGCAAGTTTGGGGACACTGCCACTCTCTTGAGGCCAGTGACACCTCCCCAGCTGAGATTTACCACTGCCATGGGATGATTTTTCTGCACTCCATCAATGTTTGTCACCTGGTATGTGGCACCAGGTAAAAGTTGCCTTGAGGGGACTAGATTCTCAGTCACCATAGTGATACTAGCCCCTGTGTCTCTATAGGCCTCAACCTTCTGACCATTGATGTGGGGCTCCTGTCTGTACTTGCTCAAAGTGTTTGGGCAAGAAGTGAAGTTGGCAAACACCATGCCATTTTCACAGATAAGAGTAGCTGTAGTAGGGGACCTGGTTAGGCCAGAGTCCACCTGAGTTCCAAAAGTAAACCCAGCCAAATTCTTGGGGGTGCTCCCACCACCTGGGGGGTTACTGCTAACAGTAACAGGAGGTGTTGGAGCTCTACTTGGAGGAATATTCTCTTTATTGCTATTCTTTGGACAACAGCTGTCTGTTTTCCAGTGGCCAGTCTGTTTACAGACATGGCAGTAAGGTTTCTTCTGGGTAGAGGAAGGGTTTTGGGACCCACCCTCATCCTTGGAGTTTTGGGGCACTGTGGGAGACTTGTCTTTAGATTTATCCCCACCCTTCTCTTGAGCCTTGGAAGTATCCTTCTTTTGGTCATTACCCTGATTCTTAGGCCTAATCCTGGTTCTGACCCATTTGTCTGCCCTCTTACCCAATTCTTGTGGAGAGGCCAGATCTGAGTCCACCAGGTGCTGGTGCAAAAGCTGGTTTTGACAATTACTGAGGATCTGCTCCCTCATAATCAAATTATACAATCCTGTATAGTCATGTACTTTGCTTCCCTGCAACCAACCCTCCAGAGCCTTAGTAGCACAATCTACAAAATCAGTCCAGTCCTGAGTCTGAGCTTTTTGGGTATCTCTGAACAACCTGTATTGCTCAGTGGTTAGGCCAAACCCATCAATAAGTGCACTCTTCAGGACAGAGTAGTTTTTAGCATCCTCAGGTCTAACAGTGAGGAGCTTATCTCTCCCTTTCTCAGAAAAGGAGTACCATAAGATTGCTGCCCACTGTTCTTGAGGAACCTGCTGTACCATATAGGCTCTCTCCAGAGCAGTCATCCATTTGTGGATGTCATCCCCTTCCTTGTAGGGGGGCACAATCTTTGTCAGGTTTCGATTATCATAGGACCTGTCTTTCTCTTTAGTAATAATGCTGCTGCAATGGGTTGCTCCCCTGTGCCAGACATGACTCTAGTGAGGTGTAAGTGATGCACTTACCTACACTAAGTGTTTTCCTACTGTACCTTGCTACTGAGTTGTAGGCTGGGTGTGCTAAGCCCTTTGATCAACAACTACTAAGTTCAGTAGAACTTAAATATGTAAGCTTTGTTTATATGTACCTAAGGTACTTAATTTGATCTTTCAATTTGATAAAAAGATTGCAATGGTAAAACAATAGCAAGCTCAAATCCGCACTGCTGCACACCAATGTGAGAAGTTGGCCTGATGTATGATGTCCACAATTCTGTGGGCACCTTGTATCAGTCCAAACAATCCCTTATGGTGGGGGTTGTAAGTCAACCTTAAAAGACAAGCTATCCTAGTGGTAGCATGGACAACGCAGCCTTCAGGCTTAACTCAAGAGGGCATGTGAAGCCAGCTGTTTTACCATATGCAATCCTGTAATATCAAATGAAAGGACACCACACAAGTTATATATTATAAAAATATATGTATTTATTCTCAGAATAATCCCCTGTACTCTTCATGAGTATAGAAGCACAAGCGTTTAAACAAAAGCACAATATAACATATGAAAGTTGCACGTTTATGGATGAGGCCGGTGGCCACTCAAACTATATATCAAAAAAGTGGTATAAGTATCACTAATCGATCAGTGGTAAGGCCTAGGGCCTTGGGAATCGCTGGGACTACACTGGACTAACAGCAGTTAGGACGGGAGTAGCCCGCGGGATTCGGGTACAGCGCTAAAAGCACACGCATGCACCAATGCAAAGTCAATGGTGCGTAAAAGTTATCGAGTTACAGTTTTAGGAGTCTTCTGACTGGACTAGAAGTACAAAAATTTAGACTTAGACACTAGAGGTGTAAACCACTACAGGAGCACCGGCGTTCAAGAGTTACCTCACCCACAGGAAGCGGGTGCACAGGTGCAAAAGCGTGTCGGGTTTCGTCGTGTAGATCTATGGAGCCTGGAGATGAAGATGCTGCAGGCGACCAGAAGAGAAGTGTACGGTGTGATCCAAGGGTGGATCGAAGATGTAGAGAACCTGAAAGCAGAGGGGATAGAGTCTGGGTCACTAGCCAGTGACCAGGAAGGAACCAGGAAGGAACCAGACGATGTCGGACGCAATTAGGTGGTTGTTGTGAAGCTTGACTCCACTGCCACGTGGACTCTGGGGCACCGAGGATGTCCAGGAGTGGATCACGAGCTGTCCCACGAAGGTTCTCGCTGTCGGTGGTGTCGGCTTCCGGATTGGAGTTAACAAGCCTTGGCAAGGGCAACCCACACAGGATTCGAAGATCGCTTCTTACTCGGACCAGCAAGGTCAGAGCGGGTGCTCCTTTTCAGGGGAGTGAGGGCCAGTCTGGGGCAACCAGACTAGTAGAGCAAATTCAAAGGATCGTCGGTACTGGGGCCACTAGCCAACGGGCAAGCGATCGAACCAACGCATCAAGCAGGAAAATGCAAAAGGGCCCCACGCAGCACTCAATGAGTGTGGAGGGGTGAGCTTCGGTGCAAAAGCTACTCGGGGATGAGACTTCTCAAACCCCAATGCACAGCTTCGAGGGAGCCTCAGAAGCTGAACAGTCAGCACTTTGTTATTTTTCCAAGGTGGCCAGCCCCACGCTTGAGGTCGCCTCCACAGGTCTCAGCTTTGCAGGGACTGTGGATCGGGCTGTTGGAAGGAAGGATCGCTGGGTCTTGTTGATCTCTGTTGCTCGAGTTCCGGCGGGAACTGCAACAAAGAAAATCGTGATGCGCAGGATGGTGCCTGTTTGCACAGGGTGGTCACTCCTTGACCACAAGGGAGATTCTTCAGTCTTCTACGTCGAGTAGGAAGTCGAAGGGTCCAGAGTTTCATTTCATAAGTTTCAGTCAGGATAATCTGATGTGCATTGGCACTGCTCCCACCTTTATTCCAAATCTGGGGGCTGGATTACCTGCTAGGTACCTCCTATGGGTGGGACCCAGGAAGGGGGTGATTACGCCCCTTTCCCTTTGACCAGTTTTGTGCCAGGACTGGGGCTGGAGTGCCCCAGAACCGGTTTGATTGGATTCTGCATGGGACACCTTGTGTGCCCCAGGCAGTGTCTAGTTTCTATCAACCCTCCCTGCTCCAATCCACTATCTCCTGTCTGGGGTGGTGTAGCACCTCCATCTGACAGGAAACCCTTTGTCCAGGCCTCCCCTGCCAAGTTTCGGTCAGCAGCAGGAGGTCAGACTTGTGTCGGGGCAGCAGCATCCATTTTGTGATGCTGAGGCTCTGGTTAGGATTAACCGTGTTTAAAGTAAAATAACATGTCTTCTCCCTCTAGAAAGGTGGAATGCTACCCCCGTCGCCAGAACTGGCGAGGGGTAGTATTCCAAAGTGTATGACACCAAACACGACATGTTTTGATAAAGCCAAACCAAAGTTAGCAATATCCGCGAGGATTATAATGCACTTAAGAGTATATGGTATGGCAATATCCTGGAACAGCAGTAAGGAAATGGTGCCGAACACTGCAGACAGGCTCAGCTCATGCTAGAGCACCATCTCACATAAAACCAAGCACTCTGCCTCCAGGATTGTTAAGGCCTGCCATAGGAGTGACTGATAGGTATATATGTGTCCAGACATAGGTTTAGATATAGGTATACTATATCTAAGCAAGGGGTGATTACACAACCTTGCCTCAGCTGAGTGATCAGCCAGTTGTGTCGATTTAAGTACCAGCCAGGGGTGTCAAAAGATATGCTGCAGCCCCAGGTAGGCCTTGAATGCACCTATGCTCTGAGCACCTATAGTGCATTGTACAGGGGCTGATAAGGTGTCCAGTGCCAAATTGGTGATGTACCTAGGGTACATGGAGTCCATTTAAAGAGAGAGCAGATAGCCTGGGACCCTGATTAGCAGGATCCCAGGCCAACTAAGTCGAAAACCAGCTAAACACTAGGCAAAAAATCTGGGGTAACCATAGTCAGGTATCCACCCTCCTACAATTTGTCTCACACATATGTTTGCTTGTAGATCAGACCAAGTTATCCCATGTAAACATCACAGTTAGGGTGACCAGTAACTACTGGTAGGGTTACACTTAGCATAAAACATTATGCATAGACATCTTCAGCAGTGCACTCATTAGGCATCTGCAGATCACCATTACGGTATCTAGGGCGCAGACCAGACAATGTAATACCCATTACATGAGAGCCTCACTGGCAATGTGTCCTTATATCAGGGCACAAATCATGCACATTAGGCAACTTCTAGTACTCACAGGCACCTCAGTCATCAAGCCCGTATGTAGGGCACAGCAGTACGTGCACCTCTACTCCAACTCTGCAACCCCAGCGCTACAGCGATTCCTATGTGGGCTGTGTGCTAATTGCAGGAATGGGACCTATGTCAAGGGTTGCCACCCTATCCTGCTCTCTGATCTCTTGTGCCCCCAAGTGAGTGATCACCACGGTTAGGGGAGACACCCACCCTGCTCACGTTGGCTGGGGACCTCCCTTCACCCCAAGGAATGGCCCAGTGAGCTCACTACCTCAGGGTTTACCAAAAAGAAGCTCAGCCCCACTCACCACTCCTTGGGGCTGAGAGAGTTAGGTTGCAGCCGTCTGCTGCAAATGACAACCAGTGTTCCTGTGCTCCAGGTGGGAGGCAGCCAATGGCTGTGCTCCAATCCAGCCCTTTGGGATCAGGTAGACACGGGCGCCGTCTCGGTCCTACTTTCCTCTGTTTTGCAGTCAGGTGTGTGGTCCCTCTTCGCACCGCCCACAACCAGCCTCAACCACATGGCTCGGTGTTTATGCCTGGCTTCCGGTGGCCGTAGGGCTTCCGGCTGGGTGGCAATGAGCCTCAATTCCTTCCCTCAGCTCCATTGAGGGTTCAGAGCAGCCCTCCTTCCTGGTAGAAGAACTCGGAGTAGGCTCCCACCCCAACTTGGGAACTGCGGCGTCTCCTGAAGCACTCTGTGAGAATGAGCCCGCACCTCTGGCAATGATTTCAACCACATGCCTCTGTTGGGTAGGCACCTACTGAGCGCAGGACAAGGAAGCACTCCACGGCAGTAGGAGCCCACATCAGGGCTCTGACAAATAATTCCAGCGTGTACCAAACCTTGGTTCAGGGCCAAAATCGATCCCCAGAATATGCGTAGCGCTCACCATGTGCTACATCTTCTCAAGTCCAGTGCAGCCGGCAGGAGCAGTCCACATCTCTCCTTTCATGCTGGGCTCCATGAGAGCAATGGGACACTCAGGTTAAGGAATCAGACAGCAGGCCAGCACACATGGTCTCTGGGCATAGGGGCAGTTACTTCAGCAAAGCAGAACCCAAGGCAAAGTTCCAGAGATGGTTTCCTGCCAGCACAGCTCTCTTCTCATCCCACTGAGTGTCTTCTCACTCTACATAGGGTCACAGCCTCTTTACTTATAGTCCCAATGTCTTTGTTCTGGTGGCACTTTAAAATACATTTACAAGTGCACAACACCCCCTATTCACAGTGTAAGCCTTGGCCCCAGACACACCACAGGGGGGCGGAGCTAGAATTGTAGCAGGCAGGCACAGTCCTATTCAGGTGTAGGTGCAATTCCTCCCATCACCCCAAATGCAGACCAGGCCTATTCAGGTGCAAGGGAAAATTCCTCCCGCTACTCTAAATTCAGCCAAGGTCTATTCAGCCTAGCGCTGAGTCACCCCGGCAGGGCAGGACACACCTCAACCCCCCCCTCCCTGAGGGACTGGCTGGAAGGAATGCACATCTCCTCTCCCCTGTCAGTCAGAACCAGACGGTCAATACACATCTAGGCAGGGCACAAAGTCACATAGCACACAGAAATGTTCACTTCTAAAAGTGGCATTTCTAAAATAGTAATAATAAATCTGCTTTCACCAATAAGCATGATTTATCACTACGATTCCAAAAATACCAAACATGGTCAAGCTACCCCTCTCATGCCAGGAATTACCACAGAAGCACATATTAGGGAATCCCCAATGCAAACCTATGAGAGGGTAGCCTCACAGCAGTGAGAAACCAAATAGGCTGTTTTACACTACCAGGACATGCCACACAGTTAAGCACATGTCCTACCTTTCACCTACAGCGCACCCTGTCCATAGGGCTAGCTAGGGCCTACCTTAGGGTTGAATGATATGTAGTAAAATGGGAGTTGCAGATGTGGCAACCACTTTAGGTTTCACGTCACAGTGGCAGTAAACTGCATGCGCAGGTCCTGCAGTGGCAGAGCCCTGTGAGAGGTTTGAAAGGCTACTTCGGTGGGTGGCGCAAGCAGTGCTGCAAGCCCACTAGTAGCATTTAATTTACAGGCGCTGGATATACGGGATACCATGGTACAAGGAACTCACAGGTAAATTAAATATGCCAAACAGGTGAGGATCAATCTTGCTAAGTTTACAAGAGAGAGCACATGCACTTTAGCACTGATCAGCAGTGATAAAGTGCCCAGAGTCAGAATCAGAAAACCACCAATGACAGGTCAGCCAAAATACAGGAGGAAGGCAAAAAGTTCTGGGCTGACCTTGCAAAAAGGACCAGGCCCAACAACAGCGCACTACTGCACCATGCTTTAGTTGTGGCAGTGCACTCCAAAATCAACATTGGCTACATAACACACCCTTATCAACCTCCTGCCGAATGTGCATGGGTCATTTGTTATGCTTACTCTTTGTGTGATCCTGGATTTTTCACAATCCTTTTGACTTTAGTGACAATAGCACCCCTATTCTGCAAGTTTTTGCAGCATCACTGCTGACTGGCTGGTAAGAGGGGTGGATCCACGAGAGTTGTTGGGAATAAAACCCAGAGGGATCCGGAGAGGAAATGAGGTAGAAATGTGCAGAGACTGAGACAGAGGTTTGGCAATGAGAGGAATCATGGAATGGCACTGAAAATCATGATACACTCTTTGACATATAGGTATAGAGCCAGGTCACTCTGACAGTTTAGAGACTGCCTCCGACGACCTGGCTATATCTTCACATTGCCACCTTCAGATGCCTCCTAAAGCCACTTTCTTATATGTAGGTAACAGTGTGCCCACAGCTCAGGAGAAGTTAGGAAGGAACTCTGCATCCAGCTTGTTTTTTAAAGTGCTCAATCTTCTGATAGGTCAGTGATATCAGGGTTAGAGAATTCCAACAGTGAAGGTAACAATGCACTCCTTTATCAGTGTCCTTTAGTTCAAATTAACCGTTAAAATCTTACTTCCTCAAAGGTCTTAGAATGGGGTACAGTTAGAAGCTAGCTGGGATCAGTAGCGTAGCACGGATGCCATGGGCCCTGTGCAGGCAAGGAAAATAGCCCATTTGACTGCTGTTGGTATAGTAAACTTTAGTAACTATCATGGCTGAATGGGCCACTCAGGGCATTAAATCCCGGTGCCACTGCACCTGCTGCACCAGTGGTTTCTACACTCAGGACTGTGATGTCATAGGCCAGGTCAGATGTCCCTAGTGCAACGCATCAGACTGTCCACATGGGCTGTGAGTCAAAGTATTTGTATCACAGACTGAAAATAGGAGTAATTGCACAGAAAGTTGAATGGACAATGAAGCTTTATAAATAACATAATAATTAGTGATGCTAATAGGCATGAATGTGATCACAAGCAGTGAAGTAGCCCTACACCTGAATGGTGCCAGTTGTAAAGCCTGTAATGCAACTGTCAGGGCTGGCATTAGCCAGGTAAGGCTAATGAAAAATGTCCCCCTGATATGATAGACCAAACCTGTGTCTACAAAGCAAATTAACCTGTTTTCCAAGTGAGGAGGTTGGTCTTGGGGAACAAGAGGAAAAAATAATTGTCAATGCTTGCCTTCTCCCTATCTAAATACCAAGAACACCAAAGGCAGATGTGACCAGAGATTCACAAAAAATAGGAAGGCATGGCAATCAAAGAGACTCCATTCACCGCTAGAATTTTCTTTGGTGAACGTGGTGTGGGCAAAGATGAAACATGATACCCAGGGGCCTGGCTGAGGCCACGTCTTCCAATTTTTGTAAATCTCTTTGGTCCTATTCATACTGTGAGACTCAAAATGGATTGGAAGGGTTCTCAGATGATGGGTAATTCCCTGTGAGTGACCCTTTATTTCACCTCCTCAAGACTGGTCATGTTTGCCTTTAATGTTCTTGGCGAAATAAACCTGTGACCAGCAGATTAAAGGCTGTTAACTGCAGTAAGTGCATTAACAACCTGAATGCTCTGTCTTGCCATTATTATATAATGGTAAGGCTTACTGGATGCTCTTAAATTAGGTTGACCAGACATCCCGGATTTCCCCAGACAGTCCCAGTTTTCAGAGGACTGTCCCAACACTTTACTTAATTTTAAACAAATGTTTCGGTTTCCAGGACGTGTCAACTCATCCTGCAAAACAGAACTGAAACAATCTGCTTAGCGCCTTTGACGAGTGAAGCAACTGATGTAATTTAACTTTTAGTTTCAGGCAGCACAGGAGGTGGTCAGCTGCATACGCCCAGCAGAGAGGGGGCAAAGAGGGATGAGAGCCGGGGAGCTAACAGGAAGGTCCTGCCATGACTAATGTTTTGTAAACATAGCCTTATAAATGTGTGCCTATTCATTCATATATATATGCACACACACACGCACGCACACACGCACATTTACAAGGCTCTATTTATTTCTGGCTTCCTCCTGCCCTGCCTGAAATAAACGGGATACATTACGATAATTTCAGGACTTCACAAACAAAATCGGGATAGGCCAGATATAATGTGATCATTGTAACCTTTAGTCCTACTTCTATGTCTGGCCTGTACCAGTTTTTACTTCTCAAAATCTGGTCACCCTATCTTAAATATTTGCAGCTGATACCATAAACCTCCTAATCTAACAATGCAGTCTGGTCGTGATTATTAAGGTCAACCAGAAACGTAGTGTTTTTTACACAACGAGAAGCATCAATTAAGGAGCGTCATTTGGAACTGCACAACCTGCTTCCAGAGACATGCTGACAACGTGCACGCGCCTACCAAACACCTTAGAGCAAAGGTCTTCAAACTTTTTGATGCCAAGACCCCCTTGTAAAACCTTTTTAGGCGTGATGGCCCCCTTCTGGCAAAAGTTTCTAGAAACTGGTACTCCTCATCATCAACAACTATCGACAACCATAAATGCGTCTGTTAGACCTCATCACATCTATCCATCCATCATTCATCGTCCCACACTTTCACACATCCATCCATCCTTCATCCATCCGACCCTTTCATCCTTCCATCCATACATCCATCCTTCATCCATCCTTTCATCCTTCCATCCATCCTTTACCCATCCACGTTCCATCCATCCACCCATCATTCATCCACCCACCTTTTCACACATCCATCCATCATTCATGCAACCTTTTATCCATCCATACATCCATCCTTCATCCATCTACCCTTTCATCCTTCCATCCATCCATCCATCCTTCATCCATCCACCCTTTCATCCATCCATCCATCCTTCATCTATCCACCCTTTCATCCATCCATCCACTCATCATTCATCCACCCACCTTTTCCCACATCCATCCATCCATCCATCCTTCATCCATCCACCCTTTCATCCTTACACCCATCCATTCATCCGTCATCCGTCCACTCTTTCATCCTTCCATCCATACATCCATCCACCCTTTCTTCCTTCCATCCATACATTCATCCTACATCCTTTCATCCATACATCCATCCACCCTTTCTTCATCCACCCACCTTTTCTGGGCCTCTCTCATGGGGGGGCAGTATCTCTCTTTGTCTTCTTCCCTCTTCTTCCTCTCTCATGGGAGAGCAACTCTGTGCCTCCCTGCTGGGGGCGGGGGTAGACAGGCTGTAACTACATATCACCATGAAGAACAGACTCTCAGGCACATATCTCCTGCACAGGCACCAGGTATGAGGGCTCGTGAGACTTCAGCCAATGATTTATGGGACGTGTCGGAGGGTATTTATTTATTTTTATTTATTTAAGGTTTTCTAGAGCGCGTAGTCACCCGGAGGGTATCCCAGCGCTGAACCTCTTACTCACAAGGGGAGATGGTCGGGAGTGATAATGGCTCAGGGGAAGAGTAGGGTTTTGAGGGATTTCCTGAACCGTAGGAGGTTTGGTTCTGTTCTGAGGCTCAGGGGGAGTGCGTTCCATTTTTTACCCGTATTGACCGAAAAAGGACGGCCACCTATCCGGGCCTTCTTCACCTTGGGGATCGTGATGAAGTTTCCATGTTCGGAACGAAGCGCTCTCGTGGGTCTGTAGGGTGTAATCCAATTATTAAGGATTGGGGGGCCAGTATTGTGCAGTACCTTGTGGGCCAGACAGAGGGCCTTGAAAGTTACCCTTTCCCTAATAGGGAGCCAATGCAGCATCCTCAGTGCAGGCTTGGCAGATGTTCTGGCCGGGGTGTTCGTTAGGAGTCGGGCTGCGGCATTTTGGGCTTTTTGCAGGGTTTGGAGAGTGGATTCTGGAGATCCCAGGTAAATGGCGTTGCTGTAATCCAGCCTAGATAAAATTAGGCCTTGGATCAGCAGGAGACGCAACTGGAAAGGCAGTAGAGGAATTACCTTCCTGCACGATCTCAGTAGTCCGTAGCAAATGCCGGCCGTCTTTCTTGCCTGTGTGGGAGGGTGGGAGGGTGGGAGGACCTTTCACGTGCTTTACTGGCTGGACCCACAGCTCCAGGCACGCAATGCCCATTGAACTCAAAGGGCTACAGCCTCCTCCCCCAGCCACCCTCCCCTGCCCCCAAGGCCCTCCACTTGTGTATGTGAGCCCGGCTGAAACAGCTTCAGGGACACAAAGCCACACCCGAGTATAAAATACCTTTTACTTGTTAATGAGGCTTTGGTGTTTTTCACCCCTCGGTGTGAATTAGCCGCGAGCACCCTCAATCAGCCCGACGCCACTAAGGCAAAAACTGCACGCCCTGACAGAATCTGCAAACCCCTTCTCAGGACTCCACGACCCCCCTGGGGGTCGCGCCCCACAGATTGAAGACGTCTGGCTTAGAGGCTTTTGAGCGTGCGCACGCATGCGCTAGAATACTAGATCATGCAGCTCGTAGCAGGGGCGGATTGGCAAGGCGAGCAATCGGGCATCGGCCGAAGGGCCGATGCCCGATTTTTTTCTCTCCTTTCCCAGTCCACAGAGAGTGGACTGGGAAAGGGGAGAAAAAAAACGGCCCACAGAGGGCACTGAGACAAAGACAGAGAAATGAAAGCAGCCTCGCTGTGCGGCCGTACAGCGATTATCAGCTGTGGCCTCTCTTTCACCCCCTGCCCGGCCAAGCAATCACGCTGAGGCTGGGCTGGGGAGGGGTGATTGTTTGCAATCGGCCTCCCAGGGGGCCAGGTGTTGCTCAGGCCTATGAGCCATTTTCACCTTGGCCCCCCTGGGGCCCACGCAGCCCAGAAACAGTGTTAGTCTTAACACCTCGCCCACAGCCCTTCACATTCAGGGCATAGTGGGCGAGGAAGAATGGGTCTCGCTGTGGGGGCCAGGTGATGTTTGGAACTCGCACTATCTTCACCTCAGCCTCCCCCTGGCTACCTGGCTACCTTGGATGACCCAGCAGCTGTGTTTATGCTCCCCTGCCAGGACATTGCCCTGAGGCCTGGAGGGCTGATCAATTTACTAATTGCAGGGGCCTTACCTCTGTTCTTGTGCTCCTGAGCTGAAGGTCTGGGGAGGGCTAAGTAGGTTAGTAATAGCAGGGGCTTTGTTGCTTTTCAGGTGCTCCTGCGCTGGAGGGCTCGAATAATTTTGTGACAGAAAGGGGCCTTGCTGTTTTTTTCAGTTGCTCAGCGTGTAGGCCATTGTCACCTTGGCCCTGTGTCCTGCGCAAGAACAAAATCCTCCCACTTTCATTCCTTGTCTGTGTAAATGCTTTTTCATGGAAGGGCACGCCCCTTGAATGTGGGCCACACCCCTTAAATATGGGCCACGCCTCATGAATCTGGGCCACTTTTTTCGTCAGTGCCCGGGCCAAATTGTGATCCTAATCCGACCCTGGTTTGTAGTGCTGAGAATGTTATACAGCCGCTGTCTGTGCACCTTGCAGCACGGAATTCACAGCAATGGGCGTGTGCGCTCTACTGCCCCACACTCGGAACTGTGCCGATCTGCTGAAATCCCCATGGTTGAAACAACCCATCTGTAGATAATTGGACTGTGTGTTTTGTAAAATGAAAGAAGCAGTGCATTAATGAGGAAGTACCCTCGGGAGAAGTAGGACGCTGTCTGGTTAACAGTGTCAAAATATATTCAAATGCAAATGTCCACTTATTTTTACATAGTGCAAAATGTATTCAAATGCAAATGTCCACTTAGTTTTAAATAGTGCTTAATTCTTCTGTAGTCTGTTTCAAGCCGATCCTATAGCTCCATGGGAAACTTTGGTATAGATATCTAATCAGATTTGACGAGGTGGACCACACAATGTGGTCAACTAGACAACAATTAGGTTAGAAATCAGTGTTCTTGGTTTCATTTAAAACAACCTAAATGGAATTGAACCTAGTACAATGTTGATGAATGATTTACTACCGGGTGACATATCTACATACAAATGAGATTCTTACACGAAATAACTCCAGCTGTTTCTGGAGAAGAGAGCAACAATATTTTGCTCTGTTAAATAGCCTATACTTTCATATACCAACTCTACTGATGAAGAATAAATGTTGGAATCATCAAAGTTAGAAGCCTGTGAGGTGAACCGAAAACAACAGAATAGACAGGCCTTTAATCAGGGCACGAGTTGGACTCTATAGAGCACCGCCACAGAAATGTGACTTCCTGTGAGCAAAGGTCCACACTGAGTCCCTTGCCTGCTGTTTGTGAGAAAGCACACACTGGAAGTGTCTGCCCGAGTGCGTCAGGAGTGACGCACTGTACTGGGTGACACCACATCTTCCCCAACTAAACAGCAACCTAGAATTAGGTCAGCACAATGACACTCCTGTCAGTGAGAGTTCACGTCTACTTCTGTTTAGAATGCAGAAATACTAAGAATTGTGCTTGATTCTGCACTCATATTTCCAGTATGTGACCATGGACCCTCTGATGTTTGTTCGCATAGGTTACCTAAGTCAACATAGTCCTAAATTCAGGTTCCGTTCCAGTGTTTAATAATGTTAAAATTCCAAAGATGGCAATACAATTTTCCATTTATTTTCAGTCACTTCTTTAGTTCATAGAAATCTTCACACAAGAGCCAGCTGACACCTTATGTTTCTCTTACAGGAACTTCTTCATGTCATCATGAATATGCATAGAAATAGTTTTATTGAAATATGTTTTTTAATTAATTTAAAGCTTCATAACTTTATACATTCATATATATATATATATGAATGAAATATTGATTCAATGAAAGAACCAAAGATTAAAACTTAGTTATAGTTAGGAAATCTTTATTTATTCTTCCTACACAAACCAAACTTAAACTACACAAACTATGAATTCTAAAGTTATATTTATATCTTATAATTATAATTTATGCACCGTCTTCAAATTACTATAACTTGTGGACCTCCAAACACAATATTGTTAACACACTAGCAACGCTACATTAACAATAACTCGCCACTCTACCATTTATTTATTTACACAACTTATAATGCGTGCAGCTACCCCGAGGGGTTTCCCGGGCGCAGGACAGGGCCTCCAACGGTGACCACAGTGGGCAGCTAGAAAAGCCAAGTCTTCAGATCCTTACGAAAGGAAAGTAAGGAGTTACAGTTCCGAAGAGAGGATGGGAGAGAATTCCCCTTCTTAGGACAAAGGAACGTTCCTTCATGCAGGTAAGTCGAAATCTAGGCGTATCGAACAGCGAGAGGCTGGAAGATCTCAACAGACGAGTGGGTACATAGGAGGTCACCAGTCCTTAAATGTATAAAGGAGATAGGCCACGTCTGGCCCTGAACATATAGCCCAGAGCCTTGAATTCAATGCTCTTTGCAGTCTTGACCAAGTGCAGTTTGTGAAGCAGGGGAGAAACTGAGGCGTGCCTTGATAGCCTAAAGAGTAACTTGGCTTCCGCATTCTAAATGATCTGTAGATGGCAAATCAAGGTCAGGTACAGCACATTGCCATAATCCATTCTAGATATGAGCAGAGCTTAAATAACTGTTTTCTGGGCTGCTAAGGGAATTAGCCAAAGGATTTTTCCAGCCACTTGAGAACAGAAAAACAAGTAGCAGTAACCTTGGACACCTGTGACTTCAGGGAAAGCTTATTGTCAATAATAAAGCCAAGATTCTTGACCTTAGTTGCCATGGTGGGTAACGGTCCAAGTGAGTCCGGCCAGTGGCTGGGTCTGTATAGATCAGGGTTATTTGCCAAAAGCAAGATCTCAATTTATCACTGTTAAGCTGCAGAGCGTTTTTTCTCATTCATAGGGAGATGTTCATCAGGCCCAACTGGAGCAACGAGGAATCTTAATGTTAGGCGGCTGATAACGTAAAGATGATCTGAGTGTCTTCAGCATATGAAAAAACTGTAAACCCTTACTTCTCAATTACATCTGCAAATGTTATGTTATGTTATGTTTATTTATATCGCGCATGGCTACCCCAGCAACAGGGCGTGCCAGCGCTAGCGGACATACCTAATTATAGTGCGGCCAAATGGAGGTGTAAGTGCCAAATGGATGAACATAAATGTTAAAGAGCAAGGGGCTCAAAATGGATCCCTGAGAGACATCAGAGGCCAGAGCAAATGTCTTAGATCTTACATTGACTGAAGACACCTGGAAGGTGCGATCCTTTAAAAAGGAGATCACCCACTTCAAGTTCAAGCCTCCTATGCGTAAAAACTCAAGTCTGCCTATCAGAATAGAATAAGACACTGTGTCAAACACAGAGCTTAGGGGGGAGGAGCCAAGCTCGCGTCCGAGATGGCCGCGTTTTAGCTCGGCTCCGTCTACTTTCCTGTTCGGAACATAAATCCTGCCTTTATCCTGCCCCGGGAAGAATTTTTTTTTGCTGCGCTGTGGATCTAAGGCGATTTCCAGGCACTTACCGTCTGCTCCGTCTGTCTCTGGGTGCCGTGGATCCGGAATTGTGCCCTCGCTCGCTTCGGGGCCTCCGGAGCGGGCCGGCCTGGGTTTCCTCGGCGGCGCCCGGACGGGGCGGAGCGCTATGGCCGGCCCTTGATGGCGCAGTGGGTTCGGCCGACGAGGCGGTTGTGCAGATAGGCCGGTTGCGGCTTTCTGGCCTGGTCCGGCGGTCCCGCGGCCTGGGGTGGAGGCGCTGCCTTCCGTTGACGGGGCTGACCGTATATGTGGCTTGTCCCCCCCCCCTTTGTTCTCCGGTCCGGCCATTTTGAGTCCCTCCGCCCGGACTCGGAGAACGGGGCCGGTGGCACTGGGGGGCCGGCGATCCTCCTTCTTCTGGTGGCCCCCCTTCCTGCTCTGGACTTGCCTCTGCTGATGGTTGGCTGAACCCCGTTTGCCTTGCTGCGGCCCGGACGGGGGTCGGGGATCGCTGCGTCCCCGCCGGGCTTCCAAGATGGCGGCCAACCCTGTATATCCCAGCCGTGCCGAGATGGGCGGCGGTGGCCCACTGTCTGGCACAGAAGCCGGATACTGTAAAGGTGTTCCTACACTTGCCGACATCCTCGCCGCCCTGCGCTCCTGGGGTGCTCCTGTGACCGCACCCGCCGTTATCCTGGAGGAGGCTCGTTTCGCTGGGCCCTCTGAGCCCCCCCTGGCGTGTGCGGCCCCGTCGCTGCTGGGTACGGCTAGAACTGTCCTGGAAATCATTGACCCAGGTGGCTGCCGTTTCTGTGGATGTGCGGGGTTCCGCTGCCCTTCATCGTGCTGTGTCCTCACCTGTGCTGTGGGTCGGTGGGCCGGGTCCTGTCCGGACCGATCTCGATGGTTCTTCCTGTCCTTCATCGCCTCGAATGGCCGACCGTATATCCTGTGCTGACTCCGCTGGGTCGGTTTTCCTCAGATTGTCTACGGAACTGTGCCTGCTTTGTGTCCAATGGTCTCTGCCTGTTCCGGATCCTCCGAGATGTACTCGAAACATCTTATGCGGATTGACATTTGACCTCCCTGTTCTCTGCCTCCTGTTCCTCGTGGTCCGGTTCTTCGTGAGGCGAACTGCTACAGAATTGGGAAAACAAGGACAGGGATGAGACAATCTTGCCTTTGTGGACTGTTGTCTTGTATGGTTGGATGATCGGCCTGTAACGGTATGACCATGTCGGCTTTTTGTCATGTTCCTGGAATGTATCCTTAGACCTTTTGTCTTCCCGAGGGCTCTGTTGTTTCGGACGGGAGGGTGGGAGCCGACGATTCTGTCTGATGGCCCTCTCCCGTGTTCTTTCCTCCCTTATCCCTTCTTTTCCCCTTTTTGTCTTTAAGGTTCCGTCTTGACTCTACTCTTCTATATTTCGGGTTCTGATTAGGGCGACAGGCACGCTGCTGGGGGGTAGGCCATAGCCTTCTGCAGGGGTGCAGGGTGGGCTTGCGGGGTGGGGGGGGGGTCTGTCTTTTTTGGGGGGGGGTTTCCCCCCCCATTTTTCTCCCTTTTTTGGTTCTATGGCTCTTATGTGTCCTCTTTTTCGGGACGCGGTCTCAGCATGTGTCCCCCTGGGGGGGTTATTTTTGATGCAAGGGCCTTTCGGTCTTACTGTGACTTTGGCTCACTACGTAGTTTTGCTCCGGTTGCTACCGGTTCCGTATATTGATTTGTGGTTTCCTGCTTCGTTTGCCACGGGGCGCATGCTTGAGGCGGCGTTCTACTCTTCACCTTTTGTCCCTTTCTCCCCCTCTTCCCTCCCTTCCTCCCCCCTTTTGTGGGGGGGTTTTGTCCTTTTCCCCTGGGTTGTGTGACGGAGGGCTTTATATGATAAGCTTTTTTCAGTTCTGTTTATTGTGATATGTTCCTGCAGTGGTGGGTGGGCGCTGGACGGCGGGCGCCATTGCTTCTTACGGTGGGACTCCCATCCTGCCTTTACCGATACGTACTTGTCATTGTTGCTTTATCCTGTATATTATACTGCTGCTTGTTCGCGGCCCACCACGGCCCTCCGAGACTTACTACCTGTTTTTATCCTGTTATTCCCGTTCTTGTATTAGAAAATCAACCTTCTCGTATCCTGCTCCTGCTGGTTGCTCTATGGCTTTTAGCCTTTACTTCCTGTATGGTTTCTTGTGATATTCTGTATGTGCTTCTGTACTGTTGACTATGTTCCTTACTTGTGGTGGCCGGCCCGTCGGGTTGTAGGCCCGTATTTGTGAGCATTCTCTGTACAATAAAGGTTTTAAAAAAAAAAAAAAAAAACACAGAGCTTAGGTCAAGCAGAATGAGAGCAGCCATGCTGCCAGAGTCAAGATGTTGTTTAAGACATTCTGTAACCCCGAGAACATCAGAAATGGTGCTATGCGCAGCCCTAAAACCGGACTGCGAAGGCTGGAGAAGCTGATGAGTCTCAACGAATGTGGAGAGTTGAGTGTAAACATGCTTTTCCAAGATTTTGGAAAAGACAGGTAGAAGGGAAATAGGATGGAAGCTTGACCAGCAGGAAGGGACTAGATCAGTTTTTTAGGAGGGGGAGAACAAGAGTGTGCTTCCAATTCTGAGGAATGTTACCTTCACTCAGAGAGGTATTAAGAAGTTTTAGAATAACAGTTAGAACGGAGTCATCTAAAAGTCTGAGTTTCGTAGGGGGGAGGGGTCCAGCGTGGAGCCTGACTTAATAGATTGCAGCACATTTTTTAATGTAACAATATCTAAAAAGGACCGTGCCCTAATTTCGGAGGGCTCCTCAGGCTTATTAACCAGGAGAGTAACTTCCTGGTGACTTCTCCGCGGGGCAATGAAATGCGTGACACTCTCTGTCTTTGCAGCACCTACTGTTAATTAGCGGTGAATTTTATGAACTTTGCCTTGAAGAAAACTAAATAACTTGTCACACTGATTTTGTGAAAAAGAGAGTGGAGGCTGACTGTTACTAGCAGCAGAGTGATCTTTCATCACTTTAAAGAGAGTCTTCTGACAGTGTTGAGAGCTAGCAATCTTCTCGGTAAAGTACTTGGCATGCGCCGATTTGCAGAGGGTACAATACTTTTTTAGCACCGCCACATACTCAGGCTTATCCTCTAAAGATTATATAGTTTCTGCCAATGTCTTTCTAGTATTTTACATTGTTTCTTTCCTTGTCTGACGGTGTCAGTAAACCAAGGAGCAGGAGGGTGAGTTCTACACTTCAGTTTGGAAATAGGTGGCAAGATGGTATCAAAGGCCTCGGTAAGCCATTGGTGCACAGAAATTTGGTCAGAGTTAGGTTGGGAGTCAAGGGTGGGCTGTGTATTAAGAAGCAGCTCATTTAACTCAGAAATGTTAAGTTTGGACAAGTTCCTGGCTCTGGGTTCCAGAAAAGGCTGAGAGAAGGGGATGGAGGGGACCCTAATTCTGAAAGTCACCCCAAAGTGATACGAGCAACAGAATTGAAGAGAAGGAGCGATAGTCAGTGCTTTAAAGTTAGAAAAAATGGGGTCCAAAAGGTGCCCCGCAATATGAGTGGGTGCAGAGTTGAGGAGTGCTGATTTGAGAATGCCTAGGTTGTCGATAAATGTTGAGGCTATATTGTTGTTAGCATCCTCAAGATGGAGATTAATATCACCAAGCAAAGTAAAATTGGCTGTCCACAGAATATGGGGAGCCAGTAGATCAGGAAGAGTGGAGAACCATTCACTATGGTACCCAAGGGGACAATAGATCAGTTCCCCAGCGAACATACATTTCGGTGTAAAGGAAAGAGTAAATAGCAGAGCTTCGCAATTAGGTGTTGGGAAATCGCCTATTTTACATTTAAAATCCTTTAAAAAAGTTATGGCAATTCCTCCACCAATTCTATGAGATCTATTTAACCCCTACAGGGAGACATAGGCAGCAAGTGCTGTAATGATATCAGGTAGGGAACCTTCATGCAGCTAGGTTTCTTTAAGAAATACTGCATCGGGACTAACGTCACAAAGAAAATTAAATAAGTGCAGCAGGTGCTTAGAGAGAAAATAGCAGTTTAGGCTAAAACAGAGAAATTGTTGGGACGAGAAGAGTTCAGCCCGTTGGAGGAAAAAACCTCACACTCAGCATCCCCAACCTGTAACTCAATCAATTGGATAGCAATCCTAGGATAGGTGGTTGGGGAGCAAACAAATTGACAGAATTCACATGTAGAAGGGAGGGTGTCTGGGCTAAAAGTTTGCCAGTGAATTTTAGGTGTAGGTCTTAAACCATGCAAAGAGATGAAAGTGTACAATCTAATCTCTGGCTACAAAGGACCAGGGTTTCTGGTCCCTGGCCCCGGCCGGACATGGATGGGCACAGACTGGCTTGCCTTAGGCGTGCCAGTGGAGCGCCAGAGGCGCGCCCTCTGCGCGCATCCGCTCTGCCATCATTTTAAGAGGTGTTACTTGGAGTAACTAGACTGCTCCTACACTGGAAATGAGCGTGACCCCGGAAGTGGTTGTCATTGCACGCTCCTTAGCCCTCCACACAAACAGCACTACAGCGGCGGCAGACCAGGACAAGAGCTTAGCTCAAGATCACAGGTAAGCACAAAAATAGGCAAATATAAGTAGATCACATAAATACTAAGAATAAAAGGCCAAGTACGAGCTGAGCAAACAGGCAGCATACCTGCTCTATCCCAAACACAGTGTTCTAAAAAATTATCTAATTTGAGATGTCATGAGTATTGTTAATGAGTGGGGTACAATGGGGTGGTGTAAAGCAGAGTGGCATAGAGTAAAGTCCACATTTGTAAAGCGCACAATCACCCGTAAGGGTCTCTAGGCGCTGGGGGCCGTCGGGAAGATTAAGCGAGCTATTGCCCAGAGTCACATGGTGCTGGGCTAACCTGCCGCCGGAGCCGGGGATCGAACCGTGGTCCCCAGATTCCAGCGTCAGTCGCCCTGGCCGCGGCGCCACATTGAGCATTGAGTAGAGTGGTGCTGAGTGGAGTGGCAAAGAGTGTACTGGCATACAGTAGAGTAGCATACAAAGGAGTAGAGTACAGTAGAATAGCATACAGTTGAGTGGCACAGAAATTAGTGGCATAGAGAAGAATTGTGTAGAGCGTAGTGGCATACAGTTTATTGGCATAGAGCAGAGTGGCGAAGAAATAAGTGGTCAGCTGGGCAGTGGCATAAAGTGGAGTGGCATGGAATGGAACAGAGTACAGTGTAGTGGCATAGAGTTGAGTAGCATAAAAAGGAGTGGCACAGAGTGGAGTGACGTACAGTGGAATAGAGTAAAGTGGAGTGGCATAGAGTGGAATAGCATACCATGTTGTGGTGTACAGTGGAGTGGCATTGAGTGGAATAGCATGGTGTGGAGTGGGAGAGAATGGAGTGGCATGGAGTGGTATAGAGTGGAACTGTGCAGAGTGGAGTGGCATAGAGTGGACTGGAGTGGCCTACAGTTGAGTAGCAGAGAGCGAAGTGGCATACAGTGGTGTGCCATAGATTGGAGTGGCGTAGAGTGGAAGAGCATTGAGTAGAGTGGAGTGGCAAAGAGTGGAGCGGCATACAGTGTAGTGGTCTAGAGTGGAATAGCGAAGACTGGAGAAGTGTAAAGTGGAGCGCGTAGAGTGGGGTAGAGTGGAGTGGCGGAGTGGAATAGCATACAGTGTTGTGGCATGCAGTGGAGGGGCATAGAGTGGATTGGCATTGAGTCAAAAAGCGCAGGGTGGAGTGGCGTAGAATGGAGTGGCGTAATGCAGAATGGCATTGAGTGCCGTATGCAAAAGAAGCAGTTGACAGACAGAATGCTAGACAATGCAAACATTCACCCCCAGTCACAAGGATCTGGGTTAAATTCATCATTCTTTTGCTCACCACACCACCCCAGTTTGGACCCAGCCATATGCAAATCAGTCTTCACCCTATTCCTTGGGGGAACATTTCAGCCCGAACTGCCAAGCCAGGTCCTCCCTGGACCGGAAACAAGGATCCTGGGACCAGTTTCGGGGCATCACCCTTCATCAGCCACGCCAGCTTGAATCCAGTGGTGTAGTGAGCACGGAACAGGGGTGGGAGCACACCGCTTCACCTCCCAGCAAGGTTCGCCAGTGGCATTTGGTACATGGTGTTTCAGTTACTTGCTTGCTTCAAGAGTGTTCGAGTGTTTTGCCACAGTTGGTGCAGATAGTGCTGATCTCTAGACATGTGTTTCTAGTTCTTTAACCGTCATCAGTAGAGATTACAGTCTTTCAAATGTGGGGTTTGCTGAGTAGGCTGCCAACATCTTTCTCAGGTCAGGTACCTCTCACAGGCATGCGGGTGCTTCATCCATGAGCTCGTCAGCTCACTGACTCACGGGAGTACCATTAAACAGGAACAGGGGTGGGAGCACACCCCTTCACCTCCCAGCAAGGTTCGCCCCTGGCATTGTGGTAAATGCCGTTTCAGTTACTTGCTTGCTTCAACAGTGTTCGAGTGTTTCGCCACAGTTGGCGCAGATAGTGCTGATCTCTAGACACGTGTTTCTGGTTCTTTAACCGCCATCAGTTGAGATTACAGTCTTTCAAATGTGGGGTTTACTGAGTCGGCTGCCAACATCTTTCTCAGGTCAGGTACCTCTCACAGGCATGCGGGTGCTTCATCCACGAGCTCGTCAGCTCAATGACTCACGGGAGTACTATTAAACAGGAACAGGGGTGGGAGCACACCACTTCACCTCCCAGCAAGGTTCTTCCCTGGCATTGTGAGCACAGGACCCAAGCCTGGGCATACCCTTCCCACTTAGGGCGACAAATGCAAAAGAAACAATCAATGGACGGAATGCTGGACAATGCAAGCATTCACCCCTAGTCAAATGGATCTGGGTTACATCCATTATTCTTTCGCTTATCACACAACCCCAGTTTAGACCCATCCATATACAAATCAGTTTGATCTTGTTCCTTGCGTGAACAGTCAAGCCCGAACTGCTAAACCAAGTCCTCCCTGTCCCAGAAACAAGCATCCTGGGACCGGTTTCAGGGCATCACCCTTCATCAGCCAGGCTAGCTTGAATCCTGTGGTGTAGTGAGCACGGGACTCACATCTGGGAATACATCCGTTCAGCCACTTTCACCCTACATCTCTTCAAACTAGCCTCTACTACACCACATGTCACTCTGCTCTACGCCACTCCTCTCTACACCACTCCACTCTATGCTAATCAACTCTAAGCCACTACACTCTACACTACTCTAATATATGCCACTCCATTCTATGCCACTCCCTCTATGCCACTCCATTGTACACCACTCCACTCTAAGACACTCCAATCTATGCCACTCCACTCTATGCCACAATACTCTACGCTATTCCACTATATGCCACTCCACCACTCTATGCCACTCCACTTTACAATATTCCAATATATGCCACCCCACTCTATGCCACTCCACTGTACTACACTCCACGGTATGACACTGTCCTCCACTGTACTGTGATTATAACACCATATTTAATTAAATATATAACTATAGCTCTGGCTCATCCACATTAGGTTCAGGGGCATGGGTTCTCAAGTAGCTATAACTTCGGTCCTAATGTAACTATAACTCGTGCCCTTGCCATGCACTGTTTATGACCTCACATATTACCTCACTCATGACATGTTCTTTGAAACCATTGATAACATGACTGCAACATCTGAACAAACATCACTGATGGCAAGAGTGTGCATGGTGGCGACGCAAGTTTTACTTACTTTAGGACACAAGTGATAGTGACTTGAGATAACTATAACTGTTGAATTTAATTGATTTAGTTAGTTTAAAATGGTATGTTTTAACTGCTATCTCCACCAAGCTATAACATCAATTTGTGTTTTTCAGTGGATATATATATACACACACACACACACACACACACACACATATACATATATAAATATATACATATATATATTACCAACTGGCGGTCACCAGTAGGTAGTTATAGTTTGGACCTAGTTTCCATAGGAAAACCGTTTTTTGATTTGCCAATATCTTTGGCGCCGTTTGACGAATCTTCGCGAAATTTTGAAAACTAATGGGGCGCTCCAGTCAGCTCCTGTCTTGGAAGATTTGAGGTGATTCGTTAAGCGGGGGCCGAGCAAAAAGGGGGTCCCAAAATGCGTTTTCCCCATGTACAGCCCAAACTGCTGAACGCAATTACACCAAATTTAGAAAAAGGTAGCTCTTAGTTCAGAAAGTGACCTTTTTTTTAAATGGTGTAAATCCCTTCAGTAGTTCCTGAGCAATTCAAAAAAAAAAATATCGATATCTGAGCACCGAGGAGGAGTATCGACTCCTCCCGAGCATGAGCTTCATTCTGATTGGCTGCCAACACTCCAAACCAGAATGTGTTGGCAGCCATCTTGTGACTCGGTAAAACCAAGTCACAAAAAAAACAGTAAAACAAAGATAAAAAAACAAGAAAAGGGGACAAGGTAGAAACACCCTGACCCCCTAGGCCTGCTCAGGGGGTTCCACAGGCACACACAGGCCCAAAAAAACCTACTTTTTATTTTTTTATTTTTTGCCTGAGTCACACTAGGTCCGCAAATCAGAAAGACAATAAAAAGACGAAGTGTGGCCTCCCACACTTCGTTTTCTTAAAACCCCTGGGTGGGCCATGTCCCGGGGCAATATTTATAATGTATGCGGGGCCATAAAGCCCCCACAGCCCCAGGGACCGCCACTTCCCCGGGGCGATCCTTATTCAAATGCGGGTGGCTTGTGGCTCCAGTGTAGTCCCAGGGACCGCCACCTCCCCTGGCTTTAACATTAAAAAAAAGCACGGGCTCTTGCTCCCCACATAGCCCTAGGGACCGCCACCTCCCCGGGGCTTTAATTATTTAGTGCCGGGGCACCGTGGCCCCCTGCAGATCCGGGGACGACCACCTCCCCGGGGCTTATGTTTTAAATTAAATGCATGGGGGGGCTCCTGCCCCCCCACTCTGCCCCAGAGACCACGACCTCCCCAGGGCATTCAGTAAATTAAATACGGGGCTCCCTACCTATCTTCTTTCTTTGCCGCTTGCCTCTTTCTGCATTTCTCTTGCTTTTTTGTGCACCTTTCTTCCTCTTTATGCACTTCACTGACTTCTTTTTGCACTTCACTTGCCTCTTTCTGCACCTCTGTTGCTTTTTCTGCAAATCTCTTGCCTCTTTCTGCACCCCTCTTGCCTCTTCCTGCACCTCTCTTGCCTTTTTCTGCAGATCTCTTTGCCTCTTTCTGTTCCTCTTTTGCCTCTTTCTGTACCTCTTGTGTCTCTTTCTGTACCTCTTTTGCCTCTTTCTGTACCTCTTGTGCCTCTTTCTGCACCTCACTTGCCTTTTTCTGCACTTCTCTTGCTTCTTTCTACACCTCTCTCGCCTTTTTCTGCTCCTCTCTTGCCTATATGTGTATTACTTTTGGCTGTTTCTGCACTTCCCTTTCCTCTTCCTGTTCCTCTCTTGCTTCTTTCTGCACCTCACTTGCCTCTTTCTGCACCTCACTCTCTTTGTACTGCACCTCTCTTGCCTCTTTCTGCACTACTCTTGCCTCTTTCTGCACTTCTCAAGCCTCTTTCTGTACCTCTCATACCTCTTTCTGTACCTCAAGTGCCTCTTTCTACACTTCTCTTGCCTCTTTCTACACTTATCTTGCCTCTTTCTATACCTCTCTTGCCCCTTACCGCACCTAGCTTGCCACTTTCTGCACTTCACTTGCCTCTTTCAGTACCCCTCTTGCCTCTTTCTACACTTCTCTTGCCTCTTTCTACACTTCTCTTGCCTCTTTCTATACCTCTCTTGCCCCTTACCGCACCCAGCTTGCCACTTTCTGCACTTTACTTGCCTCTTTCAGTACCCCTCTAGCCTCTTTCTGCACCTGTTGGTTCATTCTGCACTGCTCTTGCTTCTTTCTGCACCTCTGTTGCAAATGTATACATCCATCATGCCTCTTTCAGCACCCCTCTTCCATCTTTCTACACCTCTCTTGCCTCTGTCTGCACTTATGGTCCCTCTTTCTGCACCCCTTTTTCCTGTTTCTGCAAATCTCTTGCCTCTTTATGCTGTTCTTTTGCCTCCTCCTGCACCTCTGCAGCTTTTTTCTGCAATTGTATTTCCTCTTTCTGTATCCCTCTAGCCTATTTATGCACCTCTGTTGGTTCTTTCTGCACTGCTTTTGCTTCTTTCTGCACCTATTTTGCAAATTCGCTATCCCTCTTGCCTTTTTCTGCACCACTGTTCCCTCTTTCTGCACCTTTCCTATCTGTTTCTCCTCCTCTCTTCCCTTTCTGCATCTTTGTTGCTTCTTTCTGCACTTCTCTGGCCCCTGTCTGCACCCTTCTTGCCTCTTTCAGCGTCTTTGTTGCTTCTTTCTAGACTTCTGTTGATTCTTTCTGCACCCCTCTTGCCTCTTTCTGTACCCATCTTCCATTTTTGTGCACCTCTATTTCCTCTTTCTGCACTTCTCTTGCCATTTTCTGCAGTTTGCTTGCCTCTTTCTGCACCTCTTTTGCTTCTTTCTATAGATCTCTTGCCTCTTTCTGCACCTCTGTCACCTCATAGGTACCTCTCTTGCCTCTTTCTGTACCTCACTTGCCTTCTTCTGCACTTCTCGAGCTTCTTTCACTAGCTCTCTTGCCTCTTTCTGCACCTCTTTGGCTTCTTTCTGCACTTCTTTTGCCTCTTTCAGTACCACTCTTGCCTCTTTCTGCACCACTGTTGGTTCATTCTGCACTGCTCTTGCTTCTTTCGGCACCTCTTATGTAAATGTATGCATCCTCTTGTCTCTTTCTGCACCCCTCTAGCCTCTTTCCACACCTCTGTTGCTTCTTTCTGCACCCCTCTTGCCTCTTCCACCACCTCTTGCTTCTTTCTGCACCCCCTCTTGCCTCTTTTTGTACCCCTCCTGCCTCTTTGTGCACTTCTCCTCCCTCTTTCTGCACCACTACTGCCTTTTTATGCTGTTCTATTGCCTCTTTCTGCACCTCTGAAGCTTCTGTCTGTATTTTCTTGCCTCTTTCAGTCCCACTCTTGCCTTTTTCTGCACCTCTGTTGGCTCAGTCTGCACTGCTACTGCTTATTTCTGCACCTATATTATAAATGTATGCATCCCTCTTGCCTCTTTCAGCACCCCTCTGTTGTCTTTCTGCACCTCTCGTCCCTCTCTCTGCACACCTGATCCCTCTTTCTGCACCCCTTTTGCCTGTTTCTGCAACTGGCTTGCCTCTTTCTGCAATTCTTTTGCATCTTTCTGCACCTCTGTTGCTTCTTCTGCATTTGTCTTGCCTCTTTCCGCACCCCTCTAGCCTCTTTCTAAACCCCCTGTTGCTTCTTTTTGTACTTCTCTTGCTTCATTCTGTACCTCTCTTGCTTCTTTCTGAACCCATCTTGCTCTTTGTGCACCCCTCCTCCCTCTTTCTGCACCTCCCTTGCCTCTTGCTGTACCTCTGTTGCTTCTTTCTGCACTTCTGTTGCTTCTTTCTGCACCCGTTTTATCTCTTTCTGCACTTGTCTTCCCTCTTTCCTTACCTCTATTTTTTCTTTCTGCACTTCTCTTGCTTGTTTCTGCACCTCTCTTGCATCTTTATACACCCCTCTCACCTCTTTTTACACTCCTCCTCCCTCTTTCTGCACCTCTCTTGCCTCTTTCTGTACCTCTATTGCTTCTTTTGGCACTTCTTTTGCCTCTTTCTGCACCTCTCTTGCTTCTTTCTGCACCCCTGTTGTCTCTTTGTGCACTCATCTTCCCTCTTTCTGTACCTGCCTTTTCTGCATCCCTCTTGCCTCTTAGTGCAGTTCTCTTGCAATTTTCAGCACCTCTCTTGCCTCATTCTGCACCTCACTTGCCTCTTGATGCACTTCTCTTGCTTCTTTCTACAACTCTGTTGCTTCTTTCACCAATCCTCTTTCTGCACTTCTCTTGCTTGTTTCGGCATCTCTCTTGTGTCTTATTGTACCCATCTTGCCTCTTTCTGCACCCCTCATTTCTCTTTTGACTCCTTTCTTGGCTATTTCTGCACCCCTGTCCCCTCGTTCTGTACCTTTCCTTCCTGTTTCTGCACCTCTCTTGCCTCTTTCTGTACCTCTGTTGCTTCTTTCTGCACTTCTCTTGCTCTTTCTGTACACTTTTGCTTCTTCCTGCGCTTCTCTTCCTTATTTATGCACCCCCCTCCTGCCTCTTTCTGTACCTCTCTTGCCTCTTTCTGCACCCCTCTTGCCTATTTGTGGACCTCGGTTGGTTCTTACTGCACTGTTCTTGCTTCTTTCTCCACCTCACTTGCCACGTTTTGCACTTCTCTTGCTTCTTTCTATACCTCTGTTGATTCTTTCAGCAATTTTCTTGCCCCTTTCTGCACTTCTCTTCCTTCTTTCTGCACCCCCTTGCTTCTTTCTGTAACTCTCTTGCCTCTTTGTGTACCTCTCCTACCTCTTTCTGCACCACTCTTGCCTCTTTTTTACCTCTCTTGCCTCTTTCTGCACCTCAAGTGCCTCTTTCTGCACTTCTCTAGCTTCTTTCTACACCTCTCTTGCCTCGTTCTGCTCCTCTCGTCTCTTTGTGCATTTGTTTTGCCTGTTTCTGCACTTCCCTTGCCTCTTTCTGCACCTCACTTGCCTCTTTCTGCACCCCACTCTCTTCGTACTGCACCTCTTTTGTCTCTTTCTGCACTTCTCAAGCCTCTTTCTGTACTTCTCTTGCCTCTTTCTACACTTATTTGCCTCTTTCTATACCTCTCTTGCCTCTTTCTGCACCTCTGTTGGTTCATTCTTCACTGCTCTTGCTACTTTCTTTACCTCTATTGTAAATGTATACATCCCTCTTAGTTCTTTCAGCACCCCCTTTTCATCTTTCTACACCTCTCTTGCCTCTGTCTGCACACCTGTTCCCTCTTTCTGCACCCCTTTTGCCTGCTTCTGCAACTCTCTTGCCTCTTTCTGCAGTTCTTTTGCCTCCTTCTGTACCTCTGCTGCTTCTTTCTTCACTTGTCATGCCTCTTTCTGTACGACTCTAGCTGCTTTATGCACCTCTGTTGGTTCTTTCTGTACTGCTCTTGCATCTTTCTGTATCACTTTTGCAAATTTCTGTATCCCTCTTGCCTCTTTATGTACCCCTGTTCCCTCTTTCTGCACTTTCCGGCCTGTTTCTGTACCTCTCTTGCCTTTCCGCACCTCTGTTGCTTCTTTCTGTACTTCTCGTGCCTCTTTCTACCCCCCTCTTGCCTCTTTCAGCATTCTGTTGCTTCTTTCTGCACTTCTTTTGCTTCTTTCGGCATCCCTCTTGCCTCTTTCTGTATCCCTCTTGCATCTGTGTGCACCTCTCCTTCCTCTTTTTGCAGCACTCTTGCCTTTTTCTGTAGTTCTCTTGCCTCTTTTGTCACCTCTTTTGTATCTTTCTGCAGATCTCTTGCCTCTTTTTGCACCTCTCTTGCCTCTGTATGCACCTCTTGCCTCTTTCTGCACCCCACTTGCCTCTTTCTGCACTTCTCTTGCTTCTTTCTGCACCTCTCTTGCCTCTTTCTGCTCCTCTCTTGCCTCTTTGTGCATTTCTCTTGCCTGTTTCTGTACTCCCCTTGCCTCTTTCTGTACCTCTCTAGCCTCTTTATGCACACCTCACTTGACTATTTCTGTACCACTCTTGCCACATTCTGCACCATTCTGCCTCTTTCTGCACTTCTCTGGCCCCCGTCTGCACCCCTCTTGCCTCTTTCAGCACCTCTGTTACTTCTTTCTAGACTTCTGTTGCTTCTTTCTGCACCCCTGTTGCCTCTTTCCCATCTTTGTGCACCTCTGTTTCCTCTTTCTGCACCTCTCTTGCCATTTTCTGCAGTTCTCTTGCCTCTTTCTGCACCTCTTTTGCTTCTTTCTGCAGATCTCTTGCTTCTTTATGCACCTCTCTTGCTTCTTTCTACACCTCTGTTGCTTTATCAGCAATTCTCTTTCCTCTTACTGCACTTCTCTTGCTTGTTTCTGCACCTCTGTTGCGTCTTTCGGCACCCCTCTTACCTCTTATTGCACCCCACCTCCCTCTTTCTGCACCTTCCTTGCCTCTTTCTGTACCTCAGTTGCTTCTTTCTGCACTTTTGTGGCTTCTTTCTATACTTCATTTGCCTCTTTCTGCACCTATTGCTTCTTTCTGCACCCCTGTTGTCTCTTTCTGCACTCCTCTAGCTTCTTTCTGCACCTCCCTTGCCTCTTACTGCTCCTCTCTTGCCTCTTTGCGTAGTTCTCTTGCCTGTTTCTGCACTTCCCTTGCCTCTTTATGTAAATCTCTTGCCTCTTTCTGTACCTCACTTGCCTCTTTCTGTACTTCTCTTGCCTCTTTCTGCACTTCTCCAGCCTCTTTCTCTACCTCTCTTCCCTCTTTCTGCACCTCTTTGGCGTCCTACTGTACTTCTTTTGCCTCTTTCAGTACCACTCTTGCCTCTTTCTGCACCTCTGTTGGTTCATTCTGCTCTTCTCTTGCCTCTTTCGGCACCTCACCTGCCTCCTTCTTCACTTCTCTCACTTTTTTCTGCCCCTCTCTTGCCTCTTTCTGCTCCTCTCTTGCCTCTTTGTGCATTTCTCTTGCCTGTTTCTGCACTTCCCTTGCCTCTTTATGTACCTCTCTTGCCTGTTTCTGTACCTCAGTTGTCTCTTTCTGTACTTCTCTTGCCTCTTTCTGCACTTATCGAGTCTCTTTCTCTACCTCTCTTGCTCTTTCTGCACCTCTTTGGCTTCTTTCTGCACTTCTTTTGCCTCTTTCAGTACCACTCTTGCCTCTTTCCGCACCTCTGTTGGTTCATTCTGCACTGGTCTTGCTTCTTTCCGCATCTCTGTTGCAAATGTATGCATCCATCTTGTCTCTTTCAGCACCCCTCTTCTGTCTTTCTGTAACTCTATTTCCTCTGTCTGCACACCTGTTCCCTCTTTCTGCACTTCTCTTGCTTCTTACTACACCTCTCTTGCCTCTTTCTGTACCTCTCTAGCCTCTTTCTGCACCTCAGTTGCCTCTTTCTGTACCACTCTTGCCTCATTATGCACTACTATGCCTCTTTCTGCACTTCTCTTGCTTCTTTCTGCACTTCTTTGGCCCCTTTCTGCACCCCTCTTGCCTCTTTCAGCACCTCTGTTGCTTCTTTCTAGACTTCTGTTGCTTCTTTCTGCACCCCTCTTGCCTCTCTCCCGTCTTTGTGCACCTCTATTTCCTCTTTCTGCACCTCTCTTGCAATTGTCTGCAGTTCTCTTGCCTCTTTCTACACCTCTTTTGCTTCTTTCTGCAGATCTCTTGCTTCTTTATGCACTTCTCTTGCTTCTTTCTACACCTCTGTTGCTTTATCAGCAGTTTTCTTTCCTCTTCCAGCACTTCTCTTGCTTGTTTCTGCACCTCTGTTACACCTTTCTGCACCCCTCTTGCCTCTTTTTGCACCCCGCCTCCCTCTTTCTGCACCTTTCTTGCCTCTTTCTGTACCTCGGTTGCATCTTTCTGCACTTTTGTGGCTTCTTTCTATACTTCATTTGCCTCTTTCTGCACCTATTGCTTCTTTCTACACCCCTGTTGTCTCTTTCTGCACTCCTCTTGCTTCTTTCTGCATCTCCCTTGCCTCTTTCTGCTCCTCTCTTGCCTCTTTGTATAATTCTCTTGCCTGTTTCTGCACTTCCCTTGCTTCTGTATGTAAATCTCTTGCCTCTTTCTGTACCTCACGTGCCTCTTTCTGTACTTCTCTTGCCTCTTTCTGCACTTCTCGAGCCTCTTTCTCTACCTCTCTTGCCTCTTTTTGCACCTTTTTGACTTCTTTCTGCACTTCTTTTGCCTCTTTCAGTACCACTCTTGCCTCTTTCTGCACCTCTGTTGGTTCATTCTGCACTTCTCTTGCCCCTTTCTGTACCTCACTTGCCTCCTTCTTCACTTCTCCCACTTCTTTCTGCACCTCTCTTGCCTGTTTCTGCTCCTCTCTTGCCTCTTAGTGCATTTCTCTTGCCTGTTTCTGCACTTCCGTTGCACTTTATGTACCTCTCTTGCCTCTTTCTGTACCTCACTTGCCTCTATCTGTACTTCTCTTGCCCCTTTCTGCACTTCTCGAGTCTCTTTCTCGACCTCACTAGCTTCTTTCTGCACCTCTTTGGCTTCTTTCTGCACTTCTTTTGCCTCTTTCAGTACTACTCTTGCCTCTTTCTGCACCTCTTTTGGTTCATTCTGCACTGTTCTTGCTTCTTTCTGCACCTCTGTTGCAAATGTATGCACCAATCTTGCCTCTTTCAGCACCCCTCTTCTGTCTTTCTGCACCTCTCTTTCCTCTGTGTGCACATCTGTTCCCTCTTTCTGCACTCTTTTACCTGTTTCTACAACTCTCTTGCCTCTTTCTGCAGTTCTTATGCCTCCTTCTGCACCTCTGTTGCTTCGTTCTGCACTTGTCTTGCCTCTTTCTGCCCCATCTCGATCCTCTTTCTGCACCCCTGTTACTTCTTTCTGCATCCCTGTTGCTTCTTTCTGCACCTGTTGCTTCTTTCTGCACTTCGCTTGCCTCTTTCTGCACGCCTCTTTCCTCTTTCAGCACCTCACTTGCTTCTTTCTGCACCCCCTCTTGCCTCTTTCTGTACCCCTCTTGCATCTTTGTGCACTTCTCCTTCCTATTTCTGCACCTCTCTTGCCTTTTTCTGCTGTTCTCTGGCATCTTCCTGCACAGCTTTGGCTTCTTTCTGTACTTCTTTTGCCTCTTTCAGTACCACTCTTCGCTTTTTCTGCACCTCTGTTGGTTCATCCTGCACTGCTCTTGCTTCTTTCTGCACCCCTGTTACAAATGTATGCATCACTCTTGCCTCTTACAGCACCCCCTCTCCATCTTTCTACCTTACAGGGGAGGTCATGCAAATCACAGGGGTATCCCAACCCATAGTGTACCCTAGTGTATGTAGGTGTTTTCACTGTATTCTAAGTGTCTTTCAGCATAGTACTAATTTTAACGTTTTTAATTCACATACACATGTGTTAGTCACTTGTTCTAAGATACTGGTTGGGCCCTGAATGTTGTTTACATGTTCCTTTCCCCCTCTTTTTTGTTTAGATGGTGTTACAATCTGGAGGCAACATTTTTCAAAACGACTGTCATTTATAGCACCTAAGAATGTGAATAAGAGAAGAATGCATCTATGCCCACTTGGGCGATGTATGAACTATGCCTCTCCTTGAGTTGAGCAACTAAAATAATTTTGATTTGAGAAAAGTACATTTATGCCCACTTGGGCATATTATGAACTATGCCTTTCTCTGGGTGAAGGTCGCGCAGGTTAAAATTGTGACTTTTAAATGTATATTAACCCACTTGGGAAATTTGAATCTCGAGCACATATGTATGTCACATGTCGAGGATGACAGTTAAAGATTTATTTTATTTTTGAGAAGGGTAGTGGTCTTTCTAACCCAAGTGGCGGATGTAATGTATGATCCATCTAATTGTCACAGAGTCTACCTGATCAATTAAGTATGATATAGACCTATTTCTTGGGCTTGGAATTAATCATGTCTTTGTTATTTGAATGTTACGATCATGAAAGCCCGGCTACTGAATGCGTGTGCATATAATGATTTCAAATGTCAGATCTGTTTATATTGATTTTTGCTAACCACCTAATTATGGAATTTTAGGGGATACAGAATTAATTAGCTATTGGTTTGTGCATTGCCGGAAATGTCACCGTGACGGGCGGTATGATGAGAAAGACGCTATTCATAGAATGGTTTGCCCGTAATAAACGATAAATTTATTGTAATTAGAGATATTTCATCTGTTAAATGTGTCTAGCAATGCAGCAATAATGTATATGTTTTTTGGTTTAAAATGTAAACATTGAATGTTATTTTGATTGTACATATTGACTTTTCAAAACGACTACAAGATGGCCGACAGTTCTTTGGGGCATTCGTCCACTTTCTATGTCACTGCACTTCACGTTGCACGTTACTTTGAATGTTTGTTTATATGTCGATTTGTTTTACACCAAATTACCGGTGAGCAAGGCGGTTCCCACAGAAACACGTAGGGTGTGCTTTCTTGGCTTAATGCACGTTAAATAAATCTATTAAAAAAATCCCGAAGTTGGTGTCTATATTGGAAGGAGTGCACGCGTGCTTTGTTGCATGGTGAAATTATATATATATATACATATATAGCAGAGCGGGGAAGTGAAATAAATACCTTTCTGCCTTGTTCCTCGTGGCCTGCCTTCTTCATTTACACCAGGAGTGGGTGTTTGGAGGATTGTTTCTAGTGATATATATATATATATATCTATATATAGATATATATAGATATATATAGATATATATATATCCAATCCTGTTATACACACAATAACAGGTGCTGAGTCCGTGGTAATCTGACACAGGAATTTTAATCCAAAACGAAGGCCGTGACGCATTTCAGAACATCAGGTGCCATGAAAATACATCAAGATATTGAAGAGTCACTCTGCCAGGTTGTCACAGCAACCACGCATCACAAAGGACATAGAAGTTAAATATCCATGAGTAAAGAAGCATTAAATTATAAATAATACAAACTGTTATAGAATGAACTATACATGCACAGATGATGTGACAAACAACCATTTTTATAACAGTATATGGCTCTGTATAATGTGCTTTTAAGCAGTGAGACTTCAATACAGTCAATCCTTCAGAGCTACATCAAAAGGTGTACGTACAAATATTGGCATGGCGCATTACAAAATAAAATAGTAAAAGCGGCTTAAGTTGTGGGTGATCTAAACTTTAACGCTGTGTGCTAGAATTATGTTGCATATAATATGAATAACTATGTAAATGAGGGAGACCCTCTTGCTGTGCTGCGTTGCTTAATTAGCTAGCCATTGTTGGCCATCAGCAGCATCAAAGAGGGATGCAAAAATACAGCCCAGATATATATATATATATATATATATATATGAATATATGAGTTAGGAACTAGTTTACATAGGAAAGAGTTTTTTTGACTTGCCTATATCTTTGGCGCCGGTTGATGAATCTTCACAAAATTTCCCAAAATAATTTGATGCTCACTTCAGCTGCTGACTGTAAAAATTCGGAGTGATCCGTCAAACAGGGACTGAGAAAAAAGGGGGGTCCCTAACCACATTTCCCCATGTTAAGATTTTTAACATGACTCAAGCCGGAACTTCTGAGCAAAATTACACCAAATAGGCAGAAAGCTAGCTCCTGGTCCAGAAATCAAGCTTTTTGTGATTTGGTGTAAATCTGTTCAGTTGTTTTTGAGATATTAACCGAAAAGTAAATTTGTATATCTAGGGACGCGAACCTTCCTTGGATTCACTGCAATAAATCTGTGGCTCCACACACAACAGAAAAGCCCGGATTGGCAGGCCGCAACCTGAGAGAAAAGTTGCAGCTCCCATTTTATGTGTCGGGAAATGGTTGCCAGGCCTAAAAATAAGCATTTAAAACAGATGAAGGGGTCAGGGTAGAGGTGCCTAACCCTATGGGTGTGTTATAAATGAGGTGAACAATAAACAGAAATTGCTGACCCCACACTTAACTCTTATCTCCAATACTAAGAGTAACAAACAAATCCTAGTCTTATGTTTGTTAGGTATATTTATTTTTACCCTTTTAAATTCATACTCTCATTTTGTAGATTTTTCAATATTTATGAATGAGAGAAAACACTCTACATTTAGCACACATTTACACATATATACAAAACAATTTCACAAATTACATATATACACATTATATACAATCCTCATCTATATTTCACTACTTTTTGACCACAAATAATTACTATTTGTACGGTATTTATCAAGTAGGAGTGACTAAATATAAACAACAATAATGGACAAAGTCCTGCTTAAAGAAAGATCGAATGGGACTTAAAACGATATTTTTAGTCGAGTTCACAATCAGTGTGATTATTTTATCCTTCCTTTATGCCAAAGGATATATAGAAGAAGGGGATTTGTTTTAGTTCTCTATTTTTAGGTGTACCCCTAACGTTACATTTCACCCATTGAGTAAGAGGTAGGTTCAGTGGGAGCTTTGGTACCTAGGCACTCTGTAACTGGCATATGATTGCGAGTGACAAATGCATTTTTTCATTTGCACTCTAGGAGATTCTTCTTTATAAAAAAAAGCAAATTGGAGTATTTTGCGCTAACACAAAAGGAAGTGCACCTGTGGGAGCAGCCAAGCTGGACAACAGGTACATCTGAATAAATGGGTGACACGTAACGTTAGGGGTACACCTAAAAATAGAGAACTAAAACAAATCCCCTTCTTCTATATATCCTATGGCATAAAGGAAGGATAAAATAATCACACTGATTGTGAACTCGACTAAAAATATCGTTTTAAGTCCCATTCGATCTTTCTTTAAGCATGACTTTGTCCGTTATTGTTGTTTATGTTTAGTCACTACTACTTAATAAATACCATACAAAGAGTAATTATTTGTGGTCAAAAGTAGTGAAATATAGATGAGGATTGTATATAATGTGTATATATGTAATTTGTGAAATTGTTTTGTATATATGTGTAAATGTGTGCTAAATGTAGAGTGTTTTCTCTCATTCATGAAAATTGAAAAATCAAAAAAATGAAAGTATGAATTTAAAAGGTTAAAAATTAATATGCCTAACAAACATAAGACTAGGATTTGTTTGTTACTCTTAGTATTGGAGATAAGAGTTAAGTATGGGGTCAGCAATTTCTGTTTATTGTTGATAATTATTTGGTCCAGCTGCCTCCACGTCCGAGGACCTCACTCCGTAGTGTAATAAATGAGGTGAAAGCATGTTTCATGGGCACTAAAATGCCCTAAAATTCATTTTTTTGTCACTTGTGAAATCTTCCGACCCATTCTGCCGCTCAGTGAGGCCCCCATGTAAATCCATGAACCGCACAGTTAAGTTACATGGGGGTCGCACTAAGTGTTGCGGAGGATTTGAATTTTCGCGGAAAAACTCAACTAAATTGGGCTTCTTCTCAGGAAGCATAGAAAGGGTTTAAGAAATACTGTCTAATTAGAAGTGTTTTAACAAAAAAGAAATATGAAAGGAATGCTGTGATTTAGTAAGGGGGAGGAGCCATTTTACCTTCCTTGTTACTGAGTGAGGAGATGGTTTGCAGGAATTCTGACAGGACATTTGGAAAGAAAACATATGAGATAAGAGATAGAAATAAAACTGGGATAACAGCACAGAGATTTTACATGTATGGTAATTTGGTTTTAGTATATAAAAGTCCATTTAGATAAATCATTGTGAGTTTATGTAAGCTGAAAGAATATGCGTACCTGCTGGAGGCTTTACTATAAAGGAAAATAGAAGGAGCTTAGATGAGAACATTAAGTAAAAATACAGTGAGCATGAAAGGAGAACGAAAAATTGGTATACTGAAAGTTTGGTAATTTTATTAAGTTAGTATGAAAGAATGTGATTGAAATTAGATTTGGGTGTTGCTTACAGTATGTAATTTCATAGTATGTAATGTGTACATGCTCCCACAGTTAGGCAGGCACTTACATGTCCTGTTTCACTTCCACAAAGCCACTTATTTACCACTCATATAGCCAGACAGTGACCACAGTACTCAGTCACAGTCATAAAATCATTCACAACTCCATTTACTCACCTATACGTTGAAGTATGAGTACTAATTCACCCTTTTAACATGGAAGGACATGCACAGAATGTAATCTGCACCACAAGAAGAGGTTGATTGGAACTACTTTACAACTCTTGAAAAGGGAAAAACCTGACTGTAGTTGACCTCAGAATGAAGGCCGCAATGTTTGGTGGCTTTTAAGGAGGAGAGAAAGGAGTGGAGAAATGAGTGGTAAAGTCTCCAGAGGTTAGAGGGGTTCCCCAGAGACAAACTTCTCTATCGGATATGGTGCAGGAAGTACTGTCTCCTCCCAAATCCAGACCCCTGAAGATCTCAAGGGCAGGCAACCTCAAGTGGGACCTGAGGCCACAGCTGGGCTTGCTGGGTGTAGAGGAGAGAAAAGGTGAGGTTAAGAGAATCTTGGAGAAAGAAAGGGTTGGTCTGGCTGAAGTGTTAATGTCCGAGCACGTAACAGTGGTGGGGCCGGGTGGGGGGGATTCCGACATGCGTGCAGAGGGAAAATTAATTATTCATTTAATTTTCTCTCTCTATTGTTCCTCGAAATCCCCCCCATCCAGCCCCACAGCCCCACCACTATTACCTGCACAGACCGCGGATGTTAATGAGGTGCACTTGTAGGCCAAATAGGTGTTGAAGTATGAGTACTAATTCACCCTTTTAACATGGAAGGACATGCACAGAATGTAATCTGCACCACAAGAAGAGGTTGATTGTAACTACTTTACAACTCTTGAAAAGGGAAAAACCTGACTGTAGTTGACCTCAGAATGAAGGCCGCAATGTTTGGTGGCTTTTAAGGAGGAGAGAAAGGAGTGGAGAAATGAGTGGGTAAAGTCTCCAGAGGTTAGAGGGGTTCCCCAGAGACAAACTTCTCTATTGGATATGGTGCAGGAAGTACTGTCTTCTCCCAAATCTAGACCCCTGAAGATCTCAAGGGCAGGCGACCTCAAGTGGGACCTGAGGCCACCACTGAGCTTGCTGGGTGTAGAGGAGAGAAAAGGTGAGGTTAAGAGAATCTTGGAGAAAGAAAGGGTTGGTCTGTGTGAAGTGTTAATGTCCGTGCAAGTAACAGCGGTGGGGCCGGGTGGGGGGGATTCCGACATACGATGCAGAGGGAAAATTAATTATTCATTTAATTTTCTCTCTCTATTGTCCCTCGAAATCCCCCCCACCCAGCCCCACAGCCCCACCACTGTTACCTGCACAGACCGCGGCTGTTAATGAGGTGCACTTGTAGGCCAAATAGGTGTTAGACTCTAGCTGAAAAGTTGTGAGTGCCACTACGGTGTTCATATATTCAGAGACTTGGTGCCTGACTTTAAGGAGGGATTTGATATAGGCAGGTTATTTTTGGCATGGTAGCGGTAGTGCAAGGAAATAAGCAAATGATCCCAGTGTATTTCATGTTGCCAGCCTTGTGTGATCTATGTAGCCCTTTATGAAGTAATACACGTCTAGTGGAATCCCGCATCATATTTCATTGGTAGCTGCAGCGGCACATAGAATATTTTAGGAGGATTGTAGAGATGTCATTGAAGTCATATTCGTGGTGATGGCAATGGAGAACATGCTGGCTCTAGAGAATGGGAAGAGGTTGACGTATCCCACAATAAATACAGTCCTTGTCAGTAAGTATGAATTAACCCCAGAGGACTGCAGATTGAAATTTAGTGTTTCTCAGAAACTGTGTGACTACTACTGGGAGGCTTTTGTGGGGTAGTTTTCAAATGTTAGTTAAAAGTACTGCTGTTTCTTTAAGAAGGCATTTCTAACAGTTTTATACTTTTTCTTTTTTTTCCAAAGAGGACTGAGAAGAAGCAACTTAAGGAACTTGTATTCAGACACTAGTTGGAGTTCTTTTAGCTGGTTTATGTTATACAGTTCAATGGCATCCGCATAATTTCTTTTTAAATGTAGTCAATGGATACTGTAATGCTTACATATTTCTTCCAATCAACTTCTATGCAGTTTCTCAAACTGTCCACTTGTAGGCAACATTTCTTTTCTCATGCAACTTCCATGTAAGAGAACATCTACATCGTTATAGGTCACATTACATCAAATATAGCTTTCTTCACCTTATTTACATCTACTAGTTCCTGCCATATTTTGTTGCTTTTAATGGGCAGAGCACTCACTAGAATAACAAGTGCTGCTTCCAAATCTGTCTCTACACCCACAGTTTCAATATAGTGTTTCACATCTAAAAGAAAATACACAACTGTACCTGTAAGCCCTTTCAGAAGCTGAGTGGATGCTATCTTTAATGTCAGAGATTTCTTCTCTCAGAAAGTAATGTAAGTGATCTGAGGGATATTCTGCACAACTCAGGGTTAGACACCAAGCTACTTTCCCAAATTTCACAATATGTACTTAAGCTCAACATGACGACGAGACTAGTACTCATTTGTCTGAATATTTTCAGTGGTAAAGTCAACAGACAGCAGCACTACAAGTACATGTGTGTGGTCCTAGTGTATCAATGTAATCCTGGCAAATAATCAAAATACTACTACACTCCAATTTATACACAAGAGCATTACAATACCTCCTTGGTACCTCTTCATCTATTTCTTCTTGTACATTTCTAGAAATCATATCTTCTTTTCCTATAATGCTACTTTTTAATGTAAAAGTTCAAGTTTTAGTGTGTTTCTGTATTTGTAAATAGCTACATAAGTTATGTGATGTTTGTTACTTGTTTGGTTTAAATTGTATTGTAATATGTTAAAAAATATGCTTGTAAAGTTACGAATATATTCATTATTAAATTAATGTAAGTGTCACAAACACACCCATACATACTCTTGGATGTACTCACCCACCAATACAGCCATTCACACAGGTACAGTAGTAGGGAAAATGGAGTCACATAGACATTTTCACAGTGGCAATCATTAGGCATTTCCACAGTGAGTAATCATCTCACTCAAGTATTAACAGGCTGCTGGTATTTTGATGACCGCAGCTGATGAATGTTCTCCCAAGGGTGCTCTAGTGGTAGAATGTTCTGTTGTACCTACTTTCTCAGGCACAATTCTGTTGTACACCTTTTCATTAATTGTTTTTAAGCCCTTCCAATTGGGACTTGTCCCATGTGAACTGTTCTTGGCAGTGCTGTTGGGTAGCTGTATGCCGCAAAGATTACACTGCACATAATTAGCTATTACTTTCTTTTCCCCCGAGGGTATAGTTGTGCTTCCAAATATCACTTTATTTTGTGCTGTTGTAGAGATATGCCTCCATGTGTTTGAAGTGATTGTGTAGAAACTATTTTTGTAAACAGTTCATAATGGTTAATAATATTTAAATTAGTTGTGTTATGTTACGTTTATTTGTTCATTTGTAGTGAGTGCAATCTACAGTGTTCCTTAACTACAATGAAATAGTGTGCAGATTTGGTTTGTTTTCTACAATCTTTATGATTGTTTTTTACCTGTTCAATGTTTTCTCCTTAAAAAGTACATTGTTTACTGTGTTTGAGTAAAGAAGCTGAAAACTGTAAAAAAAAAAAAAGGGGGAAATTAAACACTTATTTATATAAATGCATACCTTTACAGTATGAGAAGTGTCTACTTATTTCTTAGCATTATGTCTTTAATGCGTTGTTGAAATTGTAAGTTACTTCTGTAATTCTATTAATTATAAAACTAATAAACATTTCAGGTTTTTCTTTTTATGCAGATCAATGGCACTATATTGGGGTAATGTACTTTACTAATTATTCCTTGCAGTGTTGTTCCATAACTTTAAATGTTGAGGATGCACACTCAAGGGCAGTTTGCCACAGTTACTAACCCACCTAGGCACACATCCGTACAGCAACTCAGACACCCAGCTACACACAGACAGAGGTACAAACAGACACAGGCACACCCTGATAGAGCCACTGACACACCTAGACACAAATCAATAGAATCACTTACACACTCAACTACACACTTATACAGCCACTGAAACCTGCGGCCAAACAGTAATGCATCCTGTAACACAAATGGGCACGCCAAGGGACTTACCAATGCAGACACTCGCACATCCAGGAACGTGACAATTCAGACACTGACACAGCCAGCTAAATATTAATACATCCTATAACATTCCCTGGCACACACAGATGTACACATTGACACACCAGAAACTTAGCAATGCAGACACTGACACACCCAGGCATACAGCAATACAGACCCTAACACACACAACCAAACAGTAATGCATCCAATAACACACCAAGGCAAACAGCCTCTACACAGGCACACCCTGATAAAGCCACTGACACACCTAGACACAAATCAATAGAATCACTTACACACTCAACTACACACTTATATAGACACTGATACCTGCAGCCAAACAGTAATGCATCCTGTAACACACATGGGCACGCCAAGGGACTTACCAATGCAGACACTCATACATCCAGGAACATAACAATGCAGACACTGACACAGCCAGCTAAATATTAATACATCCTATAACATTCCCGGGCACACAGAGATGTACACATTGACTCACCAGAAACTTAGCAATGCAGACACTGACACACCCAGGCATAGAGCAATACAGACCCTAACACACACAACCAAACAGTAATGCATTCAATAACACACCAAGGCACACTCTGATGTACACACTGATACACCCAGAGACTTACCAATGGAGACACTGTCACACCCAGACATGGAACAATGCAGACACAAACACACCCTTCCAAACACTAATGCACCTAATAGGACATTGAGGCACACACTCACACATACACTGACACACCTAAAGACTTACCAGTGCAGACACTGACAACCCCCAGGCATACAGCAATGCAGAAACTGACACACCCATCCAAACACTAATGAATGCAATAGGACGCACAAGCACACACTTATATATAAACTGACACAGCAGAGACTTAGCATTGCAGACACTGACACAGCCAGCAAACATTAATGCATCCAATAGCCCACCCAGACATACGCTGACGCATACACTGACACACCCAAGGACATAGCAGTACAGGCACTGAAACAACCAAGCATACAACAATGCAAACACTGTCACATCCAGCTAAACATTAATGCATCCAGTAACACACACAGGCATACAATGACAGATACACTGGAACATCCAGGGAGATACCAATGCAGACACTGACCTGCCCAAGCATACAGCAATACAGACACTGACACGCCCAGCAAAACAGTAATACACACTCAGGCACACACTGAGGCTTATACTAACACTACCAGGCACATACTGATGCATGCACTAACACACCTAGGCATACACCCATGCAAATACTGATAAACCCACTTTCACACCGATTCAGTCACTGATACATTAAAAACACAGAGTTAGCTCTTTGTTTGAGGAGATGGTTATTCTAACAAGAACCATTTTTTTCAAGAACATTTTTATTGTTTTATTTTTTACATTATTTTCTTTTGTTCAACAAAAAGTGAACAAGGTGGTAAAAAGGGCAAGGATGGGGAAATGAAAGAAGCAACTGGCTTCACTCTTCAAAAATATTATGTAGTATTTAGATGCAAAAAATAAAATAACAGCTTCTTCACTGTATGCAAGAATGCACCCACAGAAGACATGAATACAGAGACAAGCATGTGGCATTTTGTGCAGTGAATAACCATGTCATTTAATTCCTTACAGTCAGCTGGTATTATAAGGAGTGCAGCTGAAGATGGTTCCCCCCAGGCTGCTGTAGAGGTTGTCTGTCCTGTTGCATCTGCTTTCTCTTGGATTATCTGGTTGTAGACCCTCTCATGAATTTTTTTTAGGTGTGTCCACATAAACCGTGCCCCATGTGAATATTTCTTTGCAGTGCCTCTGGATAACTGCATGGCACAAATTGTACATTTAACACATTTTGCTGCTACCTTCTTTTACCCAGAAGGTAAAGTAAGGTGCTTCTACACATCATTGTCTATTTTCTGCTGTGATGTGTTTTTTTCTTCATCCTCAAGAGATTGTGGATCCTCATCTTGGACAGATGATGTCGCTTCAGCAATTTTCTAAAAGCACTGCTGCTTCTCAATCTTCCTTCGAGAGACTTTACTCAAGAAGTAACTTCTTTTGGGTATGGTTTTCCATGTGGAAGGGTGGGGTTCTAATGTATGCAATCAGAAGGCAAGGGTGGGTGTATTTTTGAGCGAATTCGCAAACCCGGTCCGTACATTTGCAGATTTGTAAAGCTGGTAAAATGGGTAAATTGCTTGAAAAACAGATATAGGGTGGCTTATATATAGTTGTAAATATGTTCACACTGATGTTAATAATGACAATGGAGGGGTTTATATATGCGCAGTTATTTCTAAAATTTTCATTTATCTGCGGACTTGGGACTTGCAGATTCGTTCCAATCACATTATCGGGAGTAAAGACCAGAATAGCAATTTGTCTATATTTCCGGACCCGTGAAGGAACTGCGGTACCTCAAAAAAAGATTTTTTAACATGCACCTAATTACATTAAAAATACTTCTTTTACTTTAAGTACATATGTAATTTTTATTTTTTAAATTAATGAACTGTTTATTTGTAAAAACAAAAGAATATCTACAGTGTAAAGAAAAATGTAATTTATAAAAAATATTGTAATGCACTTAGTATTAAAAATAAACTATACAAATTACCCAAAAAAGTAAAGATTGAAGGACATAATATTTTAGAAATGGAATTTGAAACATCTTTGAAATTCACTGAAAAAAACAAAAGTTACAGGGACTTCATAGTTAAGAAATAAAATTTTAAAAACATAGAAATTCACTGAAAAAAATAGAGATTACAGGGGCGCTATAGTTAGGCTCAGATTTCACTCTTAAAAAAACCATAGAAATTCAGCTGTTATAGTTACCTGAGCTCAATATGAGGAGTTCAAATTGTTACATAATGAATTCCCTAGACTCCCCATCTTGTATCTTATTCCTAAGATACACAAAGGTAGAATGCCTGTCCCTGGGAGGCCCATTATCTCTGCTATGGGAAGCATGGGAGACCATCTGGGTCAATATATTGACTATTTTTTGCAGGAGTTAGTGGTTACCCTTCCTAGTTACGTAAAAGACACCGGCGACTTCCTTTTAAAAATGAACAACACAACATGGTCGGACGACCTTTTGTTAATTACACTTGACATAGAGTCGTTATATACTAGTATCGACCACCATCAAGGACTTGAGGCCACCAAATACTATCTATCAAAGCGCACTGTTGAATACTATGCACATAGTAAGGTTATCATTGAATTGATAGATTGGTGCTTGCACAACAATTTCTTTCTTTTTAATGATGCCTTATACAAACAACTTAGAGGTGTCGCTATGGGGGCCTGTTTCTTCAAACAGCAGCGCCCACACGGGAAAGGAGGGAGCCATATGGTAGAGGATATTGATTTTCCGAGGTGCTCACCGGTGATTAACCACACTTGGATGCGAGCGATCCTGAGACAAACGGCAGACGGAAGGGAGCGGTCGATCACCTGCCGCGGAGGGAGGACTCCAAGGTAAGAGTGAAAGACCGAGAAGTACGTCTGTCAAATGTTTTCGGGTGAAACTGTTGAAATTACAAACAGACTAAGCGCAATATTGTGAAAGCCGGTTAAGGTGGTACAAATAATCTCTTGAAATGCCGAGCAATAGACAATTGAATTTGCAATAACAATCCGAGTAGGGATTCGGCAAACAGATTTTCAGCAATATCGACACAAAGAGAGATTGTATAACAGAATCCCAGCAAAAATATCACTACAAACAAATTAATATCCAAAAGAAGGGGTATCAATCCAAAGAGAGATAAACATGGATAAGCGAGATGCAAAAAGGAAAGAACACATTGTCACAATGTTTGAGAAGAGAGATACAAACAAGCCTATGGAAAGTAATAAAGAACAAGGAAAAAATGACACGAAGGAGAAACTTAGATTATGGGAAAAACTAAACAAAAAGGAAATAAATAAATCATGGGAACTAATTTCATTACAAAAATACCTGGAAGTGGAAAGGGTCCCGCGAGGCCTACGTATACTTCTAATGCCCAGCCAATTTGATGCAACAAATTATTTACTCCAAGAATGGGGCGAATATACTTTGAACTCCTCCTTGGGGCTGATAAAAATATTGGTAAAACATATAGAAATTGCCCTTGAAAAAATAAAAGACCAACTACGAACATTGGAAAAAGAATTGGAAACTCTAAAACTCAATCCGGAAATGACAAAATTCAAGGATGACCTATTTATTTATTAATCTTATATAGCGCGACAGCTACCCGTGAGGGTTTCCCGGCGCTGAAAGACAATGGTAGCAAAAAACAATCCAGCGAGAAATTTATTGGACGAAAAGCCAGGTCTTTACGGCTTTACGGAAGAGAATATGAGAGTTCTCCATCCGCAAGTCCAAGGGAAGGGAGTTCCAGAGTTTGGGTCCCAAGATGGCAAAAGAGCGACCACCCACTCTGGAAAGCCTAAACTTAGGGATACAAAAAAGGTGTTGGGAAGAAGAACGAAGAGAACGGGCAGGTACATAGCATTTAACAAGGGACTGGAGATAGGACGGGGCAACTCCAATTTTAATCTTGTGCATAAAGCACAGTGCCTTGAATTTTACCCGGTTATCAAGGGTGAGCCAATGCAGTTCTTTAAGGCGCTCGGTAATATGATCGTGTTTTCGACAACCACAGAGAAGCCGTGCAGCAGCATTTTGAACTAATTGAAGACGGCGCATGACCGCCCTGGTAGCCCCCAGATAGAGCACGTTCCCGTAATCCAATCTAGAGGTCACCAAAGCTGTTACAACAGATCTCAAGGTGTCGGCAGGCAGAATCCAAAAGATTTTTCTCAGCCATCTTAAGATGGTAAAACAGGTGCCTGCAACTTTGTTGGCCTGGTCTTTCATCGATAGATCCCTATCAATAATGACCCCAAGGTTGCGCACTCGATCAGAAGGAATGGGTAATGAACCCATGGTTGCAGGCCAATGTCTCGAACTCCATAGGTCAGGTTTGTTTCCGAAGACTAATACCTCCGTCTTATCGCTATTTAATTTAAGAAAATTGCGATTCATCCAACGAGAGATTTCGCTAAGACCTATTTGCAAAGATGAAGGAGAGGTGGGGTCAGCTTGAGATAAGGAAAACACAATCTGAGAATCATCAGCATAGGTGAAAAGATTTAGACCAAAGTAGTGAGCAATATGGGCCAAAGGAACAACATAAAGATTAAAAAGGAGAGGACTGAGAATAGAACCCTGGGGCACACCGTGTGGGGAGAAATAAGTATTGGACGTGGACGTATTGGAAAAAATTTGAAAAGTCCGGTCAGTAAGAAAAGACGACAACCAACGCAAGGCTTTATCACTAATGCCAAAAGAGGCAAGATTGTTCAAAAGGATACTGTGAGATACAGTATCGAAGGCTGCACTGAGATCTAGTAATATCAGTGCAGCCGATTCACCTCGATCTAATAGTAGGCGAAGATTCTCAGTCACTCCCAAAAGAGTAGTTTCTGTAGAGAAACCCTGACGAAAACCAGACTGGGAGGGGTGAAGAAGATTGTTAGTTGTTACAAAATGTGACAGATGCCGATGGATGTGCCTTTCAAGAATCTTAGAAAAAGCAGGCAGCAATGAAATGGGCCGAAAGTTTGAAGCAACATTGGGGTCCGCGGTAGGTTTTTTTAATAGCGGAGTAACCATTGCATGCTTCCAACAGTTTGGGACTGTGGCCGAGCTAAGAGAGAAATTGAGCAAGGTACAGATCATAGTAAGTTGGGGAAGCTCTAAATTACGTAGAATTGAAATAGGTAGGGGATCAGTAGGGGAACCAGACTTTATATTGTTTAGGATCACCAGTAGAGTGGTAGGTGAGAGATCAGGCCAAGTCAGCAATGAAGCCGAAGATAAGCAAGGTTTAATGGGGGGCAGAAAGGAATCTGCATCATTATTCATGGTCGAGGATGGATTAGTAGAAATATTTGTATTATCATGGGTGGAAATGTCCTGATAGATATTTTCAATTTTAGAAGTAAAATACAGAGCAAGTTCGTCGCATTTACTGCTAGAAAGAGGTGGAGGTATGGCAGTGGTTTGTGAGCCAGCCAGGTCTTTTACTACATTAAATAATGTTTTGGACTTGTTTATAGCTTCAGTGATCATTTTATTTGCATAGGTGGCTCTGGTATGAGCACAAGCCTTATGATAAAGTTTTAATTCTGTTCTGTATCTAAGACCGGCAGAAATGGAATAGTCCTTTCTCCAAACACGTTCTAATTTTTTGCATTGGGATTTCTGAAGACGAAGAGCTTCATTGTACCAGGGGGCAGGAGACTTGTGGACAGTGGGTTTCTTGTTAGCAAGAGTGAGGTGGATGTTTATAGCCTCGAGAAGCCAGGAATTCACTGAATCAGCAGCCGCATTCATGTCATCCAAGTCAAGTGGAAATTTAGGCATGAGGGCATGCAGGCTTTTATTAAAAGCAACAATGTCCAAGTTTTTCCAAACACGCTTTTTGATATTCAAGGAAGGATTGAATTGAGACTGTGCTCCCTTACTCGCTATAATAAATTTAACGAGATAGTGATCGGACCAGGAAACAGGCAGTGCAGGGAGACATGTTAATTGCGTGGTGTTAAAAAAAATAGGATCCAAAAGATGCCCACCTTTATGGGTGGGACCCTTATTATGTAAGGTTAAGTTCATAGCGGCTAAATCTGCAATGCAGTTACTTGCCAAGTTATCATTTGGGTCGTCAAGATGTAAATTTAAGTCGCCTACAATTAAAAAATTGCTAGATGTAGTAAGAACCAATGCAATATGTTCCAAAAATTGGGTATACCAAGATTTTACAGTGCCCGGGGGGCAATACACTAGAAGACCTGTAAGAGTATTTCTGGGATTTAGGGCAAGCTTGAAATGCAGTGCTTCACAGCAGCCTAAGACAACAGGATCCAATTGACATTGATATTTTTTGTTAAATATGATTGCCACACCACCCCCCGTCCTTCTAGGACGATCATTTCTAACAATAGCATAGTCAGTCGGCAAAGCTTCGGCAATGTCAGGGCCGGAGCTATCATGAAGCCAGGATTCTGTAACGAAAAGCGCATCCAGTGCTTCGTCAGTTAATAAGTCAAAAATATTTCGCTTGTGTTTAGGCAGGGAACTGCAATTATGACTAAAAAACACAAAATCAGAAGAAGAGGAAATGGATGATTGTTGTATTTGACTGTGACATAGAAGAGGAATATCTAAGTGAAAGGAGCAGTCAGAGCAATACTGCGGAAACCGGTCTAGCGTATTAAGAGAGGTCGTAATATGAGTACTTGAGGGTCTTAAATAGTAGTTGTTTGGCGGTATAGGAAAGAGGAACAGCCGGAAAAAGACCAGGGGCCGTGGCCCCGGGTCCCGTGTAGGCGCGGACGGGCGCAGACGGGCACGCCATCGGCGCGCCCGCTGCGCCCACCCGCTGCGCGGACGGGAAACAATACACATTTATGCTTGAGGAGGGTGGGAGGGTCTGAAAGACTAGACCGCGATCCCTGCACCATCCTAAGATGGCGGCTCACCCCCGGCTCAACCCGCAACAGCGTTTAATCGGCTGTGCGGTCCGAGGTTGTGCGAGCTAAGAAGATGTGCAAAATAGCAGATAAGCAACAGTTAAAAATACAATGTTTAAAAATGCAATTTAGCTCAAAAAATGTCGTGCGCCTAAACTTTCCCGGCTTTCCGCCTCAGGAAGTAGATGCTAGTAGTCAATCACTGAGCATCGTCACAACTGTGATTTAAATACCAGGGAGGGCGGGAGGGTCTGAAAGACTAGACCGCGATCCCTGCACCTCCCTAAGATGGCGGCTCACTCCCGGCTCAACCCGCAACAGCGTTTAATAGGCTGTGCGGTCCGAGGTTGTGCGAGCTAAGAAGATGTGCAAAATAGCAGATAAGCAACAGTTAAAAATACAATGTTTAAAAATGCAATTTAGCTCAAAAAATGTCGTGCGCCTAAACTTTCCCGGCTTTCCGCCTCAGGAAGTAGATGCTAATAGTCAATCACTGAGCATCGTCACAACTGTGATTTAAATACCAGGGAGGGCGGGAGGGTCTGAAAGACTAGACCGCGATCCCTGCACCTCCCTAAGATGGCGGCTCACCCCCGGCTCAACCCGCAACAGCGTTTAATCGGCTGTGCGGTCCGAGGTTGTGCGAGTTAAGAAGATGTGCAAAATAGCAGATAAGCAACAGTTAAAAATACAATGTTTAAAAATGCAATTTAGCTCAAAAAATGTCGTGCGCCTAAACTTTCCCGGCTTTCCGCTTCAGGAAGTAGATGCTAGTAGTCAATCACTGAGCATCGTCACAACTGTGATTTAAATACCAGGGAGGGCGGGAGGGTCTGAAAGACTAGACCGCGATCCCTGCACCTCCCTAAGATGGCGGCTCACCCCCGGCTCAACCCGCAACAGCGTTTAATCGGCTGTGCGGTCCGAGGTTGTGCGAGCTAAGAAGATGTGCAAAATAGCAGATAAGCAACAGTTAAAAATACAATGTTTAAAAATGCAATTTAGCTCAAAAAAATGTCGTGCGCCTAAACTTTCCCGGCTTTCCGCCTCAGGAAGTAGATGCTAGTAGTCAATCACTGAGCATCGTCACAACTGTGATTTAAATACCAGGGAGGGCGGGAGGGTCTGAAAGACTAGACCGCGATCCCTGCACCTCCCTAAGATGGCGGCTCACCCCCGGCTCAACCCGCAACAGCGTTTAATCGGCTGTGCGGTCCGAGGTTGTGCGAGCTAAGAAGATGTGCGAAATAGCAGATAAGCAACAGTTAACAATACAATGTTTAAAAATGCAATTTAGCTCAAAAAATGTCGTGCGCCTAAACTTTCCCGGCTTTCCGCCTCAGGAAGTAGATGCTAGTAGTCAATCCTAAACAAACAAATTGAAAAACATGAGGAAGAAGTGAGGGTCAGAAAACAAACAAAATTTGAAAGAGATGCTAATGACTATGCACAAGGACGCATTTTTACATTCGCCCGAAAATACGACCCTTTCAAACCGCCAAAAGCAAACACAGCCAGTTCTTCATCGAGTATGACGCCTCTGACATCACTGGAATATAGCGAGGATGATTCAAACTTAGATCCACTACAGAAGGCTTTTTTAGGGGACATGCGCCTAGTTCTAACACAAAGGCAGTGGGAACAAAACCATGCGGCGCAAAGAAATACACGTGGCAGAGCAAAAGGAAGGGGGAGAGCATGGCAACCCGGACCCAGACCTACAAAACCGCAACAAGAAGGAGCCGAAGGCGAAAGCGCTTCAAACGAAAAAATGGGCACGGAGACAAGACTAATGAAACAAAAGAAGGGGAAATAAATGAGGATTTACAAATAATCAACCTTTCAGGAAGACAAATTTCAGCTGCAGAGGCCTCACTCCTAAAGAAAGGAATAAACTACTGCCCGACTCAATGAATGGACATGGCACAAACACGAATTGATTTGTATTTATACATCCGAAAAATTAAATTAGCCAAATTTTTCGAGGAACGAAAAAACAAACCTAAAATACCAAAGATACAACCTAAACCAACATCCACGTTACAAGCGAAGGAGTCGGAGGCATATATGACTGTTTTGAACCTAAACGCGGAGGAAGGTCAGGAAATCAGTCTTAATACTGCAATACCCCTATTAGGGGCAGGAACGAGCAACTTAAAAGCAAAATCCAAATTTTACCCTCAACTAACGCCGGGAAATAAAATAGACATGTTTCAGGAAGCAGTTATCCATGATCTTTACAAAATGACCAAAATGAATGGTGGAGACAACCTGTCAAAGCACGAAAGAGAAGCTCTAACCTCCCTAAAGAATGGCCAAACCTTCGAAATAAAAACAGCAGACAAAGGGGAAATATAGTGCTATGGAACAAGAACTTGTATATAGCAGAAGCTATGGAACAACTAAACAATCACTCATATTATGAGAATCTAAAAACGAATCTGCAGGACAAAATAAAAAGAGAACTGGATCAAAAGTTAGTCCTATGGGAAACTAAAGGATTAATAGATTCCGACGAAAGGAAATATTTGACAGTTGATTTCCCCAAAATGGCAACATTGTATTTTCTGCCGAAAATACACAAGAACGCCACCAAACCACCAGGGAGACCCATCGTGTCAGCAAATGGATCTTTACTCGAACCCTGGTCAAACTTCATTGATTTCTATCTAAGTCCCCAAGTGAAACTTTTGAAATCATACATAAAAGACACAACCGACTTTCTTGGTACCTTGGAACAACTAGCCTGGCAACCCAACTTCATCATGATCACCATGGACGTGATCTCCTTATACACGAACATTGACAATGAAATGGGCCTAAACGCATGTAAATACTTCCTAAAGGAACGGAACATCCATTATCAAAATCACAATGACATGTTAATGGAAATGATAAGAAGCCTACTTACAAACAACATATTCATGTTTGGTGACCTACTATACCGGCAAAAAATGGTGCCGCAATGGGCTTTTCTTTCAGTCCAAACTATGCCTGTACAGCTATGGGATGGTGGGAGGAAACAATAGCATGGGATGAAAAATACCAAACCTTTACTCAACACATCATAACCTGGAAAAGGTTTATTGACGATCTTTTTATAGTGTGGGATGGTGGAGAAGAAAAATTCTCTGAATATTTCAACATACTAAATAACAGCACATCATGTATAAAATCTACCCACACTGTAAATCACACCAGAGCTATTTATTTGGACACAGAGGTATATGTAAATACCAACCACATAGAAACTACACTCCACCGAAAATGTACAGCAACTAACGCGACCCTTGAAGCAACTAGCTTCCATCAACAGTCACTGATATCAAGTATCCCCTATGGGGAATTCCTTCGCTTAAGGAGAATTTGCAGCGAAGAGACGGAGTGGCACAATCAGAGCAATAACTCCATCAAACGCTTCCATAGGAGGAAATACAACAAACAGATCACACAAAAGTGTTGGGAGAGGGCCAATCAGGCAACAAGATCAGAATGTTTGAAAAAGAAACAGGACAAAACCACCACAGAGGAGGAACCGATCAGATTAATTTTGAACTATAGTCTGGAATACAAACAGATAAATCTAATACTGAGAAAGAATTGGAAAATCCTACAACTTGATCAAACCATGGGCCAAAAAATGGGCAAACATCCAGTAATCACATACAGAAGGGCTAAAAATGTACAGGATCAACTGGTTCATAGCCACTTCCAAAAGACTACTAAAAAGAAACAATGGTTACAAACTAGGGGTTTCGTCAAATGTTATAATTGCAAAGCATGTGACATTGCAAAACCAACGACGGAAATAACCATGCCCAACAAAAAGACCTGGAAAATCAGAGAATGCAAAACTTGCAACAGCAAATACACCATATACATGATCGAATGCCCATGTAAACTGAGATACATCGGCAGTACCATTTGTGAGTTAAAAAAACGCATTCTGGAACATGTGCGCGCAACTGTTCACAAGGACAGAAGCAACGCTATTGCAAAACACATGGAGGCCAATCATGATGGAGACTGGAAACAATTGCGTTTTTGGGGACTGGAAACTATGGCTTTATCTGACAGGGGTGGACACAATGAAAAACTCTTACGACGTAAAGAGTCCAGACACATACTGGCTTTCAGAACAATGACTCCATTGGGCTTGAATCAATCGGAAGAATTGTATATACATCTCTAAGAACTTAAAATTATAAGAAAAGTGTAAATATTGTGTTCCTATTTATCATCCCGCTTATCATGTTACAGTAACATCACTCAAATTTTAACCCCATAATTTTCCTCAATTTAATTTTAATTCACTTCACATTCCCTCACTTTGGACATCTTATGCTCACATTGATAACATCTGCCACATATCAATACAAATCGGCCCACTGGAGGGCAGTACTTGATGTATAATTATGACACACCATTTTCATTCAATTCTGTAAATATACATCATGAATTATGGGAACCGGATATTTAAAAGATTGTTTTAAATGTTATTTTTTGGAGATGGTTACAATTAACTACATGTCCCATAATTCCAATCTGTCTCACATTGTGAAATCGATGATGACTGTTTGAACACACCCATTAAGGGGCATGACCCAGGTTTCAGGAAATGGTTGAACATTTGAAATATGTGAGCACACCCACACAAACTGACCGTGATCAAGACAGCGGACGCTGTCGAAACGCGTTGGTTATTTTGTTTTGACCCCATGGATGAATAAACCACCTAAAGAAACATAATTGTAGTGGATTTCTGGACTCTGCTTGTTTTGCGACTCCACTGTTCCCTCGAGGCGGGGAACCTTTGTTGAAATATATACATATATATGTATATACTGCTATGGTTTATGCTCCTGCAGGATGTTCTTGCCGTGGACTATGACTATTCGTTTGCTTACAAATGAAAATGCAATAAAGTGCGTTTGCAAGAAATAAAACACGCCTGCTAAAGTCTGGGAAACAGCTGTAACTTCGGGAAACTAGGAAATATTATCTATTAAAACATGAATATGTTTACCCATGGCTATATGGACAAAGAATGTGATGGCAATGTTTTCTCGAACCACCCAGTACCTTTGACATGGAGCAAGAGTTCTGGATAGTTGTCACCATTTCATCCAAAAAATGGAACCCTTGATTTCACCCCCAGAAGCCTATCAGTGGCTTCCATTCCTCAATAGCCCTCATAGCCAAGTCCGACAATGTTTAGGCGCAGTGCTTGAACAGTGACAAGAAGCTTTTGTGAGATGAAAGCTCACATTGCACATACAACAAAGCAGGTGATTCACAGATACTGCTGTGCATAGGTGTTATTTTAATCTTCATCAGATCTCAGCATCACTGCGATTTAATTAGTTTAGCCACTGCTGGAAAGGTAGCGCCTTCCTGTGAGTCTTTGATGATATCAGCTTTATCCAGAGCTACATAATGTGCCTGCTCTAACACAAAACGTAAGCATTTTTCTGCAGTTGACTTTGTGAAATCATAGCGGGCCAAAGGGAAATGTGAAAGAAATCTCTCGGATTCTGTTCCTTTCTAGGCTTGGTAATCATGATACTTAGGGGCAGATTTACAAGCCCATTGCGACACTTTTACGCCGCCGTTGCGTCACTTTTGTGACGCAGCGGCGGCGTAAACCATGCGCCACGTTGCGACTTATTTACAACGTGACGCATCTAGGCAGATGCGTCACGTTGTAAAGCCCTGCGCCACATGAAACCTGCATCAGGTTTCATGTGGGCGTTCTGTCACAGGGTGGGCGTTCCCTCGCAGGAAAGCCCCGTAAAACTGACGCAGTGAAATCTACAAGATTTCACGGAGTCACTTTTACGACGCTGCTGCGTCAAATCCTTACGCCTGCTTGAAGCAGGCGTAAGGAGTGAGGCAAACGAAAATATAACTGTGGGTCTAAATTCTACTGCTCATGTTTCCTGGGTCACTGTCTGACCAAGGGACTCCTTCAACAAGAAAAGGATCTAAATGGCAACTAAACCAAAATGAGATACTCTCAAAGTGTGAGAGTACCCATCAGTTACCGTCCTGTACCGCCCTTGTCATCATCTGGGCCTCTTCACTCAAAAAAGAGTATGGCGTACAGCCCCTCCTGAGATGTTCAAAAGAGGGGTGGGTGTCCCAGTGTGATATCTATATATAACAGTAAAAAGACGTGTACTGGTAACTGGAAGGCAGTGCGTGTGATAAAGTGATGTGCAATATGTGAAAAGGGATTATATTAAAATTGGAGAGATTATAAGAAAATACATTTAATGGGTATCCTATAAACTTCCAATGTTAAAAATCAGTGCGTAAACCTAGTAGTTTAAACAAATAGCCCCTAGTTACTTTGTATAGTTCAACATGTTTCTGCAGTTTTAGAGATCCAAACAGGTGTCTACTGCTTTCATCAGGACCGATACGCTACTGCTCATAAAAAATACAGGGTGAAATTCAATATAGAAACCATATCACCTGAGAATCATGGTATATGGATGTCCTCCTTGTGAGTTGTTCTGGACAGGAGGATCAATATGTCAGACAACACAAAAAACAAGAAGACAGGAAACAAAAAACAGATATAGGCATCAGAAACTGGTGATACCTTGTTACAACAATCAGTCATATAAAGTACTGACGATTAGTGTGTCTAGTATTAGTACATCACAGGCTCTTAACATGAACCATCCATCGCTTACCTATAGGGTAGGAGGAAAGTACTCCGCCTCACCTGGCTGCGGCTCAGGTAGATAGAGCACTGCTCTGTTAGGAAAGAGCAAACAAAGGAATATATAGTCATTGGTGTGCCATTCTGATGTAGCCCAGTGCACTCATTTCAATACAAGTCAGGACAGTACAATGCAGACCCATTAGATGTCAAAATAGTGGACATGTAGTGTCGATCCTACTTCCAGTGTCTTTAGGGAAAATTAGATTACTATTAGCAGCACTCATAATCGTTCGCAATCATGTGCTAGTAAGAGTAAAAGGTGTCTGGCTGCGCGTCCAAAAAATGTAATTGACACGTATTTCAAATGGTGCCCTCAAACATAGTACACATCGCCCGCTTTCTGTGGCGCAGGGGGCGGGTGCAACATGTCGTGGCACAGTGAGCGCGGTCATCCGTGGAGCCCAAATATGTCTCTTGGACTCCTCGCGCTCATTAAGGGATACGTGCCGGCAAGGCCAAGCATTGTCCTCAAGTAACCTAGACTACTTAAAAATACAGGGTGCCTAACAGTGTGTCAGTAATAATATTGACACGCATCTCAAAAAGGTACTCTTAAGAATAGTCCAAATCGCCCGCCTTCGGTAATAGCGGTAATGAATGTGGCCTGTCACTTTGAATAGTATTTGGCACGGAGAGCGTAGATATGCATGGAGCCCAAGTGAGTATCCCGGACCCCTCGCGCTTATTATAGAAAAAGGACAAGAAAATCAAAGTACGTCCTCACAAAGCCTCCAACCTTTCTTTGGCGGTCGGCTTGTCAGGCAACAAAAATCCTAACCTCAGCAATCAGCATTTGCTCGCGTGCTTACCTCACCGTCGGTACTCCAGGCGGCCATCTGTGTCGTCTCAGGGAGGTACCCGGTAGGTGTAGCACGCTATATTTGTTTAGAGACCGTGCCTGTGCGTGACGTCAGACGCACCCTCACGCCCCGCAGGATCTTGGGGGATGTGGTTTTAGTAGTGTTTTCATCGTACCTCGAGTGTTTACACAGGCCGTAATAAGTAGAACCACTCATCTGCACACATATATATATTCATTAGAGTAAAGAATATGAGGTATATATCGGGAGGTCCCTGTACCTGTGCATGACCATATCTATATTACAAACATGTGTCTCCGAATGAATGTTGTTCCATCAGACACACCATCCCGCCCCACAGGATCATGGGAAATGTGGTTTTTGGGCAGTGTTTTGTCATTCAGCGTGCCTCGAGTGCTTGCACACGCCAAAGTAAGTAAAACCACTAACCCAAACGCATATTCGCCATCTTAGAGTAAAAGAGTATGAGGCATATGTTGGAATATCCCTGTGCATGGTCATATCTATATTCCAGATATGTATCTCCAAGTAAATGTTATTACTCAAAGGATCATGGGATATGTATTATAATCATTCCGAGTCTGTTACATATGTACTCAGTGCCTCAAGATGATCTATACATTTTTATATCCAACCCAAAAGGCCAGCCATGACACCTAAGTAAAGTGCACAATAATGCACTATACATCAGAAATAAACAATATGTGTATGTCATGGTATGCTGTAAGCCAAAGATAAGGCTAGGGATAGGCGTGTGTCATATTGTGCCCATGTGTAGGTATAGCCTAACTACACATAGTTCGTATTAGGTATAGTTATAATGCTCTCGGCGGTGTTTCTCTATGGAGAACAATGCTTGCATATCCGTCCGATTCGTACATACATATAAGATTTTGGAGACCATAAGTGGTACTATGAGACAGTGTTGACAGGTACGTATCAGGAATGCTTAGTCCTAAGCTCTCCTATATGTCTCTAAATTAGTACAGTCCATTTAAGACAACATCTTATGTTGGGGCCATATCTAATAAGAATCAGGTTAGAGAACCAAGTAGAGGCGACCATGGGATGTCCTCACCAAGATCAATCATTTACAGTGACATCCATGGAATGTCTTCATTGAGACCCGCTTTGTCCGTGTTCAATTTAAACACCCACTTCTGCTCTATTTTAGAGAGTATCTCGTTTTGGTTTAGGTGCCATTTTGATCCTTTTCTTGTTGAAGGAGTCCCTTGGTCAGACTCAGGAAACATGAGCAGTAGAATTTAGACCCACAGTTATATTTTGGTTTGTATACATTGTCTTTGTAGGGGGACGTAACTGTGATAGGTCTTTAAAAATTTCCCTTGGACAGTTGTTGTTTATGTAAGGAGTGAGGCACCATGTTGAGTATGGGCAGCCCCTGTGCATTGCAGGAGTTGTGTCGCTCTTGCGCCACGACTCCAGCAATGCGCCGCCCTTGCGCCTCAAGATGCGTCACGCATCTGCCCCTCCTTGCACCATGGTGCGCCGCATTGTAAATGCGACGCATCTATGGTGGCGCAAGGGGGGGATTACGTGACGTATCTGTTCTGGCACATCCCTGCTGATTTGCAGAGATGCGCCAGAAGACGTAAATATGCCCCTTGAAGTTCCACAAAACGCAATTTCGTGTAATTTTCTACCAAGAGAGACTGGTTTTGCGTAGGAAATGTCTCAATGTGAATAATTTTCAGCTCCAACCAGTTTTCTGCCTTTAACTCTTATGACATGTTTATGTAAGACATGACCTTGTGTTACAAGAGGTATGTGAGACACAGTCAAACAACATTTCAGACCAAAAGATTAATTTTGTGAAATGTTAATGAAATGTTGGGAAAAGAATTATGCATTTCACGCGTCCCTATTTTTTTGATAAGTGGGGATTCGCAGCCTTAGGATTTGCAAAAACGGACAATGACATGACGATCAATCACTACTCCGAACGTCTTCCAAAACACAAACAAAATATTCACATATCCAACCGACTGCTAGACTGTTTAACCCTGATTCAAAAAAGCCATTTGCTATTGTTAATCAAGTATACATGTAAAATGGCCAGATTTACGACTACCTGATCTTGACAAAAGGTGATCTAGCAGCTGTAAATCTATCAATGACCGCAGCATTGCCAGTCATGAAAGCAGACCAAGGTATGAGTTTGGGAGTATTAACAAACTCCTAACTCTCCCTTCACCAAGCTGGAAACGTACTCCCCTTCTGGTTGGAAAGCGTAATGGGCCGTTCTCAAAGGTGTGAGGAGTTTCCCCATGGGAAAAAAATGTCTTCTCTCTGGTCAACAAAAAAAAGATACACTTGCACTTTGAGCTGCCTGTCAACAAATTAGAATATATTATATTTAATTATTCATTGGGTTAGTGGTAGTCTTTTAAAATAAATCTCGCACTCCTTTAGTACTATTCTTGGAAAGTTGTGACCGGAGCATCACTCAAGTGTACTACTGCTTACTTTTGTGTATAAGAGGAAATCAGAAATCTGTATATGCGAGGAACAGCATTTCTATGAGTGCAAGTTATGATTCCTTGTGCAAATCACACCCTCTTTCTCCAAATGTGCTTTTTTTCTTGGCGGATCAGACTGCAGCTTACCTCATTTTTGACCCTGCTGGTGTCCCATGCGATCAAGATAAAGTGTACCAGGATAACAGCAAGATCAACTAGGCTTTTATTGAATCTGTGTTGGCAAGGAGGCCAACAGATTGCTTGAAAAGCAGCCTGCATTCTGCCATCTTTGGGACTGTTTGGAAGGATGACCCTTCCTAAGGTACCAAGTTGGCCACACATTGATGCAAAGTCTTGAATGTATGGGGAGAAATAACTAGCCCCTCCCAGGAAAGATCTGAGAGCCAACAGCTTATCCAAAGGCGTGCAGAGATTAAAGTTTCAACTTGTCAGGGTCAGTTCACATGCAATCATTAGAGAAGACGTGTCTGTAAAACTTCGTTGAAGGTCTGGTGAAATCCGTTTTTTTCCTTGTTCAGGATCAGCTTCATCACATGGCGGACGCAGCAAACCTTGACACATGAGACCATGTTCTTCTCAGGTCTTTTTACGTGACCAAAATATTTTTGCTAGAGTTCTGGCTGTAGGGACTACCCCTGATGAACCTCAGGATCTTCTCCTGAAAAACTTCTGCTGTTGAGGATACAGTAAACCGAGACATCAACATCTGGGCAGACCTATGTGTGTGGCAAAAGATGTAAGATACAGGAGGATTCTTCCAACCAAATCCCAAGATAGTCTATGTTGAGATTCAACTTGGAAATAACTACATGCCAGTTCACTGACGCTTCATGTCTTAGTCGCAGGCAGTTCAACATCTCTCCCATTGTATGCCCAGATTTGGATGGTGCATGTCCACACACATACAAATCTTTCGACCAAGCTTCATCGTGGGCATGGGAATGACATGTGGAATCATGTAATTTGCCCTTCCGCAGACACAATAATGTACTGCTGAGAAAGATTATTGATTAGGCCCTCAACTAGTTTTTGGATGTTGAAAAGTATACTTCTGAACTGCTGAAATATTCACTTCACAGATTCATAAATGTGCAAACAAATCTGTTGGTTCTTTAGCTAGTAAAAGATTAGGAAACAGTTTATCAGCATACTTTTCTTTGAGCAATGTTATTCTAGCAATGTTAGTTGTTCTAGCAATGAGGTGATAGAGCATCTATAGCATACCCAGCTTCATGGAAGATCAGAAACTTCACAGCCAGCATTTGTCAGCAACCTCCTCAATGGAGTGCACATTGATGGCTGCACCATAACCATCACAAGCATGTACTTGTACGAAATACTCTTTGCAAAGCAGGAGCATCATTGTCTGGTAGACAGTGAATTACATCTTTGTTGGCTGCATTTAAGGATTCCCTGGTAGGCGAGCAAATGCTGCACCCATCATGACATAAATGAGGGTACCTGTGTCCACCAGAAAAGACTCATACACACCATCTGCCCAGTGTTCGACAGTAGTCCAGTCAACTCATCTCTACCATCACGGGAGACTCTGCCTGTATGAAAACAACTTTTTGTGATTGACTTTACAATTACATACTCAGGAGAGCAAGACTTTTTTGAGTAGCTGTCCCAAGTCGAAACTTTTATTGGTTTGTGTCTTGACTGGTATTTGTGTCTGGTTTTACCAGAATATTTATGTGACTTTTTGTAGAGATCAACGTTGCCTTATAAATAAGGCCCCCTTTAACGCTGCACTTAGCATGAAAGAGTCGGGCAATGGCTATTATGGTGGGCATTCCGCCGCAACACCCATTGATTTTGATGATGCCCCCCTTATTTACAAAGGTGGCGTAAATATGGGTCAGCACCAAAATTAAGGCCAAAAATAACCTGGTCTTAATTTTTGCAAAATGGGGTGAAATTATTAATTTCTCCTCGTTTTTGCTGTTTCTTTGTGTACTGCATTGTGCAGCAAACATAGAAACAACAAATTGCCATGAATGATTGTTTATGTGGAGGAAGGTGTTCCTTCCTGCACATAAACAATCATTCAAAAAATGACAATTTGCAACTTTTATGTGTGCTGCACAATGAAGCACACATAAGAGTTACAAAACACCATTAGTGTATGTGTAGGAAGGGACACCTTCCTACACATAAACAATCATTCCCTCAAAGCAGGCACCCTTGCAGTATGGTGCAAGGCTGCCTGCGTTGGTGGTAGGCAGCTGAATTTAGCGCCAGCGCTTGGGAAAACACAGAGGTGGGCCATATAATTGTGAATACTGTGCATCCCTGCGTTTTCAAAATGGTGGAGTGCAGCGTTAACAAATTTAGCTTAACACACGCTCTGCCATTCTACTGTAAATATTCCCCGTAATTCTTCAACATTAATTATGTCACCTATTTCTGTCATTCTTGCCTAGTTCATGGAATGCAATATTTGTCTAAATTGTTCCCTACATTGCAAAAGAAGAATCGAGGTGTAGCCTGGTACCTTTTTGGTTCAGTACAATCCTTTGTGCCAACAATGGTTGACCAGTTCTAGAACTACCATATTCTTAAACTGGCGAATGGGGTGAAAGAAGACACCTAATGTTAATTTGTGTCTATACAGTCCCCATATCAGGTCTTCCAGAACTTCGTCTATTTCTGTGAAAAAACACACTAGTGTGAATACTGGCCGTGTGAGAGGTACATTACGTGAGGCATCGTGCCCATCTTAGCGACAACTGTATTTTGCAATATGGAAAGAGGGAGCTTTTTTCATAATGTTACTATTGACTAAGTACTCGCAAGAGTTCTTGGTAGATTGACATGAATTAAATCTGTTTTTTTGTGTGTAGATAAATACCCGAAGTATTTAATGTGTGGTTACCATTTCAGTGGGAGGCTGGGCATCCACTGGGTGTCAGTTTCGGACATGTGTTTTAGTGGTGGACTGTCCCAGGAGACCATGTATGCCTTTGGGCGGATGACATGCCTCCCACCACACCACCAATCCAATACTAGGCGGAAATGAATGGCACAGTCAGGCGGAAGTATGGGCTATCAGTGAATGTTCCCGCCTCTCAGACCACACGCCCAGGTGTGCTTATGAAGTTATTATACTTATAATTGACATTTCTTTATTTATGAAGGATGAGTGGCAGAGTTTAGCAAGGAAAATTCTGACCTCCATTAGCTATAAGCCGGTCTGACAGAACCACTCAGACTCACAGCAGGAGCACAGGCCGCTGTCGAGACTTCCATCACAAATACGCATTCTGTATGCTACAAAGCCCGCTCGTTATTTTGCACAGCAATGACTGACATGCCATTTCTGACCTTCATATTATGACTAAGGACTGAAGTCAGGGTGTTTGAAGGATTTGTAGACAGTCTTTACATTTCTGAGTTTGTGGCTGCTGCAGTAAACACCATTTAAAACGGAGGCCCTTTCATTATTCTGAAGTAAATCATACCTTTCGAAAACGTTGACGCCGGCAACTGTCTCCAGACAAGCAGCACTACAACACAATGTATGACGCTGCAATGGCAGCCAGCAATTACTGCCTGGCCCCATTCTTCCGTTGTAAAAGTAATTGCCGAGATTTTCTTATCTCTGATTCCGTGACTGCCATTTCATACAATAGGAGTCACACGCGGGGACTTTGTTTTTCAAAGTGCAAGACAAAACCCGGAAGGTCTTTGTCCGCCCCTTAAATGTGTATTAAATTCCCTTCCGGTTTCATAGGCTGGCAGCGGGCAAGTGACTTGAAAGAAGATGTAGTCCTGCTTTGCAAGTCATCATCTGGTGCCTCAGCCTATCCCTTAAAATCTCAACTATTTTTCTTTTTTACAATAACCCAAAAGTGAGAAAAGGGTCGAAGGAGAGACTGACACAATCTTCCAGGAAAATAACAACCAGTTTTACAAGATTTGGCAAGCCAAAACTAGAGAAAATGAACAATTACAGTGCGGTTGGGGTGCATTACATACAGGTGTACCAGTGGCCATCTTGAAATGTTTGGACTTTATGATGAAAACCCATTTCCAGATGGCGTAGAGTGCACCGTGATACATGTGCATTGATGGTGGCCATTTTGAAATGAAAGAAAAACCATATCATGATGTGTGCTATTGTATGCCGCAGGTCACGCACGCTTCATGTCCTAAAGCACTAGTGAGCATTCTTTTTTGTAAGTTTAACTTTACTTACTATTCCAAGATGAGCGATAAGAATTTTCAAACTGTAAACTACATTACAATAAAGAAAGCCTTGGAATGTAAAAATAAATAAGCAAGCAACTCTGAAACACTCAGAAGCTGCCAGGAAATGCTAAGAAAAAATATAGAAGTGGCTATTCATCCAGCTGCCAACCAAATAATACATAAGCTCTGCTACTTACCCAGCGTCCAGAAAAATCGTACACAAGTTCTGCTATTTAACCGGCAGTCAGTTACATTTATGAAACTTCATCGTTTATCCATACGCAGGCTAGACTGTAGCAATCATGTATTATTTTACTGGCTTCCAAATAAATAGCCTGGAGGAGGTCTTCATTAACATGAAGAAACAAGCATTGGGAACGCCAATAGGTGTTGCCTATGCTAAATCTATTGGCTTTGTCGATGATTTTTTATTCGATTTTATAGACATGTTGCAAAGCAGCATGGGCTTCTGTGCAACATAGAAGCAAAAACAGTGCTGTGATGTGGAGAGTGTTGACCGCAACATAGTGCTTTTTTGTTAACACTGCTCGGCAGTGTTCAATGTGTAAAAATAGCGCAGCGGGCCGAGAAACTTAGCGGGAAGTTGATCGCTGAAATGGTTAAATGGTTTAAGAGACGCCAAGGAATGTGACAATTCCTCCCCATTCGGGAGCAGGAAGGAAATCCAAGATGCATTGTTTTTGGGAGTGTACTCTGTGGGGTATAGAGGAGCACACACTGCAGGAGGTACTGCCGAACCCAGGGCGCTCACATACAACAAGTTAAAAGTGGCACGTTGAAGCTCCAGATCAATAGTCCTAGACCTTTCAGAAAAGTGCTCTGAGAAGTTCTCCTCACTGGGACCAGACCTCTTGTTTGCCGGGATAGGATTGATGTATTTGTTAGCCTGTTATTTGATGATATCAAACAGTTTCTTGGGTCGGATTTTAGCACTGTCTAGCTGAGCACTGAAGTGATCTGTTTTAGCAATGCGAATGTGTTTGTTATATGAGCTTCTCACCTTCATTAACTGCTTGAGGCTAGAGGTGGAGGGAGCATTTCTCCAACGTCTCTCAGAGAGCCTCAGGTTGCGAAGTTCATCATTAAGGGAGCCACTGAACCAGGGTTTGGATTGTTTGCACTGAATCCTTTTAAGTTGCTTCGGAGCAGCAGAGTCTAGAATATTTGACATAGAGTTGATGTAATGATCTGTCAACTCTTCCAAATTGTTCATGTTAGGGGGAGGCTCCAGCATATTCTTGCTCAAGTTGGATAGATTAGAGATTTTGTTGTCTCTGAGATTACGAGCAAGCTGTTTGTTTTTGAGTGGTTGGCCTTGTCTGAGCAATACCTTTTACAGAATGTGAAAGGAGATTTGGTGATGATCCGACCAATCACAGGGTACAATGTCATCAAGTTGAATGATGTGATCTCTAGCTATGATAAGGTCAAGGGTAGCGCCCTTGTAGTGGGTGGGTCCATTGCATGCCTGAATGAAGCTGAGGTCAGAGGGGAAAGCCTTAAAGGAGCAAACTAGTAGATCATTTGTGAAATTCCTGTGAAGGTTGAAGTCACTGAGGAAGATATGGTTAGGGTGGAGGGCCGAGCAAGCAGAGATGGTTTTGATGAAGCAAAGCTTCGCATTTGCGACTTGCTTTTGTCATGAACCTCGTTCGTGTGTAACAACGTAATAATTTGTACGTCTTACTAACGTTTATTTTATGTTTAAACGAGGTCCACGAAGCTTGCCTATGTGTTTTACTAAAATAATTAATTCGAGTCTTTAAAATGGCCGCTGCTTGGAAGTAAGTGTCTGCGCATGCGTCAGTCACACTCACGTGTCCTGATGTGTTTGCAGGTTTGGAGGGAAATAGTCGCGCATGCGTAATGCATAGCTTTGCCAGTAACGTGGTACTGCTCGTGCCACTGCTCTTGTACTCGTATGTATGTAGCTAACATTTAGACTGCATAAGTATATTTCTTAGTGATAAGTTGAAAGTACAAACCCTGTGATGTGTTTTCATAATGTTATTTCTATGTATTAATTTGTTCTCGCTTACTTTTCATGTGCCGCGGGGAATGGGGGTCTGACTGAGCCGAAAGCCATCTTGGAGGTCCTTAATGCGCATGACCATCTGCCTGGGGAGACGGCAACCTTGGCTGGTGGAACTCAGCCAGCTGGCAGGGATGGGCAAGATGCTCCTGAGAACTGACCTGGGAACTCAGCAGGACAGAGTCATGTGTCCCCATTTTGAAACAATGTACACTTGTCACTGTATTTCCCTGGACTTTTCTCGTGAGAACCCCAATCTCGCTAGGCGGTACCCAGAGATGTAAATAGGGCCTCCAAATACTGTGTTCTGATTGGTGTGTTACCCAAATCCTATCTTAGGACCAATCCAAATTGAGGGATTCTGACACTTTGCAACATTGGGGGGTGGTACACCGTCCCCAAACTGTATATCTACCCTGGGTTCACCTAGGGAATTGTCCGACTTGTCTGGTTTAGCTGACCTGTCACTGACCCATCGTACTCAATAGGTGACTGAAGATACAGAGAGCTGTGGAGCACTCTGTCCGAAATTGACCATAGACTAAGGTTTTACTGGACCTTAAAGTGTTGGCGAAGCACTTTGCTGGGAGTTCGCTGACCCAATCGGGGTCTTGATCGATAGCTGCAGAGAGGGTGGAACGCAGGCGTTGCTTCCGAACTGCGGGTGCGGTCCTGTCCTGAGCGGTCCTGTCCTGAGGGTTTCCTGTCCTGTCCTGAGGTCCTGTTCTGATTCCTAATCTGAGGGTATCCTGTCCTGTCCTGGGTGTCCATTCTGCACCTGCTGTCCTTTGAGGGGTATCCTTCCTTGAGGGTTTCCTGTCCTTAACTGACCCGTGGCCAGGGTTTGGTTTCCACACCAGTCTAGGTAAATATTGCTCTAAGTTCTTTAAACTTGCACCTTTCTATTTTTCTGTCTTTGGCTTCAATAAAGACACACCTTTGCATATGTTGATTTTTCCATGCTTTTGCCGCAATTATTGAAACGTAAAGTCATTTGCATATTTTCATAAACGTGTTTCCATGTTCCCCTACCTGTTAGAAATCATATTTTGCATTGCAGTTTGTTATTTCCTGATATGGTCTAGAACGGCCTTACTTAATCAAAGAACTTTTGCCCTAATTGCATAGCGTTTCCTGTTACATCTCATATTAGCATTTCCATGATTACCCTGACTTTATTTCTCTATAGTTATGTACTTTTCATTATCTTGTTTATCGATTGCCTTATTCTTGTGAACCTAATGCTTACTGAGAACGAACTTTAGATAAAGACTTTAAAACTTCCAGTTGTCCGTGGTCATTTTACAAAAGTATTGAATGTCATTTTGAGTTTGTATTTTGCTGCCTTTCCTTTTACAGCTAGCTCCCTGATCCGTTGAGGTCATAGGTACCCGTGTCGGTGGATGGTAAGTCGGGTACTCTGAGTAATAACAGTAGGGAATTCACACAAATTGGTAGCAGCCCGTGAAGTCGCCCGGTCAATGTATATTGTAAATTGAAAGTATATGGGCCCGAAGCCGGAAACGGCGAAAATTATTGGCTGGGTGACCTCGCGCGCTCTATCAGTTTTTCTGGTAGCAGAGGATGGTTAGGGACTAGTTGAAGGTTAGGCAGGATTAGTTAGGCTAGCTAAGTTGGTAGCTGCTAGTATATTAATGCTGCTATAAGAGCGGCCGTTCCGAGGGACCTGATCAATCTCTTGTGAATACGCTGCTTTGAAATTCATGAATTGTTTTATCATTGTTATTCTTGTTCTTATATTGTTATATATATTAATCCATGCGTTTGTAAACCGTATCGTTCAGTGTTGTCCGAACTCCCCGGGGAATTGAAAAGGCAAGTGGTGAATAGAATCCATTGCTTTGAGGTCGCAGGCTTAAGGAAAGTTAGGTGCAGGTTACGATAACCGGGAAGCACTAACTAGGGTTTTTCTGAATACGTGTGTGAATAAATGTCAGTAACGAGGTTCATTGGCAAAATTCCCATAGTGGCGTAACCTAGTAAGGGTCACATCGGAAGAGTAGCAGGTTCCTCGGAGCTTGGGTGAAAGCAGAGGGGTCCGCTGGGAAACCTTAGACTCGGATATATCCCGGAGAAGTGGATGAGTTTAGGGGAATAACAGGTTCACTGATGCTAGAGTGAAGGGTAGGCGGAAGAGATCTACCCGCAGCGTGTGAAAAGTAAATGGAAGTAGTTTACTTGCAGTAAAAGAAATCTTTCCTGTCTAGACACTTGAGCACTGTGGCGAATGTGTATTTGTTGTTAAATAACCAAGCACTAGCACTTTAGAAAGAAAGAAAGTTTCCGTTACCTTGTGAAGGGAGGGAGTCAGCCGCGAAGCGTCTCTGACGTCACTCCGTGCCGCACTGGGATTGATAGAAGCAGCGGGCGGGTAGCGGGGCTGGAATTGTAAAGGAGGGGTGAAGCGCCGGAGCGTGAGGACAGTCTCACGAAGGGGCCGCGCACCCATTGGCCGAAATTATTTGAACGCGGGCACCCCATTGGTCGCACAGAATTGCAAGACGCGTTCTGATTGGAGGTGACTTTGTAAACAGAGTTAAGCGTAGAAATCGTATGTGGCACTCGTATTGTCCAGAGACTAGACCCGATCCAAGAAGCCAAGGGTTTGAAAGGGATCAGTGGAAAGCCAAGAGATACAATATTATGTACGGAACTAAGAGAAAAATGTCCCTTGTAAATAGGGTAAAAAATTATTTCAAAACGGACAAACCGATTAAGTCCAGAGAGGGCGTTATTGTCCCGCCACCGAATACTCCCGCCTCGTTCATGATGTTTGACCGAGGGTACAATACCTGTGTGTGGTTGGAAAATTGGGTAAAGTACACAAAAGATGACGGAATATTGGCTTTTCCGTTAGACGGTACTTTCAATGGCAGGATTTTATTTAATTTGAGAACCCGCATGAATGAATTGCATCCCAGACCGAGACTAACGCAGTATGAGGCATTAGAGGAATGGGAGATTGAGGCTTTTGAAAGAGAGAAACCCCGGTTGGACAAAGGTCTGACCAAGTGGTACCCAAGGCTGAAACAAGAGACCAGGGATAAAAGGATGAAACAGTGGAGACAGAGCATGATTGTTGAGGGTCTGTTTCCCATGATGCCAGCGGGTACCCCTTCTGCGGGAGAGAAAAAGACAGAAAAGAGTAAGCACTGGGGAGCGCTTGGGGAGTCAGACGATGAATTATTAGATGACATTTTTACGCGAAGCCCGCCCCCTTATAATGAGGGAGCCCGACCTTACAGTACAGGAGAGAATCCCCAGCGTCCATCTATTAAGGAGGAGGATAGATCCCTAGGTAGAGGGGGAGGTGGCCAGGTACTGCCCTATTTTGAGAATCCCGGACCCGCGGAGGTACGAGATATATATCCTAGAATGCCCGTGAGCCCGGAGGAAAAATATTCCCGTGAAAGAGCCTTTTTCCCCAGACCTCTTTATGAAAACGAAGAAAAGCCATTAAGTTCAGGAATGCCCTTTGTACAGCCTCCATATGGGGAAGAGCGCAGGTCATTTGGCGCAGGAACTTTGTTCCCTAAACCAAATTATGGTGGAGGACCAAGTGAAACGCATCCTACTGCCCCGAGTTTTACCCCTCACCTGACCCCACAGATAATACCTGACCGAGCATTAGGAAGAGTACTAGATGAAAGGGAACAAGAGGCCATAGCTAGACAGAGGACAGAAATAATTCAGAAGATCTCCCAGTTAAATGCCAGTCCTGAGGCTTTGACTATTCCGGTAACAATCGGACCAGTGGTTCCGTTGTATGGGAATAATCAGGGAAGTCCAAACCCTCCAGTTATGAACCCAATCATGGCCCCGCCGAGGCAGGAGCCCCTACTGATAGACGATCAGTCCAGTGAGTGCGAGTCTGAAGTTGTGTTCTTGGACCTGCCAAACAAACAGAACGGAAAGGGAGTGCAGAAGAGGCAAAATCCTTTTAATACGAAAGAAATTAAGTTAGAATCAACGTCAGGTACTAGGAGTGTTTCTTTGGTAACTCCGGAAGAAATTGAAAATTGGAGTCGTGAATTAGAAAAACAGACTCCGCAAACGAAACCTTTAGACCTCTACAAACTGAGGGTAGAAATAGAGGAATTAATGGCAGGAAATGTGGGATTGGACAGATTAAATACCTACTCTGAAGAAGAGTTACTGTTTATGTGTAAAAGCCTTACCAGGAGTACCAGGGTGCTCCACGAAAAACTGACAGACACTGCAGCTAGTATGGGGGTAGATATTTCCAGATCCAAGCCCTTGCAAAAGCCCTACCGAGCTGAATTCTCAGACAAAGATATAGAGAACTTGAATGTGTCAGGGAAGAAGTTGCAGATTAAAGAGTTGCTAGCCATTTTGCAAAAATGGGGAGACGTGGAAAAATGGAGAAGCAGGTGGGCACGAAAGAAAGATGAGGCTCGATCCAGACAAGCGACCCCTGAGTTCCCTTTGAGAGAAGTAGACAAGCCAGAAACGTTATGCCCCATGCGTGAAGTACCAGGTGGGAGGTATGTGCACGTTCCATGGTCCAGACAGGATATTGTGTCCTTTACTAACGATTTCCCGAAATTGCGCGAAAAGCCAGTTGACTGGTATCGGCAAGTGGAAAGGTTCGTAAAGGTGCAAAAATGCCTGTGGAAAGACCTGGATGGATTTTTCGACATTGTGGTCCCGGTAGATCTTTGGACCGAGTGTAAAATAGCCATAGGCTGGCCTAGTGAGGAGTACCCGAGGGACTCTAACACAGGGGAGCCGTCGATTGAAGTGATGAAAAAATACGAACAAGTAATGCTGCATTTGAAAAATAAGGTGCCCGCAAAGGAAACTGATTGGACCAGGATAGATAGAACCACTCAGGAGAGAGACGAGACAGTGCACTCCTATTATGAAAGGCTGTTGCAGGTGTTTAAAACATACAGTGGTATAGATAACATCGAGATGAAGGATATGACGCATTTCATTTACAGGTTTGTAAACGGTTTAAGGCCTGAAATTTGTCAGTGGATAAAAGATAACAAAATTTGTTGGCACTCCAAAAAGATAGACGAGGCCCTGCGGTACGCAAAGTACTGCGAGGACGAGATGGCAGAAAAGAAAAAGGCTCTCAAGGAAAAGGTCATGTGGGCTCAAGTGAAGCTCGCAGAACAGCAGGAAAAACAGTTGAGTAATATGGTAAAAAACACTCAGAACCAAGGTCCTGGGGGTGGGGGAGGAGGTAAGCCCCGGCCCAAAATGAGCAGGGAAGAGGCTATGAAGAAATTTCCCTGTCACCAGTGCGGAGAAATTGGACACTGGCGTAACGAGTGTCCTTATTTGCCTGACGATAACCCCAAAACACCTGATTTAACTCCACAGACGCAGAAAGAAAGACCAAGAAAGACTCAACCACAGGTAAAAACGGTTCAGGTGCCCCGAGCTCCAAAGCAAGTACATAAGGGAAAAGGCACAGAGGGTGATGAGATAGAAGTCTGGGAAAGCAATGAGAACAGAAATGCAGCAACTTCGCAGTATTTGTTAAATGATACCTTCCTTTGTGATGAACAGTACTGACAGGGCCTGAGAGGGGAGGACGAGGAGTGCGTACTTGGCGCCTCCTTGCCGGTAGACCAGTCCGGACCATACATTGAAGGAAAGGTTGACGGAAATGATGTCACTTTTCTGTTGGACACTGGCGCTACCCGTTCTACTGTGAGAACAGTGGACGTTCCAAACCTACCCCTCTCGGGAGAAGCCATCCAAGTAGTAGGTGTATCTAATCAATTGATTAGTACTCCTGTTACCAAGCCCATGGAGATCTCAATTGGAAACTTTAAAGAAATGCATAGATTTGTCGTTTGTGACACCAGTCCAGTGAACTTACTGGGACGTGATTTGCTGTGCAAAATGAACTGTACCATCTTTTGCACACCAAAGGGTGTTGAAATTCCGACCCCAGATGAAGACGGCATTTATAAATTAATGTTAATTAGACCTGACTCAGAAATTAAACGAATGACCATGCAGGATTTGCCCAAAGAACTCCAAGAAGCAGTGAAGCCAGAGGTATGGGACTTTACTGGGAAAGATGTAGGGTTAATGAAAAACGTGGACCCCATACAGATAGCAATCAAGGACAATGCAGTATATCCCAATACTAAACCCTACAGGATGAATGCAGAAGTGAGAGCAGGTGTCACTCTGGAAATACAGAAATTGCTAGAAGGAAACATCATACAGGAAGTAATGAGTAGCCCATGTAACTCACCGATTATGGGTATCAAGAAGCCTAGTGGCAAGTACAGAGTAGTGCAGGACCTACGAAAAGTCAACAAGATAGTAGTCCCCTGCTGCCCTATTGTCCCGAACCCAGCAGTGATTCTGTATCAGATTCCCTGGGATGCTGAGTGGTTCACTGTGATAGACCTGTGTCATGCATTCTTTTCCATTCCCTTGCATCCAGATAGCAAATTTCTTTTCTCATTTGCCTTCAATGGTCACGTGTATGTCTGGAACCGGGTCCCTCAAGGGTACACAGAGAGCCCCTCTATCTTTAATCAGATCTTGAAAAAATGTTTGGAAACTTTGGTCTTACCTGGGAACTCTGTCCTAGTGCAATACATAGACGACCTCTTGGTGGCGTCTAAAAGTCATAAGGATTGTGTGATTGACACCATTGCCCTACTGAATCACCTGAGTGAGAAGGGACATAAAGTGGCCCCTGACAAATTACAGTTCTGTGCAAAATCAGTGAAATATCTGGGGCACCAGATAGAGAAAGGTGTCAGAAAGGTAACGTCAGAAAGAGTGCGAATAATTCAAAAGATGCAGTTACCCCGTACTCAGAAAGAGATCAGAATGTTCCTGGGAGTGATAGGATACTGCAGGCAATGGATTCTGGGATTTGCAGTCCTAGCTAGGCCCTTGATAAAAATGACCAAGAGAGGAACACCAGATATTGTAGAATGGGATGATGAAAGCTTAACAGCCTTCACCAAACTGCGAGATTGTCTGTGTACAGCTCCTGCATTGGGAATGCCAGACTATTCCAAAGAATTTGCCCTATTCTGTGACACTCGCGATAATTGCGCGTTGTCAGTCCTAACTCAAGAACATGGCACAACCAGAAGGCCTGTGGCATATTTTTCTGCCACCCTGGATCCAGTGGCTGCTGGATTACCAGGTTGTCTGAAAGCAGTAGCTGCTACCTGCGCAAGTTTAGAGCAGAGTGAGTCCATTGTCATGGGACATCCTGTAACTGTGTATGTTCCACATGGAGTGGTAATATTACTGACCAGAACAAAAACTCAGTATCTCACCCCTAGTCGGCTGACTAAATATGAGAGGATTATGTGGGTGCTGCAAATGTAAACATTGTTAGGTGCAGTATTTTGAACCCTGCCACTTTACTCCCCGACCCAATGGATATGGAAGGTGGAGTGGATGATGAGCATGATTGCATTGATTTAACAGAATTCAATACCAAGCCACGCCCAGACATTAAAGAAACACCATTGCCTGAGCATGACAAGGAATTATTTGTGGATGGTTCATGTCTAAGACATGAACAAGGAGGCCTGAGTGCTGCCTATGCGGTAGTCTCCTTAACGAAAATTGAAGAAGCAGGTTATCTATTTGATATAAAGTCTGCACAAGTAGCCGAATTGATTGCTATGATAAAAGCTTGCAAAATTGGGAAAAACCTACGCATAACAGTGTATACTGACAGTCAGTACTGTTATGGGGTTGTGCATGACTTTGGCCAGTTATGGCTACAGAGGGAGTTCCTGACTTCATCAGGTACCCCTATTCGAAATGGAAAAGTTGTTCAAGACCTTTTAGAGGCAATCCAGTTACCAAAGGAACTGGCAGTGGTAAAGTGTGTTGCTCATAAGAAGGGCATGGACACTGTATCACTGGGAAATGATTTTGCTGATCGAGTGGCCCAATGGTGCGCCAGAGATCGGTATATCATAAATCCAAAGCGAGGGGGGCCAGGAATCAGCTGCCAACTTCAGGTGTTTGAAGAAGTGCCTACATGGGATGAAGTGAAAGAGTGGCAGCAGGCGGCACCTTGGCAAAAGAGAGAGAAGTGGAAGGAAGATGGGTGTCGACCAAGACGTGTGGATGGGGTCATCTTGGGCCCAACTGGTATGCCTGTGTTACCTAGACACTTACTTAGCACAATGGCGAGATTGATACATGAAGGATCACACATTGGTAGGGACGCCATGATTCTAGTGTTCCAACAGACTTGGTACAGTAAAAAGTTCAGGAAAGTAGCAGAGTCCCTCTGCCAGAGGTGCCTGTCATGTCAAAAGATGAACCCAGGCAAGAAAACTGTGGTGGAACTGGGAAAAATTGGGAGGTCAGGGGGTCCCTTTGTGAGAATACAGATTGATTTCATCACCATGCCCCGTTGTGAAGGGAAGCGATATGTCCTTGTCATGGTCTGTTTATTTTCGAAGTGGGTGGAAGCTTTCCCTACTCCCCAAAATGACGCAAAAACAGTAGCTAAGTGTTTACTAAAAGAACTGATACCTAGGTTCGGGGTTCCAGTCACTATTGAATCAGATCAAGGCTCACATTTTCAGAATGAGGTGATCGCCGAACTCTGTAAGGCCTTTGGAATATCACAAAAGCTTCACTGTGCATACCGTCCAGAGGCTTCTGGAATAGTGGAACAAGTAAATGGAACTATCAAAAACAGACTAGCAAAACTGTGTGATGCATCTGGCATGACCTGGGTGAAGGCCCTGCCCCTGGTCCTGATGGGACTCAGAAGTGTTCCTGACCGCAAGACAGGCCTAAGTCCCCATGAAATCATTATGGGAAGAGTGATGAGACAAGCATGGGTGCCAGGAAGCAAACTGTTGAGTATTACTGATGATTTGGTGCTTGAATACTGCAAGAGATTGGGTGACCAAGTGCGTTCTATCTCTCGCCAGATCGGAGAAGACGCCATCCTCAATCCAACGACTCCTCTCCACAAACTGGTCCCGGGGGACTGGGTCAAGATAAAGAAGCATACTCGGAAGAGCTGCCTGGAGCCAAGGTGGGGAGAGAAACGTCAGGTGATCCTGGTAACTACCACAGCAGTAAAGTGTGCAGGGGTTCCACGTTGGATACACGCCAGCCACATCCAGAAGGTATTACCAGACGAGGAGCCTGAAGAAGAAGGGCGTCCAGCAGAGGACTCTGCAGGAGCCAGACCAGAAGTAGCTGACGACGTACAGCCCAGTACCAGTCGAGCTGCAGAATCAGCAGACGTTGGCCCAAGAATAGTTGATAACGAACTACCAAGAGCCCAGCCTGCTGAAGGGGTCCAAGAAGCTGAGCCAGAAGTAGCTGAAGACGAGCTGCCGAGCATATGGCCAGAGGAGTGGATTCCATTGATTGATCTCACTGAAGACCCCATTCGAACAAGTGAGAGACTTTGGGAAGGTAGAGAGTGGACTAGAGAGGAAAAGAAAGGCACAGGTGAAGAACCTCAGGATCTTGAGATTCACATCAAAACTGAGGAAGGAGAAGGTCAGACAGGGACAGAACAAGTGATTGATACTCCTCCACTGACTCCTGATGTCGGGAAGGGACAGACTAGACATAGCGTAATAGTTCGAGCAGAAGAAAGTTCAGAGATCGAAGTGCTTGAACAGGATCAGATAGGATTAGAAGAATGTGTTCAGGAAGCAGAAACAGAGACATTTGAAGAGCAAACTCAAGACTCCCCTGAACCAGGCCAGATTAGTAACCAGGCAGAAGAAATAGATGCAAGTCCTGGAACTAGTGAGGTAGGAAGGGACGAAGTAGCAGAATTGCCACAAACTAATGAAAACAAGAGGACAAGAGAAGAAAACGAAGTCCAAGTGCCAACTAAAAGACTTAAGAAAAGAAAGCACATTGAGCCTGGATTTGTCAAGAAATTGAGGCTAAGGATAAAAACGGTAGAAGAAAAACGTGCAGAAGAAAGGAGAAGTGCTCGTATAGCTAAGCAACAAGAAGGTACCTCCAACAGAAGGAGTGATCGAATAAAGAGACAAAACAAAAGGTACAAGTCACCTGAATGGACACTTGTGTTGGAAGACTTTGAAGATCTTGATATAACTGACGAGAGCGACGGAGAACCCGTCCCTGAGTACTCTGCCGAAGAAGAAGACGAGCCACCGTGAATTTGCACAAAGTAAGCTACTCGTGTAAAGTCACAAAGAGGGGTCGAGAAACTTCTTCTGAGCCAAAATGTCTGATTCAAGCGTGAATGGTAGACCTAGTCGCAGCTGTTGCAAAACTTGCTGCAAGGTATGTGTATGTAGTATAGTTGTCCTGATATTAGTTTGGATAGGACTAACAATTTTCATTCCCTTTGCTGTGAGCAAAAATACTAATATTGTCCCTACTGAAATTGTAAATACTGACAGTGAGGAGCTGACAACACAGAGTGTAGCAAGACATGAGAGAACACTGAGACAAACAAAACAAGACTTAGAAGCATCAGATGAGGGAGGACTACATTATCACGGAGTTAAGAGCAGGACACACTTAAATGTTTTCGCAAACTTGTTAATACACTATGTAGAGACTATGGAAATTGAAGATTGCTATGTCTGCATGAAGCTACCTACCTCTGTAGCCGAAGGCGTGACATACCATCACCTGCCCTTGACATATGGAATCTCCTGTAGCATTTTAGCTAGTTTATTTTACAAAAGAGGACCGTTACAGTACTATTACTCTAACAATGACGTGATCTTTTCTGAACTTCCTATACGTGGGAACTTGAATCCTGTACATACCAAAAGTGACGTTACTCGCTATATGGGCGAATACTTTCTGACTATAGGTAATATCGACATAGGTGACGCACACAGAGATAACTTGACTTGTCTTTGCGTGAGCAGGAAAAGATGTTCCTGAACATGGCAGAGAAAAGGAGAATTAAAATACAAAGAAAGGCAGATGACGAAAAACAGAAAAGACCAAGATGGGCAGAGAACATGGAAGGCACCTCAACTGGTGGGGCGGGTCCTGCTCTGTTGCTGGATTTTGAAAAGAAAGGCAAGCTATGTCTTCACCGCGAGAAGACTAGCTATTATAATAACATTTTCATTGGTTCCAGTGAATGCGAACATAATTACAAGGTAATTGGAGGTTGGGGTTTCAAAAATGGGTCAGAGCCTGTGTTTCCTGGAATTTATTATATTTGTGGGGACAAGGCTTATTTCAAATTGCCGGATCACTGGTATGGAAGCTGCTACTTTGGCATTGTCTTCCCGAAAATATACCATGTGAATGGAGTTGCTGGAAGCAGTGAAAATACTAATGGCTTAGTGCGTAGTAAAAGAGAAAGTGTAGGTGAAATAATGGGTAGTATTTTCAGTGCACTGATACCTGGAGTGGGAGTGGTTCTGAACACTCACAGAATTTGCAAATTGTCTACTATAGTGGATGTGTTGTCTACTGACACAGCTCATGGATTCCTGCTGGTCAATACCGAAATGGTTGCGATCCGATCAATGGTTTTGCAGAACAGACTTGCTCTTGACACCTTATTAGCGAAAGAGGGCGGAGTCTGCCGGATGTTGAAGGTGCAACATTGTTGCACTTATATTCCGGACAAAAGTGTACAGCTCAAAAGATACGTGAAAAACATTACTAATTTGGAAAAGGAACTCAAACCACTCGAAGTTGATAGTGCCTGGAAGAGACTGGTGGATGGTCTCTCAAATGTAGGTCATTGGCTTGCTAGCGTAGGTAAAAGCTTATTGTTTAAGGTACTAATGCCAATTGGAATTATAGGTCTCATCCTATTCTTCATATTTGTCTGTTGCAAATGTCGTAAGCACACCAGAAAGCATCAAGTGAATGCAAGAGGGGTGAAACGAAGTGTGGATGAACTTGAATTGGAGGAGATAAATAATCAGATATACAAAAGGGTGAAGAATTCTCACCCTACCAAAGATGAGAAAGAAAAGTTGAACAGATTGTTGGAAGAGATAGAGCTGTATAAGGTGTGAGAAGTTGGCATCTGGTTCCATTTATTTTGTGATGATAGTAAATATCATCAAAGAGGGGATTGATGAAGCAAAGCTTCGCATTTGCGACTTGCTTTTGTCATGAACCTCGTTCGTGTGTAACAACGTAATAATTTGTACGTCTTACTAACGTTTATTTTATGTTTAAACGAGGTCCACGAAGCTTGCCTATGTGTTTTACTAAAATAATTAATTCGAGTCTTTAAAATGGCCGCTGCTTGGAAGTAAGTGTCTGCGAATGCGTCAGTCACACTCACGTGTCCTGATGTGTTTGCAGGTTTGGAGGGAAATAGTCGCGCATGCGTAATGCATAGCTTTGCCAGTAACGTGGTACTGCTCGTGCCACTGCTCTTGTACTCGTATGTATGTAGCTAACATTTAGACTGCATAAGTATATTTCTTAGTGATAAGTTGAAAGTACAAACCCTGTGATGTGTTTTCATAATGTTATTTCTATGTATTAATTTGTTCTCGCTTACTTTTCATGTGCCGCGGGGAATGGGGGTCTGACTGAGCCGAAAGCCATCTTGGAGGTCCTTAATGCGCATGACCATCTGCCTGGGGAGACGGCAACCTTGGCTGGTGGAACTCAGCCAGCTGGCAGGGATGGGCAAGATGCTCCTGAGAACTGACCTGGGAACTCAGCAGGACAGAGTCATGTGTCCCCATTTTGAAACAATGTACACTTGTCACTGTATTTCCCTGGACTTTTCTCGTGAGAACCCCAATCTCGCTAGGCGGTACCCAGAGATGTAAATAGGGCCTCCAAATACTGTGTTCTGATTGGTGTGTTACCCAAATCCTATCTTAGGACCAATCCAAATTGAGGGATTCTGACACTTTGCAACATTGGGGGGTGGTACACCGTCCCCAAACTGTATATCTACCCTGGGTTCACCTAGGGAATTGTCCGACTTGTCTGGTTTAGCTGACCTGTCACTGACCCATCGTACTCAATAGGTGACTGAAGATACAGAGAGCTGTGGAGCACTCTGTCCGAAATTGACCATAGACTAAGGTTTTACTGGACCTTAAAGTGTTGGCGAAGCACTTTGCTGGGAGTTCGCTGACCCAATCGGGGTCTTGATCGATAGCTGCAGAGAGGGTGGAACGCAGGCGTTGCTTCCGAACTGCGGGTGCGGTCCTGTCCTGAGCGGTCCTGTCCTGAGGGTTTCCTGTCCTGTCCTGAGGTCCTGTCCTGATTCCTAATCTGAGGGTATCCTGTCCTGTCCTGGGTGTCCATTCTGCACCTGCTGTCCTTTGAGGGGTATCCTTCCTTGAGGGTTTCCTGTCCTTAACTGACCCGTGGCCAGGGTTTGGTTTCCACACCAGTCTAGGTAAATATTGCTCTAAGTTCTTTAAACTTGCACCTTTCTATTTTTCTGTCTTTGGCTTCAATAAAGACACACCTTTGCATATGTTGATTTTTCCATGCTTTTGCCGCAATTATTGAAACGTAAAGTCATTTGCATATTTTCATAAACGTGTTTCCATGTTCCCCTACCTGTTAGAAATCATATTTTGCATTGCAGTTTGTTATTTCCTGATATGGTCTAGAACGGCCTTACTTAATCAAAGAACTTTTGCCCTAATTGCATAGCGTTTCCTGTTACATCTCATATTAGCATTTCCATGATTACCCTGACTTTATTTCTCTATAGTTATGTACTTTTCATTATCTTGTTTATCGATTGCCTTATTCTTGTGAACCTAATGCTTACTGAGAACGAACTTTAGATAAAGACTTTAAAACTTCCAGTTGTCCGTGGTCATTTTACAAAAGTATTGAATGTCATTTTGAGTTTGTATTTTGCTGCCTTTCCTTTTACAGCTAGCTCCCTGATCCGTTGAGGTCATAGGTACCCGTGTCGGTGGATGGTAAGTCGGGTACTCTGAGTAATAACAGTAGGGAATTCACACAAATTGGTAGCAGCCCGTGAAGTCGCCCGGTCAATGTATATTGTAAATTGAAAGTATATGGGCCCGAAGCCGGAAACGGCGAAAATTATTGGCTGGGTGACCTCGCGCGCTCTATCAGTTTTTCTGGTAGCAGAGGATGGTTAGGGACTAGTTGAAGGTTAGGCAGGATTAGTTAGGCTAGCTAAGTTGGTAGCTGCTAGTATATTAATGCTGCTATAAGAGCGGCCGTTCCGAGGGACCTGATCAATCTCTTGTGAATACGCTGCTTTGAAATTCATGAATTGTTTTATCATTGTTATTCTTGTTCTTATATTGTTATATATATTAATCCATGCGTTTGTAAACCGTATCGTTCAGTGTTGTCCGAACTCCCCGGGGAATTGAAAAGGCAAGTGGTGAATAGAATCCATTGCTTTGAGGTCGCAGGCTTAAGGAAAGTTAGGTGCAGGTTACGATAACCGGGAAGCACTAACTAGGGTTTTTCTGAATACGTGTGTGAATAAATGTCAGTAACGAGGTTCATTGGCAAAATTCCCATAGTGGCGTAACCTAGTAAGGGTCACATCGGAAGAGTAGCAGGTTCCTCGGAGCTTGGGTGAAAGCAGAGGGGTCCGCTGGGAAACCTTAGACTCGGATATATCCCGGAGAAGTGGATGAGTTTAGGGGAATAACAGGTTCACTGATGCTAGAGTGAAGGGTAGGCGGAAGAGATCTACCCGCAGCGTGTGAAAAGTAAATGGAAGTAGTTTACTTGCAGTAAAAGAAATCTTTCCTGTCTAGACACTTGAGCACTGTGGCGAATGTGTATTTGTTGTTAAATAACCAAGCACTAGCACTTTAGAAAGAAAGAAAGTTTCCGTTACCTTGTGAAGGGAGGGAGTCAGCCGCGAAGCGTCTCTGACGTCACTCCGTGCCGCACTGGGATTGATAGAAGCAGCGGGCGGGTAGCGGGGCTGGAATTGTAAAGGAGGGGTGAAGCGCCGGAGCGTGAGGACAGTCTCACGAAGGGGCCGCGCACCCATTGGCCGAAATTATTTGAACGCGGGCACCCCATTGGTCGCACAGAATTGCAAGACGCGTTCTGATTGGAGGTGACTTTGTAAACAGAGTTAAGCGTAGAAATCGTATGTGGCACTCGTATTGTCCAGAGACTAGACCCGATCCAAGAAGCCAAGGGTTTGAAAGGGATCAGTGGAAAGCCAAGAGATACAATATTATGTACGGAACTAAGAGAAAAATGTCCCTTGTAAATAGGGTAAAAAATTATTTCAAAACGGACAAACCGATTAAGTCCAGAGAGGGCGTTATTGTCCCGCCACCGAATACTCCCGCCTCGTTCATGATGTTTGACCGAGGGTACAATACCTGTGTGTGGTTGGAAAATTGGGTAAAGTACACAAAAGATGACGGAATATTGGCTTTTCCGTTAGACGGTACTTTCAATGGCAGGATTTTATTTAATTTGAGAACCCGCATGAATGAATTGCATCCCAGACCGAGACTAACGCAGTATGAGGCATTAGAGGAATGGGAGATTGAGGCTTTTGAAAGAGAGAAACCCCGGTTGGACAAAGGTCTGACCAAGTGGTACCCAAGGCTGAAACAAGAGACCAGGGATAAAAGGATGAAACAGTGGAGACAGAGCATGATTGTTGAGGGTCTGTTTCCCATGATGCCAGCGGGTACCCCTTCTGCGGGAGAGAAAAAGACAGAAAAGAGTAAGCACTGGGGAGCGCTTGGGGAGTCAGACGATGAATTATTAGATGACATTTTTACGCGAAGCCCGCCCCCTTATAATGAGGGAGCCCGACCTTACAGTACAGGAGAGAATCCCCAGCGTCCATCTATTAAGGAGGAGGATAGATCCCTAGGTAGAGGGGGAGGTGGCCAGGTACTGCCCTATTTTGAGAATCCCGGACCCGCGGAGGTACGAGATATATATCCTAGAATGCCCGTGAGCCCGGAGGAAAAATATTCCCGTGAAAGAGCCTTTTTCCCCAGACCTCTTTATGAAAACGAAGAAAAGCCATTAAGTTCAGGAATGCCCTTTGTACAGCCTCCATATGGGGAAGAGCGCAGGTCATTTGGCGCAGGAACTTTGTTCCCTAAACCAAATTATGGTGGAGGACCAAGTGAAACGCATCCTACTGCCCCGAGTTTTACCCCTCACCTGACCCCACAGATAATACCTGACCGAGCATTAGGAAGAGTACTAGATGAAAGGGAACAAGAGGCCATAGCTAGACAGAGGACAGAAATAATTCAGAAGATCTCCCAGTTAAATGCCAGTCCTGAGGCTTTGACTATTCCGGTAACAATCGGACCAGTGGTTCCGTTGTATGGGAATAATCAGGGAAGTCCAAACCCTCCAGTTATGAACCCAATCATGGCCCCGCCGAGGCAGGAGCCCCTACTGATAGACGATCAGTCCAGTGAGTGCGAGTCTGAAGTTGTGTTCTTGGACCTGCCAAACAAACAGAACGGAAAGGGAGTGCAGAAGAGGCAAAATCCTTTTAATACGAAAGAAATTAAGTTAGAATCAACGTCAGGTACTAGGAGTGTTTCTTTGGTAACTCCGGAAGAAATTGAAAATTGGAGTCGTGAATTAGAAAAACAGACTCCGCAAACGAAACCTTTAGACCTCTACAAACTGAGGGTAGAAATAGAGGAATTAATGGCAGGAAATGTGGGATTGGACAGATTAAATACCTACTCTGAAGAAGAGTTACTGTTTATGTGTAAAAGCCTTACCAGGAGTACCAGGGTGCTCCACGAAAAACTGACAGACACTGCAGCTAGTATGGGGGTAGATATTTCCAGATCCAAGCCCTTGCAAAAGCCCTACCGAGCTGAATTCTCAGACAAAGATATAGAGAACTTGAATGTGTCAGGGAAGAAGTTGCAGATTAAAGAGTTGCTAGCCATTTTGCAAAAATGGGGAGACGTGGAAAAATGGAGAAGCAGGTGGGCACGAAAGAAAGATGAGGCTCGATCCAGACAAGCGACCCCTGAGTTCCCTTTGAGAGAAGTAGACAAGCCAGAAACGTTATGCCCCATGCGTGAAGTACCAGGTGGGAGGTATGTGCACGTTCCATGGTCCAGACAGGATATTGTGTCCTTTACTAACGATTTCCCGAAATTGCGCGAAAAGCCAGTTGACTGGTATCGGCAAGTGGAAAGGTTCGTAAAGGTGCAAAAATGCCTGTGGAAAGACCTGGATGGATTTTTCGACATTGTGGTCCCGGTAGATCTTTGGACCGAGTGTAAAATAGCCATAGGCTGGCCTAGTGAGGAGTACCCGAGGGACTCTAACACAGGGGAGCCGTCGATTGAAGTGATGAAAAAATACGAACAAGTAATGCTGCATTTGAAAAATAAGGTGCCCGCAAAGGAAACTGATTGGACCAGGATAGATAGAACCACTCAGGAGAGAGACGAGACAGTGCACTCCTATTATGAAAGGCTGTTGCAGGTGTTTAAAACATACAGTGGTATAGATAACATCGAGATGAAGGATATGACGCATTTCATTTACAGGTTTGTAAACGGTTTAAGGCCTGAAATTTGTCAGTGGATAAAAGATAACAAAATTTGTTGGCACTCCAAAAAGATAGACGAGGCCCTGCGGTACGCAAAGTACTGCGAGGACGAGATGGCAGAAAAGAAAAAGGCTCTCAAGGAAAAGGTCATGTGGGCTCAAGTGAAGCTCGCAGAACAGCAGGAAAAACAGTTGAGTAATATGGTAAAAAACACTCAGAACCAAGGTCCTGGGGGTGGGGGAGGAGGTAAGCCCCGGCCCAAAATGAGCAGGGAAGAGGCTATGAAGAAATTTCCCTGTCACCAGTGCGGAGAAATTGGACACTGGCGTAACGAGTGTCCTTATTTGCCTGACGATAACCCCAAAACACCTGATTTAACTCCACAGACGCAGAAAGAAAGACCAAGAAAGACTCAACCACAGGTAAAAACGGTTCAGGTGCCCCGAGCTCCAAAGCAAGTACATAAGGGAAAAGGCACAGAGGGTGATGAGATAGAAGTCTGGGAAAGCAATGAGAACAGAAATGCAGCAACTTCGCAGTATTTGTTAAATGATACCTTCCTTTGTGATGAACAGTACTGACAGGGCCTGAGAGGGGAGGACGAGGAGTGCGTACTTGGCGCCTCCTTGCCGGTAGACCAGTCCGGACCATACATTGAAGGAAAGGTTGACGGAAATGATGTCACTTTTCTGTTGGACACTGGCGCTACCCGTTCTACTGTGAGAACAGTGGACGTTCCAAACCTACCCCTCTCGGGAGAAGCCATCCAAGTAGTAGGTGTATCTAATCAATTGATTAGTACTCCTGTTACCAAGCCCATGGAGATCTCAATTGGAAACTTTAAAGAAATGCATAGATTTGTCGTTTGTGACACCAGTCCAGTGAACTTACTGGGACGTGATTTGCTGTGCAAAATGAACTGTACCATCTTTTGCACACCAAAGGGTGTTGAAATTCCGACCCCAGATGAAGACGGCATTTATAAATTAATGTTAATTAGACCTGACTCAGAAATTAAACGAATGACCATGCAGGATTTGCCCAAAGAACTCCAAGAAGCAGTGAAGCCAGAGGTATGGGACTTTACTGGGAAAGATGTAGGGTTAATGAAAAACGTGGACCCCATACAGATAGCAATCAAGGACAATGCAGTATATCCCAATACTAAACCCTACAGGATGAATGCAGAAGTGAGAGCAGGTGTCACTCTGGAAATACAGAAATTGCTAGAAGGAAACATCATACAGGAAGTAATGAGTAGCCCATGTAACTCACCGATTATGGGTATCAAGAAGCCTAGTGGCAAGTACAGAGTAGTGCAGGACCTACGAAAAGTCAACAAGATAGTAGTCCCCTGCTGCCCTATTGTCCCGAACCCAGCAGTGATTCTGTATCAGATTCCCTGGGATGCTGAGTGGTTCACTGTGATAGACCTGTGTCATGCATTCTTTTCCATTCCCTTGCATCCAGATAGCAAATTTCTTTTCTCATTTGCCTTCAATGGTCACGTGTATGTCTGGAACCGGGTCCCTCAAGGGTACACAGAGAGCCCCTCTATCTTTAATCAGATCTTGAAAAAATGTTTGGAAACTTTGGTCTTACCTGGGAACTCTGTCCTAGTGCAATACATAGACGACCTCTTGGTGGCGTCTAAAAGTCATAAGGATTGTGTGATTGACACCATTGCCCTACTGAATCACCTGAGTGAGAAGGGACATAAAGTGGCCCCTGACAAATTACAGTTCTGTGCAAAATCAGTGAAATATCTGGGGCACCAGATAGAGAAAGGTGTCAGAAAGGTAACGTCAGAAAGAGTGCGAATAATTCAAAAGATGCAGTTACCCCGTACTCAGAAAGAGATCAGAATGTTCCTGGGAGTGATAGGATACTGCAGGCAATGGATTCTGGGATTTGCAGTCCTAGCTAGGCCCTTGATAAAAATGACCAAGAGAGGAACACCAGATATTGTAGAATGGGATGATGAAAGCTTAACAGCCTTCACCAAACTGCGAGATTGTCTGTGTACAGCTCCTGCATTGGGAATGCCAGACTATTCCAAAGAATTTGCCCTATTCTGTGACACTCGCGATAATTGCGCGTTGTCAGTCCTAACTCAAGAACATGGCACAACCAGAAGGCCTGTGGCATATTTTTCTGCCACCCTGGATCCAGTGGCTGCTGGATTACCAGGTTGTCTGAAAGCAGTAGCTGCTACCTGCGCAAGTTTAGAGCAGAGTGAGTCCATTGTCATGGGACATCCTGTAACTGTGTATGTTCCACATGGAGTGGTAATATTACTGACCAGAACAAAAACTCAGTATCTCACCCCTAGTCGGCTGACTAAATATGAGAGGATTATGTGGGTGCTGCAAATGTAAACATTGTTAGGTGCAGTATTTTGAACCCTGCCACTTTACTCCCCGACCCAATGGATATGGAAGGTGGAGTGGATGATGAGCATGATTGCATTGATTTAACAGAATTCAATACCAAGCCACGCCCAGACATTAAAGAAACACCATTGCCTGAGCATGACAAGGAATTATTTGTGGATGGTTCATGTCTAAGACATGAACAAGGAGGCCTGAGTGCTGCCTATGCGGTAGTCTCCTTAACGAAAATTGAAGAAGCAGGTTATCTATTTGATATAAAGTCTGCACAAGTAGCCGAATTGATTGCTATGATAAAAGCTTGCAAAATTGGGAAAAACCTACGCATAACAGTGTATACTGACAGTCAGTACTGTTATGGGGTTGTGCATGACTTTGGCCAGTTATGGCTACAGAGGGAGTTCCTGACTTCATCAGGTACCCCTATTCGAAATGGAAAAGTTGTTCAAGACCTTTTAGAGGCAATCCAGTTACCAAAGGAACTGGCAGTGGTAAAGTGTGTTGCTCATAAGAAGGGCATGGACACTGTATCACTGGGAAATGATTTTGCTGATCGAGTGGCCCAATGGTGCGCCAGAGATCGGTATATCATAAATCCAAAGCGAGGGGGGCCAGGAATCAGCTGCCAACTTCAGGTGTTTGAAGAAGTGCCTACATGGGATGAAGTGAAAGAGTGGCAGCAGGCGGCACCTTGGCAAAAGAGAGAGAAGTGGAAGGAAGATGGGTGTCGACCAAGACGTGTGGATGGGGTCATCTTGGGCCCAACTGGTATGCCTGTGTTACCTAGACACTTACTTAGCACAATGGCGAGATTGATACATGAAGGATCACACATTGGTAGGGACGCCATGATTCTAGTGTTCCAACAGACTTGGTACAGTAAAAAGTTCAGGAAAGTAGCAGAGTCCCTCTGCCAGAGGTGCCTGTCATGTCAAAAGATGAACCCAGGCAAGAAAACTGTGGTGGAACTGGGAAAAATTGGGAGGTCAGGGGGTCCCTTTGTGAGAATACAGATTGATTTCATCACCATGCCCCGTTGTGAAGGGAAGCGATATGTCCTTGTCATGGTCTGTTTATTTTCGAAGTGGGTGGAAGCTTTCCCTACTCCCCAAAATGACGCAAAAACAGTAGCTAAGTGTTTACTAAAAGAACTGATACCTAGGTTCGGGGTTCCAGTCACTATTGAATCAGATCAAGGCTCACATTTTCAGAATGAGGTGATCGCCGAACTCTGTAAGGCCTTTGGAATATCACAAAAGCTTCACTGTGCATACCGTCCAGAGGCTTCTGGAATAGTGGAACAAGTAAATGGAACTATCAAAAACAGACTAGCAAAACTGTGTGATGCATCTGGCATGACCTGGGTGAAGGCCCTGCCCCTGGTCCTGATGGGACTCAGAAGTGTTCCTGACCGCAAGACAGGCCTAAGTCCCCATGAAATCATTATGGGAAGAGTGATGAGACAAGCATGGGTGCCAGGAAGCAAACTGTTGAGTATTACTGATGATTTGGTGCTTGAATACTGCAAGAGATTGGGTGACCAAGTGCGTTCTATCTCTCGCCAGATCGGAGAAGACGCCATCCTCAATCCAACGACTCCTCTCCACAAACTGGTCCCGGGGGACTGGGTCAAGATAAAGAAGCATACTCGGAAGAGCTGCCTGGAGCCAAGGTGGGGAGAGAAACGTCAGGTGATCCTGGTAACTACCACAGCAGTAAAGTGTGCAGGGGTTCCACGTTGGATACACGCCAGCCACATCCAGAAGGTATTACCAGACGAGGAGCCTGAAGAAGAAGGGCGTCCAGCAGAGGACTCTGCAGGAGCCAGACCAGAAGTAGCTGACGACGTACAGCCCAGTACCAGTCGAGCTGCAGAATCAGCAGACGTTGGCCCAAGAATAGTTGATAACGAACTACCAAGAGCCCAGCCTGCTGAAGGGGTCCAAGAAGCTGAGCCAGAAGTAGCTGAAGACGAGCTGCCGAGCATATGGCCAGAGGAGTGGATTCCATTGATTGATCTCACTGAAGACCCCATTCGAACAAGTGAGAGACTTTGGGAAGGTAGAGAGTGGACTAGAGAGGAAAAGAAAGGCACAGGTGAAGAACCTCAGGATCTTGAGATTCACATCAAAACTGAGGAAGGAGAAGGTCAGACAGGGACAGAACAAGTGATTGATACTCCTCCACTGACTCCTGATGTCGGGAAGGGACAGACTAGACATAGCGTAATAGTTCGAGCAGAAGAAAGTTCAGAGATCGAAGTGCTTGAACAGGATCAGATAGGATTAGAAGAATGTGTTCAGGAAGCAGAAACAGAGACATTTGAAGAGCAAACTCAAGACTCCCCTGAACCAGGCCAGATTAGTAACCAGGCAGAAGAAATAGATGCAAGTCCTGGAACTAGTGAGGTAGGAAGGGACGAAGTAGCAGAATTGCCACAAACTAATGAAAACAAGAGGACAAGAGAAGAAAACGAAGTCCAAGTGCCAACTAAAAGACTTAAGAAAAGAAAGCACATTGAGCCTGGATTTGTCAAGAAATTGAGGCTAAGGATAAAAACGGTAGAAGAAAAACGTGCAGAAGAAAGGAGAAGTGCTCGTATAGCTAAGCAACAAGAAGGTACCTCCAACAGAAGGAGTGATCGAATAAAGAGACAAAACAAAAGGTACAAGTCACCTGAATGGACACTTGTGTTGGAAGACTTTGAAGATCTTGATATAACTGACGAGAGCGACGGAGAACCCGTCCCTGAGTACTCTGCCGAAGAAGAAGACGAGCCACCGTGAATTTGCACAAAGTAAGCTACTCGTGTAAAGTCACAAAGAGGGGTCGAGAAACTTCTTCTGAGCCAAAATGTCTGATTCAAGCGTGAATGGTAGACCTAGTCGCAGCTGTTGCAAAACTTGCTGCAAGGTATGTGTATGTAGTATAGTTGTCCTGATATTAGTTTGGATAGGACTAACAATTTTCATTCCCTTTGCTGTGAGCAAAAATACTAATATTGTCCCTACTGAAATTGTAAATACTGACAGTGAGGAGCTGACAACACAGAGTGTAGCAAGACATGAGAGAACACTGAGACAAACAAAACAAGACTTAGAAGCATCAGATGAGGGAGGACTACATTATCACGGAGTTAAGAGCAGGACACACTTAAATGTTTTCGCAAACTTGTTAATACACTATGTAGAGACTATGGAAATTGAAGATTGCTATGTCTGCATGAAGCTACCTACCTCTGTAGCTGAAGGCGTGACATACCATCACCTGCCCTTGACATATGGAATCTCCTGTAGCATTTTAGCTAGTTTATTTTACAAAAGAGGACCGTTACAGTACTATTACTCTAACAATGACGTGATCTTTTCTGAACTTCCTATACGTGGGAACTTGAATCCTGTACATACCAAAAGTGACGTTACTCGCTATATGGGCGAATACTTTCTGACTATAGGTAATATCGACATAGGTGACGCACACAGAGATAACTTGACTTGTCTTTGCGTGAGCAGGAAAAGATGTTCCTGAACATGGCAGAGAAAAGGAGAATTAAAATACAAAGAAAGGCAGATGACGAAAAACAGAAAAGACCAAGATGGGCAGAGAACATGGAAGGCACCTCAACTGGTGGGGCGGGTCCTGCTCTGTTGCTGGATTTTGAAAAGAAAGGCAAGCTATGTCTTCACCGCGAGAAGACTAGCTATTATAATAACATTTTCATTGGTTCCAGTGAATGCGAACATAATTACAAGGTAATTGGAGGTTGGGGTTTCAAAAATGGGTCAGAGCCTGTGTTTCCTGGAATTTATTATATTTGTGGGGACAAGGCTTATTTCAAATTGCCGGATCACTGGTATGGAAGCTGCTACTTTGGCATTGTCTTCCCGAAAATATACCATGTGAATGGAGTTGCTGGAAGCAGTGAAAATACTAATGGCTTAGTGCGTAGTAAAAGAGAAAGTGTAGGTGAAATAATGGGTAGTATTTTCAGTGCACTGATACCTGGAGTGGGAGTGGTTCTGAACACTCACAGAATTTGCAAATTGTCTACTATAGTGGATGTGTTGTCTACTGACACAGCTCATGGATTCCTGCTGGTCAATACCGAAATGGTTGCGATCCGATCAATGGTTTTGCAGAACAGACTTGCTCTTGACACCTTATTAGCGAAAGAGGGCGGAGTCTGCCGGATGTTGAAGGTGCAACATTGTTGCACTTATATTCCGGACAAAAGTGTACAGCTCAAAAGATACGTGAAAAACATTACTAATTTGGAAAAGGAACTCAAACCACTCGAAGTTGATAGTGCCTGGAAGAGACTGGTGGATGGTCTCTCAAATGTAGGTCATTGGCTTGCTAGCGTAGGTAAAAGCTTATTGTTTAAGGTACTAATGCCAATTGGAATTATAGGTCTCATCCTATTCTTCATATTTGTCTGTTGCAAATGTCGTAAGCACACCAGAAAGCATCAAGTGAATGCAAGAGGGGTGAAACGAAGTGTGGATGAACTTGAATTGGAGGAGATAAATAATCAGATATACAAAAGGGTGAAGAATTCTCACCCTACCAAAGATGAGAAAGAAAAGTTGAACAGATTGTTGGAAGAGATAGAGCTGTATAAGGTGTGAGAAGTTGGCATCTGGTTCCATTTATTTTGTGATGATAGTAAATATCATCAAAGAGGGGATTGATGAAGCAAAGCTTCGCATTTGCGACTTGCTTTTGTCATGAACCTCGTTCGTGTGTAACAACGTAATAATTTGTACGTCTTACTAACGTTTATTTTATGTTTAAACGAGGTCCACGAAGCTTGCCTATGTGTTTTACTAAAATAATTAATTCGAGTCTTTAAAATGGCCGCTGCTTGGAAGTAAGTGTCTGCGAATGCGTCAGTCACACTCACGTGTCCTGATGTGTTTGCAGGTTTGGAGGGAAATAGTCGCGCATGCGTAATGCATAGCTTTGCCAGTAACGTGGTACTGCTCGTGCCACTGCTCTTGTACTCGTATGTATGTAGCTAACATTTAGACTGCATAAGTATATTTCTTAGTGATAAGTTGAAAGTACAAACCCTGTGATGTGTTTTCATAATGTTATTTCTATGTATTAATTTGTTCTCGCTTACTTTTCATGTGCCGCGGGGAATGGGGGTCTGACTGAGCCGAAAGCCATCTTGGAGGTCCTTAATGCGCATGACCATCTGCCTGGGGAGACGGCAACCTTGGCTGGTGGAACTCAGCCAGCTGGCAGGGATGGGCAAGATGCTCCTGAGAACTGACCTGCGAACTCAGCAGGACAGAGTCATGTGTCCCCATTTTGAAACAATGTACACTTGTCACTGTATTTCCCTGGACTTTTCTCGTGAGAACCCCAATCTCGCTAGGCGGTACCCAGAGATGTAAATAGGGCCTCCAAATACTGTGTTCTGATTGGTGTGTTACCCAAATCCTATCTTAGGACCAATCCAAATTGAGGGATTCTGACACTTTGCAACATTGGGGGGTGGTACACCGTCCCCAAACTGTATATCTACCCTGGGTTCACCTATGGAATTGTCCGACTTGTCTGGTTTAGCTGACCTGTCACTGACCCATCGTACTCAATAGGTGACTGAAGATACAGAGAGCTGCGGAGCACTCTGTCCGAAATTGACCATAGACTAAGGTTCTACTGGACCTTAAAGTGTTGGCGAAGCACTTTGCTGGGAGTTCGCTGACCCAATCGGGGTCTTGATCGATAGCTGCAGAGAGGGTGGAGCGCAGGCGTTGCTTCCGAACTGCGGGTGCGGTCCTGTCCTGAGCGGTCCTGTCCTGAGGGTTTCCTGTCCTGTCCTGAGGTCCTGTCCTGATTCCTAATCTGAGGGTATCCTGTCCTGTCCTGGGTGTCCATTCTGCACCTGCTGTCCTTTGAGGGGTATCCTTCCTTGAGGGTTTCCTGTCCTTAACTGACCCGTGGCCAGGGTTTGGTTTCCACACCAGTCTAGGTAAATATTGCTCTAAGTTCTTTAAACTTGCACCTTTCTATTTTTCTGTCTTTGGCTTCAATAAAGACACACCTTTGCATACGTTGATTTTTCCATGCTTTTGCCGCAATTATTGAAACGTAAAGTCATTTGCATATTTTCATAAACGTGTTTCCATGTTCCCCTACCTGTTAGAAATCATATTTTGCATTGCAGTTTGTCATTTCCTGATATGGTCTAGAACGGCCTTACTTAATCTGTTCAAAGAACTTTTGCCCTAATTGCATAGCGTTTCCTGTTACATCTCATATTAGCATTTCCATGATTACCCTGACTTTATTTCTCTATAGTTATGTACTTTTCATTATCTTGTTTATCGATTGCCTTATTCTTGTGAACCTAATGCTTACTGAGAACGAACTTTAGATAAAGACTTTAAAACTTCCAGTTGTCCGTGGTCATTTTACAAAAGTATTGAATGTCATTTTGAGTTTGTATTTTGCTGCCTTTCCTTTTACAGCTAGCTCCCTGATCCGTTGAGGTCATAGGTACCCGTGTCGGTGGATGGTAAGTCGGGTACTCTGAGTAATAACAGTAGGGAATTCACACAAATTGGTAGCAGCCCGTGAAGTCGCCCGGTCAATGTATATTGTAAATTGAAAGTATATGGGCCCGAAGCCGGAAACGGCGAAAATTATTGGCTGGGTGACCTCGCGCGCTCTATCAGTTTCCATAATTTGCTCTAAGAAACGCAAGTTATCCCCAGAGTGATGATAGATCTTATGAAGCACAAAAAAAATCTTGCACTTGTTCCAAATTTCAGTGACTAGGTGCTCACAGGCAAACAGCAGATCGTTATGAGTCTGTTTCAAAATGAGGCTAGATCCATGAATGCAGGCAATACTCCCCCAGATTTGATAGATCTATCGCATCTGATTCTGTCATAGTCAGGAGGAATTAAGATGTCGAGTATTGCGGAGGAAGAGTCATTGAGCCACATTTCCATAAGAAACAGGAGGTCCAATTCTTGTGAGATGATGAGTTCTGAGATATCCGCTGCATATTTCACTGCGGATCTGTAGTCGAGAAGCATTGATTTGAAATGAGAGTTTGTAGTTGCTTCCACTAGGTGAGACGTGGCGACCTGAAGTAAATTATCCTTATTCATGGATATTAAGTTAACACTAGTTTCTCTAGCGACCGCATAGTCATAAGATAGTAACAGTGCTAGCGTGTCATCATCTGACAGCTGAGGCTGGAACCTAAAGGGTCTAGAATGGAGGTTGGGAAGAGGTCGAGAGGTTCAGCGGGGGTTGCAAGGGTAAGTGACAGAGGACCTTTCCATTCCACCACATATAATACTTGCTGGAGGAGTAGGAAGATCAGTCCCCGGGGGAGGATAAGCTTGCACAACTTCTCATTCTTCAAAGAGCAGTGTAGGTGGATCTGGAGGTTATCCTTTGCAGTAAGGAGGTCCAGCTTTAGTTCAGCCAGTTTCTCCTCAATCAGGCGAAGGCTGTCATAGTCAGGTACCAGCCCAGAATAAGATGATGGGTGAGGCCACTTCTCCTCACAGAGTTTGCACATGGAGATAGACCCCCCACTTGAGTTCAGTTATGGAATCCTTTGGGGGGGTACAATTGGCATAGATGGTGTCAGGGTTCCGAGCAAGACGTTGAGGAGAAAACCTTTGAGGTTGCAAGGAGGGGGCCATGTGCTAGTATCCTGTGCAATGGGTGTAGAGATTGAAGAGGAGGAAGGCTGAGGAGGGTTCAAAGGAAAGGGGGCCCCGAGGTAGTAGCCTGTACAATGGGTGTAGAGATAGAAGAGGAGGAAGTGCAATGGGTGTAGAGATAGAATCACATGCCGATTCACACATCCAAACCAGCAATCTCATATCTGCTCATTCACCCATAGTCATTCACACAGCGCTCACTCTCCAATCCAACCATTCACACCAACTAACTTAACCAAACACTCACTGAAACAGCCACTCACTCACCCATACAGCTGCTCACAATCTTACTCACACACATACAGTTATTCAGGCACCCACTCACTCACCCATACAGTCACTTACATAGCTAATCACTCACCCATACACCTACTGACACACCCACTCACTCAGAAATATAGTCACTCACACACCCACTTACTCACCCCCATAGCTACCCACATACCTACTTATGCACCTATACAGCTACTTACACACCCACACAACAATTAACAATCAAGACAATATCTACCCGGTAGCTCGCCATTTTAAAACCAAACATGAGTCACATAGTCAGGATCTCAGATATTTCGTTATAGATTCTATACCACCAGCAGAAGGGGTGGCAATAGAGAACACAGATTACGCCAGTTGAAGGCTAGATACATATTGGAACTTAAGACCAAACAACCCTCAGGTCTCAACATAACAGAGGATCGTTTTACATGTCTTTAGTTTATTGGTTACTCCATGCCGTCATATTGTGGTGAGATCTTAGAAAGAAATCTAAAAAAACTGTTTTTATCAGTGCATTATGATTATGGATTTTATACTTGTATTTATTGGCTATTTATTGACAATTTAGTGTTTTATTTATACATATTTATTGATGTATACATGATAATTTAAGCATATTTTATCTATTTTGGATTGCATTACATTGCTTATATGATAGCTATTATAATGTGTATTTATTTTTTTATGTATATTTATTCTAGAAAATGTCATTGTGCACAATGGCAATTTGACGAATTTCCATAATGCATTCATAACTAATAACATCTCACTGATCCACAATGCCAGAAAACTAAGTCAGCATGGTATTTAAACCAATAGTATCTAGCATCATTATGGCATTAATTTAAACAGGACAAACTGTCTTTGATGACCACCACATCAACATTTAACTCAGAGCCAGTATACTGGGGCTCCAGTATTATGTATTTGTAGTTACCAAAAGTAGTTTAACACCGTATTTATGCAAGCACTTTCAATTAACTTTGCACTGTCACTTTTTTGCACTTTTTGCACTAAATGTTTGCAATTTTGTGTAATGTACTTTGGAATTATATTTATCTGAGTTTTTAACTGGATGTAATTTTAGGACAAAATGTATCAAATCCCGGTTTTAATTGTGATATTATTATAATATCAATGCCGAGTAGGAAGGACACACGATGAATTATGCAGTAGTATTTCTTTCATGCAGATTGCCTCTGAATACTATGTACCAATCACTACGCATTGCACTAGTCACTTTATAAGCCAATGACAATTACCCAACTATGTCATGTGATCAAGGCCCGTGGAGGGGCTGAAGCGCGTCATGGCGACTTGCACAACAGAATAAATATTCTTTTGCGCCCGTAGATAGTTATAGTTAGGACCTATTTTCAATAGGAAATCCGCAACATTCTATTTGGAATAACTTTGGCGCCTGTTGACGAATCTTTGCGAATTTTTCAAAACTAATGGCCAGCTCTGGTCCGCTCCTATCCTGAAAGTCTTGGGTTGATTCGTCAAGCGGGGGCCGAGAAAAAAGCGGGGTCCCAAAATGTGTTTTCGCCATGCAATTTTCCATAGGAACCGTTCATCGCGGTACAGTCCGAACTGCAGAACGGAATTAAACCAAATTTGGCAAAGAGGTAGTCCTTAGTTCAGACTTGTGCCTTTTGCTTAAATGTTGTAAATCCGTTCAGTAGTTCCTGAGAAAATCACAATTAAAAGTACATACATATCTATGGCAGCGCAGGATCTGCGTACCCTGCCGAGCACAAGCTGTATGCTAATTGGCTGTCAACACTCCAAACCAGGAAGTGTTGGCAGCTATCTTGTGCCTTGGTAGAACCGAGGCACAAGAAACCTAAATAAAAAACGTGCATAACCGAAAAGGGGGCAGGGTAGAAACACCCTGACCCTCTAAGCCTGTTCAGGGGGTCCCACAAGGACTCCCAGGGCCCCCCAATTCTTTTTCAATCTGCAAAATCTGCGCAGGATGCGCGGATCAGTCCAATAAAAAAAAAAAACGAAGTGCGGGCTCCCGTGCTTGGATGATAATTAGCCCCCGGGGGGGCCAAATCCCGGGCGCATGTTCGTAAAAAAAAAGTGTGGGGATCCCATTCCCCCCACACTGCCCCAGGGACCGCCACCCCCGGGGCAGAAGCATGTATAATTATATTATATTATATATTTATTATTTATTATTTATTATTTATTATTTATTATTTATTATTTATTATTTATTTTTTATTATTATAATTATTTATTATTATTAATATGTGTTATTATGTATTGTTATTATTTATTATTATTATTATTTATTAATATTTATTATTATTTATTATATATTATATATTATATATTATATTACATTATAATTATATTATAGTTGTGCATCCGGGCGCGTTTGCAGAGGGGGAACGAATTCCCCTGGAATACTGGGGGTCCCTGGGGGCCAACTAGCCCACCAGGAACCTCCAGGATGCGCCAGGGGGCTGTGTTGCAGAGAAGTGTTCTGAGGCCACGCCCCTTTTTACACCTCTCTGCAACGCAGCTCTGTGGCGCTTACTGGGGGTAACTGGTGGGCTAGTTGCACCCCAGGGACCGTAAGAATTTAAGGGGAGTTAATCCACCAACTTAAAACGTGCCATGGGGAATGTTTGCACCGTGGTGAAGGAAAGGGGCATGGCCTGAGGTGACATGTCTGCAAACACGCCCTGTGGCGCATTTTAAGTTAGAGAATTACCCCCACCTCATCATACACTTGTATAACCTTTCATCACTCACTGTAAAATACAGAGTACCATATTTGAATCCATTGACACACCAATACAAGTTTCTAAAAACCCACTTAGTGATTCCTAGATCTGCACACACATCTAATCACTTACCTATAGATTCACTCATATATGCTGTCATTGATCAATAGAACACTATCAAATATACTTATACACCTATATCGACATTACATACCAGCACGCATCCTATTCCCTTATGCAGTCATCCTACTCACTTATGCAAACAATGGATCATACTTACATTTACTCAGCTACATACTTATACAAACACCACTTCATTTATTCATATAGATAGTAACTCATACTTAGTGTGTTATAAAATCACTATTACAAGTATACAGTTATTCATACAATCACTCATACAATTACTGACTCCTATGTATAATTATTTATATACAACTGTCACATACACTGCCTTTTATTTTTCTAGTTTGTTGGACATGTACCATTGAGAGATATATTTGCTCATCACCACACCCATAAAGATATTCACTCACCCAAACAACTGTTATCACATGTAGTCTTAACCTCATATACCTACTAAACGAACTATTCACACATCTTTGGGCAGTCACAAACCTCCCACCGAACCACACACACATTCACTCTCCCATACAAATAATTAGTTAACTAATCAATAACTAATATAGACTTTCACATAGCTAGTAACCAACTGGTGCATCAGTTTACACAACAACTGACAAAGTGATACAGATATTCACACAGTTTAGTCACTATCCAATATATTTAGTGAGACAGTATAAATTAGTCAAGTAAACAGTCAATCACACTGCTACTAAATCCTCCATCCAGATATTTATATATCCACTCATTCTTCAATGCAAATTGCTATATATAATACACATTTAAATAGCGAACCAAACCACATTTACTGGATGATGTCATCAGTGATGTCATTTAAGATATCATCAGTGATGTCATCAATGAGGCCACTGACCATGTCATGAATGATGTAATATGTGACATCATCAGCAGTGGATTGCGGGCACACCCGGTATGGTTAGCAGAACTAACTATAACGGAGGAATTTCAATGGTTTTGTACGAGTGAAATGTCCAGCTAACTATAACACCCCTAAAACCTATGTTTTTTTCAGTGAATTTCTAAGGTTTTTTAAATGCCAATTCCTAACTATAACATGTCTGAAACCTATGCTTTTTTCAGTGAATATATATATATATATATATATATATTACCTACTGGCGGTCGCCAGTAGGTATATATAGTTAGGATTTAACCCCTATGGGATTTTTGAAAATTCTATGTCTAATAACTTTGGCGTTTGTGGACGGAATTGGCTGAATTTTTCAGGAAAATGGAACATTTTGTTTCTGAGCAGCCCCTGGAAATTTGGGGGGGGGGTTCGTCAAGGGGTGGCCGAGAAAAAAGGGGGGTCCCAAAACGTGTTTTTCCCATGTTAATTTCCATAGGACGGTTGGCCTCACTTTTAGGCCGAACGGCTGAATGGATTTGCACGAAACTTGGCAAAATTTTAGGGACTGTTAGCCCGATGTGCCTTTGCTAGGTCTCAATATATGTGCTCGAGTGGATTTGGAGAAATTAACGTTCAAAAAAAGATATATATCTGTAAGCGCGCTCCAGGCAGCGCTCCGGTTCGCGTACTTGACGCGTAACGGAACTTCGCGTAGCGAAGCTGATTGGCTCTCCGGTGTCTGTCAACATTCTAAACAGTCCGGAGCGGCCGCCATCTTGTCTCTCGGTAGGATCGAGAGACAAGAGGAGGCCAAAACAAAGGGGGAAATGACCATAAGGGGGCATAGTAGATCCTCCCTGAACCCCTAGGTTTGATGTGGAGGCTTTAAAAGGGCCCCGCAGGGCAAAAAAAAAAAAAAAATGTTTTTGTTTTTTTGCGTGGGGAGCGCCCGGTCCGCGAACCAGGAAGCGTTCTGGGGAACGTACTATAAGGAAAAAAGAATGATAGACTTTTCAAATACTGTATGTTAATTGATTGTTGGTTTTGTTGATTATTTTTTAAATTCTTTATTTTTTAAGCAATTATTTATTATTGTGATTGTGTTTCAAAATTTAATAACATTTCTAACATTTCACTGTCTGAAATGTCGTTATTTTCATTGAACATAGCTTGTAATCTCTGAGTGTGTAAAATGTCCTCATTTTGAAGGAGGTCATCTACTGCTTGCACACATTGCAGTAGTTCTTGGTCCCAAGTTTCATCCATAAATTCTATATAATTTGGATCAATTATTTCTTGGCTGCTCTCTTGCAGGACAATTTGAAATGAAACTTTCTGTTCGCCTTCCATGTTGCCTGAAATTTGGATAAAAAAAAATATATTAGTAGAGATAGGGCACTGTTGGGATTAATTTTAGATAGGCAGTTTTTATCAGTGAATTTATCTTTGGGCAGTGTATAGTATCAGAGTGGAAGTAGGAATATAAAAAAGTGTATGTGATTTAACGTAAGTAAATTCATAATTATACAAGAGAAACCTAACTCCATCCATAACTATAACAGAGAAGTCTATCTAAATCTATAACTACTACAGAGGGATAGTATATAACTATCAGAAAAAGTTTACCATATTAACTTATAGTGCACAATATACTTCAGTTTTTAAAATAACAACTTACCTTTACAAAGAAGTTGAAGTGATTAGTGAAAATCCTATTGAAATATACAACAAGAAGTAGTAGTCAAAATGGCTGTGTTTCCTTCTCTTCCTTTATATATATTCAGGTATATAACCAATCAAATGTCAGGTAAAAAAAGTAGAAAATGAAAGTAACATTTTCATTGGTTGTCAATTCCAACACTTCAGATGTGTTTTGTGAAGTAATTTACCTCACGGTATTTAGAGAGGTCTACAGGCTAAATGGCTAAATGGAATTTCAATCAAATTTGTGAAAATGATAGGGATTGGTATGTAGTATGAGCTAATCTATATTTGGTGAAAGTTTCTCCAGTCGTTTTTCTGTAAATTACTTTCCCACCTTTTTTTGATGGAGCGCTTCCCGGGGAACGCCCCGGTACGCGAACTGGCGAGCGCCCCGGTACGCAAACCTGAAGCGTTACGGGAGTCCACCATTTTGTGTTTCGGTCGAATTAAGATACAAGATGGAGGGCAAATAATGTTCAGAATGGGTAGAAGGGGGCACGGTAGACTTATCTTGACCCCCCTAGGTTTTCTGAGGGTGGCTGAGGAGGCTTATATGTGCGAAAAAAAAACATTTCTTTTAAAAATTTCGCGAGGTTAGCTTCCGGTTCGCGTACCGGGTAGCGCCCCGGGGAGCGTACTTTGTTGAAAATTAGTGAAAAAAGTTAGAGTAAAATAATAATTGTGAGTGATCAGATGTAGGGTAGCTCTGAGAAGAGCTTTTGGGTTTATGGTACATTTAGGTACTTATAAGTAGGTACCAATGCACAGTCTTAAATTCAGAATGAAAATTCTGTTTCCCTCATCTGAGAAGTGAACTCCATCTCTTCTGTAGATATCTTGCATGTAGTAACGCAAGTTATTGTTGTACATGGAGCCCATTCCATGGTCTCTCATGTAAGCTGAAACAGATTTGTTTACATGCTTCCTCGACTTCTCAATTTGTGGACAAAATTGGTTTGACCACCTCCATTTCTGTCTTTGGCATATATTTGAATATACCAAGGCAGTTTGAGGAAAAAGTGCCATCAATTGCTCAAAGGTGTCCTTTAAAAGCATTTCCAGACCTACCCCAGTCAAAGTGCCCAAATCATTACCTCCACAGTGCACAATTAACAGGTCAGGTTTTGGCAAATGCATAAAGGTTTTCACCAATGGTATCAATTGGTGACATTTTAATCCTCTGTGGCCAAACCACTTAATTTCCACATCTTGTAAATTGAGGTTAGGTAAATTTCTGTTCTCAGCATACCTCTGAGCCCAATAGATGTAACTATGTCCAACAATCCAGACAGAAAACATGGTGAGAGAAGGTTCTGCTGCAGTCAGATGAAGTGTGGCAATGAAATGGCAGTTGAAAAAATAAGAGTTTAAAATGAAAAAAACTGTGGAGTTTCTGTGTTAATGAAGCAGTAACAGTGATTGGTGGATTTTGATTGCTGAAAACAGAAAGTTAGGGTGCATGGATGAGTTCTTTGAAAGATGTATTTTGAATGGTCAATAAAAAATCATTAAATGAAAGATTGCACTGGATATGCAGGTGCACTGAGAGTTCAGAGTTCAATTGAAACATTGTTGTGTGAACTTGCAAACACCAGAGGTCTTCCAGGAGGTGGTTGCTATGCAAAAAAGGCAGAGAGGGCAGAGGGGGGAAGGGTTTTGATTTGAAAAAAGTGAGGGAAGAGTTTTGATTGGGTGACATGAGAGATATGTGTGATGAATTACAGCATTTCTGTGCTTTCTATAGCTGCAGCCTCTGGAGTGCATACCCTTTGTTCTGCTGAAGACAAATTGGTGTATTTCTGAGACTGTTTTGAAACTCATAAAGTATTTGCTAAGGTGAGAAAAGATTTATTTAATTTAGATAGAGAATAGTGTGCTTTAAGGAGAAAATTATGAAGAAAGTTGTGTTTTTAAAATGTTGCTTTGTCTCAAGTGTTTTACAAATAGATTTTGTTTCTTTGAGAAATTGTAATTGGAGAAAATGTGAAGTATTAGTACTGACAGGGTGTTTTTGTGCATAGGAGCTGTGGAGTGTTTTCAAATTATGACTTGAAAATCGTTTTTGAGGAAAAGGAATGGTTTTAAAATTTATGACAAGGACATAATGGTGTATGCTTCTTTATAAGGCATTTGAGTGTCTCTGATGTTATTTTTCCCATTTTAATGTAAGACCTTTCCCCGTGGTGCAAATTCATTGTAAATATGCTCCCACCTGTGCTTGACAAATTTAGATTTTGATTGTTTGAGTTACATAGCCATGTTAAAAGTGACTCAAAAATGCTGCAAAGGCAATCAAAAAACGATTTCATGTGTCTTAAGGACATTTTAAGTCATTTCCCCATGTGCAGTGTTTTCAAATTATGACTTGAAAATCGTTTTTGAGGTAAAGGAATGGTTTTAAAATTTATGACAAGGACATAATGGTGTATGCTTCTTTATAAGGCATTTGAGTGTCTCTGATGTTATTTTTCCCATTTTAATGTAAGACCTTTCCCCGTGGTGCAAATTCCTTGTAAATATGCTCCCACCTGTGCTTGGCAAATTTAGATTTTGATTGTTTGAGTTACATAGCCATGTTAAAAGTGACTCAAAAATGCTGCAAAGGCAATCCAAAAACGATTTCATGTGTCTTAAGGACATTTTAAGTCATTTCCCCATGGCAAGTGTTTTCAAATTATGACTTGAAAATCGTTTTTGAGGTAAAGGAATGGTTTTAAAATTTATGACAAGGACATAAGGGTGTATGCTTCTTTATAAGGCATTTGAGTGTCTCTGATGTTATTTTTCCCATTTTAAAGTAAGACCTTTCCCCGTGGTGCAAATTCCTTGTAAATATGCTCCCACCTGTGCTTGGCAAATTCAGATTTTGATTGTTTGAGTTACATAGCCATGTTAAAAGTGACCCAAACATGCTGCAAAGGCAATCAAAAAACGCTTTCATGTGTCTTAAGGACATTTTAAGTCATTTCCCCATGTGCAGTGTTTTGAAATTATGACTTGAAAATCGTTTTTGAGGTAAAGGAATGGTTTTAAAATTTATGACAAGGACATAATGGTGTATGCTTCTTTATAAGGCATTTGAGTGTCTCTGATGTTATTTTTCCCATTTTAAATTAAAAGACCTTTCCCCGTGGTGCAAATTCCTTGTAAATATGCTCCCACCTGTGCTTGGCAAATTTAGATTTTGATTGTTTGAGTTACATAGCCATGTTAAAAGTGACCCAAACATGCTGCAAAGGCAATCAAAAAACGCTTTCATCACCTGTGTTTCCTAAGTTTACGAATGACATTGTGCAGATGAAGTTTAGGTCTGTCCATGGACACAACAGAGGTCTGGCCTTTGTTCAAGAGTGAAGTGGACATCAGTTACTTCATTGGTAGGCCTTTACATGTATTATCTCCTCTGTATTCTTCAACAAGCATAACTTTGATCTGCAACCCTGAGTAGGCCTCACCTTAAACAAACCTCTGGATAGGCCACACCTTATCGTCATCCTGAATTAATTATTTAAAATGCTAGGGACAGATTTATGATAGGTGTATGCCTCTTTTGCGCCACTGTGCGTCACTTTTGTGACGCAGTGGCGGTGCAAAAGATTTGCTATGTGGCGACAAAATTACAAATTAATGCATCTAGGCAGATGTGTCATGCTGTAAAAAAAACGTGCCACATGAAACCGATGCAGCAGTGATGCAAAAGATGCACCATGTTGCAAGACAGGCCTCACTTCATCTCCAACAAGATAAGAAGCTTAGGGATAGATTTATGATGACTGGCGCATCCCCAGGGATGTGCCAGTCATCCTGCGCCGCTGTTCCGCCACCCATGGTGTGCTGTATTTACAATGCGGCGCACCATGGGGCAAAAACGCATCTGTGCCGTAAAGGTGGCGCATTGCTGGAGCTGCATCGCAAGTGCGATGCAGCTCCAGCAAGGCTCAGGGGTGCCCCATCTCCACAATGCTGCGTCAAGACTTATGCCTGCTTCAAGCAGGCGCAGGGTTTTGACGCAGCATTGTCCTATCTGATTGTAAATGCGGCACACCATGGGTGGCAGAGCAGCGGTGCACATTAACTGGTGCATCCCTGGGGATGTGCCAGTTAACATAAATCTGCCCCTTTACATTTAAGTATGTGCAGGGTCACAGAGTCGGTGAGGCTTATCCAAGGTTAAGAAGAGATGAGTCCTGTTCACTGAAAAATTGGACATAGGCTTCACCTCCTCAGCATCGCTGGACATGGCTAAATAATAGCTGCAAAATGTTACTCTTGTTAAACAATTTTACTATTGTAATCTCTGAGATTTGTCTCTTACTCTGCAACATCTCATTGTTGTTATCTTTCTTTAAAGATAACAACAACATCAACATGAGCGACAATCAGCAATCAGTTGATTTCGACCTCATCATTGAACTCGTAATTGAAACATCAGTGGATGTTGATCCCTTGGATGATTTAAATCCTGAGGATGAAGAAGAACATGATGAGGATGCAGATTTGTCAGAATTGTATGACATAGGATGGGAAGCTGACGTGCTTGAGCCTATGGAACTATAAACATTTATTTAAAAAATGTATAATAAATGAAAAGTAAAAATGTAAACCTTTTCATTTAAAAATAAAGACACCTTCAAAAACAGGTTATGTGTAGTGTCTTCAATAAAATATTAAAATATGCTCATAAAATTAGATCAGATTCACATATAAAACAGCACAGGTAAAATGAATATGAATTCCATTTCTTTTCTGCTATTTCTGTATTCTAAATTTGCCAAGCATTAAAAAATATTCTATGTAAAAATGTCAAGTAGTGTGTTAAGTTTTTGATGACTGTTATTGATTTACTGTTTGGTAATAGTGGTTAATAACATTTTTTATTATATTTTACCACAGATTCAACTGCAGATCATTTCAAGATTTGACCATGCCAACCAAAGAAAGACTTAGAAAGGCTGCAAAACGTCAAAGACAGCAGGTACATGATATAATGCAGCAGTCCTCTAACAAAAAAACTTGTCAAGTCACCAAGAAAGCACCGGGTAAGGGCACAAAAACATTTATAAGAAATATTTGTAGTAAAGAAAATATTACTACAGAAAATGTTTCAGTCCAGAAAAAGAGAAGCATTTTAAACGGAAAGGAAAGGCCAATCAAAAATGTTACTGCTAGAGCAAGAGATAACTCTGTGCATGATAGTAGAAGGAAACAACAGTTTAGGGACATTCGTAAACGAATGTTCCGCAACAGGATAATTGGCAATTTGTTAAAAAATATTAAGAAAGGTCAACAGAAAGTGGTTTTTTATAAGAGAAAAAAAAAGTTGAGAAAGTTATTGATCAGGCATTTGAAATTAAACGTAAGTTATTTATTTTGATAATCAATAGAATTAGGAAGCTAAATAAGGAAATTTATGATTTCAAAAGAAATAGTAGATGGAAGAGAATAGTTAATCGTAGTAATTTTTGTGAAGTTTTTTCCGGAGAATGGATGCATAGTTCAAGTTGTGAGGCATTTTTTAATGAGGAGAGTTATTTCCAGGATAATGATTTGGTGCATGCAGTTGACACCAGTGGTCGAGCTTATGAAGTGAAAGATGGTTGTCCAGTTGAAAAAGAAAAACTTGTGACAACAGAGACAGAAGAGGTGTTAGGTAATGAGGTTTTAGGAAGACGTCCTAAGGGTCCTGTGTACACCTGGAAGTGTAGTAGTATTTGCAGTGTGCGACAGGATTCCATCAATTTGCTTTGTGATTTTGTACGGACATTTAATAAGAAAAGTTTGAAGCAGAAAATGAAGTTGTTGCAAGAATTAGATCCTTGCAGAGTGAGAGAAGTGACAGGTTTGCATGGTCATTCACTGGCTTGTCTTTCCAGGAGAGTATGCCAGAGTGTTTTTCATCATTTCAGGATGCTAGCAGTGCATCATAATAAAGTGAGGAAATTAGTTAGAATGTTGTATTATGCTAAGAGTCCAGCAATTATGCTTAAACAATTATGCGCTGCTCTTTTGCATGGTTCAGAAGTAGATGTGAAGAATATTTGTGCAGAAATTGAGTTTTGTTACTTTGGAAGTAAAGAGGAGAATGTTGAAATTGACCAAGAAGAAGAGGGTAGTGTGGAAGATAGTGTACAGGTTTCCAGTACAGATAATTTTCAGAGGGAAAATACGACGTTTCAGGTGAAATCAAGTGAGAGGCCTAATTTCACTTGTGTGTGTTGTCGACGCACTTATTATAAGAATCAGACTAAGTTAGTGGATTTATATGCAAAAAGTGAAAGGGAAAATAATAGTGAATGGAAGGATTTCACAACATACTTGATGGTAGAAAATTGTTTTGATTTGGGATCGGATCAACGTGTGTGTACTTATTGTTGTAGCAAATTAAATCAAAACCAGATGCCTGCTCGAGCAGTTCATAATAATCTGGAATTGGTTGAGATTCCTTCTGAATTGAAGGATTTAAATACTTATGAATCTATTTTGATTCAAAGTATCCATCCCTTTCAGGCTATTGTAAGAATGGAGCCAAAGACAGGGAAATTGCCTCCATCAGATTTACAGAGAGGATTAAAGGGAAGAGTTGTTTATTTGCCTCTAGATTTGAAGAAAAACATTAACACAATTGGAGTAGAAAAAGTGGAAGAGGAACCTCTGGTTATCTTAGTTAATGGGGTTCCGACAAAGAATAAGAAAATATGGCAAGATTTAGTGGATGTTAGGAAAGTCAAAAAGGCAACATTGTATTTGAAAAAAAAAAATACTATAAGAATGTATATGTTGCAGAAGAGGAAGTAAGTGAGGAAGAGGAAAGCGATTTGTGTGCTGGTCAAATTGAGAAATTAGAACCCTCTACTAGTGAAGAAATATATGAACATTATAGTGTTCATCCTTTGCATTCCAAGGAAGTCATGGGGAATGCTATTGAGTTGTTTCAAATGAAACAAGCCAAAGGGAGTCCCATTAGTGTTTGGGAGGAAAGTTTGGAAGCTCGGTGTTTCCCACAGCTTTTTCCAACAGGTCAGGGAGGAAGATATGATGAGCGACCTCATCAAATTCCTGCTTCTGAATACCGGACTTTGCGATTGTATGCAGGAGATGCTAGGTTTCGACAATGTATTCCCTATTTGTTTCATCTCCTGTTTGAAAGCGATCTGTCTGGACTGTCATATGCAGTGAACCACATCTTGAAAAGTGGTATACACATGCAAAACATCTCGGCAAGTGACTTTATGGATAAAGTCAATGTCCAAGACAGTATTTTAGATTGTCACCTGATTAATCTCATGGCGTGTCAGCGTGGTACTAATGAGTACTGGTACCGTCGTCATGGTGATTTAAAATGTATGCTGAGGAACTTAGGAACTCCCACATGGTTCCTCACTCTGAGCTGTGCCGAGTATGGCTGGGAAGACTTACTTGAATTTCTACGAGAGGCAAATGGAAACATTGAAAACATCGAATTCAAGACACCCGGAGAACTGTGCTCTTTGGATCCAGTCAATGTATGCAGGTACTTCAATCATAGATTTGAAGCTATGATGTCTTTCATCATGAATAAGAAGAATCCACCTCTTGGAGAGGTGTTGGATTTCTTCTGGAGAAAGGAGTACCAAGCAAGAGGTGCTCCTCATATACATATGCTGCTGTGGATCAAGGATGCACCTAAATTTGGAACGGATCCAGAAGACTCAGTGATGAGTTTCATACAACAGTATTCTACGTGTGCTGTTCCAAACGCAAAGGAGAAGAAAAGCCTAAGAGAAAAAGTTCTACGTTTCCAAAGCCATCGATGTGGAAAGTACTGTCGTCGTAAATTCCAAAACAAGGACAAGTTCTACACCAAATGTCGTTTCGGCTTTCCACGACCAGTGATTTCTAAAGGAAGAGTAAACAGTTTGATGTCTTCGCTGCGACATAATGTGATGAAGAAATCACCTAAAAACACATACAATTTGAAGAGGAACGAAGAGTCCAAGTACATCAACGACTACAACCCGGTGATTTTGTCCATGTGGAATGCTAACATGGATATACAGTTTGTGGCTGATAACTGTATGGCTGTGGCTCGGTATGTGACATCTTACATCACCAAAAAAGAGAAGACAGAATTGAAGGATATGTGGGAGGACATTTCCCATGAAAAGAGCCTCAGTAAGAAGTTGTACAGTTTCAGTCTGAAGATGTTGTCGCATCGAGAAATCGGAGCTTACGAATGTTCTGACCGGTTGTCTTCAGCAAGTCTATATGCCAAATCTAGGAGTATCGTTTGGGCGAGTCTTGGTCTTGCTGCAACGCGTAATCGAGTTCTGAAACCTGTGCGGGAAATTGAGTATTTGGCGGAAAAGGAGCCAAACAGTACCGACATTTTGAAGACCAACATGTTGGATACATATTATCCAAATCGAAGCAGTCACCTCGAGAATGTTTGTCTGTATGAGGTTCTTCAAAATTACATATTCAAGAGGAACATCAAAGAAGATACTGAGAAAGGAGTGTATGCTGTAATTGGAAGTGAGGGATGTCTGGTCAAGCAAAGAAAATGCCACTTGGTAAACCATCGAAAATTGAGTGGCGAATCTCCTGAAAAAAAGGAGTTTTTCTATTTAGTACTTTTGCAACTTTTCAAGCCTTGGCGTGCAGAAGAGGAACTGCTTGGAGATTTCCTCTGTTATGAAGACTATTTCACTGCCGCCAAGGAGACCATAGAATGTCCTGCTTTTCCTAAATATGTAGAAATGTTGAATGCGGAAATTGAGCAGGAAGCAACGATTGCAGCCGAGATTGCCAGAGACAGTTCTCAGGACAGTCAGAGTTCTGCTTCATTGAGTCAGGATCCACTAGGAGGACCTGTTATCGAAAATGAAGCTGCCACTGCCATGAATGAAGTGGAAAGAGCCGTGGCACATGCTCAGGAGGATGCGGTTAACTTAGAAGACTTGGAAAGACAACTCAACGTTGAGCAGAGGAAAATATATGACGAAGTTACCGTGCAAATTGATCATGGATTAAGTCATGAGAAGAAAGAGTGCTCATGTACGTCGTTGAAGCCCGTCCGACTGTACGTGAGTGGAGAAGCGGGAACTGGAAAAAGTTTCCTCATTAAAGCAATTTCATGTTATTTGCAGGAAAGGACTGAGTCATCGCTGTCTTGTGTTGTCACCGCTCCAACTGGACTGGCAGCACATAACATTAAAGGGATTACTTTATATCGTTTACTGATGCTGCCAGTGGAGCATGACAACAAATTACAATATCACAAGCTATCTGGAGATGCTTGTTGTGAAGTTTCAAGAATCTTGAGGAAAATGAAACTTCTTATCATTGACGAAGTAAGCATGGTTTCCAATGTCATGCTTGCCTTTGTGCATTTGAGAATGCAAGAAGTTCTCAAAACAGAGTATGATGTGTTATTTGGTGGCAAACACATCATTGTTTTCGGAGATCTTCTGCAGCTGACACCAGTGAAAGGGCAACCTGTGTTCAAAATGCTCACGCATGAAGATACCAGGAAGTGCCTAGGGAGCATTGGCAACGTCAATATATGGTTAAACTTCAATTATGCTGAACTGCATGAAAATATGCGTCAGGCGAAGGATGAAGTTTACAAGAATATTCTACAAGATGTTAGAATTGGAAAAGTGACCGAGCATGGGAAAGAAGCTTTACATGCACGATTACTGTCAAATATATATCCAGAACAAGATGTTGTGCCTGAGAATATTTTTCAGAAAATTATTGAGAAAAAATCTGGAATATGTTTGATGCCAACTCTTGCAGAATGTGCCATCTTCAACAACAAAATGTTGCATTTAGAAAAGCAAGAGATTGTGAAACTGGAAGCTATTGACAGAGTAGAGCATATGGGATCAACAATTATTTTGTCTGAGAATTTGAAAACAAAATTGGATTCATTAGAGAAGACTATATCTAAAACTGCAGGTTTTGAAAAGACTCTGAATGTGTGCTTGAACTGCCGTATAATTTTAAGAAGGAATTTACATGTTGAAAGAGGTCTGGTAAATGGATCAATGGGTAATGTTGTTGATTTTGTGAAATACAGAAATAGAGATTGTGGAGAAGTGTGGCTCACTGGTTAGAGGAGGCAGACCTGGAAGCAGAGGTCAGCCCGGGACCAGGGTTCAATTACCGGCTCGGCGGGGTCTTGAGTCCTAAAATGTCCACGGACTCGACAATTCTCGCTCCGGTGCCTACTCGATTCACGGGTTCACACTCTGCGACTCTGGGCAATAGCTTGCTTAATCTCCACAACGGCCCCTCGCGGCGGGATGCCTGGCTTTCACCTTGCGAATACCCTGCCGGGGTTATCTCACAGGGGAATACCAGGACGGGTTCCCTAAGCAAGCGCTTAGAAACCGCTTGGTGATTTGCGCTATATAAATTCCTGTACATTTACATTTACAGAGATGGAATTGAATTTTTAAAAATTAAATTTGATGGCATTGAGGAAGTACAGCTAATTGGTCGTTGTTCTGCTAGATTTTTGCTTGTAAAAGACTTATATGTTCGCCGTAAGCAGTTTCCTGTTTGCTTGGCATATGCGGTGACAATCCATAAATCGCAAGGTTTAAGTGTAGACAGTGCATTGGTGAATATTGGCAGTTCTGTGTTCAAGGAGGGTATGGCATATGTGGCATTGTCACGAGTTAGAACTTTATCGGGATTGTACTTGATTGAGTGTGATGTCACAAACATTTGTGCGGATCTAGATTGTGTTAAGGAATACAATAGGTTGAGAAGAGAGTATGCACCACATTTGCCTCAATATCCTTTGTTTGAGAAACGTGTGGTAGGCCGGAAACGAAGAAATGTGACCAATACTAGGGAGGTTGCAGCAAAAAGACGAAAAGTCGATGAACCTGAAATTATAAGCAGAAACAAAAAGGATTCTGTTGAAGATGTTGTTGGTTTTCAATTTGAAAACAGTTCTGGTGTCAACTGCTATGCTAATGTAGTGGTTAATGTTTTGTTTTCTCTAGAAAATGTAAAAGAAGAGATTGTGGTCAATTCTGATCAAAGATTTTGCAGTTTGTTAAATTCTGTGTTAGAGAAATGTAGCACTGATAGAACAAAAATAGAAAGTGTGTCTGAAATTCGAAATCTGTTAGACAGATGTTCAGGCCAAACACAATTCTCTCAAAATATTCAGCAAGATTGTCAGGAGTTTTTAATGTATATACTTGATGTATTGCATGCTGAAGGTGTAGATGTAGATCACCTGTTTGGGCTTTCTTATCAATGGCAGCATGACTGCGAGAACTGTAGGGTATCAAGTACTACTAGTGTAGACTCAGAAAGATTTATATATTTAACTTTGCCAGACAGTAAATCAGTCTCTTTTAATAAGCTAGTAAAAGCAGCTGATCACAACATGGAGTGTAGCCAATGTAAATCTGAAATGATGTCAACATTATTTATACGAACATATGGCCAGTATGTCATTTTAATGTTCCAACGATGTAGGCCTGATGGAACAAAATTGACAACTTTAATTAAAAATTTTGTAGCTTCACAGTTGTCAATATCAGGAAGGACTTTTGTAACTGCAGCAATTATATATCATGACGGTCCTTCAATAAAATCAGGACATCACGCAGCTTATTTAAAGTCTAGAAATGGCTGGTCATTCTGCAACGATTCTGTTTTAATTTTCAAAAAAAAATTGCCGTATGACCTTAAAAATTCTTTCCTGGTGTTTTTAAAACCAACATTTTAGGGAAAGAATCTCGGAATGTGATCTGAGGAATTTCAAGAAGTTCTAATGGCTCCTACACGATTTGGCCTTGAGGATAAGTGTAGTACAGAGACATAACTTCTTACCATAACACTGGACGTCATGGAAAAATAACTGCACTTTGAATGAGTTCAGAAAAACTATTTCTTTTTATAACCTAATTCAAGCAGCCAATCAAAACATGGAGTAGAGGGAATGTAAGTCTGCAATGCTGTCTACTGTTTTATATTGCTTTGTGATTAAAAGTGATGTAGAGAATTAAATAATTGTAGTAGTCATAGAGGTAGTGTAAGTCTGCTTCATAGTAAGCAGTATCAGTGTCATAGGAAATGTAGAACATGAGTGAGCAAGAAGGGTAAGATATTAGTAGTCCAGGATTGTGAAAATGATCTTCAACATTTTAATTCTGAAAGTTGTGGAAATACAACATGATGGGATTGGCTTACAAGAATTCCAAGAGTTATAAATGGCTCTGACATGATTTGGCCTTGTGGAAACGTGTGGTAGAGAGCGAGAAGTCATTTATTGTATGTAACATATTTTTCAAAACGATGGAGGTTTTCTTTCAGAAAGTGGCGGGCTGAAAGTAATAACAGCACAACAGAGTGTAAGCTGGTAATAGGACATCCTTCGACGTCATGGAAAGTAAGTTAACTTTAAGGAGTTCTGAATTCTGATTTGTTATGTTGTATGGGTTTTTTAAACACAATCATTTCGATTGTGTTTTGTTTCCCCGCTGTTATATGATGAATACCTTCAAGTCACTGTTTTTAGTGAGATTTGATACATTCTGAGAACAGCAAAAATAAACCATTTAACATGTATAATTAATTCTGTACTGTTTGCATTTATGATGTACATGTAGAACTGTGTAGGAGGCATGGAGAAGGAGAGGCTTCTGTAAGTGTCAAAGTTGTTGCATACAGTGCTCATATTCTACGTAGTCTTTCATATGATAGACTACATTTCCACAATGAGATACCTAAGCAAAGGAAACACAGGTGATATGATTGTGGAATGAGCAAAAAAAATTGCACGTTTTTCAATTATATTACCTGTGTTTCCTAATATTACACATCACATTGTGTAGATGAGGTTTAGGCCTGTTCCTGGAGACAGAGGAGGTCTGACATTTGTTCAAGAGTGCAGTGGACATGACTCACTTCGTTGGTAGGCCTGCACATGTATTATCTTCTCTGTATTCTTCAACAAACCTAAATTTCATCTGCAACTCTGAGTAGGACTTACCTGAAACAAATCTGTGGATAGGTTACACCTTATCGGCATCTTGAAACAATCATTTAAAATGTTAGGGTCAGATTTATGATGGCCGTGCGCCTCTTTTGCTCCGCTGTGGGTCACTTTTGTGTAAAAGATGCACCATGTTGCAAGATAGGTTTCAGTTCATCTCCAGCAAGATACCATCAGTTTAAAATGTATATAATTAGCACTGTGTAGGGGGCATGCAGAAGCTGAAGCTTTTGTTAGTGTCAAAATTGTTGCATGCAGTGCTGCACTTCTGGGTAATGTTTCATATGCTGGACTACATCTGCACTATGAGATACCTAAGCAAAGGCAACACAGGTGATGTGATTGTGAAATGAGGAAAAGAAACTCCACATTTTTCAATTACATCACCTGTGTTTCCTAAGTTTACGAATGACATTGTGCAGATGAAGTTTAGGTCTGTCCACGGACACAGAAGAGGTCTGGCCTTTGTTCAAGAGTGAAGTGGACATGACTTACTTCATTAGTAGGCCTTCACATGTATTATCTCCTCTGTATTCTTCAACAAGCATAAATTTGATATGCAATCCTGAGTAGGCCTCACCTTAAACAAACCTCTGGAGAGGCCACTCCTTATCGTCATCCTGAATCAATCATTTAAAATGTTAGGGACAGATTTATGATAGGTGTATGCCTCTTTTGCGCCACTGTGCGTCACTTTTGTGATGCAGAGGCGGTGCAAAAGATTTGCTATGAGGCGACAAAATTACAAATTGATGCATCTAGGCAGATGTGTCATGCTGTAAAAAACCCGTGCCACATGAAACCGATGCAGCAGTGATGCAAAAGATGCACCATGTTGCAAGACAGGCCTGACTTCATCTCCAACAAGATACGAAGCTAAGTCTTCTGTAAATGTCAAAATTGTTGTATACACTGCTCAACTTCTATGTACTCTTTGATATGCTAGACTCTATCTGCACTATGAGATATCTAACCAAAGGCAACACAGGTGATGTGATTGTGAAATGAGGAAAAGAAACTCCACATTTTTGAATTACATCACCTGTGTTTCCTAAGTTTATGAATGACATTGTGCAGATGAAGTTTAGGTCTGTCCACGGACACAGAAGAGGTCTGGCCTTTGTTCAAGAGTGAAGTGGACATGACTTACTTCATTGGTAGGCCTTCACATGTATTATGTCCTCTGTTCTCTTCAACAACTCGAAATTTCATTTGGAACCCTGAGTAGGCCTCACCTCAAACAAACCTCTGGATAGGACACATCTTATTGGCATCCTGAAACAATCATTTAAAATGTTAGTGTCTTGCGACACTTTTGTGAGACAACAGCAGTGCAAAAGATGCACCATGTTTTAAGATAGGCCTCACTTCATCTGCATCAAGATACTGTTAGTTTAAAATGTATATCTTTAGGACTGTGTAGGGGGCCTGGAGAAGCAGAAGCTTCTGTAAGTGTCAAAGTTGTTGAAAAACTGTTTGTCCTTCAATCTTTTCCCTTGTCTTTTCTAATTTTTAAATACATGTTTTAATATTTTTCAAATGTTTGTTCTCTCTTTCACAGATTGAAAGTATAAAAATAAAAAGTGAGTAAGTTAACGACAATTAAAGGTAAATGTTTTGTACTCTTTTCGTTACATTTCTATCACATTCACCTACTATTAGTTCCACAGCTTCATTTCTTTAACCCTCAGTTTCCTGCCTTTGCTACTTTCCTCATTCCTTTCTCTATTACCTACTTACTCAACTCCTTCCACTCTTTTTCTCAGTCCCTCTCTTCTCATAGTTCCTCACTCTTGTTCACTCACTCCGTCTCTATTACTCTTAGTGTCTTTGACTGATCACTCTTTCACTACTTGTTCATAATGCTTTCTCTGTGTAGTTGAAGCACACTAAGGGGCATATTATGAACACAGCCAATAAAATTATTGCTGTTTTTATTGGCAGAAAACTGCTGCAAAAGTGGTTTTAGCGGCAGTTTTCTGCCGCAAAAGCGGCTTTAGCGACACATTTCTGCCGATAAAAGCTGCAAAACTTTTATTGGCTATGTTGATGATATGGCTCTATGTTATTTACATTTCTTTGCTGTTTCAATTAATCTTTTTCTGTTATTTTTTCTTTTCTGTTTTCTGTTTTTTCTCTCTGTTATTCCACATGTTTTAATCTTATTTTGAACATTCACTCACATTCTCCCAGAAACTCTTCTTTGTTATTGTTCTACTCTCTTTTTTTTCTTTCACTTCCTTATCTATTTTGTTTTTCACAATTATACCCTCTTCCATCTTTTCTTCGGTAAATAGATCTATTAAACAGTATCTCTGGTTTACTCCCTATAGCTGTCTTTCTTTTAACATTACTCTCTGTTTACTTCCCTTATACTTACTCTTCTTTTTAAAAAAAAAAAAAATTTTGGTTTGCTCCCGGTTCGCGAACCGGGAAGCGAACGGGGAAGCGAACCAAAAGAAATAGAGCTTGCCAGAGTGCTAAACATTCTAGCAATTTTTTTTGAAAGGGGAGGTAGTTCTGAAAAGAACTTTTTTTTAATGTTTTTGTTGTTTTATATATTTTTTTTTTTTTCTGAACATTTTTAGTTTTTTTTGTATTTTTTGAACAGTTTTATGTTTTTTTTGTTTTTGATGGAGGGGAAACAACAAAAAACAGGCATAGGAAAGGGCTCAACAGGAGCAAAAAAAAAAATTACTGTCTGGGGCGTTTAGGGCAATTGTGATTTTCATAAGCTAGGTTGATTAAGGTAATGCTCATATTGCCACATGACAGTAATGCACCGCAATACAAACAGGTAAACTTCATATGGACAAAGTTGTCCTGAATGTTTGGCACGGTTTCCCGTGCCTCTGCTCCTGTCAAAGATATCTGTGATGATGACCTGGCCACAGGAGTTGGTGGGTTGTCCTGCAGGTCACGCATCTCTGCCCGGCTGTAGTTTAATGGATGCCACCTGCTCATGTGACGATGCATGGTGTAGTTACCGAAGCTATACTTTTTTAAGGTGCCTCTAGATAACTCCTCTTTACATATGAGGCAGGTGACATATCTAGCATTAACTTTCTTCTGCCCTTCAGGGATTGAAAAAAACTGCCAAATAAAACTGGTTTTCCGATGAGAAACCCGGGGCTGCTCTTGTAAAAACTGTGGTCCTTCTGTCTCCTCTTCCTCTTGTTCATCCTCTTCCTCCTCTGTGTTGCTGATGAACTGGGGAGGTGGTCCTCTCTTCCCATGAGGAGGTGATGGTGGTGGTGGGGGTCCACCAGCTGAAGCTACCAATGAAGCCATTGCTCAAATATCAAAAAAGGTCTTCCTCTCACAAAGATGAAAGTCAGAGTGAGGAAAGAAGGAGGGGTTTTCATCATTTGGGAAAAACAATAGTTCTAAACCAATGAAAAGTGTTATTTTTAGGTCACCTGACCTAGCCTTACATCATTATGAAACCAAAAGTGAAATGAACCAATGAAAAGTTTTATTAACAAGTCACATGACCTGTTACGCTTATGTTACGCGCTGCGGAACGCGCCCCGGATCGCTTCCGGGTCGCTGCGCTTCGCGCCTCGGTTCGCGCTCCGGAGCACTTCCGGGTGCGCTAACGCGGCGCGTCATAAGACGCATTACGCGGCAACGCGATACGTCGCGCTTTCGCGACGCGCCCCGGATCGCTTCCGGGGAGCTGCGCTTCGCGTCTCAGTTCGCGTACCGGAGCACTTCCGGGTGCGCTAACGCGGCGCGTCATAAGACGCATTACGCGACAACGTGATACGTCGCGCTTCCGCGACGCGTCACGATGTTGATTTCTAACGCGGCAGTTGCGCAAACGGAACGTTTACCGGTTCGCGGACCGGGTCGCGGCATCAAATTGAGCTAACGGGAAGCTTCCCGGTTCGCGAACCGGGAGCGAAGAAAAAAAATTATAAAAAAATGTGTTTATTAATAAACATATAAAATATATTTTGGGATTTAAAGAAGAATACATTTTACAGCTACAGATATTAGCTTTTAAAAACCCAATGAAATTCACTGAAAAAAACATAGGTTATAGACCATATATAGTTAGGAATTAGCATTTACAAAACCTTGAAAATTCACTGAAAAAACCATAGGTTATAGACCATATATAGTTAGGAATTAGCATTTAAAAAACCTTCTTTTACTCACACAAAACCATTGAAATTCCATATATAGTTAGTTGTACTAACTATATATCGCGCACCCGCAATCCACAGCTAATCATGTCACATATTACATCATTCATGACATGGTCAGTGACATCACTGATGACATCACTGATGACATCTCAAATGACATCACTGATGACATCTCAAATGACATCACTGATGACATCACTGATGACATCTCAAATGACATCACTGATGACATCACTGATGACATCTCATTTGACATTACTGATCACATCACTGATGACATCATTCATGTGATAATACGATGAACCTCTTCAGACTCTAATATAACCTTAGATATACTCAGTGTAAACATACACTCACAGACTGTCACTCATCCATGGAGTTACTCACACACCTAGTCAGTCATGCAAAGAATCAATCACACCTCCATTTCCTCAACTATACAGTTATACACACCTTACTTATTCAAACATATACTAACACATATTTACTCTCTTATACAATCCCTGATACAAGTTCACAATGATCCATACAGCCACTCACACATTCACTGGCTCTTATGCACACTTATTTATATATGTCAACTGTCACATGTACTGTGTTTTACATATGTACTTACTTTGACATGTAGCACTGAGATATCCATTCACTCACCAATACACTTATGCACACAGTCAACCGCCCATACAGTTGTTTCTATATGCACTTTTGAAGCCATACATCTAGTGAATCAACTGCTCACACATGTATGCACAGAGTCATACACCTCTCAACCACCAACACACACACTCAGTCTCCCATACAAATACTTGGGCAACCAGTCAATAACCCATATAGTTAATCATATAGCTAATGATCAACACATGCAGCAGTTTACTGAACAACAGACATAGTGATGCACAAATTAAGACAGTTTAGTCACTAACCCATGCACTCTGTGAGACACATTTAATCACTCACTCATACAGTCAGTCATGCACCTACTAAATCATTCATCCAGACACTTATAAATCCACTCATTATTCAATTTGTAAGACATATTTTAACTTTACAGAATTATACAGTCACTGGATGTAGTCATCAGTGATGTCATCAGTGATGTCATTTGAGATGTCATCAGTGATGTCATCAGTGATGTCATTTGAGATGTCATCAGTGATGTCATCAGTGATGTCATTTGAGATGTCATCAGTGATGTCATCAGTGATGTCACTGACCATGTCATGAATGATGTAATATGTGACATGATCAGCAGTGGATTGCGGGTGCGCGATATATAGTTAGTACAACTAACTATATATGGAATTTCAATGGTTTTGTGTGAGTAAAATAAGGTTTTTTAAATGCTAATTCCTGACTATATATGGTCTATAACCTATGGTTTTTTCAGTGAATTTTCAAGGTTTTGTAAATGCTAATTCCTAACTATATATGGACTATAACCTATGGTTTTTTCAGTGAATATATATATATATATATCCACCACACTGCAGAAGTATATAGAGGCTGGTCGAGTGCCTCGAGGACTTCCTATCTTCATTACTCCAACGTTCAGCCACCCGGACCCAGATTTAATTGAGGAATGGGCGGAAAATAATGACCACTGTTCCATGGTAATGTTAAAACTCCTGGTCAAGTAGGCTAGTCGTGATTGTGAAAAATTAACGGAAGTGATTGAAGACGTTATATCATGATTAAAAACAATGTGTGAAGCAGACGAATTTGACCGAGATATGGCTAAAATTGAAACAAAACTTGAGCGGATTGAAAAGGAGATAAAAGAAAAGAAACAACGCAAGTTTATGAGAGATTTTATTGACTATGAAAAAGGGCAAATTTTAACTTTTGCCAGAAAGTTTGACCGCCTGAGAGGACAAGGTGCTAATGTGATGGCAGCGGCACCGAAAACAATAAATGGAGAGGAAAATGCAAGCAACGTGAATACAACTCCGGAACCAGTGGCCACTACCAGTGAGAGTGCTCCAATACAAAATCTGTCGGTAAAAGACAACATTTTAAAAGAATTTACCCTGATGGCCCAGGAAAGGCTGGCAGTACAGGGGAATCCAGGAACAAGCAACCAAAGAGGACGAGGGCGTGGTCGCGGAGGAAGAGGCGTAGAAAGGCTACAAGAAATGCCAAAAGGATTAACGGAGAGCCCAGTGGGATCCCACACCCGATGGCAAAAAAGGACCAGAGAATGGAACAAACAGAACTAAAAAAACGAACAGTTTTGAATTTATCGGATCGGATACTAACTAATGATGAGATTGATGTTCTGGCAAAGGGGCTTACATTCGTTCCAACGAATGAGTTTGACTACACACAAGCGAGAATTGATTTATTTTACTTTACAAGAAAACTGAGACTGAAGAAATGGTTCTCCACGAAAGTAAATATGGGAAGAAATGATGTATGTGAAGATGAGGTCAATAATATTTGCATAAATGACATTGATAAAATGCATTTGTTGAATGAGTTAGGTGATCAAGTGGACTTTAATCCAGATCCCATTTTAAATTTGGCCAATGACAATGTTGCAATAGACCTCAGCTATAAAAGTCACTTTAAGCCCATATCTATATTTATGCCACAGATTCAGAATGAGGCATTGGATGTGTTTGAGAGAGGAGTGAAAAATGGCTTTAAGAAATTGGCAAACACTCCATATCAGACGCAAAGAAATCTAACATCCCAGCAAAAAACAGCTATCCAAACACTGCAAAAGGATCCCACTATAGTGATTAAAAAATCCGATAAAGGGGGAAATGTGGTGGTTTGGGGGAGAGATAGATATGTGAAGGAAGGTCTCAGACAGCTAAATGATGCGAGGCAATATGAAAAAAGCTCTAAGATCAGCGATGAAACATCTAACAAAGAATACCGAGAAAAATTGCAAGAATGGAAGGACAAAGGATGGTTGGAACAGAATGAATATGATTACCTGTACTGTAAGTTCCCCAAATTACCGGTACTGTACCTATTACCAAAGGTCCACAAGGACAGGGATGACCCGCCTGGAAGACCTATAGTCTCATTGAGGGGGTCGGGCCTGGAAAATACCTCTAGGTATGCAGATTATTTTCTGCAGCCCTTTGTTAAAAGGTTACCATCCTATATTAAGGATACGGGGGACTTTTTGCATATGATTAATGAATTAGAATGGAAGGACAACTACCTAATGCTAAGTCTAGATGTCACTAGCCTGTATACAAGTATTCCTCACGAATTAGGAATAAAGGCATGTAGATATTACTTTGGTGAAAGATCTATCTCTTACTTGATGCATACAGAAGTATTGATTGACATGATATTCAGGTGTCTGACCGAGAATTACTTTACCTTTGATAATCAGGTGTACAGACAAGTGATGGGCACGGCGATGGGCACCTGCTTCGCCCCCAGCTTTGCGTGTCTCTACCTTGGCTGGTGGGAGGAGCAGGTGGTCCGAGCCCATGAGCTAAACATTAAACACGTCAAAAAGTGGGCAAGATTCATAGACGATGTTTTTTGTGTCTGGTAGGGTACAAAAGAAGAAGCAGATACATTTGTAGAAAGCCTGAATAAAAATGAGTTGAATTTAAAGTTTACCCATCAAATCAGCTCAGAAAAAATGGAGTTTCTAGATGTCATGATGGAAGTAAAGAATGGTAAAATTGAGACATCTCTGCATCGTAAAGCTACTGCGGGAATAGCATGTTACATGCTCGCAGCTGTCACCCCAATAGTTTGATCCAAAGTATCCCATATGGAGAGCTACTACGAGCAAAGAGGAACTGCAGCACAGTAGAGGGATATGAGAAGGAATGCGTTACCATGATCAAACGGTTCAAGGAAAGGGGTTACAGTGATCAATGTATAGCGACGGCATGTATGAAAGTAGAGTCAAGAAATAGAGAAGATCTGTTGAAAATTAAAGAAGGGCCACAAATCAGTGAGATTTGTAACAACATATAGTAACAAGGCATATGAAATGAGGAAATGCCTTGATAAACACTGGAGTATATTGAAAACAGACCTTGACTTGGATAAGGCAGTGAGTGAGTCACCACAGATTACCTTTAGAAAAGGGAGGTCATTTAAAGACCTAGTTAGTCCAGCAATATTACCCAAACCAGGATTAAAAATAGCGAAGCCAGTACAAGGGTTCTATATTTGCGGGAAATGTAAAGCCTGTAAATATAGTACACGTTGTAAATCAGTGAAACTATCAGCCAGTTGTTGCTCATTCAGAATTCAAAAACATTTGACGTGTGACACAGAATATGCAGTGTATGCCCTCAGGTGCCCATGCAATCTATGTTATATCAGCAGCACAATACATAAAGTCAAAAAAAGAGTGATGGAGCATCTAAGGGCAATTAACCACCATGACATACAATATCCCATCGCACGTCACTTCTATAAAGAACACAAACAGAATACCAGTCTCTTATCTTTTGTGGTATTGGATTGTATACCTAAGAGAGAGAGAGGTGGTGATCGTGTCAAAGAGTTGAGAAGATTGGAATCAAGATTTATAATTAAATTCCAAACACTATACCCGTCAGGTCATAATGCAGATGAGGGTTTGGCAGTCCATCTTGGGTGAAAATGTGCTATTGTTGTCCAGTTTTAAGAAAAAAACGCTGTTTACAATGTATTTATGGAAATAGATGAATTAATGATAAAATGTAAGGTTTTATGTCAATATCACTACCTATTTTAATGGGTACACTCTCTCATTTTCAGATTACCCAAGAAATTTTGCATTCCAGAATGTTAGAAACACGTTTTTGAAAGCCATCAAGTTGTGTGAATGAAGACAATTTGCACAAAAAGACATTTCGAACATTATGCCCACTGGGGCGGAACTGAATCAATCTGTTATGAAATCCCCATATAACTAAACAGGCGTCAAAATTGATTGAGAATGATGGTATAAGTCCTGTATTACCTGCCTAAACAATGATATAGAAGCCCACTTGAGCTTAATTGTGGAGATGGTAACTGATGTCCCTAGGATAATCGAGGAAAGGGATTAATAGGAATTTATGAAACAAGCCCACTGGGGCTGAATTGGGAATACAATGCCCGTGGTGTGCAATGCTGTAAGGAAAGCGACATCTGATGCCTGACTAAGGAATGAAGTTATAATTCCTGCTAATGGGGACAATGAAACGCAAGCCCACTGGGGCTCAATGTCGAATCAAAGTATAAATGTGTAAATATATGAGATATGCACAAGTGAGTGGCAACCAATAATTATAAACAAAAGGTATACGTGCCTTATAATGTTGTAATGGAGTTTGTCGATATGAAACAAAAACCGACAGCAAACAATGCGTTGTGGGACTAGTAGTTCCGACGAACACAACGTCACGAAAATTTAATGATTTAAGGTGTTTAATTTACAATGAACATCAGAATGCAAACGTGTAAATTGAAAAGTAGAAACTAAGATACAGAAAGTGAATTGTATCGTGTATTATGAAGAAGTGTTGAAACTTTGAGAGTCTGGTTTCACTTGTTACTTTAGTCACATGACAATGTTTCTTTTCCGTTTTGTATATAACTTTATTGTTTAACACCACTCTTCACTCGTGAGCAAGCGGCTGCGGCTGCGAAACGCGTTGGGTGTGATCGCCAAATAAATTTCACTTAAATAGCAGCTTGGGCCTCGACTTGTTGTCTTTAAAACTTATTGAGACGGCGCTTTGTTGGATATATATATAGATCGCGTCACCCTTGACACTGCATTAAAATGGAAAAAAAAAAAGAATTTGCTGCAGAAATTACCGGAGTGGTGTCCGTTTCTCTGCCTGGCAGTGCTGTTTGTTCGGTGCTTCTGGGGAGCGTCACACGCATATATATATATATATATATATATATATATATATATATATATATATATATATATATATATATATATATATATTACCTACTGGCGGTCGCCAGTAGGTATATATAGTTAGGATTTTTTCTCTATGGGATTTTTGAAAATTCTATGTCTAATAACTTTGGCGTTTGTGGACGGAATTGGCTGAAATTTTCAGAAAAATGGAACATTTTGTTTCTGAGCAGCCCCTGAAAATTTGGGGGGGGTTCGTCAAGGGGGGGCCGAGAAAAAAGGGGGGTCCCAAAACGTGTTTTTAACATTGAGTTTTCCATAGGGCGGTTGGCCTCACTTTTAGCCCGAACGGCTGAATGGATTTGCACGAAACTTGGCAAAATTGTAGGGACTGGTAGCCCGATGTGCCTTTGCTAGGTCTCAATATATGTGCTCCAGTGGATTTTGAGAAATTAACGTTCAAAAAAAGATATATATCTGTAACAGCGGACCGGGCAGCGCTCCAGTTCGCGTACTTTTCGCGTTACGGAGCTTTGTGAAGCGAAGCTGATTGGTTCTCCGGCGTCTGTAAACATTCCAAACAGTCCGTAGCGGCCGCCATCTTGTCTCTCGGTAGGATCGAGAGACAAGAGGAGGCCAAAGCGAAGGGGCAAATGACCATAAGGGGGCATAGTAGATCCTCCCTGACCCCCTAGGTTTGATGTGGAGGTTTTAAAAGGGCCCCGCGGGGCAAAAAAAAATAAAAATAATAATAATCGAACGGCTGAATGGATTTGCACGAAACTTGGCAAAATTGTAGGGACTGGTAGCCCGATGTGCCTTTGCTAGGTCTCAATATATGTGCTCCAGTGGATTTTGAGAAATTAACGTTCAAAAAAAGATATATATCTGTAACAGCGCTCCGCTTCGCGTACTTTTCGCGTTACGGAGCTTTGCGAAGCTGATTGGTTCTCCAGCGTCTGTAAACATTCCAAACAGTCCGTAGCGGTCGCCATCTTGTCTCTCGGTAGGATCGAGAGACAAGAGGAGGCCAAAGCGAAGGGGCAAATGACCATAAGGGGGCATAGTAGATCCTCCCTGACCTCTTAGGTTTGATGTACCATTTTGCCAAGTTTGGTGTAATTCCGTTCAGCCATTCAGGCTGTAGACATATCTAAATGTCCTATGGAAAATTGCATGGGGAAAACACATTTGAAAGTGTTGAAATTTAGAACCAATTAAAATGTTACTTTGGTTTTGTATTTCTGTGTGATGAAAGTTAATTGGTTATGTATATATCTAAAATGAGAGGAAACCACAGCCATTTTGTGATACTACTGTCTGAGGTACATTTGTGAGGAATTTTTGGTGGTCAATTTCTGGTGTTTGATTTACACAGTACTAACACTTCTCCTACTTTTAAAAAGGTGAGTTGTTAATTTGTAAGGGGAACTATGTTGTACACTTGAAGATAATTTGAAAAATGTTTTCTGTTATTTATTTACAGTCCTTCTGTTATACTAAATACTTGATAAAGTTAGTTTTATATTATGTATTACTAAAAACGATAAATGAAAGTGATTATTTTTTTCTGCAATTTACAGCAAGCAATTTCAAAATAAAATGGCTCACAATGAAGAGACTGTGGCAATTTCTTTTGAATTATCCACTACATTTATTGAAATTGACAGCACCAATAATGAAATATTCTCACAAGGAGGAGATGACTTGAATGATTTTTTTGATCAATCTCTTGATGGCGAATTTATCGAATGTTTGGAGACCATAGAGTTACAAGAATCATCATTGCAGACTTTTCATGAGGAGATTCCACATGAGATCATTGAAGAGGAAATTCCTGATGAGGACATGTTACTAGTTCTTTCAAATTTTGAAAATTCAGAAGAATAAATTTATATTTAGAAATCAAAAATTGTTTGAGACATTATTCATTTTTATTTCTAATTTATGAGGTTGTAGCGAAGTGATTGTAGTATAAAATGAGACTTATAGTATAGAGTGCAACATTTTTATGTTACATGGTAAGTTTACTCATATTTACTTCCCTTCTCCCACTATATTATCTCCAATGTGTATTTGACATCTCTTCTTCATCTCCGGCCTCCTTTCTCTCACTGTCTGTCTCTGATGCATCTTATCGCTGCCATTTTGTGTAATTACAGAAGAGAGTAAAATAAAATAGTTCGGAACGTGAAAAGGGGGCAAAGTAGAGTACCCCTCACCCCCTAGGCCTTCTCAGGCGGTCCCAAAAGGATCAGTTTCTGCTTTCCTGAGAGATTATGGTATGAGTTCCATATACCACAATAACTTGCATTACAACATGCAAGATATCTATCTCCTATTACCAACTTTTGGAGATATTCGCGCTAAGCACGAATATCTCCAAAAACTAACACCTGCCCTGAGCAGTTCTTAGCCATGTTATCCAATGGGAGGTGGATAACATGGCTAAGAGCATTAGCTCGGTAATGCATGAATATCGCTGACTTTTTAGCGATATTCATGCATTGCGGCCGTTTTTTCTCGCATTTGCGATAAACCTTGATAATAGCAAGGTTTATCTTCGATAATTTCTGACGATGCTTAGCGGTAAAAAATTCGTTGCTAAGCATCGTTAGCGATAAATATCGCTTAACTTTGGTAATATGCACCAACGTCTGTTAACGTTCGATTCGAAGGAAATGAGGAAGTGTTGAAAAACATTGTCTGCGCCATCTTGCCTTTTTTGAAATGCCACACTTTTGTCGTGCACGGCAGCCATTTTAGATGCCTTGACCAGACCCACTCTCTGCACGCTGTCGATTCGTAGCATGGCTCCCCACCCTCGCAAGCATCTTCCCCAGGCACTGGTCACCCCCGCTCTCTGTCTTATGCATGGGCAATAAACCTCCCCCCATCTGCGCTGCTCTTCCCTGAGAATCACACTCTGTGCCCGCCTGACACTCCTCTTCCTCTGTGTCCGATTGTCCAGGCCGGTCCTAGGCTATCAGCTAGCCCTGCAGATGTAGTTTATGGCCCCAGCTGTAAAGAATCACCCCTCTTCAAAGGAGTTATAGTAGATCAAGGCCCACACCCGATGAGATCCATCACACCACACGCGTTTCTACTATCTGAAAACCATCCTGTATTGTGATTGGGGAGGGGACCGAGCCTGAAGCGGAAGATTCCAGGGATGACTCTTTGTACATCAAAGTTTTTACAATTATGTGTCACATTAAAAATATATAGCACTCCAACAAAGTAGTAGGAATATAAAACTTTAATAACTTATAAATATATACAACAAAACAAAAACAGTAAAAACATTTAAACAACGAAGAGACCGTGGCAATTTCTTTTGAATTATCCAATACATTTATTGAAATTGACAGCACCAATAATGAAATATTCTCACAAGGAGGAGATGACTTGAATGATTTTTTTGATCAATGTCTTGATGGCGAATTTATCGAATGTTTGGAGACCATAGAGTTACAAGAATCATCATTGCAGACTTTTCATGAGGAAATTCCTGATGAGATGATTGAAGAGGAAATTCCTGATGAGGACATGTTACTAGTTCTTTCAAATTATGAAAATTCAGAAGATGTTGCCTGGGTGCCGCACTGATTTGGGTATCCGGCGTGGCGCGTCCCGGGGGGTGGGTTGTCAGTAGCGGTCTGTTGTGCGAATAGTTCCAAGGCAGCAGAACGCGCTGAAATCTGGATGTCACGAAGGTGATGTCTAGTAAGTTGCCGCCCAGCAAATAACGGCGTGGGGCGCCGCGGGGGGGAGGGGGAGGCAGTCCAAAGTTCCGTTAAAAGGGCAAAGGAAAGGATCGGTGGTTTGAACCATCAGTCAAAAAGGGGAGGGGGTGCAACAATTTTTCCTACCGGGTCACACTGTGCTTTCACCGGAACTGAGGTCTGCAGGATTCTAGTCATTCAAACTGAGGCTGGCGCCAGCATGGGAGCGCCGACGTCCCGCGGCTAAAGTTTCGTCACTCCACGGGCGATCATGGCAGTCATTCCCCATCGGGGGTGTCTGCGGGGGTCGGGGACTCCCGCGGCTCCTCTAGAATCTTCAAGGTCGTGGAGGACTACGGTGGTGGAGTCAACCAGTGACCGGGCCATTTCTTTATGCTGGGCCCGCTCTTGCCAGGTCGACCGCCATTTTGAGAGTTCGGTAGCTACTGGCGATCGCGGGGTCAAATGAGCGGACGGGCTCCACCCTGCCGGGCGAGACGTTGCAGCATCGCCACAGTGGAAGAACCCTTTTCCGGGCGCCTGGAGCGCTGAGGGTGCAGCTGGGAAGCCTCCACCTGGGGAGGCGGGAGAGGCCTGTTCGCACCGTCTCTCCCTCCCAGTGCACCCCACGGCGTCTCGCTTGAGATTTGTTATGGCCGGACCAGGCGATGAGGACGAGAGGGGGGGGGGGTCGGAGGCATGTGCAAGACATCCCCCCCCCAGGGTTGTTGCAGCAATTATACAAGAAAGAAGAAATGTCCCGTCCGTCTTCGGGCCGGGCTTCCGGCGGTTGGCGGCCGGGCGCCCTTTGCTCTGGCCCCATGAACGGGTTCCTTGGCTCATCGGCTGCAGCCGGATCCCGTTGGCCCCAGCCCCCGGCCGTTGGTGGCCAGACCGGGAGAGATTGTGGGAGGACAACCTGCAACTCTCAAGGGCCACCGCGGCCGGACTGGGAGAGAGAGGGGAGGGTCGAGGACACGGACATTACCCCCCCCCTAAAACTCTCCAGTGTTGTCAATCCCCCTGGCCGGGTCCCGCTGGCCTCGGTCTCTCCTCCGGCTACACCCTACGTGATGATCTCCTGGCCGACGGTTGGCAGCAGGACCCGCCTTATATGTGTTGCTTCCGGCTGGGCGTAGCCAAAAACCTGTTGCACTTTGGAAGTTTCTAGAATGGGGCGGATGTCTGCTGACTTGTATCTTTCCCAGTTTGCCGTTATTTGGCCGTGGCAGGCGGTGGGACAGACACGTTTTGGGGCAGTGAGGGGCGATGTTTTCAGGTTTCTTATTACGGGCTTACTTCTAACGTTTCTTGTTTCTAGGACAATAATAGGTTTTATCATTACGTATTGTTATCGTTTCTTTGTTTGTTATTTAATAAAAAGTTCATCAGTGGCCTACTGATTTTCGTTTTCCTATTCTTTTCTTTCCAGGTTGTTTCATGCTAAAGTTTCTGTTAACAGGATACAGTGATCACTTCGTTATTATTGCATATGTCCTTTTCACTAGGGGTGCTCTCTGGTCGGGCCAGATGACCTATCTCTAGTAAATGGTCCGGGTGAAACAGGTGCATCAATCAGTGGGGAGTAGATAGGCATGACAGATTACAACGGGGGAGAAAGGTCCGCATTACGTACCCTTTCACTACTTGCAAAGATTTTCCTACGTTTATTTGCAAACAGGGAATACCTCCAAAAAGAACCAATTCCCAAACAGTCAATGTTCGGGCAAACAATCAATCAATGAGGAACGAAATAGGCACGACGTGTTAAAGGTTTGCGTTACCTACCCTTCACTATCTGCAAAGGGAGAGAGAATATTCCTATTCTTCCTCGTTTGCAGGCAGAGAAGATCCTTAAGAGAACCAACTTCGAACAATTCAATGCTCGATTCAAACATTCAACAAGGGGTACTGTGAACACAAATGAACGCCGCTTATGTACATACACATTGCTATTTTCAACAGGTTGTTCCTAATGTTTCTATTTTAGCGAGGTCAAAAAGAGATCCCATTAGTGGCCTACTGATTTTGCTCGATTCCTTTTGTTTTTTTACACGATTTTTCGGTATCTGCAAAGACTAAACAGAGTATTGCGACTCTGTGCTTGTTTGTAAATAGAGAATGAACTAAAGAGAACAATCAATCAAATGGAGAGAGAAGCAGGCACGACGGATTAGAACGGGGGCAAAGGCCTGCGTTAACTACCTTTCACTATCTGCAAAGAGAGAGTACTCCTAATAGAAATGAGGGGTGGGGGGGCAGCATTCAAAGCAGATCAGTGTGCATAAACACGAAAATGTTTTTACTTACCACGTACTTGACATTCGACAGCTTATGATATTTGCTATTAAAAAACCATTGAAATTCACTGAAAAAACCATAGGTTATAGACCATATATAGTTAGGAATTAGCATTTACAAAACCTTGAAAATTCACTGAAAAAACCATAGGTTATAGACCATATATAGTTAGGAATTAGCATTTACAAAACCTTGAAAATTCACTGAAAAAACCATAGGTTATAGACCATATATCGTTAGGAATTAGCATTTAAAAAACCTTATTTTACTCACACAAAACCATTGAAATTCCATATATAGTTAGTTGCACTAACTATATATCGCGCACCCGCAATCCACTGCTGATGATGTCACATATTACATCATTCATGACATGTTCAGTGACATCACTGATGACATCTCAAATGACATCACTGATGACATCACTGATGACATCACTGATGACATCTCATTTGACATCAATGACCACATCACTGATGATATCATTCATGTGACAATACAATGCATCTCCTCACATTTTAATATAACCTCTGTTTCACCCAGTGTTAAATACAGAGTATAATTTTTGAAACCATTGACACACCAATACTAGTTACTACATACGCACTCACTGATTCCTACGTCTACACACACCTTCACTCATTCACCCATACAATCATTCATACATACAATCACTCATCTTTACAACACTATCATATGCACTCATACACCTATACAGACACTCACAGTCTGCCACTCATCCATGGAGTTACTCACACACCTAGTCAGTCCTGTAAAGAATCAATGACACTTCCATTTTCTTGTCTATACTGTTAAACATAGAGCACCTTACATTTTCAAACATATACTAACACATACTTACCTTCTTATACAATCATTGATACAAGTACACATTGATCTGCACAGAGTCACACACCTCCCAGCCAGCCACACACACACTCAGTCTCCCATACAAATACTTGGACAATCAATCAGTAACCCATATAGTTAATCATATAGCTACTGATCAACACATGCAGCAGTTTACAGAACAACAGACATAATGATGCACAAATTAAGACAGTTTAGTCACTAACCCATGCACTCAGTGAGACACATTTAATCACTCACTCATACATTCAGTCATGCACCTACTAAATCCTTTGTCCAGACACTTATACTTCCACTCATTCTTCAATATGTAAGACACATTTTAACTTTACAGAAACATACAGTCACTGGATGTTGTCATCAGTGATGTCATCAGTGATGTCATTTGAGATGTCATCAGTGATGTCATCAGTGATGTCACTGACCATGTCATGAATGATGTAATATGTGACATCATCAGCAGTGGATTGCGGGTGCGCGATATATAGTTAGTGCAACTAACTATATATGGAATTTCAATGGTTTTGTGTGAGTAAAATAAGGTTTTTTAAATGCTAATTCCTAACGATATATGGTCTATAACCTATGGTTTTTTCAGTGAATTTTCAAGGTTTTGTAAATGCTAATTCCTAACTATATATGGTCTATAACCTATGGTTTTTTCAGTGAATATATATATATATATGCAACACCGACTCCCTCCGAAGAAACGAGACAGAGACCCTGGAGGAACCGGTTGGAAGCCTTTATTCATTCAGACAATGGCAAATGCATTTCGGCGGCACTTCCGCCTTCCTCAGCGCCCAAAGCGTCCGATTGGTATTGCCACACACTGCCGGTAAGTCCCTTCTCTTTATGTCTTGCAATTGCAAGTCCGCTCCGCCCTCTGCAGCTTGAATGCGCACCTGTGTGGAGTCCCGTGAGTAGGAAAGGACTCCAAGTCCCATAATCCAGCGTGATGGACACCCGGAACCAAGGTGCAAGGGGGGAAAAAAACAAGGTGAAAAATGTCATTGCGGTGATGTAGGGAACAGCGTGTGCCCAAAGGAAAGGAAAATGAATTAATTAATAATGTCCAGCTAACTATAACACCCCTAAAACCTATGTTTTTTTCAGTGAATTTCTAAGGTTTTTTAAATGCCAATTCCTAACTATAACATGTCTGAAACCTATGCTTTTTTCAGTGAATATATATATATATATATATATATATATATATATATATATATATATATTACCTACTGGCGGTCGACAGTAGGTATATATAGTTAGGATTTTTTCTCTATGGGATTTTTGAAAATTCTATGTCTAATAACTTTGGCGTTTGTGGACGGAATTGGCTGAAATGTTCAGGAAAATGGAACATTTTGTTTCTGAGCAGCCCCTCAAAATTTGGGGGGGTTTCGTCAAGGGGGGGCCGAGATAAAAGGGGGGTCCCAAAACGCGTTTTTCCCATGTTAATTTCCATAGGGCGGTTGGCCTCACTTTTAGCTCGAACGGCTGAATGGATTTGCACGAAACTTGGCAAAATTGTAGGGACTGGTAGCCCGATGTGCCTTTGCTAGGTCTCAATATATGTGCTCCAGTGGATTTTGATAAATTAACGTTCAAAAAAATATATATATCTGTAACAGCGCTCCGGGTAGCGCTCTGGTACGCGTACTTGACGCGTAACGGAACTTCGCGAAGCGAAGCTGATTGGCTCTCCGGTGTCTATCAACATTCTAAACAGTCCGGAGCGGCTGCCATCTTGTCTCTCGGTAGGATCGAGAGAAAAGAGGAGGCCAAAACAAAGGGGGAAATGACCATAAGGGGGCATAGTAGATCCTCCCTGACCCCCTAGGTTTGATGTGGAGGCTTTAAAAGGGCCCCGCGGGGCAAAAAAAAAAAAAAACGTTTTTTTTGCGTGGGGAGCGCCCGGTACGCTTTTGTGCAATGGGCGGTGGTAATCTAAATGATGAGGGGGGGGGGCAGCGTTCAAAGCACATCAGCGTGCATAAACACGAAAATGTTTTTATCTACCACGTACTTGACTTATCTCTCTGAGATGCATTCCCTTGTGTTTCGGCAATGGTAGTCTGTTCATTACATAGATCGCCCGAGGGCGGTAGTACAGACCGCGCGTAGGAAAGGGTCAAAAGCCAGGGGTATAGGAGTATGTAACAAGCGAGCCATTTAATTGAAAAAACTAAACGTGACAAACGGTTGCAGGATCAGTGAAGGTTGATTTTATAATTGAAAGTATAACAGGATCAGTTACAATAAAATCGTCCATACGCACACCATGGGCGAGTATCATGGGTAACATTATTTCGAAGCTTTATTAATACAATAATCAATAATGAAAAATCGACATCAATAGGGTTGTCCGTATTCCTAGTCAGTACCCTTCCCCGCCCGCCATGTGCACAAAGACTGCATACATCCCCCATAACGCCAAGGCTAAGTAACTAGAACGTCATAAGGAGTTGCAAGTCGCTCCCATACTGGCGCCATTTTGGTCGAGGCCAGGCAGGTCCAGAGTATAGTTCAATGTCTCCAATAAGTAGCGGCAGGACCAGAATCCCTTTCGGCAGTTCTGGCTTCGTCATTACGAGCACTAGAAAACAAGACATTCTGGGCAATACCACCCTTGACGCAGCCCTTTATTCTACAAGATGGTGTCTTTCAAAAGCCAGGGGTATAGGAGTATGTAACAAGCGAGCCATTTAATTGAAAAAACTAAACGTGACAAACGGTTGCAGAATCAGTGAAGGTTGATTTTTTAATTGAAAGTATAACAGGATCAGTTACAATAAAATCGTCCATACGCACACCATGGGCGAGTATCATGGGTAACATTACTTCGAAGCTTTATTAATACAATAATCAATAATGAAAAATCAACATCAATAGGGTTGTCCGTATTCCCAGTCAGTACCCTTCCCCGTCCGCCATGTGCACAAAGACCGCATACATCCCCCATAACGTCAAGGCTAAGTAACTAGAACGTCATAAGGAGTTGCAAGTCGCTCCCATACTGGCGCCATTTTGGTTGAGGCCAGGCAGGTCTAGAGTATAGTTCAATGTCTCCAATAAGTAGCGGCAGGACCAGAATCCCTTTCGGCAGTTCTGGCTTCGTCATTACGAGCACTAGAAAACAAGACATTCTGGGCAATACCACCCTTGACGCAGCCCTTTATGCTACAAGATGGTGTCTTCCATTCAGAAAATATTGTTGGCAGCATTTTGAAAGGAAAGATAAACGGCCGTTCTCCTAGTGAGTCTCACATTGTTACATTTATGAAGAATGTTGAAGAGTAGTATGTTGAAAATCTGAAGCCATCGTTCTACAAACTCTCAACCAGCCTTGGATGGAAAAATCCTGAAGAATGTACAAACTGAAAACCAGTTTTTGTCTGCATAGCATCAGCAGCAACACTTGAGTCAGCTTTGTGTGAAGCCGCCATCTTGATCCAATCAATACCGTCCCCCTGCACACATTCAGGGACCAGGCCGCATTGCGAGGGCACCGCAGGACGTGTCTTCAGGTCAAACGGATTGTGGGACAAGGTCCAGAATGAAGAGTCACCAAAAGGCAAAAAGTTCCGCCGGACCCCGGGAGCCGGCCGCCTATGTCGGGGGCGATCTCAGGCCACACCAGGGCAACAAGACTTGGGGAGGGGGCAGGAGCCAAGCGCCCCCTCCCAGTCCGCACCACCACACCGCCCCTCGGGGGCCTCCGTCAAGCGGTTCAGGGAGGCACCGCAGGCAGCGGTTCTTCAGATCAGTGGCTCTCACCGGCAAGGCTCCCCTCCGTCAGCAGTGATCGTTGGCGCTGTGATTGCGGCTGGAGGCCCCGCCTAGTAAACGCCCCGGCCTCTCCATGTCGTAGGCCGCAAGAGTGGGTGCAATTCAGCCGGATGGCGGGTGAGACGCTGTAGCCGCAAGAGCAGGCGAAACTCAACCGGCCGAGTGAGGCACTGTGCCGCAAGAGCAGGCGCAACTCAGCTGGCCGAGCGAGACTTGGGGAGGGGGCAGGAGCCAAGCGCCCCCTCCCAGTCCGCGCCACCACACCGCCCCTCGATGGCCTCCGTCAAGCGGTTCAGGGAGGCACCGCAGGCAGCGGTTCTTCAGATCAGTGGCTCTCACCGGCAAGGCTCCCCTCCGTCAGCAGCGATCGTTGGTGCTGTGGTTGCGGCCGGAGGCCCCGCCTAGTCAACGCCCCGGCCTCTCCATGTCGTAGGCCGCAAGAGTGGCCGCAACTCAGCTGGCCGAGCGAGACTTGGGGAGGGGGCAGGAGCCAAGCGCCCCCTCCCAGTCCGCGCCACCACACCGCCCCTCGGGGGCCTCCGTCAAGCGGTTCAGGGAGGCACCGCAGGCAGCGGTTCTTCAGATCAGTGGCTCTCACCGGCAAGGCTCCCCTCTGTCAGCAGCGATCGTTGGCGCTGTGGTTGCGGCCGGAGGCCCCGCCTAGTCAACGCCCCGGCCTCTCCATGTCGTAGGCCGCAAGAGTGGGTGCAATTCAGCCGGATGGTGGGTGAGACGTTGTAGCCGCAAGAGCAGGCGAGACTCAACCGGCCGAGTGAGGCACTGTGCCGCAAGAGCGGGCGCAACTCAGCTGGCTGAGCGAGACTTGGGGAGGGGGCAGGAGCCAAGCGCCCCCTCCCAGTCCGCGCCACCACACCGCCCCTCGGGGGCCTCCGTCAAGCGGTTCAGGGAGGCACCGCAGGCAGCGGTTCTTCAGATCAGTGGCTCTCACTGGCAAGGCTCCCCTCCGTCAGCAGCGATCGTTGGCGCTGTGGTTGCTGCCGGAGGCCCCGCCTAGTCAACGCCCGGCCTCTCCATGTCGTAGGCCGCAAGAGTGGGCGCAACTCAGCTGGCCGAGCGAGACTTGGGGAGGGGGCAGGAGCCAAGCGCCCCCTCCCAGTCCGCGCACCACACCGCCCCTCGGGGGCCTCCGTCACGCGGTTCTGGGAGGCACCGCAGGCAGCGGTTCTTCAGATCAGTGGCTCTCACCGGCAAGGCTCCCCTCCGTCAGCAGCGATCGTTGGCGCTGTGGTTGCGGCCGGAGGCCCCGCCTAGTCAACGCCCCGGCCTCTCCATGTCGTAGGCCGCAAGAGTGGGCGCAACTCAGCTGGCCGAGCGAGACTTGGGGAGGGGGCAGGAGCCAAGCACCCCCTCCCAGTCCGCGCCACCACACCGCCCCTCGGGGGCCTCCGTCAAGCGGTTCTGGGAGGCACCGCAGGCAGCGGTTCTTCAGATCACAACAGAGTCTCATGCTCAATCGATTGAGCTGGCCGAATCAGGCAACAAGAAGGTGGGGGGGGGGGCACCTCTTGCTCAACCACCACCTGAGGAGGTGGTACTCTCTTCCTAGGAGGTGGTGGTGGTGGTGGGGATGCACCAGCTGAAGCTACAACACTTGCCATTGCTAAGTGATGAAAAAAGGTCTTCCTCTCACAAAGATGAAAGTCAGAGTGAGGAAACAAGGAGGGGTTTTCATCATTTGGGACAAAAAATAGTTCTAAACCAATGAAAAGTGTTATTTTTAGGTCACATGACCTAGCCTTACATCATTAGGAACCCAAAAGTGAAATGAACCAATGAAAAGTTTTATTAACAAGTCACATGACCTGTTATGCTTATGTTACGCGCTACGCGCCGCGCCCCGGATCGCTTCCGGGAAGCTGCGCTTTGCGCCTCGCGCACCGGAGCACTTCCGGGTGCGCTAACGAGGCTCGTCATATGACGCATTACGCGACAACCCGATATGTCGCGGTTACGCGACGCGTCACGATGTTGTTTTCTAACGCGGCAGTTGCGCAAACAGAACGTTTATCGGCCGGGCATATGGAATACATACACATTCATACCATACAATCAGGGCATGTACGCTCAGTCACACCATACAATTTTTCACGTTCACAGTGATGGTCTGCACTCCATGCAATATCTCACAGCGCTTGTCTATGTCTTTCCCTACATGGAGCACGGTGCGGTCCATGTCCACTCCATTCTTCAGTCGGAACTCCGATGTAACCTACAGAGGAGAAAAGAAAGGGGGGGGATACAGCATTCAGAGGATGTCAGCGCGCGCAAACACGAAAAAGCTTCTACTTACCATGTATCAGACTAGCTGCAGGAACGTGTGATACAACAGATCTTGGCTATCCCTTTCGCATTATTTTTCTGTGTAACATATCCTCCCCTTCTTAGGATGCCAAAAAATGTTTCATTTTGTTTGTCTCTAAATTCGAGTTCCCTCTTCGTGTATTTGTTTCTCAATTAGTCTTATTTTATGGGGCAAAATACCACACCTTACATTCGGCAGATACCTTAAGCTACGGTCGACCATTTTCTAACAATTCTGGAAAAAGGGCAGGTGTGACGGATACAAATTTCAATCAATCCAAAATTCAGGCAAAGGGTCTGCATTATCTGTCTTCTATTGTTTGGGAATAACAGCCATTATTCTAAAATCCTACCAACCTAGACGATTGTTATGACGCTGATTCCATACTTCCTTCGAAAACTTTTTTTTTTGCAAAAATGTCAGTATACAAATACGGGCCTACAACCACGTGGGCTGGCCACGGAGCAAACTGGAATCGTATATGATGAGGGGACCTTTACACTGTAGAAAAACGTAACGGGCGGTCCATTAGGTTGCAGGAATTAAGGTGTCTAACAGTTGCGGAATCGGTGGACATTAATTTTATAATGAAAGTACGACAGGACCAGTTACAATGAAATTATCTAGATATACATTTGCGGGCAAGTACCATGAGTAACGTTAATTCGAACTTTCAATAGTACAGTAATGAATAATACATCAGAACTTAATATCAATAGGGATGCGCAAATGTTCAATCAGTACCCGTCCCCGCCCGCCATGTGCTCCAAAACTGCATACATATTTCGTGATATCAAGGCTGAGCAACCAGTACACATCAAGGAGTTGCGAGTCTCATTTATACCGACGCCATTTTGGGCGAGGCCGGGCAGGTCCAGAATATAGTCAAAATGTCTCCACCAACCAGCGGTCGGAAGAGAACCCCTTTCAGCTGTCCAAAAAGTTCGGTTAAATGACAACAGAAGGGACAGGCAACAAGAACCATCAGTCAAAGAGGGGAGGGCAAGTTCTTCTCTACCGGGTCACGTTGGGGCTCCACCGGAACTGATCGAATTGGTAGTCTACAGTGTTTCTGGATGTTTCAGACTGAAGATGGCGTCAGCATGAGAGCACCCCTTGGCTACGTCGTGGCCATTCCGCGAGCAATCATGGCAGTCGCTCCCCACCGGAAGTCTGCGGGAGTCGGGGGCCCCGGTGACTCTTGTAGAATCTTCAAGGCTGAGGGGACGCTTTTGGGAATGGGGCCCATGCCCTAGCAGTCAAGCGTCCGAGTTCCAGGGTTGCCCAGAGCCATCCTTGCAGGCCAGGCCCAAGTCTGTGGAGCCGACCGCCATTTCGTGAGCTCCATGGCAGCCGCCTGTCGCTGTACCACAAGAGTGGGTGCAATTCAGCCGGATGGCGGGTGAGACGCTGTAATAGCAAGAGCAGGCGCAACTCAGGTGGCCGAGCGAGGCACTGTGCCGCAAGAGCGGGCGCAATTCAGCTGGCCGAGTGAAGCGCTGGGGTGCAGCTGAGAAACCTCCACCTGGGGAGGTGGGGGAGGCTCATTCGCGCCGCCTCTCCCTTCCAGTGCACCCCACGCCGTCTCCTGGCGCAGGTATATGTGATGGTCGGACCAGGGCACCGCAGGACGTGTCTTCAGGTCAAACGGATTGTGGGACAAGGTCCAGAATGGAAGAGTCACCAAAAGGCAAAAAGTTCCGCCGGACCCCGGGAGCCGGCCGCCTATGTCGGGGGCGATCTCAGGCCACACCAGGGCAACAAGACTTGGGGAGGGGGCAGGAGATGTGTGTGTGTGTGTATATATATATTCACTGAAAAAACCATGGGTTATAGACCATATATAGTTAGGAATTAGCATTTACAAAACCTTATTTTACTCACACAAAACCATTGAAATTCCATATATAGTTAGTTGCACTAACTATATATCGCGCACCCGCAATCCACTGCTGATGATGTCACATATTACATCATTCATGACATGGTCAGTGACATCACTAATGACATCACTGATGACATCTCAAATGACATCATTGATGACATCACTGATAACATCATCCAGTGACTGTGTGTTTCTGTAAAGTTTAAATATGTTTTACATATTGAAGAATGAGTAGATGTAGAAGTGTCTGGATGAAGGATTTAGTAGGTGCATGACTGACTGTATGAGTGAGTGATTAAATGTGTCTCACTGAGTGCATGGGTTAGTGACTAAACTGTCTTAATTTGTGCATCATTATGTCTGTTGTTCTGTAAACTGCTGCATGTGTTGATCAGTAGCTATATGAGTAACTATATGGGTTATTGATTGATTGCCCAAGTATTTGTATGGGAGACTGAGTGTGTGTGTGGCTAGCTGGGAGGTGTGTGACTCTGTGCAGATCAATGTGTACTTGTATCAATGATTGTATAAGAAGGTAAGTATGTGTTAGTATATGTTTGAAAATGTAAGGTGCTCTATGTTTAACTGTATAGACAAGAAAATGGAAGTGTCATTGATTCTTTACAGGACTGACTAGGTGTGTGAGTAACTCCATGGATGAGTGGCAGACTGTGAGTGCCTGTATAGGTGTATGAGTGCATATGATAGTGTTGTAAGGATGAGTGATTGTATGTATGAATGATTGTATGGGTGAATGAGTGAAGGTGTGTGTAGACGTAGCAATCAGTGAGTGTGTATGTAGTAACTAGTATTGGTGTGTCAATGTTTTCAAAAATTATACTCTGTATTTAACACTGGGTGAAACAGAGGTTATATTAAAATGTGAGGAGATGCATTGTATTGTCACATGAATGATATCATCAGTGATGTGGTCATTGATGTCAAATGAGATGTCATCAGTGATGTCATTTGAGATGTCATCAGTGATGTCATCAGTGATGTCACTGACCATGTCATGAATGATGTAATATGTGACATCATCAGCAGTGGATTGCGGGTGCGCGATATATAGTTAGTGCAACTAACTATATATGGAATTTCATTGGTTTTATGTCAATAAAATGTCCAGCTAACTATATATGGTCTCTAACCTATGGTTTTTTCAGTGAATTTTCAAGGTTTTGTAAATGCTAATTCCTAACTATATATGGTCTATAACCTATGGTTTTTTCAGTGAATTTTCAAGGTTTTGTAAATGCTAATTCCTAACTATATATGGTCTATAACCTATGGTTTTTTCAGTGAATTTCAATGGTTTTTTAATAGCAAATATCATAAGCTGTCGAATGTCAAGTACGTGGTAAGTAAAAACATTTTCGTGTTTATGCACACTGATCTGCTTTGAATGCTGCCCCCCACCCCTCATTTCTATTAGGAGTACTCTCTCTTTGCAGATAGTGAAGGGTAGTTAACGCAGGCCTTTGCCCCCGTTGTAATCCGTCGTGCCTGCTTCTCTCTCCATTTGATTGATTGTTCTCTTTGGTTCATTCTCTATTTACAAACAAGCACAGAGTCGCAATACTCTGTTTAGTCTTTGCAGATAGCGAAAAATCGTGTAAAAAAACAAAAGGAATCGAGCAAAATCAGTAGGCCACTAATGGGATCTCTTTTTGACCTCGCTAAAATAGAAACATTAGGAACAACCTGTTGAAAATAGCAATGTGTATGTACATAAGCGGCGTTCATTTGTGTTCACAGTACCCCTTGTTGATTGTTTGAATCGAGCATTGAATTGTTCGAAGTTGGTTCTCTTAAGGATCTTCTCTGCCTGCAAACGAGGAAGAATAGGAATATTCTCTCTCCCTTTGCAGATAGTGAAAGGTAGGTAACGCAAGCCTTTAACACGTCGTACCTATTTCATTCCTCATTGATTGATTGATTGTCCGAACATTGACTGTTTGGGAATTAGTTCTTTTTGGAGGTATTCCCTGTTTGCAAATAAACGTAGGAAAATCTTTGCAAGTAGTGAAAGGGTAGGTAATGCGGACCTTTCTCCCCCGTTGTAATCTGTCATGCCTATCTACTCCCCACTGATTGATGCACCTGTTTCACCCGGACCATTTACTAGAGATAGGTCATCTGGCCCAACAAGAGAGCACCCCTAGTGAAAAGGAGATATGCAATAATAACGAAGTGATCACTGTATCCTGTTAACAGAAACTTTAGCATGAAACAACCTGGAAAGAAAAGAATAGGAAAACGAAAATCAGTAGGCCACTGATGAACTTTTTATTAAATAACAAACAAAGAAACGATAACAATACGTAATGATAAAACCTATTATTGTCCTAGAAACAAGAAACGTTAGAAGTAAGCCCGTAATAAGAAACCTGAAAACATCGCCCCTCACTGCCCCAAAACGTGTCTGTCCCACCGCCTGCCACGGCCAAATAACGGCAAACTGGGAAAGATAGAAGTCAGCAGACATCCGCCCCATTCTAGAAACTTCCAAAGGGCAACAGGTTTTCGGCTACGCCCAGCCGGAAGCAACACATATAAGGCGGGTCCTGCTGCCACGCCTCGGAGATCATCACGTAGGGTGTAGCCGGAGGAGAGGCCGAGGCCGAGGCCAGCGGGACCCGGCCAGGGGGATTGACAACGCTGGAGAGTTGCAGGGGGGGGAATGTCCGTGTCCTCGACCCTCCCCTCTCTCTCCCAGTCCGGCCGCGGTGGCCCTTGACAGTTTCAGGTAGTCCCGCCACATTCTCTACCGGTCCGGCCACCAACGGCCGGGGCCGATGGGATCCGGCTGCAGCCGATAAACCAAGGAACCCGTTCATGGGGCCAGAGCAAGGGGCGTCCGGCCGACATCCACCGGAAGCCCGGCCCGAAGACGGACGGGACACTTCTTCTTTCTTGAATAATGGCTTTGACAACACTGGGGGGGATGTCTTGCACATGCCTCCGACCCCCCCCCCTCGTCCTCATCGCCTGGTCCGGCCATAACAAATCTCAAGCGAGACGCCGTGGGGTGCACTGGGAGGGAGAGACGGTGCGAACAGGCCTCTCCTGCCTCCCCAGTGGAGGCTTCCCACCTGCACCCTCAGCGCTCCAGGCGCCCGGAAAAGGGTTCTTCCACTGTGGCGATGCTGCAACGTCTCGCCCGGCAGGGTGGAGCCCGTCCGCTCATTTGACCCCGCGATCGCCAGTAGCTACCGAACTCTCAAAATGGCGATCGACCTGGCAAGAGCGGGCCCAGCATAAAGAAATGGCCCGGTCACTGGTTGACTCCACCACCGTAGTCCTCCACGACCTTGAAGATTCTAGAGGAGCCGCGGGAGTCTCCGACCCCCGCAGACACCCCCGATGGGGAATGACTGCCTTGATCGCCCGTGGAGTGACTAAACTGTATCCGCGGGACGTCGGCGCTCCCATGCTGGCGCCAGCCTCACTTTGAATTACTACAATCCTGCAAACCTCAGTTCCGGTGAAAGCACACTGTGACCCGGTAGGAAAAATTGTTGCACCCCCTCCCCTTTTTGACTGATAGTTCAAACCACCGATCCTTTCCTTTGCCCTTTTACCAGAACTTTGGACTGCCTCCCCCTCTTTTACATTTTCTAGAGAAAACAAAACATTAACCACTACATTAGCATAGCAGTTGACACCAGAACTGTTTTCAAATTGAAAACCAACAACATCTTCAACAGAATCCTTTTTGTTTCTGCTGTGACCCTGCTACAGCACAGGCATTGTCCCCAGCAGTAATTCTGCAATGCCGGTAAGAATAGCTGTGGTGCCTACTGGACTCACTCACCCCCGCGGCGCCCCATGCCGTTATTTGCTGGGCGGCAACTTACTAGACATCACCTTCGTGCCATCTAGATTTCAGCGCGTTCTGCTGCCTTGGAACTATTCGCACAACAGACTGCTACTGACGACCCACCCCCAGGCAACATCTTCTGAATTTTCATAATTTGAAAGAACTAGTAACATGTCCTCATCAGGAATTTCCTCATGAAAAGTCTGCAATGATGATTCTTGTAACTCTATGGTCTCCAAACATTCGATAAATTCGCCATCAAGAGATTGATCAAAAAAATCATTCAAGTCATCTCCTCCTTGTGAGAATATTTCATTATTGGTGATGTCAATTTCAATAAATGTATTGGATAATTCAAAACAAATTGCCACGGTCTCTTCGCTGTTTAAATGTTTTTACTGTTTTTGTTTTGTTGTATATATTTATAAGTTATTAAAGTTTTATAATCCTACTACTTTGTTGGAGTGCTATATATTTTTAATGTGACACATAAATGTAAAAACTTTGATGTACAAAGAGTCATCCCTGGAATCTTCCGCTTCAGGCTCGGTCCCCTCCCCAATCACAATACAGACTGGTTTTCAGATAGTAGGAACACGTGTGGTGTGACGGATCTCATCGGGTGTGGGCCTTGATCTACTATAACTCCTTTGAAGAGGGGTGATTCTTTACAGCTGGGGCCATAAACTACATCTGCAGGGCTAGCTGATAGCCTGGACAATCGGACACAGAGGAAGAGGAGTGTCAGAGGGTGCGGTAGTGAATAGGGCGAAAGGGAGGTGTCGGGCGGGCACAGAGTGTGATTCTCAGGGAAGAGCAGCGCAGATGGGGAGAGGTTTATTGCCCATGCATAACACAGAGAGCGGGGGTGACCAGTGCCTGGGGAAGATGCTTGCGAGGGTGGGGAGCCATGCTACGAATCGACAGCGTGCAGAGAGTGGGTCTGGTCAAGGCATCTAAAATGGCTGCCGTGCACGACAAAAGTGTGGCATTTCAAAAAAGGCAAGATGGCGCAAACAATGTTTTTCAACACTTCCTCATTTCCTTCGAATCGAACGTTAACAGACGTTGGTGCATATTACCAAAGTTAAGCGATATTTATCGCTAACGATGCTTAGCAACGAATTTTTTACCTCTAAGCATCGTCAGAAATGATCGAAGATAAACCTTGCTATTATCAAGGTTTATCGCAAATGCGATAAAAAACGGCCGCAATGCATGAATATCGCTAAAAAGTCAGCGATATTCATGCATTACCGAGCTAATGCTCTTAGCCATGTTATCCACCTCCCATTGGATAACATGGCTAAGAACTGCTCAGGGCAGGTGTTAGTTTTTGGAGATATTCGCGCTTAGCGCGAATATCTCCAAAAGTTGGTAATAGGAGATATATATCTTGCATGTTGTAATGCAAATTATTGTGGTATATGGAACTCATACCATAATCTCTCAGGAAAGCAGAAACTGATCCTTTTGGGACCGCCTGAGAAGGCCTAGGGGGTGAGGGGTACTCTACTTTGCCCCCTTTTCACGTTCCGAACTATTTTATTTTACTCTCTTCTGTAATTACACAAAATAGCAGCGATAAGATGCATCAGAGACACACAGTGAGAGAAAGGAGGCCGGAGATGAAGAAGAGATGTCAAATACACATTGGAGATAATATAGTGGGAGAAGAGAAGTAAATATGAGTAAACTTACCATGTAACATAAAAATGTTGCACTCTATACTATAAGTCTCATTTTATACTACAATCACTTCGCTACAACCTCATAAATTAAAAATAAAAATGAATAATGTCTCAAACAATTTTTGATTTCTAAATATAAATTTATTCTTCTGAATTTTCTAAATTTGAAAGAACTACTAACATGTCCTCATCAGAAATTTCCTCTTCAATCATCTCATCTGGAATCTCCTCATTAAAAGTCTGCAATGATGATTCTTGTAACTCTATGGTCTCCAAACATTCGATAAATTCGCCATCAACAGATTGATCAAAAAAATCATTCAAGTCATCTCCTCCTTGTGACAATATTTCATTATTGGTGCTGTCAATTTCAATCAATGTAGTGGAATCATTCAAGTCATCTCCTCCTTGTGACAATATTTCATTATTGGTGCTGTCAATTTCAATCAATGTAGTGGACAATTCAAAAGAAATTGCCACGGTCTCTTCATTGTCAGCCATTTTATTTTGAAATTGCTTGCTGTAAATTGCAGAAAAAAATAATCACTTTCATTTATCGTTTTTAGTAATACATAATATAAAACTAACTTTATCAAGTATTTAGTATAACAGAAGGACTGCAAATAAATAACAGAAAACATTTTTCAAATTATCTTCAAGTGTACAACATAGTTCCCCTTACAAATTAACAACTCACCTTTTTAAAAGTAGGAGAAGTGTTAGTACTGTGTAAATCAAACACCAGAAATTCACCACCAAAAATTCCTCACAAATGTACCTCAGACAGTAGTATCACAAAATGGCTGTGGTTTCCTCTCATTTGAGATATATACATAACCAATTAACTTTCATCACACACAAATACAAAACCAAAGTAACATTTTAATTGGTTCTAAATTTCAACACTTTCAAATGTGTTTTCCCCATGCAATTTTCCATAGGACATTTACATACGTCTACAGCCTGAATGGCTGAACGGAATTACACCAAACTTGGCAAAATGGTACATCAAACCTAAGAGGTCAGGAAGGATCTACTATGCCCCCTTATGGTCATTTGCCCCTTCGCTTTGGCCTCCTCTTGTCTCTCGATCCTACCGAGAGACAAGATGGCGGCCGCTACGGACTGTTTGGAATGTTTACAGACGCCGGAGAACCAATCAGCTTCGCAAAGCTCCGTAACGCGAAAAGTACGCGAAGCGGAGCGCTGTTACAGATATATATCTTTTTCTGAACATTAATTTCTCAAAATCCACTGGAGCACATATATTGAGACCTAGCAAAGGCACATCGGGCTACCAATCCCTAATATTTTGCCAAGTTTCGTGCAAATCCATTCAGCCGTTCGATTATTATTATAATTTTTTTTTTTGCCCCGCGGGGCCCTTTTAAAACCTCCACATCAAACCTAGGGGGTCAGCGAGAATCTACTATGCCCCCTTATGGTCATTTGCCCCTTCGCTTTGGCCTCCTCTTGTCTCTCGATCCTACCGAGAGACAAGATGGCGGCCGCTACGGACTGTTTGAAATGTTCACAGACGCCGGAGAACCAATCAGCTTCGCTTCACACAGCTCCGTACCGCGAAAAGTCCGCGAACCGGAGCGCTGCCCGGTCCGCTGTTACAGATATATATCTTTTTTTGAACGTTAATTTCTCAAAATCCACTGAAGCACATATATTGAGACCTAGCAAAGGCACATCGGGCTACCAGTCCCTACAATTTTGCCAAGTTTCGTGCAAATCCATTCAGCCGTTCGGGCTAAAAGTGAGGCCAACCGCCCTATGGAAAACTCAATGTTAAAAACACGTTTTGGGACCCCCCTTTTTCCTCGGCCCCCCCTTGACGAACCCCCCCCAAATTTTCAAGGGCTGCTCAGAAACAAAATGTGCCATTTTCCTGAAAATTTCAGCCAATTCCGTCCACAAACGCCAAAGTTATTAGACATAGAATTTTCAAAAATCCCATAGAGAAAAAATCCTAACTATATATACCTACTGGCGACCGCCAGTAGGTAATATATATACATATATATATGTATTATTTTTGGTGATATAATTTTTTTAATTATTGAAATTATTTATTAAAATTAAATTTTTAAAATAATTATTTCTAAGTTTATATTACATATATTTATTACTATATTAGTTTTAACTTAATTTTAAGACATTTAAAAAAATCGATATTTTGACAGTCTATATTTTTGTAAGTCGATATTTTGGAGTCGATATTTTGGTACTTACCTGTTTGTAGATAGGGAGTCGGTATTTTGTCACTCGATATTTTTCACTCGATATTTGTGTATCTCGATATTTGTGACGTCGATATTATGTCAGTGATCCCACTGAATAATACCTATTACTTCTAAAGAGACTTCAAGCCAAAATTCAGTGCCTGGATAGGTTGATTTTGTTTACAGACACTAACATTTCCAAAAGGAATATGGTCTATGCCTTTAGGTGGACCACACAGTGTCTTTTGGTGGTTAGTATGATGTTTTGGGTATGTACGCACCACCCTATCTCTTGTATGAGAGCCTCTTTTAAAGGAAAACACAGGTTGTCACAGTTTATGTTCAAAGTTGACCAGGATCTTCCCGTGTTTTAAGAACAATTGATTGAGCTTATTTGTCAAGATTTAAAACATTGTCACATATGTCAATAGATCATTAGATAGTTTGTAATTGGATTCTAATTGGAAATCTGTGTTATTTCTCAATTTCCTCCTTAGTTTTTTTCTGATTCTGCTGAAGTAGCCTCCGCTTAACCATTCCATTGTCAGTTTCTCATCTTGGTCTTTGTACATTAATGTGAGGTCCAACATTTCCTTTGAGTCTCAATAACTGGCCTACTTGGAGGTTATGGCTTAGTGCCCATGGGTGGTGACTCTTAAAACTCAGAAGAGAGTTACAGTGCTTTAATTTGGCGAATATTGCAGTATTAATTTTGACATCTGTAGCAATGATCAATACTTCATGCCTGCTGGTAGTCATAGTGAACACCAGATGTTTATCCTTGCCATTATGCAGTTTCAGAAATTCTTCAGCCTGGGTTAGGTCACTCCTAATTGATCAGTATGCTACCAATATATCTCTTATAGAAAATTGAATGACCAGTCAGTTTTTTTGTCACCTTCCTCAGGCATCACCATTTATGTGTCAGCTGACTTGCTTTTTTTCAAAATCCCATTCCTCACTTTTGGAAACCCATTAGTTCATATATTGTTCATATGCAAACCTTGAAAAAATGAACTCATTTCATTCATACAAAATTCTTCCACATCAGTTTAACTCATATTACAACAATTACTCTTTAACAGTTATCCTTCGATATTCCCTGAACCCCAATGCAGAGATGGGCTTACAGCCAGTCTTCAAGGGGGACCTTCTGTGCACCATTTCTTCTCACACGACTTAATGTATCTTTGAGGTCCTCCTATGCAATTTTGTGCTGTCTCTCTAGCCCTATTTGCCTGGTACAAACCCCTGGTTTGTGTATGCAAATTTTGATATGAGCAAGTAATCTTATGACTAGTGGGGTATTCCATCACATGCACACAAAGAGATTAAAAGTGGATTAACCAACGAGGGAAGTTAAGATGGGGAATGCTGGTAGAGTTGTTTAGTACACAAGTAGTGTCAATATCTCTTCCATTCTTTTATATGGTCATGAAAGGATTTGGCTTTTGATAAATGATAGTCTGTTCTCAGCATGCACTGGTGTGGAACCCAGGATCCTGACAGAGGAATCTTGGCACTGGGGGTGAAAGTTTTGCCATTGTGCAACATTCCGTCCATCATCTTGTGTGTTTTGCTGTTCACCCCATGTGGGAAGGGTATGACCAGACGTGGGTCCCTTGCTCACTAAGCCACTGGAGTCAACCTATCCTGGCTGAAGACGGCTGATAGCCAGAAACGGGTCCTAGGATGCTTGATTCCGGTCCAGGAAAGACATGGCTTGGCAGTTCAGGCTGGACTGTTTCCATGAGGCGCAGGGCCACGACTGATTTGCATATGGCCATGTCTGAACTGGGATGGCTTGGTGAGCAAAATAACGATGGATTAAACCCTTATCTGTGACTGGGGGGTGAATGTTTTGCCATTGTGCAACATTCCGTCCATCATCTTGTGTGTTTTGCTGGTAGTTTCTGTCCCATCCTTATACTAAGATAGCAGACAGAGTTTGTATATTGCAAGCTCTGTGACTGTTCTCTGAGAGTCCTTGACTTTTGCTTATTCTTCCGGGTGGGAGGAGCACATTTAACTTCCTCACATCCAGTGCTTAATTTTAGCCGGTGGTTTCCAGTGCTCAGCACAGGCACGTTATTGCCAATACCGGCTCTCATGGCAGCCTGCCACATGGTGGCACTGTTTGTCTTATTTTTCTGAGGAGCACAACAACTGTTGTTTAATAATTAATATCACTAATACCTGCACCCAAAGCTATAAGAATGGCTTGGGCGGCATGTATTCGTCAGTGTGGTGGCTAGTAGTGATAGTACTGTCATGGCAGTGCTAGTAGGAGCAATGGGTGGAGCAAGTTGCAGTGGCCTCCTCACAAGGGCTCTGGCAGTTCTTTTTTTTTTTTTTTACAAATTAAGCACTGCGTCACTGTGAGAAGTTAGCCTGGCATATGATGTCCACTATTCTAGTGGGCACCTTGCACCAGTCTAAATGACCCTTATTGATGGTGGTTGTAAAGCCAACCTTATAGACAAGCTATCCTAGTGGTAGCATGGACCAGCAGTCTTAGGCTAAAACTTCAGAGAGCATGTAAAGCCAGTTGTTTTACCAATTATAATCCCTTGCGTACCAAATGAAAGGACACCACACATGGTATATATCAAATACATATGTATTTATTTCTAACACAACCCCTCTGAACTCTTTATGAGGTCAGAGATCGAAATACGCCACAAGTTACTCATTAAGCATACTATAAGTTGCACAAATACAGTTTTGCCCAAGGGGCCGCACAAACCATATACTAAGTAAGTGGTATAAGAACCACTTCAGAAATAGTGAATAGGCCTAGGGCCTAGAGAATCGCTGGGGCTACACTAAACAACCAAGGGTTAGGAAGGAGGAGACCCATGGGAGACGTGTGCAGTGTCTAAACACAGTCGCGAGTTACCATTGACTTATAATGGAGAACGAAGAAGTTACAAAGTTACTGATTATGGACACTTCCGGGTGGACTACGGTGAAACCCCTTTTAACTAGGACACTTGAAGAGTCAATACCCGCGGGAGCACCGGAGTACTCGAGTTACCTCACCCAGGGAAGCCGGGTGCATAGGTGTCTTTTGTGTCGGGTTTCGTCGATGCTTTCAATGGAGATCCGCAAAAGAAGTGCTGCAGGCAGCCAGTGGAAGAGTGTCCGGGTGGATCCAAGAGTGGATTGAAGAAGTGAAGAGCCTGAAAGCAGAGGGGACAGAGTCTGGGTCAATAGCCAGTGACCAGGAAGGAACCAGGTAGGAACCAGATGATGTTGCGATGAAATCAGGTGAAGAGGTGAAGCTTGTCTCTGCAGCCACGAGGACCAGGAGGTGTCGACGACAACCAAGAGATGGACTAGAGCTGTCCCACAAAGGATCTAGTTGACTGCGGTGTCTGTATCCCGATTGTACCCAATAAGCCTTGGCAATCATAACCCACGCAGGAAGTAAAGATTGGCTTCAGTTCAGACCAGCAAGGTCTGGAGAGTTTCTCCTTTGCAGGGAAGCTGGAGAAAGCCTGGAGCAACCAGGAAAGCAGTGTAGTTTTAAAAGAAAGTCTTCGGAGGGCTAACTAGCCAGTAGGCTATCAACCAGGAAGACGCGTCAAGCTGAAATGCAAGAGCAGGCCCCACGCGGCACTCATGGAGTGTGGAGGGCTGAGCTTCAGTGCAAATGGCGCTCAGGTTTGGGGCTTCTCATACTCCAATGCACAACTGCGAGGGTACCTCAGGAGTTCAGCAGTTAGCAAAGTGCAGGATGTCCAGGGTATCCAGTCCCACGTCTCTCGTGTCTGCCACGGGTCTCAGCTTTGCTGTGGATGTGGATCGGAGTCGGAGAAGTCTGGAAGTCCAGTTTGTGAGTAGCTGAGTCTTTGCGTTCCGGCAGGAGCATTGACAAAGCAAACCGGCAAGTTACTGGTGGTGCCTGTTTGCACAGGGTGGTCACTCCTTGACCACAAGGGAGATGTCTTCAGTCTTCTGAAGACATCTCATAGAACATCGAAGGTCCAAGAGTTCATGTCAAAGTTTCTTCCAGGATTAATCTAATGTCTCTAGACACAGCTCCTATCTTTATACTGATTTTAGGGGCTGGATTACCTGCTAGGTCCCACCTATGGGTGGACCTGGAAAGGGGGTGGTTACACACCTTTCCCTTTGTCCAGTCCCGCGCCAGAGAGGGGCTGGAGTGCCCCAGCAACTGGTTTGTACCGGCTATGCATGGAGCACCTTGTGTGCCCCAGGCAGTGTCTGGAAAAGCATCTTTCCATTCAACCCACCCTGCCCCAAAACACTACAGGCTGTCTGGGGAGGTGCTAGCACCTCCCTCGACAGGAAACCTATTGTCCAGGTCTCCCTTGTTGGAGTTTCTCCGAGCTGCAGGAGGTCAGACTCGTGTCTGTGGCAGCAGCATCCATTTTGTGATGCTGAGGCTCTGTTTAACTTTAACCGGGTAAAGCAGTAACATACATGTCTTTTCCCTCTAGAAGGGTGGAATGCTACCTCCGCCACCAGAACTGGTGGGGGGTAGTATTCCAAAGTGTTTAACACCTTACACGACATGTTTTGATAAAGCCAAACCAAAGTTAGCATTAACCGCAAGGATTATAATGCACTTAAGAGTGTATGGTATGGCTATATCATAGAACAGCTATAAGGATATGGTTCCGAAAGCTGCAGAGGGGCTCAGCTTATGCTAGGGCACCCTCTCACATAAAACCAAGCACTCTGCCTCCAGGACTGTTAAGGCCTGCCATAGGAGTGACTTATAGGTTACTATGTGTCTATGTATAAGGTAGATATAGATAGACTATATCTAAGTAAGGGGTGATTACACCACCTTACCCAAGCTGAGTGATCAGCCTGTAGTGTCAGTTTGGATGGCCAGCCAGGGGTGGCATAATACATGCTGCAGCCCCTGGTAGGCCTTGGATGCACCTATGCCCTGGGTACCTATGGTACACTAAACAGAGGCTCACAGAGGTGACCCAATAACCAATCAGGTATGTACCTAAAGTACATGGTATCAATTTAGAGAGAGAACAGCTGGGCTGTGGGTATGATTAGCAGGCCCACAGCCACACTAAAGTCAAAAAACCAGAGAAACACAGCAAAAAGTGGGGGTGACCATAGGAAGCAGACCCTGCTCTCCTACAGTTACATCAGAGCCCATGGCGCCCTTGCAATGTCACTGATAGTATATTGCACAGGAACCGTCTGTAGATCAAAGGGTCTAATCTCTGTGAATGGCTATCTTCCTCCTAAGGTGAATAAAATAAGCACCACTGAGGTCAGTAAAAGGCAGTAACCCAACCAGCGTACAAACTAATGTCGAAAAGTATTTCACAATTCAGTCAATCATTCTTTTCATACAGTACATTGCAGATCCCCGAATGACGTGCCCAGCATGATGACTAAGCAGTAAGAGGTTGTCATGCTGGCCGAATTGTCCGGGTTTAAAGGTCACCTCTTTGCCGGTCTCGAGCTCTGCTGTCACTGCAGATAAAGGAGCATCTCCAAGGAGGAAGGTGCTCAGAGGGACATTCGCAGTGCGCGCGCTCATTGATTGGCTGTGGTGAAGGTGGAGAGCAGCAGCCTGTGAGAGGAGATAAGAGAGAAGGGCGGCAAAAAAAGTATAACCTCTATGATTCAGAGCACTTGAGGTGCAGTTATGAATTTGCAGTAGGGATGACTGTGGGGCGCCACCTGGCGCGGCCTGCCAAGTTCACTTTATTTCAACAAAGAACTTCATATGCGGGGACTGATCTGCTGAAGCGGTGAAGTCACAGGCTGTGGAACAAGGAAAATTCTGCTGTAATTCCGGTTCCACTTGACCAATCATGTGTGATTGTGAGCAAATCACTCTATTTCTATGCGCCTGAGAGTATGCAAAGCCTGGTAATGCTTAGAAACTTAAAAGAAGTGAATTGGCAGTATTAAACGTGAAAATGAAGCAAATGAAAATATTTTATTTATTGGTAATGTTTTTTGCAGATTCCTATGGTGCAAATCTGGAACTAGAGTGCTTTACAAGAGAACTAGAGTACGTCGTAATTTTTTTTACAATGGTAGATTTGCTGATTTTCACAGAATCAAAGGATGCTGTGCAAAGGCTGGTATTCGATCCCAGCTCTCCAGTTCCAAGGTGGGCCCCTCTGCACCTTGGGCTACCTCTGCGTCCCCTCCACAGCCTTTCCTCCACTATTGCTTTGTAAGTAAAATATAGTAATTCGTAGGGTATGTGTTTATGTATGAATTTGTGCAAGGGTATTTGTGTAGCGTGGACCTGGTTAGGAGCAAAAGCTGAATGTTCCAAGCATATCAATGAAGTAAGTAACTTTGTAATAAGGAATAGAACAATTCACAAAAATGCAAACAAATTGACAAATCCCTACTACAGCGTGACACCTGATTACCCCTACTGCCACCCCTGTCCCCATTTGCTATAAGACATTTGCAATTTCAAACTTATCCGTAGTTTTTGTTTACCACTGGAGCATGAAACACTACTCTAAGACAACAGTGTCAAACAACATCTGCACTTCTCTATTGCTTATTCAGAAAAGTGAAGGATCTGGGTTCCATGTCCAGATGAACTCTGGAACCCTAGGCCCATGTCTCTTTTTCTCTGCATGAAAGAGTGGAGGGGAGGAAAATCGTTAGCCAATCAATCATTACCGTTCCAATGAACTATGACTCCGAAGACTAACAGACTCCCATTCTGGTTTAGTTAGTTTATTACAAAGCCAAGAACAATTGGAAATACAAACACCTCAAGATGAGGGTCTGGAGCCTACATTGAAACTAATATAAAGCCAAACCTACGAGTGAAGTTAAGGCAGTACAGCATGCATATAAGGAGTTACAGAATCAGGATACCGAAAATTATGGTCCCAACCTCAACTTTCCCCTACATTGGAGGTTTGTGGGTAACTAACGTGACATCCCTACTTAGTATTTCGCCAAGGCAAGTTCTGGAAAGGTGTCAGCACATGAAGGCTTCCTAAGAAGTCCATTCACATTGAATGGGTCAAGTTGCATTAAGCTACCAAGCTTGTTCTAAGAAGTCCACCGGTCACTGTCCCTTCTTCAGTGCATCAACTTGCGGGGCAGCATCAGAAGATGCAACGTGACATCGCACCACCCAGGGAAGCAACCTCCTTTCAAGTAACTTTCCATGCAGCAGCGATGATCCCTGTTCTTGGCTCAATGACCTTGATTCCCAGGCTTTCTCCACTGCGAAAGTGCAGCCATCCAACATTGTCAGCATTGCCATTTAATGTATCTTCTACTCCCTAAGCCTAACTCCTAAAACAAAGACATCATTCTAACTAACATGGATGAATTTCTCCACCTGCAACAGAAATGTGTGAAAGAACAAATTCCACAAGCACATGAAATGCCCTACTGAGTCTAATGCAAGAGCTTCCAAGAGGAAAATACAATTCGGGCCCCCAGAATTCGGTCAACATGAGAGCACACATATAAATGAACATTACTATTGAACACTCCTCAATTCGACAAGTTACCTAAACACATTAATTGTGAAAACATTAATTAGCAACATGTGCAAATTCTACACCGTAAAGTTTTTAACTGACCACGTATAATTGCAACGTTAATTTCTTCACGTTTACATTAAAATATACCTAACACTTCACTTTTCACGTTATTACAGTACACGTTCTAATGACCCAATGATAACACAGTAAAAGATTATATGCGGGCACAAACTACTCATGATTATAATGCACCCCTATAATTAAAAAAGCAAAATAGCGCTCTCACAGTCAGAACAAACACTGGCAAGGCCAATATGTAGGATTTAAATTGATAGCTTATTCGTGTAGCATATTAGCATGAGAGAGTGAGACAGATGGGAGGGAGTCAGCAGAAAGGTTAGCGAGGCCTACCGTTGTAACATAGACCCAAATACGGTTCAATGCAGTCACTTGAGTGGAAGTAGATGGTCACATCAAAAAGCCAGTGCATTCAATGAGAGATGGCTCCAAGAGCTGGATTACTCTTCCAAACCACATTCGTCTTGATGACGACTATCTGTCCTACCGTAGACAGCTTAAAGCGTTCCTGTTCTCGGCTGCCTAATGTTCATTTGTGTAGGTTCTGTTCCTAAGCTCGGGGAGGCCTTCTGGTAGCCATGTGCTCTACAAATGCCAATTCATTCAATCATTCATTTCTACTCCTGCCAAGAAATGTGTATAAAGTCCAAGATAATGGCTAAAACAGACTGGCTGAAAATAGTGGTTAAAAGGAAAGGAAACAAAGCACATTGTAAGTATATTGTCAGTAACAGATCCGGAATTTAACATCTGCACTGTGAAAACCCAGCCCAGAAAATCACTGAAGTTCGACTGTTCCCAATCTTAATGAAAATGACCTCAAAAGAGGAACTTGGACCCTGAATCAGTATGCAAGGCTAAGGAATGAGTATTCTGGTTTTATCATCAATTATACAATTTACATTTGAGACTAAAATCAGAAGCAAAGCATTTTAACTATGATATTGTATTGTTATTGGAGTTTCTACTGCGCTTTCCATAGCCCTTGTGAGGTTAAAATTCTTTTTTGGGGGGGGCCTATTGCATTGGTTGTATAGTGCTTCATATTCCTGGGAAAGGTCGTGAGCTGCACTGTACAGCTGTGTAAGTTATGGGAATGTCAGATTTAAGCTAGCATTGCTTTTACAATTGCCATATTCTTTGATTTTCTCCAGAACAATTGAAGCTAGGAATCAGTTTCTCAATGGAAATGTGCCCCCATAAATAATCTGAGTCTGTGCCTTGATTCTTGGATGAAATCGCTCGTATTAGGACTTGAGTAGATGGGCGAGGGGTGTTGTTTGCAGAATATCGTAGAAACGCATATTTTATTTTTGACACTTTCGTGGATGTGTTTCCCATTTTTGTATATGCCAAGTTAAATGCAGGCAGGATTAAATGAGGTTTCGGGAAGCATGTAGTGCCACACCTGAGGAGGTGGTCCCAGATATTTTTGGAAGTCATTGACATTCTGGTCGGTCACAAACCAGACACACTCATACGGACAAGTGGACAAGGGAAGGAACAAGTGTACTGAAAGGAAGTGTGAACAATAGAAATTAACTGTTTGAAATGTCTGTACTTTGTCCTAGGACAAACTCGTCTTGCCCCATTAATAAAATCATGCCCACATATTGCTGAGTTTGCACTAAACTCTTGAAAGATCGTTTTTTGGAAGGGGCGCCCTAAATACTACCTTTCCAAATACTGAATTGGTACTTGCCTGCAAACCCAAACCGAGACTCGATTGCATGTTATTGAACCACAATATGGGTTGCATAATTTTGTGAATGCAAAAACGCTTCCTACGTCTTGCTGCTAATATCTAAATTCTCAGAAATTCTACTCCTCCTCTTACCACTCTATAAGGGAGCTGTACTGAACATCTGAATTTTTCACCACCAAAATTTTCATTACCATTCTGTACTGTGCCCTCTCAAACATCTTCCCTCCCCAGCTAATCTAGACTTCCACACATTTTTTGCCACACCGATTCCTATGTAGCATCCTGTCTCTGCCCACATCACTATCTACTGCCAAAACAATCAGTCTTCTATCCTCCTGAACACCCTACCTCCTTTCAGTCCACTCAGTTACCTCTACACAAGGGGAAGGCAATGTTAAAAAGCTGTCCATTAACCCCTTGCGTGCTGATGACGGCCCTCGTCCTGACGGTGCTCGTGTGCTGATGACGGCTGGGGGCCGTCATGAACCCGCCCACTCTTCAAAACGGCCGCACAGGCGCAGAATCGCGCCCGCGCCCAAGGGGTTAAATCGGGCAAAGTCACCCATCGCAAGTTTGGGAAAAGCTGTCTAACTTCTCCTGGCTTTGCAAGAGGTAAAGGCTAACATATCTAGTGTGAATTCCTGGCAGCCTTATTCTGCCTCCACCCAAGAATGGAGGGGCATTTGTCTGCCAGGAATTGGTTACCCACTGGTTGCAGTCTGCCCTTATTCCTGAGTGATAGTAGTGGAAAATTTTCCAATGATCATGACCATCCATTACCTCCTCCAGAACTCCACCCTCAGGGAGCAGGACCTCCATGGGGAATGGATGTCGAGTGCTTGTTGTCAGTCGACTCTGGGCAGGTCCAAACTGACCGTTTATTAAACCAGGCATTTTCCTGGTAGGCTTGAGCCATTAGAGGCAGGTTTTTGGAGGGCAGGTGGACACTGCTGGTGCCTTAGTCACTTTCTACTCCTCCATGTTATTGCAACAGGCACAGCGGGAGCTTTAGACAAGAGAGAGAACAAATAGAGAGAGAGAAATGAGAGTGGAAGGGGAAGACAGTGAGGCTGGTTTGAACATTTTTGCAAGGGCTTATTGCTTTTTCTTTTCAATTTCCCCCGTTCCACACTTTGTGAAGTTGGAGAAGTTGTTTAGAAAATGATGTATAGTTGATAGTCTTTGTTTTGCACACCTACTCTACACAAGGAGACTCCCTACGGAAGTGTCACACCCTTCCATCTTGCGATTTTACTCAATTAGAATGCACCTCAATAATCCATTTGGCCGAGATTTGAAGCGAAGTCTCCTGTACTTTTACCTATGTCTTAATTTTAATCCATTGACTTACTTTAAAGTGTTGATGGTGCCACTCATCTTTTCTAGTAATGGTTTGATTCTTCTGAGCCTCTGCCATGTTCCCCTTAACTTCCACACTAAACCATATCACCTTGTCATATGGCCTAACGTAACATTGCAACATCTTTTAATTAGGATGTTTATCTATCATCACCCCAAACAGTGACAGCCCAGTTGTTAAATTATTCATTATGGCAATATGGCTACAATGTTTCCACTATTTCATCTAGCTACAAGAACTTGAACTGAGCTACATGAATCCATTTTTAGGTCTCGTCAGGGGCAGCACGCATGTACTGTCTCTGCGAGATCTATTGTATCTTAAACAAACCTAAAAATGGCTTAGAGCCCACCATTACTTACCATTGGTTGGCATCTAAATCACTCTTACTTCTTTTGTCTTCATTGGTCAGCAGCAGCTAAGCTAGATTAATTTTAGTGGCTGGTCTTATTCCAGAACAAGCTCCTTTTCTACCCATCCCCCTCCACGTGCACAGAATTGTGGTTTCATCTCTTTATTTTGACGCACCACTTACACAGACAGTCGCTTTGAGCCAGCACATATCACATGAATCAATGCACTCAATACAATGCCACTGTATACCACTCCACACAATGACACCATACTTCACTCTAAGTCACTCTACTCTGTGCCACTCAACTTCACTCTATGATGCTCTATGCCACTCCACAACACTTTACTCTATTTCACAACATTCTATGCCACTCCACTCAATGACACTCTACTACACTCTCTGCCACTCTCCTCCAGTATATGTCACTCCACTCTATGACATTCCACTCCACTGTATACCACTCCACTCTAAGACAATCAACTCCATAACACTCTACTCCAATATACAACACTACAATAACTCATGCCACTCCCCTCTAAGCTTCTCTATGCTACTCTACACTACATCACCCTGTTCTCCACTCTACACCACTCCACTCGAAGGCACTCTACTCCACTCCCCACCACTCCATTCTACATCACTTCAACCTACTTCACTCACTCTTTTTATTTCTCCACTCTACGCCATTCCACTCTACAACACTCTACACCACTCCACTCTATGACACTGAACTTTATTCCACTCTACTCCACTGTACGCCCTTCCACTCTACAACACTCTAGTCTACACCACTCCATGCTACTTTACCCCACTCTATGCCGCTTTACGCCACTCTATTCCACTCTACACTACACACTCTACTCCACGACACTCTTCTCTATTTCACTTTATGCCAATCCACTCTACAAACTACAACACTACTTTGCTACACTCTGTACCACTCCACTCTATGCCAATCCACTGTCGGACACTCCAGGACACTCTGCCCTAATCTACTCCACGACACGCTACTCCACTCTACTCCACTCTACAAAACTGTAGTCCACTCTATGACACTTCACTTTACAACACTCTACTCCACTTCACTTTATGACCCTCTATTCTAACCTACAACACTCTACTCCACTCTATACCACTCCACTCTATGACAAGTTACGTCTACTCCACTTCACTCTACTTCAGTCTACACCACTCTACTCCACTTTATGCCACTCCATTCTACAACACTCTACTCCACTTTATGCCACTATATGCCACTTCACTCTAAAACATTGTACTCCACTTCACGGCACTCCATTATATGACACTCTACACCACTCCACACTAAGCCATTCTATTCATCTCTACTATACTCTGCAACACATTACTCCACTCCACTTCACTTTGTGATACTGTGCTGCACTTCACTCTACGCCACTAACTCTACGACAATCCACTCTAAGGCATGCCAATCTGCTCTACTCTACTGTACTCTATGCAACGCTATGATACTCAAATCCATCTACGCCACTCTACTCTACGACACTGTACTCTACACAACTACACTCTATGCCACTCTATGTCAATCCACTCTATGTCACTCTATTCCTCTCTAAGCCACATCACTTGATGACACTTTACTCCACTCCAGTCTATGACACTCTACTCCACTCCACACCACCCACTCTATGCCACTCCACTCTATTGCATTCCAGTCTATGACACTGCACTCTAGTATACTCTACGCAACTCCACTCTATGCTACTCCACTCTATGACACTCCATTTCTCTCCATGTCACTCCACTATGTGCCACTCTACTCCACTCTACACCACTCCACCCTACAACACTCTACTACACTACACTCAATGCCACTCAAATTCACTCTGTGTCACCCCAGTCTATGCTGCTCTCTATGACACTCTATGCCACTACACTCAACACCACTCTACTCCACTCCAGTCCACTCTACTCCACTCTACAACACTCTACTGCACTCCACTATGTGCCACTCTACTCTATGATACTCCACTCTACCACACTCCAACCCACTCTATGTCACTCCACACCACTCCACTCTACGCCACTCCACTCTATTTCACTGTACTCTATGATACTCCACTCCTCTACTCTCCTCTCCTGTCCTCTCTATTCCAATCCACTCCACTCACTCCAAAGAATGCTACTAGCAGTTAGGCATACTAAACAGCAGCCATGTTCCTTTGCAACATGGGTATAACATGTTGGCAAAGCCCGCACATGCTTGTTCTCCTGCTAGCAATGCTTCTATTATCCACCGGCAAGCTATTTTGTTCACTGCACACCCTCCCCTGTTTGACTGCTGGTCTTGAGGTGATGCCATCTCCTAGCACCGCTGTAGAACCTTCGGACGCTCTGCCTGTTTCTCCCATATCCCTCATGCATGTCCTTGTGATCGTTGCATTCACCCTTGGTGCCCTAGTTCACTTTCTTGCTTGGCTGAGGTTGAGCCCTTCCTGACTCAGCCTGCCCACCAGGAGTGCACCTATTGCCCAAGACTTGTGGCATGAGCCACTACTTGTCATGCATCAAGCCATTCTTTTTGCTATCAGAATATTATTATGTAGATCATATGCCCTGTCCAGATATGACCTCCTTGTCTGCTTTTTGGTCAGTCCCATTTTGCTTGTTAGTCTTTCTACCACCGCTGAGGCCATGTATAATGATGTCAAAGACCTTTGGGACAATCTTTAACTGGGCCTAGGTACCTTCCCTACTGTCAAGGATGTCCAAAACCTTGTGGCAGCATCCACTAGTCCTACCATGCAATCACTCATTTCAGCCAAATCATCTTTTTTCTTAGGTTTGCCTGTGCTTCAAGCAGTGGGGGGGGGGCTGCATTGCTGGTGGGATACTCCTTTGTTGCCCACAGCAGCCCCTCCCTATTGCTGAACTTCTTACTACCCTGCTGCTGAGTGGAAGGTCACATTGCTGCAGGCTTCTTCTCATTTCTTCCAGATGTCTCTGATCACTGTCTGCATTTTATTACTAGGATCGTACCAATGCTGGGAGTTCACATCGCATGGGGATTCTCCTTCTCAAGCAGTCCTTCCGCACCAATTATGCCCCAAATTGTATGCTGTTGTGGCCCCTGCTATTATGTCCCTCCTGGTACCCACTGTAGCAGCGGAAAATTGTGTTTTTGGGGCTGCACCTTAATCCAACGGTTCTTCCTCACCACTTAACAGAGGCAGAGACAACATTATCCAACACAATACAAAGATTAAGACATAGAGGATATAGCCTAGGAGAGCTACTAAAAAACTTGAATAAAATAAGGAACAAACTTCATGTAGAGACATTAATCCCCCAAAAAGGGAAACAAAGAACACCAGCAGAGAAAGGTCAAGAAACACCAAGACTAATCTTGACATACAGCAAAAAGCGGAAAAACTCAAAACATAATCCGAAAGCATTGGCATCTCATATCCAAGGATTCAGAAATTGGTACTCACTTAGGACAGCGCCCTCTGGTTACCTGCAGAAAAGCCCAATTGTTAAAATATCAATTGGTAAGGAGCCATTTCCAAGATAACTGAACAAAGAATTGGATAGAAGAAAGACAACATGGCTTTTCAAAATGTAACAGTTGTAAAGCATGCAAAATAGGTATGAACATGCAGACCATCAAAGATAGGTAAGGAAAATTGTCAAGATTGGACATAGGATTACTTGCAACTCCAAGTTTGTAGTATACACTTTTTAGTGTGCTTGTGGGCTATGCTTTGTAGGGAGCACTACATGTATTCTCAAAAAGAGAATAATGGAACACATAAGAGCAGTGAAACATCGAAATCTCAATTATGCAATAGCGGAACATCTAGCTCAATGTCAGAACAATAATTAGAAGTCAATGAAAGATTTTGGATTGGACATGATTCCTCCAAATGAACATAGTGGAAACAGGACTCAAAAAAATTAGACAATTGAAATCAAAACACATTATAAGACTTAAAGCTAACAATCATAATGGTTTAATAATAATGAAGAACATTATGTACGGGAAATGTCCATCACAACAAGTCAAGTCAAGTCAAAATTTATATAGCGCACTACATACCCAGAGGGTCTCAAGGCGCTTGAGGAAGGGGGGAGGGTTACTTATCGAATAACCAGGTTTTAAGCTGTTTTCTGAAGGCTAGGTGGTTTTGCGTAAGTCGGAGGTGGATGGGGAGGGAATTCCAGGTTTTGGCCGCTAAGTTGGAGAAGGATCTACCCCCCATGGTGGCTTTGTGGATGCGCGGAACAGCGGCGAGGGCTTGGTTGGACGAACGCAGCTGGCGGGTGGGGGTGTAAAAGGAAAGGCGCGTGTTGAGACAATCAGGTCCAATTTCGTATAGGGCTTTGTGAGCGTGGGTGAGGAGACGGAACGTTATTCTCTTGTTGACGGGGAGCCAGTGAAGGTCTTTCAGGTGAACGGAAATGTGGTCTGTGCGGGGGATGTCTAGTATGAGTCTGGCTGAAGCATTTTGGATGCGTTGGAGTTTTTTCTGCAGTTTTGCGGTGGTACCGGCGTAAAGGGTGTTTCCGTAGTCCAGACGGCTTGTAACCAGTGCGTGGGTGACCGTTTTCCTTGTTTCGGTGGGGATCCAGCGGAATGTTTTTTTGAGCATGCGCAGGATGTTGAAGCATGATGATGAGACGGCGTTGACTTGTCTGGTCATCGAGAGTGATGAGTCAAGGATGATGCCCAGGTTCCGTGCGTGGTCCGTCGGTATGGGGGCTTTTCCTAGGGCCGTTGGCCACCAAGAGTCGTCCCAGGCGGAAGGGGATGAACCTAAGATGAGGACTTCCGTTTTGTCCGAGTTCAGTTTCAGACGGCTGTGCTTCATCCACTCGGCTACTTCTTTCATCCCTTCATGTAGGTTGGTTTTGGTGGTGATTGGGTCTTTTGTGAGTGATAGGATCAGCTGAGTGTCATCCGCGTAGGAGATGATGTTGAGGTTGTGTTGACGTGCGATGGTTGCGAGGGAGGGGGCTCATGTAGACGTTGAAGAGGGTGGGGCTGAGTGATGATCCTTGCGGGACGCCGCAGATGACTTCGGTGGCCTCTGACTTAAAAGGGGGGAGGCGGACTCTCTGAGTTCTTCCAGCGAGGAACGAGATGATCCAGTCCAATGCTTTTCCTTGAATTCCGATGTTTCTGAGGCGTTGTATCAGGGTGCTATGGCAGACTGTGTCGAAAGCTGCGAAGAGGTCAAGGAGGATGAGGGCAACTGTGTCTCCGTTGTCCAGTAGTGTTCGAATGTCATCTGTTGCTGCGATGAGGGCGGTCTCGGTGCTGTGTTTGGCTCGGAAGCCAGATTGTGAGGAGTCGAGTAATTTGTTGGTTTCGAGGAAGGCGGCGAGCTGATTGTTGATGGCTTTCTCGATGACTTTGGCAGGGAATGGGAGGAGCGAGATGGGGCGGTAGTTTTTGAGTTCGGTGGGGTCAGCTGTGGGTTTCTTCAGAAGGGCGCTGAGTTCGGCGTGTTTCCAGCTTTCTGGGAATGTGGCGGAGTTGAGGGAGCAGTTGATGACGTCTCGGAGATGGGGTGCGATAATGGAGTCTGCTTTGTTGAAGATGTGATGGGGGCATGGGTCTGTAGGGGATCCAGAGTGGATGGAGTTCATCAGGCAATGGTGTCTTCTGTGGTGATTGGGTTCCAGTCGAAAAGGTTATTCGGAGGAGGAACAGGTTCGGAGGTGAGTGGGGTGGACTGGTTTACGGGTTGGTTGTCAAAGCTGTTATGAATGTCGGCGATTTTGTCATGGAAGAATGAGGCGAGGGAGTCGCAGAGGACTTGAGAGGGGGTGATGTCGTTAGAGCTGCCAGTGGGGTTGGTGAATTCTTTGATTATGTTGAAAAGTTCCTTGCTGTTGTGGGCGTTGTTGTCTAGTCGGTCTTTGAGTGCTGATTTCTTGGCTGTCCGGATTAGTTGGTGGTGTTTGCGGGTGGCGTTTTTGAAGGCGGCTTGGGTGATAGTGTTTGGGTCTTTTTTCCAGGTTTTCTCAAGGGAACGACAGAGCTTCTTGGATTTCTTAAGGTCATCGTTGAACCAGGGGGTGTTCTTGCTTCCTTGTTTGATTTGATGTTTTTTCAGGGGTGCTAGTTTGTCGGCGGTTTTGGTTAGCCATTGTGTGAGGTTGATGGCGGCTTGGTTAGGGTTCGTTGAATAGGCAGGGGGTTTTTGAAGAAGCGATGTGGAGATCTGGTCGATGGTGATTTTGTTCCAGTTTCTTCGCAGAGTTGGTTGAGGGTGGTTGTGGATCTTGGTCTTATTGTAAATGAAGTGGATGCAGCTGTGGTCCGTCCAGTGGAGGGGTGTGGTGTGAGTAAAGGAGATATGCTTGCTGGAAGTGAAGATAGGGTCGAGTGTGTGTCCTGCATAGTGTGTGGGGGTGTTAACAAGTTGTTTGAGTCCGAGATTGGCGAGATTGTCCAGAAGGGTGGAAGTGTTACTGTCGTTGTTCTTTTCCAGATGGAAATTAAGGTCTCCCAGTAGAATGTAGTCCTCAGAAGGGAGGGCGTGTGGGCTGATGAAGTCAGTGATGTCTTCGCTGAATTTTGTACGGGGCCCTGGTGGCCTGTAGAGGAGGGTGCCTCTGAGTGTGGTATTGGGGTCGGTGTGGATCTGGAAGTGAAGGTGTTCGGCGATAGCGAGATTGTCTTCTGAGCTGGTTGAGACGCGGATGGTGTTCTTGTGGACGATGGCGATGCCTCCTCCTGTTTGAATGGTGCGGTCCTTACGGATGATCTTGTAGCCGTCCGGGATGGCTATGGCGATGTCTGGAGCTGAAGAGGCATTCCTCCAGGTTTCTGTTAGGAAGGCGATGTCCGGAGAAATGGTGTCGAGTAGATTCCAAAGGTCGATGGCGTGTTTGTGAACCGAGCGGGTGTTGAGAAGGATGCAGTTAAGATGGTTGGTGTTGGAATTCTGTTTGGTGTTTGTTCGTTTGGTGTGGGTCTTGATGCAGGTGAATTTGCAGGAGTGGCAGCTGACGGGTCCATGGGTGTGTCCTGGTGCTGCTTGGGCGCAGTTAGGGAGTCGGCCGGGGTTAAGTGCTAAGAGGGTGGGGGCGTCGTATGTAATGCGAGAGGGATGGGTGAAGCGGGGACCAGGGGGTCTGGCGCTGGGCGCGGTCCTGGCGCGGACGGGCGTAGACGGGCTTACCTTTGGCGCACCTTTGGCGCGCATGGTGCGCGACCGCTGCACGTGAATGCTGCGCGCAAATGATTCGGTCATACGAGGATAGTGGAGGGGGAGGGGCGAGGGGGGATCAGCTGGGAGGCGGGATCGTGTTGGAGGGGCCGGGCTCCTATTCACAACAACAACAAAAATGGCTGGCGATTCTGAACCGGGACAGGCTGTGCACGATAATTAATTAATGCGGAGGCAATGCGAGTAAATGAGGGCACACAAAGCGAGCACCACACCACAGCAGCTGAGAGTATTCTAAATTATGTCGGATGCAGCTGAAGAGGAAATGCGAGCAGCGCAGGTTCCAGGAGGAATTATAGAAAGTTACAGTAATAAATAATAAATACATCGGCAGCAGATTGCAGCGTGCAGCGCAGGCACCAGAGTAAATAGTTATGAGCAGGGTAAATAGGCAGCAGAGTGCAGTGAGATACGATACCCAGGTGGGAGCAGGGGTCGTGGGGAGCGTCCGCTTCCAATGATATCAGGTAAGTGTAAAGAGGGGTCCCCGCAAGGGAAACGTGTTATAAGCAACACACACTCACAAATTCATATGTGTCAATGAAAACAATGAAAATAAGTATTGTCATTTATTTTACAATACCATTGTATCAATATATTACCACAATATTTGAAAGCCCCAGAGAGGGGGGGGAAGGAAAGGAGATGAAAGGGGTGTGCTCAAAAGCGTGTAAAGTCCAAAAAGATGAACATAGTCACATAAAATGAAGACAATCATGTACAATATTAGCAAGTAACTTAGACCAATTATGACATAAAGCCAATGTATTCAAAGGTCCTTTAGATTGTTAATACAAAACCCATTCAACGGTCACATAGATATCTATTCGATTACTAGAGGGCATGTGCCGGAGGCGTACAAAGGAAAGCCGTCGACGTTTCGACCCCTTGGCGTAGGCTAAATTAGGTCCTTTAACGGGGTCTTCTTCAGGACAGGTGCAGGGTGAGGGAGGGGGCAATTATCTGTGAAGTTAAAAGAATTGCGTGAGAACACTATTTATTATTTATTTATATTTATCACTAAATGAACGTGATTTTTAATTTAACAAAAATGAACCAAAACTGCGTCCCATGGGCTTAGGGCCACCTAGGCCTCCAAGGCGAGGAATTGGCGTGAGACCACACAAAAAGTCATGGTCAAACACCGTGACATAGATTCGCTTCTATACAAAGGAAAACTCACATAGGTTGTCAACTCTTGGGTTGATCTGTGGAGCTTGACCATCGGATTCTTTAAGATGGAATTGGGAAGTGGGGGGATCGTGTCAACTGTAATTAAACAAGTACAGGTATGCAGGCAGTTAGGTCAAATGTAGCGACCAAAGACCTATCTAGTCATAACTCCCCTTTACTTACATGACAAGACATAGACAGACAGTTGCTGCCTAGGATCAAGCCTCTCCTAGTTCTATACTGAAAGTCGCTGTGTGTAAGAAGGGAGACGATCGAATTAGCTAAAATTATCCATTCAAAGCATGAGTTGCTCGAGGTACAGATATTAAGTGGGCTGATACATACCTCCATATTGGAGTTCGTCTGAGTGGTGACCTTCATTGACCGCAGTGTCGGTGGGTATCAGTAGCGGCCTGTATGAGGTAATTAACTATAATACATAAATGGCCCCTTTGGTTTAAACACTTAGCGCACAGCGCTCTTTTCACAATGAATTAAATTACAAGATTCTAACTAAGTTACAGAAACTACGCGCATTCAGCGCTCGTGTCACAATGGATAGAGTGCCAGTCCTGGCAAACTTACTCGTATAAGGAAACTCGAGGAAGACACGTCTGACTGATCGCGTATTAAGGTCCTGGCGGAGGACGCGGCTGAACGCCGCGAGGGCAGTATGCTGAAAAAATATAAGACACCTAGTCACACACCCGTGATACTGATGTTAATATTACCATGTGTAGAGCCCAAAGTGGTACTTACACTTACTCCGGACTTCGCTCAAAAGCTTTGTTTACTTTGGCGGGTTACTAAGAAATCGTGCTCGAAGGTCACGAGGGAGATTTTCTGAAGGAATGAAAAGAGCAGGTCAGCCACCCGCAATATTGACATTAGAACGTTAAATGATAGAGCCCCTCCCAGTACTCACACTAGCTTCCAACTTCTATCGCATGGCGACTTCGCAACACTGCTACGCGGAGTTTGGGGCGGGGTCAGACTTAACTTCCCAAAATGGAAATAGAAGAGTTACTCTAGAAACCATGTTTGCGAGAAAGGCACGATAAATAACAAGCGTACTGATTTCTAAAATCGGATTGTGGGAGAGTATTGATAATTAAATGTTTAAATGCAGTAGAGTATTAATATTTAAACCCACACCATACATGAATAAACCATGGCACATATTACCATTGCTACAAACTTGTGCACCTCTCAAGCATGAGGGTGTAAACAGGTTCATTAGGATCACGTTATTTAAAAACCACAAAAGCATATACTGTGTATAAGATATCATGCCCATCGGCATGTACGGATTGTCCCTGGCACATGTAACACACTTGTGCACCTCTCAGACATGAGGGTGTAAACAAGCACAGTCGGGCCACATTATTTGAAAAACAAACACATCCATTACGAGAAAAGTTCATTATGAGAAGAATATTAAAATATCAATCGACACACGAATGCGAAAGCAAATACTCATGCACTTCTCCAGCATGAGAGTGTAAATGAGTGTAAGGACACACTACTTGAGAGTGTAATTCCTATGTCTCACATTAATAGGGAACACATCATGTTATACAGGTAGGTTATTGTAGAACAATTTAGTTCGTGCAATTGAAGGGTCAACCTAAAGCTGCCAACTGTGCCAGGCTGCTGTCTTGCTCGTTAAGCCCGTTTTTAATTGAGTCCAGAAGGGACATCCATTTGGACTCACGCGTATTAAGGGCAGTTCGTAAATTACCCCCTCTCGTCCCGAGGGAGACTTTTTCGACCGCCCACCATCTCAAATCAGTCACCACATGGCCTGCCTTCTGCCAGTGGTCGACTAGGGGGGCTCCTAATACCTTGCATCGCAGTCTGCTGCAGTGTGAAGAGATACGCGCTTTAATTTTCTGTTGGGTCTGTCCCACATACAGTAAATTACATGGGCATTTTATGATGTATATCACACTACTGGACCCGCAATTTGTGTGAAATTTGAGAGTATAGGTGCGTCCCGCATGAATGAATGACTTGGTAGGAATAGTGGTTTCGCACGCAGTGCAGTTGCCACATCTGAAATGACCCACCAATGGGGGTAGGTTCCATAACGAGGTTATTGTAGGTTGACTCTCAGGTTCCAAATAGGATTGCACCACCATGTCCCGTATGTTTTTAGCCCTTCTAAAAGAATGCAGTGGGAGTTGAGGTTGGTTGATTTCGCTTGCTACTAAATGCCAGTTCTTGTTAATAATCTGCTTAATCTCATTGCTGCGGGTCGAAAAGGTGGTCACACAGATCGAGCGTTCAAGTTCCTTGGCATTTGAAGGTGGGGGGTTTAGCAGGCTTTCGCGCGGACTGTACCACGCCCTTTTCCTGGCCCGTCTCACCATTCGTGTTGGATATCCTCGTGAGATTAAACGGTCATGCAATGTTTCGGATTCCTTGATATAATTAGCTCGGGTGGAGCAATTTCTCCTGATCCTCAGGAATTGCCCCACGGGCAGATTGTCCTTCAATCCCCTGGGGTGGTGGCTCCCATATTGCAATAAAGAATTGCGCTCAGTAGCTTTTCTGTAAAGTGTCGTCTGTAGATGGTCTGTGTCGACATAAATGGAAATGTCAAGGAACGGTATGGACACATTACTTGACTCCATGGTAAATTGGATATTCGGGTTTCTTAAATTAAGCCAGGCGTGGAATGCAGCTAGTTGTTGTTCATTGCCCTCCCAGATGCACAGCACATCGTCGATGTAACGGACCCAGAGCGAAAGATTCATCTGGAAAGGATTAGTCATGGAAAAGATGTGCTGGTTTTCAAAATCGTCCATATAAATAATCGCTAGGTTCGGTGCGAAGGTAGCCCCCATCGCTACACCTGTGGTCTGTACAAAGAACTCATTTTGAAAAATAAAAAAGTTTTTTTGCATGGCAATACTCAGCAGTTCAACTATAAAGTCCGTAGGGACTTGGACCGGAGCAGGTCTTGCATCTAGTACCCTTCTGATGACATCCAGGGCCTCCTGTTGTGGGATGCTAGTGTAGAGGGATATGATGTCACACGTCACTAGAAGTTCATTTTGCTGGTTGAATGGTCTTTCATCTATCAGATTGATAGTTTGAGTGGTATCGCGGAGGTAAGCCCTGGTGTTCAATGCAATCGGCTTTAGAAAAAAGTCAATATATTTACATAAAGGTTCTAACATTGAACCGCACCCTGACACGATCGGGCGTCCAGGGGGGTTGTCAAGGTTCTTGTGAACCTTCGGCAAGGTGTAAATAGTAGCCAGTCTCGGGAATTTTTGATTCAAAAATTTAAATTCCTGCTCGCTTAGAAAGCCTCCGTCCAGACCTTTCTGCGTGGTAGCCAAGATGTTTAAAGCCAATTCCCTCGAGGGATCAGTTTGTAGCTTACGGTAACTCACCCCATCTGTCAATTGTCTATGGATCTCTTCTTGGTATTTGATCCGATCTTGTACGACAATTGCCCCGCCTTTATCGGCGGGTTTGATGATCACGGCTTTATTGGCGCGAAGATCTTTGAGGGCCTGACTCTCCTTTTTGCTCATATTGAATCTCACAAACTTTTTGTGATCAAGTAACTTGTCTACTGCCGATGTCACGATTTCTTCAAAAGCCAGAATCTTGTGACTCATTGCATAAGTTGGCGGGAAAAAGGTGGAGGGTTCCCTGAGGCCAGTAGTGGAGCTTGGTTGTCTCATGGTTTGGTTGCGGAAGTAGTATCGCAACCTGATCTTTCTAAAGAATTTGTATAATTCTGTTTTGAGTAGGAATTTGTTGGTAGGTGCGGTAGGAACATAAGATAAACCTTTGCTCAGGGCTTTAATCTCCTCATCTTGTAAAGGGTACATGGAGATATTAATCACAGGATTGGTGTTAGTGCTGCTGGGGCCGGGAGTATTCACCATCTGTAGGTGTTGCGTCTGGTTGAAATCTCTCCGTGCACCTCTGGGCGGAAGGTGACCCGTTTCTGGGACTTGCCCCTGTTGCTGTCCCATCCGGTGTTCTGCTGCTGGCCTCTCGTCTGTCCCCTCGGCCAGTTGTTGCCACGTCCTCGAGGGGGCCGCCATTGTCCTTGGCCCTGATCTAAAAAATGAGGCTGGAATTGTGGCGGGTATTGTTGATAGTTGGGATCCAGTGGAGGATAATTGTAAGAGGTGCTTGGACCAGTATCTCCGTCACTGCCCGAACTAAACGAGGAGTCGGAGAAGGTAGTAAAATTGCGCCTGCCCCTATATCCTCCCCGTCCACGGTTTGAAAAACGCCCCTGGGTATCCTGCTTGTAATAGTCAGGTTGCAGGTACGGGTAGACAATTTTTTTATCGAACTGTTTGAGATCTCTGGCCAATTTCTCCAACTTCTTGGTCTGCGCAGTCGTATCGAACTCTTTGATAGAGGCTTCCAAGTTCTCCAAAGCTTCTTTGGCTTTCGTGAGGGTATTGTCACCCAGAATTTCAGCTTTCAAATCAGCTATCTCCTTACTGAGTGAAACTACTTGCTCCGCGGCAGTTTCAACCCCCAGCACCATCCAGTGCCGGGAGCAGTTATTTGCCACGTAGCTGAAGCCTTCCTTGAACCTAGGTACATCCACGAAAATGGCCGGTTCGATTTTAATTTGTAACCCCACCGGGATTATGTTCTCTTGTAAGTATCTCGTGATTAAATGGCCATGCAGCCGTGTTCTAATGAGTTTTTTCTCAAGTCTTTCTAGTCGTGAGATTTTATCATTGAGGGTGACATCAACTGTTGGAACAGTGGTAGATAAAAAGGTTGTTGATAAATCTTTGGTCAACTGATTGATATATTCCTCTGTATAGGAAAGAAATTCTGATTCCACCATGGTTTACTTAAATGGATTAAGATTCAAAAACCTCGCAGGTCAGCACCTGCTCAGAGGACATTACACAAGAGGGGGTTGGACCCATGCAGTCGCGGGGACCTGGGCGTTAATTGGTAAGTGTAAAGAGGGGTCCCCGCAAGGGAAACGTGTTATAAGCAACACACACTCACAAATTCATATGTGTCAATGAAAACAATGAAAATAAGTATTGTCATTTATTTTACAATACCATTGTATCAATATATTACCACAATATTTGAAAGCCCCAGAGAGGGGGGGGAAGGAAAGGAGATGAAAGGGGTGTGCTCAAAAGCGTGTAAAGTCCAAAAAGATGAACATAGTCACATAAAATGAAGACAATCATGTACAATATTAGCAAGTAACTTAGACCAATTATGACATAAAGCCAATGTATTCAAAGGTCCTTTAGATTGTTAATACAAAACCCATTCAACGGTCACATAGATATCTATTCGATTACTAGAGGGCATGTGCCGGAGGTGTACAAAGGAAAGCCGTCGACGTTTCGACCCCTTGGCGTAGGCTAAATTAGGTCCTTTAACGGGGTCTTCTTCAGGACAGGTGCAGGGTGAGGGAGGGGGCAATTATCTGTGAAGTTAAAAGAATTGCGTGAGAACACTATTTATTATTTATTTATATTTATCACTAAATGAACGTGATTTTTAATTTAACAAAAATGAACCAAAACTGCGTCCCATGGGCTTAGGGCCACCTAGGCCTCCAAGGCGAGGAATTGGCGTGAGACCACACAAAAAGTCATGGTCAAACACCGTGACATAGATTCGCTTCTATACAAAGGAAAACTCACATAGGTTGTCAACTCTTGGGTTGATCTGTGGAGCTTGACCATCGGATTCTTTAAGATGGAATTGGGAAGTGGGGGGATCGTGTCAACTGTAATTAAACAAGTACAGGTATGCAGGCAGTTAGGTCAAATGTAGCGACCAAAGACCTATCTAGTCATAACTCCCCTTTACTTACATGACAAGACATAGACAGACAGTTGCTGCCTAGGATCAAGCCTCTCCTAGTTCTATACTGAAAGTCGCTGTGTGTAAGAAGGGAGACGATCGAATTAGCTAAAATTATCCATTCAAAGCATGAGTTGCTCGAGGTACAGATATTAAGTGGGCTGATACATACCTCCATATTGGAGTTCGTCTGAGTGGTGACCTTCATTGACCGCAGTGTCGGCGGGTATCAGTAGCGGCCTGTATGAGGTAATTAACTATAATACATAAATGGCCCCTTTGGTTTAAACACTTAGCGCACAGCGCTCTTTTCACAATGGATTAAATTACAAGATTCTAACTAAGTTACAGAAACTACGCGCATTCAGCGCTCGTGTCACAATGGATAGAGTGCCAGTCCTGGCAAACTTACTCGTATAAGGAAACTCGAGGAAGACACGTCTGACTGATCGCGTATTAAGGTCCTGGCGGAGGACGCGGCTGAACGCCGCGAAGGCAGTATGCTGAAAAAATATAAGACACCTAGTCACACACCCGTGATACTGATGTTAATATTACCATGTGTAGAGCCCAAAGTGGTACTTACACTTACTCCGGACTTCGCTCAAAAGCTTTGTTTACTTTGGCGGGTTACTAAGAAATCGTGCTCGAAGGTCACGAGGGAGATTTTCTGAAGGAATGAAAAGAGCAGGTCAGCCACCCGCAATATTGACATTAGAACGTTAAATGATAGAGCCCCTCCCAGTACTCACACTAGCTTCCAACTTCTATCGCATGGCGACTTCGCAACACTGCTACGCGGAGTTTGGGGCGGGGTCAGACTTAACTTCCCAAAATGGAAATAGAAGAGTTACTCTAGAAACCATGTTTGCGAGAAAGGCACGATAAATAACAAGCGTACTGATTTCTAAAATCGGATTGTGGGAGAGTATTGATAATTAAATGTTTAAATGCAGTAGAGTATTAATATTTAAACCCACACCATACATGAATAAACCATGGCACATATTACCATTGCTACAAACTTGTGCACCTCTCAAGCATGAGGGTGTAAACAGGTTCATTAGGATCACGTTATTTAAAAACCACAAAAGCATATACTGTGTATAAGATATCATGCCCATCGGCATGTACGGATTGTCCCTGGCACATGTAACACACTTGTGCACCTCTCAGACATGAGGGTGTAAACAAGCACAGTCGGGCCACATTATTTGAAAAACAAACACATCCATTACGAGAAAAGTTCATTATGAGAAGAATATTAAAATATCAATCGACACACGAATGCGAAAGCAAATACTCATGCACTTCTCCAGCATGAGAGTGTAAATGAGTGTAAGGACACACTACTTGAGAGTGTAATTCCTATGTCTCACATTAATAGGGAACACATCATGTTATACAGGTAGGTTATTGTAGAACAATTTAGTTCGTGCAATTGAAGGGTCAACCTAAAGCTGCCAACTGTGCCAGGCTGCTGTCTTGCTCGTTAAGCCCGTTTTTAATTGAGTCCAGAAGGGACATCCATTTGGACTCACGCGTATTAAGGGCAGTTCGTAAATTACCCCCTCTCGTCCCGAGGGAGACTTTTTCGACCGCCCACCATCTCAAATCAGTCACCACATGGCCTGCCTTCTGCCAGTGGTCGACTAGGGGGGCTCCTAATACCTTGCATCGCAGTCTGCTGCAGTGTGAAGAGATACGCGCTTTAATTTTCTGTTGGGTCTGTTCCACATACAGTCAATTACATGGGCATTTTATGATGTATATCACACTACTGGACCCGCAATTTGTGTGAAATTTGAGAGTATAGGTGCGTCCCGCATGAATGAATGACTTGGTAGGCCAACAGGAAATTAAAGCGCGTATCTCTTCACACTGCAGCAGACTGCGATGCAAGGTATTAGGAGCCCCCCTAGTCGACCACTGGCAGAAGGCAGGCCATGTGGTGACTGATTTGAGATGGTGGGCGGTCGAAAAAGTCTCCCTCGGGACGAGAGGGGGTAATTTACGAACTGCCCTTAATACGCGTGAGTCCAAATGGATGTCCCTTCTGGACTCAATTAAAAACGGGCTTAACGAGCAAGACAGCAGCCTGGCACAGTTGGCAGCTTTAGGTTGACCCTTCAATTGCACGAACTAAATTGTTCTACAATAACCTACCTGTATAACATGATGTGTTCCCTATTAATGTGAGACATAGGAATTACACTCTCAAGTAGTGTGTCCTTACACTCATTTACACTCTCATGCTGGAGAAGTGCATGAGTATTTGCTTTCGCATTCGTGTGTCGATTGATATTTTAATATTCTTCTCATAATGAACTTTTCTCGTAATGGATGTGTTTGTTTTTCAAATAATGTGGCCCGACTGTGCTTGTTTACACCCTCATGTCTGAGAGGTGCACAAGTGTGTTACATGTGCCAGGGACAATCCGTACATGCCGATGGGCATGATATCTTATACACAGTATATGCTTTTGTGGTTTTTAAATAACGTGATCCTAATGAACCTGTTTACACCCTCATGCTTGAGAGGTGCACAAGTTTGTAGCAATGGTAATATGTGCCATGGTTTATTCATGTATGGTGTGGGTTTAAATATTAATACTCTACTGCATTTAAACATTTAATTATCAATACTCTCCCACAATCCGATTTTAGAAATCAGTACGCTTGTTATTTATCGTGCCTTTCTCGCAAACATGGTTTCTAGAGTAACTCTTCTATTTCCATTTTGGGAAGTTAAGTCTGACCCCGCCCCAAACTCCGCGTAGCAGTGTTGCGAAGTCGCCATGCGATAGAAGTTGGAAGCTAGTGTGAGTACTGGGAGGGGATCTATCATTTAACGTTCTAATGTCAATATTGCGGGTGGCTGACCTGCTCTTTTCATTCCTTCAGAAAATCTCCCTCGTGACCTTCGAGCACGATTTCTTAGTAACCCGCCAAAGTAAACAAAGCTTTTGAGCGAAGTCCGGAGTAAGTGTAAGTACCACTTTGGGCTCTACACATGGTAATATTAACATCAGTATCACGGGTGTGTGACTAGGTGTCTTATATTTTTTCAGCATACTGCCCTCGCGGCGTTCAGCCGCGTCCTCCGCCAGGACCTTAATACGCGATCAGTCAGACGTGTCTTCCTCGAGTTTCCTTATACGAGTAAGTTTGCCAGGACTGGCACTCTATCCATTGTGACACGAGCGCTGAATGCGCGTAGTTTCTGTAACTTAGTTAGAATCTTGTAATTTAATCCATTGTGAAAAGAGCGCTGTGCGCTAAGTGTTTAAACCAAAGGGGCCATTTATGTATTATAGTTAATTACCTCATACAGGCCGCTACTGATACCCGCCGACACTGCGGTCAATGAAGGTCACCACTCAGACGAACTCCAATATGGAGGTATGTATCAGCCCACTTAATATCTGTACCTCGAGCAACTCATGCTTTGAATGGATAATTTTAGCTAATTCGATCGTCTCCCTTCTTACACACAGCGACTTTCAGTATAGAACTAGGAGAGGCTTGATCCTAGGCAGCAACTGTCTGTCTATGTCTTGTCATGTAAGTAAAGGGGAGTTATGACTAGATAGGTCTTTGGTCGCTACATTTGACCTAACTGCCTGCATACCTGTACTTGTTTAATTACAGTTGACACGATCCCCCCACTTCCCAATTCCATCTTAAAGAATCCGATGGTCAAGCTCCACAGATCAACCCAAGAGTTGACAACCTATGTGAGTTTTCCTTTGTATAGAAGCGAATCTATGTCACGGTGTTTGACCATGACTTTTTGTGTGGTCTCACGCCAATTCCTCGCCTTGGAGGCCTAGGTGGCCCTAAGCCCATGGGACGCAGTTTTGGTTCATTTTTGTTAAATTAAAAATCACGTTCATTTAGTGATAAATATAAATAAATAATAAATAGTGTTCTCACGCAATTCTTTTAACTTCACAGATAATTGCCCCCTCCCTCACCCTGCACCTGTCCTGAAGAAGACCCCGTTAAAGGACCTAATTTAGCCTACGCCAAGGGGTCGAAACGTCGACGGCTTTCCTTTGTACGCCTCCGGCACATGCCCTCTAGTAATCGAATAGATATCTATGTGACCGTTGAATGGGTTTTGTATTAACAATCTAAAGGACCTTTGAATACATTGGCTTTATGTCATAATTGGTCTAAGTTACTTGCTAATATTGTACATGATTGTCTTCATTTTATGTGACTATGTTCATCTTTTTGGACTTTACACGCTTTTGAGCACACCCCTTTCATCTCCTTTCCTTCCCCCCCCTCTCTGGGGCTTTCAAATATTGTGGTAATATATTGATACAATGGTATTGTAAAATAAATGACAATACTTATTTTCATTGTTTTCATTGACACATATGAATTTGTGAGTGTGTGTTGCTTATAACACGTTTCCCTTGCGGGGACCCCTCTTTACACTTACCAATTAACGCCCAGGTCCCCGCGACTGCATGGGTCCAACCCCCTCTTGTGTAATGTCCAATGATATCAGGGCGGACACAGCGCAAACAAAGGACGGAGCGAGGCAAGGCACTTAGTGGGAGGGGGGATCAGCTGGGAGGCGGGATCGTGTTGGAGGGGCCGGGCTCCTATTCACAACAACAACAAAAATGGCTGGCGATTCTGAACCGGGACAGGCTGTGCACGATAATTAATTAATGCGGAGGCAATGCGAGTCAATGAGGGCACACAAAGCGAGCACCACACCACAGCAGCTGAGAGTATTCTAAATTATGTCGGATGCAGCTGAATAGGAAATGCGAGCAGCGCAGGTTCCAGGAGGAATTATAGAAAGTTACAGTAATAAATAATAAATAAATCGGCAGCAGATTGCAGCGTGCAGCGCAGGCACCAGAGTAAATAGTTATGAGCAGGGTAAATAGGCAGAAGAGTGCAGTGAGATACGATACCCAGGTGGGAGCAGGGGTCGTGGGGAGCGTCCGCTTCCAATGATATCAGGGCGGACACAGCGCAAACAAAGGACGGAGCGAGGCAAGGCACTTAGTGGGAGGGGGGATCAGCTGGGAGGCGGGATCGTGTTGGAGGGGCCGGGCTCCTATTCACAACAACAACAAAAATGGCTGGCGATTCTGAACCGGGACAGGCTGTGCACGATAATTAATTAATGCGGAGGCAATGCGAGTCAATGAGGGCACACAAAGCGAGCACCACACCACAGCAGCTGAGAGTATTCTAAATTATGTCGGATGCAGCTGAATAGGAAATGCGAGCAGCGCAGGTTCCAGGAGGAATTATAGAAAGTTACAGTAATAAATAATAAATAAATCGGCAGCAGATTGCAGCGTGCAGCGCAGGCACCAGAGTAAATAGTTATGAGCAGGGTAAATAGGCAGCAGAGTGCAGTGAGATACGATACCCAGGTGGGAGCAGGGGTCGTGGGGAGCGTCCGCTTCCAATGATATCAGGGAAGCAACGCAGGCATTACATCGCAATGTCCTTTACAACGCAACTGCCTTTCCATTGCGTGCCATTAAAACGCATGCCATTAAAACGCATGTCATTACCACGCATGCCATTAGAACGTATGCCATCACAACGCATTATAAGGTTAGCAATGGAAATTTTTATGTTTTAGGATGGGTATAGGTTTTGGGGTAGTTAGGACTAGTAATTTTTACCACTATGCTATCCAACACTTTCCCTAGTGTTGCCCTCACTGGAGGGGAAATTGTAAATGTTACCCCTACGCTATCCAACACCTACCCTACTGTTGCAATAAAAGTATTATGCATTGTAGTGGTATGGGTTGTAATGATATGCTTTGTATTAGAATGCATTATAATGGTAGTTTTAAAAATGCGCTGTAATGGTACGTGTTGTAAAATCATGCGATGTAATGGTAGTTGCATTGTCAAAACTGCGATGTAAAAACATGCGTTGTAATTGTTTGTGTTGGAACGTCATATATTCTTTATGTACATATGTGAAATGCTACCATCATTTACAGCATCCATGATTGTTTAGAAATTAGAAACCAACAGAACAGTTGGTGACGACAAAGTGAAATAAAACATTATTGAAATTGTACATAGGCCAACTGATACTAACTCAGAAAAGGACAAAAGTATTAAACCATTATGTAACATGTGACCGAAATATATGGAAATGAGATCGGGTTATGACCTTTTGTATACACAACAACAATATCCACGGATCTAATACAACCATGTAGGATCTCACAGAACCTCAACACTATGTCACTTCACCTAAAAAGCCTATAGAACTCTAATGAACTAAAAAGGAAATATCCTTTTTTAGGATGGATTCCCATCACTCACCAAGGTGACATGCTTCATCATCTGGGTCTCCTCCTAATGTCATGCTAGTGACACTAAGGGCTACTACCCTTTCAGAAGGAAAGGGGAGCTCACCGATGATTTCAAAACTATGCAGTTTGTAGCGATAGCGCTATGTTTGGACCTCAAGATGTGAATGGAAAAATAGTGTGGGAATGTAAGTGCAGTGCAAAAGTGTATGAAAGTGAATTAAAACTGAATGATTGGAGAAAACACCTTATATTATTATCCCCCACCGATCAGAACTAAAAACAGTGCAAAGGACAGTGTTATCAAATAACTGTCTAGATGTAAAGGGTCAACATGTTTCAGCACACATGGATTATTATCCTATGCCTTCTTCAGGACCACTAAATTATTGCTACTGCCATCCAGTGAAATATGTACAAAAAAGTGTATATAAAAGGTTGGACTGAGGCAACCTCTTTACCTGTAGTCAGGAATAACAGATCCTCTGTACATACGGACCATTAATTGTATCTGCAACAAAATAGGACTTACAATGTAACAGTGGTACAGTCTCTAGAGTTACCCAAAGGTCCATGATCATTAATAGTAATATGAAAGCCAGTCAAATAAATTGCATGTGCCATATTATCAGTATATGATAATGTATAATATTACCCATCTTTACTAAGGTTAAGACCTCACCTCACCTGGCCACAGCTCAGAACAAAGGAGACACTGCTCTGTGAAAGAACATAAAACCGGGATGTTTGGTAAAATGAATCTCACTCTTATCTCTTACTAATCTCAAAATAGCAGATAACCACTCGTTCACCTCCAAACCACAACACTGCAGACTAACTGGTTAGAAAGATATGGGCTTTTTATATCCAAGGTACTAAACAGCATCATGTGTCATTTTAGGAGGAATACCTGATCACACGTTAACAGTAACCTCTCTCATTAGCTAGCTCCATGCTCTATGTATATACAGCGTGAGCTCAGTCAAATATCATGCCAGAGTTAAAGACAGATACAGAACTAAACAACCCCTCTACCTCTGTGGACTGTCAAGTGTTTATGGATAATGTCAAGTCACTACAAAAAGGCGTACTTAAACATCCACTGGAGTGAACTGTGGTAAATAAATAATTAATTACCTGTACTATTTTTCTATGTATTAAATAAAACAGATAGCTCAATAAATAAGAGGCAGGATCCGGGGTATCTGAGTTGAACAGGCTTTAATCAGGCACAAGGGATGGGGCAGGATCGGAACAGCCTGAAATAGGATGGCATGGAATGGCAGCTGCAACGTTTCATTAACAGTACATAGTATATATAGGAAAACATTATAATTACATTGAATACAGTAGGCGTAACAAGTGACAAACGTAAGATAAGAACACATGGGCGTAAAAAGAAGGCGTGCACAAAGACATGTGATGAGAACGTCACAGAAGTGTCATAAATGGGTGGATACATGGAGGGGGCTACCTGGGCAGCTGGAACCTTTAACCTAGTGGTGCGCGCAAACGGACCATGACGTGTATCTGGGGAGAGCTGGGGGCTCTGATTTCTGCACTAGAAGAGGAGACTAAAGTCTGCGATGTCAGGACGACATGTACCTATAGCATATCTGGTATCTTGTGTTTGGAGTACATGTTGATAGAATCAAAAAGTCATCAGAGTAAAGGCTACCGGACACTAAGACTGAGGCATGCATATATTCTTCATGTATTGCGTGTGCTATGAATCTTCTATGGATATTAATACAGTAATTCTCTTGCATGGAGACAGGAAGACTAGACTATAGCTGAAGATGTTTATGCGGTTCGTTAGCTTAGGAATGTGAAGACGGAGAGCTGAACTGATAACTGTAGGCATAACATATTCTTGGCAGGCAGGCAGAGCCGGGCCGGGCACCGCGCTGCGCGGCAGGAAGTAAGCGAAGGGTCAGGGATGCGGGAGGGGCTGCATCGCTCCGCTCCTCGGAGTGGGTTCAGGAGACTGGAGCTTGAATCTGGTGTTCAGGCCCTTTGAGGCCTAGAAACGGGGATAATTCGATGAATTAACGTGCATAATGTAAAACGTTGGCAACATAGGCCTAGAAGCCTAATTCATGTTGCTTTCACGGGGACTGGATAGCTAACATACTAACGTTGGACACAACTATAATTGCGTCTTTATTCAGTCAGGGGGGGGGGATATATGCATATTAATCATGCACATATTACATAGGATGGGGAACACGTAGGGACACATGACAAGGCAAAATTCAATTTTCCTCATTCCCTCCTTGTGCCCTACGTTTCCATCAGGAAACATCAATATTCATGATACCATCTATCATTTCATATAGCATCATTTGCTCGTCTCGAATCTTCTTGGAACGGGACTTTGGACTAGGAATACAAGATGTAGCGCACAAGCCGCAAATCGCAGGGCCACATTGTAAACAGAGACAGCAACTGAATATGATCATTACTGCTATACCCAGGAATGACAATACTTTCCATCCCCAGGCAGATATTATACTCCAGAGCCAACCGGACCATGTCCAGGTGCCTGGATTCTGGTGTAACTGATGGGCAATTTTATGAAGTCTGGTTATAGCTGAATAAACAGACGGTGCGTTATTAGGAATGAAAATGCAGCAACTAGATCCGATGACTCTACAAGCCCCGCCCCTATCGGCCAGTATGACGTCAAGGACGAGACGATTTTGGAGCACGACAAATCTCATAGCAGATTGCTCTTCGGTTAAGTTACCTAGAGCGGAAGTAGTCTCATTCACCACTGCTTCAAGGGTTCTTGTTAGCCTACGTATTAGCTTACTATTCTGGACAGGACCTATGAAGAAAAAGAAACCTTTATTGAAATCTTGATACTGTTCTAAGGCAGTTTCAGTCTGATCGACAATTAGGGACTCGATCTCCCTTCTATGTCTAACGTGTACTAGATGTGTGTTTCTGTGATAATCGGATGGGGCTAGAAAAACTGGTGGCAGTAGGAAGGCAATGTAACATGTTCCATCCCAATCTTGGGGCAGACGTACATAGGCGGTCTGACCACACACAAAATACGAATGACGTGAGGCTTTGAAAGTAGATTTCCCACTGTCACTATACTCGACCACCGTAGTACAATCACTATGTCCTAGATGTACAGAACCATTCTTTCGGACACATAATTCACCTTTCACTGGTAGAACTGTAATAGCAGGCAAATCTGGAGTAGTCTCGGACTGAACATTCAATACCATGAAATTCGAGGAATAATTACCTAAATCATATACTTCATTTTCTAGATCTAACCCTGTTCTATGGGAAAGACCTTCCTTGTCTGGAAAACATGTTCTATTCAGAAGGAACATATCGTTTGAGGATGACGTTAACGTGGACCATGCTCCACACGAACCATTGTATGAAAACGGATAGGGAAAGAGTGGCAGAACTCCCTTCGGGGTCTGGAAAGGGGGGAGTCGACCACACACCCAACAATTGGTGGCATTGCTGGTCTGGTGTGAATAGTGTAACATTCGGATAAAAGTATTATTGCGCATGGCAAGACGATAGGATAACTCGTGAGGAGGCAGTTCACTAAATGTGTGCTCTACTGTAACATTAGAGGAAAAATGTACATGAGAAACAGTAGGAGGAAAATATATATGTAAAACATAACTTATGCCTGTAATCGTAAAACTCAGAAATAATAAAATTAAAAGAGTAACAATGCATCGACTTCGAAGATTTTTCTGATAACGTATTCTCTTAGAGTTTCGACTAACTCTCTCACTATGTGGGTCTATCTCATACATGTCAGGAACCTGTCTAACCGTTTCACCCGAGAGGGACTTAGACAATTAAACTGGCTGACTTACTAGACCGTAATTTTTCTTTATACTCCTGCTGCGGAGTTTTCTCTAACAAGGGAAGTTTAGAGTCAGTATCTGGGCAGTCCTTGAGAACGGGGCAGTCTTTGAAAAAAGTCTTTGGACGGAGTCCATGAAATCGTTTCACGTGACTGGAATGCAACCACCCTCTGCGGCCCTCCACCTTGATCGCGGTCCTCGTGGTCATCAGCACAAGTTTTGGTTCTTTCCAGCGGGGCTCCAGCGGACTTGAACGATCAAAATTTCTAATCAAAACGAGGTCGCCTGGTATGACCTCGTGCGGTTTCACTTGGGTGTTGTCTGGAAAGGCAGCGGCGACCTGTGAACGACAAGAGAGTAGTGCAGACATCAAGGAAGCCAGGTAATCTGTCAGCATATTACTGTCAACATCAGTTATTTTACGTGGCCTAGGTGTACCCCACATGTTTGGGGGACGACCGAAAACTACCTCGTAAGGGGACAGACCTGAACGGGAGTGAGCGACCATCCTCATGTAAAAAAGGGCGACTGGCAGTGCTACCATCCAATCTACGCCTTTCTCTGCGCATACCTTTGCAATGCGGATTTTCAGGGTCTGATTATGTCTCTCTACGAGACTAGCTGCTTCGGGATGTCGTACACAGTGGTACCCTAACAGAAGGGATACTTGTTTCATGAGTTCGGAAGAGAATGGCTGGCCGTTATCTGAATACATGACCCTCGGTAATCCATAGCGGGGGAAATACTCACGAACCAACTGCCTGGCAGTGGTCACGGCAGTGTAATCTGGAACTGGATATGCTTCTGTCCATCTGGACAAAGCGCATACAACTACGAGGACATACTTGAAACCTCGACATCGATCCATCTGAATATAATCCATCTGGAGGACTTCAAAAGGGTGGTCAGGAGGATGGAATCCACCTTGTTCCACCGGGACACCTTTACCTGGATTAAACTGACAACAGATCATGCAGGTACGCACTTTCTGTTTGGCGGCTGCTCGTAAATGCTTGTTAAACCAGAGGTTCTGAATACTGTCTAACATGGCTTTTTCTCCTAAGTGTGCTGGGCTATGTGCGGTGTTAATAATGACTTGAACCATAGAGTCGGGGAGAAACCATGTGGCTTTTCCCTTCGTCAACCATCCTTGATCTGTCTGGACCCCTCCTTGTTCAGACCATTTCTTGATTTCATCGGGAGTAGCATGTGACTGTATATCTAGTACGTCTTGTGTAGGGTCCTTAACTGTCATACAAGTCGTCTGAACTGGAATGTCTGTCTGTGTCGTGTTAACTGAAATGTCTGGAGTCTGAGCTGTAAGCTTGGCTGTTCGATCTGCCAGGTCGTTACCCTGGGAAATGATGTCAGTAACTTTCGTATGTGCCTTGCACTTCATGATAGCGATGGCTGTCGGTAAATGTATTGCATCTAACAGAGCTTGAATGAGGGGGCCATGCTGAATCTTGGTTCCATGAGAAGTCATGAAACCTCTCTCTTGCCAGAGTACTCCAAAGTCGTGTACGACTCCGAATGCATAACGTGAATCTGTGTATATGTTTACTTTCAGGTTCTTGGCTCGTATGCAGGCTTGGGTCAGAGCGACGAGCTCTGCTGCTTGAGCAGACAGGGTGTCAATACGATGTGTTTCTATAACTTCAGTTTCAGTTGTTACTGCATACGCGGCTACAGATAATGCTGTACCATCGCGTTCAGTGACAAAAAGTGTAAAAGGCTTACTGTAGTTCGGTGTTGCTAGAACAGGCGCTTGGCATAAAGCTTTCTTTAACTCATTGAAAACAAGTGTATGTTCTTGGGTCCAAGGGAGGACAGTCGATGTGGCTGCCTCCTGTGTCGTTAACTGTATCAGTGGCTTGGCTAGATATGCGTACTGAGGAATCCATTGTCTGCAGTAAGAAGTGAGGCCGATAAAAGCTCGCACCTCCTTCTGAGTCTTGGGCTGTGGAAGATGCGCTATTAACTGGATACGGTCTGGTGTCAACTGCCTACCCCTCTTGGACAGTAAGTGTCCAAGGTAGACCACTTGCTGGACACAGAATTGCAGTTTCGAAGGGGACACCTTGTGCCCCATCTCGGCCAGGAAATACAAGACTGTAAGTGACGCACGTTCGCAGTCACGTTCAGAACGGGCTGTGATCAATAGATCATCGACATACTGGAGCAGGGCAGTGTCAGTTGGCATGTGTATATTGTCTAGTTGTCTTTTAAGTGCTTGACTGTAAATGCTAGGACTTTCTGTGAAGCCTTGAGGAGCTCGTGTGAATTTATAGCTTCTTCCATTTAAACAGAATCCGAAAAGAAACTGGCTGTCTGGATGAATGGGGACACTAAAGAATGCGTTCTTGAGATCAATAACAGTAAAGAACGTAGCTTCGGAATCAATGGCAGTCAATAGGGAAGAAATATCTGGAACCACTGGGTACTGGGGTATGATACATTTATTAAGTTCTCGAAGGTCAATCACTAATCGATAAACTGGAGGTGCATTGGGATCAGTACGTTTTAGAATCGGAATGATAGGAGAATTACATACATTGGAGTCAGTTTCTACAACCACTCCTTGAGCGATGAGCTCGTCAATAATTTTTGATAAGGCTGCTACAGCCTCAGGTGGCAATTTGTACTGTCGGATTCGTGGTAATACCACACCTTGCTTCAGAGTGACACGATAGGGTGTAATGTGCATACAACCTACATCAGTTGGACCTTGCGCCCATAAATGCTGTGGTACATTCAATAATCTTGGATCAAAATCACGTAATACATAATGACCTTTAAAATCACGTAAAAACAATCTCACTCCTTCTGGGGAGCAACATATTACTGCTCCTAATTCTTTCAGTGTCTTAATACCTAGTAAATTTTCTGGACATGATTTCGTAAGTAACAAATCTGTGGTTCGGGACAATGGACCAACTTCTAGGGAAACTGGTTTCGATATTTCATTAACAATAGGCTTTCCTGAAAATCCAAGGGAAACATTTCTAGAGCCTGAGAGCGGAGCCCCTGGAACCTCGTCATGACTGATGGTAGTCCTACTTGCCCCTGTATCAATCAGAAACTTTCTGTCTTTCCCTAATACTTGACTGTGTACATAGGGACCCTCTTGATCTACAGGAATCTCGATGAGAGGCAAGCCAACCTCCCTCTCTAGGCTGTTTCATGAATACTGCTGATATTCTGGATATTCCGACTGTGCATACTGGTACATCTGCTGTGTAACGTGTTGTGTGGCAGCTATAGGCTGCGGTACTGTAACTGTCTGTTGTGCATTCTGCGGTGCTTGCGTGTTCTGCGAAACTGGTTCTTGTCTAGGAGGACGTGGTCTCTCTTTCGTTTTACCAGTAGCTATGTTGTGTTTCAGAACTGCACATTCGTTTATATAATGACCTGGCTGTTTACAATAATTGCATGTCCCTTTAACGGGAGCTGTAGAATGACTAGTCTGATTCGGACCCCTCTTCTGACTGTCTTGTGGAACAGACTGTGCAACCAGTACTTTCATTTTCGTGTCTTTCATACGTCTCCTTTCATGTTCCTGCTCCTCCCTGATTCTGTTCTGGTGATACTGTAGCATCTGGAGCATTTGTGACGGAGTATTAGCTTGCCAGGTACTTTCGACTTTCAGTACTCGGTTTTTAACTTGTGGCAAAGAATTCTCAACTAGCTTGGTAACAAAAAGATGTGGATACGATTCACTACTTGTTTTCAGGCCGCTATTAATAATGAAACATTTCTCAAATCTAGAATAAAAATCACTAGTGTCTTCGTCTTGTTTCTGTTTACAGGCTGAGATGGCATCCCAGTCTTCCTTTTTCGTGGCTAGTAATCTTGGCAAGACTTGTATTAACAATTCGGGCAATGCTTTAGCTTTTTCCCCAAGACCGGTACCTGGAACTCGTGTGTTATCTTCAGTCTCTAATGCGGTCCAATCTATCTTTTTCTCTCCCACCTCCCATTCTTTTTCTTTGAGTTTTTCATATATGCCCGCAGGCAACAGGACCTTTAACATTTTAATGATATCGGGATACGTGTATTCTCCCATACGGAGCATGTCTTTTAATTCACGGTGGAACCCTGCTGGATCTTTATCGTGACAGGGTATTAACTTTTTAATTTCTAAGAGTTCTATTTTCGTGATAGGGGTGTAAACAAATACTCGTTCTAGATCACCCCCGCTCCTTTAACTGGATGTACTTCTCGCAACGGATTCTGTCTGTCTATGTAGAATGATTCTCTTACTGGGGGTGGAACAGGAACAAAATGTGGATTCAGGAACGTTCTGTATTTGTGGCGCTGTTCTAAAATGACACTAATTAAATCGGTACCTAGACCTTTCCATCTGTTTAGGAGTAACTCGTTCAGAACATCATACAAGGGACCTGGGTCAGAATGCTGATCCTCATACAGTGTAATGAGGTGCTGGATCATATACATACCCACCAGACGCTGCTCGGCTGGGGGCAGCTTCAAAACATTTGGGCCACTATTTCGTCTGGAAACGTGGCAGAATCACTAGTCCATCGGACTGCTGATCGGGCTAGTTCTTGTTCATGCATGGTACTAAGCTCACTATAACCTATTCGTAGTTTCAGAATTTTATCGGTGGCCTGGAATACTTGTTCAAGAGAACGCTGTTCTGGTACGGGAGGAGGAAAAACTTTCTTGTAATCTAGACGTGAATGTCTGTGGGAAAATCTAGTTCTACCTACATACGCTATTCTGTCGGGGTTCTCGCTGTCTACCTCTTCACTGGAAGAGTCATTCTCTTTCTCGGTTGCTCTTATTGCTTTCTCCTTCTGGTGTATACTTATAATTTCCTTACGAATTTTCCTGTACATACTTTCTATACTACCTTGTGTCTTATGTTTTCCCTCGGCTATATTGTCACTCCATCTTGTCAGGGCTTTCATCTCATCTTTGTCTTTATCAGGATAATCCTGTTCTCTTATTAAACAGTTAATCATAAATTGCAGAATCATACTTTGAATCTCGACCTTTCTGTGTGCCATAGCTTCGTGAATACTTTCTGAATTCTCCCCTGTACGGATAAAATGATATATTCTGTCTAGATGTTCCTTCATATCAGGCAGGGTGGCCAAAAAGTTGGCAACTCGTCTTAAACGTACTGAATACAATATCATGTGATCTTCACCTGGTACGGAATCATATATGCAGTCAGTAAGGTGTCGCTTGAGATCTGCGTATGTAGTCACTTTTGGCGTGTGCTGTAACGCTGCGCCTCTCAGCGTCATTCGTTTTACTTGAGGCGGGGTGGTAGGAGCACCTCCCCCCGCTCCTCCTGAACTAGAATCGTCAATTAATACTGAATGGGCTGGTAAAGTGACTGGCAAAACACGTGGTGTGGACTGGTCCGGGGGTACTGGCACATGGACAGGGTCCCCGGGACCAGTGGCTGGAGGAACAGGAATTACGTTATTAACAGGGTGCTGAGGTTGAGCAGGCGGAATAGAATTTGCATATTCTGGGACTGTATCATCCAAATAGGACGAAAGAAAAATTTCAGCTGCAGTCGGTTTATGACGTAGCTTAGTCGGGACCAATGGTGGCGGTAAATTATAGGGTACTTCCGGGGTTGCCTTCGGCAAGCCCTCGGCAAGAAGAGGATACATACCTTTAATAAGGGCATTTCTCTGTCTGTCTGACTGTTCTGCTCTAACTCGTTCACCTTCTTCTAGAAGTTCCCTTTCTTGGGCTTTTTCTGAGGATTCCCTACTTAATTCTGCTTTTCTGAATTCTTTTTCGGATCTTCTGTGGGATTCTTTACGCCATAATTCTATGGCATCTTTCTGGGATTGTCTGGCTTTCTTTTTCCATAATACTTCTTCTACTCGCATGATGCACTCGGCATCCCATGTACCTGATTCAGGCCATCTATATTTCTCTTCAAGATTCTTTGTATAATCTACCCATAAGTCTAGATATAATATGGCATCTAAGCCATGCTTGTGATACATAAAATGTCCAGGACTGTCCCTGGGAGGGACAGGAACTGATTCTTCGAGTAACCCTTTTCTAGTCTTTATCTGACGTAACTTTGAGAACAGAGGCATATTTGAGTCTTACTCGAACTTAGACTTAAACACAATACACGATAATCACAGTAATGAAATGGCAAACAAATCACTCATACCACGACATAGAAATACATTAATAACAGTTCGAACAGAATACTACCGGATACACTGAAAACATAACACTTGAATTTCTCGAGAACGGACTTACTAGAATTACTGGATGCACTGCTAAAACAGTACAGAACATACCGGTCTCATAAAGAGACACGTCATACCGTATCCACCTAGATGAACACGTCGGACTGGATCTGCGTACCCAAACCCATTGGACCAGGGACAAACTAATGAACCTGTCTAGATACTCCCCCAGCAACGGTACTCACCGGGAAGCAGAACTGAAGGCCTCGGACTGGACTGGACTGCTACGATGTCTGGTTACTACGCATGCGCTTCGAACTTCGGGTTTCGGAAACAGGTGGGCCTCCGGATACCTCGGACCTTGCTCTCTCGGCTTGGGCTCTGGTCGGGACGAACCGCATTCCTCACCGCCTCGTCTGGATGCCGGACCGCAGTCTCCGTCTCCTCCGTGGGCCTGAGGGAGACTTGATGAAGCAGAAATATCTGCACGTGCACGGTAGAGTTCCGTCACGGCTGTAGAAGGGTCAGGGGGCCTGCGTTACATCTCCGGCGCGTGGGGAAGGGGCTCGTCCCTATTCGGGCGCCATTATGTGGTAAATAAATAATTAATTACCGGTACTATTTTTCTATGTATTAAATAAAACAGATAGCTCAATAAATAAGAGGCAGGATCCGGGGTATCTGAGTTGAACAGGCTTTAATCAGGCACAAGGGAAGGGGCAGGATCGGAACAGCCTGAAATAGGATGGCATGGAATGGCAGCTGCAACGTTTCATTAACAGTACATAGTATATATAGGAAAACATTATAATTACATTGAATACAGTAGGCGTAACAAGTGACAAACGTAAGATAAGAACACATGGGCGTAAAAAGAAGGCGTGCACAAAGACATGTGATGAGAACGTCACAGAAGTGTCATAAATGGGTGGATACATGGAGGGGGCTACCTGGGCAGCTGGAACCTTTAACCTAGTGGTGCGCGCAAACGGACCATGACGTGTATCTGGGGAGAGCTGGGGGCTCTGATTTCTGCACTAGAAGAGGAGACTAAAGTCTGCGATGTCAGGACGACATGTGCCTATAGCATATCTGGTATCTTGTGTTTGGAGTACATGTTGATAGAATCAAAAAGTCATCAGAGTAAAGGCTACCGGACACTAAGACTGAGGCATGCATATATTCTTCATGTATTGCGTGTGCTATGAATCTTCTATGGATATTAATACAGTAATTCTCTTGCATGGAGACAGGAAGACTAGACTATAGCTGAAGATGTTTATGCGGTTCGTTAGCTTAGGAATGTGAAGACGGAGAGCTGAACTGATAACTGTAGGCATAACATATTCTTGGCAGGCAGGCAGAGCCGGGCCGGGCACCGCGCTGCGCGGCAGGAAGTAAGCGAAGGGTCAGGGATGCGGGAGGGGCTGCATCGCTCCGCTCCTCGGAGTGGGTTAAGGAGACTGGAGCTTGAATCTGGTGTTCAGGCCCTTTGAGGCCTAGAAACGGGGATAATTCGATGAATTAACGTGCATAATGTAAAACGTTGGCAACATAGGCCTAGAAGCCTAATTCATGTTGCTTTCACGGGGACTGGATAGCTAACATACTAACGTTGGACACAACTATAATTGCGTCTTTATTCAGTCAGGGGGGGGGGATATATGCATATTAATCATGCACATATTACTTAGGATGGGGAACACGTAGGGACACATGACAAGGCAAAATTCAATTTTCCTCAGAACACCCATCTACCCGGGAGATGCTGGTGAAAGTCGAGCCCCAAGCTAAAAGTATTGTATTTACAATAGTGTTGTATCAGGCACACGAATATGGTGCTGTGCCAAATCCTCGAAACATACAATTAAATAGATGCCTACATTCACCTATCGGTCGGTACCTCTGACTGTTTAAAAAGCTGTCTGGGGAGGTACCGGTCGTAGTTAGCGTCGCCATTTAAAGATGTATGTATCGCGTTTAGCACCAGGAAGTGAAATTGGATAACTCGGATCCCATTTCAAGTCTTCAACATGTACTCATGGGAAATGTAGTACCCACAAACTCGGTAGTTGATGCTCGCTCCTATGTTAAGTTTAAAGAGAACTTGTTCCCACATTCTTTACCAGTTATATATCAATTAAATGAATACGAATTGTTAAGGGGTTACCCAAGTATAAATCCTACTCAAAAATGCTGTTCACCCCAAAATGAGTATATCTATCTTCTTAGACAGGAGCCTCTTGGGATTTGTAGTTCGGGAGTAATCCGCTATTGATGATCACTCAAAAAACTTTATTAATACTTGTGACCCCAGTTCATAGAAACAGAGGTATGTACAGCGGTGATAATAATGTTCGAATAATCAAACTCACAATGATAAAAACACTGGCCAGCAGAATGCAGATGACAATATTGCAACTGTATCATCTCAAAACGAGAGCTTCACGTCAGTTGTAATTTGATAAAATAATAATGATGATGATACCCAAGGCTTTATTCAAAACTCTTGTTACACAAAGCAGCGAGAAATAGTTACGGGGTGTGTGTAACAATGACAATCGAAATAAGTATAATATTAATAAGAACAGAGACCAGTAACAAAAAAATCCAAAGGACGATGGTGTCTGGCTCAGTTCATACATGCCAAGAAATAATTATACCCCTCCGTTCTCATGAGTGTACTCATTAGTTCGAATTACTAGGTAACAAAGGGATAACAAGCTTGACCCAAATGATCTCTCTCAAATTGAAACTTAAATTGAAATTGAAACTTAGGTTAGTGGCCACCCCTCCTGAGTGATGTACATGTCATGTCATGTCAGGACAAAGTAGTGTCTTGGATAACTGTTAATGAATACAGACCGTTAACCTCACCCCTCATTACAGTAATAGCCATGGTATGGCATCATTTAACCCTCTTTGGTCGTTTTGTAATCTGAAAAAACATTTTTGTTCTTTGACTAATAAGAACCTTGAAATATCTGTAATATGTTCAGGAATGAACGGTTGTTCAAGTACAGTCCATTTGAAATCGTCAGGGCGATGGTTTTACTCAAGAAAATGGCTAGTCAACCTAGTCGCCTGTTTTTTACATCTCACTGTAATTTTGTGTTCAAGGATTCTTAATTTGACCTCGGTGTGATTATACCCACGTATTTCAAATCGCATGGGCACGTGATCAGATAAATAAGCTTATCACTATTGCAGTTTGTGAATTTCTTTTGTATCCATGGTCTCTCTGTCCCTATGTTTATGGTTTTGGTTGCTTGTGCCTGGGGACAAGCTCCACAAGACCCACATGGAAAATGGCCTTGTACAGCTGGAAGATCCCATAGAGTACCCACACGTGGAGCCGATTTAGTTCTAGGTCGTGTGTGTACCAATTGGTCACGAAAGTTTAGACTCCTTTTAAAGGCAAACAGAGGTGCTGGGATGCATTCATTGCCTATATTCAATATCCGCCAATGTTTGCAAACACGTTTTTGAATAGAATAGACATGGCACTGAAAGTCGTGACAAATGTGCGCCTGGACTTTTCTGGTTTAGGTCCCGTCAGGTCCAGTAATGCCTCCCTGTTGTTATTAGATGCACGTTTAAGTGAACGATGCACAAGTCTTTTCGGGTACTTCCTTGAGCATAACTGGGAAGCCAATGCAGAGGCATGCTTAACATAACTCTCTCTGATGGAACAATTCCTCTGCAACCGAAGGAACTGACCAAAAGGTAAGTTATCCCTGAGTGATTTCGGGTTGTAACTGTCTTACCTCAGTGGGATGCCCTTGGGTAGCCATGCGCTATACAAGTACATATTCAATTCAATTCAATTCAAAATTCAACCTCAATAGTGAATTTCTGGCCATTGGTTTCCTGTACAATTCTGTCTCTAGACCTGATGGTGTAGCCACAATCATAAGATCTAAAAAGGCTAGTCTGTTTTTGTGGAATTCAACAGTAATTCTCAGGAATTCATTCCTACTGTTAAGCCATGTTAAGAATTGGCCAATAGACTCAGTCCCACCACGCCAAACAACCAAGACATCGTCTATATAATGCCTCCATAGACGTATAGACTCACAAAAGGGATTGGTCTGTGACAGTAAGTGATCCTGTTCAAAACCATAAACATACAAATTCGCCAGACTGGGAGCAAAAACTCTTCCCATACTGGTACCAGAAACTTGCAAATAAATGGTGTCTTCGAATTTGAAAAAATTCTCCTTCATTGCGATCTGGGCGAGAGCCATAATGAAATGCACTGGAGTGATGGATGCTAAATCTCTTTCTGACAGTAAAAGTGCAATGGCATCCAATGTTTCGTCCAGAGAGATGGACGTGTAGAGAGACTCTACATCAAATAAAACTAACACATCAGTTTCCATGTCAAAATCAATTTGTGGTAGCAAGCGTAGCACATCTTTGGTGTCCTGCAAATAAGTGGGCATTTCCTTGAACATAGGTCGAAGGAAATGATCCACGAAGGTAGACAACGGTCCAAGAACCGAACCCAGTCCTGAAATGATTGGTCGCCCCACTGGTGGTCTTTGGGGTTTGTGCACTTTTGGAAGCACATAAAAATGAGGCTTCACTGGATATGGTGTTTTAAGAAAAGCTGCCTCTTGAGATGCTATCCAGTTTTCAATAATTGCTTCATCTACCATGGTTGCTATGGTGCTTTTTATTCTCTCTGTGGGATCAGTTTTCTAGGGTCAATATGCTCTTCTGTCTCCTAGTTGTCATAGGCGTTCAGCACGATAAGTATCAGTATCTAACACCACAATTGCCCCACCCTTATCGGCTGGTTTAATGGTGATGCCCTCATCATTCATTAGTTTGCGTAGGGCTATTTGTTCATTCTTGGGAAGATTTCAATAAGGATTATTCTCCTTTTTGTAGAGTGCAGTTACGTCATTGCTCACTGCCTTTTCAAAAGTTAGAACCTGTGCAAGTGTCAAATAAGCTGGAGCTTTGAAGGTTGAACACTTTTTTAAACCAGTGTTTCTATCTGTGGAACCTGTCTGTAAGGGTTGTTCTTTCTTAAAGAAAAAGTGCAGGCGGATTTTCCGAAAGAATTTGAAGAGTTCGGACTGTGTCTGAAAAGGATCCCCTTTATTTGTAGACACTTATCCCAGACCACGATTCAGGACCTGCTGTTCATCCATATTCAGGGATCGAGAGCTCAAATTGATCACTAAGTCCTCTCCACATTGGCCCCCGTTTGTAACGTAGTCTTCTTCTTACTGCTGCGCAGACATCTGGGCGATGGTGGGGGGCTCCCGTGTGTTTGGGCCTGTTGGTTGCGTCGTCTCCCTCTGGCACATCCCCGGCCAAACCCTAAAAAAGGCTGGTTATTATATGTATTGGGAAATTGTGGCAGTGGGAAAGGCCCCATTGGTTGTTGAAAGTGGGGAGATGGAAAACCCCAATGGTTGGGTTGCCATCATTGTTGAAATTGATTTGGTGGACCTCCTCTCCACCTCGAGGGGTTATTTCTCCCTTGTCCTCTATTATAACGGCCACTCCTTGATGAGGAATCAGAATCACTTGATCCCTCTTCTGAACTAGAGGTCCCGTAAGAGGAGCCCTGTCTTCTTCCTTTACTATTGAATTCCGGAGGGACATACCTTTTTTTTATGACCTATTGTAGCCATGTCATACATGTACTACACAATGCCGTAATCAATAAGCACAGATTCTCTAGATCACATGTCATGACTATGCATCTTGAATACTAACCAGAAAATGTTGGTAACTTACATAAAACACTTTTGAATAATGCACTTAGGATAATGTAATGAAAGAAGGGTTCATGTTTGATTGTTTTTCATGATTTGTAAAAAGCAACTACAGCTCCCCCAATGCCTCCCAACTGGCTAAAGTAGAACCACTGTAAAAACGTTTGTGAAGAGAGACTCACCTACCATATTTAAGACCAAGAAAGGTTGAAACGCATTGATGGAGCAATTGTGCATCTAAATAAAATCCTTTGGATTTGAGTTCACGGAGTGTGACTTAAATTTGTGTTCAAGTATTGTTTGGGCTAGACGGTCAAGCCCCAATGCCAGCACCCGTTGTAGTGCTCGCAGAGAACCAGGACTGCATTGCCTGCAAATATTTATAGATTGTGTAACATTTGGAGCAGCGCAATATTAGCTTCACTCTTATATGTCACAGAAGAGTAATATTTAAATGCACTTAGCACCATATATTCTGTGTGCCTTAATTCCATTAATGTAGAATGAAGCCTTAGACATACTGCTGGAGTGTACTCACTGGAGAAAATTGTAATTTACGTAAGTGTGCACCCTAATATCTTCATCATAATGTCGCAAATTGTAGTTTTTGTTCATATTTATACGTGTGCATTTCTAGCTATACTGCCTTTACTGACATTTCATTTTATGTATTCATGCATTAAAAGGTGCATATATAATAATGTATTTACCATGTAGGCTGACTGTTTTATTAAGTTAGCTTAACCAAAGGCCGTAAGTATTTGCTCTTCAATGTTTAACCTTCAATGTGAAAGTTGTGTTTTCACAGCAATGTTCTTTCTTTCACAGATTCAGTCTCATGATCTCATAGTCAGAGAAAGACATGTTGTGTATTAGATAAAGTGAAGTACAGGAGGCAAGCTTTTTGCAAGGATAGGAGGCACTATTAAACTAAAAGAAGAGTTCTATTCAGGTCTTATCAGGAGCACGGAGACATTCAAGGTCATCATGATCTCCAAACCATAGGATATGAAAACTGAGAAAAGTTGCCAATTTCTACTGTGAGAAGGTGGAAATCTACTGGAGTGGATGACATGGAATTCTTGAAAGTTCTGTGGGTTAAATTGGTGTTCCCACCTTAGTCTTTAGTTAGACACCCGTTGCTATCTGAGAGGTTTAGACATCTCTGCTCATATTTTCATTGTGTGGCTTTATGCTATACTTTACCTCATTTGGAGAACTTTTACTGAAGTCTCCACTATGCTGAAACGTTCTTACTTTCCCTCATTTAACTAGGTTTCCTTGGCCTTCAAGTTTAGCTTAGGAGTAGTTTAAGGAACTTCATATTTATTCATATATAGATGGGATGATCGAAACCTGTACACTGAGCATCAAATCCTATTTCTTATCTTCTGTATTGCTGTGGCTGAATTTCTTCTATGCTTTTTGTTACAAAGACGTAATTTCATTCGACGTTCTGGAATACGTTTGGTGACTTTGTATCTATACACTATGTTTTTGAGATTTATATACCTTAGTCTCGCTCTTAATTTGAAATAAATTCCTTTAAATTTGCTTATCGATTCCAAGTTCTTAATGTGTTGCCAAATAGGTTAAACTGTAAATTAAATTGTTGGATTGATGTTAACTCACCTTTACCTCTCAGGCTACCAAAGTCCATCACTGGATAAATGGTAAGAAGGGCCCAGAGCTCTGTCACGGTGAAATCTGCACTGTCTCTGTCCCACGTTGCAGGCTTTCCCTCATTTTGACCTGCGAAACTCGGAATGTTTAATTTTTTTTGCCTGGAAAAATTTTCACAGATTTAGCCATATCAACACAATTGCATATATAATACTTCTTTCCCAACCTGAATTCCTAATTTCCATTTCCATTAAAATTGGAAAGAGGCCCCAAATCTTTTGTTAGCATTCTGTGCTTTCCTTAAAAAAACATTTCTTAGTGTCCTGTGGTTAATCCTATATTGTACCTTAGTCTTCCACCTACAGGCACCACACGGTAGGGGAAGTGGCTCCATCTGAGTATTGTAGCAAAGAGGAATCCACCTCATCTGACATTTGCAGTGGATTCTGTAGGGAAGAACTGCACTTTGTTAACAATTGTTTTTAGGTCGAGCCCAGCTGCTCTGTGAGCCATGACGTATAGTGCCAATATCGGCCCAGCCCCAGACCTTTCATCATACAACACACCATTCCACCAATAACCGACACAACACAAGTTTGATGGAGAAAGTTGTTGCAGTTTTATTAGCATATACATTATGCTCATGTTGGGTTATCTTACGGGTCGATCCAGAGCAGGCCGCCTCTCGCGACCCGCCCACCTGATGAGCCATAACCCCCCGGGTTGTTAACCGCGGGGGCAATGTCAGTTTGGAGGGAAGGTCTAACCCCTCCCCTCGGCGGACCTCTATTCCGCCCCTTGCCCACGCCCCCCCCTCGGGGGGCGGAGCGTTGTGGCAACCCCCGGTTGCTCAGGTCTACAACCGCCCGAAGGACTAACGGGGCGCCGTCACTCCTCCAGGGTCCAACCCAGCGTGGACCTCCCTGGGGATAATTCTGCTCTCGCACCCACCGGTGCTCCTGTAGAGGGTACCCCTCTGTACCTTTCTGCATTGGATCGCCCTGTAACTCCGCCTGCAACACAAAGACAGTAATATTAATAGCAACCCCCCCCACTTACTGCCCGAAAGCAGGGTAAGCGGAAGGGAGGGAAAAGGCAACGGGCAGTACCCGCTCAGGGTCCAGGCCGGGGAGGGCGAGGGTCAGCGCAAGCAGCAGCCAGGAACAAAGAGGGCGCTTGACCCTCGCCCCCTGGGCTATATAGTCACTCCCCCCTCCCCCAAGACACAGGAAGTGACATCACGGGGGGACCTCCAATCCCCCCAACCACTAGACCGCTCAGGGTCTGTGCCATCCTATGGCACTAAGGGTGGCCGCCATCGTAGGTGGCCACCTTTGGTGTCCCGGGGCAGCCAATCATAGTGCCAATATCGGCCCAGCCCCAGACCTTTCATCATACAACACACCATTCCACCAATAACCGACACAACACAAGTTTGATGGAAAAAGTTGTTGCAGTTTTATTAGCATATACATTATGCTCATGTTGGGTTATCTTACGGGTCGATCCAGAGCAGGCCGCCTCTCGCGACCCGCCCACCTGATATGCCATAACCCCCGGGGTGTTAACCGCGGGGGCGTTGTCAGTTTGGAGGGAAGGTCTAACCCCTCCCCTCGGCGGACCTCTATTCCGCCCCTTGCCCACGCCCCCCCCTCGGGGGGCGGAGCGTTGTGGCAACCCCCGGTTGCTCAGGTCTACAACCGCCCGAAGGACTAACGGGGCGCCGTCACTCCTCCAGGGTCCAACCCAGCGTGGACCTCCCTGGGGATAATTCTGCTCTCGCACCCACCGGTGCTCCTGTAGAGGGTACCCCTCTGTACCTTTCTGCATTGGATCGCCCTGTAACTCCGCCATGGCTCTGGGTGTGGCCGCCGCCGCCCCAGAGTCCCCCCACCTACTAGCTTCCTATTAGTACAACCTGCTGCTCCTAGTGCTTTCCGCTATATCAACCCAGGAACGTCCTATCAACTTCGGGTAAATGAACCTCGACTACATCAAAGCACACAGTGCATTTGGCGAGTAGCGACCCAAGCCTGATGAAACAAGTTTTCCTATGTTTCAGGCTACTCTCAAGTAGTCGGGCGACGCTATCCACCTCTCGTTGGCGCCAAGGACCTATTGCATTACAATTGCAATCACCGGCCTCCTCAGCTCAGGCAAGGACAAGCCTGCTCTCTTCCTCAGCACCGCCAAGCTGGCACGCAACCAAACTTCCATCTCACTTCTGTCGCCCTCCGGACAGGGAACTGTGACAGTGATGTCCATGAACTCACAACTAACTGCCAACTGTGCATAGAGGTGTCCATCAAGTGTGCCATCTCCAAGACTGTTCCTATTCTGTACCGCTGGCTGACCAGCAACCAACACGCCCCTATCAGGTAACCACACCACTGCCACTGGCATGGTGTCCCCTGTCTAGCAAGTGGCCTTCCAGCCTCACTTATACCTACTGGGGAAATATTCACCATCAATGTCACGCCAGGCGGCTCACTCCCCTGACGCCGACCCTATTGTTGGCTAACCAACTCCTCTCATGTTTAGCCTCACTGGAAAGACACTTAACTTCCAAACCCATGGGAACCTAATTGTAAGACCATCACCTCTCAATTATGCCTGCCCACTGCGTTCTGGTGTCGGCTTAAAATACTGTGTAGAGGATCTCCTCATGTTTGACACTTGTACAAGACGTCACCCTGTGCCTGGCCTTCAATGGACCCTATGAAGCTTGTAACAAGCCGCCTTGCTCTTACTTCCTGGCATATGCACACTGCCAAAGGAATCCTAACTTTAGTACCTGAAAACAACTAAGTAGATACTATCTAGGTGAAAGCTTACCCTAACACCTAGCCATGGGCCCTCCACTGCGTGACAACCCCTGTTGTTGATTTTTAGCTGTTAAAATTGCCTGGCCCTTAACAAACCCTTCAGCTCGTTCAGGTAAAGTGCTGAATATTGCCTGGTATATAGCCACTGTGCCAACTGCATCCCTGTAATTTACAAAAGGAGCACTTCACTACAACAGTCGAATTGCTTAGTTGCCCAAGATGAGGAAGCCACAGTTAAAGCTTTCTTGCATAGCCAACCACGAATTAGCCACCCCCTTCAGAGCTACACGCGTGAAACTGCTATGTGTGACGTTTCATATTACCGTGCACGATGAGTGACATTGAAGAACTAAGAAAACACTTTCATGCTAGCACACAACATTGAAGATGAGGGAGACCCAATGTCAGCATTGCGCCCCTCAGACCCGCAAGCATTCTAAACAGACCAAGGATCAGGCTGCTTTGTCAGACATTCCATAGGTTGGAGTGTGCATGTGTGAGGCAGTAACCTATGGACGAAAACTTGGGCGTAAAAGTGCCTGGTCTTGAATGAGACTGCGTAGCTCAAATGTGTAGGAGAGTAGGGTCTGCAATCCTATGATCACCCAGATTTTTGCTTTTTGCTGCACTGGTTTACGACTTTCCCTGGCTGTGGGCCTGCTAATCAGACCCACAGCCTAGCTGTTCTCTCTATCCAAATTGTACTCAGGTACTGAATTGGCACTGGGCCCTCTCCAAGTCCCTGTACCCAGGGCTGAGGTGCACCCAGAAGTCTCCCAGGGGCTGAAGCATGTATTATGCCACCCCTGGATTGACTAACTAAAACTGACACAACTGGCTGCACGACAGCTGGGGCAAGGTGGTGTACTCACCCTTTGCTTTAGATATAGTATACCTATATCTAACCCTAAAAATGGACACACAGATCTCCTATCAGTCACTCCTATAGCAGGCCTTAACAATCCTGAAGGCAGAGTGCTTGGAATCGTGTGAGATGGTGCTCTAGCATGAGCTGAGCCTGTCTGCGGCTTTCGGGATCCATCCCTTAGCCGTTTCCATGATATCGCATACCATATACTCTTAAGTGCATTATAATCCTCGCGGTTATGTGCCAACTCTGGTATCGCTTTATCAAAACATGTCGAGTAAGGTGTCATACGAATTGGAATACTAACCCCTCGCCAATTCTGGTGACGGGGTTAGCATTCCACCCTTCTAGAGGGACACGACATGCCTGTAACCTATAACCCGGTTAAAAGTCAGACAGAGCCTTAGCATCCACAAAATGGATGCTGCCACCGAGACACAAGTCTGCCCTCCTGCTGCTGGGAGTCCTCCCAGAGCAGGAGATAAGGACAAAGGGTTTCCTGCCAGGGGCGGTGCCAGCACCGTCCCAGACAGGGTTTTGTGTATTGTAGGTAGGCAGGGCTTTAGAGGAAGGTGACTGCACGTGGCACCCCGGTGCTCACTGTGCATAGGCTGGCTGGAACCAGTTCCAGGGTCACTCCAGACCCTGTGCTGGGGAAAAGCCCGCCAAGGAAGTGGGTGTAACCACCCCCCTCCTAGTCCCACCCCTAGGGCAGGACTTAGTCGCGTGCCAGCCCCCTTTTACAGGATAAAGGTAGGAACTGGCCCCCTTCCAAATCAGATCATCTTTGAATCCTGAAACTACTTTCCACGAAAGGAACTCAAGACTTCTTCCTAAGATTTCTCCCTTGTGACTAAGGAGTAGTCACCCTGCATCCGCAGGCACCATCTACAGAACACTGCGGTCTGCTGCAAGTCCTTCCTCCGGAATCCGACTGCCCAGCTCGACGAGAACCGGCTTCCCTGGCACCTCTGACCTCTACCTGCATCATCAGTCACGCTGAGATTCGTGGGTGTGACGAGACCTCGAGGGACCGGCCATCTTCAAGACTGCACGACTTCTGAACAACAAGCCCGCCGAGTGAATTCCTGGTGAGTGCTTTGGGGTCCGAGAAGCCCCCACCCTGAGCAGCTCCAGCACCGAAGAGCAGCCCCCCAGCATCTCCACGATCTGCGTGGGGCCCTTCTGCTTTTTACTGCTCACCGCGTTGTTTGGCTACTAGCCCGTTGGCTTGTGGCCTTCCTGACGACGCCCGACGACATTTCTGCTGCTGGTCTGGTTGCTCCAGACTGGCCCTTGCTCCCTTCCAGAAGAGGAGCACCCCGGACCCTCCTGGTCCACTCAGGACGCCATTTTGAGTCCACCGCGTGGGCTTGAATTAGCCAAGGCTTGTTGCCCAATCCTGGGTAACTTCGACGCCGACGACTTCATCCTTCGTGGGACAGCTCGCACCTCCATCCTGGTCGCCGACAACGCCTCCTGGTCCAAGAGACTGCAGAGCCCAGCAGCGCCCACTCACCTGACTGCGGTGACTTCGCCCGGTGCCATCCTGGTGCCCACTTAATCACTGGCTAGTGATTCAAGAACTTGGTCCCCTCTGCTTTCAGGTTTCCTTCTTCCTTGATCCAGGCTTGGATCCATCGAACTTTTCTTCACTGGTCGCCTGCCAGCAACTTCTTCCTTCCAGGCTCCTGGTCCGGCAACGAGATCCCCGACGTCTTTTCAGACCTATGCAGCTGCAGCCCCTGGGCTAGGTAACTTCGGCACTCCGGTGTCCCAGCATAGCCTCACTATCCAAGGGTCAGGATCCACTGTCGTTTTCTCCCTACCAGGTCGGGTTCGCCCGTGAACACTAACTTTGTGAATTCTAGCTTCCATAGACTTTGTCCCGCATCCCGCGTGAGAGTGCACACTCTGCACCCGAGTCCCCTGGGCCTCCTAGTAGTAATCTAACGATTCCCTAGTCCAGTCCTAGCGATTCCAAAGCCTATTAGAACTGTTACTTACCTGCTAGTAATTCGCATTCCACTTTTAGCGTATATGGTTTTTCGTGCCCCTCGGGCATTTGTGTAACGTGCTAACTTAAAAGTATTTTCGTAAGAGTTTTGTTGTGTGCTTAGCTCCCTGTCTCATAAAGAGCCAGGGTAGTCTTGTTATAAATTAATACACTGTTTATTTTCATAACAACTTGTGTGGTGTCCTTTCACTGGGTGTTCAAGGGGTAATGTGATGGTAAAACAGCTGGCTTAACACGCCCTCTAGAGTCTTAGCCTTAGACTGCTCGTATCCATGCTACTAGGATAGCTGGTCTATAAGGTTGACTTATAACCAATCATCAATAAGGGTTGTTTGGACTGATATATAGTGATCACTAGAATAGTGAGCACTGCACATCAGGCCAACTTCTCACATTGGTGAGCAGCGGTTGGGATTTGAGCTTGCTGTTGTTTTACCACACATGCCCTAAGAATATCTTGTGAAAGATCACATAAGTACTAAAGGTACATATAACTTAGCTTAGAATACTCTGAGTTCTACTGAACCAGCTGTTGTAGCCCCTAGGGCCTAGCACACCCTAAACTACAACTCTAGCAAGGGATCAGTAGGCAAACATATAGTGTAGGTAAGTGCACCACTTACACCTCACTAGAAAAGCATGTCGACTCAGGAGGACTCTACTGAGACTCCCCTGGTCAGTGTTGACCCTCCACAGGTCACTTCAAGATATGCAGCTCTCAGCTTTCATGAGATGAGACAGATCTGTGTCTCCAGAAAACTGAAGCAGGGGTCTAACCCCACCACTTCCTTTCTGATAGGTCTCTTAGAGACATATGATGCCAGAAAGCTTTCTCAAGTACATGAGAACATGCCAGCCTTAGAAGGAACCTCTGGGGATCCAGATCTCCACAACACTGATTCAGCAGTTGAGGAGGAGGATCAGGAGGTACTCTCTGGGGATGAGGTAGACAAGGGTCTTGAGGTAGTCAGAAGGCTAACTAGGACCAACTTAGACTTACTTGGGCTAGGATCTGGGGGCCCCCCAGTACTAACCCGAAGTGGGCCTAACCTTGGAGTTAGGAGAGATAGATCTCTTTCTAGGGACTCCAATAGATCTCTGCACTCTAATGCCTCTTCTCAGGGGAGAAGGAATCCTCCACAGAGGAGATTTACTTCCCCTCAGAGAAAGGAGCATGAAGCTAGGATGAGACAAGCTGAACTGAGGATTGAAAGGGAAGAAATTGCCCTGGCCAAAGAGAAGCTTGCCCTGGCAAGAGAGCAGCAGATGAGTGGGTTAGCTCCCACTGGTGGCAGCAATCTCCCAAGAGATAGAGAGAAGGGTTTAGATACTAAACACCTGACTAAAATAGTGCCCCCCTTTAAGCAAGGGGATGATATCCAGAAATGGATGGCTGCTCTGGAGAGGGCCTGCACTGTGCAGGGCATTCCCCAGAGTCAGTGGGCAGCTATACTGTGGCTCTCCTCTGATGGTAAAGGTAGAGATAAGCTCCTCACTACAAGAGTGGAGGATGCTAACAATTACCAGGTCCTGAAGAATACACTGGTTGATGGGTTTGGTTTAACCACTGAGCAGTACAGGTTGCTGTTCAGAGACACCCAGAAAACTCAGTCTCAGGACTGGTCTGATTTTGTGGATTGTGCCACTAAGGCTTTGGAGGGCTGGTTGCTGGGTAGCAAGGTTACAGATTACACAGGATTGTATAATCTAATGATGAGAGAACAAATTTTGAACAATTGTCAGAACCAGTTGCTGCACCAGCACCTTGTTGATTCAGATCTGACCTCTCCCCAAGAATTGGGAAAGAAGGCAGACAAATGGGTCAGGACAAGGATCAAGCAGAACCAGAACCAGAACCAGGGTGGTCAGAAGAAAGCAGACCAGAAGGGTAATGTTAAGAATGAGCAAAATGACCAGAAGTCTTCACCAGGTCCCCAACAAACCAAAGAGGGTGGGGGTCAGGCTTCCCAGAAGAAGAAGACTCAAGAAGGCCAGTCGAAAAGGTGGTGCCAGTACTGCAAAAGTAAATCTCACTGGTTTAGTGAGTGCACCAAAAGAGGAGGACAAACTCCTGCCACTACAGCTCCTAAAGCAACTGCACCCCCTAGTACAGTCAGTAGTGGTAGTGTCACTCCCAAGGCATTAGTTGGGTTAACCTTGGGTACTGAGGGGTCTGACAACTTAGTTGGCACACTCACTCAGGCTGTCCTTGTCTGTACAGGGGATATGGATATGTCCCCTGAAATAAGTCCCAATACTTTGGGCAAATACAGGCAGACACCTTTGATTAATGGCAAGATGGCTCAGGCCTATAGGGACACTTGTGCCAGTGTCACCATGGTGACACCTAACTTTGTGGACCCTGGACAGATCATGCCAGGTACTGATTTCCTGGTGACCAATGCCAGCAATGTCACTACTAGTCATAGTGTGGCAATTGTGGCTTTCTCCTGGGGTGGAGTGAAGGGACAAAAGAAAGTTGTAGTCAGTTCAGACCTCCCAGTGGATTGTTTGTTGGGCAATGATTTGGAGTCATCACAATGGTCAGAAGTGGAGCAGAGGACTCAGATGGAGATGTTAGGCTTGCCAGCACATGTGCTTGCTGTGACTAGGTCACAGGCCAGAAGATGCCCCACTGAACAGGTGCTGGATCCTGAAATTATGGACCAGACACCTTCCAAGAAGAAGAGCAGTAAGGGTAAGGCTTTGCCTTCCCCCTTGCCCCAGGTTGAGGATCAAGTCTCTGAGGAGGCTGATCTAGAAGAGCTGAGGGAAACTGAGCCTAAAGAGCTTGAACTTGATCAAGTTGAGTTTCTGGGCTCAGGGGGACCCTCCAGAGCAGACCTGGGGAAGGAACAGTTGAGCTGCCCTTCCCTTGAACCCCTCAGACAGCAGGCTGCTGCTGAGGCTGCAGGGAATGCCACAGGTGCCCACAGGGTATACTGGGAAGATGGACTCCTGTACTCTGAGTCAAGAGACCCCAAGCCTGGTGCAACCAGGAGGCTGGTCATCCCCTTGTCTCTGAGAGGTTTCCTTCTCACCTTGGCCCATGAGATTCCCCTTGCAGGTCATTTAGGTCAGACAAAGACTTGGGACAGGCTTGTCTCACACTTTCACTGGCCCCATATGAATGAGAATACCAAGGAGTTTTGTCGCTCATGTGTCACTTGCCAAGCCAGTGGTAAGTCAGGTGGCACAACAAAGGCCCCCCTCATACCACTACCTGTGGTGGGGGTTCCCTTTGAAAGAGTGGGGATTGACATTGTTGGTCCAATGGAACCCCAGACAGCATCAGGACACAAGTTTATACTGGTGGTGGTGGACCATGCCACCAGGTATCCTGAGGCTATTCCCCTTAGGACCACTACAGCCCCTGTAGTGGCAAGAGCCCTAGTTGGAGTGTTCTCCAGAGTGGGTTTCCCTGAGGAGGTCGTTTCTGACAGAGGTACAAACTTCATGTCAGGATATCTGACTGCCATGTGGAAAGAGTGTGGTGTGAACTACAAGTTCACCACACCCTATCATCCACAATGCAATGGGCTTGTTGAGAGATTCAACAGGATCCTGAAAGGGATGATTCATGGACTACCTGAAACTCTTAGGAGAAGATGGGATGTCCTGATCCCCTGCCTCTTGTTTGCTTCCAGAGAGGTCCCACAGAAGGGGGTTGGCTACAGCCCTTTTGAGCTTCTGTATGGGCATCCTGTAAGAGGACCCCTGTGTTTGGTGAAGGAAGGATGGGAGAGACCTCTCAAAAAGCCTGCAACCAACATAGTGGACTATGTACTTGGCCTCCGCTCCAGGATGGCTGAGTATATGGAAAAGGCATCTAAAAACCTTGAGGCCAGCCAGGAACTTCAAAAAGCTTGGCATGACCAAAAGGCTGTACTGACTGTGTACCAGCCAGGACAGAAGGTGTGGGTGCTGGAGCCAGTGGCCCCAGCAGCTCTGAAAGACAAATGGTCTGGGCCCCACACCATCATTGAGCAAAAGGGAGAGGTTACCTACTTGGTGGACCTTGGAACTCCCAGGAGCCCTCTCAGAGTGCTCCATGTTAACAGGCTCAAGGCATATGTTGACAGGAAGGACATGAGCTTGCTCATGGCCACAGATGAGGGACAGGAGGAAGAGAGTGACCCTCTCCCAGACCTGCTCACTCAGAATCCTGATGATGGGTCAGTTGATGGTGTTGTCTTTTGTGGCAGCCTCACTGAACATCAGCAACAGGATTGCAGGCAAGTTCTGCAATCCTTTCGACATATGTTCTCTCTGACACCCAGCCAAACTGATTGGTGTACCCATGATGTTGACACTGGAGACAGTCTGCCTGTCAAGAGTAAAATCTACAGACAGCCTGATCATGTTAGAGACTGCATCAAAACTGAAGTGCAGAAAATGTTGGAACTGGGAGTCATTGAGCCCTCAGATAGCCCTTGGGCTAGCCCAGTAGTTCTAGTGCCAAAGCCTCACACCCAGGGTGGTAAGAGAGAGATGAGGTTTTGCGTAGACTACAGAGGCCTCAATGCAGTCACTAAGACTGATGCCCACCCAATACCAAGAGCAGATGAGCTTATAGATAGATTGGCTTCTGCCAACTTCTTAAGCACATTTGATTTGACAGCTGGGTATTGGCAAATCAGGTTAGCTGAGGAAGCCAAACCCAAGACAGCATTTTCTACCCCTGGAGGGCATTATCAATTTGTGGTAATGCCCTTTGGACTGAAAAATGCACCTGCCACCTTCCAAAGGTTGGTGAATCAAGTCCTCACTGGGCTGGATGACTTCTGTGCAGCTTATCTTGACGATATTGCTGTCTTTAGCTCCACCTGGGAGGATCACCTGGTCCACCTGAGGAAAGTGTTAGAGGCCCTGCAAAAGGCAGGCCTCACTATCAAGGCCACAAAGTGCCAGATAGGGCAGTCACAGGTTGAATACCTGGGCCACCTTGTAGGTGGAGGCCAGGTTCAGCCACTGGAGAGTAAGATACAGGCCATCAAGGACTGGACTCCTCCAATCACCCAGACTCAGGTTCGAGCTTTCTTGGGCCTGACTGGGTACTATAGGAAGTTTGTCAGAAATTATGGGTCCATAGTGACCCCCCTTAATGACCTGACAAGCAAAAAGATGCCAAAGAAAGTTCAGTGGACAGCAAGCTGTCAGAAAGCATTCAATGACCTAAAGCAGGCCATGTGCACAGCACCTATCCTCAAGAGTCCAGATTACTCCAAGCCATTCATTGTCCAAACAGATGCTTCTGAGTTGGGTGTGGGAGCTGTTCTGTCTCAACTGAATTTTGATGGTAATGATCAGCCTATTGCTTTCATTAGTAGAAGGTTGACACCCAGAGAGAAAAATTGGTCAGCTATTGAGAGGGAGGCCTTTGCTGTGGTCTGGGCCCTGAAGAAGCTGAGGGCCTACTTGTTTGGCACTCACTTCACCATTCAGACAGACCATAAGCCCCTCTTGTGGCTAAATCAGATGAAGGGTGAAAACCCCAAACTGCTTAGGTGGTCCATTTCCCTACAGGGGATGGATTTTACAGTGGAGCATAGACCTGGGACTGATCACAGCAATGCTGATGGGCTCTCCAGGTATTTCCACTTAGAGCAAGAAGACTCACCTGGTCAAGGTTAGTTTATTGTCCCAAAGTTTGGGGGGGGGTCATGTAGGAGAGTAGGGTCTGCAATCCTATGATCACCCAGATTTTTGCTTTTTGCTGCACTGGTTTACGACTTTCCCTGGCTGTGGGCCTGCTAATCAGACCCACAGCCTAGCTGTTCTCTCTATCCAAATTGTACTCAGGTACTGAATTGGCACTGGGCCCTCTCCAAGTCCCTGTACCCAGGGCTGAGGTGCACCCAGAAGTCTCCCAGGGGCTGAAGCATGTATTATGCCACCCCTGGATTGACTAACTAAAACTGACACAACTGGCTGCACGACAGCTGGGGCAAGGTGGTGTACTCACCCTTTGCTTTAGATATAGTATACCTATATCTAACCCTAAAAATGGACACACAGATCTCCTATCAGTCACTCCTATAGCAGGCCTTAACAATCCTTAAGGCAGAGTGCTTGGAATCGTGTGAGATGGTGCTCTAGCATGAGCTGAGCCTGTCTGCGGCTTTCGGGATCCATCCCTTAGCCGTTTCCATGATATCGCATACCATATACTCTTAAGTGCATTATAATCCTCGCGGTTATGTGCCAACTCTGGTATCGCTTTATCAAAACATGTCGAGTAAGGTGTCATACGAATTGGAATACTAACCCCTCGCCAATTCTGGCGACGGGGTTAGCATTCCACCCTTCTAGAGGGACACGACATGCCTGTAACCTATAACCCGGTTAAAAGTCAGACAGAGCCTTAGCATCCACAAAATGGATGCTGCCACCGAGACACAAGTCTGCCCTCCTGCTGCTGGGAGTCCTCCCAGAGCAGGAGATAAGGACAAAGGGTTTCCTGCCAGGGGCGGTGCCAGCACCGTCCCAGACAGGGTTTTGTGTATTGTAGGTAGGCAGGGCTTTAGAGGAAGGTGACTGCACGTGGCACCCCGGTGCTCACTGTGCATAGGCTGGCTGGAACCAGTTCCAGGGTCACTCCAGACCCTGTGCTGGGGAAAAGCCCGCCAAGGAAGTGGGTGTAACCACCCCCCTCCTAGTCCCACCCCTAGGGCAGGACTTAGTCGCGTGCCAGCCCCCTTTTACAGGATAAAGGTAGGAACTGGCCCCCTTCCAAATCAGATCATCTTTGAATCCTGAAACTACTTTCCACGAAAGGAACTCAAGACTTCTTCCTAAGATTTCTCCCTTGTGACTAAGGAGTAGTCACCCTGCATCCGCAGGCACCATCTACAGAACACTGCGGTCTGCTGCAAGTCCTTCCTCCGGAATCCGACTGCCCAGCTCGACGAGAACCGGCTTCCCTGGCACCTCTGACCTCTACCTGCATCATCAGTCACGCTGAGATTCGTGGGTGTGACGAGACCTCGAGGGACCGGCCATCTTCAAGACTGCACGACTTCTGAACAACAAGCCCGCCGAGTGAATTCCTGGTGAGTGCTTTGGGGTCCGAGAAGCCCCCACCCTGAGCAGCTCCAGCACCGAAGAGCAGCCCCCCAGCATCTCCACGATCTGCGTGGGGCCCTTCTGCTTTTTACTGCTCACCGCGTTGTTTGGCTACTAGCCCGTTGGCTTGTGGCCTTCCTGACGACGCCCGACGACATTTCTGCTGCTGGTCTGGTTGCTCCAGACTTGCCCTTGCTCCCTTCCAGAAGAGGAGCACCCCGGACCCTCCTGGTCCACTCAGGACGCCATTTTGAGTCCACCGCGTGGGCTTGAATTAGCCAAGGCTTGTTGCCCAATCCTGGGTAACTTCGACGCCGACGACTTCATCCTTCGTGGGACAGCTCGCACCTCCATCCTGGTCGCCGACAACGCCTCCTGGTCCGAGAGACTGCAGAGCCCAGCAGCGCCCACTCACCTGACTGCGGTGACTTCGCCCGGTGCCATCCTGGTGCCCACTTAATCACTGGCTAGTGAGTCAAGAACTTGGTCCCCTCTGCTTTCAGGTTTCCTTCTTCCTTGATCCAGGCTTGGATCCATCGAACTTTTCTTCACTGGTCGCCTGCCAGCAACTTCTTCCTTCCAGGCTCCTGGTCCGGCAACGAGATCCCCGACGTCTTTTCAGACCTATGCAGCTGCAGCCCCTGGGCTAGGTAACTTCGGCACTCCGGTGTCCCAGCATAGCCTCACTATCCAAGGGTCAGGATCCACTGTCGTTTTCTCCCTACCAGGTCGGGTTCGCCCGTGAACACTAACTTTGTGAATTCTAGCTTCCATAGACTTTGTCCCGCATCCCGCGTGAGAGTGCACACTCTGCACCCGAGTCCCCTGGGCCTCCTAGTAGTAATCTAACGATTCCCTAGTCAAGTCCTAGCGATTCCAAAGCCTATTAGAACTGTTACTTACCTGCTAGTAATTCGCATTCCACTTTTAGCGTATATGGTTTTTCGTGCCCCTCGGGCATTTGTGTAACGTGCTAACTTAAAAGTATTTTCGTAAGAGTTTTGTTGTGTGCTTAGCTCCCTGTCTCATAAAGAGCCAGGGTAGTCTTGTTATAAATAAATACACTGTTTATTTTCATAACAACTTGTGTGGTGTCCTTTCACTGGGTGTTCAAGGGGTAATGTGATGGTAAAACAGCTGGCTTAACACGCCCTCTAGAGTCTTAGCCTTAGACTGCTCGTATCCATGCTACTAGGATAGCTGGTCTATAAGGTTGACTTACAACCAATCATCAATAAGGGTTGTTTGGACTGATATATAGTGATCACTAGAATAGTGAGCACTGCACATCAGGCCAACTTCTCACAAAATGGAACAGAGTATCCCAAAATTACACAGTCAGTCAGAACTGCCTGGCCCCGTGAGACCGGAGATTTTAAGAGAAGTCCTCCATGTACCCACAATGCGGACCCGCCCAGTCGTCTACCGTTCTACCCATGAGGTTATTTGCCCAGTGGATGGGGCCTCGTATGTTCAAACTACTAATAAATTATAAGAGAACAAACGGCACAACAAACCATTAATGCCAAAGAGATGCATTATATGCCCAAATCAACCCGTTGTTGAGCTGAAAACACATTTCCCATTTGCTTTCGCATTAAATGCATGCGAACACCCCACATATTGTACCGTAAAACACATAGCCCAGACCCAAGTGAGAGAGGACATCCAATTCTGCACAGGGCTGCCCTTCACTTCGCCGCCTGCGCAGCCGAGCTGGTCGCTGCTGAGGCCGCTTAGTCCATCGCCTGCCGCCTCCAGCAGACGCTCCCCCCGGCCACGCCCACTCCTTGACCACGCCCCCTTGGGCCGGTATTTAGGGGCTGATTGAGAGCTCTTCCCTTATTGGAACACTCCCTTGCCTTCAGCGGGAGCTTTTAGACCTCTTTTGTTTTTAACTACTGCATTTACTTTTGTCAGCGCCTATCTGCGCTTTCATCCTCACGCTGCCTACCTGGTCTTGGGGCTCTGCCCTTCACTTCGCCGCCTGCGCAGCCGAGCTGGTCGCTGCTGAGGCCGCTTAGTCCATCGCCTGCCGCCTCCAGCGGACGCTCCCCCCGGCCACGCCCACTCCTTGACCACGCCCCCTTGGGCCGGTATTTAGGGGCTGATTGAGAGTTCTTCCCTTATTGGAACACTCCCTTGCCTTCAGCGGGAGCTTTTAGACCTCTTTTGTTTTTAACTACTGCATTTACTTTTGTCAGCGCCTATCTGCGCTTTCATCCTCACGCTGCCTACCTGGTCTTGGGGCTCTGCCCTTCACTTCGCCGCCTGCGCAGCCGAGCTGGTCGCTGCTGAGGCCGCTTAGTCCATCGCCTGCCGCCTCCAGCGGACGCTCCCCCCGGCCACGCCCACTCCTTGACCACGCCCCCTTGGGCCGGTATTTAGGGGCTGATTGAGAGCTCTTCCCTTATTGGAACACTCCCTTGCCTTCAGCGGGAGCTTTTAGACCTCTTTTGTTTTTAACTACTGCATTTACTTTTGTCAGCGCCTATCTGCGCTTTCATCCTCACGCTGCCTACCTGGTCTTGGGGCTCTGCCCTTCACTTCGCCGCCTGCGCAGCCGAGCTGGTCGCTGCTGAGGCCGCTTAGTCCATCGCCTGCCGCCTCCAGCGGACGCTCCCCCCGGCCACGCCCACTCCTTGACCACGCCCCCTTGGGCCGGTATTTAGGGGCTGATTGAGAGCTCTTCCCTTATTGGAACACTCCCTTGCCTTCAGCGGGAGCTTTTAGACCTCTTTTGTTTTTAACTACTGCATTTACTTTTGTCAGCGCCTATCTGCGCTTTCATCCTCACGCTGCCTACCTGGTCTTGGAGCTCTGCCCTTCACTTCGCCGCCTGCGCAGCCGAGCTGGTCGCTGCTGAGGCCGCTTAGTCCATCGCCTGCCGCCTCCAGCGGACGCTCCCCCCGGCCACGCCCACTCCTTGACCACGCCCCCTTGCCGCATTATTTACCATGTGCTTTTACCGTTTGCGCAGCGGACGGGCGCAGCGGGCGCGCTGTTTGCGCGCCGAAGGCGCGCCTAAGGAAAGCCCGTCTGCGCCCGTCCGCGACCGACCGGGACCAGGGGCCATAGACCCTGCTCCTCACCTGGCGTACTCTTCGGCCCAACTCTTATCCTGGTCTGCTTCAACCCCTCTATTACCTTCTGTAGTTCTCCACTTATCCTCGCTTGGTATTAACGCCCCTCCCCCTCCCGGTGCTGCCTTCTCTTCTCCTTTCTCCTCTCTCCCCCTTCCCCTTTGTGTGTCCCCCGGTTCCCTTGACGCCTCTGCCATTCTCTTGAACACACGTTCGGCTGTAAAAAACCAAACTGCTCTCTTCAATTTACTGGACACTGACCCCCCGGACTTCCTTTTTCTCACCGAAACCTGGTTTTCCTCCCACTCTCTTCCTGATCTTCTCGCTATTCTCCCGGCAACCCATTACGCCCTCCGTGCTGACCGTCCAGATGGTAGATCTGGCGGTGGCGTGGCGATGATAGTTCACCGATCCTTGCAGTTCCAGCTTCTTTCGCATCCTGGCATTACCAATGTTGACTTTCTGGTGGCCCGCTCTCTCAACCTTCCGGTTCCCCTCACGGTGATTCTTCTGTACCGTCCCCCTCAGTATATGTCTTCTTTTGTGTCCTCTCTGCAGGATCTCTTGGCCATCCTGGCTGTAGATAATTCCTCTCTAATTCTACTCGGGGATTTTAATTTTTGGCCGGGCGATCCGCAGGAGGACCCCCTCTCGAAAGACTTTTCCGCTACTCTCCGCTGCCTCAACTTCTCATCTCACGTCTTGACCCCCACTCATACCCACGGTCACACTCTTGACCAGATCTGGTCTCTCCGCTGCAAACCCCTGGTGTCTTCTATTTCTCCTTGTGGCTGGTCGGATCATTTTCTGATCTCCTTCTCCATCCCCCTGGCTCAGCCCGAGAAAGCTACCTTGCCCAAGAACATCTGGGCTCGGTGCTGGAAGAATGTTGATCTTAACGACCTTTCCTCCTCTCTTTCTCTATCGGCTCCCGGCCTGACTGATCTCCCTGTGGAACACCAGGCGGATGCTATTCGCACTTGGCTTTCCTCGGCTTGTGATCAGGCCGCCCCTTTCAAAAAGATTAGATTGGCCCGTCATCACGACGCCCACAGGTGGTTCTCCAACGACCTCAGATCCCTGAAGCTTGAGCTCAGACGGTCGGAACGTCGCTGGCGTCGTACCTATTGTCCCACTCTCCGCCTGAAGTATAGGGCTCTTCTCAATAACTATAAATCGGCCATTCTAGCGGCCAAATCCAAATACTTCTCGGACCGCGTTGCCCTTTCGGCTAACAAAACTCGCGAGATCTTTTCTCTGGTCCGTAGCCTTGCCACCTCTGACCGTACTGGACTTTCCCCTGCTCCTTCGCAATCTCTTTGCCTTTCGTTGAACACCTTTTTTATTAATAAAATAATCACCATTAAGGCCAACATTCCGACTGTGCCTCACCCTGACCCCCCGGTCCACCCCCCTTCCTCTTCCTCTGTTTTTGATCACTTCGCACCCATTTCACCCGAGCTTTTCCTTGTCCTCCTTGTCAAGGTCAAGTCCGGCTCCCCGGCGGATTGCGCACCCGCTCGCATCCTCAGAACTCTATTTACCAGCTGTCCCACCCCTCCCCTTTCCTTCCTTAATTCCTGCCTGGCTCTGGGTTCTGTCCCTTCCTTCTTTAAGTCTGCCATTGTGCTTCCCATTTTATAGAAAGCCGGCCTGGACCCCTCTCTTCCATCTAATTTTAGGCCAATCTCCCTCCTTCCCTATCTTGGGAAGATTCTTGAGAGCCACGTAACATCCTGTCTCTCATCCTACATCGAGGAGAATAACATCTTGGCCTCCCACCAGGCTGGCTTTCGACCGGGCCACTCCACTGAGGGTGTGGTCCTCGCGGTCCTTGACGAACTGAAGGGCAGGGCCGATGGTAATCTCCCTCAGGCCTTGGTCCTTTTGGACTTGTCCGCTGCGTTTGACACGGTCGACCATGCTATTCTTCTTGACCGTGTCAGCGCAGCGGGCATCCAGGGCGTTGCCCTCTCTTGGATCGCCTCCTTTCTGCAGGGACGCTCACAGGCAGTCCACCTCTCCACCTTCTCTGCCCCCCCCCTCCCGGTCACGTGTGGGGTACCCCAGGGTTCCTCTCTCTCTCCCCTTCTTTTCAACCTCTATATCCGCCCCCTCATTTCTTCGCTTCTAGAGCTGGGGGTCTCGGTGTATAACTACGCCGACGACCTCCAGCTCGTCTTCGATCTGTCTTCCCCCACTCACTCTCTTCCCAAGCTCAGGTCGACTCTTGTCTTTATTTCCCAGTGGATGAGCCTCAATCATTTGAAGCTCAACCCTGACAAGACAGAGCTCGTCCTCACTGGTGGCCCCTCTAATCCCTGGTCCTCTGCTCATTGGCCCCTCTCTTTTGGTCCTCCTCCTTCCCCGGTTTCCTCTGTTCGGACTCTGGGCATCAAGGTCAGCAATGATCTTTCGATGCATGCGCACATTAGTTCTGTTGTATCCTCTTGTTTTCTTTCCCTCCGTCTTATCCGCAAGATCTCCCGTTTTTTTTCTGTTGATGCACTTAAAGTTATTATCTCTGCCCTCATCACATCCCGCCTGGATTATGGTAACGGCCTGTTTGTAGGCATCCCTGCCTACGAGACTCGTCGTCTCCAGGCCATCCAGAACCAGGCGGCCCGTCTTGTCCTTCGTCTTCCTAAGTTCTCCCATATCACTCCCGCCCTTAAAACCCTTCACTGGCTCCCTATTCAGTACAGGTCCCAGTTTAAACTTGCTTGCCTGGCCTTTCGGGCGCAAGCCCGTTCCGCTCCTTTCTTCATCAACTCCCTCATCTCCTCTCATGCCCCTCCTCGCTCCCTCCGTTCTTCCTCCCTCTCTCTCCTTCACGTCCCCCGCTTCCGTAAGTCTCGCACAGGGGGCACCCGCTTCTCTGTGCGCGCGCCGCAGATCTGGAACTCCCTCCCCCTCGCCATCCGTTCCATCCCCATCTTTTCCCACTTTCGGAAAGCCCTCAAAACTTTCATCTTCCTTCAGGCTTTCCCGGACTAATTCCTCCCCGTACCTGTTAGGCAGATGTTGATGTGTTCCCCAGCGCCAGGAAGCCGCTTGGCCACAGAGCGCTTTATAAATCCCTTTTTCATTTCATTTAATAAGTCCCTGCTCCCAGTTTACTATCCATGTATTACTTCCGTGAGTGAAACCAGCACGCGACCCACACCCCGTATAGTAATGACTACTGGGGAGAGCATGGGAATCCCAGACCCTAACACACTGTCCCCAGTGTGCTATGACCCTTATACCTGTTGATAATTCAGGTGGCAGCCAAGTGGGTGGGGCGGCTCTCGTGCGCGGTTCCTGCATAGAGACAGAAAAACATTGATTAAATTGTCCCCCCCCCCGATCCACGCTTTGCATTCTCTGCACGGACACATGGCCCTCAATGCCCCACACGCTACACAGGCCAGTTGTGGTTACGAGCACTAATTGGTCAGCATTACCTGCACCCTTCCCCAATAAGTTGTCCTCTCTTAATAATTGAATAACGTCCATTCATAAACAAAACACTCCTCTCCTTGGCTCTGCAGGTGTCTACACAAGTGTTCTGATGCCAAGAGAGGCTGCCCATGCTTGCAGTATTATCCCTCTAACTGAGTGGATCCTCTGTTGTCGCATGCGCCCATTACCAACTTCTGGTAACAGACAGCTTGCTAACAGTCTGTATTGATCCGAAGTTTGCACGAGTTGCCCCAATGCTTGAATAACGTTGAATATTACGTCAGACTGACTGCCTAGAATGTACCTCACTTGTCCTATATACGCTAATGTAATAGGCACCCAAGATCCATTCCCCTCTTCTAATGCCAAGTGCAGACTTCTTCTACTGTCAGCTCTTGTAGAAACTTTCTTCTTCCCCAGAAGTTCGGGTCCAAGGTGTTAGCCCAATTCCTCCTGGTAGACCTGCAATGTTCTTGTTAAACTTTTACTTCCTTGCTAGCATGGTTCCCCTCGCACCAGCATAATATATCAAGAATGATGGAGGAAGACACTAATTCCGAAACACCAGGAATATGCTCATTTTGATCATTGATGTTAATAGACATCAGTTATTAACGAAGTAATTCGTAGGATATGCTATATACACCCCACCTAGACAGTTTTGTGTGGGCCTTACACGCCATGATGGACAATGATGTTAAGTAAATTGCAACAATACATGCCCCACCATCAATTTACTACTTTGTACACGTGCCAAACCACAACACAGGTCGCTTAGATGGCTGCCATGCCGTGCTCCACAACGTCCTCCTCTGACCGATACCTGCCTGGAAATAAAAAAAAGACATCCAAGACCGCTGGCCGTGCTCGAGAAACCCCATGGTGTTGAGTTACCTCTGGCGTGTACTCATATAAATGACCCAACCCTTCAATCAATCAATCAATCAGAGCATTTATATAGAGCACTACTCACCCGGGGGGTCTCAAGGCGCTGGGGGGAGGGGGTCCGCTACAGCTCGAACTGCCAGGTCTTGAGATGCTTCCTGAAGGCGAGGTGGTCCTGGGTCAGGCGGAGGTGGGTCGGAAGGGAGTTCCAAGTCTTGGCGGCCAGGTAGGAGAAGGACCTTCCTCCTGTGGTGGCTCTTCGGATGCGGGGGACGGCGGCGAGGGCGTGGCTGGTCGATCGAAGCTGGCGTTTGGGAGCGTAGAAGTTGAGGCGGCTGTTGAGGTATCCTGGTCCTTGGTTGTGTAGGGCTTTGTGTGCGTGGGTGAGGAGCCGGAAGGTGATTCTCTTGTTGACCGGGAGCCAGTGCAGGTCTCTCAGGTGTCCGGAGATGTGGCTGCGGCGGGGGATGTCCAGGATGAGTCGTGCTGAGGTGTTCTGGATCCGCTGGAGTCTTTTCTGGAGTTTGGTGGTGGTTCCGGCATAGAGGGAGTTGCCGTAGTCCAGACGGCTGGTGACGAGGGCCTGGGTGACCGTCTTCCTGGTCTCGGTGGGGATCCATCGGAAGATCTTGCGTAGCATGCGCAGGATGTTGAAGAACGACGAGGAGACGGCGTTGACTTGTCCCTTCCCCACATGCAAAGGATCCTAAGGCATGCCTGATGCCTATTCATTTAATATTCATTGTTTTTAGGTCGAGCCCAGCTGCTCTGTGAGCCATGACGTATTGGAGTATGGAATAGAAGCCCTGCCCACTCTCCGCCCATATTTGCTATTTTTGTGTCATTGTCCTTCTTAAATGCTGGCTTCTGATTCCTTAATAGGCCTGTTGGTCCCTTTTAGTACAGCTCTTCATTTGTATCTTCCAATGAGGACTGACCCATTTACTTCGGTTGTTACACTGCAAGTCTTTTTTTAGTCTGTAAGCACTATTTTCCTTAAGTAGTTTCTCCTACTGCAGGCACAACATGCTTTCCTGCAACATTCAGCGCGCCATGTGCGCTTTTACTTTCTAAGCAGCCAGGGACAGTGGCGGCCGCATCTTTGTATAGGTCTTGTATTTACAAGAGTTTGAGCTATTGGCATTGCACATGACAATGCCTTTTAGTTATGTATTAATTATCCAAACATATAAATAAAAGGCATTGTCATTTACAATGCCAATAGCATAAACTCTCACAAATGCAAGACCTATTGCATTACAAATGCTTGACTTTTTTTGCCTAAACGCTTTACTGCAGAGTAATTCCTGCGCAGCTCTTCTGGAGTGAGTGCACACGTGGGCCACTGGGGGTCAGTGCTTTCAGCGCCACGGGCCTTGGGGATCCTGGACGGGCAAGGGTTCGCGAAGTGTGGCGAAATCAAACAAGCCAGCAGAGCAGAAGGCCCTGTACAGTATCTGCAGCAAAATGCCACAGCCATTAATTTCATAGAGCGTCGCGCGCCGTGAGGAGACTGCAACTATCTAATCGGGTTAGGATCAACTTGCTTTTTATTTAGTGGCTGCTGTATTTTAAAGAGGTAATTTGTCACCTCCACGCACGTGCCATTTATCACCCGGGGCTGGCGGCTCATCTACGTGACTCTGGTCAACGCAGCTCACGCGGTCTGCACCTAACCTCTCCCCGGCGTGGAACCGCTCCACAGCCAAGGGCTGTGTGCTCGGTGATGCATTGCTCAGTACCCATCAGTTTTTTCGTGTGAGGATTCTGTGTGAGCAGTGCATCCAGTCCTACTTTGCCTTCCATTGCTTTTTGTTTACATGTAGCGTAAAAGAATGACATGTGTCCTTGCCAAAGCACACCTTGTAAGACAAACGCTTATTTACAAGCCCCTTGTGCCGCTGGTGCGTCACCTTTTCCCGTTTTAAAAGCGACGCACCAGCAGCGCAAGTGGGCTTGTAAATACATGTCTCTAGTCATGAGTTTTCACTTGATGTTTTCTGGAAACTGTTGTCTATTGTGCTGGGACGGGTCGACATGGAGTGGTCCCCACATTTCTGCACTATTACCATGATTAGGGTGACCAACTGACATGGGTGCAAATTCAGGGCGGTCAGTGTAAAAATTCAGGACAAAGGGTCAAAATTCAGGACAAAAATTAAGACAGAAGGTCAAAATTCAGGAGAAAAATTCGAGACAAAACATACCTTTTACAGGCATATCAGAGGAGGTGGCGCAATAATATATAAGTAATTAAATAGACAACCAAAATAAATACAAGTCGAAATAAGTTTATAGAAGGTTGAAACAATCGTGCACTTCACAGTTTTTCAGTATGTGCGCAGCTTTGCAAACCGACATCAGGGGCCTCATTTATGAGGCCGTGCGTCACTTTTACGCCGCTGGTGCGTCACTTTTTGTGACGCACCAGCAGCGTAAAAAATGTGCCTTGTTGCACCAAATTTACAAAGTGACACATCTAGGTAGATGCGTCACTTTGTAAACCCCTTATCTACATTATACCTGCGCCAGGTATAATGTATGCAGGATGGCGTTCTGACGCAAGAAAAGGTCATAGAAGTGACGCAGTGAAATCTATAAGATTTCTGCGCCACTTCTAGGACGCAAATGTGTCAATTTCTTAAGCCTGCCTCACAGCAGGCGTAAGACTGGCGCAGGCCCTTTCACATGGGGCTTGCCCCATGTGAAAAGACACATTGCTGGAGTTGCGTCACTTTTGTGACACACTCCAGCAATGCGTCACTTTTGCGCCATGCAGATACGTCAGAAATACTTACGTATCTGTAACTCCTTGCGCAATGATGCGTCATATTGTAAATATGACGCATCATTGGTGTCGCAAGGAGGGCGCAATGAAAAGTGACGCATCGCTGTTTTCACGCAGCGATGCGTCACTTTTCATAAATGAGGCCGCAGGACCTTTCTGCAATCAAGATTTGTGCTAATGTAACAATAAACATTAAATAGTATTTTTTTATTTGTATGTCGAAATCTGACTTTTTAAATGTACAGTGAAAATACTGTTCATTTTATTTTCAGTTTCTCCAGCATGGCGCCAAGACAAAAGCAGAATTCTTTGCCCTAGTGTGATGCAGGAGAAGGCACCCCACATGCTGTCACTACAATAGGGCCCGTTGTCATTCTATAAGTGCTAAGCAGCTGCAGTCTCAGGATGACATTGGGCCATTCCACACTCGAGGTCTGGGAGGGGCAGCTGCAGGCAGCCTCTTCAGTTTAAAAGATAAGTGTGAGAGGCCCAGGGTGAAAACGTTTAAACTCATGTGGCCTCTCCCAGGTAAACAGCATTTCTTACTGAAATTTCTCATTTCGATTTTAGTATGAGGTCTGTAAAGAGTCCGTAATTTGGGGACCCCAAATTACAGATGCCTTGTGGACGGTTATATGACGTTACTACGAATTCCGTTGCAACGCATGCCTTTTCCACGCATGCGTTACCACGGAATTCGTTTTCCCCGCATCACCTTTCTTACGTCGTAAAGAGGAAGCGGAAGTTTATTCCGCTTCCTCTCTAACGACGCTGATTTCTTCAACATGGCGGGTTTGTTTTTTTATGGGGGGGAGACACCCCCAACCCCCCTTTTTAATCCTACGCTTTTTTTTGGAATGCGTGGTAAAGACGATCGTTGAAGGCATACGCGTTGAAAAGACGTTTACGTGGTAAGTGCCCCATTGTAAACGTTACGCGTAGTAATGCCTTCGTTGTTAATGATGTTTCCCCTTGTGGACATCATACTAAAATAACAGACGGTCCGTGAAATTTACGGATGGTTGGTCACCTTAACCATGATCTGAAACAAAACAACCTTATCATCTGGTTCCATCTAATGTTTGTGAAGAATAGGCTCCCCCTTTACATCAGGCAATTCCCTGTTTATGCCTTCTTCTCATCCACACCTGAGTTCCTTGTTTGCTTCAAAGGATTTCAATCTATCCACCACAGCCTAAGAATTTTAAGAGCTTCTTAATTATTTAAACCACAAGTTCTTAAATATTCTTAAATTAAATTAAAATCTAAAAATGCAAACATTTCAATTATTTTTCTGAACTGTATTTGGGAATGTCTTTTGTAAAAAATATTTGTATTAGTTTTGATTACATAACAAAAAGGGTGTAACAGATTTGGTTCTAATCAGGATAGATCATCAACTAGGCACATGGCTGCTTCTTTGTGTTGAAAGAGGTGGAACCTCAGGTCTTTATTGGTGCTGAACCGCAAATTGGTCTAAACTTCCACATTTGTAACTCACTGCAGGGTGGATGCTGCTCAGAGAGCTCACGTTTGCTTTTTGGTACAATGGTGTTATTAAATGCAGTAAATTGCAGTGTGATGGAATGATAATGTATTGGAGTTAAACATTACTTCTGGAGATAAGTGTGTCTTCTTCAAAGGAAGTATATATGGGTTTGTTGGCATACCACTTGGACACCTCTAGACGATCATAAGAAAGAGGGCAAGGAAGGCGATAAGGAGATAATGGTTGGGTTACTCATTGCCAAATTTCATTACTCCGATTCTTTCTTGCTCTGTCCAGTACTTAGGTATTCATCACTCCTGCCTAGATGAGTTATTTGATATTTAAGAAGCTTTGGGAAATACAGAATGTGGTGGCGAGATGGAGACCTTTAGAGGGGGAGAAAGGTGGACCCCGTTTTGTGGAAAGAGTGCAGAGTTTGAACAGGGAAGGCTAAATGACCAATCCAGCTGTAAAAGCAGTAGCAAATGAAAACGTGTTTACAGGCTGGTTGATCAGCCCATGCATTCACACTGTATTTCCAGGATGGCTTGCAATGAGACACATACTGGTGGTGGTAGGGCAGGGGCTAGAAGGCTAAGTGTATCTCTGTTGAAATAGGTACCGTTGGTGTAGTCCCGCAATACTCCCAGGTAGAGCATGTGTCTCCTGCTCACCTTTCAGATTGCTATGCTGTTGGAAATTTATATAGAATTCAGGCCTGCAAAGGATCAGCACATGCCATAACTGTGCCCTCCAGTAGCATCCTTGTGCAGACAGGCATAGTGAGAGAGGGAGAGAGAGAGAGAGACCCTGATGACAGAGCTGTAAAGTCCCTCAACTGAACAGCAGTTATGGTGCATTTTATTCTTTTAATTTATTGCATTCACGATAGAGCACGTTCACCGAAGGACTTTCTGTACTTACAAACTGCAATGCACACAATAGTCCAGGTGAAATTAGAGCAACACGAAAAAGGGAAAACTCAAGTGTGGGATGAAAATGGTTATTCAACAGTTAGTGGAATAAAGAGAGTGTAGGTAATTGAAATATGAATAGGTAAAGCGTCCCAGAGAACAAGGAGCAGGAGGAAGAAAAAGGATGCAGGTTTAGGGACACAGTGCAGAAGGAACATTCAATAGTCAAGCAATGGTGAGCCCAGGTTGTGTCCTGGAACACTGACATAGACGGATCACTGACTAAATATCGACAACAAAAATATAGAATGGACAGAATATCGACACCAAAATATCGAAGGTCAGAATATCGACTCCCTATCTACAAACAGGTAAGTGCAAAAATATCGAAGACAAAATATTGTTTTTTTAAATATAGTTTGTAAAAGATATCGATTTTTTAAAATATGTTAAATATCAACTTAAATAATCAATACAATTAAATAAAACATACTTATAATTAATAAAAAAATAAAAATAAAATAATATATACAATCTCTAAAAATAAATTTACATCAGCGTTGGATAGCGAGAGGGTAAAATTTACTATTCCCACCAGTGAGTGCAACAGTAGGGAAAGCGTTGGATAGCCGAAGGGTAAAAATTACTATTCCCACTCCAGTGAGTGCAACAGTAGAGAAAGCGTTGGTTAGTGGGAGGGTAAAAATTACTACTCCCACTCCAGAGAGTGCCACAGTAGGGAAAGCGTTGGATAGCGGGAGAGTAAAAACTACTATTCCCACTCCAGAGAGTGCAACAGTAGGGAAAGCGTTGGATAGCAGGAGGGTAAAAATTACTATTCCCACTCCAGTGAGTGCAACAGTAGGGAAAGTTTCAGATTCAGATTTATTTTTAAATAAAAATAAATTAATTATCAATACAAATGAAAAATATTCAATAATTAATTAATTATGAATACCAATAAATATTATTTATTAACAAATATTTACCTATTAATAATTAATTAACAACCAATTAATTTTCAATACCAACATGTAATAAGTAATCAAAAAGTATCAATTAATAATCAATTAACAATAAATAAATTTTCCATACACAAAAACAATTTCAATAATTACTTAATTACAATTAAATTACTTCCCACCCTATTTCCCTATAAATCCACAACCTGCTCCAAATAATAAATTAATACAATTAGCATAATTATCAATTAATCAATTAATAAAAATGAATTACCAATTAATACATATTACTTACCAATTAAGAATTAATTAACAATAAATTAATTATCAATACCAATCAATAAAAATAAATATTTACTTACTTACATTTAAATTACTTCCCACCCTATTCCCCTATAATCCCACAACCCGCTACAGAACTAAAACGCTAAATTAAATTAAAAGAATTAATAATTGATCGAAAAAATAATATTTAATTTACTATAATTAAATTACTTCCCACCCTATTCCCCTATAAATCTACAACACGCTACGGAATTAAATTATGCAAAAATTAAATGACATAAAATTCATAATAATATACACTTTTAACACATATACTAGCATACAAAACACTTTAAAAAAATTGATATTATTGAAAGTTCGATATATTTTAATGCCTATATTATGTGCTTCGATATTTTGACAATCATTATTTCTTCCCTACATTTCGACATTATTAACCACTATATTATGTCCATTCGATATTCTATCCATTCTATATTTTTTACTCGATATTATGTCTAGGTACCAACATAAGACAAATGAACAAAGATAAGGAGTGGTAAATACATGAGTGCCTTTTGAGAGAATTCAGACAGAAGAATGTTATCAGTGCAGGAAAGATACATTTAAGTCGAGAAGAAAGGGCGGGGGGGATGTGCACAATGGGTGGTAGTTTGAAAAGAAGGCAATTATCATAAATCCTACATGGCACATATCCTCCCACCTCAAAAGGTAAGTACTTCCATGAGACCCTTAGGGTTACTCATACTCTCATAAGGGACATGTCCTTTCATTGCCAACCTGACAGCTTCAAGTCAAGGACTATCTTGATAACTTGTGAAATGTTGATGTTAGTTTATAGTTGTAAAGAAATATAGGTTACAGGGAGATAGCTTGAAGATATATATATATAATATATGTATATATATATATATATATATATATATATATATATATATATATATATATATATATATATATATATATATATATAATATATATATATCACTGAAAAAACCATAGGTTTCACACCAGTTATAGTTAGCTGAACATTTTACTCATACAAAACCATTGAAATTCCCACGTTATAGTTAGTTGGACTCACTATAACTCGCACGCCCGCAAGCCACTGCTGATGATGTCACATATTACATCATTCATGACATGGTCAGTGACATCACTAATGACATCACTGATGACATCTCAAATGACATCACTGATGACATCACTGATGACATCATCCAGTGAATGTGTGTTTCTAAAAAATAAAAATATGTTTTATATATTGAAAAATGAGTGGATGTATGAGTGTCTGGATGAAGGAATTAGTAGGTGCGTGACTGACTGTATGAGTGAGTGATTAAATGTGTCTTACTGAATGCATTGGTTAGTGACTAAACTGTCTGAATGTGTGAATCAGTATGTCTGTTGTTGTGTAAGCTGCTGCATGTGTTGATCAGTAGCTATATGAGTGGCTATATGGGTTATTGATTGGTTGTCCATGTATTTGTATGTGAGGGTGAGTGTGTGTGTGGGTGGCTGGGAGGTGTGTGACTCTGTGCATAGATGTGTGAGCAGTTGATTCACTTGGTATATGGGTTCAAAAGTGTATGTGGAAAGAGCTGTGGGGGTGGTTGACTGTCTGCATGGGTGTGTTGGTGAGTGAATAGCTAGCTCAGTGCTCCATGTCCAAGTAAGTACATATGTAAAACACAGTGCATGAGAGAGTTGGCATATATAATTGACTATACATGAGAGCCTGTGATTGCGTAAGTGACTGTATGGATCAATGTGTACTTGTATCAGTGATTGTAAAAGAGAGTAAGTATGTGTTAGTCTATGTTTGAATAAGTAAGGTTTACTGTGTATAACTGTGTAGTTGAGGAAATGGGAGTGTGATTTTTTTGCATAACTGACTAGGTGTTTGACTAACTTTGTGGATGAGTGTCAGCATGTAAGTATCTGTATAGGTGTATGAGTGGATATGATAGTGTTCTATTGATGAGTGACTGTATGTATGAGTGATTGTATGGGTGAATGAGTGGATGTGTGTGTAGACCTAGGAATCAGTGAGTGCGTATGTAGTTATGGGTATTGGTGTGTCAATAATTTCAGGAATGGTAGTTTGTATTTAACACTGGGTGTATCAAAGGTTAGATTAGAGTGTGGGGAGGTGCATCCTATTATCACATGGATGATGTCATCAGTGATGTCATCAGTGATGTCATTTGAGATGTTATCAGTGATGTCATCAGTGATGTCACTGACCATGTCATGAATGATGTAATATGTGACATCATCAGCAGTGGATTGCGGGCGCGCGAGTTATAGTGAGTCCAACTAACTATAACGTGGGAATTTCAATGGTTTTGTATGAGTAAAATGTTCAGCTAACTATAACTGGTGTGAAACCTATGTTTTTTTCAGTGAATTTTAAAGGTTTTTTAAATGCTAATTCCTAACTATAACTATGGTTTTTTCAGTGAATTTCAAAGGTTTTTTAATGCTAATTCCTAACTATAACGATTGTGAAACTTATGTTTTTTTTTGTGAATTTCAAAGGTTTTTTAAAAGCTAATTCCTAACTATAACGTTTGTGAAACCTATGGTTTTTTCAGTGAATTTCATACTTTTTTTAAAAGCTAATTCATTTATATATCGACTTTGTAACCTACGATTATTTTTTTTTGTTACCTTTTTTTTACAATTAATTATATTTAAAAAAAAAAAATGTGTTCAATGTATATATATTTTTTTTACATTTTTTCCTGGTGCGCTCAGGGTGCGCGCACCGGTAAGCTCTCCCGAGAGCGCACCGAGAGCGCTATTTCTGCGTTCGTAAAAAAAATATGTATGAAAAGTAAATAATATTGGAAGACATTTAGTACCATACTTATAAAAGCAGTATTTTTGATTTACGAAATGAAAATGATTTCGCATTTCCGTAAAGCTATCAAAACGTCACTCAGATGCGCCGCGTAAGCACCCCCGGAAGCGCCTACCTTCGCCCCGCGTAAGCGCCCCTGGAAGCGCTCCGGTGCACGCAGCGTAAGCGCGTCAAGTCATGTGACTTTAAAATAACTCTCTTCATTGGTTGCTAACAAAGAATGAAATCCCCACCCATTTCCTTCACTTCTTCTTTCACTTTTGTGACTGCAAGAACTCTCTTTTTGCTATCGAATCTATCTTGGATTACCATGGCTGCCAGAGCATCCAGCAGTGAAGATGACAGAGAGGGATTTATTGATGAAGAGGTTCCTCAGCCGAAGATAAAAGAACACTTCATATGGACGTTTTTTTTCATTCCAAATGATCAGAAAAAAGTAAATGCTCCAAAGGTGGAGTGCAGGATTTGTCACACTCTCCTGTCACGGGGTGACCCCACCAAGAAATATTCATTCGGAAACTCCACTATGATTCGTCATGTCGAGAGGGGGCACCCCCAGAACTATGCCCGGGAGAGTGTCAGGGCTCTGGCACGAAAGGCTCCCAGTGATGGGGCCTCTACTTCAACCGGAGGACCAACTACATCAGTGAGGGGGAGAACTCAAGAGCTGATCCCTAACATTCAGCCTGCTTTTAATAGAGGCGTGGTTAAATGCAGAGATTGTGATCAGCTACTTTGCTATGGGGAACAAAGTGTTCTGCTCATGGTTCGAGCATTGGAGAACCATCGCTGCTGTTCCCAGCCCTAATTTTTTTGTTGTTTTTTGCTCCTGTTGAGCAGTTTCCCATTCCCTGTTTTTGTTTTTGTCCAAAAAAAAGGAAAAAAGAAGAAAAAAAAAGTTCTTTTCAGAACTACCTCCAAATCTCATCAAAGAGCTGTATTCTTAAAAAAATGAAAAAGAGTAAGTGAAGTGGAGTGCATTGAGAGAGGAGAGGAAAATGAGTGAGAAAGCAAAGAAAGGAGCGAGAGGAGAAGGGAAGTGAAGTAGGGGGACCGAAAGAAGGTGAGTGTGGGGAAGGAGAGTGAGGAGAAGGAGAGTGAACATGGGGAATGTGGATACGTGAAGAAAATGTGGTAAAGGAACGGGGGTGTGGAAGGGTAAGAAAAGAGCAGTGATGTTTAGGAAAGAGTGGAGATACAAACTGGATAAAGACAAGTGAGTGTAAGACCAGGTAAGTAAGGCAGTGAAGAAACAGAGAAACAGAGAAAATGAAAGAAAAAATAAGAGTAGAAGACTGAACGCCTCATTTTTGCACCTGCCTCACAGCAGGCGTAACACTGACGAAGCCATGCGTCACTTTTACGCCACCGGTGCGTCACTTTTTGTGACGCACCAGTGCTGTAAAAAATACACCTTGTTGAGTCATATTTACAAAGTGACACATCTACGTAGATGCGTCACTTTGTAAATCCTTGCGCCGCATTATACCTGCGTCAGGTGTAATATATGCAAAGGGGGCGTATTGACGCAACAAAGGGTAGTAGAGGTGACGCAGTGTATTCTATGAGATTTCACTGCGTCACTTTTAGGACGCCGTTGCGTCAAAATCTTACGCCTGCCTCACAGCAGGCGTAAGACTGATGCAGGCCCTTTCACATGGGGCTGGCCCCATGTGAAAGGATGCATTGCTGGAGTTGTGTCACTTTTGTGACACACTCCAGCAATGCATCACTTTTGCGCTTACAGATACGTCAGAAATACTGACGTATCTGTAACTACTTCCGACATAATGCGTCATAAATTAAATATGACGCATGAGTAGAAGACTGAAGGCCTCCTTTATGAGGCCATGCGTCACTTTTACGCCACCGGTGCGTCACTTTTTGTGACGCACCAGTGGTATAAAAATTGCACCTTGTTGAGTCATATTTACAAAGTGACACATCTAGGTAGATGCGTCACTTTGTAAACCCCTGAGCCACATTATACCTACGTCAGGTGAAATATATGCAAAGGGGGCGTATTGACGCAAAGAAGGGTCATACAAGTGATGCAGTGACATCTAAGAGATGTCACTGCATCACTTTTAGGACGCCGTTGCGTCAAAATCTTGCGCCTGCCTCACAGCAGGCGTAAGACTGATGCAGGCCCTTTCACATGGTGCTGGCCCCATGTGAAATGATGCATTGTTGGAGTTGTGTCACTTTTGTGACACACTCCAGCAATGCATCACTTTTGTGCTTACAGATACGTCAGAAATACTGACGTATCTGTAACTACGTGCGACATAATGCGTCATACATTAAATATGACACATGCGTAGAACACTGAAGGCCTCATTTCTGAGGCCATACGTCCCTTTTACGCCACCGGTGCATCACTTTTTGTGACGCACCAGTGCTGTAAAAAATACACCTTGTTGAGTCATATTTACAAAGTGACGCATATAGGTAGATGCGTCACTTTGTAAACCCCTGCGCCACATTATACCTGCGTCCGCTGTAATCTATGCAAAGGGGGCGTATTGACATAAGGAAGGGTCGTAGAAAGGACGCAGTGACATCTAAGAGATTTCACTGCGTCACTTTAATGACGCTGTTGCGTCCAAATCTTGCGCCTGCCTCACAGCAGGCGTAAGACTGACGCAGGCCCTTTCACATGGGACTGGCCCCATGTGAAAGGATGCATTGCTGGAGTTGCATCATTTTTGTGAGACATTCCAGCAATGCATCACTTTCCTCTAAACACTCTACATTATTTTTTTACTCTAATTTTTTACACTGTTTTTCCCCGTGGTGCGCGTACCGGAGAGTGCACCCGGGAGCGCACCCAGCGCTTACCCCGCGAAAATTTCAAAAAAAACCCAACGTTCTTTTGCCCTTCAGGGTCCTTCTAGGCCCCCCTTAGAAAACCTAGGGGGTCAGGGGGTGTCTACTCTGCCCCCTTTTAATTATATTCCCCTTTCTTTTTCACCTCTTGTGTCTCGATTCTACCGAGACACAAGATGGCGGACTCTCCGGACTGTTTAGAATGTTGACAGACACCCGACAGCCAATCAGCTTTCCACTCGCGCACTCCCGTAGCGCGCCGGGTGCGCTCCCTGGTACGCGTACCCGTGAGCGCTCGGAGCGCGCCTATGGATATATATGTGTTTTTGAAGTTAATTTTCAAAAAAACCACTGGAGCAATTTTCAGCAAATATAGCAAAGGCACATCTGCGTACCAGTCCCTACAATTTTGCCAAGTTTGGCGTAATTACGTTCAGCGGTTCGGGCTGTAGACTTGTCAGACCGTCCTATGGAAATTAACATGGGGAAAATTTCCAGAGTTTTTCCCAATAGAATGTTGCGGATTTCCTATGGTAGCCAATCCTAACTATAACTACCTACTGGCGACCGCCAGTAGGTAAAATATATATATATATATAAGAACTAATTGAAAATAAAGCTTGCGCTTTGCACAGTGCTGCCTTACCTGTTCAAACACCACTGAAGAAGGGAGGAAGAATTCTCGAAACGCGTCTGGCGTTACATTCTAGAAGTAAACATTGTGGTTTTGAAGCCTGCTTGGAACATGGTTAATATATAGGTGGAGCTGATTTTACTTGTGTGGCCTCCTTTCAAATTAGCTCCTGATTCGACGTAATATATATATATATATATATATATATATATATATATATATATATATATATATATATATATATATATATATATATATATATATATATATATATATATATATATTACCTACTGGCGGTCGCCAGTAGGTATATATAGTTAGGATTTTTTCTCTATGGGTTTTTTGAAAATTCTATGTCTAATAACTTTGGCGTTTGTGGACGGAATCGGCTGAAATTTTCAGGAAAATGGCACATTTTGTTTCTGAGCAGCCCTTGAAAATTTGGGGGGGGTTCGTCCAGTGGGGGCCGAGAAAAAAGGGGGGTCCCAAAACGTGTTTTTAACATTGAGTTTTCCATAGGGCGGTTGGCCTCACTTTTAGCCCGAACGGCTGAATGGATTTGCACGAAACTTGGCAAAATTGTAGGGACTGGTAGCCCGATGTGCCTTTTGTAGGTCTCAATATATGTGCTCCAGTGGATTTTGAGAAATTAACGTTTAAAAAAAGATATATATCTGTAACAGCGGACCGGTTAGCGCTCTGGTTCGCGGACTTTTCGCGCAACGGAGCTTTGTGAAGCGAAGCTGATTGGTTCTCCGGCATCTGTCAACATTCCAAACAGTCCGTAGCGGCCGCCATCTTGTCTCTCGGTAGGATCGAGAGACAAGAGGAGGTCAAAACAAAGGGGGAAATAACTATAAGGGGGCATAGTAGATCCTCGCTGACCCCCTAGGTTTGATGTGGAGGTTTTAAAAGGGCCCCGCGGGGCAAAAAAAAATAATAAAAATAATAATTGAACGGCTGAATGGATTTGCACGAAACTTGGCAAAATATTAGGGACTGGTAGCCCGATGTGCCTTTGCTAGGTCTCAATATATGTGCTCCAGTGGATTTTGAGAAATTAACGTTGAAAAAAAGATATATATCTGTAACAGCGCTCCGCTTCGCGTACTTTTCGCGTTACGGAGCTTTGCGAAGCTGATTGGTTCTCCGGCGTCTGTCAACATTCCAAACAGTCCGTAGCGGCCGCCATCTTGTCCCTCGGTAGGATTGAGAGACAAGAGGAGGCCAAAGCGAAGGGGGAAATGACCATAAGGGGGCATAGTAGATCCTTCCTGACCTCTTAGGTTTGATGTACCATTTTGCCAAGTTTGGTGTAATTCCGTTCAGCCATTCAGGCTGTAGACGTATGTAAATGTCCTATGGAAAATTGCATGGGGAAAACACATTTGAAAGTGTTGAAATTTAGAACCAATTAAAATGTTACTTTGGTTTTGTATTTGTGTGTGATGAAAGTTAATTGGTTATGTATATATGTCAAATGAGAGGAAACCACAGCCATTTTGTGATACTACTGTCTGAGGTACATTTGTGAGGAATTTTTGGTGGTGAATTTCTGGTGTTTGATTTACACAGTACTAACACTTCTGCTACTTTTAAAAAGGTGAGTTGTTAATTTGTAAGGGGAACTATGTTGTACACTTGAAGATAATTTGAAAAATGTTTTCTGTTATTTATTTGCAGTCCTTCTGTTATACTAAATACTTGATGAAGTTAGTTTTATATTATGTATTACTAAAAACGATAAATGAAAGTGATTATTTTTTTCTGCAATTTACAGCAAGCAATTTCAAAATAAAATGGCTCACAATGAAGAGACCGTGGCAATTTCTTTTGAATTGTCCACTACATTGATTGAAATTGAGAGCACCAATAATGAAATATTGTCACAAGGAGGACATGACTTGTATGATTCCATTAGATTGATTGAAATGGACAGCACCAAGAATGAAATATTGTCACAAGGAGATGACTTGAATGATTCCACTACATTGATTGAAATTGAGAGCACCAATAATGAAATATTGTCACAAGGAGGAGATGGCTTGTATGATTCCATTAGATTGATTGAAATGGACAGCACCAATAATGAAATATTGTCACAAGGAGGAGATGACTTGAATGATTCCACTACATTGATTGAAATTGAGAGCACCAATAATGAAATATTGTCACAAGGAGATGACTTGAATGATTCCACTACATTGATTGAAATGGACAGCACCAATAATGAAATATTGTCAGAAGGAGGAGATGACTTGAATGATTTTTTGATCAATCTCTTGATGGCGAATTTATCGAGTGTTTGGAGACCATAGAGTTACAAGAATCATCATTGCAGACTTTTAATGAGGAGATTCCAGATGAGATGATTGAAGAGGAAATTACTGATGAGGACATGTTACTAGTTGTTTCAAATTTAGAAAATTCTGAAGAATAAATTTATATTTAGAAATCAAAAATTGTTTGAGACATTATTTATTTTTATTTTTAATTTATGAGGTTGTAGCGAAGTGATTGTAGTATAAAATGAGACTTATAGTATAGAGTGCAACATTTTTATGTTACATGGTAAGTTTACTCATATTTACTTCCCTTCTGCCACTATATTATCTCCAATGTGTATTTGACATGTCTTCTTCATCTCCGGCCTCCTTTCTCTCACTGTGTGTCTCCGATGCATCTTATCGCTGGTATTTTGTGTAATTACAGAAGAGAGTAAAATAAAATAGTTCGGAACGTGAAAAGGGGGCAAAGTAGAGTACTCCTCACCCCCTAGGCCTTTTTAGGCGGTCCCAAAAGGATCAGTTTCTGCTTTCCTGAGAGATTATGGTATGAGTTCCATATACCACAATAACTTGCATTACAACATGCAAGATATCTATCTCCTATTACCAACTTTTGGAGATATTCGCGCTAAGCGCGAATATCTCCAAAAAGTAACACCTGCCCTGAGCAGTTCTTAGCCATGTTATCCAATGGGAGGTGGATAACATGGCTAAGAGTATTAGCTCGGTAATGCATGAATATCGCGGAGTTTTTAGCGATATTCATGCATTGCGGCCGTTTATTATCGCATTTGCGATAAACCTTGATAATAGTAAGGTTTATCTTCGATAATTTCTGACGATGCTTAGTGGTAAAAAATTGGTTGGTAAGCATCGTTAGCGATAAATATCGCTTAACTTTGGTAATATGCCCCAACGTCTGTTAACGTTCGATTCGAAGGAAATGAGGAAGTGTTGAAAAACATTGTCTGCGCCATCTTGCCTTTTTTGAAATGCCACACTTTTGTCGTGCACGGCAGCCATTTTAGATGTCTTGACCAGACCCACTCTCTGCACGCTGTCGATTCGTAGCATGGCTCCTCACCCTCGTAAGCATCTCCCCCAGGCACTGGTCACCACCGCTCTCTGTCTTATGCATGGGCAATAAACCTTCCCCCATCTGCGCTGCTCTTCCCTGAGAATCACACTCTGTGCCCGCCCGACACCTCCCTTTCGCCCTATTCACTACCGCACCCTCTGACACTCCTCTTCCTCTGTGTCCGAATGTCCAGGCCGGTCCTAGGCTATCAGCTAGCCCTGCAGATGTAGTTTATGGCCCCAGCTGTAAAGAATCACCCCTCTTCAAAGGAGTTATAGTAGATCAAGGCCCACACCCGATGTGATCCGTCACAGCACACGCGTTCCTACTATCTGAAAACCATCCTGTATTGTGATTGGGGAGGGGACCGAGCCTGAAGCGGAAGATTCCAGGAATGACTCTTTGTACATCAAAGTTTTTACAATTATGTGTCACATTAAAAATATATAGCACTCCAACAAAGTAGTAGGAATATAAAACTTTAATAACATATAAATATATACAACAAAACAAAAACAGTAAAAACATTTAAACAACGAAGAGACCGTGGCAATTTCTTTTTAATTATCCAATAGATTTATTGAAATTGACAGCACCAATAATGAAATATTCTTGTCAGTAGCGGTCTGTTGTGCGAATAGTTCCAAGGCAGCAGAACGCGCTGAAATCTAGATGGCACGAAAGTGATGTCTAGTAAGTTGCCGCCCAGCAAAAAACGGCGTGGGGCGCCGCGGGGGTGAGTGAGTCCAGTAGGCACCACAGCTATTCTTACCGGCATTGCAGAATTACTGCTGGGGACAATGCCTGTGCTGTAGCAGGGTCACAGCAGAAACAAAAAGGATTCTGTTGAAGATGTTGTTGGTTTTCAATTTGAAAACAGTTCTGGTGTCAACTGCTATGCTAATGTAGTGGTTAATGTTTTGTTTTCTCTAGAAAATGTAAAAGAGGGGGAGGCAGTCCAAAGTTCCGTTAAAAGGGCAAAGGAAAGGATCGGTGGTTTGAACTATCAGTCAAAAAGGGGAGGGGGTGCAATAATTTTTCCTACCGGGTCACACTGTGCTTTCACCGGAAGTAAGGTCTGCAGGATTGTAGTAATTCAAAGTGAGGCTGGCGCCAGCATGGGAGCGCCGACGTCCCGCGGATACAGTTTCATCACTCCACGGGCGATCATGGCAGTCATTCCCCATCGGGGGTCGGAGACTCCCGCGGCTCCTCTAGAATCTTCAAGGTCGTGGAGGACTACGGTGGTGGAGTCAACCAGTGACCGGGCCATTTCTTTATGTTGGGCCCGCTCTTGCCAGGTCGACCGCCATTTTGAGAGTTCGGCAGCTACTGGCGATCGCGGGGTCACATGAGCGGACGGGCTCCACCCTGCCGGGCGAGACGTTGCAGCATGGCCACAGTGGAAGAACCGTTATCTAGGTCGTTCCGAAACTGTGCAGCACTGTAGTTGTTAGGATGCCACCGCCTGGAGCGCTGAGGGTGCAGCTGGGAAGCCTCCACCTGGGGAGGCGGGAGAGGCCTGTTCGCACCGTCTCTCCCTCCCAGTGCACCCCACGGCGTCTCGCTTGAGATTTGTTATGGCCGGACCAGGCGATGAGGACGAGGGGGGGGTCGGAGGCATGTGCAAGACATCCCCCTCCAGTGTTGTCGCAGCCATTATAAAAGAAAGAAGTGTCCCGTCCGTCTTCGGGCCGGGCTTCCGGTGGATGTCGGCCGGACGCCCCTGGCTCTGGCCCCATGAACGGGTTTCTTGGTTTATCGGCTGCAGCCGGATCCCGTCGGCCTCGGCCCCCCGACCGTTGGTGGTCGGACCGGAAGAGCATGTGGCGGGACTACCTGCAACTCTCAAGGGCCACCGCGGCCGGACTGGGAGAGAGAGGGGAGGGTCGAGGAGACATTCCCCCCCCCCTGCAACTGTTCAGCGTTGTAAAGGCAATCCCCTGGCCGGGTCCCGCTGGTCTCGGCCTCTCCTCCGGCTACACCCTACGTTAGGATCTCCTGGCCGAGGCGTGGCAGCAGGACCTGCCTTATATGGGCTGCTCCCGGCTGGGCGTAGCCGGAACCCTGCCCCACCTTGGAAGTTTCCAGAGTGGGGGTGGATGTTCTACTGACTTGCATTTTCCCTAGTCTATCGATTTTTTTGGCGTGGCAGGCGGTGGGACAGCGAGGGGTGATTTGGTTTCTCTTACTGTTTTTCTGGTCTCTCACCACTGGCATATTTTAACGTTTTCTTGTTTCTAGGACATTAATAGGTTTTATCATTACGTTATGTTATCGTTTCTTTGTTCGTTGTTTAATAAAAGTTCATGTTCATCAGTGGCCTACTGATTTTCGTTTTCCTATTTTTTTCTTTCCAGGTTGTTTCATGGTAAAGTTTCTGTTAACAGGATACAGTGATCACTTCGTTATTATTGCATATGTCCTTTTCACTAGGGGTGCTCTCTGGTCGGGCCAGATGACGTATCTCTAGTAAATGGTCCGGGTGAAAAAGGTGCATCAATCAGTGGGGAGTAGATAGGCATGACAGATTACAACGGGGGAGAACGGTCCGCATTACGTACCCTTTCACTACTTGCAAAGATTTTCCTACGTTTATTTGCAAACAGGGAATACCTCCAAAAAGAACTAATTCCCAAACAGTCAATGTTCGGACAATCAATCAATCAATGAGGAATGAAATAGGTACGACGTGTTAAAGGCTTGCGTTACCTACCCTTCACTATCTGCAAAGGGAGATAGAATATTCCTATTCTTCCTCGTTTGCAGGTAGAGAAGATCGTTAAGAGAATTAACTTCGAACAATTCAATGCTCGATTGAAACAATCAACAAGGGGTACTGTGAACACAAATGAACGCCGCTTATATACATACGCATTGCTATTTTCAACAGGTTGTTCCTAATGTTTCTATTTTAGCGAGGTCAAAAGAGATCCCATTAGTGGCCTACTGATTTTGCTCGATTCCTTTTGTTTTTTTACACGATTTTTCGCTATCTGCAAAGACTAAACAGAGTATTGCGACTCTGTGCTTGTTTGTAAATAGAGAATGAACCAAAGAGAACAATCAATCAAATGGAGAGAGAAGCAGGCACGACGGATTACAAAGGGGGAAAGGGCTGCGTTAACTACCCTTCACTATCTGCAAAGAGAGAGTACTCCTAATAGAAATGAGGGGTGGGGGGCAGCAATCAAAGCAGATCAGTGTGCATAAACACGAAAAAAAAAATTCTTACCACGTACTTGACATTCGACAGCTTATGATATTTGCTATTAAAAAACCATTGAAATTCACTGAAAAAACCATAGGTTATAGACCATATATAGTTAGGAATTAGCATTTACAAAACCTTGAAAATTCACTGAAAAAACCATAGGTTATAGACCATATATAGTTAGGAATTAGCATTTAAAAAACCTTATTTTACTCACACAAAACCATTGAAATTCCATATATAGTTAGTTGCACTAACTATATATTGCGCACCCGCAATCCACTGCTGATGATGTCACATATTACATCATTCATGACATGGTCAGTGACATCACTGATGACATCACTGATGACATCTCAAATGACATCACTGATGACATCTCACTTGACATCAATGATCACATCACTGATGATATCATTCATGTGACAATACAATGCATCTCCTCACATTTTAATATAACCTCTGTTTCACCCAGTGTTAAAAACAGAGTATAATTTTTGAAACCATTGACACACCAATACTAGTTACTACATACGTACTCACTGATTCCTACGTCTACACACACATTCACTCATTCACCCATACAATCATTCATACATACAATCACTCATGTTTACAACACAATCATATGCACTCATACACCTATACAGACACTCACACTCTGCCACTCATCCATGGAGTTACTCACACACCTAGTCAGTCCTGTAAAGAATCAATCACACTTCCATTTTCTACTCTATACAGTTAAACATAGAGCACCTTACGTTTTCAACCATATACTAACACATACTTACTCTCTTATACAATCATTGATACAAGTACACATTGATCTGTACAGAGTCACACACCTCCCATCCAGCCACACACACACTCAGTCTCCCATGCAAATACTTGGGCAATCAATCAATAACCCATATAGTTACTCATATAGCTACTGATCAACACATGCAGCAGTTTACAGAACAACAGACATAATGATGCACAAATTAAGACAGTTTAGTCACTAACCCATGCACTCAGTGAGACACATTTAATCACTCACTCATACATTCAGTCATGCACCTACTAAATCCTTCGTCCAGACACTTATACATCCACTCATTCTTCAATATGTAAGACATATTTTAACTTTACAGAAACATAGTCACTGGATGTTGTCATCAGTGATGTCATCAGTGATGTCATTTGAGATGTCATCAGTGATGTCATCAGTGATGTCACTGACCATGTCATGAATGATGTAATATGTGACATCATCAGCAGTGGATTGCGGGTGCGCAATATATAGTTAGTGCAACTAACTATATATGGAATTTCAATGGTTTTGTGTGAGTAAAATAAGGTTTTTTAAATGCTAATTCCTAACTATATATGGTCTATAACCTATGGTTTTTTCAGTGAATTTTCAAGGTTTTGTAAATGCTAATTCCTAACTATATATGGTCTATAACCTATGGTTTTTTCAGTGAATATATATATATATATATATATATATATATATATATATATATGTATATATATATATATATATATATATATATATATACATACATACATATATATATACACATATATATATATATATATACATATACACATTACCTACTGGCGGTCGCCAGTAGGTATATATAGTTAGGATTTTTTCTCTATGGGTTTTTTGAAAATTCTATGTCTAATAACTTTGGCGTTTGTGGACGGAATTGGCTGAAATTTTCAGGAAAATGGCACATTTTGTTTCTGAGCAGCCCCTGAAAATTGGGGGGGGGTTCGTCAAGGGGGGGTTGAGAAAAAAGGGGGGTCCCAAAACGTGTTTTTAACATTGAGTTTTCCATAGGGCGGTTGGCCTCACTTTTAGCCCGAACAGCTGAATGGATTTGCACGAAACTTGGCAAAATTGTAGGGACTGGTAGCCCGATGTGCCTTTTGTAGGTCTCAATATATGTGCTACAGTGGATTTTGAGAAATTAACGTTTAAAAAAAGATATATATCTGTAACAGCGGACCGGGCAGCGCTCCAGGACGCGTACTTTTCGCGCAACGGAGCTTTGTGAAGCGAAGCTGATTGGTTCTCCGGCGTCTGTCAACATTCCAAACAGTCCGTAGCGGCCGCCATCTTGTCTCTCGGTAGGATCGAGAGACAAGAGGAGGCCAAAGCGAAGGGGCAAATGACCATAAGGGGGCATAGTAGATCCTCGCTGACCCCCTAGGTTTGATGTGGAGGTTTAAAAAGGGCCCCGCGGGGCAAAAAAAAAATATAATAATAATAATCGAACGGCTGAATGGATTTGCACGAAACTTGGTAAAATATTAGGGACTGGTAGCCCGATGTGCCTTTGCTAGGTCTCAATATATGTGCTTCAGTGCATTTTGAGAAATTAACGTTCAAAAACAAGATATATATCTGTAACAGCGCTCCGCTTCGCGGAGATAAAATTATATCTGTATTACCTAGCTGTTGCTAACACCAGTTAGCGACGGCTAGTAGGAGATAGCGACCATCTTGGGCCCCACTTTGCATGTGAGTGATATTTATCACTAATGACATGCAAAGTGGGCATGCCAAGATGTTAGCGACTGGAAACAGTCGCTAACATCGCTATCTCCTATTATCAACTTTTGGAAATATTCGAGATAAGCGCGAATATCTCCAAAAAGTAACAGCTGCCCTGAGCAGTTCTTAGCCATGTTATGCAATGGGAGGTGGATAACATGGCTAAGAGCATTAGCTCGGTAATGCATGAATATCGCTGAGTTTTCAGCGATATTAATGCATTGCGGTCGTTTTTTATCGTATTTGCGATAAACCTTGATAATAGCAAGGTTTATCTGCGATAATTTCTGACGGTAAAAAAATCTTTGCAATGCATCGTTAGGGATAAATATCGCTTAACTTTGGTAATATGCCCCAACGTCTGTTAACGTTCGATTCGAAGGAAATCAGGAAGTGTTGAAAAACATTGTCTGCGCCATCTTGTCTTTTTTCAAATGCCACACTTTTGTCGTGCACGGCAGCCATTTTAGATGCCTTGACCAGACCCACTCTGTGCACGCTGTCGATCCTTAGCATGGCTCCCCACCCTCGCAAGCATCTCACCCAGGCAGTGGTCACCCCCGCTCTCTGTCTTATGCATGGGTAATAAACCTCCCCCCATCTGCGCTGCTCTTCCCTGAGAATCACACCCTGTGCCCGCCCGACACCTCCCTTTCGCCCTATTCACTACCGAACCCTCTGACACTCCTTTTCCTCTGTGTCCGATTGTCCAGGCCGGTCCTAGGCTATCAGCTAGCCCTGCAGATGTAGTTTATGGCCACAGCTGTAAAGAATCACCCCTCTTCAAAGGAGTTATAGTAGATCAAGGCCCACACTCGATGAGATCCGTCACAGCAGAAGCGTTGCTATTATCTGAAAACCATCCTGTATTGTGATTGGGGAGGGGACCGAGCGTGAAGCGGAAGATTCCAGGGATGACTCTTTGTACATCAAAGTTTTTACAATTATGTGTCACATTAAAAATATATAGCACTCCGACAAAGTAGTAAGATTATAAAACTTTAATAATTTATAAATATATACAAGAAAACAAAAATAGTAATAACATATAAACATTTTTAGGGAAAAACAACGAAGTAGCGGTCGGCTGTGCGAATAGTCCCAATGCAGCACAACGTCCAGATTTCCGGCGTGGGGCGTCGCGGGGGGTGGGTCATCAGTAGCAAACTGTTGTGCGAATAGTTCCAAGGCAGCAGAACGCGCCGAAATCTAGATGACACGAAAGTGATGTCTAGTAAGTTGCCACCCAGCAAATAACGGCGTGGGGCGTCGCGGGGGGTGGGTCATCAGTAGCAAACTGTTGTGCGAATAGTTCCAAGGCAGCAGAACGATGGCACTAAGGTGATGTCCAGTAAGTTGCCGCACTGGTTTTGGTATCCTACAATGCTGCTCCGAATAACGGCGTGGGGCGCCCCGGGGGAGGCGGCGTGAACGGGCCTCTCCAGGTGGAGTGTCATCTGTTGTAGTGGGGCGCCCCTTTACCGTTTCAGTTGCCATTCCGTCCGTTTTTGGTCCACTGTGTCAAAAGCCGCAATTCAGCTGAGTTGCGCCCACTCTTGCGGTGCAGCGATAGGCGGCTGTCACAGGACTCTCAAAATGGCGGCAGGCTCTTTCCTTTTTGGGCCTGGTCCACTGAAATGGCCCTGGGACACCTTGGAAATCGGACGCTTGTCTGCTAGGTCTTGGACCCCATTCTCGAAAGCGTCCCCTCCGCCTTGAGAATTCATCAAAAGTTTTGGGGGCCCCGACTCCTGCAGGCTTCTGGTGGGGAGCGGCTGCCATGATTGCTCGCGGAATGACCACGACGGAGCTACGAGATGGTGGTGCTCTCATGCTGACGCCAGTTTAGTCTGAAACATCCAGAAACAAGGTGGGGCTTTCATCGTTTGGGAAAAAAAAAAAAGTTTTCATCCAATGAAAAGTGTTGTTTTTAGGTCATATGATCAAGCCTTCCATCATTAGGAAACCAAAAGTAAAATGAACCAATGAAAAGTTTTATAAACAAGTCACATGACCTGTTATGCGGCATAGGGTATAAAATGCGGAGAAAATACGTTGGCACGTGAGGCGGCGTCAGTAGCGGACCGATGTGCGAATAGGCCGAAGGCAATACAACGCGCCAAGATCCGGATGGCACCGAGGTGGTGTCCAGCAAGTTGCAGCACTGGTGTGGCCATCCTACAATGCTGAAAGTCGGCGTGGGGCGCCCCGTTGGCCTGTGAGTTTGCGTCAGTAGCGGACCGATGTGCGAATAGGCCGAAGGCAGCACAACGCGCCAAGATCCGGATGGCACCGAGGTGGTGTCTAGTAAGTTGCCGCACTGGTGTGGCCATCCAACAATGCTGAAAGTCGGCGTGGGGCGCCCCGTTGGCCTGTGAGATGGCGTCAGTAGCGGACCGATGTGCGAATAGGCCGAAGGCAGCACAACGCGCCAAGATCCGGATGGCACCGAGGTGGTGTCTAGTAAGTTGTCGCACTTCTGTGGCCATCCTACAATGTTGAAAGTCGGCGTGGGGCGCCCCGTTGGCCTGTGAGATGGCGTCAGTAGCGGACCGATGTGCGAATGGGGCCAAAGGCAGCGCAACAATATTTTCTGACTGACACCACAAGGCGCTGAGATGCCAAGATCCGGATGGCAACGAGGTGATGTCTAAGTTGCGGACTGATGTGCGAATGGGGCCAAAGGCAGCGTAACAATATTTTTTGTATGGAAGATACCACTAGGCGTTGAGATGCCAAGATTCGGATGGCACCGAGGTGATGTCTAGCAAGTTGCTGTACTGGTGTGGTCATCCTACAATGCTGAAACTCGGCGTGGGTCGCCCCATTAGCCTGTGAGATGGCGTCAGTAGCGGACCGATGTGCGAATAGGCCGAAGGCAGCACAACGCGCCAAGATCCGGATGTCACCGTGGTGGTTTCATAGTTGAGAGGCACTTCATCTGCAGTGGGGCGCCGAGATCCGGATGGCACCGAGGTGATGTCTAGCAAGTTGCTGTACTGGTGTGGTCATTCTACAATGCTGAAAGTCGGCGTGGGGCGCCCCATTAGCCTGTGAGATGGCGTCAGTAGCGGACTGATGTGCGAATGGGGCCAAAGGCAGCGCAACAATATTTTCTGAAGAGAAGACACCAAAAGGTGCTGAGATTCCAAGATCCGGATGGCACCGAGGTGGTGTCTAGCAAGCTATGCAGTTGAGTTGTGTGCGCACTTGCGGAGAATAGGTCGAAGGCAGCATAACAATGTTTTTTGAATAGAAGACACCACAAGGCGTTGAGATTCGGTTACCACCGAGGTGATGTCTAGCAAGTTGCCGCACTGGTGTGGCCATCCTACAATACTGCTCCGAATAACGGCGTGGGGTGCCCGAAGGGGGGGGGAGCCGGCGTGAATGGGCCTTCCTAGGTGGAGGCTCGTCTGCTGTAGTAGGGGGCCCCTTTACCGTTTCAGTTGCCATTCAGCTGAGTTTCGGCTGCTCTTGATGCTACAGCGACAGGCGGCTGCAAGAGGACTCTCAAAATGGCGGCCTGTTCTTTGGATTTGGGCCTGGTCCACTAAAATGGCCCTGGGACACCTTAGAACTCGGACGCTCGATTTTTTTTCCTTTCCTGTACATGCAAAAAAAGGTAAATGCCCGGTACGTTACACGCTTCATCTGCCACGATGAACTCTCCAGAGGAACGGAAAAAAAATATAGTTGTGGTAACTATACCATGCATCGTCATATGGAGAGGTGGCACCAATTAATTATAGTGCTGCATAAAAGAGAGATTTGGAGGAGAACCCCTGACCTGCTAGTACATTCATCAAAGAAGTGGCACTGAGAGCTTCAGAGGCAAGGGAAACGGTCCCAAATATTTAGAAGAACTTTGGAAAGATTAAAATGACATGTTTAGATTGTGGCAAATTAATTTCATGTGGACAGATGAGTGTTACTCTAATAAATACAGCATATAAACATCATCATAGTCGATGGTTGGTAGAGACATTTTGACTATATCCTGGACCTGCCCGTCCTCGCCCAAAATGGCGCCGGAATAAATGGGACTCGTAACTCCTTGTTGTGTACTGGTTGCAGAACCTTGAAATCACGAGATACGTATGCAGTTTTGAAGCACATGGCGGGCGGGGACGAGAATTGATTGACTATTTCGACATCCCTATTGATATTAAGTTCTGATGTGTTATTGATTACTGTACTGTTGAAAGTTCGAATTAACGTCACCCATGGTACTTGCCCGCAAATGTATATCTAGATAATTTTATTGTAACTGGCCCTGTCGTATTTTAATTATAAAATGTACGTCCACCGATTCCGTAACTGTTAGACACCTTAGTTCTTGCAACCTAATGGCCCGCCCGTTACGTTCCTCTACAGTGTAAATGTCTATTCATCATATACGATTACAGTTTGCTCTGTGGCAGGCCCACGTGGTTATAGGCTCGTATTTGTATAATGAAATTTTCACAATAAAGGTTTTTAAAAGAAAACATGGTAGTAGTATATACATTGGTAAAGTTTTTAATAATAGTGACTGTTTTAGAATCATTAAAAGGCAAGTGAAATAAAGCAGACCAATTACATGAAGGGTAAAAGGTATAATACGAAGGAACGCAGTAAAGATAAATGGTCAAGGGCTGTTGTGTTTTCTATTCCTGCAACATAAAGTGATCGATAAGAATCTCATATTCAGGCGTATCGGCGACTAAGACAGCAGGTCGACCCTCCTTTGCTCAACGGCTCCGTCATGGGACGAAGAAACGCTCTTTTTCTCGAAAAAAGAATATATTTTACTTGCAGGACAGTTGTAAAATTTCCGGGAAAGTACATTAGCCTGGAACATTATAACATATATTTAAGAAAAAATAATGTTCGGAAGTAATGAAAAGCGTAATTTTTAGGTCATATGACCAAGCCTTTCATCATTACAATAAGAAAAGTAAAATGAACCATTGAAAAGTTTTATTAACAAGTCACATGACTTGTTATGCTTACGTTACGCGCTGCGCGCCCCGGATGACTTCCGGATGCGCTAACGCGGCGCGTCATATGACGCATTACGCGACAACGCAGGTCCAGAATATAGTCAAAATGTCTCCACCAACCAGCGGTCGGAACACAACCCCTTTCAGCAGGCTAAATAGTTCTGTTAAATGACAACAGAAGGGACAGGCAACAAGAACCATCAGTCAAAGAGGGGAGGGCTAGTTCTTCTCTATCGGGTTACATTGGGGCGCTACCGGAACTGATCGAATTGGTAGTCTACAGTGTTTCTGGATGTTTCAGACTGAAGCTGGGGTTAGCATGAGAGCAGCACCATTTCGTAGCTCCGTCGTGGTCATTCCGCAACCAATCATGGCAGCCGTTCTTTATCGTTATTTTGGGCGGGGTGGGTGGCGGAGCCGAGCTGTTTTGCAGCCATCATTGTGTGGAGTTCAGTTCATCTCACTAGTTTTGTATTTGTCATGAGGGGTTGTTCCTAATGTTTCTATTTTAGCGAGGTCAAAAAGAGATCCCATTAGTGGCCTACTGATTTTGCTCGATTCCTTTTCTTTTTTTTTACACGATTTTTCGTTATCTGCAAAGACTAAACAGAGTATTGCGACTCTGTGTTTGTTTGTAAATAGAGAATGAACCAAAGAGAACTAATTCTAAAACAGTAAATACTTGGATAACAATCAATCAAATGGAGAGAGAAGCAGGCACGACGGATTACAACGGGGGCAAAGGCCTGCGTTAACTACCTTTCACTATCTGCAAAGAGAGAGTACTCCTAATAGAAATGAGGGGGGGGGGCACCATTCAAAGCAGATCAGTGTGCATAAACACGAAAATGTTTTCACTTACCACGTACTTGACATTCGACAGCTTATGATATTTGCTATTAAAAAAACATTGAAATTCACTGAAAAAACCATAGGTTATAGACCATATATAGTTAGGAATTAGCATTTACAAAACCTTGAAAATTCACTGAAAAAACCATAGGTTATAGACCATATATAGTTAGGAATTAGCATTTAAAAAACCTTATTTTACTCACACAAAACCATTGAAATTCCATATATAGTTAGTTGCACTAACTATATATTGCGCACCCGCAATCCACTGCTGATCATGTCACATATTACATCATTCATGACATGGTCAGTGACATCACTGATGACATCACTGATGACATCTCAAATGACATCACTGATGACATCACTGATGACATCTCATTTGACATCATTCTTGTGCTAATACGATAAACCTCTTCAGACTCTAATATAACCTTAGATACACTCAGTGTATACAGACACTCACACACTGCCACTCATCCATGGAGTTACTCACACACCCAGTCAGTCATGCAAAGAAACAATCTCACCTCCATTTCTTCAACTATACAGTTAAACACACCTTACTTATTGAAACATATACTAACACATATTTACTCTCTTATACAATCCCTGATACAAGTTCACAATGATCGATACAACCACTCACTCATTCAGTGGCTCTCATGCACAGTTATTTATATATGCCAACTCTCACATGTACTGTGTTTTACATATGTACTTACTATGACATGTAGCATTGAGATATCCATTCACTCATCAATACACTCATGCACACAGTCAACTGCCCATGTAGCTGTTTCCACATGCACTCTTGAACTCATACACCTAGTGAATAAACTGCTCACACATCTATGCATAGAGTCACACACCTTCCAGCCACCCCCACACAAACTCAATCTCCCATAGAAATACTTGGGCAACCAATTAATAACACATATAGCCTCTCGTATAGCTAATGATCAACACATGCAGCAGTTTACAGAACAACAGACATAATGATGCACAAATTAAGACAGTTTAGTCACTAACCCATGCATTCAGTGAGACACATTTAATCACTCACTCATACAGTCAGTCACGCACCTACTAAATCCTTCATCCAGACACTTATACATCCACTCATTCTTCAATATGTAAGACATATTTTAACTTTACAGAAACATACAGTCACTGGATGTTGTCATCAGTGATGTCATCAGTGATGTCATTTGAGATGTCATCAGTGATGTCATCAGTGATGTCACTGACCATGTCATGAATGATGTAATATGTGACATGATCAGCAGTGGATTGCGGGTGCGCAATATATAGTTAGTGCAACTAACTATATATGGAATTTCAATGGTTTTGTGTGAGTAATATAAGGTTTTTTAAATGCTAATTCCTAACTATATATGGTCTATAAACTATGGTTTTTTCAGTGAATATATATATACATATATATAGATATATATATAGATATATATATATATATATATAAATACACGTTTCTGTATCCAATCCCATGGGTTGCAGAAATAAGAAGGCAGGCACACTGGAATCCGGTTTTCAAAATTTAATAGCACCAACCCCCCTCACCCCTTACAGACGCGTTTCGCCTTCGCAGGCTTCGTCAGTGTAAAAAAAAAAAAATATATATATATATATATATATATATATATATATATATATATATATATATATATATATATATATATATATATATATATATATATTGTCAAGTACCTGCATATAGATGTGGAGCTGGGAATAGTAATTCTGTGCAAACCAATATATACTTACCATCACCATATATATTTGTTTAGTCGATATTCTGGCTATGGTATTTTGTAGCACATTATTTAAGACTCAATATTCTGGTAACATATTAAACTAATCTACATTTTAAAGTTTGGCCTAGAAACAGCTTTATTAAAAAGATAATAGTGGATCACTCTTGTAGTATATCTGATGTTTGAACGTTTTCGTCCAGGTGCAATGAATACAACGTTTATACTAGTAACTTATTTAGGTACTCAAATAATTTATCAAAAACTTGCAGATGTTGTGGTAGAAAAGATTTCTTTACATAATGTAAATTTTTTGCACACAAACTACAAACATATCATCACTATGGTTACAACAGAACAACAAAGATTTGCAGATGTTTTGTCAGTGTTGATCCATAGACAATTGTAGCCGACATGTGTTTCATCCTTACATAGAGACTTTTTCAAGGCTATGTCTGAGTGAAACTCACATTCAAAGGAATTCATGCAAACAATACGCACAAAGCTAGAAGCCTACTGAGGTGCCAACCAAATGTGAAATCAAAAACCTGCTTTTCCACTTAAGGGCGCTACAATGGTCTGTTCCAAAGTAACTTTATTAAATTTATATGTTGATTGGCCTTTTTTCAAAGCGTATGAATTTTGGTCTCAAAGTATAAGGCTGCCAAGTGACTTACCTTGCACTGGGAACAAAGTTTTGTCAAACAGCACGCCGGTCTTGATACGATACCACACAGACACTTATTAAGGTCTTTAATCATCAGAGGACTGCATCCTCTAATAATAATTGAAGCGCAAGGCAAGTTATTTGGCAGCCTTATACCTTTAGGACCAAAGGTCAGCGTTTTGGACACTGGACATGAACCAAAAAAAAGTTTCTAAAGTTACTTTGGAATAAACCATTGTAGAGCCTTTGTTTTCTAGGGTTTGTGGTGTTTGGCACATGTTATTGGGGGGTCTTTACGAATTCCAGTAGGTGTCATCTGGGATTCACAAAAAATATGCAAAATATTGTGAAATTTAAACAGAATAGGAAACAGCAAAACCATACAAACACTGAGACATGTATGTGATGCACCTCCCTCAATATAAAGACACTGGTCCTTAATTTTAATTCCTCCTATATTCATTCTAATAATTGAGCATTATACTCCCACGGTGTGCAACACCACTGCCCCTGCCATTTCAAAGAGGAGGTCAAGACGACCAATATAAACTTTGCCAACTGTATGTTGCACCACCCAATCCAAATGTCCAAAGACAAATAATTTTACGAATGTCCGTCCAGTGTTGGTAATGTTCAGAAATCTTTATTCTTCATTTTATTTTAAATTAAACACCAAGCAGCCAACGCGTTTCGTACTGTTAGATGTGTTGTGTAACGTTTTAGGACCCTAGTGTAATTTTCCTGATTCATGCCCTTATATAGGTATAAAATACCGTATCCTTTTATAGGCATAGAAATCATAACCATATTAAGACATAGCTCAAGTATTCCTAATACTGCTTGGATACTTCCACCAGTTCCGAAAATCTACAACAATTTCTTGGAAAAAAACGCCTTCAGCAATCAGGGACTTCCCCTGCATGAATATTAAGTTATCCAAGAAATCATGGAGTTTTCAGAGAATTAAGTCATTGATGACGTTATTATATCCAATCTTACGTCAAACTTGGCACCTTCAATGTATAAATATGCCCACACTTGTCCAAACAAACACACAGTGGTTTGGAGTAGTTCGACTATCTACTTGCCCGACGCGCCCTGCTGCAGCAAGTGCCGAAGGAAGCCCACCCTCCAGCTGATGCACTGAGAGACGCTGTACTTTTTCCTGCCGAGAAATCCAGCTCCAGTGTTTCCAGGCTACCCTTGCGGGTTGCTGGGAAATCGAGTCCTGAGAGAGAGATACAAGACCTCCTACATTCTAGAACCAAGGTACGGAGCTGATTAGACCCTAAGAGAATTCTTGGAATAGATTCTTGGCAAATAATACTAAAACTAGGCTACACCACACTTACTTCTTCCCTTGTACTAGACCTAGGTTAGGTACACTGGGGTAGGCGTATTTTAGAAGCACCAGTTGAGTACTTTTAGTCATTATTTATCACTGTATATATTTTATGCATTTTAGGTATCTTATTGCTTAGAAACCATATCATGCTTTTACAGTATTATTTTATAATACTCTTCATATTATATGCTCTGTACTTTACAGCAAGTATTACGATTGCAGCAGTTCATTTCGTATGCTTGAGAAAGAAGACTGTTCAATAAATACCCTTTTATTGAAAAAGCCTGTCTCTCTATTTCTCTGCACCTCTGGTGAAAATAAGCATGCACGATTGACTGAGTGAAATAACTATCTATTGTTTCCGTGACTCTAGAGATATATTTCTTATTCTTGGGGAATAAAGTTGTCATGTTTAAAGTGGTTGTCAGAAACTAATCCCTTCTTGTTTTTTCGAGAAAGTTTCTAGTGACCTCTGAGCTAGCTGGTACACACACAATTAAGTCTAGTATATTTGGTAGAGACCTAGTTGACTTCAGTCCTACGTCTAAAATATAGGATACACTATTCCAATGCGCAGAGACTATTGGGAATATAGGAACTACACTACATGGCGCCCAACATTTGGTAAGGCGATAATTTAACGCTAGATACTAGAATAACTCAGTCGTGCTTTACACACAGACCCCTTTTTCCCGTAAAATACTCCAATAGACGTCTGGAGTGGGTTAAAGGATAAAACATCCGCTTTAAACTGAGTGGGACGAAAAAATCCTATATATTAGTTTTTAGTTTGTTCAACGTTGAAGGATACAGTGTTCCAAAATATTGTTCACCTAATCTTTGTTTCCTTGAAAACTTGCTCTGCAAACTTTCATTAAAACAATGCCGGATAACAGCGACAATAACACAACCGGTGGAGCTGCAGTAAATGCAACCCAGCCAGGTGTAGACGTTACAGTGTTTAATGAAGAAGACGATGATGCTATAATCATCCCGGAACATTTAAGGAAAACTATAGCTATAAAACTTATAGAAAATGGTCTATCACCCAGAGGTGGTAGAGTTATATTTGTCATAGAGGCACATGAATATCGGCAGACGGAGGTATTCTATTCATGGATTATCTTTCCACAAGCAAATCCAACAACATATATGTTCCACTAATACAAAGAAGAGGAACCTCCAGCGGAATACGTTCCTTTCGAGGACGTTCAAATTCCACTAGCTTACCAAGAGAATCAGCTCTGGTTTAAAGGCGCCCTACAACATCAAAATCACATTTCCAGGCTCGGTCCACTAGGTAGACCAGGAGCAACATGGCCGGTACTAGCCAGCTATACACCACATCCTGACATTGAAACAATGACAGGTCCTGCACTATTAGCTCAGCTAAAACAGCTGATTAAAATACACAGTTGGTTCAATATGTCATGAGGACAGCTGTAAGAATTCCACAGCACATCCCTTATCAAGGGAACACAAACAAAATTACACCACAGACTATTCAGTCAGTCATTGGTAAATTGCCCGCAAAACGAGAACAAATTACGTTCTGGTTAGTACAAAAAATTACTCAAATAGAGGCAGTATTCCCTGATAGTACACCTCATGAGAAACACAGGATTCTGACAATCTGTTTACCAATGGGGATTGCACCACACGTAGAGGATTGCGACACTTGGGTACAATCTTTGCTTCAATCTACACAAAAACACATGGTGTTCAGTCTATGGCGGTAATACCAGACGTTCTAAGACAGATTCAAAATGAATACGGTCCAGAACCTGCCTTGAATCTTGGTATGAAATTACTGAAGGATTTCAAACAGGTCTCGGCTATACTATTAGCAAACATTAAAGGTGAAGCAGCATCAGTGGCGATCCGCCAAAAACTAAAAGAAACAGATATTACTGAGCAACCGTATGAGCTTGCCAGAATTATTGAAAAATCCTATGAAGAACTAGGTAGAGATAGTTTGGGTGGGAAACCAGTAAAACCCCAACTAACTGAAAATCCTGAAATAGTTGTTATTGAAAATAATCTCACTACTCCTAAAAAGAAGTGGGAAAGCACTAAAACAGACACTTCTTAAAGAGAAGCGTTCCTAGTCCAGAGGAAGGTCTCCTCAGCAGGAGCCCTCTGAAAAAAGGTACAACCTTAGAAATAGGGATAATTTGAGAAAACCTGATAGATATCAAGATAATGATACACGTTCCTCTCATACCTTTCAGACTTCCTTGCAGAAATCCGAAAGAAGAGGACAATCAGAACAAAAAGAAGAACGAGTGAAGTCCAAAGATGAACAGCACATTCCAAAAAATAAGAAAAGCCAATTTCCAAAAAAGAAGGTAGCAAGTCTAAAGATCAGACATGCCGAGGATCTTGAGGACACAACTCAAGAATGGGGAGTGGGCCCAAACAATGCTAGACAGCGCAGCAGAGGTAACCATAGCTCGCAAGATCCTGAAGGATCATCTGGAGACAGTGGACTTGAATGAAAGCATCCAAGTTGAAACTGCAGATACCAGGGTTAGTGCACCACATAAGTTATATGAAGTAACACTCCGGATGGAGGGTGACAAACCAAGAAAAATCAGAGCACTCTTTTGGGAGAAGCTCTCTAAGGGTTATGACATCCTACTAGCTGAACCAGACTGGCCACCTGAATTTGTCAGGGAGTGCCCACATGGCGAAGATATAATTATGCCAGCCTTCTCAAATCACATTCCAATTCATAAGAAAATACACATATGCAAGGAAATGGGCTGTGGCCCAGGCCCCAGCACAATACAAAAATCATGTCGGATATGATGAGGATTCCCCTCCCCTTTTTAGTAACCTTACCACTCTATTACCTTACCCTTCCTTAAGCCCTAAAACACCCTTACTACTCAATCCCCTTGCACACCCTATAACCCTAAAACACCCTTACCACCCAATTCCCACACCCACCCCTAAACCCTAAAAACACTCTTGCCACCCTTTTCCCTTACCCACCCCTAAACCCTAAAATCACCCATACCACCCTACATCCTTAACCCACTGTAAATGCTAAAAGCACCCTTTCACTAATCCCTACATACACACACACACTTACCTTATATATACTTATCATTTTGTTGTAAAGGCAGGTGTAGTAAGGCAAATACATGAGAAAAATATGTGTGGTAAAGGCAATGTGTGTTAAAGACATTGCTTGGTAATGGATGTGTGGTAAAGAGATAGTGTTGTAAAGCCTGCCTGGTAAAAACTGTTTCCCTTTTCCACTACAGAGATGTCTGGAATTTCCTGCCTCCCTGCTCTGGTCCCAGTCTGTCTGGGGGCACAATAGGCTAGTAGGCTAATGTGAAGATCTTTGGATCTCTGTGTGTGAGCTTGGCCAGTGCCTTTGAAGTGCAAGTGGGGTAGGTGACATCTCCACCCCCCATTCTGCCAGGGATGACCCATCCTGAAAACACCCAGACCCTCTATTGTAAGGCTGTCTGGGAGAAATACGCAAAGACCAAATGCCAACTACATCTAGTCAGGTGACTCGGGAACATGCTGCAGGCACCAAATGGTAAGGACAAGAAAAGGCCAACTTAATAAAAGTTTTTATAAGTTAAAGTGCTAGCAAGGGAATTACTTAGACCTAAAAAGAAACTCACTGGCAATTTTGTTTGTGATTATTATATTGTACTCTACAACTTCGATTAATTTTCATGAAAACAATATACTTGATTTGTTCATATTTCCTTGTGTACGCCTGTTTCTCTCTCTTATCCTTTTAAGTTATGATTTCATTTGATTAATAATACATGTCTGTCTTTGTATTAGTTCCTTTTGTCAATGAGTAATTTTAGGTCAAGTTAGTTTCATAAGTGATACCCTTTCAGAACTTTACCATAAATATTAGAGATACACTGACTTCAGAGGGGTTATTGGGTTGCCCATCCTTTTATGTTAACTTTCTAAAACTGTAATTTTCAGAACTGTTACTTAAAATACAACTTTACCATTAAAGAAGGTTTTAAATCACATAAATCAAAATTACTCAGACATCAAACATGACTTTTCTACTTGCTCCCAATCAAAAGTTATCACTTATTAAATGTAATAAGGCATCACAATGTTATTTACTGGGAGATGTAGGCCTCACAGTAATGAAAAACTAATGCTGGAGTTTTTTACTACCAGACAATGTAAAACTTAAAAGCACATGTCTAACTTTTTCAATGCAATGCACCCTGCCCTGTGAGCATTTTGGAGTATACCATAGGGGTAACTTATATGTATTAAATGTGAAGTTTTAGGCCTGGTAAAAGGTTTAGTTTGCCGAGTTAAGGTGGAAGTTTAAAAACTGCATACACTGGCTGCATTGGCATGCCTTAAACATGTTTTAAAATGCTACTTAAGTGGGTGGCACAAAACATTCTATAGGCCTACTTATAGCATTTGATTTACAGAGCATGGGTACATGCAGTACCTCTTCACTAGGGACTTACAAGCACATTGAATGAGCCATTTGGGTGTAGTACAATGTTGTCATGTGTAAAGGAGAGAGCACAAGCACATTAGCACTGGTTAGCAGTGGTATAGTGCACAGAGTCCTAAAAGCCAACAAAAACGGGTTCAGAAAAGAGAAGAGGTGAAGGCAAATGGTTTGAGTGTGAGCATGCAAAGAGGGCCAGGTCCAACAGAAGGTGATACCTAACATTCAAAAATCTCGTGAGAATGTGTCAGGAGACTGGTTTCACAACACAATATCTCCTTTTAGTTACTTTGTGCTCTAATGGGTCTATCATCTGCACAATGTATGTCAAATTTTGCACCTGCCAAATTTTGCAACATTTTGCCAAACCTGCATCCTACAAAATGTGTAAATTTCACAAGTGTAAAAAAAATGCACAGGTTTAATAATAGTGCACTCGTCTGTTAGGTTCCATGCGTTGTACATGTGTTGCTTATCATTGTTGGTGTTGTGAGCTCTTGCTTATCCAATTATAGGGAATATCTGAGCTATGTTGGATGGTCTAATGGCTAGTCTTGATTGTTTTTGTATCACTTTATAGGTTTGTGGCATACCACAGCAACCAATCAATTGTCCATCCAACAGTAGCGCCAAGACACCCTTGGGCATTCGTGCGCTTTAAAAGCTTACAAATCAAATCAAATCAAACCAAATAATAAGAATCACTAGTTACTGCTTTTGTGCTCATGCAGTGCGATTACAAGTTTACCACAAATTCAAGGTTTACTTTATGCCTGTCTTGCAAGATCCATCCTTTTAATGCAAATCAGCACATGTTTACATGTTAAGTGTTACCCAAGCAGTGCTGCATTTCTGTACATGATTACACTGATCAGTAGGACTGGCTATCAATTCAATTTGTGAGTCAGTTGAAGCTTTCACATTGTGCAAGCCAGTAAACTCAGTTAATGTGAACACTCTTTATTACATTCTCAGATTGCTTTTTGTTGACTTATTACAGAGTGTTGGCAGGGATGTGTGCAAGAAATAGTGAGTTTAACGAATTGTGCATGGAATGATGTTTTAATAAAATAATTTCAGTGATATACACGTTCTTAGAATTAAATACATTTTGCATAGCTGCACCAATTCTTCTACAACTCAGCAAATTAAATATAACTCGATCCAGACACATAAATCCAGTGGCTGACGTGGACAGGATATATTGGGAAAAATGTTCCCCATCTTTTCATATTTCATATTTTACAAAAACAGTTTCCCTAATTGTTGTTAAAAAAATGTAACTTTTCTTGAACGGTTAATGTTGACCTTGAGGTGCCCCTGGTTTCAGGGGAAGATAGGGTAACCCTGTCCAATAGGTCCATCGGCATACCTAACAGCTACTTGGGAGCCAACACAAGGCTTTAATTGATGGAGTCATTTGGATCCTCATGGTGACAAAGATTTATTTTGTCAGAGAAGTACTGTTAAGAGCATTATCAGTTGAGTTCTGCACAGCAGCCTTCTAATAGGAACATTAAATGCAGCAGCGAATCCTCTGCTATAGCAGGGGGGGCGTCGCCCCCAAAAAAAAGCAGGCAAGGAAAAATAAAGCAACACTTTTTATTTTTCCTTTCTTGCCGAGTCTTGGAGGCGGGCCAGGTAGGCACTGAGGGAGGTGGTTGTGCATTCCCATCACTGCCATGATGGTTTGACCGGCGTCTGAGACCGGCCAAACCATCATGGCAGTGAAAGCTCTCTCCAACCCAGCAATGCAGTTGGGCTGTACAGGGATAGACTCACAGTCTGTCCTGGTGTTCAAATTGAGGGAGCTTAGGCGGCAAGCCAATCCTGAAGCGGCTTTCATTTGCGACAGCAGCTTTAGTATTGGCCGCACGGCATTCCTTGGTGGAGAAGTGTGGCTCAGGGGTTAGAGGCAGCAGACCCGGAAGCTGAGATCAGTCCTGGACCAGGGTTCAATTCCCCGCCTCGGCAGGGTCTTGGGCTAAAAATTCCACGGACTCGATAATTCTCGCCCCGGTGCCTTCTCGACTCACGGGTTCACACTCTGCAACTCTGGGCAATAGCTTGCTTAATCTCCACAACGGCCCCTCGTGGCGGGATGCCTGACTTTCACCTTGTGGATACCCTGCTATCTCACAGGGGAATACCAGGAAGGGTTCCCTAAGCAAGTGCCGGGACACCCACTGCGGGTAGCTGTGCGCTATATAAGCTCAACTACATTTACATTCCGGGAGCCTGTGCATTCCTGAAGAGGTAAAGAGGAGCGTGCGATGCGGCTGGTTGAAGGTAAGTTTAAAAAAAAATGCCCCTTTGCGACAACCAGTGTTATCTAATGTGTATGTGTATTTTGTATGCATGTACCTGAAGATGAAAATACAAAATAGTTGCATAATATTTTTTCTTTTTGCCCATATCCCTGGCCCCACCCTCACACTGCTCGCACTGCACTTAGGATCACTGTTCAAATACTTTTTGTAATACACTTCATTGGCTGCATACACCCCATTCTGTGTAACCTGTTCAGGTTGTCAATGGACTTCTGTGTTCTTTTCAACATGGCTTCCTTAACCCTCGAAGAATTTCAAGGTCATCAATAGGGCCCAAGCCTTTTAGCTGGTTTCAGATAATTTTGCGTGCTTCTAGAGGTTACATGCGCAGGCCTGTGGACTGTTCACGCGCACCGAGTAGTCACACGTAGGGCATATTTTCCGGAGACGAAGAATCCGGCAGGCGCCTGAAATGCCATGCCAGACGTCATCTACTCAAATCCGGCGCCTTGAATTATTCAACAGGTTCCAGTTCACATTATTCGCTCTATTTCTGGAATCATTGTCGGGCACGAGGTAACGATGCCGCAGCACCTGAAAAGGGGGGGCCCTCGGCCCCCCCGCACGCATGGCGGCGCGGCGACCGCCTCACCCCTTCTCCCCTCGGGTCCTTCGACGGTGGGGGCGTGCCCTGGGGGCGCGGCCCACCGCCGATTGGCCGGCGCCCCTCCTGACCCGGAATCAATGGACTGGTTCCGGGTCGGGGGGGGCGGGCGTGAGGAGGGGCCACCCGGCCCCTCGGGAATAAGAGGTAGGGAGCGCCCAGGAGACTCCCTTGTCCCTGGACGCTCCCTCGCTGAACGTTGTGCCCCGCGTTCGGGGCTTCTTTGTTTCCCACCCACCATCCCTTGGTACAAAGTTTAAGCAGCGTTATGTCCGGTCTAATGGTAAGTTTCATAGGTATAGACCGCGGGAGAGAGTAGGTTGTTGTGGTATTTTGTGATCTGTTGTCAGGACTTTTTTCCCTTTGTAGAAAATGATGTGCGAAGTGAACTATATTTGAAGATGTGTGTCTTTAGGCCTTTTTTCCTTTGTAGATATACGTAGTTATTGTGATTATGAGCAACATGCGTGAACCGAATTGTAATTTTATGCCATGTTTATGACACGCACGGTGATGCCTCAGCACAAACACAGCAGTACTATCCTTTTGAGTGCCCGCAATCCGCCCGCTACACCCCTACATATGTCCTGTCCCCTATAACTACCAGAGTCAAACATACAATGTGGCACGGACGCCAAGAAGTTAAAATCACGGGTGGTGCAGGATCGAACCTGCGTTCATAATCTGAAAGTCGATTGCTCTGCTCTAACACTATAAGCCACCACGTTTCCCTTCATGTTTCTTCTAATTATGTCATTATTTGTTCACAAACCTTCTGTTTGTATGAACAAGAAACCAGGTCCGCAATCCGCTGGCCGACCGCTACCACCAAATAAATGAGGCAACGCACAACATGACCCTAAACTAAAATGCCTGCCCATGGCAATATAATGCCCGGCAAATACGTGCAGCAGTACCCCTACCCCGTGTGGGGATACTTACACTCCGATCGCCACCCCAGGTATCGAGTACAGCTGGTGAACGAAGCTTCCCGCGTAGTAACGGAACCTCCAGATGTAATCTCCATTCTCAGTGCGAGGCCGCCGCTTCTCAAAAGCCCGATTACTGCCGGATACCAAGACATGCTCGCGACTCCTGTGTGTGTTTGGCCTCGTCACCCGCGGCTGCGTCCTCGCTACCCCGGTGCCGATGCTGATCGCAGGTCGGGCTCCCTCCTTGATCCGATGACATACACCAGGCCCCTCTGCTCCACGAAACCACGCCGACGGCCAACGCAAACTGCACCTAAAATAGAAAATAGAGGAAATTACAAGCCCCACAGCGGGGCGAGGAGCGAGCCTGGGGAGCGCGGGCACAAAGAGGATTCTTCCCGCTCCCCCCAGCCTCTTAAACCCCCCCTTGCCTATGGTCCCGCCCCCTTGACCCGGAATCATACCAACTGCCTCTGGGTCAATGGCGGGACCCATCGACCAATCGGGGGCGTGTGAGGGGGCCGGGCCCAGCCATGTGTGCGTGGGGGCCGAGCGGCCCCCCCTTTCCTTTCATGGTTGACAGGACTTGGTCGACAGGTTTTCCACCTCAGGAGATGGAGGCAAGCAATTCCCTGGCATTTGCCAATTGTCCCTTTTGATATAATGTAAACAATCCAGTTGTCAAGATACCCATTTACATATGGTAACTGGATGACTGCACTATCACCCTTCAACCCTTTCTGGATCTATGAAAAATATATACGTATATATAGTTATCGCAAATCCAAGAATGTGTGATTATCACGCAAAGGCACTAATTATCATAATATTTTTTATTTTTATTAAGCATGCGACTACCTGGAGTTGTTCTGCCACTAAAGTACACTGCCATGAGCCAGAAAGATAGCAACTCCACGCCATGGTATATTTCCTAAAGAAATAAGCACTGCAACACTCATCCTCAGCCTGACCACATCATACACACAGAAGTGCCACAACTCAGTCAGGGAAGTATCCTGCACACGAATCTTAATATGACACATATTGCAGCCAGAGAGTCACTCTGCATTGTGACAGCTAATTAACAGTATGTTAAATATAATAAGTTGGCATCTCTTCATGGCAGCTGTCAGACCTGTCAAAGTGGCCCTCGTGCCTTATGTTAGTGGAGGCAGCCCAGAGATTCAAAGTGTGCACACCTGGTAAAGGCCTGGACTGCAGGTCCACACCACAACAGAAGTCAAAATAAAAAAAAGGGACAAAACCCCAAAAGACCAAAAAGCGCAAAAAGTGGCACAAGCTGCATAGCGGTAAGTCCTAGCAATGTCAGTAAATGTTTGACAGCTGTCAAATAAGGGAACTTGTACTGCCATCAATAGTATAGCTGAAAAGATCTAGTAGACACATGGTGATGTGTCAATATTAATATATTGGTGACGTGACTGATTCCTGAATGAAAAGGGGGGGCCCTCGGCCCCCCCGCACGCATGGCGGCGCGGCGACCGCCTCACCCCTTCTCCCCTCGGGTCCTTCGACGGTGGGGGCGTGCCCTGGGGGCGCGGCCCACCGCCGATTGGCCGGCGCCCCTCCTGACCCGGAATCAATGGACTGGTTCCGGGTCGGGGGGGGGCGGGCGTGAGGAGGGGCCACCCGGCCCCTCGGGAATAAGAGGTAGGGAGCGCCCAGGAGACTCCCTTGTCCCTGGACGCTCCCTCGCTGAACGTTGTGCCCCGCGTTCGGGGCTTCTTTGTTTTCTAATTTTCCCGCTTTTATATTTCAGGTCGGCCAGCTTTCGTGGAGATCGACATCGGTCTGGGATCGGCTTGGGACGCGAGGCAGCCGTGTCGGAGACTTTCCCCTGTTGTTTTCTTGCAGGGTTACAGGGTTTCCGGGACGTGGATCTCGCGCCGGGGGACGGAGGCTGAAGCCGCTTGCTGATCGTCGGCGCCGGGGGACGGAGGCTGAAGCCGCTTGCTGATCGTCGGTTTGTTCCGCTTTTGGCGCCCGCGTCGCCAGTATTTCCGAGAGCGGGGAACAAGTGAGTGTTGGGAGAGCGGAGCGAGAGCAAGCGTGAGGCTCTGTCAGGTACCGGGTGCGGGCGGTTTGGGTAACGCGGTCTAAGGGGTTTGAGAACAGCGGCAAGGCTTTCTGAAACAAAGGTCGGCTACACCAGCCTGTGTTGGGGTGTATAATTCGGGTGCATTTAGGAATTTAGCGATTTAGACGCTCTACCCCGCCGCATTTGATCTTTACGCGGGTGCACGCTTGATTCTTTATTCTTGTCTCCACCCTAGACTCGGCAAGTTGTGGTTGTGCCGGTCTTTTACTCGAGCAGCAGGTAACGAGGCAGGGCCAACACGTGGAGGGGAGACCAGTGGAGGAACTGCGCAGTGGTTTATGAAAAAGCAAAAGCTTTCTATTGATCATATGATTTGATGCTTGTTGGATGGTAACTGTGGGTTACAAGGGGTGCATTGAATTTTGTAATTTGATGAGTTAGGTTTGGTGCACATTGTTGAGGGGAGGCCCACAGCGGGATGTTTCACTACTGAAAGGTATTAACTACTAAATGAATTGCTTTCAAGAGACAAACAAGGTGGCATTTTATTAAAAGTTTTCACTGTTGAAGTTTGGTGTTCTAAAACGTTTTTCTTGCTTTATTACACGGAATTAATACCTGTTTTCAATTCCAGGCAACCTTAACTACATTATTGGCACGTTTCACTCGCAGACAGGGCACACGACGTGGCGAAGGCTGTGATCGCAGATCATCACCGCCGGCGAGTGCACGGGACTGGTCGGTAAGAGGGGTACGGGGGGCTAGCATTCATTGCTCCAGGTGGCCGCCGGGTGGGTCTACATTAGGTTTACTCACCCCCTTACATAAGCGGACAAGCCGCTAGTGTTGCGGTCGCCGTTGCATGGTGCTGAAAGCCCCCTGGTGACCCTCCATCTGAAAGGTACACACAGTTGACGGTTGGGAACTAAAATAGGCAGCGGGTGTTTTGTGGGGTAAGCGTCATGCCAGGTCCAAGGGGTGGAAAAAGGGGGTCCAACATGGAGGCTATGATGCGGGCTATGATGCGGGAGATGAGCGACATTAAGCAACAGCTAGGCCAAATTAAGGAGCGGGAAGCTCGGTTGGAGGACAGTGAGGGCGAGGCACCGGGCCCGTCCGGGAGACCGATCCGCAAGAGGGTGGCACCATTGCCAAGAGGGGAATTTGTCACCCCGCAAGGGAAACCTAGGTCCAAGAGACCCAGGGAGGCGGTCCCCACACCAGGCCCAGTGGATCCGTTACCCGCCGCACCTCCCGCGGTGGTCCCACCCCCGCACGTGCCTACACCCATTGCCCCTGTGGTGCCGGTGCCGGCAGGTCAACCAGTAGACGCTGGGTCTGCTCCCGCACCAGTGCCCACAATCCCAGGTACAGGCGGGTCACACCCGGCGCCCGCCTTGCCAGCCATGCCAGGAACACTGGGCATAACCCCAGTGGTACCTGTTGTCCCGGGGGGTAACGTAGATTCAATGCCACCCGAATTGTTATCTCAGTTAACGGCTATGATGCCATGGCTCCAAAAAGGGGGAGCCTTCCCGAATTCTGCAGATTATGCGGCAGAGGCGGCAAGGTTCGTAGACAAAATCAGGTCGGTACCGGTCCCCGACAATGTTGCATTGCCGATTTCTTCTCCCCTTGCAGGTCCAAGTGTTCCCCAGCTGGACGGAGTACAAGGGCAGCCGCCCCCGGTGCCCGCACTTGGTAAGGAAGTGGCATTGCCGCTCTTGGGGGACGGTGTAGTACCTTCCAGGAGCGAAAATCTAGCTCAACATGTGTCTTTAGCTGTGAAAGAAATGATTTGGGCTGATAAATACGTGTACATTTATTCTTTATTGTTGGATAATAGGGAAATGGAGCAGGCAAAAGCACTGAAGGAGTGGATGCTCCCAAGTGAATGGAGGGCCCAATGTACTAGATTCAGGGTTGAGGAAAATCTCAATAATTGGATGCAAGCATGGGCTGTTTTCACTGCAGTTAAGGCTGAGCGTCCTCCAGATCTGCAGGCTGCATTGGCTTGCTACTCGAGCAGGATTGTGGGGTGGAGTCAACAGTATTCTGGGGAAGCATGGAAGGGTTATGATGTCAACTTTAGGAAGGCATTGGAATTCAATAGATCATTGCCCTGGGACTCTGTAGATTCCTTGGCTTGGCACAAACAGTTCTCTGACACGGCACCTCCCCCTCAGTTCGGTGCGGGCAAGGTGTTCCCTAGACCGCAGCAGCCCTTTCGGCCCCCCCAAACGAGTGAAATACCTGGGAAATTTAGGGCAGGTGGGCCGGAGAAGAAAGGGGTGTGCTGGGATTTTAATAAGCGTACCTGCACAAGGGCCGCGTGTAAGTTTAGGCATGCATGTGCCTCTTGTGGGCACCCCTCTCACCCAGAATCTACCTGTAGGTCCAAGCAAGGTAACACGGGACAGAGGGGTAGGGGAAGGCCACTATAAGTCAGACAGGGCACGCCCCCCCACTCCAGTGGATGTGGTGGCAATGATTCCATTGTTGAACAGATACCCGGACCACAAAGCGGCCACCCTACTCCAGGAAGGTTTTTCTGAAGGTTTTAGGATCCCGGCCGAGGGATACACAGGCAGTGCGCACTGTAGAAATCAATTATCAGTCACACACAATCCGGCTGTTGTGGCCGCCAAAATTGACAAGGAGCTTTCCTTAGGCAGGATATCTGGCCCTTTTTCTACAGTACCAGTACACAATTTTGTGTGTTCCCCACTGGGAGTTGTCCCCAAGAAAGAGAAGGGGCAATTCAGATTGATTCATAACCTATCAGCGCCAAAGGGGGCCTCACTGAATGATGCCATTGACGAAGGTATCTGTAGTGTCAAGTACGCCTCTTTTGATCAGGCTGTGACCTTATTACAGGCCACTGGACCCGGGGCGCTGATGGCGAAATCAGACATAGAGTCCGCCATCCGCCTCCTCCCAGTCCACCCGGCGGATCAACATCTTTTAGGTTTCACCTTTAGGGATAGGTTCTACATGGACAAATGCATGCCTATGGGTTGTTCTATTTCTTGCGCCTACTTTGAGATGTTTAGTTCATTTCTAGAATGGGCCATGAGACAGGTGACAGGCCATCGAAGGGTCATGCATTACTTAGATGATTTCCTCTTCCTCGGTACAGCGGGTTCTCAGGAGTGCGCACTAGCATTGCAGGAATTTTGCGTGCTCATGCGGGCTTTTGGGGTCCCGCTTGCGCCTGGGAAGACGGTGGGCCCGACCACCTGCTTGGAATTTCTGGGCATCGAGATTGACTCAATGGAGAAATGTTTCAGACTACCTAAGGATAAGGTGTGCAAATTCAAGACGTCGCTACAGTTATGCCTCCGGAAGGAGAAGGTCACTTTGCAGCAATTACAGGAGGTCGTAGGGCAACTGAATTTCGCACTAAGAATCATCCCAATGGCGCGCCCCTTCTCTCGCTCCATCGCGCACGCGATGAAGGGGCTGAGGGAAAAGCACCACCGCACGCGCCTATCGTCTGAAATTCGCCAGGATATGCTTATTTGGATGGCATTCCTGGAGGATTTTAACGGTAGGGTGGTCTGGCCCGGCCCGCTCACTACATCAGCGGAGTTAGGACTATGGACTGATGCGGCCGGTAGTGTGGGCTTTGGTGCCATCCTAGGGAATAGGTGGGTCGCTCAACAATGGCCAGAAGAATGGAACACATGGGGTTTGCTCGGCAACATTGGCTTCCTGGAACTTTTTCCAATATGGGTGGCACTGATGGTCTGGCCCGAACACCTATGTAATCAATCAGTGGTGTTTTGGTCAGATAACATGACGGTGGTGGAATGTATCAATCAGCAGGGGGCGCGGTGTCCTTTCATACTTCGCCTGATCAAAGAGATTGTTCTGCGGTGCCTTAAACTGAATACTAATTTTAGAGCCAAACATGTCCCTGGTGTTTTAAACAATGCTGCTGACTCCCTTTCTCGCTTCAAAATGCAGGTTTTCAGGGAACATCTCCCCACAGCAGACCCCTCGCCAGCACACTTCCCAGCGGTACTTTGGCAGATTGGTGCCCCAGATTACAAGACCTCGTGGTCGCTAGCTTAGCCCCCAGGACCAAGACGGCGTATGAAGGGGCGTTTCTGTCTTATTGTTCTTTCTTGGGGCCGCAGTGGGAAGTGCTTTGGGCGAAGGAGGATGGGTTTGCAGCCTACTTAGAATGGATGCACAAAGAGGGGCGCTCAGTGGCAGCGGCAACCAGACATAGGGCAGCTGTGTCATTCTTCGCGCAAGCTAGGGGCTTTCGGGATCCCACCAATACCTTTATGATACGCAAGGCTTTAAGGGGATGGCGCCGTATTCAGGGACACCAGAAGGATAAGAGGAAGCCCATGGGGTTGGCCCGGCTAACAGCCTTACTGGGCACGCTGGAGATTGTTTGTAACTCGGAGTGGGAAGTGCTTCTTTTTAGGGCGGCATTCTCCCTGGCATTTTGTGGGGCACTGAGAATTAGTGAACTTGTGGCAGGATCTAAAGCTGACATACTTGGTGGCTTGCAGAAGGCTGGGGTGACGATAAGGGGTGACACCATGTGGGTAATTATCCAGAAATCAAAGACCGATCAAGAAGCTAGGGGTCACACCATAGTTCTGCAACGGGCCCCCGCCAACCCGTGCTGCCCGGTGAGGCACGTGGAGTCACTCATGGGACTAGTGGTCGGTTCAGCACGCAGGGCGTTGCTCTGTCACGCCGACGGGAGCCCCTTGACCAGGTATCAATTCAGGAGGGTGTTCGAAATAGGGGTCACAAAAGCTGGTCTTGATCCTAGAGATTTTGGGTCTCATTCCTTCAGGATTGGGGCAGCAACTGAGGCGGTGGCGGGGGGCCTCCCAGTGGAAAGAGTGAAGACAATTGGGAGGTGGTCGTCAGACTGCTATAAACGTTATGTTCGGATTGACATGCTATGATTACCTGTCACTCACGCTTGGTCTCTTTTCCGCTCTCTTACAGTTTCTCAGACCTGTTACGCAGGGGAGGAATTTGTCGTCGGGCATCGCCAATATTCATCAGCACGGAGCGGCGACCAGGAAACAACTAAGAACAATGTCTGGATTGTTGGTCATTCATATGTGAAGCGAGCGGAATGTGTCTTCCTGTCAGGTGACAAGAAGGAAAGGGCGGCGCAACTAGGCTTGAATATCACGTTCTTTGGCAGAGGAGGGTTGTGTCTTCACGAGTTTAGGGGATTCTTCCAAGGGCTGTTAGCGCGCCGGCGGGCTCCACCGTCAGTGGTGATACTTCACCTTGGGGAGAACGATTTGGCAACACTGGGCAGGCGCATCTTGATTGAGGAGATTATCTCGACAGCGGGTTGGATAGCTAGGACCTGCCCCGGGTGCACACTAGTATGGTCACAACTAATACCTCGGCTTCAGTGGCGGGGGGGCGATTCAGTCAGGGCGTTGAATCACTCGGTAAAGAGGATCAACACACGGTTGGATAGGTTGTTCCGAACCCCCTTGTTACAGTCGATACCTCATGGGTGCATCTGGGGTCAAAAGTTTTACTTGAAGGACGGGGTTCACCTAACAGAAGAGGGTAATGTCCTATGGGCTGACAATATCTGGGCTTGGCTAGAGGGCTGGGGTAGGAGGATGTGTCCTTAGATAAGGGCTAGAGGGGGAGGCCAGATCGTCGGTTAACAATACTGGCCTGTGGCGGTAAGGTCATTATCGGTGAGCACATATTTGAGGTCTGAGGGGGCGGGCATCATCCTATGGAGGTTCCCGCCCAGGGGGAGGAGCCTGCGGGCCACTCCCAGTACTCCAGGGGCAAGGTAATATGCAAAGGAGCGCGGGTAGGAGTAGTTCACGCTTTCCTTAGGCTGGTAGCCACCCCGCGCGCGTGGACTCATGACGCCACCGGCGCAGAGTAAGGGCCCTCCTTTAGTGGGTAAATGGAGTTTGGGGCGTAGACCGGGCAATTCCCGGGGTAACACTGCGCATGCGCACTTCTAAGGGGAAGGCGCCGCTTGTAGGACCTGACACCGGTAGTGACCCTGCCATATGGCCAGAAATGTACAAAAATCAAGATAGGATGTTTAGTTAAGCTAGGAACAACTTGTATTAGAGTTTTGTTAAGGTCAGGCTCTCAAACTTGTTGATAACGATTGTATAACTGAATGTCCTGCTGATTTTTGTATTTCATTGTTGATTATGCAATTAAAACCCTTTTTTAATTTCATACTTTAATAAATACGGCCGGGCGACTAGCGCCCGCCTTCCAAAGAGTAAACACGTCTCGTGTCCACGTTCCTTGGTGTTGGGTGCCGGATTGGGGGGGGGCGGCAGCTAGTCGCTGACCATGTGAAAAGGGGGGGCCCTCGGCCCCCCCGCACGCATGGCGGCGCGGCGACCGCCTCACCCCTTCTCCCCTCGGGTCCTTCGACGGTGGGGGCGTGCCCTGGGGGCGCGGCCCACCGCCGATTGGCCGGCGCCCCTCCTGACCCGGAATCAATGGACTGGTTCCGGGTCGGGGGGGGCGGGCGTGAGGAGGGGCCACCCGGCCCCTCGGGAATAAGAGGTAGGGAGCGCCCAGGAGACTCCCTTGTCCCTGGACGCTCCCTCGCTGAACGTTGTGCCCCGCGTTCGGGGCTTCTTTGTTTCCCACCCACCATCCCTTGGTACAAAGTTTAAGCAGCGTTATGTCCGGTCTAATGGTAAGTTTCATAGGTATAGACCGCGGGAGAGAGTAGGTTGTTGTGGTATTTTGTGATCTGTTGTCAGGACTTTTTTCCCTTTGTAGAAAATGATGTGCGAAGTGAACTATATTTGAAGATGTGTGTCTTTAGGCCTTTTTTCCTTTGTAGATATACGTAGTTATTGTGATTATGAGCAACATGCGTGAACCGAATTGTAATTTTATGCCATGTGTCGTTAGGCCTTTTTTCCCTTTTAGCTATGCGTGAATACTGTTCTTTATTAGGCAGTGTAGTTGTCCTTTAGACTTTTTTCCATAGGTCGTCGTATTTATTAGGTATGGGGCATGCGGTAAGGTCATTATCGGTGAGCACATATTTGAGGTCTGAGGGGGCGGGCATCATCCTATGGAGGTTCCCGCCCAGGGGGAGGAGCCTGCGGGCCACTCCCAGTACTCCAGGGGCAAGGTAATATGCAAAGGAGCGCGGGTAGGAGTAGTTCACGCTTTCCTTAGGCTGGTAGCCACCCCGCGCGCGTGGACTCATGACGCCACCGGCGCAGAGTAAGGGCCCTCCTTTAGTGGGTAAATGGAGTTTGGGGCGTAGACCGGGCAATTCCCGGGGTAACACTGCGCATGCGCACTTCTAAGGGGAAGGCGCCGCTTGTAGGACCTGACACCGGTAGTGACCCTGCCATATGGCCAGAAATGTACAAAAATCAAGATAGGATGTTTAGTTAAGCTAGGAACAACTTGTATTAGAGTTTTGTTAAGGTCAGGCTCTCAAACTTGTTGATAACGATTGTATAACTGAATGTCCTGCTGATTTTTGTATTTCATTGTTGATTATGCAATTAAAACCCTTTTTTAATTTCATACTTTAATAAATACGGCCGGGCGACTAGCGCCCGCCTTCCAAAGAGTAAACACGTCTCGTGTCCACGTTCCTTGGTGTTGGGTGCCGGATTGGGGGGGGGGCGGCAGCTAGTCGCTGACCATGTGCCGAAGTGTCAACCCGTCACAGAATCACCGCACGTCACGTAGGCCTCGACTTTATCAAATCTTCTTCTCCATGGATTATCACTTAAACTAATTAATCTGTAAACGAGGCGCAGTTCACACGGTGCACTATTGTTACATTTTGGGTGAATTGAAAATAAAGATTACATGAAATAGGATTTACTCAAGTGCAATAAAATAAAAAATATGAAACAATTGCGTATGAAAAACACGTTTTAGAAAGGGGGCATTGTGCAAGCAAAATTCCAAACTAAATCAATGTTACAGGGGAAATGGTTGCTTTGTGCTTCTCCCGCCAAATGTACACTATGGGGATGGATGGATAGAAGAGAAAATACTGAGTAGCTCTTCAATTTATTTATATTTAATCTAAAAACATAGACGAATTCTAAACATGTAAATTACAATGTAATCTTAACATCCACTACGACATTAGTCACTTTTAAATATTTAGTACCAAAAGTAAAAAAAAATGAAAACCATATTTACCTTTTGACATAGCAACTTGCCCTCCTGAAATCGAAGTGTTTTAGAGATGAAAGGAGGAACTCTTATAATATCCTCCACTTATTTCCAAGTTTACTCAACGTTATACTTCATTTAGCGAGAAATTGATTCCGTTTTTTATTAATTTGGTTGCTGGTATACTCCTGCCCTAGGCCTTAAATTGAGATCTTCTCGTGTTTATGCATTTCATATCCCTTTCATGTGATAGATTTGCTCAGTGAGTTGAACGTGTCATGAGAAGCTGTGCTTGTTATCTGAAGAATGTAGTTGGGAGAATGAGCTGATATTAAGGCGCTTATTAATAAGTGCCTTGCGCCACCAGTGCGTCACTTTTTGTGACGCTCCGGTGGCGCTGGACCCTGCTCCATATTTACCAGGCAGCACTAAGCCATTTTTTTTGGTTTAATGCTACTTTGTAAATTGTTCCCTTTAACGCATTTTTCTGCATTAAAGGGGCTTGCAATGAGTGTTGCTGGGGGCGTTCCAGCAACATACATGGCTTTTTGACACTGCCCCAGATTTCTGAGAAATTGTAACTCTGAGGCAAAATCAAAAAGGTACATCTCCCCAGGGGCGGCATATGGGAGGCACAACAAGGAGAAACATATTTATTTCTCCTCGTGTTTCCTTTTTCTATGTGTGCTGCGTTCTGCAGCACACACAGAAAGAACAAAAAGACTCTTGTGATTGTTATTGTGCAGGAAGGTTTCGTTACATGCACAAGATAATCATACCGCATCACAGGCACAATTGCACAGTGGTGCAAAGGTGACTGCATATGTGATTGGCAGCCCATTGTGTGCCAGAGCAGGGGAAAAGGATAGGAATGTGCTGTTTCTGAGCGATACATCCCATTCCTGCCCTTTTCTTTTGCCATAGGGCAGCACAGCAGGAAGTCCTGATGCGCTGCCTATGGCTAAAACTCATAAATGAGGCCCTCAATTTTAGGAAATTAATTTTGTATTTTACATGCCTCTATGTGACAGCTAAAACCTTCAACTTAGACCCTTTGTTAGCTAGAGCAGTCTTACAGGGACTTCTGACAAATATCCTCATGAGTCACAAATCCCATTCCTTTGCTTTTCAGGTGCTCAAACCACCACTGAAACACAATTTAGAAATTGTAGACTAGGTTTGGGTGAAATTTAAATGACACCAGTGTAATTCACCTAATTTTGCGAATTTTGGGTTACGTTTGTTATGTGACATATCTGAAAATACACCATTATGCCAAGTGGCATTTGTGTTTTTTACACTATTCTTTTAGTGCAAAATGTATCATCGTGGCACTTTGACCAAAAACATAGCACTAAATGATGGATTTGCTTTCTGCATAAATTTGTGAATTTCATATTATCTCCCCAAAATTTCATTTAATTATATGAAAATAAATGGCACGAATTTCGCACACATTTAATCTTGACCCGATTTAAGGTGTAAGGTCCAGTACCATTTTTGGTAGCACTTAATGCACAGCAGGAGAGCCATGACCTCAAAAAACCGCAATGAATGCTATTTACTCTTCCCGCTTAGGACGTGTCACTCAAGAGCATGCATGCGCATATCTCCCTTATCCCATTCTGACACCTTTGCACTTCAACATTTAACACAGATCTTACAGTTGAAGTTATCCACTGAAGCAGAGAGATGAGGTCTGAGCAGACATACACTTAGGGGGTCTATTAGGATGGCGGGCGGACTCCAGTCCGCCCACCACCCTAGCGGTGCTGGGACCGGCCACCAATGGTGCAGCGGTCCCGCACCGCCAATTAGGGTGCGACCGCCACCATGGCGGTCTCATCCTGTATATTTTACATTGTGGAGGGGCGGGGCTGTAGTAGCACCCGCCACAATGCTAAAGGGCATGTTGTGCATTTGCATGCACAACATGACAGGCACCGCGTGGTGCCTGCCACCTTGTGCATGCAAATGGTACCCCCAAGTGCAATCACCCACTCCCCCAACCCCCTGGGGCCCGCAACGGGCCCCAAAGGCATTCTCTGCATGCCTTTCCATGGTGGAGTCTCCACCATGGGAAGGCATGAGACCGCCATCATCGTTAAATGGATGGCGGTGCCTTCACCGCCACCATATTGCAGGTCTTTTCTGCCCGGTAGGCAATTGCCTACCGGCGGAAAACTGGTGGATGGTCTTTCCCTCCGCCTGGATCCCCATCGTAATATGGTGGGGGAAATGTTAGGCGGGCGGACAGAAATGTCGGGTGGATTGCCACCGCCAACAGGAAATCAGCCTGTTTGCAACCGCAAAATAGGTCAGGCCCATGTACAAACCCTACTTTGCAATTTGCAAAATAGGGTTTGTGACTAGCTATTAGGAAGGGGCGTGCCAAGGGCGTCCTATCCTAATAACGACTCCCTATGGTATGTACCATTGTTTTGCGACCGCAATTGCAGTCAAAAAACACTTACAGTTTACACTTGCAAATGGGAAGGGGCCCCCAGGGGACCCCTTCCCCTTTGTGACTGGCATTACAAATATTTTTTAAGAGCAGGCAGTGGTCCCACGACCACTACCTACTCTTAAAAAATGAAGCAGAAACGTTTCATTTTTCTTTTTTTAAATGCATCCTATTTTCCCTGAACTGCATTTAAAAAAAGAACTGCTTTATTATTTAAAAAGCAGTCACAGACATGGTGGTCTTCTGACCCCAGCAGGTCACCATCCCTGGGAGTGCTAGCCATTCCTATATGGGGTCGCAAATAGCACCTGCCTCAAGAATATTAATGAGGCAGGCAATTTGCGATCCCATTAGGAATCACAAACAATGTCTGAGACACTGTAATACATTCCTATTTGCGAGTCGCAAAACAATGCAAGGTGCGACTCGCAAATTGTTAGGGTCGTACATCTGCCCCTAACTTCTTTGCACAACTAAGCGGATTTAAATAAAATTCCTACATTTCAGGAATTTGTAAAGTTGTAAAGCTAAGACCCTAGACATCTTTCAAACTTAGGCTATTTCCTGCATATACATTTCATTAAGGAAAAACAGAAGAAATGAAAAACAATAGTTAAAACAAGCATTTACAATGCAATAGGTCTCGCATTAGGAAAGTTTGAGCTAATGGTATTGTAAATGACAATTTTTTTATTTATGTGTTGTTTTTGAAAATAGCTAAATTAATAGCTTTGTCATTTACAATGCCAATAGTTTTAACTTTCGCAAATGTGACACCTATAGCATTTGTACTGCAATATGTGTTGTATTTACGTGACTTAGATGTATTGATATTACAAATAACAATGGCTTTTAATTTGTTTAAATAATTAATACTTAAATAAAAGTTATTGTAATTTATAATGGCAATAGCTTAAACTTTTGTAAATGACTTTTGTGAAGATTATGTTCAGTGTACTTTATTGTGACGAAAATCCAAGAACAGAAGTGAATTAGTAACTTTTTTTGTGACATTTGTAATAAAGCTTCAAACATTGAGATAACATATTTGAACCAGTTGTTGTTGAATGGTTGCACAGATTGCTGCTGTGGTGGTGCTGAGTGATGTTGTGGTGGCGACGAGTGATCCGTTGGCGTTCAGTGATGGTGTGGTGGCGCATAGTGATGTTGTGGTGCCCCTGAGGGAAGCTGTGGTGGTGCTGAGTGATGCTGTGGTAGTGCGATAGATGGATAGAGTGAGTGCGATAGATAGATAGAGGGAGGGCGATAGATAGATAGAGGGAAGGCGATAGATAGATAGAGTGAGGGCGATAGATAGATAGATAGATGGCAATAGATAGGTAGATAGATAGATAGAGTGAGGGTGAAGGAGTGAGGGCGATAGATAGATAGAGTGAGGGCGATAGATAGAGTGAGGGCGATCGATAGATAGAGTGAGGGCGATAGATAGATAGAGTGAGGGCGATAGATAGAGTGAGGGCGATAGATAGATAGATAGAGTGAGGGCGATAGATAGAGTGAGGGCGATAGATAGAGTGAGGGCGATAGATAGATAGATAGAGTGAGGTCGATAGATAGATAGACTGAGGGCGATAGATAAATAGATAGATAGAGGGCGATAGATAGAGGGAGGGCGATAGATAGAGTGAGGTCGATAGATAGATAGAGTGAGGTCGATAGATAGATAGAGTGAGGGCGATAGATAGATAGATAGATAGATAGATAGATAGATAGATAGATAGATAGATAGATAGATAGATAGATAGATAGATAGATTGATAGATAGATAGATAGATAGATAGATAGATAGATAGATAGATAGATAGATAGATAGATAGATAGATAGATAGATAGATAGATAGATAGATAGATAGATAGATAGATAGATAGATAGATAGATAGATAGATAGATAGATAGATAGATAGATAGATAGATAGATAGATAGATAGATAGATAGATAGATAGATAGATAGATAGATAGATAGATAGATCGAGGGCGATAGATAGAGGGCGATAGATAGAGGGAGGGCGATAGATAGAGTGAGGTTGATAGATAGATAGAGTGAGGGCGATAGATAGATAGATAGATAGATAGATAGATAGATAGATAGATAGATAGATAGATAGATAGATAGATAGATCGAGGGCGATAGATAGAGGGCGATAGATAGAGGGAGGGCGATAGATAGATAGAGGGAGTCTGAGTCAGCGAGTCTGTGTCAGCGAGTCTGTGTCAGCGAGTGTGTGTCAGCGAGTCTGTGTCAGTGAGTCTGTGAGTCTGAGTCAGTGAGTCTGAGTCAGTGAGTCTGAGTCAGTGAGTCTGTGTCAGTGAGTCTGTGTCAGTGAGTCTGAGTCAGTGAGTCTGAGTCAGTGAGTCGAAGTCAGTGAGTCGAAGTCAGATAGTCTGAGTCAGTGAGTGTCAGTGTCAGTGAGTCAGTGTCATTTACAAAATTTTAAAGACACGTGTACCACAAGTTTTTTTTATAATATGTGCAGCTCACTAATATAAAAGTAATAATATATTTAAAAAAATTTGAAGGTGGTTGACAAAGACTTGTCTGAATTGGATCTAATAACCTACAGCAAACAAACTTTAAAAAAATGTGAATTTCTGCTCAAGAAATCTTGATAAATAAATGCTTTTCATCACTTTCGAAAATGAATGCCATTTCAGCTAATATAAAATTAAGGCGCACTGCATGGCAGGGTCGATAGCCGACGTGTAGGCGTTAGCTGACAGCAGAAGCGGCACAATAACTGCTTTACATAATAATGCAAATGTAAACTGATAAAGGCACGAGCTCCGAGAGGTCGCAATTAAAGGTCAAAGTGCCATTTGCAACCCGATTGGGTTTTGGTTGGAAAAGAGACAGAGAACGGGCGAGGATATTAGGTAACTGTCTCATTTGCATTGACGCCTCTGCTGTCTATTGCCGTCTTGACAGTGACGTGTCCTATGAGTCACAGCTGGAGTGGCGGCACATTACGTGTTATGGCAGCTGACGTGAACGTTCTACCTTAGAACACTGATAGGTAATTCCCATTTAAATAACCAACTTGAATACAGCATATCAAGTTCAGTGGAGGGCAAAGAATACATTTAAAATGAAAGAGTGAATGATGATAAAAGGAGTATCCACTCGTATACTGCCAGCCAATTCCCTTCGCTGACCCGGTGCGCATGCGCATGGCAACGTTGTTATTCAATTCAGATCAAAGTACCATGCAGGGCTTTTAGCAGCATATGGTCCTCGTCAGTCATACACGAGCAGAACAAGCATTGGCGAAGCCAAAAGATCCTGCCAGTGCAAGATCTACTGCCTTTGTCAATGTTATTTCAGCCATGTTGTACATCAGCGCGGATGCAGTGCAGCTAGGCTGAAAGCTCTTTTTAATTTCAGCCAAGCTGCACTGCATTTGCGCTGCTGTAGAACATCTTTTACATAAATAAATGTAAAAAAAAACACAAACACTTAAAGGACAGTCACCCAAAAACCACAATGCAGGGACAGCGTAGTGCGGGCGGGAGGAGAGGGGGGCGGAATGTTAAAAAACAACAATGCACGGACAGTGGAGTGTGGGTGGAGGGAGAGGGGGGCGGAATGCATGGACAGCGGAGTAGGGGGGGGGGAAGCGCCGGAATGGCACAGACATCAAATAAGCTGTTAAACTGTATGTATTTGCAAGTACCTCGAGTTGTGTAAGCACATGCTTGTGTAGAACATGGTTTAAATAAATAAATGTTCAGAAAAAACACAAACACTTAAAGGACAGTCACCCAAAAACCACAATGCAGGGACAGCGTAGTGCGGGCGGGAGGAGAGGGGGGCGGAATGTTAAAAAACAACAATGCACGGACAGTGGAGTGTGGGTGGAGGGAGAGGGGGGCGGAATGCATGGACAGCGGAGTAGGGCTGGGGGGAAGCGCCGGAATGGCACAGACATCAAATAAGCTGTGGAACTGTATGTATTTGCAAGTACCTCGAGTTGTGTAAGCACATGCTTGTGTAGAACATGGTTTAAATAAATAAATGTTCAGAAAAAACACAAACACTTAAAGGACACTCACCCAAAAACTGCGATGCAGGCACAGCGTAGTGCGGACTGGAGGAGAGGGGGGCGAAATGTTAAACAAGGACAGGGTGAAGGGTGGTCCGAGTGGGAAAGCACACAGAGAAACGATCGGAGGAGAAAGCAGTAACGTTACAAAAAAAACAAGGAGAAACACGAGAGACGGCCTGCGGACGTCAAAGTGAAAGTGGGGGAGGAGAAATGCGACACGGCGGGAGGGGGCGGAGCGGGGAGAGCGGCATGAGGGTGTGAAGCAGCAGGGGCCTTTGAAGTGCTTCACTTCAAAGGTGTGGGAGGAGTGCTGCTGGTGATTGACTGGCGATTTGATGATGTGCACGCGCATTTTAGGTCAATGCGCTTGCGCATTGACCTAAAAGCGCACGGGCACAGCATCAAATCGCCAGTGGATTCGCCAGTTAGGTAAACACTCGATAAGCCCCTATATATCGAGCTCCCGCTCAATGCGCATGCGCATTGAGATAGGTCGCTTGACCTAAAAAGGAACATATATTTTCTTAAGATATGCAAGGTGGTATGTTGGGTACCCATAGAACTCCGAGAAGAAAGCGCTCCAACATCTGGTCACCGTTCATTCCAAGATCTCCTGCGTCTGCACCAGAGAACACGTGTCCTGATGATCAAACGCACGGACACGGAAATGCCCCATGCGTCAAAGTGGCGCGCGCAACGGAATGCAGGGCACAAAGCCTGCGCACCTGTGTCTTCCTCCTGCGGCTAATTGTGCATGGCACTTCAATCACATTAACACGCATTAGCCTGCACCGCCTCCCATGATCAGGGAATCCTTCGCTTCATCATTCAAAGGCCTCTGGAGGGGAAGGGAAATGAGTGAGAGAAATTGATCCGACCGAGCTTCATTACTTGGCCCTTTTGTTAGCAAAGGCTTCAGTGAGGAAGCTCATTAGCTGTTTAAATGCCTCTCGTGTTGTATTATGCACACAGCAAGGGGATGAAAGCTGGACAGACTGACCATCGCAGCAATCATTTGGAGTAAAGGAATCGATTCAGAGGCATATGAGACGAGGGTACTTGGGACATACCCGGACACGTTCTGTTATAGATTTTGGTCTGCGAATCCCTAAAAAAGAGCCATTCATTTACTAATTGGACGGGGCACTGAATTTGCATGTCTGGATGCGAATAGCATGGTGCTAGAATATTACAGCCGAAATATGTCTAACAAAAATGGTGTTTCCAAAATATCTTTACAAATATATTGCTCTATTGCAGTTAATAATAGAAAATCTAGAGCCAAAGGAAGAATAATAGTTAAACAATACTTAGGCAGGGCCACATTAAATATGTCAGACAACATTTTTTTATCAGTATTCTGACATAAACCATCTGGGTGATATCCATTTGTTATTTCCTACACCAGAGATCTTTACCTACCTATCCCAATGTCAATTTTGTCACCAACATCTCTAGTGCGAACAAGGCGACTCACTGCAATGGAGTGGAGAGGTCCTCCCTGCACGACAGTGTGCTCATAGGGTGACACCAGGTAGCTGCTTTATACCAACGGACCTTAAAGCAGCTGCTGTCTCCTATAAGTGCAATATCTTCAACTCGTTTAGGAGCAACAAAAAGACTGGTGATAAATGCTGCTAAGGCAAACAGAAACAGATCAGGCAGCATTTGCAAAACACAAGACGAAAAGATAAAACAAATATGGCACAAGCAAGTACCAAGAGTACTCACAGCAAGGGAACATGACTTCTAGGGTTGAACTTAGATCTAGAACAAAGAGTGAAGGTTTAAAGTGGCCTTAGTGTGGCCAGAGTCTGGCTAGTCATGATGGTACCAAATTTGTGAATTCGGAACAGAGGGGTACAGATGACACAGTGTGGAATCATACCCAGTGGACAGGATGTTTGGGTCTTTTAGTGACTAAGGGACTTATGTATGAACACATTTTCCCATAGACATAGAATGCGTAAAACCCTTTGATACATCTGGCCCTAAATCTCTGTGGTGCATGCGAAAGCTGTGCAGCCTGGAAGGACCCATGACTCACTGTGTCTGTAGGGTCTCTTACCTGGAATGGACAAACAGTCTGGACTCTGTAGCCCCTATATGAGTGTTATAACAGACTTACAGGTTAGCCCAAGAGCACACATAGAACACAACATGATGTACTGCTCAGATGGTGGTTGAGAAAGATGATTTTGATTTCTGAAATATATGCGGCTAACTTTATGAACATTTGTGCACTCAAACATAAACACTGTGCTTTGTAGAACTGTATTTTTATTTGCTTGACTAAACAAGGCCTTAACTAGGCATAACCTTCATCGTAAATTCCAATGCAGCTAAGGTGTGTGTTTTTATTTCTCCTCACATCACACGTAATGAAATGTGCACTATTGAATATATTGTATTGACATGCTGTTTATGTAAAGTTGTGGAGAAGGCAATTTGTAACATTCAAGTCTCTTGTATAGCTGTCATTGTTTTGAGTATAACTAGATTTGCACTGACATATTTGTTGACAATAATTCAAAAGGGGTTGTATTAAGATTCATTTAGGGGATGGTGTTAGGAGGGTGTTAGATGATGCTGGAAGATGTTGCACTACATTTTGTATTCTGATTTGTCAATCTGTGAAATGACTCAATCAGCTTAAGCTGACAATGCGATTTCAACTGAACATTTTGTTCTATAAGGGCTCCTTTTTGAAGGTGAGCCAGAGTCTGGTTTCCCCCAACTTAGAGAACAGAGCCTTGTCGGTCTGAATCTTGCTTAGGACTTAGAATTGTTTTCTCTGAGACTTGATTTCATGCCAGATTCTTTGCTGCATTTGAATGAGCCTTATGCTAATTCCCATATTGATTTACTATGCAATTGGACTAACAATTATTTTTGCCTTCTGTATTGTACTTGAACAACTACTTACCTTCATGGTTACTAACTTTACTGCTCTTGTGCCTTTTTGAGTCTTAGGTCTTATTTGATACTACCTATTTTCCTGATAAATTTGATTCTGTTAGTGCCACATTATCTCTTCTTTTCTTAAGGGTAACACTAAACCCAATCCTGCGAAGACAATTGATCTATTATCTATTCTATCATGATTATCAAATATAATATGAACAGTTTTGGGAGAGAATGTAAATAACAGGTCACAGATCACATGAAAGATTAGATAAAATCCCTAGCCTGGATTTATGTCTAAATTCTTGTTCAGATTGGATTATTTGCAGTGTTACGGTGTTCCTGAGCTGTTAGTGAGTATCAAGCATGCAGATGCATTGTGATGGACTGCAGCTTGTTCTAGTGTATTATGGCACTTGTAGTTGAATGCATGCAGAATTTAATAGTGTCTTGAAATATAGTGAGTGCAACATTTGTGGCTATGTGTTTTGAATTGTGGTCTATTAGGAGTCTTAGGGCTTGTGATTTTGATGACTATGCCATATTTCTGAGGCTAAATCAGTGATGCACATTTTGGGTGTCTTTGTTAATTGTAATGAAATCTCAGTGTCTAGATGAGTCGAAAAATATTGAATTATTGTGAATCTTGTTGAGTTCTCATTTCATTGGTTAGTAAACAGATCAGTCAAGATCCAATATCTCAAGATATATTGTTTTGGTTGAACCTGTATGCCAAGGTGGGTTGTGTATTGTAAGGTGTCACATACTCACCAAAATAGGAACTTTTCTGAACCACTAAATCCTTTTTTTTCACTCCCGAAAGTCTTTTTTTGTCACAATAAAATTGCATATATAGATTTACACTTATTTTTCACTTTCCAAACATATATCTGTGTTTCAAACATTTTAATTTCTTGACTTTCTCTTATGCATCTAAAACAAATTGTTAAGAAAGGTGTCCTGGCAAACATGCAAGCAATAATAAAATGGATGCTAGATCTCTTTTCTGCTGCTGCTTTCAGATATCGCCCTCTAATTTCTCTTTCCAATTTGCTAGGAATTTTGAGAACCCATTAATCAATCTTTTTATTTGAAGTTCTAGGTAAGATACCAAGCACAAGTAAAGGCTACTCTAAAACCTATATAGACTTCTTTTCCTGTGCGCTATTTCCCTGGATCTCTCCAGGCACCATCCAGAAAGTTTATCAAGTGGGTTTCACTTTTTCTGACTGTTCCAGACAAACAGTTTTATTGGGCGTCCTCTGTTTATTTATTTTGTTAAATATTTTTATTGAGTTTTTAACCCATTTTATCTAAGGTAATACATACAAAACAAAAACATAAGGTTATGGTACATTACAAACACATTGATAAATATTGATAGATATTGATCCAGACAACACAGTTTAAAAAATAAAGAAAAAGATTAGACAGCATAAAAGACGCAAAGCTGCCACGCGTTCATTGGGCAGGGCTACCCAAACAATAACGTATTTATAGAAGCATTTCCTTGATCAACATATTTATACCCCCACAGCTGAGTTAACCAAACCATCACCTATGAACATTGCCTACAACTTAAAAATAAACTAATCCGAGCCAGGGATCTCCATTTAGAACCCTACAAACCAAACCATGTTTATAGGATCCACTCTGTCATTGGAGACCAAATGTTAGCACCCATGGTTCTTTTCCTTCTCCCTTTGGTCTTATAGATGGATAGTTCAAAATTGTACATGGCTAAAATTCTGGAGCGCCAGTTAATAAAGGTGGGGGGATCAGAGCTAATCCATTCATTGGTGATACAAGCCCGAACCACCGCCATAGTAATGAATAGAAGAGCAATTGTAGCTTCCGATCTTAGATTGGCCACCCTATCGGACCCCACACCGATAATCACTAATTCTCCCTTGATTGTAGTGGGGGATCCAAATACTATATTTAAAAATTCTCAATTTCTTGAAAAAGTTCCCCCAGTCTGGGACAGGAGAAAAACATATGAGCTGAATCTGCAGCCAGGAATCCACACCAATTGCATTTGTCCCCCACTGTTGCACCCCATCGAGCCATATTACTAGGGGTGTAATATAAATCATAAAGGACCCTATAATGCTGACTACTTGATCTACCAATCATTAAAACTCGGCTAACAAGCTGAAGGGATTTCCTTATATTTATATCCCCAACACCCAGTTTGTTTTCTCATTTTGTTGTACGTATAGACAAATCATTCGGAAAAACTTCCACTAACTGTTGATCAAATTGACCTATTGATGTTTTCTTCGTCATTTTTACAATTAAAGGGATTTTCGCAAATTGTAGTCCTGTACCTGCCCCAACCCTAGCAGGAAAACTTCGGATTTGAAGATATTTAAAAAAGTCTTGCTTTCCTAACTCATATTTTTCCTGTAAGTCTAAGAATGCTAAAAGAAGACCTTTATTAAACAATTCCCCTAAGCATCGTATTCCTTTTAGGCCCCATCTAATTGTTACTTGAGCCCTGAAAATTATGGGAAGTATCCTGGAAGCCGAAAAAGGGGTATAAGCATTCAAATTTAAAACCTGTAGCTAGTGTTTACTTTGCTTCCAGATCGTATAAGCCGCCTTAAGTATCTTGAATTTAGTTTGTTTGTAATAATTAGGTTCAATTACCTTAACTAAGCAGCCATTCATCTCTTCACCCAACCCAAATTGGTAAATTGATTGTTTATGACAAAAGGGAATCTCAGCTTTAGTCCTGACAACTAAGGGCCCCATATATTGCATCATAGCTGCCCAATAATACATTATACAATGTGGAATACCCCAGCCCCCGATGCCTAGGTAGAACCATTTACTTATATGCCCTTTTTTGTCTTCGATACCCCCACAAAAATCTAGAGCAGATCCTCTCTTATTTTATAAAACACGACGAAGAGAACTCTAAAGGGATTGCTCTAAACATATATAAAAATTTCGGAAGAACCAAAATGTTTAATACATGACATCTACCAGGGAGGGATAAATGAAGATGATCTAGCCTTTCCAGGGCTGCATTCACCTACTGCATTACAGGAACAATATTCAGATCAGGGATCTTATCCACCTCAGATGTAATTTATACGCCCAGATATGTTGCTTCAGAAATAATTTACATATCTGCCAGGGGGTCCCTACCTGAATAAAGCACCTGAGTTTTTTCTATATTCAGTTTATATCCATAAAAGCAGTCAAACTGAACAACCAATGACTTGATTACAGGAAGGTAGGTAACAATATCGCTAGAAACTATCTCATCAGCATACACAAATGCTCTGTACTCAATATCACGAAATCTGATTGGTTTATTACCTATGTGCTGATTTAGTTTATTAAAAAATAAATCAATATATAATGCAAATAAAAGAGGGGAACACGGGCACCTCTGCCTTGTGCCCTTGCTGATATTAAATAAATCAGACTCTTGTCCGGATATGCGTATAGTGGCTACCAAGCGTATATATAGGGTAAGAACTATTAAATCCTCATTTAACCTTTAGTTGAATGTGTTGTAATCTGGATTAGTGTTTCTTATTTCTTTTGTGCATAGGAGTAAATGCACTGAACAGGTGGGAGTCACCGCTGGTGGCAAACTTGCCCTTGACTGATTGTTAGTACCGAAAGATATTGTTCTCTTCTTGAGTGAAATTACTTTGCCTTTCTTTATTTTACCTGTATTTATGTTAAGTAGACAAGAATTTGTTTTGTTGTTTAATTTACCTGTGGTACCGCAGTGCTATCCAGTGCTAAAGTGCATATGCTCTCCATGTAAATTGTGTTTATGGACTGGTGCTTCCATGATTGGCTTATTTGATTTACTACTTAGTCCCTAGTACAGTGCCCAGGGCCTGTAAATCAAATGCTACTAGTGGGCCTGCACCCTGATTGTGCCACCCACACAGGCAGCCGTTCAAATGTGTCTCAGACCTGCCACTGCAGTGTCTGCACACAGTTTCTACTGCCCACTTGCTAGGCCCTAACCTTCCCTTTTCTCACATATAAGACGACCCTAAGGTAGGCCCAAGGTTCCCCTGTGGGCAGCATGCAGTGTGGAGGAAAGGTAGGACATGTACTCACGTTTGTGACATGTCCTGGTAGTGAAATATTGAGCATTTCGTTTTTTACTATTGAAAGGCTATCTATCCCACAGGGTAACATGGGAGCTTATTTGTGACATCTTACAAGTACAACTTTGAATTGGGACAAGATAGAGAAATGGAGTTTAGGCTCTCTAAACTCAGCATTTAATAAGACATGTTTTAGTAAGGATTATTTTTAAATTGTGTGTTTGAAAATGTGACTTTTAGAAAGTGCAATGTAAGTGTCTAGCCTGCACACCCTAAAGAATCCAATTAGTTCAAATGTAAGAAAATTTAAACTTGTGTTGGGAGCATCCCAGTTGTGAATTGTGCCCACAATGTCGTGTGAATCAGTCCTGTAGAGACCTACAAACAACTAGGTCTAGCTGGGAGCTCTCCCTTTGTCCCTAGGGTTTCAAGTCATTTCATCAAATTTATCACAACTGTAGTCCCAATTTTTGCAATCAATAAACAATAATACAATTGTTTTCCAGTACTGCTTAAAGTTTACTAATTCACTCCAAGCATTTCAATACAATAAACGATTAAAAAAATAATTAAATCTGAGCATAAGTGACTTGATGAGATAACTGTACTCTGTACATGTGCCAACAATTATCAATTAGAAAAAAATGATGACATTTCCCAATGCATTTCGGGTCATGTGCGACCCTTCTTCAGGGGAGTATAACTTTTATGACAAATCAAATCCTTCGATTTCGAAATTTTTCAGGTAATTTTCACTTCAGTTCCGTTTCCGGGCACTAGAAAATAATATTATTTAACATTATTCACAACTCTATATACATGATTAAATAATTAGGATTAACACTACTTTCCAAGAAAGTGTTAGTGAATGTGTGAGGTATAAAATAATAGAAATGATGTGTTTAAGGAGACTACAAACCCCAGTCATATGTGAACGCTGAAACGCTGAATTACGTCACCAACCAAGAGTGATAATGAACCCTCATCAACTGTGAGAAGATGAAGTAAAGAATCGTTCCTATTGATTATGTCCCTTATCAAGTATCACCTGACTATACGTGTGACCCGATCCACTCAGTGAAAAAGAAACACTAACTCACACTTACCCTATCCATGTAACTCCAACAATAAACCGTGTCTGATTACCGGGGCTAATACAAACCCCATCTGAAAATAACGTTTACAAATCAAAGTTAAGGCTAAGGTTGTAAAATAAGAGCCACTGCTGTATGGAGTTAACGCTGCCACATGCTTACCCAGTTCTAGTAGTGTACGTTCCGTGCTATATCTCCCTTGCTGCTACCGTTCTTCTTAACTCTTCCAAATGCTCCCACTTAAAAGATAAATAAAGAACTGATCAAAAACAATTAAGCTACTCTACCTCTGAAATACGTACACAATATGCGAGATTGTAACGCTAACTTGAAGACACCTACCTCGCTCACAACGGCGTACTTCGAACTCTGACCCGCTAATCACTTCCGGCATCAACATCCGGTCCATCATTAGTTTCTATTTATAATGAAGCGCACCAAGAGTCCGAGAGGTTTTTCAAATTAACCCAAACCATTCAAGAAATAGTAACAAGGGTGCTGTCCTGTGTTCTGTGTTGTGAGATGAGAAAAAAATGTTGTCCATTATGTGACGTAGTGTAAAATAATCGGAAAGTCGAGAAATATGTGTGATGAAAAGTGGATACGTGAAAGAATGAAACGAAGTCGTGTTTAAAATACATAGGAACTAGTGTCAATCCTGTACAATGTATTGCACAAATGCAAACAAAACTATTGATAGAGTAAAATCCATTCAAACAATCACTAGACTTGAACAAGAATACCATCCTGGTTATTTATGTATGCTGATAATATAAGTACTGTAGACTGCAGATTTGAAAGATTTACAAGGCATATGCGATAATTTCTGAATCATTATAAGAAGCATAACATTTCGTACTGATCATTGAGCCCACCCGGTGTCAAGGTGCCCAATCTTTTAATCCAGAAGGTCTCCGTGCGGGATAATGCAATGTTATGATCTATGCCTGTGTGCTTCTCTACCAGTTCTAGCACTGTAAATCTCAATTGTGGTATGGTGTGAGATGACTTAATCCAATGAGTTGCTAAACTGGATGTAGAGGATCTGTTATGTATTGTACTTTTGTGTTCAATTATGCGAGTCTTTATTTTTCTGGAAGTTCTTCCCACGTAAGTCAGACCACATGGGCAAAGAATCGCATAAATCACTCCTGTGGAATTGCAATCAGCACTGTGTTTAAGATTAATGTCTTTACCAGTGTGAGGGTGCGGAAACACCTTACTCACGATGACGTTGTTACATTGACCACAATTGTGGCATTTTCTCATTCCTTTAAAGTTGGTTACTTGAGTTCTTCGTGGGTTCTTGAGTATTTCCCTAATATTTTTTGCGCTGGTGTGTGCTACAATAGGAAAATTCTTGAATAAATTTGCAAAGTCTGGTTCATTTGCTATCATTTCCCAACGTTTCTTGAGAATTTGTTTAATCCTCTGTGATTGCGTAGAGTGTTTCATCACAAACACTATCCGTTCATTGGGAGATTTTTCTGTTTTCTGCAAAAGTCTTTTTCTGTCCATTGTAGAGACTCTTTGCACTGAATCTTCCAATATCTTCATTGGGTAACCTCTTTCAGTATATCTCTCTACGTGTTCTTTGAATAAAGTGTCGCACTCTGTTTGATCCGAAGATATCCTTTTAATTCTAATCAACTGCGAGGTAGGTAAATGATTCTTCAAATTCCTTGGATGTGCACTTGTGTAGTGTAACGTATTATTGGGACATCCGTTGGTTTCCGGAAAACAGTGGTCGAGATTCCTTCTTGCGTTTTGCGAATCTCTATATCCAAGAACTGTATCTTTAGATCCTGAATGTTGTGGGTAAATTTGATCCTGGGGTTGCATTCGTTGAGTTCTTTGATTCTGTCTTCCAGCTCCTGTTTGCGACCACGCCAAATCACCAAGATGTCATCTATGAATCGTAAGAGTAACACCAAGTTATCTGTCCACCTTGTGTCTGTTAGAATAAATTGTTGTTCAAAATGCGCCATGAAGGTATTCGCGTAGGCTGGGGCCCCTGAGAAGCCCATGGATGTACCTGTTCTCTGCAAAAAGAACTGAGATTGCCAACTAAAGTAACTGTGATATAGTGAAAAATGTAGGAGCTCAAGTAGAAAAACACTTAGTTGTTGATCAAGATCAGATTGTAAAAGTCTCCATTCTGTGGCTTCTAAGCCCTCCATGTGTGCTATCGACGTGTAAAGTGCCACCACATCAATGGTGCACAGCAAAGTGGTATCATCAATAGAGTCATTTACTTCTGCTAGTTTTATCAAGCAATCGGTTGTGTCTTTCAAATAAGTATCCCAAGCTTGTACCAATGGTTGCAAGTGGTGATCAATAAAACGTCCGATCGGTTCATGGATAGAACCACATCCTGCCACGATGGGTCTAAACGGTGGATCATTCATGCTCTTATGTATTTTAGGCAACATGTATATATGTGGCACTTGAGGTTTATTGGTTCTTAGATATTTGCCCGTGTTGGTGTTGATGGTTCCTGAATTCTCAGCCTTGGAAATGATTTCATCTAATAATTTGCTGAATTCCTGTGTCGGATCTTGATCAAGTTGAATGTATGTTTCAGCATCGTGAACATGCTCGTTCACTTTGTGGTCTTAAAATGAGGTGTCCATCATGACAAGTGCACCACCTTTATCGGCTGGTTGGAATGTGATAGAGGTGTCCTGTCTCAAGTCATTTAAGATTCGCTTTTCTCTCTTGGATAAGTTCTGATTTTTAGGTGTTTCGTACCTGATAGCCTCCAGGTCTTTTCTCACAAGAAATTCAAAATTGTCCAATATTTTATGTGAGATGGGAGACATGAATTTACTTTTTAGGTTTGAATTTTTCTGGTGGTCGTCTGGTCCCATTAATCGTTGTGGTGGAAAAGAACCACTTAAGTCGTAATTTCCGTAAAAATTTGAACAGGGCAATTTCTGTTTCTAATCCATTAGAAACATACGTGGGAACAAATGAGGTCCCCTTATTTAAGACTCTTTCCTCATCACGTGTTAGCTCCCTGTTTGATATGTTGACCACTAGGTTACTTTTTTCGTTACCACTCGTTGTGGTCGTCCGCTCTCTGGAGCTTTTTTTGTGACCTTGTCCCCTGCGGATCCGTCTGTTCTTGTTTCTGGTATCGGGTCTGGTGGGTGGACAGACGATTGACCCTCTGCTAAAAAAGACGGTTTCAAGCTTCTAGATGGTCCAGCAGCAGTTGTTTCTGACGAGTCAGCAGTTACGAGAATCGACGCCGGTGCTCTTTGTAGTGAGAGCTCTTCATCCTGCACTACACTTTCCTCTGATGAAGTTTGCTTGGAGGTTTTACTTGTGCATCTTTTTTGTGCATAGGCTTCCGCCCATGTGTAGACCTCATCCAACTTATAATCTATCGTATCTCTACGAAATTTGCGGATCTTGCGGTCGTGTACCTCCTTTGCATGAACGTCCAATCTGATGTTAATGTCCTCCAATATCTTTGTCCAATCCTCTTCTGGTATACTCCTAGTTAGTTCTTGCTGAAGTTTATAGATGTCTTCTTTTAAATCATTTAGTATCAGTGAAAGTTCCTCAATGATCAAAAGGATGAGGTCCAACGAGCACTTGTTTAAAATTGCTTGCCACTTTGTCATGAACACCTTGTTAAATTTAAACAACATCGGTTTTAACACGATTCGTAGTCCTCTGGGTATTCTCTTAACTTTATGGTATTCGATCAATGTAGTTGCGTGAAGGCGTTGGTTAATCTCTCTGCGCATAGTATATTCAAGTTGCTTCAACATTTGTGTCGTAGTGCCTTAAGACGTACTGAACGTGCGTACTTGTTCGATCAATGAATAAATGGATGCTGCTTCATCTGTACCATATACTTTTGTTTCAGCCTGGTTAAGCATGAGGTTTGCTATTTCCTTAAAGGAAGCCATTCTCAATGGTTATGTGGGTGCTGGTCTAGTGATTGGGCCGTGCTAAAACTGCAATGTAAGTGTCTAGCCTGCACACCCTAAAGAATCCAATTAGATCAAATGTAAGATAATTTAAACTTGTGTTGGGAGCATCCCAGTTGTGAATTGTGCCCACAATGTCGTGTGAATCAGCCCTGTAGAGACCTAGAAACAACTAGGTCTAGCTGGGAGCTCTCCCTTTGTCCCTAGGGTTTCAAGTCATTTCATCAAATTTATCACAACTGTAGTCCCAATTTTTGCAATCAATAAACAATAATACAATTGTTTTCCAGTACTGCTTAAAGTTTACTAATTCACTCCAAGCATTTCAATACAATAAACGATTAAAAAAATAATTAAATCTGAGCATAAGTGACTTGATGAGATAACTATACTCTGTACATGTGCCAACAATTATCAATTAGAAAAAAATGACGACATTTCCCAATGCATTTCGGGTCATGTGCGACCCTTCTTCAGGGGAGTATAACTTTTATGACAAATCAAATCCTTCGATTTCGAAATTTTTCAGGTAATTTTCACTTCAGTTCCGTTTCTGGGCACTAGAAAATAATATTATTTAACATTATTCACAACTCTATATACATGATTAAATAATTAGGATTAACACTACTTTCCAAGAAAGTGTTAGTGAATGTGTGAGGTATAAAATAATAGAATGATGTGTTGAAGGAGACTACAAAACCCAGTCATATGTGAACGCTGAAACGCTGAATTACGTCACCAACCAAGAGTGATAATGAACCCTCATCAACTGTGAGAAGATGAAGTAAAGAATCGTTCACTACTAGAACTGGGTAAGCATGTGGCAGCGTTAACTCCATACAGCAGTGGCTCTTATTTTACAACCTTAGCCTTAACTTTGATTTTTAAACGTTATTTTCAGATGGGGTTTGTATTAGCCCCGGTAATCAGACACGGTTTATTGTTGGAGTTACATGGATAGGGTAAGTGTGATTTAGTGTTTCTTTTTCACTGAGTGGATCGGGTCACACGTATAGTCAGGTGATATAATCAATAGGAACGATTCTTTACTTCACTAGTTGTGAATAATGTCAAATAATATTATTTTCTAGTGCCCGGAAACGGAACTGAAGTGAAAATTACCTGAAAATTTTCGAAATCGAAGGATTTGATTTGTCATAAAAGTTATACTCCCCTGAAGAAGGGTCGCACATGACCCGAAATGCATTGGGAAATGTCGTCATTTTTATCTAATTGATAATTGTTGGCACATGTACAGAGTATAGTTATCTCATCAAGTCACTTATGCTCAGATTTAATTATTTTTTTAATCGTTTATTGTATTGAAATGCTTGGAGTGAATTAGTAAACTTTAAGCAGTACTGGAAAACAATTGCATTATTGTTTATTGATTGCAAAGATTTGGACTACAGTTGTGATAAATTTGATGAAATGACTTGAAACTCTAGGGACAAAGGGAGAGCTCCCAGCTAGACCTAGTTGTTTCTAGGTCTCTACAGGGCTGATTCACACGACATTGTGGGCACAATTCACAACTGGGATGCTCCCAACACAAGTTTAAATTATCTTACATTTGATCTAATTGGATTCTTTAGGGTGTGCAGGCTAGACACTTACATTGCAGTTTTAGTACGGCCCATTCACTAGACCAGCACCCACATAACCATTGAGAATGGCTTCCTTTAAGGAAATAGCAAACCTCACGCTTAACCAGGCTGAAACAAAAGTATATCATCCATTTATTCATTGATCGAACAAGTACGCACGTTCAGTACGTCGAAAGGCACTACGACACAAATGTTGAAGCAACTTGAATATACTATGCGCAGAGAGGTTAACCAACACCTTCACGCAACTACATTGATCGAATACCATAAAGTTAAGAGAATACCCAGAGGACTACGAATCGCGTTAAAACCGATGTTGTTTAAATTTAACAAGGTGTTCATGACAAAGTGGCAAGCAATTTTAAACAAGTGCTCGTTGGACCTCATCCTTTTGATCATTGAGGAACTTTCACAGATACTAAATGATTTAAAAGAAGACATCTATAAACTTCAGCAAGAACTAACTAGGAGTATTCCAGAAGAGGATTGGACAAAGATATTGGAGGACATTAACATCAGATTGGACGTTCATGCAAAGGAGGTACACGACCGCAAGATCCGCAAATTTCGTAGAGATACAATAGATTATAAGTTGGATGAGGTCTACACATGGGCGGAAGCCTATGCACAAAAAAGATGCACAAGTAAAACCTCCAAGCAAACTTCATCAGAGGAAAGTGTAGTGCAGGATGAAGAGCTCTCACTACAAAGAGCACCGGCGTCGATTCTTGTAACTGCTGACTCATCAGAAACAACTGCTGCTGGACCATCTAGAAGCTTGAAACCGTCTTTTTTAGCAGAGGGTCAATCGTCTGTCCACCCACCAGACCCGATACCAGAAACAAGAACAGACGGATCCGCAGGGGACAAGGTCACAAAAAAGCTCCAGAGAGCGGACGACCACAACGAGTGGTAACGAAAAAAGTAACCTAGTGGTCAACATATCAAACAGGGAGCTAATACGTGATGAGGAAAGAGTCTTAAATAAGGGGACCTCATTTGTTCCCACGTATGTTTCTAATGGATTAGAAACAGAAATTGCCCTGTTCAAATTTTTACGGAAATTACGACTTAAGTGGTTCTTTTCCACCACAACGATTAATGGGACCAAACGACCACCAGAAAAATTCAAACCTAAAAGTAAATTCATGTCTCCCATCTCACATAAAATATTGGACAATTTTGAAATTCTTGTGAGAAAAGACCTGGAGGCTATCAGGTACGAAACACCTAAAAATCAGAACTTATCCAAGAGAGAAAAACGAATTTTAAATGACTTGAGACAGGACACCTCTATCACATTCCAACCAGCCGATAAAGGTGGTGCACTTGTCATGATGGACACCTCATTTTACGACCACAAAGTGAACGAGCATGTTCACGATGCTGAAACATACATTCAACTTGATCAAGATCCGACACAGGAATTCAGCAAATTATTAGATGAAATCATTTCCAAGGCTGAGAATTCAGGAACCATCAACACCAACACGGGCAAATATCTAAGAACCAATACACCTCAAGTGCCACATATATACATGTTGCCTAAAATACATAAGAGCATGAATGATCCACCGTTTAGACCCATCGTGGCAGGATGTGGTTCTATCCATGAACCGATCGGACATTTTATTGATCACCACTTGCAACCATTGGTACAAGCTTGGATACTTATTTGAAAGAACAATTGATTGCTTGATAAAACTTGCAGAAGTAAATGACTCTATTGATGATACCACTTTGCTGTGCACCATTGATGTGGTGGCACTTTACACGTCGATAGCACACATGGAGGGCTTAGAAGCCACAGAATGGAGACTTTTACAATCTGATCTTGATCAACAACTAAGTGTTTTTCTACTTGAGCTCCTACATTTTTCACTATATCACAGTTACTTTAGTTGGCAATCTCAGTTCTTTTTGCAGAGAACAGGTACATCCATGGGCTTCTCAGGGGCCCCAGCCTACGCGAATACCTTCATGGCGCATTTTGAACAACAATTTATTCTAACAGACACAAGGTGGACAGATAACTTGGTGTTACTCTTACGATTCATAGATGACATCTTGGTGATTTGGCGTGGTAGCAAACAGGAGCTGGAAGACAGAATCAAAGAACTCAACCAATGCAACCCCAGGATCAAATTTACCCACAACATTCAGGATCTAAAGATACAGTTCTTGGATATAGAGATTCGCAAAACGCAAGAAGGAATCTCAACCACTGTTTTCCGGAAACCAACGGATGTCAATAATACGTTACACTACACGAGTGCACATCCAAGGTGCTTGAAGAATCATTTACCTACCTCGCAGTTGATTAGAATTAAAAGGATATCTTTGGATCAAACAGAGTGCGACACTTTATTCAAAGAACAAGTAGAGAGATATACTGAAAGAGGTTACCCAATGAAGATATTGGAAGATTCAGTGCAAAGAGTCTCTACAATGGACAGAAAAAGACTTTTGCAGAAAACAGAAAAATCTCCCAATGAACAGATAGTGTTTGTGATGAAACACTCTACGCAATCACAGAGGATTAAACAAATTCTCAAGAAATGTTGGGAAATGATAGCGAATGAACCAGACTTTGCAAATTTATTCAAGAATTTTCCAATTGTAGCACACACCCGCGCAAAAAATATTAGGGAAATACTCAAGAACCCACGAAGAACTCAAGTAACCAACTTTAAAGGAATGAGAAAATGCCACAATTGTGGTCAATGTAACAACGTCATAGTGAGTAAGGTGTTTCCGCACCCTCACACTGGTAAAGACATTAATCTTAAATACAGTGCTGATTGCAATTCCACAGGAGTGATTTATGCAATTCTTTGCCCATGTGGTCTGACTTACGTGGGAAGAACTTCCAGAAAAATAAAGACTCGCATAATTGAACACAAAAGTACAATACGTAACAGATCCTCTACATCCAGTTTAGCAACTCATTGGATTAAGTCATCTCACACCATACCACAATTGAGTTTACAGTGCTAGAACTGGTAGAGAAGCACACAGGCATAGATCATAACATTGCATTTTCCCGCAGGGAGACCTTCTGGATTAAAAGATTGGGCACCTTGACACCGGGTGGGCTCAATGATCAGTACGAAATGTTATGCTTCTTATAATGATTCAGAAATTATCCCATATGCCTTGTAAATCTTTCAAATCTGCATTCTACAGTACTTATATTATCAACATACGTAAATAACCAGGATGGTATTCTTGTTCAAGTCTAGTGATTGTTTGAATGGATTTTACTCTATCAATAGTTTTGTATGCATTTGTGCAATACATTGTACAGGATTGACACTAGTTCCTATGTATTTTAAACATGACTTTGTTTTATTCTTTCACGTATCCACTTTTCATCACACATATTTCTCGACTTTCCGATTATTTTACACTTCGTCACATAATGGACAACATTTTTTTCTCATCTCACAACACAGAACACAGGGCAGCACCCTTGTTACTATTTCTTGAATGGTTTGGGTTAATTTGAAAAACCTCTCAGACTCTTGGTGCGCTTCATTATAAATAGAAACTAATGATGGACCGGATGTTGATGCCGGAAGTGATTAGCGGGTCAGAGTTCGAAGTACGCCGTTGTGAGCGAGGTAGGTGTCTTCAAGTTAGCGTTACAATCTCGTATATTGTGTACGTATTTCAGAGGTAGAGTAGCTTAATTGTTTTTGATCAGTTCTTTATTTATTTTTTAAGTGGGAGCATTTGGAAGAGTTAAGAAGAACGGTAGCAGCAAGGGAGATATAGTACGGAACGTACACTACTAGAACTGGGTAAGCATGTGGCAGCGTTAACTCCATACAGCAGTGGCTCTTATTTTACAACCTTAGCCTTAACTTTGATTTGTAAACGTTATTTTCAGATGGGGTTTGTATTAGCCCCGGTAATCAGACACGGTTTATTGTTGGAGTTACATGGATAGGGTAAGTGTGAGTTAGTTTTCTTTTTCACTGAGTGGATCGGGTCACACGTATAGTCAGGTGATACTTGATAAGGGACATAATCAATAGGAACGATTCTTTACTTCATCTTCTCACAGTTGATGAGGGTTCATTATCACTCTTGGTTGGTGACGTAATTCAGCGTTTCAGCGTTCACATATGACTGGGTTTGTAGTCTCCTTAAACACATCATTCTAATATTTTATACCTCACACATTCACTAACACTTTCTTGGAAAGTAGTGTTAATCCTAATTATTTAATCATGTATATATAGTTATGAATAATGTTAAATAATATTATTTTCTAGTGCCCGGAGACGGAACTGAAGTGAAAATTACCTAAAAAATTTCGAAATCGAAGGATTTGAGTTGTCATAAAAGTTATACTCCCCTGAAGAAGGGTCGCACATGACCCGAAATGCATTGGGAAATGTCGTCATTTTTTTCTAATTGATAATTGTTGGCACATGTACAGAGTATAGTTATCTCATCAAGTTACTTATGCTCAGATTTAATTATTTTTTTTATCGTTTATTGTATTGAAATGCTTGGAGTGAATTAGTAAACTTTAAGCAGTACTGGAAAACAATTGTATTATTGTTTATTGATTGCAAAAATTGGGACTACAGTTGTGATAAATTTGATGTAATGACTTGAAACCCTAGGGACAAAGGGAGAGCTCCCAGCTAGACCTAGTTGTTTCTAGGTCTCTACAGGACTTTTAGAAAGTGGGCATTTTCTTGCTTAGCCATCCTATGTGCCTCTGCTGGGTTGTGTATTTTCTGTCTGGTTTTAGAGTGAAGGGAGCAGGTGATGTGCATTCACTGTAGACAGCAAACGGGGGGGGAGGTTGGGGGGGTGAGGTGTGTCCTGCCTTTCCTGGATGACTCAAAGATGAGCTGAATAGACCTTGGCTGCATTTAGAGAAGTGATAGGAGTTTTCCTTGCACCTGAATAGGCCCTGTCCTGTGCACAATGCTGTCTCCACCTGCCAAGACGCTAAACAAGAGAGGACAGAACTGGTTTGGACTGAGCTGAGAGACTTTTTGCCACAAGAGATCAAAGGAAAATGTGGTATAAATATTGGGGCCCAGACTCCAGAACTTTAGATTCAAGAGGAACCTCTGCCAAGCTGAAAGAGGAGTACTGCCCAATTGCTGCATGAATGCTTTGCTGGATTGGCCTGCAGTGGCTGCTTCTTCCAAGGAGAGGACAAAGGACTGGATTTTGCTGTGTGTCATGCTTGTGAAGTTTCTCCGAGGGCGTGTGTGTTCTTGCCTCATATTAAGAAGTCTCAGGGACAAAAACGACTTCCTGCAACTCTGCTGGTGCTACTGGACTCTGCCATTTGTGAGTCCTACCCTTGTCTGAGGTGCCTCCTTCCAGTCAAAGGGCCTCAGAAGTGGGTTTTGAAGCTGATCTCTGTAAGAATCAGAGTGAAGCAACACAAAGCCTTGCAAAGCCCCGCAGAGACCTACCCCACAGCTGCACATGAATCGGAACTGACGCCCGACGACACAAAGCCTTGTCGAGTCCCACTGCACAGCTGTGTGCTTCTCAGAACCGACACCAGACAACGCAAAGCCCCACGAAGCCTCATCGCGCAGGCACCAGCACTTCCGGTTTGCAACGCATCACACCTGGGCGTCAAATTTACCACAATACCGGGTCCACAGTAGGAAACTGAACCATCACCTTCCAACACAGTAAGAAACCGAAGTATCACCTCCTCTCCAGTAAAGAACCAATGCATCACCTCCCTTGCATGGCAGTGAAGAACCGGCGCATCACCTCCCCTGGAGCAAGGTACTGATTCATCACCTTCCCTGCATCTATAGAACTGATGCATCACCTTCTTTGTAGCTGTATTTGCGTGTGATTTGTGATGTATCCCTTGTACTTTATGTTGAAAGTGACTCATTCATAGATTGCTATTGACAGAACTGTTTTTACATTTAAAAAGTCATATATTTGTAAATGTATGGTGGATTTTTGTCATTTTGGTCTTGTTTGGTTTGGATAAAGATTTCTATTTTTCTAAACAGATATGGTGTACATTTGTAGTGTTTTCACTTTATTACTGTATATGGGCACAAATACTTTACACATTTCCTCTGAGATAAGTCTGCCTGCTAGTGCCAAGCTACCAAGTGGATGAGCAGGGGTTATCTAAGGGATTAACTTCCTTTCCCTGACTAGAATCAAGGGTCCCTATGGGACAAAAGTGTAAACCATTGCCAACTAGATAACCCCATTTCTAACAGTTGGCAGTGCCTATTGTGCTGCTGAAATTCAAACAGGTCCTATTAGAATCATTACTGCTCCTGCTAGTTCATCCACTGATCCAATAGCCATAACTGCTCCCACTCTTAGTACAGTTAAGACTGGGACTGAAGTACAACCAAGTAAGAGAGATTAATGGGCCCCAATTAAAGACTGGATTTACAGAAATGTATAGAGCATAATTTGAATAGAAAAATTGATTACATATAACATAGATGAATTGTGAATTCTGAGAAAGGAAGAAACTGGGTTTCTGTTTGATGTATATTCCTGGTATTTAAAATGGGCATACGAGTATGACATTCATTTATATAATTGAAACGAATGGCTCAGAGGCTATAGGGGCTATAGAATGGAAGCTTTTGGCTTGGCAACTACACATGCGCATATTAGAGAATTAATAAACAGTTCAAAAACATTGAAAAGCAATAGAGAGTAATGGTGTATGAAAGGAGGGGCAAGGCATAGTAGGAAGAAACTGAAGCAGAAAAATAAATGTAAGTGAGCAAATCACAAAGGAGGGCGGAGAACCAGGAGGGTACATACGGATTGGAGGAGAGGAGAAGAGGAGAGCACCCGGAAGACGCCGGAGAGAACAGTGCAGATCCAAGCCACGTTCGACAAGGGGAGAGCCGGACCCATTCTGCTGAGGGCATTGGTGGTACCGTGTGGGGAAATGAAGAAAGAAGACCATCTTCCACTATACCGGAACAGAGGACAGCTCAGGAAGACGACGAGCCTGCAGAAACCTGGAGCGAAGAGTGGTGTTCGCCCTGGGAATCTTGACTCACCCCCGCCACAACTCAGGAGAGTTGTGGCTTTCCTGGTACATGTTTGGAAAGGGAGGGGAGGCATAAAGGATGGTTTGAAAAAGGAGGTTGGAAAGAAGAAAACAGGGCAAACTGGAACAAGTGGGGATTGAAGGGCCTGAAGGAGGCACTGTCCCAATCACGGTAATAGTGGTGTCCAGAGACTACGATCCTGCGTAGTAATATTTTTTTTGTGAACCTTTTTTTTTTCTTTAGAGGACTGGTTGTTTGTTCTTTCTTTCAGTTTTCCGTTGTGAATAGAAGTCACTGAAGAGGGGAAAAGGAATGTCCTTCTCCGATGAAAATGAAACCTAAGATTGGGCTAGAGAGAAAGACCAATCAATACAAAAATAGGAGAAGTATTTAAAAGGAAAAATAGCAAGAGGGGCGCAGTTAGCTTCAGACTATAAAGATTTGATAGCAGAATAGGCAGAACATGATTTCACATGATTTTCTTGCGCACTTTCCCTTCCCCAAAATCTCAGTAATCAACACAGGGGATCCAGTATTAGAGAAATTAGACAACTCAATAGAAACAGGGTAACTGATTTACACTTCTCACTAGAAAGGAGCTGTTACCCAAAACCTCTGGGTGTGGTGATGGTCCCTATCCCTCACAAACAAAACACACCAGACCTTTTTACTTACCTTGCTCTCCTTGCCTTTTCTCCTGCAAACCAGGGACAACGCACCACGTAAATACAGACCTAAAACCAAGAAACGAATAAGAAGATTACCACTAAAAGGAGAAGAACTCAAAGACCATAACAGAAACCACAAATTATTCTGGGCCATATGTATCAAGCTCCCATTTAGCGATTCTCAATTTGCGATTTTTCGCGAATCGCAAATTGAGAATTGCAAAACAGTATGTATGTAAAAAAATCGCAAAAAAAGCGATTCTGTAAAAATCCCTATTTTCATTGCGACACCCCAAATTGTGATTTCTTAACGGAAAAAAATCGCAATTTTGCGAATTTCGCAAATCTGAGAATCGGAAACTCAGGTGCAGCTTGATGACATCACAACCAGGAAGTGTGACTACCCATGCTGCACCTGAGTTTCTGGAGCACAGTCAGAGAGAAGGAGTGGTGGAGAGGGAACTCTGCAGTGCTGCAAACCATGGAAGACACAGGAGACATGGCCAGCCAGGACACACGGCAGCAGCAGCAGGGGGAAACACAGAGGAAAAGAAAGCAAAAGTTTTCTGAAGCTGAGTTGGAGGTCCTGATACAAGAAATGGTGCTAAGCCATGAGCACCTATTTGGGAGGAAATCACTCCGGGTGCCTGAGACACGCAATCTGCGTATATGGTCTGAAATCCATCGCAAAGTGAAGGCTGTTGGTGTCACACACAGGAGTGTGGAAGATTTAAGAAAGCGCTGGTATGATATGTGCCAGCGCTCCAAGGAGAAGGTGGTGCCAGGTTGGAGCAGGCCAGGAAGACTGGTGGAGGGACCTCAACTGCCACTGACTCCACACCTCTAGAGGAACTGGTCGAGGGGACCCTGCTTCCAGAAAGTGTAATGGGTGTGGCCATCCTTGACAGCTCCGACCCCCGGTACCAGGACAAGGTAAGAAGCATGCCATCACACCCCTGAAACCCCCCAACTACCCCCAAACACCCAGCAGCGACCCAGGTGCAGGACAAAACTAGAAGTCCAGTGCAGGTACACAAGCACACACAGCAATGCATTATGGGAGATGTAGTCACATGCATATTACAGTCGTGCATTTAAACCCAGCCAGTCCCCAATAGCATGTGCACAGCAGGAAAGGCAAATACAAGACACATGTAATCCCAAACAGTGATATTCAATACATTACAAGTGCAAGTCAGAACAGTAAATAAATGTGTGCTTTTACGTCCACAGCACCATCTGGAACACAGGCAACAGGCAGTGGAAGGCAGGACGATTCCCCTAACACACAAGCAGCAGGGCAAGAGGAGGAAACAGAGGAGGAGGACATCCCGGTAAACCCTCCAAAACGCCGCAGGAGGAATGTAGTTCCACCCCTGCCCCCATTGGAGGACGAGGGCCAGGACACCGATGGCGATGTCCAACCTGTGCCAACACAGCCAGAGCCACAACACCGTGCACATACTGATCTGATACCATCTGTTCCAACCAGGCCCAGGACCCGTGCATCCATCAGTGCTGCAGAGCCAGGAGATGACACAGTGTTCGGCGGACTGGAGATGCACATGTTGCAAGTACAGCGCTTGCAGGCCAAGACCATTAAATTATTACAGAGGGAAGTCAGGGTAGGCTTCAGGGGCATGACGGGTGCCCTGGAGGAACTCTGTGCGGAACTTAAGGCTGACCGTGCTGCTAGGCGCTGGGAGATGCAGCACCTAGATCTGTAAACAGGCGTGGTGAACCGCCTCTCCTCTGCTACAAATGTGTTATCAAGGCGCAGAATCTGTATTCAGCGTGAGGTGGTACGCAACAGCCAGGACATTGCAAGGGCCATGGTACAAGCCACATCTGCTGTTGATGAGCTGCGGGCAGCTCGCGCTACTGGGCCAGGAGTCCTAACACCCACAGATGAGGACGCACAATCAGGAAGGAGCAGCCTCACCCCCCGCCCCCCATGGATAGGCGCCATAGTGGGCGTACCAGTAGGCATAGTGGGCCAAGTGAGGAGGGCACTGTGCAACCCCAAACAGGGGCTTCGTCCTGACAGCACCGCATTTGAGGTGCACTAAATAGGACCACTGGATGGGTGCAGCTACCCACATTACATGGACACTTGCTCCTCATGAAACAATTGCACTGTGACAGTAACATGTGATGGACATTGGGAGATACATTGTCTGTCACTCAGGCTGTGTGCCGTCATTCATCCTGATGTTAAGGAAATAAAACACAGTCTCACAAATGATATCTAGCATTGTGTCATATTTTCTTACCTAGAAATAGTTGTGTGTAATCTCATCTCGCCTCTGGTGCCCAGCAGCTGCACCAACTACACCGGCTGGCATGCACCCTGGAGCTGGCCCCTCCACATCTGATGAATCCGATTCGCTGAGCTCCAACGATGTGCCTTTCCTGGTGGCGATGTTGTGCAGCATGGCACATGCTACCACTATCTTGCAACAGGTCTGGGGGCTGTATTGTAGTGCTCCTCCACTCTTATGTAGGCATCTGAATCTGCTCTTGAATATCCTGAAGGTCCGCTCAATGGTGCCTCTGGTTGCTATGTGGGCGCTGTTGTACCGCTGCTCCCCAGCGTTGGCTGGATTCAGGTAGGGAGTCAGTATGAACTCACGGACCGCATACGCACTGTCACCTGTGTGGTGGGAGGAATATGGTTAAATACTGTCCTGCACATGCTATCCTTAACTAGTGTGGCCTTTGTACAAATACTTTTACCTAGTAGATATCCCTCACCAAACTCCCCACTTGTGAGTCGACGGTGTATCCCACTGTGGCGGAAGATGAAAGCGTCGTGCGTGCTGCCTGGGTATTTTGCGACAATGTTGGTGATGATGTGTTTGTCATCAAACACCACCTGTATGTTCAGGGAATGGTAGGATTTGCGATTCCTGAACACGTACTCATTCTGGGAGGGGGGGAAATTGCGACATGTGTCCCATCTATGCATCCAATGACGTGTGGAAATTGGGCTATTTGATAGAACTCCTGCTTGGTCTGGTCTAGTGCCTGAGGGGTGCTTGGGAAGTGAATGTGGTGATGCAGCCTCTGTACCATGGCTTCAAGGAATGCATGGAAAAAGCGCGACAATGCACTCTGTGACACTCCTCCTGCTGAGGCAATCCCCCTCTGGAAACGACTTAATGCCAAGAGGTGCAAAATTGAGAGACACATCCGGCCACCTAGATTTGTTTCTCGCCATCCCTCCCACTGAGGAACCGAAAAAATGGTATGGAGGTTGAGATACTAGTGCAATTTCAAAGATGATTTATGTAGATATGACTGAATTTGAAAAAGAAAGTTCCAGGGAAAGAAGTGAACTGGTCAAAAATCATGAGGGCAGCTCAGGAGCCAAAAGAATCAATGCATGCCTATTATGAAAGACTAATACAGATTTATAAAAACTATTGTGAAGTCGAAGCTCTGATAAAAAAAAGGCATTTGAAGATTTGTATACAATTTTGTAATGGGTTCGCATCCGTAGCTTAGTTCTAATATACAGCCGAGTGTGATACGTTGGTAAACTAAGAGTATGGATGAAATATGCAAAGTACTGTAGTGATTACTTTGATTGTAAGCTGAGGAAGTTAAAGGAAAAATTCATGATTGCGCAGGAATCAGGTAGTTGATTCAGATTCAGATTCTGGTTCTGTTCATAGTGTGAATTTGAAGATGCATTGAGTACATGTGCAGGCAAATAATATGCTGAATGTTGTTCCTCAGGGTAGAGAAAGACGTTTTGTGAATTAATTACACAGAATGAACGCAAATATAACATGTTGAAAAATAGCACCCCTTGCAACGATTCTGGACACCTTTGACAGTCTGGAAGCAACAATGTAGACAGCATCCAGATCATATTAAAAATGCTTTTTTATACCAAATGCAGCAGAATTGAAATCAAATGCAGCCTGCTGGACAGTTGACCCAGCGCAACTAGTTTAGGTGCATGAAATGCCAAATCAAAGGCAATTCAATAGGAATAGGCCTGTCACTCGGGCCATGTAGCAAAAACCTGAAATAAAGTTCCTGCATTACAAAAAAATCCTTTAATGATTAATAACGATTTTCCACAGTTTTTAGCAGCATTAAATGATTCCCAGTGATGGTGCCTAAAGTATTTCATCCTTGGTACAGTCTGAGAGGTGGACCACAGTTGCCCATATGTTGATAGTGAGGCAAATGGCCAACCCTTATCACGATTCATGGTTCATTCTTTAGAGGATCCGAGCCTACTCCTTTCTGGAAAACAAATACAAGTTGTTGGAATGAATAACAAGCAAATTACTAATCAGGTCTCAGAAAATGTATCCTTAAAAATGGACTCACTTGACAATGATCTCGAATATATAATTTGTGATACTAGTTCTGTAAACCTATTAGGTATGTGTCAACTCTGCAAGATGGTATATTTTTTTGGAATGAACCAACTCTGCCTTCCTGCCAGGGTCCAGAGTCACATTACTGTGAATGGCTCTATTGTTGTGGGTTGTGTATTGCTTCTGGTCATTGAGACAAAAGAGGCCTAAGTGTGAGCGGAGAGTGTCTTACTGAAAGGATGGCTGAGGAGGAGCTGGGCTCTGCCGTGATTACACTTCAAATGGTACTGCCTGCTGCACACACACAGGAGCATGGCACTAGGCATGCCCTTGCCTTTGTTACCCTAGATACTTCGGAGCCAGTCAGCCCCAGAAGAAGGGGAAGAACTAACCAAAAACAGTTTTTGGGGTGGGTCAGGAAATTCTCCCACACAAAGTCTGGCATCAGGTAAAACAGTGGGGCCTTCAGAAGATCTAATCGAAATACTCCAGGACTAGTGGGAGATTCAGAAGAAGAATTTTCCTGCTGTCTGTGGAAGTGGGGACTGCCCTGCTGACAGAAGAAGGAAGATTGGACCTGCTTGCTTTGAACCTAGGCTACCCTGAGAGACTTCAAGGGTCAGTTGTCTGACCTACTGTGTGAGCTAAAGGGATACAACAAGCTTCTAGATGCGTGCTTGCAACTGCCCAGCAGACAAGCACCAACTGGATCTGTCGAGACCTCCCTGCGCCCTGCTGCTGGCCTCTGCTGGAGTGAGTTCTATCCCCCAAGTGGTGCCCCCGGTTCTGGACCCTTGGCTGGCATCAATGTGAACTCCTTCTGAAGAAGAGGTAAAGATACAGATGTTTAGGTCTCCTCGCGAATGTGAAGTGACCGCTGCACATCAGGAACTGACCATCCACAACGACCTCCAATGTGAAACCTGCACTTTCCACCTACAATGACAGCCTACAAAAACCACCACTGCAAAGCTCCAATGATGACTGGCCCTTTTTGATACCACAGGGACCGTCCACAGTGCCGGACCTGTGCCAACAAACTTCTCATGGCCCCAACCAACCTGAACAGCAGTCTTCGTGTGGACTTGAGAAGGTAACTCTTCCATGGGACTAAAGGGTTACCCTGTATCCGACCCTCGCTCCATCACAGTCGGTCTTAACTTTTGACTCTCCCCCAGTCCAGACCAGATAACCACCAGCCATGCTTTGTGCTTTTGGGCACTAATTTCCCCATAAATGTTAAAAACTCATATTTCAGGTTCTAATGATTGGATTTTTGTCATTTTTGTGTCATTTTATTTATTACATTTACTCTATTTCTCTAAATTAGTTTGGGATTTTTCATTTGTTGTGTTTTAACTTTGATAATGATTGAGTGCTGCATTCATTCTTTGCTCAATAACTCTAAGTTAAGCCTGACTGCTTTGTGCCATGCTACTGGAGGACTAAATATGGCTTCCTTTACTGGCTATTGTGGTTCACCCTGACAATGATTGTGTTTATTATTTGAGTGTGCTATTAATCCACCCCTCTCAACTAATAAACACATTTCTTACAGTGGAGCATGAATTTGTAAAATAGTGTAATGAGAGAACTGTAAGGATTTGCAGAAATGTGGAAGAAACTGGAGAGACTGAACTGAAAGAAGAGATTGAAGAGAAATTCAGGAGCTCAAGCATGGATCCCAGATTGAGAGTGGAGCAGGAAAAGAAAGAGGTAATATATATGGTGCGTGACAAATATGTGCTGAGTCAGTTGAGTTATTTGGTAAAATTGAGTGTAATGTGAGTTATATAGTTGAAAATTAGTTTTTGATTGGTGAAAAAACAATTTTGAGAGCAATTTATTATGTTTGTGGGCAAACTGCTTATTTTAACCTCCCACTTAATTAGGTGGGAAGCTGCTATCATGCTTAACGTTTCCTTGTTAGTATCATGTGAATGAGATGAGTGAAAGGATTGATATTGATCATATAAAATAGAAATGTGGCTTATTTCAGGTACTGATGAATGTGTTTGATGTGTTAATTGCTCCTATTCATGTAGCCTTGAATGATGTGAAAATTAGGAACTTGTCTACGCTGGTGGATTGCTTAGCAATTTATACTGCTGGATCACTAACGAAAACTAAGGTGGCACTCTTAGCTATACCTGCAATGATAATGCAAACCCGCCTTGCACAATACATTATTCTGGCGAAAGAAGATGGAGTCTGCAGTATTATGAGGGTTCAGCAATGTTGCACCTTCATCCCTGATAATAGCAAGCCTATTAATGTTTACATTGATACTGTAACTAATATGTTGTGTGAACTAGAAGTTTTTTTTTAATTTTAAATTCAGAAAAGCAGTTTCAGGAATCAGCCTGTTTAATGAAATTGAAAAGAGCTCTGCAAAAGGTCTTGTATGGTATGATAGTGTAGGTGGAGGTATTCTTAAGAGAATATTATTTACCACATTAATTATTGTTTCCTCATGTATAATTAGTCTTGTTCTTTTGCTAATCATTCTCGTGATAATCTGGTTGAAAAGAAATTTATTTGTGGGTGTTTGAAGAGGGTACCAACAATGTCTACAAAGAAAAGGAAAAGATGGAATGTCAAAATGAAAGAGATGGAGGACATAAAAGTTCATGTTTTTTATGAGATGAAAGCTTTGCAGTAATCAAGATGCAAGAAGCTGAAGATGATAACCTGTATTATAGATATTAGCGTTCTTGATGACTGATTATTCAATCAGAGGGGGGACTGAGAAAGATGGCACTGATTTATTAAAGGTATGTACCTAACATTATAAAACATTTTTGCTCTAAAACAATGCTCTTTGTAGAACTGTATTTTTCTGTGCGTATCTAAATCATACCTGAACTAGGCTACTAACCTCCACCATTAATTGCTACATGCCCAAGAAGTATGTTTTATTTCTCCTTAAATCTAATGTAATGAAATGTGTACTATAAAGTGCTCTTTATTCACATGCTGTTCTAGAAGAACTCCGGAGGAAGACTTTTGCAACATTCAAGGCACTTCCTGCCTGTGCCACTGTAGGCCTTTTCATTTTATAAGTCTGGTGTTCTTTGAGTGTTGAAAGATTTGTACAGACACATACGATGACATTAGGCCAAAAGGGTTTGTATTCATATTCATATAGGGGAGAGTCTTGAGATGGTGTTAGATCATGCTGCAAGACATTTTATATTCTGATTTGTCAAATTATGAAATGACTCAATCAGCTTATGCTGACAATGTGATTCTCACTTTGCAATTTGTTATAAAAGGGATACTTTTTGGAGGTGAGTCAGAGTTTGGTTCCCCTGATTTGAAGCTTTGTCAGTCTGTGTCTTGCATCAGACTTACAATATTGTTTGCTATGAGAACTGAGTTCATGTCAGACTCTTTGCTGCATTTGACTGAGCCATATGCTAATTCCTTTATTAATTTTATATGTATTTTGCCTAACTATAAGTTTTTGACTCCTGTACTTCACTTTAAACAATATTGAATACATCTTTATAATTTCCTACTTTAGTGATCTTCAGCCTTTTCAATTCAAATGACTTATTTAATTCAACCTCTTTTCCTGCTGCATTTGATTCTGTTAGGGGCACTTTACCTCATCTGTTTTTGAGGATAACACCACCCCTGGCTCCTGGGATTACACTTAGGGACTTGATTAGATGTTGGCGTATCTGGTCCTGCTGTCACTATTCTGTCGGTTTCTCTGCCCCCCTACTAGTTGGTCCACCCACTCAATTTAGGTGCCGGTGGATCTATGAAGAATAGTTTGTTCGAGTGCGGCCGTATGCACCACAATGTTTCTCCCTCATCAACGGCAGCATAGGCAAAATCGGCTTTCGGAAGGAGTCCAGCCTATATTTCTGTTGGGCCAATCATGATGTGCCTTCCAGCCGACATTACTGTGGCTGGTAAACCGCCACACCTGAGTTGGCAGTTTTGAAGAATATAAGGTAGAAATTTACCTTTTTTCCTTTTTCTACTTCCGTTTCCATCATAAAACAAATTGTCCAAGTCCTTCCTTTGCTGCTGCTACTTGATCATGAAGCAAATCAACCCCACTGTTTATGGAATCGAAGGTATGCTTCTTTTTTACTTGCTTCCTTTTGAATTCTCTGTTTACATTAGCACTGGGCTCGTGCATTTTGAAATCTCTCTTACAAGCAATACTTATCTAATGAGAAATGCACATGTTTAATCTTGTCACTTAATAAATGTAAGGAAACACACCTGTACCAATTTTCTTTTTTAAATTTGGTGCAATCTGCCTTCATGATAATGGAAACTTACGCAAAAATTGACCTTAATCAAAATTATTAATGTTTCATACAGGTGTGTATAATTAACTGTCAACTATCAAATTATATACACAAGCATTACACAAATTTGGAATAATTTAAATTTAATATAAGTTAGTAATTGCACTAGACAAGGCAAGGTGTTTTTTTAAATACATGTAAATTTAATGTTACATCTACATTTAAATTATTTTATATTTTAATTAATGTAACATTTCACATTGTGTAGTGCATTTTCTGTATTTTTTTACATTTTCATTTTCTATTTTCTTTTTACGGTGTAATGAATATGTCATTTAGTTTTTAGCTGAAAAAACACACCTGTATTAACACTTTAAAAAATAAAACTTCAATTGTATTTTTGGTGTATGTGCACATTATCATGATGAATGCTTGCACCAAAATCTTTATGTCCATTACAATTTTTTTTATCACCAATATTTGAACTGCAAAAAATATGTCATTTAGAAATACTTTATTTTTCATTTTTATTCATGTACAATTCATTGATTATTATGATAGAAAATACTAAATATTTTTTAAATGACATATTTGTGCAGTCCAAACATTAGTGATAATTCAATTGTCATGGACAAAAACATTTTGGTGCAAGGATTTTTCTTGAAATTGGCTTTTGGGGGTAGAGTGAACTGGAGTGGGTGGTGTGGTTGTGTCTTTATGTTTTGCAGTTGCATATGGGTCTGGTGTATGTTGTATATGTTTGGATGTGCGTTGTTTGGCTAGTGTTTGATATTCTGGTGAGTTTGTGCTGTTGCTTCTGGTTAATGTTGTTTAAGTGTGAGTGTGCTTTTGTGTGAGTGTATTGGCTTTCATGAGTGGGTTGTTGTGGTGGTTGGAGTGTCTTTGGTGGTTGTGGTGGTGGTTGTGGTGCTTGTGGGTGTGATGGTGATTGTGGTGCTTATGGGTAGGAACATCATGTGAAATTTAATGGCGATTGAAAACTGTAATCTTAAATTCAACAAAATACATTCAAATAAACAGATAAGGCACAAGAAAAAAGAAAAAACATGGAGAAAAACACACATGTTGACTAAACATATTGACAATTAGTAAAAAGAGAGAAACAACAATAATGCTACAGATTTCCTAAGAAAAAGAAAAAATAAATTAAATATATCTCTATATGCTTAAAAAAAGATGTCAGTCAGTCAAATTTGCTTTATTCGAGATAAAAACTCATAAAAGCATGATTAATAAAAACATTCCTTTGTTAAACAAGATGCAAAACACATTAGCACCAGCTAAATTAAAAGCAAAAAGAACATTTTTGTTTAGTAACACATTCAAAAGCATAACTTACCAGTCTCCACTCCGCCAGGGACTCTGTCAAGCCTTCAGGATGTAGGATCTGCAAGACCTTCTTCTCCCAGGGATGAAGTGGCTAGGTGGGGCTGGGAGAAACATCACCAGCATTCTGAGCCTCCAAGAGATGCTTGGAGGCCACGGAACATACTCTCCCCCGTTGGTCGTTTCACCTCATTGATCCAAAAGCCACAATGTTGAACACACCCATGACGGAATACTTCTGGCAGCAATATACTGTTAGGACAACACCAGCACAACTGTGAAATCTAAATCGGCTTGGCACAATCAAGCCGATTTAGCCAGTAGGGAGTCTGCTGCGTCAACAGTGATGAGCCGCTTACGTGACAGAAAATTGTCTGTCAATGCTGACGGAGGATAAGCCAGCCCACATTTAAATATGGCAGGCAGGAATTTGTCAGCTCAACGGAGTATTTGTAAATGCCTCCAGGGATGGATGACAGGATTCCCGCCAGGATCTAAATGAGGCCCTTTATCTATTATCTATCAAGATTATCATAGATAGTGTTGACACTGTGATGGGACTCCAACAGCCCTCAATTCTTACACATCCTCAAAAACACAAATTAGTTAAAACTCCAGGCATGACAATGGACACAACACAGCTCTAAAAACCTCCGTTATCTAAGCATTTGCCATATTAAGATTACATCCATTCACATTTAACTATACCTGTTTAGATACAGAAAGACATCTAAGCACATAAGGATCAATATACCTCACCATAAAAAAAACGCGTGAAGCCAAGCAATAAATTACTGTACATCCCAGCAGAACGAAAGAAACAGAGATGTCCTTTTGCACACACATTTATACAATAAATTACTCCACTACACCATTGCTGCATTGCATCTAAACAGTTTGAAACATGTTCAAATGCAGTCAACAGATCACTGTCACTCTGGTGAACGAAAGTCCCAGAACTAAAGAGGGGTGCCCAAATTCCAAAATCACTTTGGCACCATACACCTTGTGGAAATGAGCTATAGATTGCACATAACAAAATATGACATAACATAACAAAACATAACATGTTTGATCCATAACTTGAGCAGTTGTGCCCAGAGTACCGATATGCTGTCAATTCATGACAGTGGTTATTGTCAGCACTTTCACAAAGCATATGCACAGACCTATGTACAGTGATGAAAGGGTTTGGAAACATTTAGGATCAGGTCCATATAACCTGAAAGCTCACAAACTAAACTGCACAAAAGAGTTTTTATTGGTGCACGTCTGTGTGAGATTATACAGACCCAGTATTTAATGTGAAAGCCATATCGAGCAGTAGCCTGACAACTTGTCATTTGGTTGTTGTGACTCGAAAACATGACTGGTTATCTAGTTTACCTACAATTGATGCTTTTGCAGTTTTAGTTTTACAGCAGTTAGGGCTTTCCGCTATTTCCTTCCCTGTTGCTCTGTTTGCTTTGTCGCAGTTTTCCTGGTTATCTATGTACTGTTTGTCAGCTCCAGTCTTGCTAGTTTACTTGGTGCCCTGGTGTCTCAAGCAGGTGCCTAGGTTGACCAGATGCTCATAATAATAACTTCTGCTGAAAAAATGGGTACATCTGATTCAACCTCTCCTAACATGATTCTCATTCTAGCCGGCGGGGCCTCTGGCCACTGGCACTCATTTTCAGGGACCAGCACTCATAATTCCAGATCAGACTTGTGCCAAGAGCAAGATGGAGAAAACACACAAATAGCAAAGAAGGAGGTAGAGAAAGACAGAAAGATCATCACAAAGGGAGATAGCAGGACCCTGTAAGAGTAGAATAAATGGGAAGGGGGTGTTTGGTAGTTGATTATAGTGGCGTGAGGCAGACTGAAGACAAAGCAGACTTGGTAATAGCTGGACCCAGGATTCCGAACTGAGGTTTGGTCACTGGCACTCACTCTTTACAAATGTAGCACTTTGTGTACTTCTTTATATAACTGGTTCCTCAGTAGAATCCATGATCCCTGAAGTTCTGTTACCAACTTGTACCTGAGTTGAATCCACTAGATTACCCTTTTTCATGTTTTTTCCAGAGGCCCTAATGTGGACATCATGTTACACAGAAATGTCTACATAGGGATTCGGGGTCTTCAGGGGTGACCAGTAGGCCCCATCGCTTGGAAAATTGCAGATTTGCACTTATCTGAGCATGCACTGGTGTGCTCTGAACACCTGGTAGAGCAGGTTGGCTTTTTTAGTTGATTTTGTTCTATCTATTTTATTTTATGAATTTATGAAGTTCAAACTTAACCACAAAGAGCGTTCGGGTTGCTACATAATAGCAACAAGATAAATGCAAACATGTGAGGGTACATGACAATTCAGGTCAATCAATCAATCATAACACTTGTATAGCGCGCTACTCACCCGGAGGGGTCTCAAGGCGCTTGGGGGGAGGGGGGCGCTACTGCTCGAACAGCCAGGTCCTGAGTAGTTTCCTGAAGGTGAGATGGACCTGGGTCAGCTGAAGGTGGATGGGGAGGGAGTTCCATGTCTTGGCCGCTAGGTAGGAGAAGGATCTGCCTCCGGCGGTGGCTCTTCAGATGCATGGAACGGCGGCGAGGGCGAGGCTAGCGGATCGTAGCTGGCGGGTGGGCGTGTGGAAGGTCAGGCGGTCGTTGAGGTACTTGGGGCCCAGGTTGTGGAGAGACTTGTGTGCGTGGGTGAGGAGCCTGAACGTGATCCTCTTGTTGACGGGGAGCCAGTGCAGGTTCCTCAGGTGTCCGGAGATGTGGCTGCGTCGAGGGATGTCTAGGATGAGTCGGGCGGAGGCGTTGTGGATGCGCTGTAGTCTTTTCTGTAGCTTGGCTGTGGTTCCGGCGTAGAGGGTGTTTCCGTAGTCCAGCCGGCTGGTGACGAGGGCCTGGGTGACCGTCTTCCTGGTTTCGATCGGGATCCATCTGAAGATCTTGCGGAGCATACGGAGGGTGTGAAAGCATGAGGAGGAGACGGCGTTGACTTGTCTGGTCATGGAGAGGGAGGAGTCCAGGATGAAGCCCAGGTTGCGTGCGTGGTCTGTCGGCTTGGGGGCGGTGCCTAGGGCTGGGGGCCACCAGGAGTCGTCCCAGGCGGAGGGTGATGGTCCGAGGATGAGGACTTCCGTCTTGTCTGAGTTCAGTTTCAAGCGGCTGTTCTTCATCCACTCGGCGACGTCTTTCATCCCTTCGTGGAGGCTGGTTCTGCCGGTGTCGGGGTCTCTTGTGAGGGAGAGGATCAGCTGGGTGTCGTCGGCGTAGGAGATGATGTTGAGGTTGTGTTGGCGTGCGATGGCTGCGAGAGGTCTCATGTAGACGTTGAAGAGGGTGGGGCTGAGTGATGATCCTTGCGGGACGCCGCAGATGACTTCGGTTGCCTCGGAGCGAAACGGGGGGAGGCAGACTCTCTGTGTTCTTACAGCGAGGAACGAGATGATCCACTTCAGTGCCTTCTCTTGGATAACGGTGTTGCTGAGGCGTTGGACTAGGGTGCGGTGGCAGACGGTGTTGAACGCTGCAGAGAGGTCCAGGAGGATGAGGGCCACTGTTTCCCCGTTGTCGAGTAGGGCTCGGATGTCGTCGGTGGCTGCGATGAGGGCGGTCTCGGTGCTGTGGTTGGCTCTGAAACCGGACTGCGAGGGGTCGAGTGATCCATTCGTCTTGAGGAAGGCGGCAAGCTGTCTGTTGGCGATCTTCTCGATGACTTTTGCAGGAAAAGGGAGGAGCGAGATGGGGCGGAGGTTTTTGAGGTCGGTGGGGTCTGCTGTTGGTTTCTTCAGGAGGGCGCTAAGCTCAGCATGCTTCCAGCTCTCCGGGAAGGTGGCGGTGTCGAAGGAGGTGTTGATGACGTCTCGGAGTTGGGGTGTGATGGTGTCGTCGGCCTTGTTGAAGACGTGGTGAGGGCAGGGGTCAGTCGGAGATCCGGAGTGGATGGTGTTCATCGTGCGGGCTGTGTCTTCGGTGGTCACTGCGGTCCAGGTGCGGAGGGTGGCAGTGGGGTGCGTTGGTTCGACGGTTGGGCGCGGGGATGGTGTGTCGAAGCTGTTGTGGATGTCGGCAATCTTGCGGTGGAAGAACGAGGCGAGGGAGTCGCAGAGATCCTGTGAGGGGGTGATGTTGTTGTTGCTGGTGCTGGGGTTGGAGAACTCCTTGACGATGCTGAAGAGTTCCTTGCTGTCGTGGGCGTTGTTGTCCAGTCGATCCTTCAGTGATTTCTTCTTGGTGGTGCGGATGAGCTGGTGGTGCTTGCGTGTCGCGTGTTTGAGGGCGATCATGTTGTCTGTGGTCCGGTCGAAGAGCCAGGCTTTCTCGAGGGTGCGGCAGGTCTTCTTGGAGTCCTTGAGTTCGTTGGTGAACCAGGGGGCCTTTTTGCTTCTGGGTTTGCTGGGAGGGTTCTTCAGTGGTGCGAGGTCGTCGGCGCAGGTGGCCAGCCACTGCGTGAAGTTGAGGGCTGCTTCGTTGGGGTCCAGTGTGCTGGCAGGTAGGTTCTGGCTGAGGGAGGCGGTGAGCTGGTCGGCGGTGAGCTGGTCGGCGGTGATCCTGCTCCAGCTTCTGTGGGGAACTTGTTGCGGGTGGTGGTGGGTGGTGGTTTTTCTGAAGCTGAAGTGGACGCAGCTGTGGTCGGTCCAGTGGAGTCCGGTGGAGTGGCTGAAGGCGATGTGCTTGCTGGATGAGAAGACGGGGTCAAGCGTGTGGCCGGCGTAGTGGGTGGGGGTGTTGACCAGTTGCTTGAGTCCGAGGTTGGCGAGGTTGTCCAACAGGTTGACGGTGTTGCGGTCCTTGTTGTTCTCCAGGTGGAAGTTGAGGTCCCCTAGGAGGATGTAGTCCGCGGAGGGGAGGGCGTGCAGGCTGATGAAGTCCGTGATGTCTTCGCTGAATTGTGTGCGTGGTCCCGGGGGTCTGTAGATGAGGGTGCCTCTGAGGGTCGTCTTTGGGTCGGTGTGGATCTGGAAGTGGAGGTGTTCGGCGGCGGTGTAGGTGTCGTCGGCATCAGTCGTGATGCGGATGGTGTTCTTGTGGACGATGGCGATGCCTCCCCCGGTCTGGTTGACGCGGTCCCTCCTGATAATCTTGTATCCATCCGGGATGGCGATGGAGATGTCGGGGGCTGAGGAGGCATTCATCCATGTTTCAGTGAGGAAGGCGACGTCTGGAGAAGTTGTGTCGAGCAGGTTCCAGAGTTCGACTGCGTGTCTGTGGACGGAGCGGGTATTGAGCAGGATGCACTTGAGGTCGCTGCTGGGGGTTGGCTTGGCGGGCGCGGTGCATGTTCGGAGGCAGGTGAACTTGCAGGTTGCGCAGGCGAAGGGTCCGTGGAAGCGTTTCGGGGTGGCCCGGCAGCAGGCGGGGTTGCGGCCGGCATTGAGTGCATTGAGGGCGGCGGCGTCGTAGGTCTGTCGGGTCGTCTTGCGTCGGTGGGGGCCAGGGGTCCTGGCGCTGGGCGCGGTCCAGGCGCGGACGGGCGCAGACGGGCTTACCTTTGGCGCGTCTTCAGCGCACAATCAGCGCACCCGCTACGCGTGATCGCTGCGCGTACGCGCGATCGCCATTTATGGCGAAGTGGGAGGGAGGGAGGAGCAGCTGGGAGGCGGGAGAGGGGAGGGCACAAAACAAAGAGGGGGCGTGTCCGTTTGCACGGCGGCGGGAAGCGGGGAGCGGGGTGGGAGGGCACAGGGGGCTGGGTGACAACACCTAAGAACAGCAACGTGCAGGGAGGTACCAGGGACAGCAGTACAGGGCAAGAAAACAAATCGGAGGCAAAAACGATAAAAACAGTGGGCCAACAGTACAGGGCAAGGAAACAAATCGGAGGCAAAAAACGATTAAACAGTCATACAGTCACAATGGAGACACGCAATACGGCGGAGAGGCGAGGCAGGCACAACGTGGCTACAGGCAGCAGCGAGGCGGGGGCACACACACAGCTGGTGGCCGTGCGACGCGGGGGTGTCCTGCAAGCAGGTGAATTTACATTGCAAACCAATGACAATAATTGCTTACAAATACAGATGGTATGTGAAATACTGCATGAAATTAGAGAGATGTCAACCTTGGTTGGCGGGAAAATTGTGAAGATGTGGGTTTTGACACCTTTGTGAATGGCATCAATGAAGGAGCTGTACTGAGATAAACGGGGCTTGCTATTCCAGAGTCAATGGGCAATATCTAAAGAAAACCTTCTGGCATTTATCTTCTTTATGTTCTTTATAAGTCTTTTAGAATTCAAACCTGGCTAGATAGGTGCTCCAGTCAGTGTAGGTTTTCTCATACAGAGTGGTATATAAGTGATTCAATACACTTTGAAGTGGATTCTAGCAAGGCCATTGAGTCAATATAGTTCTTTCATGATATTGGAGATGTGCTTGCATTTCTTGATTAGAAAAGCCACTGTTTGAGGAACAGCTTTGTTTGCTGTCTCTAGGAGACCAATGTGTAGAGTACTACCTCTTATCAATGCTGTCTCTAGGAGACCAATGTGTAGAGTACTACCTCTTATCAATGTGTGATAAGACAAAGGCCTAAGCATTAGACCAGATGTACAAAGGTGAGGGAAGGTCTTAATTTTGTGCTGCAATGTAAGCTTAAACAATGCTGTTTAACATTGTTGTCTTGATATTGATCTTGATTGACAGAGCAGAGCCTGTAGTAAACTGTAGAGATCACACATAATATAAAAGACTGGACATTAAGCCATCTAAATTGTTGACTCTTTCCCATATGATGGACTTGAGTGTTCCTTTTCTGCTAAGGTTGAACACAGTCACAGTTGGTTTGTGATTAATGATCGATTGAGTGTCAGCCTCTACATGGATAGTGACAGCTCTTGTACTACAACACAGGCGAAACCAAGATTAGTAGGGATACCCCCTCACATGTGATACAGGTGTTGTCAATTGTCTCTTGTTACCGGGAGTATTTAAATCGATTTGGAGAAGCTTTCGGCCTCTTGTCTTTCTTCATATCCTTTTTTGCCGCAACTCCGGGTACTTTGCAACATTACAACAGCCTTATTTCGGTAAGTGGGATGGGAGGACATGCCACTTTTTTTCGCTCCGCTTCCCTCCGACTCCGTGACAGCTCTACCGCAGCTGCCTGGTCCATTACAAATAAGTGTCTAATGCGTTTTATGACATATGGCCCTCCCGCCTCCATATTTTAGTATTTACATTGCGCATACAATTGAAATAGGGGGGTTTGAATGCATAGAGTATGGGATCCAATATGAGGTACCACGAGGGTGGGGAGAAATGGGCCCCTGTACTGGGGGACTGTTTTCATGAGTAGTACCCATGTTGACGGTACGTTGTGAACTTGCATTGGAAGCTACGCCCACCGGCTTTGCACTTACTCTCCTCTTTACTTCATTTATAGGTAGCTTGTCTCTTGTGCATTCTGCATTATATTTACTTGAAGAGACGCATCTTGGGATGCCGTCTTATTTTGGCGTGGCCTTGGGTACGATGCTAGATGTGAGTATAGGGAGCATGTTGATAGATTTAAATTAAAGGCATTAATAAAAGACAATACAGGGTGAGATAAATGATTGATGTGAATTCATATGTTGTACTCCTAATTTAAAGGTTAGATGGAACTCATTATGGTCAATCTTGTTTTTCTAGGTAGTTTCAAGTTTCAAAGCTTTATTCGATTTTCACATGTTAAAAATCATAAAAGCAATTCATACAAAAGATATATCCATTAAAGTGATTCAATCGAATAGTTAATAGTTCATAATGAGCTCCGTCGTTTCAGTACACTTTTTAAAAACATTGTCATAGTCATTATGCATAGAGGGTTTCCCAGTAGTTGCAAGTTCAAATACGCAGGCCTACACTGCCGCCAGGCCCCACCTCTCAGATATTGTTTTATCCATCTGGAGCGTTCTTTATTGTACAATTTACAAAACAAAACCAGATGGAAAGTGGTCTGGGAAGACACATTGTCGCATGGGCAGACAGCCAGAGTTCTGCTCCAGTCGTTTTTGATTGGGAATGAAACTAAATGGTGAAAAATATTGAACCTAAATCTAGTGAGGATAAAACGTTCAAACCCCAAAGTCACAAGGTTTAGGTAAGGTTGTATTTTATAGGTAGTCAGCAACAGCTGGTGGTCAAGCACAGATTTTTTGCTGACTTCACTTCCAAACCTTAGTATATTAAAGTGCTCCATGCATAGTTTTTTCAGAGCTTTCTTCGGGATTTCCCCAATTGATTTGGGGTTGTTGTACCATTCTGGCCTATCAATGTCCATTAGAAATCTCCTAACGTACTCCAGCCATTTAATACCTTTGGCATTGTCTAAGGCCATAGCGTCGCTGATTAATCCTCGGTTTAGGCCCAATTCTGGTGTCGCCCATACTCTGCGCCAGAGCAGAATTGGCTGAATTCTAATCAAATCTGTCAAATGTTCCACTCCCAATTCCGCATGGCAATTGTAGACCGATGTACTCTTCGGGAGGGCCAGAAGATATCTTAGAAAGTTATTTTCTACAATTTGGAGCGATGTTACATCTTGGTACCCCCATACGTCTGCTCCATACAATGCGATGCTTCTACATTTTGCCACATATATGTTGAGCATAATTTCAGGTTGTTTTTTGCCCAACTTGCTTGCAAAATGTTTTATGGCCGCAATGGATCGCTTGAAGGCTAGAGTTCTATTTTTCACCTCGGAAACCCAAGCCCCGGATGCCTCAATTGTGACCTCTAGGTATGGAAATGTTTTAGTGGCTTGTACTTGGAGTCCTGCTACATCAAGTTGGTTAAATCTGGCTCCACTTTTACCACAGCGCATCACGAAGGACTTTTTAGCATTGAGTTTAAGGCCCCTTACTTCCATGTAGTCTACATATTTGGTTAAGGCCCTTTGAGCTCCGACCTTCGTTCTAGCCATTAACACGGCATCGTCCGCATACAAAAGTGAGAAAATCTGCCTACTTCCACACTTTGGTGAATCAATATTGCAGGCCCCTAATTCCTTCTCTAGACTGTTGGTATATAGTGAAAAACGGAATGGGGCCAGCACGCAGCCTTGCCTCACCCCCTTTTGTATGCGGAAAGACCCGGTACATTCCCCCCCCCAGTCCAAACCTAACTTTGGCGGTCGCATTTGAATATAATTGTCTCAAAAAGAGAACAATAGCTGGGTCCACGTTCATCTCCTCTAGTGTTTCACAGAGCTTGGTATGTATTACACAATCAAATGCAGAGGAGAGATCGACAAAGATTGCATAAAGACAGCCCTCTTTTGCTCTGGTGTACTTCCCTTGTAGCAGGACAAAGTTTAAGACTTGTTCGACTGTGCCCATCCCGGCCCTGAACCCGTATTGTACGGGTGTTAAAATGTCATTTTCCTCTGCCCATGACTGTAGTTTAGTCCAAACCACTCTGCCTGCGATTTTCATTAATGAGTCTAACAGAGATATGGGTCTGTAGTTTGATGGGCTTTCCCTATCTCCCTTTTTATATATTGGGATTATTAATGATTCTGCCCATGTTTTAATGAAACCTTTTGAGCAACAAGCACCTAAAACCCGCAAACAGACTGGTGCCCATAGGTCAGTATTCATCTTATAGAGATCGCTAGGGATCCCATCTGGTCCCGGGGCTTTATTCTTCTGGGTGGAATTTATTGCCAATAGTACCTCATCTAAGTTAAACTCAATTGGGATTGGGCAATGATTACTCACTGATTGAGAGTCCTCTTGGGTGTTGCAGTGTACATTCGAGAAAAAATCCACCCAAGTTTTTTCGTCGATGGCTATTTCCATCCTTGCTGCCACTTTACTATTTAGGAACGGTAGATTAACTACCTGCCAGAATAATTTTGCATCTCTGCTCTCCGCAGCTTCCACTAGGTCTTGCCATGCTTTTTCTTTGATTGCCTTCTTTCGTTGGTACCTCGCTAAATTGTAAGCCTTTCTAAGTAACCTGATTGCAGCATGGTCCCTTATTGTTTCACTCAAAGCCAATTTGAGGGCCTTATGTGTTTTAGTGCATTGAGTGTCAAACCAGCCCGTAGAAATATTATTTTTTTTAGAGCGTGTCCTGGTCAAGACACCCTGTATGGTGCTAGTAATGTTGCTAAATGCCTCCAAGATTTCATCGTTCGAGGACTTTTCCCCTAAACACGCCAAGAATGAGGGAAGAGCACCTTCCACGATTTCCTGCAGGGTTTTTACTGGGTCTACCATACTCCATTTTAGGGCAATGCCATTTTGCCGTGCTACAGCTAGATTTTGCGACCATGCCAGTGTCTCAGTTATTGTGGCAGTTTTAGATCCTGGGGCACCAACAAGGATTTTTAGCGGTAGGTGGTCACTCAAACCGATAGTGAGGGTCTCGTAGTTTACCACCCGGCCACCAAACATATTCTGCAGGATGATAAAGTCAATAGTTGAGTGAAGTCCCCTCGCCAAAAAGGTAGAAGTGAACTTAACCTTGGGGAAGCAAAGCCTGTTTGCAAAGCCCAAATCAAACTTGGCCATAATGCCATTTAATATTTCCCCTTTATCATTGTGTTGCAAGTGACTACTATCCGCGTGATCCCCCTCCCCATATTCCTGGAAACCACATGTTTCACTAGTGCATAAGTTTACGTTAAAGTCACCTACCCAGACCCATATTAGATCTTTCCCTTTCGTGGGTTTTACCTCCCCTATTTCTTTTGTCAATTTTGATAATTCTTCCCTAAAATTAGAGTTCTTGATATTATTATAGAAATTAATCACTATTAACATGTCGCTGGAATTCAGAGGAATGTTAACCATCTGGAAGTAAGGTGAAATTGATCTTCCAAAGCTACTACTAGTGTCTAGGCGATTAGACACGTACACACATAGTCCCCCTTTGTGCCTACCATAGCTCGAGGGCACAGCAGGGACGTGGAAAGTCTTAAATCCATCTATGTGTAGTTCAGTAAGTACTCAGGTTTCCTGAACACATAATATGTCGATGTTGTTAACAAACTCCCCCCACGCTGGTTCTTGAACTTTGTTAGCAAGCCCACACACATTCCACGACACTACACTTACTTAGCGTTCATGATTGCCTTTATCTTTCAGTTTAGGTATGTGTTTACTTTTGGTTATATTACACGAGGTCTTCTTTATCGTGTCATCCTCCGAAGTAACCCCCTCAATAAAAATTCCCTTCACCCGGGCGTCCTTCCACATCCTATTTTTTTGCTTGGGCCCCAATTCCCTAGCTCTAGTTGTAATAGTAGCGATTTTAGAGTGCACCTGCTCAGATGCGGGACACTCGGGTACGGCATTTCCCCCCCCCAAAATTATTACCCAGTTCAAAGGCAGGACGGCTGAGTCAATCATTTAGGTCCATGCCTGAGAGGGGTTCAAAAAGGCGTTGTATCGGTACATTCCAGTATTCGGTTGGATTTTTGGGGTAGTGGGCATAGTCAAAGGGAATAACAGATCTGTCTTGAGGTGGAAAAAAAGATTGGTAATTATTTATATAGTGTCTTGTGAGGTTAGGGTGTGGTTTACGATTAGAGGATTGCTGGGAATCGGGGCAGCCCCATTTTTGGGGGTGAGTACGAGGCCTCATCAGGGCTTCGGGGTAGAAGTAACATAGGTTTCGAGGAGATATACTGCCCTCCTTTCTCCCCGAAAACCAGTCACAAATGTGGGTTACAACTCTGTGATCTCTGAAGTTTATTATTACCACATCTCCCTCTATATCTTTGGGTCCCACCCCTACCCAATCACACCGTCTAACAGACGCTATGTCCCCGTTTAAGTGAGGTGGAAGAGGTCTATTAACCCGCAGCCAATGTATAACCTTGTTTTTTAGACTGGTGTATGGTTCTATACTGCCCACTGTTATCACAGGAACACCAGTCAAAATTACCGCATAATTTGATGATTCTGGGGGTAAGTCGACATTTCCCTTTATTTTTGTTTTTACCCTGTTCTGTGGTGGTACATTTGTTAAACTCGGGGCCGTAGGAACAATGGTTTTCAAAGGCGCTGGCTTAACCTTTCCCTTTTGTGGTGCTTGTGTGGCCACTGGTTTAGGGGTATTGTTGTTAATCGTGTTTTTTTTTTTAGATCTATCCTGTCTTGGAGTCAAAGTGTTCTGTGCCGGTTGTATTTTAGAGGGACGAATTTCCTTTGAAGTGTTTTCTTTGAGGGCTTCCTTAGGTGTGTGTGCTAGTAATATGCGATCCATGTTTTCTCCTAACTTTTTAACCCTTTCTAGGAGTGGCAGCATTAGAGATTTCAAGAGACGTTCAATGTCTTCAAGAAGTCCTTTGGGCGTCAGTGCTTCAGGGAACATGCTCATATCTGCTGGTAGGTTGCTTAATGCATCCGCCTCTAGACCCTTACTAGTTTTGGTTAAGGAATTCTTTGTTAGTAAGGGTGAGTTTATGCTTCCAGTCTTTTTCCTTGACCCAGCATTCCTCCTTTTTTTCCTTGGTGGCGAGTGACACACTTCTTGGCCTTTCATTTTCTGTGTCTTTTTTTGAGTGGACTGGCTATTTGTAGTGATTGAGTCTCCATTTGTTTATCCTCCACCGAGAATTGATTCGATACCAGAGCTGATGGACTTGGATTAAGCTGAGAGACATGATCCAACACTATAGGCGAATTCAGGTCAATTAGACATATGGATGTAGATGGTAACTCATTAATGTTAATAGCATTTGTTGGCCCATTTATAGTTAATAGGGGTGGTCCTTCCTGAAAAATGAGAGGAAAGTCATCGGTATTAAATAAGTCTGCATCCGACTCTCCCATAGATAGAGCGTTATTAGATAAATGAGGTGTTATTACCTCTTTTTGTGCCAGGGCTGGGAGTTTATGTTTGAGCAATTCAATAGAGAAGCGGCGCTCGGCTCGATTCTCTGCCAGCGTTATCTCTCTGTCTATTTCCCTAGTTGCCCGAGCAAAATACTTGTCTAGAGGCCCTAATACAGTGACCCCTATAGTGGAAGGTAAAGAAGAATTTAACACGTCTGAAGACATGCTAGTGCCTCGGATCAATGTTGAAAAAGATGATAAAGAGATGGTAGATGGTTTATGAACATAAATTAATGCAATGCTCCAAAAATTAATGTTTATCCTTGGGGGAATGTAAAACAGGGATGATGGCAACTTACGTTTCAAGTTACGGTGGCCAGATAGGAGACGTTGGAGCGTGAGGCCGACGTTAGAGGATGGGCCCAGCCCAGCCTCCTTCAGCCCCCGACGGCCACGGACGGCCCGCCCTTTGCCCGGGCTTAGCCCCGGGCGCTCCCGCGCAGCGGGATTCACCGTTTCTTAAGGCGTGAAGACGTGATTTAGGCGGGGCGGGGCGGTCAGGGAGAGCGGGCCAGGTGACTCGGCCTCGGGATTGCCGGGACTCCTGGGAGAGCGAGTCCCCGTCCCAGCGCTCGCAGCCCTGTCACTCACCCAGCAGGAGCCCACACACCGGATACACAGCCTGGGCGATGCGGGACCCGCGAAGCGGGTTCCGCGAGGAGTAGAGGAAAATCCTTTTCACAGAGGGCAGCAAGGCAAAGGTCTCTGAAGCGTTTTTCTAGGTAACTCCATAGGCTGATAGCATTTAGGCTTATAACAGCCTGGTGTTGTTGCTTGCCCAATCTGTGGGCTCTCCTTCGTATTCCTGGTGTATTTGTCATATGACTAGGAATTTGCATTTTTGGCTTACACTTAGCAAGTATCACCGTTCTTGAAATGATATATGTATAGTCTTCCCAAAACCGATTGTCATGTTCGTATGGAGTGCTAATAGTGATTCTGTATTCTTTTGTTTTAGACTATAAATCGTAAACCTTGAATGTGAGCCTATTTATAATATATAATCGCGGTGATCTGCGTCTTGATGTTGGGATCGTCCTACTAGCCTTGAATGTCACATCCTCTTATTTCTTCACAGTCATGATAAATAAGTTGCATACATTTGATACCGAGTACGTTTGTTCTCTTCTAACGGGGCAGGCAACCCTTCATTGTTTGCACCTAGTGGTCGTACCTCTAGTCCCGACGTGTAGTCCACATTGATGCTTTTTGTTGATATTATAGATAACATTGATGGGGAATATTTCACATGCCATGAAGCCTGCTATTCACTGGCCTCTCTCTGGATGAGATTGATCCACTTAATACCTAGTGGTGGGTATCCATTGTCTCTCATCATTATCCTCTATTTTGTACTATCTGTTGCCAACATGACGTGGTTCGGCATAGAGGTTTGGGATAAACTCCACATCTTGAGCTTGCTCTAACTGCAATATTTTCTCAACCTTTTTTCTCTTCCTGTTGATCTGTTCATCTTTCAGTATCTTTAGGTAATCCTTTTTCTTGTTTTACTGCCGATATGAGCTTACAATAGTAGCGTTGTCAAAGTAGATGGTTCGAACTGGAAATATGTGTAAACTAGGCTACCTAAAAAATACTTTTCTGGCTAGGAATGCTTGTTTAAACATTGCTCAGAGTTTTGGAACATTCTAATGGTAATTGATAAAAGAATGTCGATCTGTCTTACTGTGTGCTGCTTTTGTTTGTATTGTCTAAATGTACTACTATGTAGTTATGGGTTAGATAGATTACCCATTTTTATCTTTGTATAGTATGTAATGTGTTATATTTGTTCTGAGTTTTGTCTATTGATATGTATATGTATTTGTTTAAATTTAACAGCCCTGAAGAAGTCCTGTATTAGTACGAAATGCGTCAGCTGTATTGTTGTGAAAAGTAATATTTTTGTCTTCGCTTTTCAACTATTGAAAATGGAATAAAAGGACAATCTTGAAGAACATCAGTGTTGGATACGGACACTATAATTGTTCTTCTTGTTTTGAATTTTATGTGTCGTTCACCTATGCTTTTGTTTTAAATTGTTAGTTCCTACAGGAATTAGCACTGTGATGGTGGGTGCGATTCAGTGTGCACACAGACCCCAACAAGGACAGGGGGGTTAATATTGGCAGAAGAATAGCGGGTTAGGTGCTCTCAATCAGAGGGCTCCACTGTCAGGCTCGCCTGTTTATGTGATCCTCAACTAGCTAGCTCTTATCCTTGTGAAATTATTTCTTAGGAGGGAAAGTAGATGATTGAGCAATAATTTGACAACTGAAAGAGTCCTGATTACGTTTTTTGAGTAGGAGTGAATTTGACCAATTTTCAAAGAAGAGTAACATCCTTGTGTGACTCAGCTTGCCCTCGAACAAAAAACACCATACACCCAAACTGTGTACCACCTCATGAGTATCAGTCAGTGCTTGCCTCACCACCATGTTTCTGGATACATTCATCTTTAATACAGCATGGGTTCCTGTGGTAAAGTGTTCCCTCATTTGTAGTTTATAACTAGATCATCAGATGTTAAAACACCCCAGTGCAAATTATTGATGAATAATACATGCAAAAGTATTATTGAGCATGCTTCAAGTGAGTTGTTTGGCCAATTTTACATGTTTTCTCTTTTGTTCGTGTGCCTCAATATTTTACAATCCATGTATTAACACCTACTTTGGCAGAGATCTTAATTGCTTTTTTTTCAGATTCTTTCTTTATTGGTGTATTATACAACAACGTTCAATTAGGAAGAAATAAAATCCAACTAATTATTTCCAATAACAAAATCCCACTGAGCGGTCCTTTTACTGTGTGTTTAAGACATTTGTTCTGTGCAGGATGGTTTTGGATTAGCCTTGAAAAGATTTAGTGAAGCATGAATTGCTGTACTGTTCATTTAAAGTCATTTTTAGGATTCTCTATTTAAAAGAAATACAATTTGATTAAATTTAATTTTGGCATTTTATATTCAGGCTACATTTCAAATAATAATTGAGTGGACCTATGTCATAAGCGCAGGTGAGTCCCCCCATATTTTTCACCCATTAACATTATTTTTAAGGTTTGTTTTAATGTTCAAAAGAAACCATCTTCACACTCAAATTTACTTTTGATCACTTTAGAGTTTGATCCATAACATTTACACTTTCTTGACATATTTTCCTTTTCTCATTCTTTATTTCTCAGCACCTTCTGCAACAATGTTTCCTGTCTTTGCAACCCCTAGAAATCGGCCTATTGAAGTGGAGCTTGATGAGTACATATATTCACAGAAACATATGAAACATTTTTGATTTTACACTACGCCTTCGGCAAAGCATTGATTCCATAATGGGTAATATTCTTTTGTATTGATTTGTTTTCATATATGAAATTAAAATATACTTTATTTGGTCTTGTTAAAGTCATGTTTTGATAGGGGATGAAAGTACCTAACATTTTTGTATTTCTCTTTGGTGTCCTTTCCATACTCTCCAATGGTGCAATTATGGATTATTTGTTAAATCCCATGTTAAATCCACGCCTCCTGGAGTTACTGATATCAGTGGCATCAGTAACTTCCAAGGTTAACACAGGAGTACGAGAGGAACACCTAGGTTTCCCTAAGAAATTAAGAATATCCAGGATAATTGGTAATTCTACATCTGATTCTCAGGGTAAATAATCTTTTTTCTCTTTTTTGTCTTCCTGAAGATTGTGCCTGCTTGAAACAGGTGAAATATGTGGCAGAAAAAACAAAGGGGTAAGATTCTCAAAGGTAGTTTTTACTTTTGTGTAAGTTTTCACCTCTGAGTATGTTCACTACTTTTCAGCATTCACAAACCGCACCCCTGCAGCAACCCACACCTCCTAGTAACCTACACTTTTATACTGAATAATAAATAGGTACTATTTATATGTATATATTAACATTAACACATATGCCTTTACAACATTTCCTTGGGTTTTTAAGTCCATACCTTATTATTTTCCATGGGAGGGTGTTGCTGTACCAGTTTTTGGCCATGTGTAGTGTTGGACTTACTACAAAAGTATAAGTCACTACAAAACTGCAGCCTGTGAATAGTGAAAAGCAGTGAAAAGTGCAAACATACTCAAAACTGCAGTGAATCAGGCCCAAGGTTTGCATTAAATATTTGGGCCATGTAAACCCGGTGGGGCTGGTAACAGGAGTTTCCAAACCCATTGGAATTGAAGAGCACCCCTAAAGAGGCCCTATATTGCCACAAATTTGCTCAGGATCCTTTTCAATATCTGTCTCCCACCTCCCACTCTCCTGTTTAACCTTTCACCTAATACTCTTGTATTAATTTTATTATAATTTTTTAATACATATACAACTAAGTACAGATATACGACAGAGTGCCATCTTCACCCACCCCCATCCACCCAGCCCAACCCCCCGCGAGTCCCCAGACCCCACACAGATCAGCATCTATATACAACAATCCGGACTAAGTCCTATTGAGTTGATTAATCCATCTTATATATGCCACTAAAGTCATTATATAAACTAAAAATAATTACCAAAAAAGTGCTTAGAAAACCTAAAGTGCTGGAGGCAAGATGGCGGCCGCTACTGCAGCCGAGTGAGGAACTGTGGCGTTCTGCCCGTGAGGTCCGACCGGATCGCTGTTGCTGCCTGATGCTGTTACCGCTTTTGAGATGAGCCCTTCCGCAGCACCTGTTGGGGGTTCCTAGGCTCCGTTTCCTAGGCTCCGTTTGTTTTGTGCGGTGCTCTGGACGGCGTGTGTGCTGCGGCATCTGTGCTGCGGTTTGCTGGATCGTGTCCGGGGCTGCGGAACCTTGGAGCCGTGGTGAGCTGTATAGCGTTGGTGAGAGGTGACCGGAGACGTTGTAAGCTGCAGGAGCCGGACCGCGGCAGCGGGGGTGAAAAGCCGTGGAGAGCCGTGGAGAGCCCTACTTCGGTTGAGAGACGGCGGTGAAAGGCGGTGAAAGGCGGCGACTGGAGGAATGCGAAGGCGTTGGTCTGCTGGAGTTTGCTACATTGTATCGAGGAGTCTGGAGAGCTCTTTGAAGTTGTAGCATTTACATCAAATACACGCCGGGGATACATCACTACAAAAACTTAAGTACTCTTACTGTTACAGCTCTGCTTGATGGTTTATTGGTGCTGCCAGATAAAACTATAATATATAGTAATATATCCAGACAGCGTTTGAAGCAGTAAGTAGGCAGTAAGAAAACTTTAAACTTTTAAAGCCTCAATTTTCGTTGAGTAGCAATTTATAACAGCTTTATTTTGACTGCTGGTAACAGTATAAGGATATCTGATATAGCTTTTACAGCTACTCACCTGCTACTTACTTGCCAGTTACTAACTTATCCTACACTGCTTTTGGATTATTATTTAATTTATTTAATTTATTTATTTAATATACTTATAGAGCGCAAGCCTGTCACCCAGAGGGCATCCTGGCGCTTTGATCAGAGAACCACGCACTAGACTAGAGCAGTCGCGCAACCATTACTTAGGAAAAAGGTGTGTCTTTAAGGCCTTCCTGAACGGAAGATAGTCCTTGTAACTCCTAAGAGTGAGCGGGAGGGAGTTCCATAATTTAGCTGCAGCCACCCTAAAAGAGCGGCCGCCCATCCTCACTCTTTGAAATCTAGGCACCACCAAAAGGTGAGCCGATGACGACCGCAAAAGCCGTGGGGCCGAATACCATGCAAACATGTTTTGCAGCGGGATAGGGCCCAAAAGGTGTACAGCTCTAAACACCAAGCATGCCGCTTTAAACTGGACCCGTAGATCTACCGGGAGCCAATGCAGATCTCGTAGCGCAAGAGTGGAGGAGCTAGACCTGGGTCGAGAAAGGGCCAGTTTAAGCGACAACTATGGCGCCCAAAGGCAAAGGGTAAAAAAAAACTGCAATTAACTCAGCCAATGCCGTTAACATTACTTCCAGTGCTGTCGAAAACACTGTAATAGGGCCAACGACAGAACTTAATTCACTTAATAGAGATACTCCTGCGACCCGAACTCGTCAGCAAAATGGGGTCACTAAGGAGCCAGTAATACCTGATTTATTCAGGAAGAAGAATTCAGCTGCTTTATCTAAGAATAGTACTCAGACACTTGGTGGTCACATCGAAGGAAGTGTGCAAGGGCCTGTTACTGATCTGTCTGGTGCTATCTCGAAAAATCATGGTGCATCTCTTTCAGTTCAGACCCCTCCAAACTTGAACTCGCCTACAGCTGGAGGAGTTGCAGGGTCTCCCTCTCTCGAAAAAGGTAGTAATGATGATTTAGCTGGGCTCTGTCAAGCAGTGGAGGAAGTCAGGGTCTCGCCACGGGTGAATGATCAGCCTTTAAACGATGTAGAATCTATTGAATCGGGGGGCCAATTTTACTCCATGTCTGATGTGTCGGCAACATCTGATGGGGAAGTTGATGAGGAGTTGATCAATGAGGGACATTTGTTTGTAAAAGACTGGGCTGATGATTGTAATCAAACTTCCGAGGAAGATCTTCTTGGCTCCAACTTCCTGGCGAATGAAGGAACTCCTAATACGGTTCGCAGGGCTGTAGAGGTGCCAAACCCCCTCATATGTGAAAACCTAGATTTTGTAGACCAACCGCAGTGGGAAGGGGCTGGAGCGGCATCAGAAACCCAGGTTGAATTCCCAGAACTATTGGAGGGGGACGAGGAGATTACACTAAAGTCTATCTACAAGTTGCAGACCTCTATGTATAGATTAATCATGGCTCATTGAGAGGAGACCAAGGCAGAGGGGCTCCGTACTCAAGGAGCTGTTCGTAAATTGCAGAATGTCGTTCGTCGCCTAGCTAAATCTAGCAATGAAACCAATTTGAGAGTACAACAGACTGAAGCCCGGATTTCTGTTGACCCTCTAAAATGCGAGCACCAGCGCAGAGATATCCCTTCGGGAATTGATTCATGCGCTTAACAAGCAAATAAATAAATAAATAAATAAATAGAAGACGAACTCTCTACACAAAAAACATCCATTAAGGACTTGGAGAGTACTAGACAAGACATCGATTGGAAGCTGACCGATCTGGAAAATCGTGCACGGCGCAATAACCTGCATATATTGGGGGTAGCTGAACAATCAGAAGGGAGAGATTTCTGTCGCTTTGTTGTGGAGATGTTTTCAGATGCTTTTCCAGATCTCAAAGGATGGGACTGGGATAAAGAAATTATAAGAGCTCATCGCTTTCCCTTCAATCAAAAACATGATCAAGGGGGGGGGGGAAACAAGAATCCAAGAGCTATCCTCATATGCTTACAGAATTATTTGCTTCGCGAGACTTTGTATGATTTGGCTAGACCCTCAAAGACTAGAAAGGGCTTGGAGCATGAGTTTTTTGTACGACCCGATTTTTGCCCGGTAACAGTGCAACAACGTTGGAGGTTCAAACAGCTAATGGCACCAATTCAGTCTAAGGGGGGGCAAGCCTTTCTTCTAAACCCTGCAAAACTTAAGGTTGTGCATAAGGGGAAAACTATGTTTTTTGTATTCGAGGTTAAAGCACAGCAATTCTTAGATGCAATGTAGCTGAGACAGGATAAGGATCATATACTTTTTCTCTGCTTTTAGTAGTTTCCCCCCTTTTTTTCCTTTTTTTTTCCTTTTTTCTTTCTACTTTTGCTGGGGTTTAGGTACTATCTGGGTCCGGACGGCCCGGGCAGAGCTACATAGTTCTTACTCACTTTCCATCAATGAGGGCATTTGCCCTTAAGCTTCCGATGGGGGGGTTTTGGGAAGAGGGTGTGTTGGGGGGGTGCGCTGGGGGGGAGTGGGTGGGAGAGAGTATTTTTGGAGGTGCAAGGAAATACAGCTGAAGGATGTTTAGTTCTTAAGTCTAGGATTTTTGTGTGGTTGGTGCCAATTTTTGGAATTTTGTCTTATTGTAAGTTGAACTGTTCGAACTGTACTAAAACAAGAAAATGGTTAAATTGACGATCTGCTCCATTAATGTTTGTGGTTTAAACGATAAAAGAAAAAGGGGTACAATGGCTCAAATGTTAAAAACTATGCGGATAGACTTAATTTGTATACAGGAGACTCATATCTCTTGGGCAAATAGAGGATGGCTAAAGGATCTTGGATTGGAGGTTGTGGGGTGCTCTTGTCAAAGCTCTACAATAAGAGGGGTGGCCATTTTAAAGAGGTTGGGATTAGGTGAAGTTAAAAGAATTAAAGAGGATCCATTGGGGCGATGGGTCATTGCTGAACTCATACTCGGGGATCGATCATTACAATTTGTTCGGTTTATGCCCCTACTGTTGACGACCCCATAGTACTACATCAATTAAGTTTGGAGTTAGCTTTATGGTCACCTCGGTTAATACTATGTGGGGATTTTAATTTGCACTTGGATGAGACATTCGATATTAGTGGAAATACTCCATATGCAGGGAGAAAAAGAATGTATTTAAAGCAGTTAAGGGGATTATTCATGAATATAGATTGATAGACTTGGGGTATAAAAAAAGGGGGGGAATTTTTGGCAGTACTTTTTTCTCCGCTCCCCATCAAAGACATTTTAGGTTGGATTACTTCTTTGTTGCTAGGATTTTACATAATGAACTTCCTCAAATGGAATATAGGGTGTTACCAAAAATTATATCGGATCATAACCCCATCACTCTTAGTTTTGCCTTAAACACTCCACCTACTCCCCGGACGTGGTCTTTTGATCGTAAGCTCCTGTTTGACTTATCTTACGTTGAGTATATGAATACTTGGATTCCTGAGTTTTTCTCCAATAACAAGGGTTCCGCTACTCCAGAGGTAGTCTGGGATACATTTAAGTGTGCGGTTCGAGGAGAAACTCTGAGCTATTCAATAAGAAAACAGAGGGAGACTCGAAAGAAAGGGGAAGCAGAAATGAATAATTTAAGACTGTTGGAGATTCAGCTGATGCAGGCTTGTAACAAGGGATTAGCTACAGACACTATTACTAGGGAGTTACTGGCTCTTAAGGTTAAGATTCATCAAGGATTTGCTTTGAAGTTTGCTCAGCAAACTGCTGCTTTTCGAACTGAGCTTTATGAAGTGGGAGAAAATTCAGGAAAACACTTGGCCAAGAGTGCGAGGCAGAAAGCGATGCTTGCTAGCATAGATAAAATTAATAACACTGTAGGAATTTTTATTTTTATTCTGAACTATATACTGAGGTTGTGGTAGGAGATTGCTCAGATCAGATTACTAAATTTACCGAATCTGTTCTGAATGATATTTTATCTACACAGGAGAGTGAGAAACTGGACCTGCCAATCACTTGGGAGGAGATTGAACTGTCACTGCTGTCCTTAGCCTCTGGAAAAGCTGCAGGCCCTGACGCTATTCCCTTGGAGTTTTTCAAGTGCTTTCGTGGTATTTTAAGATTAGAATTAATTGATTTATGTTTAAGAGCCCAACAAGGTAGCACCCCTCAATCATGGCAAGATCAGTGGCGTAACGAAACATGAGGGGGCCCCCCTGCAAAGTACATGGAGGGGGCCCCCCTACGGACTCACTCGGGATCTTTCAGGCCAGGTCACTGACCTGAAGGGGACCCTTGGAGCTCTAGGGCTCTCTGCATTGCAGGGGCAGCGGGGGCATTGTTATGCCACTGCCACAAGGCTCTCACAAATATGCCCCCTGTCTTTACAAACCAGTTCCGATATGGCAATGTCGGGGTCTGAATGTTCCTCTTAACCTGCAACCTTTCCTCCTTGGTGGAGGAACGTTCTATTCTGGCCCCCAGAAAGGACATCTCCTGGTCCTGGGAGACCTCAGCGTATGGTTGAAGACTTCTGATGGTCCTGGGAGACCTCGGTCTATGGATTGAGTCTCCTGATGGTGTCCTGGTATATATTTGGAGTCTCCTGATGGTCCTGGGAGACCTCAGGCTCCATCTGGAGTCTCCTGATGGTCCTGGGAGAACTCAGGTTATGGTTGGAGTCTCTTGATGTTCCTGGGAGACCTCAGGTTATGGCTGGAGTCTCCTGGTGGTCCTGGGAAAGCTCAGTTTATGGCTGGAGTATCCTGATGGTGCAGCTCTTACATGTTCACATGATGCTGCTCTCTTACTAGGCCTTCATCTTTGTCTCTCGTCACTTATTTGTTGGCAGAGACCCTTTCCCAAGTGCTTTTTAGATTGCATTTCTCCAGCTCAATTAATTTATTAGAGAGATTGCAATCTCCCAATATTTGTTCAGGTGCTCTCTAAAAGTCTCAACGACTTTGCAACGGTCTGGCACTTTCTTTTTAAGATTAAACAAATATGTGAAAACATTCTGACTGAAATAATGCCTACACCCAACAATCTTTCTTTAAGATCGTACCACCTGTACCTCCTTTGCACCTGTTGCTGCAACCAACCTTGATACTGCACCTCCTGTGCACATGTTGATGCAACCAACCTTGCTGCCACCCTTGCAGGCTGCGCCCACAAGACCCCAGTCAGATTCTGCCCGGAGAAGCTAAAGGAGCTCTGTTTCTGCTTCTCAAGATCCCCTTGTTGGAATTGTTGAGTCCTCCTTTAGGACAAGGCACCTTTCTCACTGCCTGGAAAAATGCCGCAGTGAAACCCCTCCTGAAAAAGGTTTGCTGCACCCTCTGGATATTATTAACTTCAGTCCAATCTCTCTCTCACCATTCTGGGTCAGTTAATTGAAACACTACTTTTCCAAGATCTTCAAACATTCGCAGGAGAAAGCAATATTTATACCTTTCTCGACTGGATTTGCAGTTTTGCTGGAAATACTTGAGAGTTCCTGGAAAGCTCCACAGCCCCCTGCAAAGGAGTTAGATCTATCACTGGAGGCAGACGGCGGCACCCAAATGTCAGCCCTGCGGACAGTGTGAAGCCCTTGGCTGGATAACTGTCTCCTGTGTGGAAGAAGCTGCGCCTGTCTGCTCCTGTCAGATCCTGACTGCACCTGTCTACCCCTGCCTCCTCCTGCCTGTCCCTGCCTGTCCCTGCCTCCTCCTGTCAGATCCTGACTGCTCTTCTTTGCTCCTGCCTGCCCTGCCTGCTCCTGTCAGACCCTGCCTACCCCGCCTGCTCCTTCCTGCCCGCCTGCTCCTGTCAGACCCTGCCCGTGTCGCCTGCTCTTGTTAGGCCCTGCCTGCTCTTGTTAGGCCCTGCCTGCTACTGTCTGCCCCTGCCTGCTCCTGTGAGACCTTGCTTGCCCCTGACTGCTCCTGTCAGATCCTCACTGCTCCTGTCAGATCCTCACTTCTCCTGTCAGATCCTGACTGCTCCTGTCTGCCCCTGCCTGCTCCAGTCAGACACTGCCTGCTCCTGTCTGCCCCTGCATCCTCCTGTCAGGTCCTGCCTACTCCCGTCTGTCCCAGCCTCTGTCTGCCTGGTCGTGTCTGACCTTGTAAGATCATGCCTGCTCCTGTCGGCCCCTGCCTGCTCCTGTCAGACCCTGCCTGCCCCTGCCTGCTACTGTCTGCTCCTACCTGCCCCTGTCTGCCCCTGCCTGCTCCTGCCTTCCCCTGCCTTCTCCTGACAGCCCCTGCCTGCTCCTGTCTACCTCTGTCTACTGATATGTTCATAACCACCTCAAACACAACGGGCCCAATTCACAAAGGCAAAGTTAGACTTTTGGTCTAAGTTTTGATCAAAAGTCCAACTTTAGTACTTTTCAGTGTGCACAACATAAGTTGCGAGTAAAATCTTTACGACTGCAGAGTTTCCACACTCATAGCAGAATCGCTGCATTCGGAGTGGAATCTCCGCACTTGGGGCAGAGGTCCACCTGGGTGTGGAAACTCCTCAATCATAAAGAGACTACTCGTAACTTATATTTGTGAATACCAAAAGGTAGTAAAGTTAGCCTTTTGTTCAAAACTTAGACCAAAAGCCTAACTTTACCTTTGCCCAATGCTGGCTATAGCCTTAGGGCTGCAATTCTTTGGAACAGCTTTGACCCCCATGGCATGATACTGCTCACTCCTATGAGATGACTGAAATGGCATATTTGAGGTTATTCTTTATATATTGTGGACATTGTTGGTATAATAGTGCCTATGCTTGGTGTAATGCTTGCACTGGCATAATGTTGGCAATCCCTAGCATTTTAATAACATTATCACTTCTGCCATTGATTAGTTTAACCTCTCTGCACCTATCCTTGCCATCACACATTCATCCATTATACATTTTATTTTACTATTCTTTCAAGCAATTGCCCATTCAAATACCCATACATGCATTCATTCACTTACCTATCAAGTATCCATTCATTGAAACACTCATTTATCCATTCATGTACACACCCATTCAACATTTTGTACATTGTCAGATTCACCAATGAAGCCACTAAAACACAGCACAAACTCGGCAATAAAGAGGCAATGCCAGTGAAGCCTTTAGCCAGACGTATTGGCTTTACCAATGCTTAAATATTTTGCCGAACACAGAGGTGTTGTGTTTTGCTGTGGCAAACACCATTCTATTGATTTAGTTTGATCCTGAGAGCTAGCTTCCAAGAGTGAATATTTTAACACTCATTTACCATAGTTTCGGTGACAGGGGAATGCTAGGCAGAATGGCAGATAGGAAATGCTAGTTGCATGAGCATGGTGGCATTTGCGTTTTTCTTAATAAATGGAAGTATTTTCTTAAATACTTGGACACATGTATATTGTGCTCGCTGTAGTTTTCTCTTCGGTTTGATTACATTAACTATAGTGAGGCCCCCGCTCCAGATTTCATCTAGAGCTCTCCGGCCTCATTACTGTGCTGAGGGGGCTCCCTGCAGCTCGGGGCCCCCTGCAGCTCTGGGCCCCCACGCACTGCGGGGGCTGCAGGGGCCTGTGTTACGCCCCTGGGCAAGATTCTATATTAACTGTATTTCTTAAAAAGGGCAAACCCCCTTTGTTACCGTCATCTTTTCGTCCCATTTCACTTATATATGTCGATAGTAAAATTTTCTCCAAAATTCTTGCCTCACGATTATCTAATATTATTTCTCCACTAGTTTCTAAATATCAACACGGCTTCATTCCTGCCCGTGACACTGCAGATCATATTCGACGGGTGATCACGTTTCTGGATTGGTCTCAGGCAATTCGGTCTAATGTTGGTCTTGTATTTTTAGACGCTGAAAAAGCCTTTGACCGGGTTGCCTGGGGCTATCTGTGGGAAATGTTAGCCAGGAAAGAAATAGGTCCAGGTTTTCTTAAGGCACTTAAAACTATGTATACTGCTCCAAAAGCCTGTATCCGAATTAATGGTCAAGTTTCCCCTTTTTTTTTTTTATCACGAGGGGCACCCATCAAGGATGTCCCTGTTCGCCTTTACTTTTTGCACTTTATATTGACCCTTTAATTAATCGCTTTATTTTGGAACAAAAGATTAGACCTATTTCTTTAGCTAATACTAATTACCGTGCATTGGCTTATGCTGATGATATTGTGATAACCACCACTGACGTTCAGACAGCTCTTCCAGCAATCAATGATCTTGCCAAACAATTTGGATCATTCTCCGGTTATAAACTTAACCTGGAGAAAACGCAGATCCTTTGTTCGGGGGATAAGCCACCTCCGAATATTTCTACTACCTCAGAGGTCATATATTTGGGAATTAAGATTTCTTTGCCCATAGAGAAAATACCGGAACTTAACATAAATCCCGTGATAATACAAATTAATAATATGTTACAGCGTTTAGATCATCTACACCTATCATTGTATGGCAGACTCAACATCTTAAAAATGCTGATCTTACCAAAACTGCTCTATATGTACCGTACTATACCGCTTGAATTTCACTCTCTCGGCTTTAAAAACTTAGAAAGGACTACCTCTAGGTTTTTATGGGGCTATAAACGCCACCGTAAAGCCCTCAAGAAAATGATACTTAGTAATGAGTGTGGGGGATGGAATGTCCCTTATTTCTTATTTTATTATTTAGCGGCTACACTTCAATTTATCAGCCCTCTCATAGTGGGAGATAGAGTAAATATACCCCTTTGTCAAATGCCAACGATATTTGAGATGATTATGGGTGAGAAGGTGAAAGGCAGTTTCCTTAAGGTTGTTGAGCCCAGCTAAAATAAAAAAACAAAATACAAGACGTTGAAGGCGGCTTTTGGAGCCTGGCAAAAAGTACGAAGGCATCTTGGCTTATCCAAACTAAATTTTTATACCCCCCTTGGCTCGTCTGGTCTTTTGCCAGCTATTTTTTGTGATTTAACGACTTATAGGTGGGAGCAGAAAGGATTACGATATTTGGGCGATCTATTTTTTAATGGCCAAATTGTTTCATTTCAGGAACTAGAGAACAACTTTTTTTTGGCAAGAAATGATTTTTTAAAATTTCTTCAGCTCCGAAGCTTTCTACAGAGTTACTTATCTACCACTTCAGTTAGAATGATTAAAATTCATTTATTAGAACTTTTACAGAAAAAAGCCCGTATAGGCTCTCTTTATTTAAGCCTGATTCAGGAATGTGGGGACGATATGGAACAATGTCAGTTGAAATGGGCTAATAAATTAGGTATCCCTGGTATTGATGTTATGTTTTCTATTAAGTGTGCTTCAGAATGCTTGATCACAGGGATGATGAAATCTCAGCATTTTATGTGCATACATAACCTTTATTATACTGCAAGTAAGGTTGCTAAGTGGAGTACGACCATTGGAATAAATTGCAGTCGTTGTGGGTTATACGCAGCTGATGACTTACACATGTTTTTTTCTTGTCCCAAATTAAGGGTGTTTTTTCAACAAATGGAAAGCTTTCTTTCTGTTGTTCTTAAATGTGATATTACGCTAACCATAGAGATGGTGTTATTGGGTATCGAGCATACTTCTTCTAGATCAAAGCCAGAATCTTATTTCTTATTTATATGTATGGCGGTAGCCAGAGCCTGTATTATTAGGGAGTGGATTAATTCAGATCCTCCTTCATTTTTTACTTGGCTTGAAAAACTATTGTTTATGTATAATACTGAATCTGCTATCTACAAGTTAAAAGGGATTAAAAGAAGAGCTTTGGGGGAGAAAATTTGGGCACCCATTCATGACTGGATCTAATCATACTGTTTGAATGTTTTTCAGATTTGTAAGTCCTATGTATTTAAGTTGTATTTTTGTTTTACTTATGTATTGCTGTATTTCCTTGCAAGAAAATAATAAAATCAAAAAAAATAAAACCTAAAGTGCTAAGTGCCAAGAACAAGCTGCATATGCAACACAATTTAACCCAGTAATAATCTTCTGAATGTACATATTGTCACTTGTATTTTCCCTCAGGGCGTATTGAATAGATAACAGTTTATTTATACACACAGATGATATCCCCAGATAATCTAAAATAAACAAGTGGTATAAAAGTGTCCAGGTCAAAGTGCAAAATGCAAGTGAAGCAGCTTTGAGACAAGAGATGATCTTTGGATCTTGCACAGGTGGAAAAATGTATGTACAAATATAAATATACATTTTATAAAATATACAGTACTGATAACTTTGTTTGCCCGAAATCCCAATTTGTCTACAAGGATTCATCTCCCCCCTTCTTGCAAAGGAGGGTGGTAAACCCACTTGGTCAGTGGGTCCCAAAAAAACAGTCTCTTTTTTTTGCCACGAATACCCTTCTCGGCGTATATTGCTTTTTCCAAATTGTGAATTGAGAGTAATCGGGCCAATCACTGCTGAAAGGAAGGGGGATTCTGATCCAGCCATGCCAAAGGCAATGCATAGCCTGAGCATAGCCATAGCGATAAAAATCAGGGCACCTCCCTTGTACTCCAAATAAAATCGTAGGAGATGTTAGCGAAACATTCCGGGATAAAACTATCTTAAAAAAGCCTGAAATATCTTTCATGAAAAGACCAAGCTTCCCACAAGTTTCAAATATATGTACAGAATCAGCTCCATGTTCAAAATAACAGGGGGACTTGGTACCTTTACAAACCCCCATTTCGCAATTTTTCTCGGGGTATAATATAGAAAAAAGTTTTATAAAACTGGGCTTGCAGGTTAACCGAAAGTAAATCGTTTTGTGCGAAGCGGAGGGCTTGTTGGAAAGCATTATCCATGATACCTAATTTCATCTGCCATTTCCTGGAGATCTTGCTCAGCTCGTCGGGCATCAGGCTATTGAGGATACCATAGATAGTCCCTATTCATGGTACATTTTACCCTGCTATTTTCTCCATAAGTTCACGCTTGACAAACCCCACAGACACCCCTGCCTTACTTTGTAAAACATTCCTAATTGATAGATATTTTAAAAACTCATTATTATGAAGGCCACATTTTATTTTAAAATCTTCAAGAGCCATAACCCCATCAGTGGAATAGAAAGCTCCCAATTGATTAATCCCTGCTTTGAACCATGTTGAAAAATAATGTCCTCCAAATATTTCTGGCAACTTCTCGTTCTTTCTTGTGGAAGTATAGCATTTCAATCTGCCAATAAAGGTCTTGAACCTTACTCTTTTGAAATATCTAGATTCCAATTGCCACCACAAGCAGCCCCAAAGCTTCTGGACCAATTAAAAGCTTGAACAGAGAAGGAAATTCCGTTGTTCGAGCTTGGGAGTGATCCCGCAGCAATACAGGGCATAGTTGCATGATAGTGGCCCTAGTATAGTTTTAGATTTGGGAGCGACCATCCACCTCTCTCCCTGGGGAGGGATAGGTATTTTAAAGATCTTCTGGACTGGGAGTAGGCCCAATAAAAACTGTGTAAAAAGGCTATCAATTTTCTTTAACATTGGGTTTATAAATTAAACAGGGATAGCTTTAGAGAAATATACCATTTTTGGAAAAAAAACATTTTTAAAACATTGCACCTCCCCACTAAAGAGAGGTGCATATTGTTTAGTCAATGCAATGACTGCTTCATCTCTGAGGCTAAGGGGGCTAGATTTTCGCATTCACAATATTCTGAGTTATATCCTTGTTTAAAGCATTGCCCGAGACTTCTCCAAAGCTTTGAGCCTCCTGTTCAATTGCCTCGATTGCCTTTGCGGGATCAGGGGTCACAAGTTGTCAGCATAAGCCATCATTTTAGTGTTGAATCCATGCCTATGTATTGGAAGGATCCCAGGGTTCATTTCTAACTTCTTGATAAACGGGTCAATATAAATTGCGAAAAGCTGAGGGGAGCAGGGGCAGTCTTGGCGGGTCCCCCGTGTACTTGCAAATTGCTCTGTCTGTGCCCACTAGCAGCGGGATTTATGTATAGTGCTTTAACAGCCTGAATAAAACTGGGCCCTACCCCAATTCTCTGCATGATGGTCCACAGGAAAAGCCAGGATGCACGATCAAAGGCCTTTTCGGCATTAAGCAAGATTAATGCCATCGGATCTCCTGTAACCGTGTTGCATCAAACAATGTAATAGATCTCCTTATATGATCAGTAGTGCTTTTTTTAGGAATAAATCCATGTTGCCATCTAGAAACGAGTCTATCAATTACTACCGACAGGTGTGAGGCTAAGATTTTAGAGTAGATTTTAGAGTCTTCATTTATTAAGGTTATTGGGCGATAAGAGCCCATATCCTGGAGAGGTTTGTCTTTTTTTGTGGAAAATAATGATTTTTGCAAGTGACCAAGATGTAGGAGGGGCCGAGCCATTACAAATTTATTTAAACAAGGTTTTGAATGTCTCTTTAATTTGATTAATAAAGATTTTATAAAATTCGACCGGAATAAGGTAAGAGCATGCGGCCTTTAATGTAGTAGCAATCTCCTCCCAAGAGGGGGAGCCTTCTAAAAATGTAAGGTCCTCCGGGCTCAGTCTAGATATCAAAATTGGATCTAAGAAATTATTGATCGCATTTTGCCTATTCGCTACTGCACCAGCACCTTTCTCTGTGTAGAGAGCTTGGCAGAACTGGCGGAAAGCTGTTCTGATTTTGTCTGGCTCGGAGATTATCCTGGCCGCCGGGTCTCTTATTGAGCGTGTCCCATTATTGGTAATATGCTGTCTGGTTCTGCAGGCTAACTAATGGCCAATTTGCTCGCTAAATTCATACACCTTTTCCTTAGCGGTGGTCGACTTGGAAGCGGCATTCTCAGCTAAGATTTCACCAATTTCTTCTCTGGCTGCCCCAACCTCTAAATGTCCCGAATTAATATCCTTCCTTTGTTGGACTGCCCCAATACGTTTTTCTTCTGCGCTTGCTAATTTCTTTTGGAGCTCTTGAATCAAATGTTTTTCCTCTTTATTCTTCCTTAATGAAAACTGGAGCTTTCCCCCCATATGCATGCCTTTAAGGCATCACCGACCACCCCTATTTGAGCGGAGACTGTATTTCTTACTACAAATTCCCGGATCCAGCCTTTCATATAGTCACAATATTCTTTATCGAATAATAAAGCTCTCTCAAACCTCCAGGAAGAAATTTTTTAGCTGAGGAGTATCCCCTTAACTCCTAAAATTAAAGGATTATGATCTGACATAAATCAGGGGACAAGCTCAATATTAACAGCCTGGATTAGTGAGTCGGATACTAAAAAATAATCTAGGCGGGCATGTGACTGATGTGGGGCAGAATAATAGGTGTATACCAAATTGAGCAGTCCCAAATGAGACCCTTCATCAATTAACCTGTGAACATAAAATAGATTCCTAACAGCCTCTAGAACGTTGTATAGGGCTGTTTGCCATCCGTGGCCCAGTCACAGGGTAAATTAATGTTCAGGTCCCCACAAATTATGAAGGGGAGGGGCCAGTGTACCAGCTCCCAAGTAAGCCAATTTATTACCCCAGGGTCGTCTACTGTGCTACCATACATCGAGCATAAAGTAAAGGAAGGCTTAGATGAAGGCCTGCACTATGTCAGGATCCATCTACCTTGGGGGTCTGCCTTAGTTTGCATAATATGGAAAAGGCTGCTGCGTCGAGCTAAAATAGCTACCCGTCTAACACGGGGACTCTGTGAGGTCCCTCCTATCAAAGTATATGCCTATGTGTATAAAAGACCCGCCTTAGTCCCTTCAATGTGTGTTTCTTAAAGGCAGACAAAATCTGCTCCCAACAATCGTAATCCCTGGGAAACCTTCTGCCTTTTTCGTAAATGGCTTTGCCCACTTTCATTAATAGTGACAATTCTAAAATACTCTAAATTTGACATTCCGGTTTATCTGGGTTTCTATTGCGCTTTGACAGATACAAATGCCAGAGACTTCCCTTTTTTTGTGGAAAGAAGAAAAAAAAAGAAAACAAAGAGAAAAAAAACAAAAAACAGAAACCAAAAAAAAAAAAAAGGCCAAACCCAAAACAAGCAACATAGCTAAAGCAACAAAGCCTCATCCCTACTCCACCCCCCACTATCCTCCCCTCCTGAAACCGAGCAATCAGGGCTCACCTGAATGATGGATGTCAAAATAGGACCCCACCCCCCAACCCCACAGTGTTAGCCAAACAAAGTAGTTTAAACAATAAGCCAAGCTCTGTCAGACTCAGTTTGATTTGAGTTTGTCTTACTTTTGCCACCACCCCGCTCTCTCCCCTCCAAGAGAGGGAACTACATCAAGCCACACCATCTGAATCAAAAATCTGCTAAAGAGTGCTGGAAATGCCCAGATTTTAACTTAATTTCATTAAGATATCCCTGAACCTTAATTTCCAACTTAAAGCTGTGAGAAGAGCCATTTAAATTGATTTTAAGTTTAGCCGGATTCATAAAATAAACTTGGGCTCCCATCTATTGGAAAGGGACAAACAACTGGCAAAGATACTTGTCCTGATTCTGTTCAACCCAGGTGCCCTAGATGGGTCCTCTCAGTTGCGGAAGGTAAGCTGCGTACCAGAGTAGTCCCATTTTATGTGGCTGTGGCTTTCGTGCAGTTTATCCTTTCGCTTATTTCATGTAGTCCTCCTGCACTGCGAGGTGCCTTCCTCATTCATGGTGCGACAGAAATTTGAATCTGACTACGCATCATCGCTTGAAGACAAGCTCCCTCCAACAGAGGTGTCAGATCCATCAGTGACGGAAATGAAGTGTTCCCCTGTTAACTTTGGGGAAGAGATTGGTGGTAAATACTGCCCCCAGGCTGCCAGGCCATAATCCATTACTGCAGCAGCAGGGATATTTTCTTCTTGTCCCGGTTCCACCTGGGACCTCCCAACTCAATCCACTGGGTCCATAGTCACACCCTTAACTGACACTATCCCACTGTTTTTTACTTTAAGATCCCCCAATTCCTGGGAGACAACGGCTACATTGGGCTGGTCCACCTGCCCGTCTGGATTAAGGTACAGGGTAATTCCTGGCCAGCAACAGGATTAGGGTGGGGGCGCAATTCGGTCTAGGGTAGCTGCTCTAAATCCAGAGGCTCAATGGTTGGTTAACAAGCTACCCCGCTTTACCAGGGTCATCAGTTCTCCTCCCCTTGGAGCTCATAGATCAGGATGGGGGTAACAAGTTTGCAATAGGAGGTTGAGAGTCTCCACCTTCTTGAGCGCAACTTCCCCAGTCACCCATTGTGCTGCTTTCTTGCCACTTCCTCAGATGTCCCTTTTACCTTTGATGCTGCTTTCAAAGTCCGGCGCCAGTGCGACCATGTCAGTTGTTCCAGCAATCGCGGGAAAAGTTTGCAACTTGGTACCCCTTACTTCCCTCATAGCCATAGTGCTCCTCTGTGGTGTCCTTATTAGAGTAACCTGCCCAGGCTCTGCAGAAGCCGCAGAATGTATGAAGGAAATTACAGCAGCTGCCAGAAAACAGACTAGCGGAATGATGCTGCCGCTCCTTGTCTCGAATCTGCAGGAGAAACACCAGCGTCCTCTCAGCGCGAGGAGCAGCAGCTTTCACAACAAAGGCCAGGCTCCAGGACACATAGCTGTTGGCCAATCCTCTGAGAAGCACAGTGCGGGTGGCGAACAGCGCAGTGAGGTATTTATGCACCATCTTGCTCCACCTCTGGCAGGGATCTAATTGCAAGTGGTGTGAAGTTTACTGCAGCTGATAATTAGCAGGTGTGATAGAAGTATGCTCCCCATGGATACATTTTGGAGCTGTCAAAACTGTCCAAATTTAGGGGCTTATTTATGAGTCCATTGCGCCAGTTTTGCACCGCCGTTGCGTTACTTTTAGTGATGCATCAGCAGCGTAAAACATGCCTCCTATTGCACCCTATTTACAAAGTGATGCATCTAACCAGATGCTTCACTTTGTAAAACCCTGCGCTACATTATACCTGCGTCAGGTTTAATGTATGCAGGGTGTACATTCCCACGAAAGTAAACCTCGAAGAACTGACGCAGTGTAATCTACCAGATTTCACTGCGCCACTTCTAGGGTGCAAACGCATCAATATCATGACGCAAGCTCTTTCACATGGGGCCTGCCCCATGTGAAAGGACAAATTGCTGGAGTTGCGTCACTTTTGTGACACACTAGGGCAATGCATTACTTTTGCGCCATACAGATACGTCAAAAATACTGACATATCTGTAACTCCTTGCAACATGATGCGTCATACAGTAAATATGATGGATCAATCATATTGCAAGGAGGGCGCACTGAGAAGTGACGCATCGCTACTTTCACGCAGCGGTGCGTCACTTCTCATAAATGAGGCCCTCAGGCTTCAATAATTTTTCTACAATTTTTGTAAGAATACAACAGGAAGTGATATTTCATCTAACAAACCCCCACAACATCGCCATACCACTTATGCAACTCATCTATTTTGTACCGAGCACTTTCCCTTCTCACCACCTACCGTGAACACCACAGTCAGGAGCCTATCCTCATCTTGGTTGGAAGCTTTAGTCAATCTGTCAGCTTCTCTCATTACTGCCATATCTATCGCTGTTAATTAAACCCACTTCCCTTAGCATCCTTGGTAAATGAGGCCTCTAAATCTATGTTGAGGTAGGTCAAGAATGGATCACATTGCTTACAAAATGTAATGCATTCCTGATATGCAATGGGCTAGGTGCTCATGCCCTGGTAACATCCAGATTCTTTGCAACCAAAGGTCGATCACTGGGGCTAAGACTAAGCAGCATATTTACTAACACAGACACCTTTGCGTCATGTCAGAAGAGTACCTCCATTGCAGACAGAATAGTTTTTGTGCAGAAAATGACACCTTTGTGCATAAAAACTATTCTTGGAGGCTTATTCCTCTTTGAATGTGTGCTGTGGGTTGCAGAACACATACAAAGAGGAAGTAAACAGTAGAAGTATATTTCTCCTTATTACACCTGCCTTGGGTAGACGCACCATTTTGACTCAAATGCATGTTTACTGACTTTAGTAGACATGGGTTTGCATCAAAATACATGGGTGGATGGATGGGAACATCCATGATCAACTCATGTAACATCTTCCCAACCCATAGCGGTGCCTTGCCGTATTATTTTCTTTTTTAAAAAGCCATGCAAATCAGGCTTTGCATCGCTTTGTAAATCCTGGAATACAATTTTGCATCGTGGCTGTGCGAAAAAAGTGGGGCACCACAATTCGAAATAATAGTAAATCTGGACCTAAGTCTTTGCTCTGTAAGGCTAGAATCACTTACCTCGTTACCAGCAGGAAGTGTGATATGAATGAATGAACGAAATTCTATTTCTATAGCGCATGGCTACCCTGAGGCCTCGCGGCGCTGATTAATAGAATGGCAGAGAAGTTCAGACCAGCAATGCTATGGAAGCAATCTAAATAGATGGGTCTTTAAGAGCTTTCAGAAGGCCAGGAGGTTATAGTTCTCACGGAGAACTAGGGGGAGAACGTTCCACATCATTGCGGCATTATAAGAGAAGGAGCGTCCGCCCCATCTCGCTTTACGGATCTTCTTGGTGGTGGCTAGGCACAAGGAGCTTGAGCGCAAGGTTCTGTGGGGGAGATAGGAGGTGACCAGAGAGTGCATGATATCCGGCCCAGTCTTCCAGATGGCTTTATGGGCCAGACACATGGCTTTAAATTGTATCCTAGATGAAATCGGGAGCCAATGAGGCTTACTCAGTGCTGGTCTGCAGATTGCCAACGTGGGTTCTGGAAGAGCAGACGGGCTGCACAGTTCTGCATTACTTGTAGTTTGTTGATCGTAACCTGAGGGGCTCTGAGATATAAGGCATTCCCATAGTCCTGGCGGGAGAGTATAAGGGCCTGGACCATAATCCTTCTCGCCTGGAATGGGAGGAGAGGGATGATTTTATGCAGCATTCTCATTAGTCCATAACAGGAGGCTGCGAGCTTGGTTGCACGGTGGGTGGAATTAAGAGAACTGTTGAGCCACATGCCGAGGCTTTTTATCTGTGTCTTGTGGAGCAGGGCCCAGACAGATATTATCTTCTCCATAACTAAGTGGAGTGGATAGATACCCTTGGCAGGTTTACCATATCAGGACAGAGTTCACTTTCTGTCCCTGGTATGGTAAACCTGGCTATGCTGGTCAGAATATCCACCCATAACTATTTCTATATACTGTGGCAGCGGTCTATCCAAGGCCCCTGCAGCATGTCCCCGATCTTGCGTTGTCTATTTTGTGTAATCTATCTCATCTATAGTGTGATCTATAAAAGATTGTTGTCGATTGCATCTTTCTACTGTAAGTGCCTTGCATAGTTGTTCACTGGTGTGAAGATATCGTCCAACTATTTATGGTCGAGAGTGATGGTACAATGCTTTTTCCAATTTATTTGATGGGGTATTAAATGGGATCCTTTAGGGTATTTAGGATTTGGTATATTATGTTAGACAGTAGGGTCCTAATTTAGATTTTAGTAACGGGTTTACTCCATCACAACATGATTGATATCACATCTGCCTTCTTTCAAGCGCATTTTATCCTATGGCTTTTGAAATAAGGGAGACGGCATAAACGTCACATTGTGATCGAGTAACCCATCTAGCAAACTTTAATCGGACACTAAGCTTTTGGTGGAGGTAGATTTCTAAAGCAGGCGCTCAAAGGGAATATTGGTGCTCGTTGCCCCTTAAACCTACTGGAATTTTAAAGGGAAAAGATGCTCAGTAAATATTGGATCATCAAGTTGGTGTGAAAAGCTGTGTCCCATATTTAGGATAAACCTTGGAATAGGTACTTATTTATTGCACCTGATAAATTCCAAAGCTAGCTGAGCCAATTTTTTCAAAGGCGAAAACTAGAGCATTCCCCTCCAGGGCATGCACAATCGAGGCAGTCATGTTCCAATGTGGTACCTGCATAATGTTGGTGGTAATGGTGTATTCAAAACATGAGGAAGCACAAATTGAACTCGGATCATAATGTGTTCACATCAAATGAAGGGACATTGTTGTATGGACTGAGGCAGAACAAGATGAATAAAGCAAATAAATGTACATTAACTGCCTGAATGAAATAGAACAGAAACAAATGTATTTGTGTTTTGCATAAGCAATGATTCAGTCTTTGCCCATCTGTAGATCAGAAAAGGCTGCTCGAATTCACATCTCATTCATCAAGTAGCAACGCTGTATTATGTTGAAGTGTCTTTCAGCGAAACATTTCATTGAATTGGTTTTGCCATCTTTGAGAGAAATTGCTTTAAAGTACCAATTTCCACGCATTCAAGGTAGCATTTTCCATTATTGTGGCTCTGTTTGTATTGGAAAACTCAGCCACCCTTTCAAATCAGTGGATTAGGCTGTCTGAAAAATATGATTGCTTCTGTATAAAGCATTTCACAAAACTCAGGCAGCAATGCAACTTTATTTTGCTTTAGATTTGCGCCGACTTTTTTTTGTTTGTTTGTTTGTTTGGGAATTTAAGGATTGGGTAATTGGCTTTCAGAGTTTTTTTGTATTTTATGGATTAATATTAGAATTTGAGATTATCTCGGTAGAGTTTCTAGAATTTGGAAATGTTCCACTTTGTCAGATGGACTTGGCGATGTGGACATCGATTGACAAGACGGGAGAGTGAGGAGGTTTCACCATTATAAGGACTAAGGGGCCGATTACGATGGCGGTGAATCTGCGACCGCCGGGCCGGCAGTGAGGCCCGCCGGCCCAGCAGTTGCAGATTCACCGCCATCACCCTTAAAATTCCCAACGCTATATTAGGATGGTGGTGGGAAGGGAAAAGGTACCGCGGCAGACGGAAACACCGTCCGCCGTGGTCCTGCAAGGCGGGCCTGTTCCACCTGCCTTGCGGGACCAGGTACAGGGGGTTATTGAAGGCGGTTCCGTGCAGGCACCGCCGTGGGTATTTGGATGCCTAACTTTTGCGGCGGAGTTTCCGCCGCAAAAAGAAAGGCGGGAAATGCCTTTGGGGCCTGTTGCGGGCCCCCGGGGGCTGGGGGTGGGGTGCTGCACGTGGGAGTACCTATGGTACCCCCCTACATTTGCATGTACAAGGTGGCACGCACCGCACGGTGCCTGCAACGTTGTACATTCAAATGTAAAACATGTATTTTTACATTGTGGCCGGTGCTGCCACCCGCCAAAATGTAAACATACAGGATGCGCCCGCCAGTGTGGCGGGCGCATCCATATTTGTTTTGCTGGGCTGCCGCACCTATGGCGGGCGGTCCCCTTTGCACCATGATGGCAGGGGGAGTTTGTCCGACCGCCATCGTAATCGGCCCCTATGTGAAAACAACAGTGTTAGTCCTTTTATTAATCAAATGTGTAATTAATGTTACTCTAGGAAGCCAGACTAAGATCAATATAGACACGTTATAAACGACCAGTGAACATTTGTAGATATCAAACTTGGCTGAGCAGAAGGAGAAAACTTTTAATGGGGATACTTGCTTCCTCGAGCCATGAAAATGTTAAATTAAAATTGATGCCTGTTAGTGATTAGAAAAAACTTTTGACAGCAAATAAAGCCATTCCAATGAAAAACCCAATTAAAAAATATTTATTGGAACTTGGAAGACTGCCCTGTATTTTGAGGAACCACCAACCGAGAATATAAAACGTTTTGTGACTGTGCATCTGTGTTTTGTATGATGGGCAATATAATGTTAGATAAACATAACCCAATAAATGTATTTCTCTGTTGTAAACGATCTTCTGGGCAATTATTGATTCCGTCTGGCAAGTGTCACTAGCTGGCTGCTCCTGTAGCTTTTCACTTAGTATAAGGAGCATAAACCATTTTAGAACTGACAGTATATTGTGATTAGCACCTGAGGTTAAAAGCTTGTGGTTCTGGAAGGTCACAGACGCAGGCTGATATTTCCCTTTTTGCTGAAACTATAAGTTAATTGGACAGCTGACTGGGTAAATGTAGGTTTTAACATTAGCGGGATTAAAAGCAGAGGACAAACTGAGGGTCACAGGTTTTAAATATTATGACAATTTTTTATATTTACATAGCTTTTTATTTTTTATATTTAAATGAAAAAATTATTTATGTATTGATGAATTACCCTAATAAAACAGGGCGAATTTTCAATCCTGCTTTACTTAGTTTAATGATTCTAGAGAGAGTAGTTCAATAGATGATAGAAGGTTAAATACGGTAAAAACAGAGGGCTGTATAAACATGTCTTCTATTTATAAAGTGCTAGGCGAGAGTTGCCAAGTCTGGCCTACTAGCTCGAGTGGACTAATGCCTTCCATGCAGAAATCTGTGTTTGACCTCATGGTCACAGGTTCAAATCCTGCCGAGTCTCTTCTACCCTTCATCCTTTTGAGCATGATAAAAAGAGTATCATTGAGTTAAGAAACAATAAATGTCCATAATTTGAGCATCAAGAGGACCCTCAGAGTGTACATGCGATTTATAATTGCATGTACTCTTACGGCAGACAACATATAAAAGGATCCCAAACTAATGGCACTAAATGGAACCTAAAAGCCCCGATTATTATAACAGAAAGTAAGGGCTTTCACAGAACACAGAACAAGGATTTCTCTCAAACAAGAGAAATGTAAGTACCTTTTTAACTCTGCATGGAAAGTCGAAATCAAGACATCAGGTGGATGGAATTCCAGATTCTGAAGCGCTGCTTGAGAAAGGTATATGGATGTTTTATAAAAGTAGTGCCTCAGCGATCAGTGAACAATGACGATCACTGAACTCACCCCCAAATATGGCCAGTCTCTGTGCCAGATAGGGGTGAATGATGTTGCCCAAACAACAGTTGCCTTCTACAAGATGGCCGGAGCTTAACAGGGGCAAAATCTACTGTGGGTATCGGTAGTGAGACAAAATATCGAAATTAAAATATTGAGATACAATATTATCGATGTTTTAATTTCGATGGTACAGAATATCGATGTGCAAAATATCGACAGACAGAATATCGTTTTTAAGGTATGTATGTTACTAATATCGAAATTTACTAATATCGAAATTTTGTTTAGTGTTATGTATTTTATTATTTAGTTTATATGTTTGTTAAATATGTTTTTAATGTATGTTTGGAAATTAGTAATTTTGTTTACATTTTGCGTTTTAGTATCAGAGCGGGTTGTGGGTTTACAGGGGAATAGGGTGGGAAGTAATTTAATAATAATTAATTAATTAATATTTTTTTATTTAAATATTTTTAATTAATAATTAATTGGTAATTAATTATTATTAATTAGTTAATTGAATTAATTAGAGTTAATGTAGTAGTATTTACCATTGTTTGTTATTGTTAATTAAAAATTAATTAGTAATTAATTAATATTATTAAGTTAATTAAATTAATTAGAGTTAATGTGCTAATATATTTAATTTTTTTGTTATTGTTAATTAATAATTAATTGGTAATCAATTATTATTAATTAGTTAATTAAATTATTTACAGTTAATGTGATAATATATTTAATTTTTTGTTATTGTTAATTAATAATTATTTGGTAATTAATTATTATCAAGTGATTAAATGATGTGATTTATTTATGTGTAGTGGGTTGTGTTTTTATAGGGGAATAGGGTGTGATATAATTACATTTAATTACTTAAAGAGATTGTATTTATTTATTGGTATTTATTGTTAATAAAATGGTAATTAATAAGTGTTAATTAGTTCATTTATAATGTCATCAATTTAATAATAATAATTGTTATTAATTGATTAATTGATATTTATATTAATTGTGGTTTTTGTATGTGTAGTGTGTTGTGTGTTAAAGGGGGAGTAGTGTGGGAAGTAATTTTTACCCCCATGCTATCCAACGCTTTCCCTACTGTTGCACCCTCTGGAGTGGGAATAGTAATGTTTACCCCTACGCTATCCAACGCTTTCTCTACTGTTGCACCCTCTGGAGTGGGAATAGTAATTTTTACCCCTACGCTATCCAACGCTTTCCCTACTGTTGCACCCTCTGGAGTGGGAATAGTAATTTTTACCCCTACGCTATCCAACGCTTTACCTACTGTTGCACCCTCTGGAGTGGGAATAGTAATTTTTACCCCTACGCTATCCAACGCTTTCCCTACTGTTGCACCCTCTGGAGTGGGAATAGTCATTTTTTACCCTACGCTATCCAACGCTTTCCCTACTGTTGCACCCTTTGGAGTGGGAATAGTAATTTATACCCCTACGCTATCCAACGCTTTCCCTATTGTTGCACCCTTTGGAGTGGGAATAGTAATTTTTACTTCTACGCTATCCAACGCTTTCCCTACTGTTGCACTCTCTGGAGTGGGAATAGGAATTTTTACCCCTGCGCTATCCAACGCTTTCCCTACTGTTGCACCCTCTGGAGTGGGAATAGTAATTTTTACCCCTACGCTATCCAACACTTTCCCTACTGTTGCACCCTCTGGAGTGGGAATAGTAATTTTTACCCCCACGCTATCCAATGCTTTCCCTACTGTTGCACCCTCTGGATTGGGAATAGTAATTTTTTACCCTACGCTATCCAACGCTTTCCCTACTGTTGCACCCTCTGGAGTGGGAATAGTAATTTTTACCCCTACGCTATCCAATTCTTTCCCTGCTGTTGCACCCTCTGGATTGGGAATAGTAATTTTTTACTCTACGCTATCCAACGCTTTCCCTACTGTTGCACCCTTTGGAATGGGAATAGTAATTTTTCCCCTACGCTATCCAACGCTTTCCCTATTGTTGCACCCTTTGGAGTGGGAATAGTAATTTTTACCTCTACGCTATCCAACGCTTTCCCTACTGTTGCACTCTCTGGAGTGGGAATAATAATTTTTACCCCTACGCTATCCAACGTTTTCCCTACTGTTGCACCCTCTGGAGTGGGAATAGTAACTTTTACCCCTACGCTATCCAACGCTTTCCCTACTTTTGCACCTTCTGGAGTGGGAATAGTAATTCTTACCCCTACGCTATCCAACGCTTTCTCTACTGTTGCATCCTCTGGAGTGGGAATAGTAATTTTTACCGCTACGCTATCCAACGGTTTCCCTACTGTTGCACTCTCTGGAGTGGGAATAGTAATGTTTACCCCTACGCTATCCAACGCTTTCCCTACTGTTGCACCCTCTGGAGAGGGAATAGTAATTTTTACCCCTCCGCTATCCAATGCTTTCCCTACTGTTGCACTCTCTGGAGTGGGAATAGTAATTTTTACCCCTACGCTATCCAACGCTTTCCCTACTGTTGCACCCTCTGGAGTGGGAATAGTAATTTTTACCCCTACGCTATCCAACGCTTTCCCTACTGTTGCACCCTCTGGAGTGGGAATAGTAATTTTTACCCCTACGCTATCCAACGCTTTCCCTACTGTTGCACTCTCTGGAGTGGGAAAAGTAATTTTTACCCCTACGCTATCCAACACTTTCCCTAATGTTGCACCCTCTGGAGTGGGAATAGTAATTTTTACCCCTACGCTATCCAACGCTTTCTTTACTGTTGCACCCTCTGGAGTGGGAATAGTAATTTTTACCCCTACGCTATCCAACGCTTTCCCTACTGTTGCACCCTCTGGAGTGGGAATAGAATTTTTTTACCCCTACGCTATCCAACGCTTTTCCTACTGTTGCAATATGTGGTGTAATTATATATATTAATTTATATGTAGAGTTCTTAATTTATTTTAAATGTATATGTATTAGTTATTATTTTTTAAATATGTTTTATATTTTTTAATTAATATTACAAAAATTATATGTATTTTTAAAAAACATTTACATTATTATTAATACATTTTAAAAACCGATATTTTTAATTTCGATATTTTTGTGCTACGATATTTTTTTTTCTCGATATTTTTGTACTTACCTTTATGAAGATATATCTCCGATATTTTTGATGTTGATATTTTTGTGTCGATATTTTTGTATGTAGATATTTTGTCTGTCGATATTATGTCATAGATTCGTGGGTAGCGTAGTGAGGGGAGAATTCAATTATCTATTCTCAGCTACTCTAACTTTGTTTAAAATCCAACTCAGGGATATACGTCCTCATTTACGTGTTTTTGCAGTAGGGCATCGCAGCAAGCCTTTCTGCTGCGCTGCCCAACGGAAAAAGAAAAGGGCAGGAATGCGCCACCTCTATGAGATATGGCGCATTCCTGTCCTTTCCCCCTGCGCTGGACGCACGATGGGCTGCCGTGCGCCAATGCAGGCACCTTTGCACCATGGTGCAAGGGTGTCTGCGTTGAGGGGACGATTGTTTTTGAGCAGGAAGGGAAACCTTCCTGCACAAAAACAATCACAAGAGGCTTTTTTTTCCTTTTTCTCTGTGTGCTACAGAATGCACCACACATAAAAAAGGGAAAAAGGAAGATAAATGAAGATATTTCTCTTTGTTGTGCCTCCCTTACATCACCCGGGGCTGCCGCAGATTTACAATTTCTCGTAAATCTGGGGCAGTGTCAAAGTGCCATGGATTTTGCCCGGAACGCCCCCAGCAACACCCATTGCACGCCCCTTTAACGCAGAAAACTGCATCAAAGGGGACAATATTTACGAGGCAGCATTAAGTCAAAAAAGTGGCTCCTGCGCCACGGAACGTCACAAAAAGTGACGTTATGACGGCTCAAGGGGCCTCATAAATGAGGCCCATAGTCTTTTATACCGCTCAGCAGCCGAGTTTAAAGCTGGGTCTGCCTGGTCATTTTGTTTACATGACCGTGAACATTATGCCTTTTATCTAAAATTACTGTGAGGGATTTGGTGCCATCACTAATAACAAGCTCGAGTGTGAGGGTGATGAGGGACTCTAGCAATGAATGTGCAGGGAGATTGGGAGAGAGGGAGATGAGCAGAAGCCCAGTTTCCTGTGGTTTGAAATGCAGATGATGCTTTGTCACTCATATGTCAATGCGTTACACGGTCAGTGAGAGATGTGAGATATCCGCTTAGGAAACTTTCAGTCAGAGCTGAGTCTCATTGGCCTGTTGATGAAAAGAAATGTTCACAGTAAACATGTTTGCAAGGAAGTAGGCATAGTGTACTCCTTGCAGGAGGGGAAGAAACAAGGGGCAGAGAGACAGGAAGATAAAGATTGACAGAGGAAGAGGGGGAGAGAAAAAGAGCGAGAGAGAGAGAGGGAGAAAGAGAGAGAGAGAGAGGGGAGAGAGAGAGAAGGGAGAGAGAGGGAGAAAGAGAAAGAAAGAAAGAAAGAAAGAAAGAAAGAAAGAAAGAAAGAAAGAAAGAAAGAAAGAAAGAAAGAAAGAAAGAAAGAGAGAAAGAAAGAAAGAAAGAGAGAGAGACAGGGGGAGAACGAGATAGGGATAGAGGGATATAGAAGAAAAGAGAAAGAGAAAGAGAGGGAGAAAGAGAGAGAGAGGGAAGGAAAGAAAGAAAGAAAGAAAGAAAGAAAGAAAGAAAGAAAGAAAGAAAGAAAGAAAGAAAGAAAGAAAGAAAGAAAGAAAGAAAGAAAGAGACTTCGCGCTTTACCTGCAGTGCTCGGTTACCTTGCATGGAGCACCCAAGGACTCTGCAGTGATTCCTAAAGAATCCTGTGTTTGACAATATAAAAGACAGAAGAAAATTCAAGGAAGATGAGCAGGAAGGAGTCACTGGAGTCAATGACTCACAGAGCATCATCCATGACTTGAAGCAAAAGTGCCTTTGTGCTGCAGCCAAGATTGAAGCCTGGCTAGAGTTTGCAATTTTCTGCAACACAAACCTGGCTGAAGGGCAGTGAGCATTTTACAACACAACCAGAATACATTGTACATTTCATTTGTTTGGAGGGTCACAGGGATAATACATGATTTACCAAGAATCTCACGATTTTGAGCCGAGTTCATGATTTGAACCTGATTCCCCATGTTCCAAAACGGATTGCTCTAGCCATTAGGCCACATGCCCTGCCCACAAATAAGGGGCATATTTAAAAGGGCTTTATCTCCGCTTTTTTGGCTAAAAAGCCAAAAAGGCGGAGATAAAACTATTACCCTATTTGCAAGAGGTTGCAAACATGCATAATCGCATGTTAGCACCCTTTTTCCCAACGCCTCCCTTTGCGTGAGCGTCACTGGGCGTACCCCGGATGGACTACCTTGCAAATATCGCTGATGTTCACATCGCGATATTTAAAAGGCAGCCCACAGGATTTTAGCAGACGTTAGATTTTGGTGAAAACTGCAGTTTTCACCAAAATCTAAGGTCTGCTAAAATCATGATTTACCTATATTTGACTTAGTGGTTGGATTATGCTATACCACAGGGTCGTATCAGCAAGGTTATAGCTGTTTAGCAGGGAACATCGCTGGAAAACCAGCAATGTTCCCTGCAAAACGGCGATAACATTGCTCTCTCTGGAATTTTTATCGCCCTGGAGGAACGCGTTGTTAATAACGTGCTACCAGGGCGATAAATTCCAGTGATAGCTTGCGATAAGAAATGTATCACTAAGCACGGCCAGCGATAATATTCGCTGACCGTTGATAATATGTCCCTTGGTTTCTTGCCTTGTCTACTGCTACTCTAAACTCAAAATATATGAGTTGAAATCAAATCATGCTTTGGTTTCAGATTGCCAATGTATGCACACACTGCTGAGAGAGCACACACAACTGCACAAAATACATTGAATTCAATGATATGTGCGGGTGGACCTGTGAATGCAGCTCACAATAAAAAGCAATAAAGATCACAAACTTTAAAAAAAGATTTAAAAAGAGTGTTCAACAATTTTTCTAAAAAGAAAACCCTTAAGGTTGACATCACCAAAAAATTGTTTCAACCTAAAATTAGTGTGATCTTCAGGCCAGATTCTATGGGAGTGCAAGGTGACAACTGGGTTACATGCCCTGGGTCTTAACTGTATAATATTACTAAGGGCCAAGTGTCGATGCGTTGGGCTTTGTGCCCAAACAATTCTTAAATTGCACAAAGGTTTCAATAGAGATCAACACATATCACTTCTGAGTGCGCCTACGGCTTTCTGGACTTTGTTGATTGCTTCACACATGTCAGAAAAAGATGAAATCAGGAACAATGCGGTACATATTGACTATGTCGGGAGCTTTTGGGTCTATGGATGACATTATGAAACCAAATTGACAGAAGAAAGAAGGGGTGCAGCAGGAAGTACCAGGAATATCGGGATATATTAAGGACTGGAGTCCAGGAGCAAGGAAATGGCTGGAATTTGTGTGGTGAGCAAACTGGAGCAACTGAAACAAAATGATACACACTGATTTTTGCAGAGTTATGTTACAAAAATGAAGAAGATGGCAGCATCCTGACTGTGGTATTATGACATGACCGCCGTGACTGCGGCAGGCTGCCAACGGCGGCATGCTCAGGTTCACTATGTGAGCCTGAAGGCGATGTGGCCGAGGCGCAGTGCCTGCATTGTCATGCCCGCACTGTTACCATGCATCATGTCGTGTACGGCACACAGTGCGCACACAACAGTGTATGCAGAGGGGGGCACAACATAGGTCCCCATGCACAGCCCCCCTGGGTGAAATCGCCCAGGGGGGTCCTGTTTGGGGCCCCCTCTTTACACTTCTGTAAAGGTCGGGCCCTAGGCTCTCATGCTGGAAATAACTGGACATGCAAACACACTGGATACTGGGTGCAACTGACCACGAGCTTGTGCGCTCTGCCACTTTTATTATAGCTGTGTCACCTGACCAGTGACATCAGTGGTGGGTGGGTGTTCAGTGTGATTACATTCTGAGCACTAGAATGCTAACTGTGACTCTGGGTCACTACATCCCTCCCAAAATTGGTGAAAATCAAACCAAACGGGAAATGTCCAAAACCCTGTGGGGAAAAGAAAAACACCAAAATATAACATTAGACTCATGATTTCAAACAAGTCTCTTTGGCTGCTTTTAGGCCGCAGGCAGTGTAGTTCCAGCATCCAGGACCAACAGTGCTCTGTGGACAGTTCGCAGTTGTTCGGCGGGTTCATTCTTTGTCTGTGCTGTCTGGATGTTGTTCTCAGCCCTGCCTTTGCTTCGCTCAATTGGTGACAATGAGTAGTTGGAGAGAGAGATGGATGATATGGGTGTTGTTTGTCTTCTGGTTTCTTTTCTCCATTCTGGCTTTATGATGTTTCCGGGCAGGCTTCAATGTGTCTCTTGGCAGGTGAAGAGAGTAGGTGCAAACATCCTTCTCACTAGGATGCCCCTCTCGCCGGTGTTCTTCTCTCACAAGATGTCCAGGAGGACCTCTTTGCCAGGTTTCCACTGGACTGGTGTTTTCGGTCGTGTTGCTCCACCATAGCCTTCGGGCCGTGAGCAGGGCGCTCCACGAGCCTCACCGTTGTGTCCTAGTTCCACCTGAAGGTTAGTTGTCGACTCTTTTCCTTGCTCGCGAGGCTTTCATCCCCGTGGGTCCTGCAGACGCGCAACTGTGGATCTGTCTCCCGTGCGGGACTTGCTGCCACCAGAGTCCCTTGAGGCCTCTGATTCTTGGGTTGCCACGGGCTGGTGTGAGGTGGTCAGTTCCTCAGCTACCGGATGCCTGAGCACTCTCGCCATCCAATCTTCCGCTCAACCCCAGAGGTAGCTTGCTCTCTTCTGCGATCGCCATGTGGATGGATGGCTTGTAGGTAGACGTCTTTGATCTGCACTGCCGGTGCTCTTGCCAGGCCTTGTCCTCCAATGCACTCAGATGTTCCAGTGCCTGTCACCTTCCTTCTTTTCACAGTGGCGGCTTCTTCTTGCAGTGGCAGCTTCTTCTTGCAGTGGCGGCGTGCCACACTGATTTCTCCTTCCTTCTTTTCTCAGTGACGGTGTGCCACTCTGATTTCTTCTTCCTTCTTTTCACGACGTAACCTGGTCCGATCTTCTTTCTTCTTCAGGCTCCCCCGTGCAGCGCGCGCACTCTGCACGTGTCTTCCTGGTCTTGTCCTAGTCCTAGGACACTGTCTTCTTGTCACTGAACTCCCAGGGTTAGCATCGCGACCTTCACTACTTCTTTCATTCGCCTCCGTTAAGTTGTGGTGTTGAAGTTCGTGGGTCCGTGTTCGCGGACCGCACCTTGGCTGAACTTCTGGGACCTCATGCTGGTCCCTTCTGCCGATCTCTGGCATGTAGGCTTCTTGATGTGACCATCTGGCTGGTTGGCTTCATGCTTTGTGTATGTATGTATGTATGTATAACCTACTTATAAAGCACTACTGTCACCCGACGGGCATCCTGGCGAGTGGTCAAGTTGCTCTTGTGTTGAGTCTTCAATGCTGCGGGTTATCTGCGCAACCATTTTACTTTCATCAAATTTTGATTGCTTTGGTTGCTGCTTTGGGCTAGTGCTGTCTGCACTGCTGCGCATTTGTGTCATGCGCCTTCGCACTTCCTGTTGCCGGGTTCCAGAACCATCGTCGGTTAGTGAGGGGGTGCTCCTACTTTCGCCATACTGCTGCAACGATGGCCTGTGGCCACCAGGCATCGCTGTGCTCTCTTCCGGCGTCGCGTAGGTGCTTCGGGATTGTTGCTTTTTTTTGGGGGGTTGCGTCACCACTCCGTTGACATTCTTCTGGTTGTGCCCCTTTTGTTTGGTGCTGGCTGCGATCCTTGTGAACTTCTCTGGGCGCACTTGCTGCATGCTTTTGAGTGTCTTCTGAGGAGTTCTTGCACTCCTGTTCCTGGGGTGTTCTTTTGCGATTCTTGAGTGTTCTTGCGCTGTCACCTTTTCTCTTCTCAGGCTGTGTGATGGCTTGGGGGCGTTCCGGCGTGGCTGTGTTTTGCGCACACTCTTGCACCTACTGTTTAGTGCTGCCGTTGTCTGCCATCTGGGTGAGTGCTTGGCTGCTTCTCTTGACCAGCCATGGCATTCGCTTCAGGTGCAGGCGTAAACATGTGTTCCCGTCTCTGCAGATGTGTGGGCTTCATCCTGTTCCCTTTCCTTGCTCCAGAGTCACACATTCTTCGTGCGGCAGCTGTGCTCTAGCTGCTGTGCCTTCTAATTTTCTCTGGTGGTCTGTGTCCTTCCAGTTACGTGCTGTACCAGTGGTTATGTTCTGTAGCTGCTGGCTCTCCTTTGGTTTGTTGCAGGCTTGTTTATGTTAATTCCCTACAGTTCCCCCTCGTGGCCACTAGATGGCAGGGAAGTGCTTTCCCAGACATAAGGAAGTCTTTTCTTCTCCCTTAGGCTTTCCTCGACTTCTCCTGTGATCCGGGCGACTTTTTCCTTCTGCCGGTCACAGTCACATGCATGGCCGCTTCCTGAGGCACTCTGATGCAGTCGGGCAGGGTCGGAGGGACTTCGCTTCACACCCGGTAAGTCCTTTGTCATTTACATTATCTTAGGCCTTTTCAGGGGGTTCAATGCACGTTTAATGTTTGGGGGAGGGGGCCTCTTCTCTCCCGGGCTATGTAGTGGATGCGGGGGTGCTCTGCAGTGTGTGTGTGTATCAAAAGACCGAGAACGGCTAGTACATATGTACAAGCATTTTTGTCATATTCGAGTGACGATTTCACCTCAAAATCATAATTTGCGTCCTGAACCCTCGGCTTCCATTTTGTGTACGGCAGCCATTTTGTGAGTTGCCCTCACATAGGCCAAACACGATTCTGAAGGACACGTACACCTTTCCTGACTTCTCTGTGACCTGGGCAAGCTGACTCCACTGCCCAATGCCAAACCTGTTCGGTCAGTTCCTCTCCCAGTGGCCGAACGAGATAGCATCAAGGCACAACATGCCATAAACCCTTTTCATCGCACACACACCCTGCCTAATCTTGCTCACACCTGTCCCTGTTTCTTTACATATGTATTGCTTTATGAGGAGGAGGTGCCCGTTTTTATTGGGGGTCCACCGATATCTGATGAAAACGTTGGGCCTTGCCGGGTAATTTGTTGTGGGCTGGACGAACTAAAATGTGGGCTTGTCATCATGACTCTGCTTTTTCTTTGTAGTGAAAATATGTGAATGGTCAACTGTAAACCTAAGAATGTTTGCCTGAAGCATAATATTTTGTATAAAAAGAGAAGACTGGCTTTGTAAGATTGAGCAGTCTCCTGAGAATATACACGTGTTTTACTTCTAGGACGCTTGTTACTTGGTTGCAGCCAATAAATTCGATCTTTGACTTCACCTAGAAGACTCTGAGTTTCTGTGTCTGAATCAGGAAAGTACTCGAGGTCTTAGGGTGTACCCTGACACCACTGGGTTCCGAAAAACCCAGTACCTCAGCTGGCGCCCAACGTGGGGCGATACCAACGGTACCGGTCCAAGCCAGAGGTTCGTGAGGAGCTTTGTGTGAAAATTCTGGAGGAAGGCCGCCACTTCATCGACCCCTGCATGTTGACGTGGTCCAAAAGTCTTTGCTGCGAGGTTCCCCGCTTCCCGACGGCTACGAAGGACTGCTGTCCTGGCTATCGCCCTGATTTGGACCCTTGATGTTTGGTAGAGCGAAACGATAGACGAGTCTTCTGGTGACATCACCGATATCCCAGTTAAGTATAAGTGGAGCGTCTCCCAGTCCTTAGTTGGTCTTAGTTTGGGTATCCCCTTGGGATCTTTGATTTGGAACTTGCAAGTACCAAAGCCGAAGGACTCGTGTATTCACGAGAATATCGTAATCGATAATCCTTTGAAGTTTGAAGCTAGACTAGAGAGCGAAGATGCCTGGTCTTAGCAGACTTGGAAATGTGTTTTGTTGTGGTAGTAATAGGGATTCCCGATTGGAGGACTCGTGTCCGGTTCCTCCGATTGGAACTCCAACCTATAAATTGTATGTGAAACATGGAGAAGGCCCCATCACATATAATGAAGTGTGGATCAAATACACCAGAAAAGATGGTGTTTTAAAATGGCCCCAATATGGTAGCTTTGACACGGAAATCTTAGATAACCTCGAAGTTAAACTTTTTAAGAAGAAAGCCCGGCCGGCGATGTTTGACTCTTTCCCCCTATGGCGTAAGGAAGCCGAACAGAAAGAAATTAAATTAGCGAAGAAAAATAAGAGAGAAAGGGGTATTTCGATAATGCAAGCTGCTATGCAGTTTAAAGATAACGAAGAGGAACAGATGAGTGAGCAGTTGCACAGGCAACGCAAAATGGTAATCGATAAATGTTATCCAGTTTTGCCGCCTCTTCAGCAAGATGCAGCAAAAGACCTTGAAAAAGATCCCCTAATGTCACATTTGTTAAGTTCGCCACCCCCTTTTGCGCAGAATGCTACGGCACCTCCGCAATCTTTAGCTGCGCAACCTTTGGTTGTATTGCCTCCTGCTCCTCCTCCGCCGCCACCAGCTGTTCTCCAGTTGGCACCTGTTCCTCCGGTGCAGCCTCCTCAAGGGCCACCGGCTTTGACATCTGCTCTGCCTTTTCTTCCTACAACTTTAACTACTATCACGACTACCACTCCTGGTATTCCTTCTGATACTGCCTCTGCGTCTGCCTTACCTCACTCTGCTTCTCCGCCTGTCCTTTCATCGACTTCTCCTTCTGTCCGACAAAGAGTGGCTAGTACTGTTACTAGTCTCCTATATCCTCTCTTTGGTGCAACAAGTGTAACTCCTGACACAGAGCGTAAGCAGTTGCGTAGTCAACTGCCTGATTCTAGGGAGAAGGAAACGTTGAATTATTTAGCACATAAATGGGTTACCGACCCGCGAGGTACGGGCTAGAGTCTGTTATGGATGTCTTCCATCAGTGGGAAGCATCAAAACAGAGGTACGTTTTTGAGAAAATGTGTACTTTCCTTTGTGAGGATTTAGAGGAAAATGATTTGGAGCCCAATCCGCCTGAGTTGTGTCCTGTACGGTTCGAATTTGGGAAAGGCGCGATTGTGGGTTCAGATGTTAAGAAAGCAGTTGCGACATTGTTGTCATTAAGGACTGAAGGTGTTTCTCGGTCTTTGTTTGAGTCTGATTCTTCTGTTAAAAAGAAGGTAAGACAATATCCCATGAGAGTAGTTCCCCCACAATGGAGTGAAGGGGACCTAGCAGCTAACCCACCTATCCAGCCACACTTTCAGCGTGTCTGGGTACACGTTCCATGGAAGCGCGCTGAAGTTTTGGCCCTTAAGCAGACATTGCCTGATCCCCGTAAAAATCCTGCAGGGTATTACAAGGAATTGTCACAGACTGCAGGCTCTTGCATTATGAATTTAGCCGACATAGACATGTTGTTTGGGAATGTTGTTCCACAGCCTTTATGGGGAAAGATTCGTCATGCAGATCATGATCAAGAGTTAGGTGACACATGGGCTAATATCAGTGCTGCAAATGACCGACAAGTTGGTGGTGCTAAACCAGAGCCTTTAGTAGCAGAACTCCCTGATAGGATCATTAATTACATGAAAACTATAATGCCCGCGATGCGAGTAAATTGGGATAAATTGTCTGCGTGTAAGCAGAAGAAAGATGAAACGGTGTCAGATTTCTTCACCAGGTTTGAAGAAACGTTTGTTGACCACAGTGGTCAAGATATGAGTACAGAAGGTGGTCAACGGTTATTCCTCGATAAGTTCGTGCACAATTTACTTCCCGAGTTGTGTAAAAAGTTGAAAGATTCAGAGAGTTCTTGGGCAGTTTCCTCTTCAGCACAGATATTGGCTACTGCCCAGTACTACGAAAATAGGGACAAATATGAGAAAGATAGAGCAGAGAAGAAAACTAAAGAGTTGAAAACGAAGGTTCTGTTACAGCAAGCATATCCGCCACGTGGTGGTCAAAATAGTGGTGGTCAAAATAGCTATCTGCAGCCTCAACAGTTTCAGAGGAACTCGCAAAGAGTCGAGTATACTCAACCACGTGTCCCTGTAGGTCCCAATCAGTGTTCATATTGTAAGGAAGGGAGTCATTTTAAATATAGTTGCCCTATCTTGTTACAGCGCGCAAATGGTGTTTCTGGCTCAAGAGGTCGAGGTGTTCAACAAGCACCTAGAGGTAGAGGACGTGGAAATTTCCCCCAGAACACTCGTTCCCTTCCGCCTCAAAATTTAATGATTAGTTTTGATCAGCAAAATAACGCGTCTGGTAGGACGGCTCAGTACTATGCTGATGATCACTATGCAGAAGATGAGCATGTGGAAGGTAATGATTGCTAGGACAGCCATAGACAAAGAGAGGGAGTTGTTTCAGTTCCAGTAGATCAGAGTGGACCTTACGTTGAGGTGATTACATCAGGTGTGTCAGAGCCTTTTCTGTTGGATACTGGTGCTACAAAGAGTTCTATTATGCACTCCAAAATCCCTGGCGCACCTTGGTCTGGCGAAACGAATGTATCAGTAGGTTTTTCTGGCGCCCCGGTTAGAAACCCAGTTTCTAGTCCTATGTCTCTTTCTGTTGGTCCTTGTGAATTCGAAGCACCCCTTATTCTGACAACAGGTTGTGGTGAAAACTTGTTGGGATTGGATCTGTTAAAAAGATTGTATGCGACTTTCTACTGTTCTCCTTCGGGAGTACAACTTACAGTGGGTAAGAAAGTGGTTTCTCCAATGTATTTGTCAAGGGATAAACTTCCGACAGAAATGTCGTTTCTTTCTGATATTCTTTGGGCTACGGGTCCTAATGATGTGGGTCTTTTGGAAATACCACCGTATGTTGTAACATTGAAAGCCAATGTTAAAATGCCACGCATTCCCAAATATAAAATTTCTAGTGAAGGTGAAAAAGCTTTACTAGCGATCATTTATGATCTGATTGAAAAAGATGTAATTGAAGAGACAAGAGGCAACGTTTGCAATAGTCCTGTTCTGCCTGTTTTGAAACGAACTGACCCTTTCCAGCCACCTGTTTACAGATTTGTGATTGCTCTTAGAGAGGTGAATAAAATTGTTGTGCCACAATTTCCAGTTCTCCCTGATATCACTGCCCTATTGACCATGATTCCAGCTTCCGCAACCTGGTTTTCGGTGATTGACTTGAAGAATGCTTTCTTCAGCATCCCGATTGCTGAGGAGAGTAGGGATATTTTTGGCTTCAGTTTAGGAGGTCGAAGCTTCCGCTTTAAACGCGCTCCCCAGGGCTACTGTGAAAGTCCATCAATATATAGTCAAGCTTTAAAAACACAGCTTGATACGATTGTTTTACCTGATGGCGCTACCCTCATTCAGTATGTTGATGATTTGCTTGTTGCTGCAGATACTGAGGAAATCTGTAAAGAAGCCACGTTGTCTTTATTGCGTCATTTGTGTGAGTTGCATCACAAAGTGTCTCTCTCAAAATTGCAATATTGTCGACAAGAAGTGACCTACTTAGGTCATCTCTTATCGAAGGAGGGAAGGAAACTGACCCCAGAAAGAATTCAGGCAATAGAAAAATTGAGTGTGCCAAGAACACAGAGAGAAGTGCGTGCTTTCTTGGGTATTACATCGTACTGTAGACAGTGGATACCAAATTTTTCCTTGCTGGCCAAGCCCTTGGTGGCATTAACGTGTAAAGATACACCGAATCCCCTTCCATGGTCTGAAGAGTGTCAGAAAAGTTTTTCCGAATTGCGCACAGCATTATGTTCGGCTCCTGTGTTGGCTACCCCCGACTACAGTAAGCCCTTTACATTGTATGTCCATGAGAAAGAGGGTTGTGCATTGTCAGTGTTGACACAGTTGTTTGGAGACAAGCAGCGTCCATGTGCGTTTTTTTTGTCGACTTTGGATCCGGTAGCTAAAGCATTGCTGAGTTGTTTAAGAGCAACAGCAGCAGCAGCTGTTTCTATTCGACAGTCTGCTGGTTTAGTGATGAATAACACGTTAATTGTGATGGTTCCACATGCAGTGGACACGTTGTTAAACAGAACCAAGACACAGCACTTAACTAGTGCTCGATTGTCAGGTTACGAGTTGACATTGTTAGCGAGTCATGTGCACATAAAAAGATGCAACACTCTTAACCCAGCTACGTTGTTGCCGAGTGTAGAGGAATTAGATGCTTCAGAACAGCATGATTGTTTTCTTAGAACAGAAGAAGAAACGAAAGGGAGAATAGATCTTAGGGACACTCCTCTTGTAAAGTGTGATAGTCCCTTATGGGTGGATGGTTCATGCTTCAAGCTTCCGAATGGTGATACGACTGCAGCATATGCTGTCACGACTTTGCATACAATTGTTGAAGCTGCACCTATCCCACATAATTCAGCTCAAGCAGCAGAGTTGATTGCACTTACAAGAGCATGTGTGTTGTCGAAAGGAATGAAAGTGACTATCTATACCGACAGCCAGTATGCATTTGGAGTGGCTCACAGTTTTGGACGATTGTGGAAAGAATGTGGGTTCCTGATTTCGCATGGAGCTAAGATACAGCATGGTCAGTTGGTGAATGAGCTTCTTGAGTCACTTACTTTGCTGTTGCAAGTTGCGATTGTGAAATGTAGCGCACACAAGAAGGTGACTGATGATGTTGGTCGTGGGAATGCATTTGCTGACGAAATCGCAAAAGAAACAGCGAAGAATGTGATGAGCCGAATGTATGATGCAGGCCCTGCAAGATGGATTGGTGACGTTGGAATGTGTGAAGACACGATAGAGAGTGTGAAATCGATCCAAGCTGAAGCTACAGAGAAAGAGTTGAGTGTGTGGAGAGAAAGTACGGGTAAAATGGATGCCAATGGTTGCTGGATTGAATTGTCAGAGCATCAGAGATGGTTGTTACCCGATGCGTACGTGCTTGCAGTGGTTACAATGGCCCATGGAATGGCTCACATCAGTGTGAAAGGGATTTGTAAGTTGTTGGCTCCAGTATGGCAAAATGCTGGAATTCCTAAGTGTGCAGAGAATGTGGTCAAGAATTGCATGGTGTGTCTAAAATACAATCCTGGTAGGGGAACCCCAACTCCAGCTGGTCATTTTGCACCTCCTACGTATCCGTTCAAGGTTTTGCAGCTAGATTTCATCCACATGGAAAGGTGCAACAATTTAAAATACGTACTCGTTGTTTGTGCCTTTTCAAGATGGGTGGAAGCCTACCCCCTAATGGACAACACTGCCTTATCCACAGCTAAAGCCCTTGTGAAAGAGTTCTTCCCTAGATTTGGAATGCCGAGAATGGTCTGGAGTGACAATGGAAGTGAATTTGTGGGTCGTCTGATGAAGAAAGTATGTGAAGGGCTAGGCATCCAGCAGAAATTCCACGCTGCAAATCACCCTCAATCAGCTGGACTAGTAGAATGCTACAATGGCACACTAAAGTTAAAACTGGCCAAAATTCAAGCGAGCACTGGTCTTAAATGGCCTGACGCTCTGCTCTTAGCACTCCTATCCACCAGAATGACTGTGCATTCGCGAGTGGGACTTAGTCCTTACGAGATCGTTTTTGGCCGCCCGGCCAACATATGGGGAGTGCCAAGGCCTACAAAGTTCAGTGAAATCGAATACCCTGTTTTGCTTGACTACTTGTATGAATTGACGGCTAAATTGAGTGTTTTACACCAACAGGTGCATGATACACTGCCTCAGGTCTCTGAAGCTCCAGGACATCAGATCGTTCCTGGATCCTGGGTGCTGGTCAAGAACTTTCAGCGAACAAAGAACGACCAGCCCAGGTGGACCGGCCCTCACCTCGTCCTTCTGTCAACGAGATCAGCTGTTCGTGTAGAAGGAAAGAAACACTGGATCCACGGTGTACATTGCAAGAGGGTGCCTTTGCCTCTGCCGTATGACCGGTGGGTCCAGGAGGGTGTCGCTGACTCAGAGACTGAAACTGCGCCTCGTTTTCTGCCTTTCAGTGATGCACGTATAAAAGGAACAATTACTGAGAAAGAAAGTGACAATCTCTTGCAAGCAGCTGTACCGCCGTCAATTCGATTGGACACTACAGAACCTGAACTCCTGTTCCGAGATCAAACAATACCTGGAAAGCAAAGATACAATCTGAGGCCGAGAACTATGAACTAATAAAAAGATATTCCTTTCCTTTGCTATTTTTGAAAGTGCAGCTCTGCCATCTGAGAAACTTTTTTATTTTTGTTTTTCGAACCACCATCCGGGTTCCGCTGTAGGGTCGCGGTTGCCCAAAGTCTTTGGGGTGCAGCTGAAGACGTTAGGTCGACAGTTCTGGTTGGTCTAAAGGAGTTGCCCTGGACTGACAGAAGCATTCCTTAGCATAGAACACCCAACCATCGCGAGCAGCATTGTATAGAGGATGGAGATTTTCGAGATGGAGAGACCTGCCAAAGAAACCTAAAAGCAGAATATGTAAAATGATGACAAAGAAAAGCTTTTTGATATTGTGCATTTTCATGTTATTCAGTGTGATGATGTTTTTAATAGGATATGTTTTATTCTCTTTTCGAGTAACATTTGCACCCACTACATCGCCTACACCTCCTCTTTCTACTGTTTCCTCTCATTCTTTTCAGCCCCTTCCTGAACATGAATCTGCTAGAAGGTTAAAGTTTATTAATAACTCCTTCGTTCAGCTTTTGCACCAACACCAACTAGTAATGAACACGACTAACTGTTGGGTGTGTGGTCTTATGCCTCACACAACGGATAAAGGTATCCCTTATCTGGTCCTGCCATTCAGCCATAATGGTTCTGTGTGGGCATACAAAACAATGTTCATCTATGCACATGAAGTCTACCCCCTACGTTCTGTAACAGACAATCCTAAGAATAGTGCTCTAGTTAAGGGTATTGTAGATATGATTAACCACTTGGATGCTAAGGTCCCTGATAATCTTCCATTAAATTTCCATTGAAATCAATGGAAACTCCATGACGAGTTACCCTTGTCATTAGCATTCAAGTGGTTGGAAGATATTTCCTATGAGACTATCCCGAGAGATGAGACACTAGTATACATAGGTTGGAACGTGACCGGATATGGAGCTACTCTGAGTGAGAAACAGCAAGCTAAGAGATCTTCCCCGATTTGGATTGTACCCCATCAGGGTCACCTGTGTCTGCAAGGTACTGGCAAGAATCCCAGAGCTCAGTTAGGGAAGAGTGTCTGTACTGAAACGTATGTTTTTGCATCTCAGACTTCCCCTTCGTTTTTAGCAGCTAAGGGTACCTATTTCATCTGCCTTGATAGAGCCTATACATGGTTGCCCCCTGACTTTTCGGGCACATGTTTTGTTTCGTTCCTGTTGCCTCCCACCTACACAGCAGCGACAGACTACCACAAGACAAGGATAGTTCGAGGTGTCTTGAGTAAAGAAGACACTGCAGGACAAGAATTTGGGGACTTCGTAAAGGGTTTTCTGCCGTTCTGGGGACCAATAGTTAATAGCAGGAACATAAGGCAATTGACAAGGGTGGTTGAGTCCACAGTAGTTGAAACTGCCGGTGCCCTTAGTAACTTGACTGCTGAGCTCCAGTCGGACCGTCTTATGACCCTTCAGAACAGGGTCGCATTAGATGTCATACTTGCAGACCGAGGTGGGGTATGTAAATTGATCCAATCGAGTTGCTGTGTTTTCATTCCAGATAATGCTCCAACAGTGTACCAGGCCATCTCCAAACTGCATAAGATTTCCGAATCTATTCATGTGGATAAAGGAGATTGGTCGTTAATGGGATGGTTCTGGGAACTGATATCCGCCTGGGGGTGGAAAATTCTGATGGTCATTGGGATGGTCTTAGCCATTCTTTTCCTGTTCTGTCTGTGCGTGCAGTGTGCTCCTGCAATATGTGGCCTCTGTGCTACATCATGTGTAAGGAAACCTGTATCAAGAGACGAGCTAAGTACTAGGATGATGTTACAGCAACATTTCAATGACTTTAGGAATATAGACCTGGACTCAGATTAGCATGAGGATAGGTTAATTGCCTATGTAAGGGCAAAAGGAGGGTTTGTGGTTCGGAAAATTCTGGACTCGTGTAATAAACTTTGTCGAAGCATGACGATTTTTATATCAAAAGACCGAGAATGGCTAGTACACTATGTACAAGCATTTTCGTCATATTCGAGTGACGATTTCACCTCGAAATCATAATTTGCGTCCTGAACCCTCGGCTTCCATTTTGTGTACGGCAGCCATTTTGTGAGTTGCCCTCACATAGGCCAAACATGATTCTGAAGGACACGTACACCTTTCCTGACTTCTCTGTGACCTGGGCAAGCTGATTCCACTGCCCAAGGCCAAACCTGTTCGGTCAGTTCCTCTCCCAGTGGCCGAACGAGATAGCATCAAGGCACAACATGCCATAAACCCTTTTCATCGCACACACACCCTGCCTAATCTTGCTCACACCTGTCCCTGTTTCTTTACATATGTCTTGCTTTACGAGGAGGAGGTGCCCGTTTTTATTGGGGGTCCACCGATATCTGATGAAAACGTTGGGCCTTGCCGGGTAATTTGTTGTGGGCTGGACGAACTGAAATGTGGGCTTGTCATCATGACTCTGCTTTTTCTTTGTAGTGAAAATATGTGAATGGTCAACTGTAAACCTAAGAATGTTTGCCTGAAGCATAATATTTTGTATAAAAAGAGAAGACTGGCTTTGTAAGATTGAGCAGTCTCCTGAGAATATACACGTGTTTTACTTCTAGGACGCTTGTTACTTGGTTGCAGCCAATAAATTCGATCTTTGACTTCACCTAGAAGACTCTGAGTTTCTGTGTCTGAATCAGGAAAGTACTCGAGGTCTTAGGGTGTACCCTGACACCACTGGGTTCCGAAAAACCCAGTACCTCAGCGCTGTTGTCACCGCTGCGGGAGGGCTCCGCTTTAATTACTTGTGCCCCCTCCTGTGTTTTCGCCGGCCTTGGAGCTATCTCCCTTGATTGCGGCCTTGCGGGGGAAAGTATGGAGCATTACACGGCAGTCTGCCATTTATTTCCCGAGATTCTCGCCCCTCGCGGGAGACCGCTTCTCTCTCTGGGCTGCTGGGGGCGGGCTCCGGTCAGCCGCGGGCATCACACAGTCACTATCTTGCACTCCCCGCCCGAAGCAGCCTCTCAGGTCACACGCTGCGCGGGCGGGCGAGGGTTGTCGCTGCTGCCCGAACCTGCTTCTCTCCCTCTTCTTAACCCTCCTTCACCGCGGCAGCCTCACTCAGCTGCGCGCACGAAGGAAGGGGGGGCTGTGGCTGTGCTTGCTCCTTGATGGGGCAAAGTTCCTTCTTTCCGCGGGTGAACTCCGATTTCAGTGGTCGGCGCCCAGCAGCTCTCCACACGCTGCGGGTGCTCCCCTTTGAAGTTCATTCACCCCGCCGCCGCAGCCTCACATCACACATGCTGCGCGGCGGGGGACGCTGCAGGCAGGCAGCAGGTGGGCTCCGCTGGTCTTGCTCTCGCTGTTGGGGGCAAAGTTAGTGTTTATAGCACCATTATCGCCGTTTTGACCGTTGCGTTTTGACCGTTGCGGTTCCGCTTTCGATATTGGTCATTTGCATGGGCTCACCTTCGGCCAACGGGCCACTCTCGTCACGCGGGCGGGCTCCGCTGGTCTTCACCATTGGTAGGGGCTCAGTTGCGGCCGACACGGGTGGGCTCCGGTCGGTCCGCTCTCTTCACGTCGGGGTTTCTGTCCTGCAGCTGACGCGGGTGGGCTCCGGTCGGTCCGCACTTTCTCCTCGGGGCACCGCCATGGCAGGGCAGGTCACGGCAGGCCTGAGAGGTGCGGGGTGGGCTCCCGGTCACCTTTTCATTCTCCTTTAGGCTCGGGGCTCATCACACGCCCCGTGGGCCTCTCGGCGGCCAGCTCCTTTCCTAGGGGGTGCGCCGTCGATGCAGGCAGCTCTCTTCCCCTTTTCCATCAAATTCTCTTTAAGCTGTGGCACGCGTGGCTAGCGCCCGTCCTCGTTGCCATTGTAAAGGTCGGGCCCTAGGCCCTCATGCTGGAACTAACTGGACATGCAGACACACTGGATACTGGGTGCAACTGGCCACGAGCACGTGCACTCGGCCACTTTTATTATAGCTGTGTCACCTGACCAGTGACATCCGTGATGGGTGGGTGTTCAGTGCGATTACATCCTGAGCACTAGAATGCTAACTGTGACTCTGGGTCACTACAACTTCCAACATCCTTTACATGGCTGGATCGCTGCCATGCAAAGGATGTCGGAAATGCAGGTTGTAATCTGGGCAGCGGTGCCTGACTCGATACTGCCTCCATTCGTGGGCGCTTTCTCCACCATCAACCCATCGGGATCCATGATCCTGGTGGTGGGGGCGGTTCTGCATCGGACTGGTGTGGGTCCAACAGCCATGGTCCAAATGCGGTGGTCAGACCGAAGGGCTGTAGGCGGTCGGACTGCCACCGACAGGTTGGCGGCAGTCCAGTCGCCATGCTGCAAGTCAGGACCTATGTATTGTGCATGCGGGACATCAATATGTGGTTAAAATAAAAACATAGCTCTGGAAGCAAGAATGGTTACTAGGGGTAGAAGGACTGAGGAAGAAGGAATTTTCATGCTGTTTGAGGCACCAGGTCTGCAAGAAGGCTGAATAAAGAGCACCCATGCTGTCTGAGAATCTCATCACAATGATATGGAAAAATCTCAGCCTAGACATCTGCAGAATCCTGATGAAAGTCAGCTATTAGGTAGACAAGATGAGTGCACCCAGCAACTAGAAGCTGAGCTACTGGACATTGCCTTCACAGAGGTGTTACATCAAGTCAGAGAAGATACTGGCTACCCTCAAGTCGGAGAAGAAACTGGCTAACCAAATGTTCCCAAATATAGTTCTTTACACTCTAGACTTACAAATTACATATAGAGGCAAGTTATACAGTAGCTATGTACAGTAAGGGCCCGATTACGACTTTTGGCGGTGCAGGGGCAGGCGGGCCTCCACCACCATGCCCTCTCACCACCAAGAGTCGCTGCTGCCTGCCCACCAGATTACAAGTTTCTTGTAGTGTGGCGGGTGGACATTGTTGCAGTTCCCCCTGTGGTGCCCTTTCAAAAGGGCACCACAATGGGAACAGCTCACAAGGTTCATGCACGGCATGGACTGTAATGTCCATGCCTTGCAGGAACTGGTGTGCATGAACACAGATATGTATACACAGGGCACAAAGGCACAAGGGTGCCCTGTCGGGCCCCCTTTGTTTCTCTTTTCCACGGATTGCATGGTGGTGGAACCTCTGGCCAGGGGTCAGCGGAGCACGCTACGTGCGGAGATTACCAAGCAGCCGATCGGTGAAAATGACACCCCGGGAAGCACAGCTCTAGCACCTTCAGGCTGAGCGGCTGTGTGGCAGCCGGACCTTTGCACTTTTAATTTAATTGTGGGTTTATATAGCGCTAGAATCAACTCCCAGAGGAGTATCTCCGCGCTTCGACCGCTGGGGAACCCGTCCTGGCTCACCCTGAGAGATGGTCCCTAATGGGTATCTCTAAGGTGCGACCAAGCATCCCCGGCGGTCTGGGGGGCCGTTGTGAAGATGAGGCAAGCTAATGCCCAGAGTTGCCGAGTGTGGTCTCTGACTGGAGTAGGCACCGAGGCGAGAATTATCGAGCCCGCTGACCCTGGTCCACGACCCTGCCGCGTCGGGAATCGAACCCTGGTCCCGGACCGTCCTCTGCTTACGGGTCTGCCGCCTCTAACCAGTGAGCCACACCACTCCATATGCCTGACCATAAAATGGGGGCCCTGCGGTAAAACGCGAACACCTGCGAGCGGCTCTCCCCGACTCCCGCACCCCAAGCCCAGTCACTGCAGACAAGTCACACCCTCAGCAAGTGACACAAGGGCTAATCCGCTCCCCACTTCAGAGATGCATCGTTTGCGATGGCCCACAGCCACATCAAACGCGGCACTTAGAGCACAGAGGCAGCGTGATACCAGGAAGGAGATGCAAAGCCCGCAACAGAGAATGGGACAACCACCAGATCACCTCTCGAGCTTGGCGAGCTATTATATTAGCAACAAAAGCAGCACCTTCACAGAAATGCACTCCCCGCCCGCTGTCCTGTGGATCACCCTCTTTCTAAGTTAACCTGTATCAGCCTCATCAAGATAAAGCAACATATGCCACCACAGGGGGACCCAAGTCAAAAAGGAAGATTATCCTTTTATTTTTATTTCACAAGGCAATTTTATATTCAGATTTGTGCCAGAGTGAACGTCACTACACTACAAGATATCTCACCTTGTTCTAAGATGCCCTGCTCTCTCTATCGACCGTGGAGACCCTGCCATTTGACCGATGCCCGGTGGAACTACCTGTTAGCTGAAGAGGAGACGGGCTGTGGATCCTCCCTTGGCCGTCACCTACCCAGCCGGACATTGGGCAGACGTTCCTTTGTCTCTCTGTCATATCTCCCTCCTACCCCTTCACCCTACCCCCTTCCCCCTCTATGCTCCCTTCTTCTTGCCTTCTATCCCTTTAATGTTTTTCTGTTGAGACCTAGCTATTTGACTGATGCCCAGTGGAGCTACCTGATAGCTGAAGAGGAGATGGGTTGAGGATTCCCCCTCAGCCGTCACCTACCCAGCCGGACCTTGGGCAGACTTTCCATTTGTCTCTCCGCTGTATCTATACCCTACTCCTTTCTCCCCTATACCCATACCATTCTCACTTCACTTTCCTTTTCTTCTATGCTCCTTAAATGTTTTTATTGGTATCATTGGTAATATGTAACTGATGTAAGTTAGCAACTATTTGGAACCTTATGTAAAGCGCTCTGATACCTCCAGGTCTAGCCAGCGCTATATAAAACTCTTTAAATAAATAAATAAATAATATGCTTGCTGGAACAACGGCGGTCCCACCAAGCATATTGCAGACTCTGATCCCCGCACCACCCCCAGGGAGCAGCACTTAGGATAGTCTGCCACATGGTGAGCTGTTTCTCTGATTTAGAGTGAGTACAACAACAGTTGTTTACTAATTCAATATATACGATAAAAATGACTATTACCTGCCGCCCATGCTAATCTTATAGCTTTGTGGACCTGGAATACTCCGAATCGTCAGACTTGTAGGTGTGTGATGGTTAGTAGTTGTATTGGTACTGTCATTGGCAGTGCTGGCAGAGACAATGGGTGGTGCAAACTGCAGTGCCCTCCCGAGGCGGGCCCTGGCACTTATTCTTTTTACAAATTAGCCACTGAATTCATGTCCTAGAAGTCTTTGCAGATAGTACAGAATGACATTAAATTACTGACAATGTTCACAATTTAACTGAACTTGTTATCATAGTAATGCTTGTAGCAAATAACTGAGCTCTAAAAAGATTATCGTTGGTGGCAGTGGATAATCTAGTTATATCTGAGAAGGACTATTAAGCCCCTCACACTGATTGGGCTCTGGTCGATACCCTCGTTTGTAAGGGGCCCAGACTAGCACAACACATGTTGCAAGGTACCTGACCACCCAGTGCTTACTTTGTGCAGGTGTTGACAAATGGTGCAAAAAGAACAATTGATGGTCAGAATGCAGGGCAATGTCATACATTCACCCCAGTACAGAGATATGGCCCTAAATCCATCATTATTTTACCCAACATGCCATTCCAGTTTGGACCCAGCCGTATGCAAATCAATCTTGACCCTGCGCCCAATGGCAACAGTCCAGCCCGACTGGGGGTGAATGTTTTGATTTGTTCTGCATTCCGTCCATCAAATGTGTGCCTTTTGCTTTCTCGCCCTAAGTGCGCCAGGTATGCCCAGACGTGCGTCCTGGGCTGCACTGTGCCACTGGAATCAAGCTATCCTGGCTGAAGTGGGGTGAAACCCCGAAACCGGTCCTAGGATGCTTGTTCTGGTCCAGGGAGGACATGGCTTGGCAGTTCTAACTGGAATGTTCCCATGATGTACAGAGTCAAGACTGATTTGCATATGACCAGGTCTAAACTGGGGTGGCATGGTGAGCAAAAGAATGATGGATTTAACCCAGATCTCTTGACTGGGGGTGAATTTTTTGTTTTGTTCTGCATTCAGTCCATCAAATGTATGTCTTTTGTTGGCAAATGGTGGGCACCAGGACTTTCATCATCAGACTTTCACCCAGATCAAGAGAAAGAAATGCAGAAAAGGGTGAAAAAGTGAAGAATTTAAAATAGGAAAACAGTGACAAAGGCTGACATCAGAGAAACAAAAGAATCTTCAAAAGTGAGCCAAAGAGAAAGGAAGAGTAGAGTGGTGGAATAAATATTCTCGAGGTGTAAATCAACACTGCTCCGATTTCTGTCTGCTTTTTTGTTGGTTGAAAGAATATATCTATTAAGAGTGCTCCTATTTGATTCCGTTACCAACATCGCTTAAAACATTCATGGCCCCATCTTGCAAAGATCAGTCGAAACTTAAAAAACTGAGATGGGAGACAAATGGGCAAGCAATTTTATTACATCTTTTACTGTCTTAAAAATAATTTGTTATGCCCAAGAGAATTCTTTGACACCAACGCGAGCGTTATTTTCTTGCAAGTGGAACGAAAATTCTGTGCGCTCAGCTTTGATTTCCTTCTCCGTGAGCCTTTTATTGCCTTGTAAATTAATGCAGACACGGGTGGAATTATTGCCGAAATTACACCGTGAATCAAGTCAGGGAAATTGTTCACCGCCAGCGTTTGTTTTCTGTTCTAATATGTCTCAGATAACAGGACCAAATAGAAGATTGTTATATCTTAGGGCGCCATTAACGGGTAAATCATGTTCAGAGGAGGTTTACACCACTGGAATTTGAATGTCTGTTTCTGACTGGATTCCGGTCTCTGTTCACGCTGCCAGCAGGAAGGCTTCTCAATGCACCACTGACTGATCTCATGGATGTGAGTTAGGGTTAGCTGCTACCCCTGGCTTGCTGTTTGGTACATCTGGGACTGTCCTTGCTACGTGTGGACTCAGGTGGCATGAAGGCACCAGATGGAAGAGGGTTGTAAGCACCTAGGCACTGAGACCTATGGCAGGATAAGAGCGTTACGCTGGTGATTCAAACGTGACCAAAACAAGCATTGGCAAAGCCATGGTCTCGGCAATGCCCAAGCTATTGGCAGTGTCAATGTGAATGTCTTTTAGTCATTTTATCTAGCAGCACATCTGCTCTTTATCATGACTGAAAGTTACTGACAGCCCAGAATCACAGGATGATGAGCCGATGCTGAGCATCCTCACCCCTCATGTTGGGTTTATTGTCCTGCCCCTCCCAACATAAAAAGCGCTATGACGTGGCCTGCGCTGGCTGCCTCACTGCACTTTTTTCACTGGCTTTCAACCATGCTGACACAAGGAGATGATGGACAGAGCACTGAAACTTTTCAGACACTCACCCCCTGTCACAGATCTAGGTTGAATCCATCATCTTTCTTTAGCTCACTTTGCCACCCCTGTTCAGACCCAGCCATATATAAATCAGTCTTGACCCTGTTTCTTATGGGAACAGTCCAGCCCGAACTGCCACACCAGGTCTTCCGTGGACCTGAAACAAGCATCCTGGGACCACTTTCGGGGTAACACCCCTCATTAGCCAGGCTAGCTTGAATTCAGTGGCAAAGTGAGTAAGGTACCTACTTCTGGGTATACTCTGGCAACTTAGGGCGAAAAAGCAAACACAAGAAGATGATGGATGGAGCGCTGAAACTTTTCAGACACTCACCCTAGTCACAGATATGGGAAGTGATAGTGAGAAAGAGTTGAGGAGCTGAGAAGAGAAGCGAGGATGTGGTGTAATGGCCAGAGCTTCTAAAAAGGTAACCAAGGAAGCAGGTTTATCTCAGGGTCGATTGAACAATTTATGACTCTTGGAAAATCATTTACGCTTCCCCTGAGTGCGACGATAAATGTGCCATTGCGTAATGTAACTGGTGAACTCCAATACCATCGGCTAGTGTTAGCACAATAGCAAGATGGAGGACGGAACTGGCACTCCAATACCATCGGATCGTGCTGAAAAACACCCTCAACAATGACAAGGTAGTTGGTGGGTGGACGGGCCTAGCAGAGAAGCAAGAGGGTATGGGGAGATGGGCAAGCAAAAATGGGAAAAAAACCTTAACTGAAGTAGGAACAGTGACAAAAATGAATGTGTCACTGTGTAATGTAATTGATGAGCACCTAAAGCATTCCAATACCATCAGCTTGTGTTCGCGCTATGGCAAGACGGACGACGGAGCGAGCACTCCAATATCATCGGATCGTGCAAAGAAAAATAAAGAAGTGCTATTCGTGCTTTATAACTTTTTAAGACATGTATTTTTTTATGTACACACGCATACCTTTTAGTGGTATGTTTGCATTTGTACAAAGGAAGCAGCCTGAAAACTCAAGTACTCCTTTGAAGTTCTTGAAAACAAAGAAAAAATATCTCCAAAAACCAGGAGCATGAAGACGTGTACTTGGTCCATGTGCTGTAGGCGGGCCAAACACAAGAACAGGGCATGACCCCTGGATGCCATGATGAATAGAATCAAAGAAAATGAGAGCAACGATGAAGTTTGCCACGGGTAGGAGATAGGCGGCCTGTAAGCCCACAGCTAGAACACAACACATCTCTTCTAGACAATGCATGCGCAGTCTAGCCGAACCCTTTAAAACACTCGCCTTGTAGGCCCCACTGCAATTCAACACTCTTTAACCAAGCACTCCCCACAGTGTTGAATACTGCCTATCCACTTACTGTGTCTAGTCGGGTCATGTGAAGTACCATGTAAAGCAATTAGTACACTACAACCTGTTGACTTTCTGAAAACTACAGTCCTTTCACTGCCTTGCAGCGAAACTGAGTAGTTGAGAGGCTTTGTGTTGGATAAGAGGTCAACCCAGTGATGTCTTTTGGTATTACATCATGTATGATATCATGTCACTAATCCTGGCATTTACCTGAATTAGCATCCACCAAAGATATTGCTGTAGGCAAGAGGGTAAAGGTATTTGTCAATGAAAAATTGGGGTCTGCAAAAATAGATTTTTCCAAACAGCATGTAAATGTTCACATTAATCAGGATATGTCTTCCACTGGGGGCAGTGGGCAATTATCACAAAATAAAAAATTTAAAAATAAAATAAAAATATGATATTTACAACCTGAATGAATAAACTTTTACAACTCACAATCATTACCAGAGAACCAGTATTCTCATGTGAAACGTGCCCCTGGTTCCTATTTCTGTTGTGTATAATTTTTAACTGAATAGAATTATAGACAAGGGGTAAGGAGCCCGTGTGTGCAAATAAAACCTTTTTTTTATTTTTACTTAGTGAAACATTGTTTTCATTGGAGAAAGCCCTTCACCCTACCCCACTGAATCTGGGGTTGATCCGTTTACCCTATCCATTCTGTAAGGGGAGTCATGTACTTCTGCTAGAAATTCTTTTTAGACTTCCTAGCAAATGTTAATGTGTTATTTTAGACATGAACGTATGTTCAACCTACCTGTTGAATGGTCCTCGACCAGTCTAGGACTCCGCGACCAGCTCCTTGCACTCACAGCAGCCTCTCCTTTTGATCTTACTCCCACTTTTTCCTCTTTTGCGCTCCCGCCTAATATTCCTACCCCTTTTTCTCTTTTGCGCTCCCGCCTTTTCTTCCTTCAGGCCTTGCTCTCTCATGCTCGTTTCACTCCCTATTCTCATTGTCTCCCTTTCTCTCTGCTCCCTCCTGCTCATTCTTTTATTATTTCTGCTTGTTTGTTTGACTCACTTTGACCTGTTTGCTCTGCCCCCACCTGTTTCTGACTGTCTTTTGTTCCCTTTTCACTTTCTATTGTCTCTTTTCACTTAGCTCCCCCTGCCTGTTTCTGATTCTGTCTATCTCACCCTCTCCTCCCTCCTACGGCCCAGTTTCCTCCCCCCTGCTCCCTTCCTGCTTCCCACCGCTTCTTTCCTGCCTTTTTTCCCGCCCCGCCCACAGAGAACTGGCACCAGTTTTCTCCTGTGCTGCAAAGGGTATGCAGTTCCTAAAGTGGACGGGGGAGAGACAGGTCTTTCTTCATGATGCCCACACACCCCGAAGGATGTCATGCTTCATCATTGGGCTTTGCCCCTCGTCGGGCCAGCGCTGCAATGCCCGACGGGGTCACCATAAATGGGGCTCTTTGCCAGAGATCTTTTTGAAGAAGCTGTAGGGTGCGTGCGGGTAAGAGGGCAAGGTAAGTGTAGTGCACGTGAAGTGGGTTTTAAAATAAGTCTGGATCAGTCCTTGTCCGAAGCAATTTTAATGATTTAGGTAGACCCAGCATAGTTAAAAGGAGTGGACGCCCTATGAGGCTATAATGTTCCTAACGGGTTGTCGCAGTGTGGTGGGTCGACATGTTTCGTGCCTTAGTCGCTCCTAACGAGTCGTATGGCACTTCTTCAGGACCTAGGTGGTGGGATATGTGCACAACTGGTAATCAAGCTCCTACATTTTAGGTGGGTAACCTGACGCAGTAGGGTGGGGCCCTAGTAGATCTGTACTGGGCAGTTGAAGACCCCCAGTACTGGGATCCACGGCCCGACGGGGACGAAACAGAGCACGTAGTTGCTCTGATCGGATGGGTGGACGGCAACTAGCTTGTATCCTACCCTTGCTCTCCTCCCAGGACCTATTTAATGGTGTCCGCAGCGTGACCCTATTGAGCAGGTGTCCAGGCACAGCTCGCACCTACCTGTTGACTGGTCTTCAACCAGTCTAGGACTCCGTGACCCACTCCCTGTACCCGTAGCTTCTGCTCATCTTGCTCTTCCTCCCACCTTTTGTTTTTTACACTTGTGCCTTTTCTTTCTCCCATCTTTTCTCTTTCGCGCTCCTGCTTTTTCCTCCTTCAACTCTTTTTGGCCTTTCTCTTGCCTGCTCATTTTAATCTCAATTCTCATTGTTTCCTTTGACCTTTCACTCTGCTTCCTCCTGCTTGGTCTGTCATTATTTCTGCTCATTTCCTTGACTCTCTTTGACCTTTGACTCTCATTCTTTCATTCGTTCAGCTTTTTTCTTTGACTCACTTTGAGCTGTTCACTTTGCTCCCACCTGCCCGTTTCTGACCGTCATTTGCTCAATTTAACTCTTTTTTTCTGTTTTCACTCTGCTCTCCCTGCTCATTTCTGACTTTGTCTTTCTCATCCTCTCCCCCTTGTGCACCCCTCCCACCATACCCTGCTTCACTTCCTGATTCTCGCCGCTTCTTTCCAGCCTTTTCTCCCGCAAACACCCAGTGCCCCTCCCAGGACCTACATAATGGTGGTCACAGCTTGACTGCGCAGCTGTCACACTAAAGGCGCACCAAAGGCAAGCCTGTCTGCCCCCATCAATATCTGGATAACCATTGGTCCGACTACTCCCCAAATATACACCGCCACCGAAATCTGCACCCTCAACACTGGACACCAACATGACCACTGCCACCTTGTCTCATCCGTTGAAACAGTAGCATCCTTCTCCTGCACCCTCTGCAACTTCATTGGCAGCAGCTCTTCCGCCGACATCACTCTCACAGCACACACAGAGACCTCGCTGAACAAACCCCCCACACCCCATCAGCAACTCAATGCGTGCTCCACAACACATGCTCACTCTGCAAACATACCACCGAAATATGACTCTGGTCCTCCTGGCCTCATCTTCCTGACGGAAACCTGGCTCAACCCGGTTTGGCTTCGGACATCACCTCAGCCATCCGATTGGGCTACAAGATCATGCACTAAGAATGACTCCACAAGCCTGGCCTTCATTTGCAAAGACACACTCAACTGCTCCACCTTCACATATCCTAGCACCCCCTTCATGGAACACTTGTATTTCAAACTACCAAATGACAAGAAACCTAAATTCAAGGGAACACTTGCCAACCGATCTCCTGGGCCCCGGATTAAATTCAGCAGCCTCTTCACTGACTTAATCGCACCCCAATCCCTCAGCTCTAATGACTACATTCTCCTTGGTGACCTCAACTTCCCACTAGACGACACTACAGACCACAACTCACTGACCTGCTCGAAAGCCTGAATAACATCAGACTTGCCCAGTTTGCCCAGGGCCTAGCTCGCACAGCAAGACACACCTTAGACCCCACTTTTCATTCAGCAAAATGGTCTCCCTCCCACACATCTCACCTCTCACCTTGTCAACCACTCTATTGTCGACTTTGAAGTGACCACACCTCAAACCTTTCCAGCAGAAGGACCCAGCATACCCATATGCAGCTGGTGCAAAGTGACTGAAGAAGATTGGATTAGGACACTCCAAACAAAACCACCAAACCCCACCAATGATCTCAACAATGACATTCAGAATTTCAACACCAGGATATCTGACTGCACCAACACACCCTCAGCTTTTAAAATCTCCAGCAACAAAAGAAGCAACAAGCAAGCCTATACATGTATGACTTCCGGGAGACCAAGTGCTACTGCAAACAACTGGAGAGGAAATGGAAAACCAAACATGACCCCACTGCCAGAATCAATTACAAGGCCATTCTCAAATGCTACCACCACCAATTGAGGAGCACCAAGAAATGGGCGCAGAACCAAATCAAGCGCCAACAACTGCAAGGAACTCTTTGCCATAATCAAGGAATTCCCAAATCCTGCAGCAGCAACCAGCGCAATGTTCGCCTCACAAGAACTCTGCAGAGACCTCCCCAACTTCTTCTGCAGCAAAATCTCCAAAATCTACAGCATGGTCAACCCCCAACACGGACCATCATCTCACCAACTGGAAACCACTCTCCAATGAACACTCTGCCACCCTCATGAAGACTATCCACTCAGGAGCCCCCACTAACCCATGATCTCGCTATATCTATAACTTAGGAGTAAGCATGGGCAGAAAATCCGTTCTGCTCACGGAATTTGCGGATTATTGGCAATTTTGCGGTCCGCGAATCGCGCGCATTTGCCCAAAAATCAGCAATTCGCTAGTTGGTGAACTTTTATTGCTTGATCGTGCTTCAAAAATACAATCTCGCATGCGTGGTGTTGACTTACCGTGATTCTGAGTTCGCCGAGTTGTTTTCCTCCCCGTTTGCGCATGCTGCACCATTTTGGATTTGACTGCGTGATCGCGCGAGACTATTCGACCGCGAGTACGTCATGGAGTCCCGCCATCTTGCACTGCGAGACTTTGAGAATGCGAATACGTCATAAGGGCCCGCGATCACGCATCGAGAGAGTAAACAATTGCGACTACGTAGATGCGACGCGCAGCTGACATCCGGCGGGAGATTTGAACAGCTCGCTTTCCCGAAGTCGCAAAAATTGCAATTCTGCACAAGCAATCTATCGCTGGCAGCATAAACCTTCTGGAAATGATGACTGGAGAAGTGTGGCTCACTGGTTAGAGGAGGCAGACCTGAAGCAGAGGTCAGACCCGGGACCAGGGTTCAATTCCCGATGCGGCAGGGTCCTGAGCCCAAATATCCACGGACTCGATAATTCTCGTTTCGGTGCCTACTCGAATCACGGGTTCACACTCTGCAGCTCTGGGCATTAGCCTGCTTAATCTCCACTACGGCCCTCCCGCGGCGGGATGCCTGGCTTTCACCCTGGGGATGCCCAGTACGGGTATCTCACAGGGAAAAGCCAGGACGGGTTCCCAAGGCAAGCGCCGAGATGCCTACGGGTAATCGAGCGCTATATAAGAACGCATAATAATAATAATAATAATAACTTGGATCAGAATAACTCCTCAGATGGACATTTGGCTGCACTTTTTTGTGCAAGGGGTCCATTTTTGGGGAGGTGGGAGGAAGGAAGTGCCCCAGAGTCTCCAACTTCCTCTTCCTGTCCAGCAGGCTCCTCCCAGTCCTTTGTCCATGTCCTGGTCACTTTTCATTTGGATCTGGGGCTGGAAGGATTACTCTTTGTTGCTGCTGCTGGATATTTGTATTTGAGGACTTTTTGTTTGGATCACTTTTGGATTTGAGATTTTACAAGTACGTTGGTGTTGTTTGTTTGGGGCATTGCAGTTGCTGCAACTACAATTTATAAACTTTTTCACAACTTAAAAAAATATATATTGTGGGTAGCCAAAGTATCTAGTAGGCTCAGGGTTAGTCATGAGTGCACGATACAACTGTTTCTGTGAGTTTTGTTGAACTTAAATATCATTTACGGCATGGATGGCATGGAATTGAATAGCTCACTGTTATATGTGGAAGTTATTTTTAATTTTGGGGTGCATGTTAAAGCCACACTAGCCATTATGCCCAGGGGTCGTCAGTGGTGCATGGACAAGTCTTTCTCTTTCTGTGGGGTCTCTTGAATTTAGACGGTAAGGATTTGGGCTTGGCGCACAGCCGGTTGTATCACGTTTAAACACGTGTTAAGGTGATTTGTCAGTTTTAAGGTGCTCCTACAGGTGACGCAACTGTTCGGGTGCGTCCTAAATGGAAACGGAGTTGAGTGTGCTACTGGAATGTAGGCACATCCCTGTGGTGGGCACACTTGTCTGGTTCAGTGCACCAGGAACGGTGCAGTGAATTCCGAATGAAATTCAATTCAAGAAGGATATATAAGGTTCCAAAATGTATTCAATGTTTTCCGTTAGAATAAGTTTCATATTTTCATCATATGAATCATCAAAACGATAATTTTTAGCGACATCACAACGCTAAATGGGCTCCAATGCATTTCGGACAGGAAGTCCTTTTTCAAGGAGCACTGCAACAAAAGAATAAGCGGATTCTAAATCAATGAAGGTCCTAAAACAGCAGCGTGTTACGTGTAACAAAAGTGTTTGGGTGAGTCAACCTCATGCAACCCTGGAGCGGTAAAACAAGAGAAGAGAACGAATCCTGGTGTTTAAATGATCAATAGTGTGCAGGAGGGTGAGTTGGATGTGCGGGAAAGTGAGAGCTAACAATTAAAGCACAAGAACAGTGAAATGGTGGGGTTTAAACAGAGAAGTGGACTGCTCGACGGTGAGTGAGACTTACGTCCTCGTTTATGGGGGTGCAGGCGAATAGCGGTCATGCTTGTCATTAAAGGAAACGAAACCCGGTGGGGTGAAACTTACTTCGGTTGAAAATCACCTGGCGTTCGGAAAACGGGTGTCAGGTACAGCAACTCCGTGGAGTTAATGCGGAGTTTGAGCAGAAGGGTGATGGTGAGAGTGGAAGAAGGACTACTACGAGCGAGTGAGAGGCTGGAGAGTGACGGGATGTGTGCGGCCATCTTGGAAGGGGGTGAGGGTAAAGAATGACAGTACAGATCAAAGGTGAAGATAACAGGCAAAGATAAACAATCAGCAGAACATGGATAAAATGCAACAGTAAACGTCCATTATAAGTAGCAGCTCAGTTCGGTGCAGTCATTGAGACCGAACGGTTTCTGCGACTGCAGTCTGTACATCCATGATGTTTCGCGCTGTAAGAGAGTCTTGTTGTTGTCTCTCCCTTCGGTTTTTGGGACCAGTTCAAGGACCAGGTATTTGAGCTGAGCCACATTGTGGTTTGCCTCGTTGAAGTGGGTGGCTACATTGGATTTAGGATTTCTGGTACGAATGTTTGACTTATGTTCATTAAGTCGGGTCTTAATTTTTCTGCTGGTCTTGCCCACATAGATTTTGCCACACGGGCATTTCAAGAGATAAATCAGGTTGGAGGAGTCACAAGTAGCGTCCACATTTAATTTGATGTTGAAGCCTCCCATGGGATGGTTAAGGTTATTGCCTTTAATAATGTTGTTGCAATTGTTACAATGGTGGCAAGGACGAGTGCCAGTGTGTTGAATAGATGCAGCGGTGGTTGTGGTTTTAGATAAGATTTCCTTGAGGTTCATTGGTCGTGTATATGCAAAGATAGGCGGATCCTTGAAGAGATTCTTAAAATCTGGTTCTGATGACAAAATGCGCCAATGTTTCAATATGATGTTCTTGTAACATTTGCTTGAGGTGGAGTATCTGGAAACAAGGACCATTCTTTGATCGTCAGTTTTAGGAATGCTTCGTAGAGCTTCTGCTCTGGAGATAGCAGAAGTACAATTGACGGCCTCCTTAAGGATTTCCTCGGGATATCCTCTATTCCGAAATCTTGCTGTCATGGATTCAATTTGGGTCGTTCTTGTGTCTGAATCAGAAACAATGCGTGTTACTCTTAACATCTGACTGTAAGGCAGGTGTCTTTTTAATGAGTTCTGGTGAAAACTGCTGAAAAGCAAAGAGTTATTGCGATCCGTAGGCTTACGGAATAAATCAGTCTCGATACCCCGAGGGGTTAATTTAATGAGGACATCCGGAAAAGTTATTTCCTGGTGGCTGATGTTCCAAGTGAACTCAATTCGGTCATCTTTGGTGTTGAGATCTGTCAGGGCAAGTTCAAGATTCTCTTTGGAGTCTTTCCAAATGAAAAACAAGTCATCGATGTAGCGTACATAGAGTTTTAGGTTGTCCGTCCAATTTGCATCCTTATAAATGTGGTTGAGCTCAAAATTAGTGCTGAGGTGCACAACTTATTGAAAAGACCCTGCTGCCACATATAAATGTGCTTTACACCGAACACCAAATGATACAGAAACCACGTGCAACCCAAGTACGTCTAGTTAAAAATATATCAGCTTACCCGTCCAGCAGACACAATAGTGGACGGTCTCAAAGATTCAACGAGCGTATCCGGTTCTGTAAATTGTGTATATGCATCTGTCAATCAAACACTAACGTAAGGCAAGAAACATCTCCAAGACACTAAGTTGATCTACTGGCTTACCACAAAAAAACGAGTGTCGTGCATGTCAATCCCAAAGTTCCCGCAATCAGCGGTACATCATCAACTCGGTAGCCGAAGTCTCCCTGTAATGTGAAGGGGCGAGTACATCAGTAACCCGCCTTCATTTTCCCTGTGTGATAAAAGATCACACGAAGCGGCAAGCGCTTAAGTGGTTCCTACCTTCGGTGTCTTGGCGTTCTCTGACCCTCGACCTCGTGACTGCTTCCGGAAACAACATCCGGTCCAACGTAGCTTACTTAAATAGTCATGCGCCCTGTCCTTTACCTGATGTCCGGTTCACTGTGCATGTATTCTTAAAGGGCTAGATACCCTTGGGGGACTTAAACGCTAACGCAAAATGTTAAAAAGACATAGGATGCCTATAGAGTGTGCCTTTAATTGAACTTCGTGATTAGCTGAAATAAGACTCGAAGCTTGGCCGAAGCCGTAAGTGGTGTGAAAAGATACCAATATCTCTGAACCCCATGGTGAAGAATACTGTTGTGATGAAAGGGTCTGCGCTCGTCACAATGTCAAGTAAGCACAATGGAAAATACTAAACAATGGAAGAATGTGAAGCTGAACTATACTGCTCCTAATGAAAGCATTAAAAATTGTACACTCATCATGTCTAGAGAAAACGAACATACAGGATAATAAACAATGCAGTGTTCAACTTAAATAAACTACATCAAAATTCTTAATCTGACTGTACAAATGACACTGGTGTTATCCCAATGACTGTGTTTAAACAGTGAATTAAACAATTATCGATGGCATAGGCGATAAGTGCTATATTTAACAGTGTCCGTAAAATTACTGGATGATATTAAAACAGCACGAAATAAATCAACTAATTATATGCAATCTCGTACATAATTCATCACAGAATGACTTTGTTGGTCAGGCACTTGTTGCCGCAAAAAACAGTGTGAGCATTACAAGACGAATTTACATTGTATACCATACTAGTGTGGATTTGATCATATGATAAGACCTCTTGGTGGCATGATGAAATGCCAATCCTATCTAGTCATTTAACATGAGTACATGTACATATAGAGTCTGTTCATAAGAAACACAACATCTCATATTGATCATTAAGCCCCCCCGGTGCGAGGGTGCCCAGTTTCTTAATCCAAAAAGTTTCTCTGCGAGACAAAGCCACATTATGATCTATGCCTGGGTGTTTTTCTACCACTTCTAGTACTGTGTATCTTAATTGTGGTATGGTGTGTGATGCGCTGGTCCAATGTGTCGCTAGACTGGAAGTAGTGGATTTGTTGCGTATTGTGCTCTTATGCTCGATAATACGAGTCTTAATTTTTCTCGATGTCCGTCCCACATACGTGAGTCCACATGGACATTGTATCGCATAAATGACTCCTACAGAGTTACAATCAGCACTGAACTTCAAAACAATGTCTTTGCCAGTTTGTGGATGTGAAAAGGTTTTACTCACTATTGTGTTATTACACTGTCCACAATTATGACACTTTCTCATCCCTTTGAAAGTGACCGTCTGATTTCTTTGAGGTTTTTTGAGTATCTCCCTTATGTTCTTAGCACGGGTGTGTGCTATTATAGGAAAGTTTTTGAATATATGAATGAAGTCGGGTTCATTCGCAATCATTTCCCACCGCTTCTTCAATATTTGTCTGATCCTATGCGATTGAGTGGAATGTTTCATAACGAAAACTATACGTTCGTTAGGTGACTTCTCAGTTTTTTTCATCAAACTCTCACGATCAATTTGTCGTACTCGTAGATCTGATTCTTCTAGTACCTTTTGAGGGTAACCTCTGTCAGTGTACCTCTTTAATTGCTCTTTAATTGAGTTTTCACACTCCTCTGCATCCGATGAGATTCTTTTGATGCGCATCAATTGGGATGTAGGCAAATGGTTCTTCAAGTTTCTTGGGTGTGCACTAGTGTAGTGCAACGCATTGTTGACATCCGTGGCTTTACGGTAAACAGTAGTCGAAATACCTTGTGATGTTTTTTGAATTTCTATGTCCAAGAAATGTATCCTTGAGTCTTGAACATCATAGGTGAATTGGATTCGTGGGTTGCACTCATTGAGTTCTTGAATTCTTTCAATCAGTTCTTGTTTGGTGCCCCGCCAGAGGACCAAAATGTCATCAATATACCTTAAAAAAAGTATCAAATTGTCCATCCATCTGTGATCTGTAAGTATGTACTGTTGTTCGAAATGTGCCATAAACGTATTAGCATACGATGGGGCTCCTGCAAACCCCATGGAGGTACCTGTTTTCTGCAGAAAGAAATCCGATTTCCAGTTGAAATAACTATGAAATAGTGAGAAGTGTAACAATTCAAGTAAGAACACACACAATTGTTGATCCATCTCTGATTGTAACAGTCTCCATTCTATGGCTTCCAAACCTTCCATGTGAGCAATTGACGTATAGAGTGCCACCACGTCTATGGTGCACAATATTGTCCTGTCGTCAATGAGATCGTTTACTTCAGATAGTTTGGTTAAGCAATCTGTGGTGTCTTTCAGATAAGTTCCCCATGATTGTACTAAGGGCTGTAAATAGAAATCCACATATCGTCCAACTGGTTCGTGTATAGATCCGCATCCAGCTACGATGGGTCGAAAAGGTGGGTCCTCTAAGCTCTTATGAATTTTAGGGAGCATGTATATGTGTGGCACTTGTGGTGCAGTGGTTTTCAGGTATCTGGCCGTGTTGGTGTTAATCGTACCATCATTTTCTGCTTTAGTGATGATCTCATCTAACAGTGCACTGAATTCCTGAGTAGGATCCTTTTCAAGTCGAATATATGTGGATGTATCATGCACGTGCTCCTCTACCTTTTGGTCATAAAAGGTGGTGTCCATTATTACAAGGGCTCCTCCCTTGTCCGCTGGTTGAAAAGTGATGGACGTGTCCTGTCTCAAGTTATTCAAAATACGTTTTTCTCTTTTTGAAAGATTAGAGTGCTTAGGTGTTTCATACTTGATGGATTCTAAATCCTTTTTTACAAGGGTTTCAAAATTGTCCAAAATTTTGTGCGAGATGGGGGACATGAATTTGCTTTTAGGCTTAAAAATCTCCCTGGGTCGCTGTGACCCGTTTGGTGTTGTAGTGGAAAAGAACCATTTTAATCTCAATTTTCTTAGAAATTTGAAGAGCGCTATCTCTGTTTCCAAACCATTAGATACATAAGTAGGAACAAATGAGGTCCCTTTATTTAAGATGTTCAATTGATCTATCGACAGTTTTTGGCTCGAAATATTCACGACTAAGTTACCTTTTTCGTGACTACTCTCTGTGGTCTTCCTCCTTCCGGAACTTTTTTTGCTACTTTGTCCCCTCCTGATCCGTTTGATCTTACTTCTATAGGTAAGTCGGGTGGGTGAGTTGCTGATTGTCCTTCCGCTAAAAAAGAAGGTTTCACGCCTCTGGAAGATCCAGATGATGTGGGTTCTTGAGTTTCTGTACTCACAACAGGAGCCGGTGCCCTTTGTAAAGACAAGTCTTCGTCCTGTGCTATGCTTTCCTCTGATGATGTCTGTTTAGGAGTCGGTCTACTGGTGAATCTTCTCTGTGCGTAGGCTTCCGCCCACGTGTAGACTTCGTCTAATTTATAATCGATCGTATCCCTACGAAACTTACGTATTTTGCGATCATGCACTTCTTTCGCATGGGTATCCAATCTGCGATTGATGTCCTCTAGAATTTTTGTCCAGTCCTCTGACGGTATGGTTCTGATTAGTTCCTGTTGTAGATTGTAAATGTCTTCTTTTAACTCATTCAAAATCTGCGACAACTCTTCTATTATCAAGAGAATCAAGTCAAGTGAACACTTGTTAAGAATTGCCTGCCATTTGATCATAAACGCCTTGTTAAATTTAAACAGCATAGGTTTTAGTGCAATTCGGAGGCCTCTCGGTATCCTCTTGACTTTGTGATATTCAATAAGTGTTGTCGCGTGCAGCCGTTGATTGATTTCTTTACGCATTACATATTCTAGTTGCTTCAACATCTGTGCTGTAGTACCTTTGGAAGTGCTGAACATGCGAACCTGTTCTATTAATGAGTAGATTGATGCAGCCTCTTCTGTGCCGTATGCTTTAATTTCTGCCTGATTCAATGTGAGGTTTGTATTTGATTAAGTGGGTGCTGGTCTAGTGTGTGGGCCGTGTGAAACTGCAATGTAATTATCTAGCCTGCACACCTACCTAGTTTCAACCAATTCTACGAATAGTAAAGCAAGTTTGCTTCGTATGGGAGCTGTCCCAGTGTGAATTGTGCCCACAATTCTTTCAACATCATGTGACGTGCAAAAGTTCTGGTTCAAAATATTCGTTATTTTTACTGTACATAATACAACATATTCATATAATTTCAACACGTCCGAAAATAGTAGTTGCATAAAATACAGTTTGACTTAATACATTGTTAAATCACATATGTATATTTGATCCCTTACTACTTTACAAAAGTACTTAAATAAATGAAAAACATCAAAACATATCCCAATGCATTTCGGGTCACTACTGGACCCTTCTTCAGGGGTTGATCCTTATTCAAACGATTTGAATCCTTGATATTCAATGAATGTTCTGTGTATGAGCACTTCAAAGTGGTATATCAAACACTGTAAAGATAGTAATCGCCAGAACTTTTGCACGTCACATGATGTTGAATTGGGACAAGTGAATACAAACCTGTGCATACAATTTTGAAACCTTTAATGGACTTAGGTTGAGCTCCCAGTCAGACCTGGTTATACCAGGTCCTTACAGAGCTGTTGTTCAAAGAAGAGGCTGCATCAATCTACTCATTAATAGAACAGGTTCGCATGTTCAGCACTTCCAAAGGTACTACAGCACAGATGTTGAAGCAACTAGAATATGTAATGCGTAAAGAAATCAATCAACGGCTGCACGCGACAACACTTATTGAATATCACAAAGTCAAGAGGATACCGAGAGGCCTCCGAATTGCACTAAAACCTATGCTGTTTAAATTTAACAAGGCGTTTATGATCAAATGGCAGGCAATTCTTAACAAGTGTTCACTTGACTTGATTCTCTTGATAATAGAAGAGTTGTCGCAGATTTTGAATGAGTTAAAAGAAGACATTTACAATCTACAACAGGAACTAATCAGAACCATACCGTCAGAGGACTGGACAAAAATTCTAGAGGACATCAATCGCAGATTGGATACCCATGCGAAAGAAGTGCATGATCGCAAAATACGTAAGTTTCGTAGGGATACGATCGATTATAAATTAGACGAAGTCTACACGTGGGCGGAAGCCTACGCACAGAGAAGATTCACCAGTAGACTGACTCCTAAACAGACATCATCAGATGAAAGCATAGCACAGGACGAAGACTTGTCTTTACAAAGGGCACCGGCTCCTGTTGTGAGTACAGAAACTCAAGAACCCACATCATCTGGATCTTCCAGAGGCGTGAAACCTTCTTTTTTAGCGGAAGGACAATCAGCAACTCACCCACCCGACTTACCTATAGAAGTAAGATCAAACGGATCAGGAGGGGACAAAGTAGCAAAAAAAGTTCCGGAAGGAGGAAGACCACAGAGAGTAGTCACGAAAAAGGTAACTTAGTCGTGAATATTTCGAGCCAAAAACTGTCGATAGATCAATTGAACATCTTAAATAAAGGGACCTCATTTGTTCCTACTTATGTATCTAATGGTTTGGAAACAGAGATAGCGCTCTTCAAATTTCTAAGAAAATTGAGATTAAAATGGTTCTTTTCCACTACAACACCAAACGGGTCACAGCGACCCAGGGAGATTTTTAAGCCTAAAAGCAAATTCATGTCCCCCATCTCGCACAAAATTTTGGACAATTTTGAAACCCTTGTAAAAAAGGATTTAGAATCCATCAAGTATGAAACACCTAAGCACTCTAATCTTTCAAAAAGAGAAAAACGTATTTTGAATAACTTGAGACAGGACACGTCCATCACTTTTCAACCAGCGGACAAGGGAGGAGCCCTTGTAATAATGGACACCACCTTTTATGACCAAAAGGTAGAGGAGCACGTGCATGATACATCCACATATATTCGACTTGAAAAGGATCCTACTCAGGAATTCAGTGCACTGTTAGATGAGATCATCACTAAAGCAGAAAATGATGGTACGATTAACACCAACACGGCCAGATACCTGAAAACCACTGCACCACAAGTGCCACACATATACATGCTCCCTAAAATTCATAAGAGCTTAGAGGACCCACCTTTTCGACCCATCGTAGCTGGATGCGGATCTATACACGAACCAGTTGGACGATATGTGGATTTCTATTTACAGCCCTTAGTACAATCATGGGGAACTTATCTGAAAGACACCACAGATTGCTTAACCAAACTATCTGAAGTAAACGATCTCATTGACGACAGGACAATATTGTGCACCATAGACGTGGTGGCACTCTATACGTCAATTGCTCACATGGAAGGTTTGGAAGCCATAGAATGGAGACTGTTACAATCAGAGATGGATCAACAATTGTGTGTGTTCTTACTTGAATTGTTACACTTCTCACTATTTCATAGTTATTTCAACTGGAAATCGGATTTCTTTCTGCAGAAAACAGGTACCTCCATGGGGTTTGCAGGAGCCCCATCGTATGCTAATACGTTTATGGCACATTTCGAACAACAGTACATACTTACAGATCACAGATGGATGGACAATTTGATACTTTTTTTAAGGTATATTGATGACATTTTGGTCCTCTGGCGGGGCACCAAACAAGAACTGATTGAAAGAATTCAAGAACTCAATGAGTGCAACCCACGAATCCAATTCACCTATGATGTTCAAGACTCAAGGATACATTTCTTGGACATAGAAATTCAAAAAACATCACAAGGTATTTCGACTACTGTTTACCGTAAAGCCACGGATGTCAACAATGCGTTGCACTACACTAGTGCACACCCAAGAAACTTGAAGAACCATTTGCCTACATCCCAATTGATGCGCATCAAAAGAATCTCATCGGATGCAGAGGAGTGTGAAAACTCAATTAAAGAGCAATTAAAGAGGTACACTGACAGAGGTTACCCTCAAAAGGTACTAGAAGAATCAGATCTACGAGTACGACAAATTGATCGTGAGAGTTTGATGAAAAAAACTGAGAAGTCACCTAACGAACGTATAGTTTTCGTTATGAAACATTCCACTCAATCGCATAGGATCAGACAAATATTGAAGAAGCGGTGGGAAATGATTGCGAATGAACCCGACTTCATTCATATATTCAAAAACTTTCCTATAATAGCACACACCCGTGCTAAGAACATAAGGGAGATACTCAAAAAACCTCAAAGAAATCAGACGGTCACTTTCAAAGGGATGAGAAAGTGTCATAATTGTGGACAGTGTAATAACACAATAGTGAGTAAAACCTTTTCACATCCACAAACTGGCAAAGACATTGTTTTGAAGTTCAGTGCTGATTGTAACTCTGTAGGAGTCATTTATGCGATACAATGTCCATGTGGACTCACGTATGTGGGACGGACATCGAGAAAAATTAAGACTCGTATTATCGAGCATAAGAGCACAATACGCAACAAATCCACTACTTCCAGTCTAGCGACACATTGGACCAGCGCATCACACACCATACCACAATTAAGATACACAGTACTAGAAGTGGTAGAAAAACACCCAGGCATAGATCATAATGTGGCTTTGTCTCGCAGAGAAACTTTTTGGATTAAGAAACTGGGCACCCTCGCACCGGGGGGGCTTAATGATCAATATGAGATGTTGTGTTTCTTATGAACAGACTCTATATGTACATGTACTCATGTTAAATGACTAGATAGGATTGGCATTTCATCATGCCACCAAGAGGTCTTATCATATGATCAAATCCACACTAGTATGGTATACAATGTAAATTCGTCTTGTAATGCTCACACTGTTTTTTGCGGCAACAAGTGCCTGACCAACAAAGTCATTCTGTGATGAATTATGTACGAGATTGCATATAATTAGTTGATTTATTTTGTGCTGTTTTAATATCATCCAGTAATTTTACGGACACTGTTAAATATAGCACTTATCGCCTATGCCATCGATAATTGTTTAATTCACTGTTTAAACACAGTCATTGGGATAACACCAGTGTCATTTGTACAGTCAGATTAAGAATTTTGATGTAGTTTATTTAAGTTGAACACTGCATTGTTTATTATCCTGTATGTTCGTTTTCTCTAGACATGATGAGTGTACAATTTTTAATGCTTTCATTAGGAGCAGTATAGTTCAGCTTCACATTCTTCCATTGTTTAGTATTTTCCATTGTGCTTACTTGACATTGTGACGAGCGCAGACCCTTTCATCACAACAGTATTCTTCACCATGGGGTTCAGAGATATTGGTATCTTTTCACACCACTTACGGCTTCGGCCAAGCTTCGAGTCTTATTTCAGCTAATCACGAAGTTCAATTAAAGGCACACTCTATAGGCATCCCATGTCTTTTTAACATTTTGCGTTAGCGTTTAAGTCCCCCAAGGGTATCTAGCCCTTTAAGAATACATGCACAGTGAACCGGACATCAGGTAAAGGACAGGGCGCATGACTATTTAAGTAAGCTACGTTGGACCGGATGTTGTTTCCGGAAGCAGTCACGAGGTCGAGGGTCAGAGAACGCCAAGACACCGAAGGTAGGAACCACTTAAGCGCTTGCCGCTTCGTGTGATCTTTTATCACACAGGGAAAATGAAGGCGGGTTACTGATGTACTCGCCCCTTCACATTACAGGGAGACTTCGGCTACCGCGTTGATGATGTACCGCTGATTGCGGGAACTTTGGGATTGACATGCACGACACTCGTTTTTTTGTGGTAAGCCAGTAGATCAACTTAGTGTCTTGGAGACGTTTCTTGCCTTACGTTAGTGTTTGATTGACAGATGCATATACACAATTTACAGAACCGGATACGCTCGTTGAATCTTTGAGACCGTCCACTATTGTGTCTGCTGGACGGGTAAGCTGATATATTTTTAACTAGACGTACTTGGGTTGCACGTGGTTTCTGTATCATTTGGTGTTCGGTGTAAAGCACATTTATATGTGGCAGCAGGGTCTTTTCAATAAGTTGTGCACCTCAGCACTATCACAGTTAACCCCCCAAATTAGGTTCTTTAAACATTTTTTCTTGACTTCCGTTAGTTCCACAGTATCCTCACGATTTTATTTCTCTTTTCAACTCTTCATTATGAATCATTTTTGATACAGCGCAGTTATGACTTTCACATTTATATACTGATACTCACATTATGGCGATTACTATCTTTACAGTGTTTGATATACCACTTTGAAGTGCTCATACACAGAACATTCATTGAATATCAAGGATTCAAATCGTTTGAATAAGGATCAACCCCTGAAGAAGGGTCCAGTAGTGACCCGAAATGCATTGGGATATGTTTTGATGTTTTTCATTTATTTAAGTACTTTTGTAAAGTAGTAAGGGATCAAATATACATATGTGATTTAACAATGTATTAAGTCAAACTGTATTTTATGCAACTACTATTTTCGGACGTGTTGAAATTATATGAATATGTTGTATTATGTACAGTAAAAATAACGAATATTTTGAACCAGAACTTTTGCACGTCACATGATGTTGAATTGGGACAAGTGAATACAAACCTGTGCATACAATTTTGAAACCTTTAATGGACTTAGGTTGAGCTCCCAGTCAGACCTGGTTATACCAGGTCCTTACAGAGCTGTTGTTCAAAGAATTGTGGGCACAATTCACACTGGGACAGCTCCCATACGAAGCAAACTTGCTTTACTATTCGTAGAATTGGTTGAAACTAGGTAGGTGTGCAGGCTAGATAATTACATTGCTGAGCTCAAAATTACCCATGTACAAATTCGCGTATGTGGGAGCCGCGCAATTGCCCATGGCCATTCCGGACATCTGGAGGTACCATTTCTCTTCGTATTTAAAGTAGCTGTGATATAAGGTGTAAATCATCAGTTCCAAAACGAAAGGTTTCAAAGAATCGTTCATGTCAGATAAAAGTAAGGCATTAATCCCTCCTTCATGGGGGATGGAGGTGTATAAACTTTTCACGTCTGCTGTGCATAAGTATACTTTTTCGTTTTCAGCGATTTGTACGGTGGAAAGCTTATTAAAAAATTCCGTGGTGTCTTAAATGTAACTTTGTAGACTTAAGACCATGGGTTGCAGGTAACGGTCTATGAATTTCCCTGTGGGTTCGTGAATCGAACCTCTGGTGGAAACAATGGGGCAGAACGGGGGATCCATCAGATTTTTATGTATTTTAGGTAGCATGGTAATGGATGGGCTTCTCGGATGTTCCACGTTGAGGTATCTTTTTGTTCTGTCATCGATGATACCATCGACTGTGGCTTTGTCAATGATTTGAGAAAGTTCCATTTTGTAATCGTTTGTGGGATTGCCATCCAAGGGTAAATATACATCGTGGTTCATCACATGTACGTGAGTTCTCCGGTCATAGAGTTGTGTGTTGAGGATTACAAGAGCACCACCCTTATCAGCTTTCAAACATTTAATGGAGGGGTTCCTGGCAAAAACATTGCACGATGTATATTTACCCATGGTCTTAAGTCTACAAAGTTACATTAAAGACACCACGGAATTTTTGAATAAGCTTTCCACCGTACAAATCGCTGAAAACGAAAAAGTATACTTATGCACAGCAGACGTGAAAAGTTTATACACCTCCATCCCCCATGAAGGAGGGATTAATGCCGTGGAACAAGCCTTACTTTTATCTGACATGAACGATTCTTTGAAACCCTTCGTTTTGGAACTGATGATATACACCTTATATCACAGCTACTTTAAATACGAAGAGAAATGGTACCTCCAGATGTCCGGAATGGCCATGGGCAATTGCGCGGCTCCCACATACACGAATTTGTACATGGGTCATTTTGAGCTCAATCACATTTATAAGGATGCAAATTGGACGGACAACCTAAAACTCTATGTACGCTACATCGATGACTTGTTTTTCATTTGGAAAGACTCCAAAGAGAATCTTGAACTTGCCCTGACAGATCTCAACACCAAAGATGACCGAATTGAGTTCACTTGGAACATCAGCCACCAGGAAATAACTTTTCTGGATGTCCTCATTAAATTAACCCCTCGGGGTATCGAGACTGATTTATTCCGTAAGCCTACGGATCGCAATAACTCTTTGCTTTTCAGCAGTTTTCACCAGAACTCATTAAAAAGACACCTGCCTTACAGTCAGATGTTAAGAGTAACACGCATTGTTTCTGATTCAGACACAAGAACGACCCAAATTGAATCCATGACAGCAAGATTTCGGAATAGAGGATATCCCGAGGAAATCCTTAAGGAGGCCGTCAATCGTACTTCTGCTATCTCCAGAGTAGAAGCTCTACGAAGCATTCCTAAAACTGACGATCAAAGAATGGTCCTTGTTTCCAGATACTCCACCTCAAGCAAATGTTACAAGAACATCATGTTGAAACATTGGCGCATTTTGTCATCAGAACCAGATTTTAAGAATCTCTTCAAGGATCCGCCTATCTTTGCATATACACGACCAATGAACCTCAAGGAATTCTTATCTAAAACCACAACCACCGCTGCATCTATTCAACACACTGGCACTCGTCCTTGCCACCATTGTAACAATTGCAACAACATTATTAAAGGCAATAACCTTAACCATCCCATGAGAGGCTTCAACGTCAAATTAAATGTGGACGCTACTTGTGACTCCTCCAACCTGATTTATCTCTTGAAATGCCCGTGTGGCAAAATCTATGTGGGCAAGACCAGCAGAAAAATTAAGACCCGACTTAATGAACATAAGTCAAACATTCGTACCAGAAATCCTAAATCCAATGTAGCCACCCACTTCAACGAGGCAAACCACAATGTGGCTCAGCTCAAATACCTGGTCCTTGAACTGGTCCCAAAAACCGAAGGGAGAGACAACAACAAGACTCTCTTACAGCGCGAAACATCATGGATGTACAGACTGCAGTCGCAGAAACCGTTCGGTCTCAATGACCGCACCGAACTGAGCTGTTACTTATAATGGACGTTTACTGTTGCATTTTATCCATGTTCTGCTGATTGTTTATCTTTGCCTGTTATCTTCACCTTTGATCTGTACTGTCATTCTTTACCCTCACCCCCTTCCAAGATGGCCGCACACATCCCGTCACTCTCCAGCCTCTCACTCGCTCGTAGTAGTCCTTCTTCCACTCTCACCATCACCCTTCTGCTCAAACTCCGCATTAACTCCGCGGAGTTGCTGTACCTGACACCCGTTTTCCGAACGCCAGGTGATTTTCAACCGAAGTAAGTTTCACCCCACCGGGTTTCGTTTCCTTTAATGACAAGCATGACCGCTATTCGCCTGCACCCCCATAAACGAGGACGTAAGTCTCACTCACCGTCGAGCAGTCCACTTCTCTGTTTAAACCCCACCATTTCACTGTTCTTGTGCTTTAATTGTTAGCTCTCACTTTCCCGCACATCCAACTCACCCTCCTGCACACTATTGATCATTTAAACACCAGGATTCGTTCTCTTCTCTTGTTTTATCGCTCCAGGGTTGCATGAGGTTGACTCACCCAAACACTTTTGTTACACGTAACACGCTGCTGTTTTAGGACCTTCATTGATTTAGAATCCGCTTATTCTTTTGTTGCAGTGCTCCTTGAAAAAAGGACTTCCTGTCCGAAATGCATTGGAGCCCATTTAGCGTTGTGATGTCGCTAAAATTTTTCGTTTTGATGATTCATATGATGAAAATATGAAACTTATTCTAACGAAAAACATTGAATAAATTTTGGAACCTTATATATCCTTCTTGATTTTGAACTTCATTCGGAATTCACTGCACCGTTCCTGGTGCACTGAACCAGACAAGTGTGCCCACCACAGGGATGTGCCTACATTCCAGTAGCACACTCAACTCCGTCTCTTGAATTTAAACATCATTTAGGGCATGGATGGCATTGGATTTGGGTGATTTTTGTGTGTATTTCGATTTTGTGGGTGTCGTTGGGGCCTCGTCCAGGGCCTGGCCATGTGGGTGGGGGTCTAGGGGCCATTTTGAAGCCAGGCAGTGTGCTTTGTGCCATAGGTCTGCACCCAGTCTGCCTTGCTTTCATCCATTATGCCCAGGGGTAGTCAGTGGTGCATGGACCAGGTCTTTCTGTGGGGTCTCTTGAATGTAAACATAATTTAGGGCATTGATGGCATTGGATTGGGGTGATTTTTGTGTGTATTTCGATTTTTTGGGTGTTGGTGGGGCCTGGACCAGGGCCTGGACAAGTGGGTGGGGGGCATTTTGATGCCTGGTCCAGGGCCTGGCCATGTGGGTGGGGGTCTAGGGGCCATTTTGAAGCCAGGCAGTGTGCTTTGTGCCATAGGCCTGCACCCAGTCTGCCTTGCTTTCATCCATTATGGCCAGGGGTAGTCAGTGGTGCATGGATCAAGTCTTTCTGTGGGGTCTCTTGAATTTAAACATCATTTAGGGCATGTATGGCATTTGAATGGGGTGATTTTTGTGTCTATTTTGATTTTTTGGGGTGTTGTTGGGGCCTGGTCCAGGGCCTGGCCATGTGGGTGGGGGCCATTTTGAGGCCTGGTCCAGGGCCTGGCCATGTGGGTGGGAGGCATTTTGAGGCCTGGTCCAGGGCATGGCCATGTGGGTGGGGGCCATTTTGTTGCCTGGTCCAGGGCCTGGCCCTGGGGGTGGGGGTCTAGTGGCCATTTTGCAGCCAGGCAGAGTGCTTTGTGCCATAGGCCTGCACCCAGTCTGCCTTGCTTTCATCCATTATGCCCAGGGGTACTCAGTGGTGCATGGACCAAGTCTTTCTGTGGGGTCTCTTGAATTTAAACATCATTTAGGGCATGGATGGCATTGGATTGGGGTGATTTTTGTGTGTATTTCAATTTTTGGGGTGTTGTTGGGGCCTGGTCCAGGGCCTGGTCATGTGGGTGGGGGGGGGGATATTGAGGCCAGGCAGTTTTTGCCATAGGCCGGCAAGCTTTTGGTTGCGGGCCAGTAGGCCTATGGTTATATGATGAATGGGTGCATGAAACAACTCTCTCTGTGTGGTCTCTCTTCCATTAAATTAAACATCCATTTTTTATTAGAATTGCAATTTTCTTTGGGGTCTTTCCGTTTTAGGGTGTGTTGTGTTAATAATAATAAATGCCTAGTTGCAATAGTATTAATTGAAGCACGGCATATGCAACATTTATTTAACTAATGTTCCTCTGGCTTCTTTGCTTTTAAGTGCACAAAGACTGAGAACTAGGAATCATCCTCATCATCATCACTTGTTGTAGTGCCAGGAAGAAGTCCTGCTGCGGTGTGTGCACAACGTCACGTGACGTCACGTGTGGCCACAGACAACTCTGCAACTCGTGCAACTGCGTCCTGCTGTTCTGACATCTGAAGAAGATGGGCCCAAAGAAAGGTGGCCGTAGCTCCTCTACCAAGAAAGTTGCCAGTGCCACTGCCAGTAAGAAGGAGCAGAAGAAGCAAGTGGCGCCACTTACCAAGGAGACTGGTGTGCCGACCAACACTTTTTGGGGAAAAAAAACGACGCCTGCAGCAGCGATGTCCGCCAGGGACCAAGCTGGGAGCAGCACCTCCACTTCATTGGTCTCAGTGCCACCACGCCAAGTCCATGAGTGCCGCAGGGGCAGCCACTTTAATTGCTCTTACACCATCGACCAGTGATGTTGGCGTTGATTCATCGCAAAGTAGCATCCAATCAACGCAGGGTGTAACTCATCTGACGAGTGTTCAACCACAGCCGCAATGACAACCACAGGTGCAACAAGGAGAGGCGCAAGAAGAGGCGCAAGGAGAGGCGCAAGGAGAGGTGCAAGGAGAGGCGCAAGGAGAAACAGAAGGAGAGGCGCAAGGGAGGCACAAGGAGAGGCACAAGGAGTGGCACAAGGAGAGGCACAACTGCCCACAATGCTTGTTCCTCCAGAAGTAGCGGCACATGAGGAAATCGAGATTCATGTGGAGGTATCAGCCGAGCAAGCCACTCCTGATGGTCCATTGTCTTCCAGATCCCCAGCAAGGAAAAGGAGGGCTACTAGTACAACTTCTTCTTCAAGCCCCCTTCCTTCTGATGATCTAGATCTTGATTGGCACCCACCAATTCAGTCTGAGAAGGAGGCACACCATGAGCCAACAACGCTAGGTAAAAGGAAGGTTCCCGCAAGGCTTTCAGTTATGGGTGATGACAAAGAAGAAGTAGAAGTGGTGTATTCTGCTGCTGATGAAGAGTCTGATGATGACAACCCAGTCTTCACAGTTGTCACTTCAGCCCAAGTGGGCATTCAGCAGACAGACATTTTTACCCTATCCCGAAATGCTGCGGGGGATGTGGACAGCGTGGCACTGGTACCCCCACCAACACAGGTAACTACTACACCAACACGACCTACAGCTTCCATATCTTTTCTTCATAAGGGACGGCAGGGACCTCCATCCAGCTCGACCTCCATTACCTCAAGTAGTGGTGCTGTAAGTGCACAACAGAGACAAATTCCGCCACTCCCATCCTCCACTTCATCTGGCATTGAAAGTGGAACCTTCACCACCACCACCACCACCAGAAATCTCAACTCCCCAGTTTGGGACTTCTTTAGTATTAGCAAAAAGGCGCTAAACCACATTATTTGTTCGATTTGTAAACAAGTAGTTAGTCAGGGTAAGCTTGGTACCAACTATGGTGTGGTGATGACGAGGAGCTGATAGTGCAGGGGGAGGTAAAGAAGCGAGAGACATTTTTTCTGGTACACACAGTACCCCTGGCAGCAGCTCTGCAGTGGTAGCGCCCACACCCTCTACCCCAGCAACATCTAGGAGGCACAGTAAGAGTCTGGTAGAGACACCAATGCGAAAAAGTACATCAATGAGCCTAACTGAGTTGAAGAAGTCTGGATCATCATCACATATGAAAACGGTCCAGGCCACCATTAAAAGCATGTTTTGGTCAGAGGCGCCATTTGAACGCAATCACCCAACGGCACGTCTGTATAATGCAATGCTGGCTAAAATGTTAGCGCTGGACCTTCTCCCTTTTTCTTTCGTGGAAGGGGTGGGTTTTCTAGAATTTGTGGCAACAGTCTGCCCTAAATGGAAGGTTCCTAGCTGGTCCTATTTTGCCAGTGTTGCGGTTCTAGCACTACATCATGATGTGCTGGACGTGATTGGGGCAGCTTTGCAGAAGAGAAGAGTCCTGTTCACACTATCCAGCTGACAACAGACATGTGGACCAGTTGCCAAGCCGTTGATTACATGTGAATCACTGCACACTGGGTCTCTTTTGCGGGGGTTAGAGAGAAGATAGCTACAGGTGTTGACAGTGTCACAATTTTTCAAGCTACTCGGAAACATGCAACAGTAGCCATGTTTGCCATGGAGAAATCTCATACTGCAGTAAACATTTTGGAGGAGCTTAACAGTAAGGTCTTTGAATGGCTGCATCCAAGAAAGCGCATGATTGGTTATGTTTCCACGGATAATGGCAGTAATATAGTTAAGGCCATGGCTGATGGTGGCTATTTCAGAGTGCCGTGTTTGGCCCACAGCATTAACATTATTGTTCAAGATTTCTTGAAAAATGAAAACACAGTCAGCAAGTTACTGACCACCTGCAGAAGAATCTGCACACATTTCAGCCATTCTTTTAAGGCACAGAAGCAGCTGAGGATCATTCAACGTGACCGTAGAGTGCCAGTCAGAGTACTCATCCAGGAGGTGGCAACACGTTGGAACTCAACCTTCTACATGCTTGAGCGTCAGTTTGAGCAGTACTTGGTAATCAATGAGTATGTCTTTCATGCATGGGCTGCTTCTATGAAAGACAAGAGGCTAGAGGTGGAGGAATGGGACCTAGTTAAAAGCCTGACAGATATGCTTCATCCTTTTGAGGTCCTCACCCGTGAAGTCAGCAGGGAGGACTGTACTTTGGGCAAAGCTATCCCATTGTTGCGCATGCTAGATCACCAACTGAAGGCGGTGTCTTCAAAGTTACGAGTTGATGCTGAAATACAAGACGCATATCGGTTGGCGGAGAGCTTATTAAGCGGCCTAGTTGACAATGCAAGGCTTGAAGCAATACATTCAGAACAACATTACATTTGTGCCACTAGTCTGGTTCCACGGTACAAAAAGTCACTGGCCAGCAAAACATTCATTCCTCTTTCTGACGCAGATGTTTCCAAGTACAAACATTGGCTAGCTCTGTCAGCCACTCGGTTTGAAAAAGAGCGGCAGGAAATTGAAGGAACCACCACAAGTACTACTGAAGTAGCAGGCCATCCGGCGTCAAGGTCCACTTCTGTGGCCGAAGGCAGTCACTTCCCCTCAGAGCCGTTACCAACACCAGCTACCGTATCATCATCACCTGCACCAGGCCCAGCCATAATATTGTCGGAAGCGGATTGGATAACTCATCAAAAGTTTGCTCGTTCCAGTGTTGATGCAAAGGCAACAGATGGTACGCAAAGTGGAGCACCCCTGGAGGACCTTGAATGGATGGTGCAGACCGATCTGGATGACCCAACAGAGGTCTTCTTTGATCAGAACCCATTGGTGTATTGGTATGGGAAAAGGCCTCAATGGCCACTGATCACCAAGCTGGCTATAAATTATTTGTCTTGCCCACTTGCAAGCGTGTCTTCTGAACGTGTTTTCAGTACTGCTGGTGCCTTTGTAACTTCAAAAAGGACCCGCCTCTCGCCCAAAAATGTGGAGAGGTTAACAATGATCAATATGAATCAGCACTTCATACCACCAGATTACAAAATACGTGAATCCACACAGGAAGAAGAGGACACCGGCTTAGGTGACGGAAGTTCTTCTCTGTTAGCTGACCTACTCCCGTTTCAATTCACTGAGTTTGCGGACGAGCTCTACTTCCCTGACACCTAGGCTTGAAATACTTACTTTTTTTTGGTTGTCCTTATTCACTTTTATTTCTGTGTGTCTTTCTTTGTTTTGCAACTTTTAGCACAACAAAACTCTAATCACAACAAATCCACCAGCAGCACGGTCTTCCTCTTATTTCTATATTGAAGGTGCCGCTGTCTGCATTCCTGAAGTTCACAAGTTCACAACTCAGCCATGCTCCTCCATCCTCCTCCTCCAGACTCTCCGTATCCATTTCCCTCAAGGCAGATGGCCGGATTACGCAGAATCAAGAAACTGTCGCTTCGTAGACGAGTCCCCTCAAAAGAAGTGGGACTGAATGACTGACTATGCTGACTGTTACTTCTGAAATTGACACGAGAGGCTGCCCTGTGGCCCTTCACTTAAGAATAAGATGCTGACAAAAAGTGGAACAGGTAATGAATGATGAGATGGCATGCAGTGGACAACAATTGCAATTGCTGTTTGTTTGTTGTGCATGAAATGAATCCTATGTGTTCTGTTATTATTTAATCTTTTACACACTAAATGTAACTCAAGTCTACTCTGTTTACCTTGTTTGATGCAAACTGTACTTCTACTGCAGGGGCCACTACGTTGCAATTTTTAATATAGAAAATGTCCTTGGACTAACTGTGTGTAGACTGTGACTGCATGAACATCATTGAGTTTACTAACACCGTGATGATTGATGATGAGTCATGATGACCAAAGTCACATAATATCTTTACAGTCACTCAATGGGATGGATGGATCATCATCGTCGATTTACGGAAGAATTATGGCCATTTCGTGAGTGGCAAACAGGTAAACAAGTCAACAACAACCACAGCAGAACTACATGTCTGTCTAGTCGTGGTATGGAGTGGTCGATCCAATGTAGTGTTATGCCAGAGTCCAGACAGCGGTTCATGTAAAATTGCTGCTATGTGGCTTGCTGTATAAAATTAGATCTGCTTTGTCTGTCTGTGTCAAAGAGGAATGCTACATGGAGGTTGTTTCACTCAGTGGTGCCTGCCTTGACAGTCTGCATGGCCTGGCCTGCTGTGTGCTAATTATTATCCTGAAACAGAAACTCAGAGTAGGCACTTTAGAAATGATGCATGTATGTAATACTGTTGCCTCTGAAAGTGAAAGTGTTATTTTTGCACTACACACCATACCTTATATTTTTCCTCCGGGGTTTTTAATAACATCCCTTTCTGTTTTTCCATCGACAATTACAGGCCGTCACTTACCCTGTGCGATGGGAAAAACATTAACTTAGGCTTACCATAGCAATCCGCAATTCCGCATCCGCCAGGCAGACAGTGGACAGTGTGGTCACCAAGATTGATCGACGGAGCACCGGATGGAATGGAGGAGTACCGCGAATAAGAGGAATGGCTGGATGCATGCAACTTCCCAATTTGACCAGGACAACTACAACGTACAGTTACAGTACCCACTTCACTTGTCCTTATCTTTTAAATAATGTTATTGTTGTGAACTTCTATGAGTGCGTCTCTGTGCGTTTGCTCTCTGCTTCAACTTCATCCCTACAGCTATTTGATAAGTTTCTTTGCTATTTTTAAAACTAATGTAATGTACTACTAAGTGTTTATTCTCTCTGAGGGCAGATAGGCAAGTGACATTGCGTAATTACTGCAGCCCTGTAAAGTCTAATTGTTTAGAACTAGTTAGTAAGTTGTAGTATAAGTACTACTTTTCAGTAAACTAACCATCCATTTAGCAAACAACTTCATGCATGCACTTCCTTTATGTCCCTAAAAGATTTATGGATATGTTCATTTCCAAAGATTTGTTTTTCTACATTTGTTGTTTGCCATGCTGTGGTTTTTTTTCTCTCTCCAAAAAACTTTCCCAAAAACCCCCATTCCCATCCATTTTTCAAACACTAACCCTCTTCCCCCGGGCTGTGTGGTTTTCATTGAGGTGTGACTAAATGACACCAATAATTCCACACGCTTGCGTGGGAGGATAAGGTCAAAAGCAACAGAAAATCAAATTTCAAGGCAGGTCAAGGAATCCGAGGATATATTCTTATTCTGCTTGACACACACCCATGAGTATTTGCAAATCAATTCAGAATTTCATGTCCGCCATTGAGTGGATTCATCAACAACAACATCCTCCGACACGTGACGAAAGCTTACGCTGCTGTGTCCTTCAGTACTAGTTCTTGTAGAAGCCATAATCCACGCAACTAGTAGTTAACTTTTGATTGAATACTTTAGCATTGCTTAGGCTACAATTTATGGCACTGTTCTTGAATACTGTACTGTATACTATCGTAGTGTTCTAATGCTCCTCAGGCCACTCAATGTCTCACTTCCTTTTTTTCATATGCTGGTATTGCCAGTGTGTACCACTACTACTACCACCACAACGATGCCATTTCATCCGTACCGGATTCCATAGCCAACCTCAATCGCCATTTGCCATGCAGCCAGCCCTGTGCCTAGCCCTATTCTCAAACACGAATCACAGGTAAGATAAGCATTTTGGGGGAGAAAGAATAATGGAGTAGGAGGAGACCAGAGACTGACGGTAGTACTAGTAAAGTAGTAGGACAATTGAATTAGCTAACTCTGTCAGTGGCACTTTTGTACAAATTTTGGCGATTACTTAGACAATTTGAATCAACCAGACAGTTAAGTTTCAGGAAAACAAACGTACAGTTAACCCCCCTGCTTCCCCCACAAAACAGTAAAAACGCGTATGCTGTGTTTAAGTGGAAAATAAATAATTATTCCAACCCTAACAAAAATAAACTATCCCACAAGACCCGAACCACTCCCCTCCCTAACCCCAACCAATGTCCATGAAATGTCCAGAAGAAAAGTTCCAAAACCCCAACGCCCAATTCCCACCCCCCAAAAGTCTTTTAAAAAGGGGCAAGGGACAGTCTCTCTCTACTTTGGCCGGCGGTGTCCTGTGGCCAGGTGGTCACGCAGCTCCCTCCGGAGGGCCTTGAGCAGGGCTTTCTGCCTCTCCATCTCCTGCTCAAGGTAGGGCACTCACAGAGTTAGTCGGTGCACACGAGCCTTGCAGGTACTGTAGGGGGCAGCTATTGGTTTTGCTGCTCGGCGGCGGCGGGTGGCTGCCGGACCATGGTGCCGTACCGCTGGATGATTGCGCTGGCTGTATGACCCAGGGGCAGCGGAGTCGGGTGCAGCTGTTGTTGTCGATGTCCACCGAGAGTCATCCTCCTCTTCCGGAGCCACCACCGCCGATATTCGGCGACAATTGCCTCCAGCTTCCGTTGCCTGGCCCGGATAGCCAACTCCTTCCTTGATAGTTTAGAAGGAGTATCTATATGAAGAAAGAAAAAAATACTGTAACCAATACTCTTTAAGATTAACACAAAAGTAATTCAACAGAAAGATGTGCCACAGTAGCACTAGCAACTTGCAAGCACAGTACATACCATTTGTGGCATGTATCAATCTAATCTCCCACTTCGTCGGCCTCTGCTCCAATATTAGTGGGAGTTTCAGGAATTCTACTAGCACTATATGGGCTTACTACATTAAACACCAGTCTTCTTCTTCTCTCTTGTTTAGCGAAATTAGTACGTAAACTTGTGGAAGCCGGCATAATGCCAGCGCAGTCAGCTTGCACCCAAGAAAAACAGAAGCAAGCCATGATGACGCAGACTCGCGTTACTGTTACCAGTCCAGAACATGCAGGTGGGGAAGCTCTTACTTTTCTATTACGGGTGGCACTGGCCATACTCTGTTACAAGGGCTACTGCTCAATTAATTTATCTTTCACCCTGCCTGCCCCTGACTACTACAAAAGGAAAATGAAGAAGATAATATGATCATCTATCCCTTCACAGGATATTTGCTCATATAAGGGATGACTTTAGGTGCTTTGTTTTTATTGATTGAGTGAACACCGATAGGCCACACATGAATGACATAGGTGAAAAACAATTATTAACGTAGGTAGTGAGTGGTCCCCGTACTCGCCGGAGGAAGGCTCTTGTGACTTGACTTGATAATGTGAACTATACAATATAGATACACGATATATGCTGTGCTTGAAAACTACTGTTAGTCAAGGAAGTATTCTGAAAAATTACAACTTCTACTTTCCTCGGCTTTGCTACTCTGGCACGGACGTGCGGTGTTACATGCTCTTCAAAGTAACACTCTTCATCCAGTGACTTTCTACTCCGTCAACTCTACATACACCTATGCCATCTATGAGGAAGATACCATCCAGGCATCCATCCATTCAAAGTAAATGTCAATCATTCTTCTTAATGTCTCAACTGGACAAACCTTACTTTTTCTCACCAAAAAACACCCTTTTTATTTTATTTTGTAAACCGCCACCTATGCATCCGTGCTTGACTTGCATTAGAATTTGACCCAAAAAATATATTGCGCATACATACAGTTTCTGTTTCACCCACCCAGGCAGTTCTCTTTTCTTTCTCCTGCCACCCATCCTTGCTTCAGCCTTCAACCGGCCATGCATCAGATTCCCAGCCACCTGTGCCTGCATTCAAAAACACGTATCATTCTTTGCCAGTCATTAATTTAACTCGCTCGTTCTTCCTTACACCCTTCTTTCCCTTTTCGTTCATTCCATCCATCAAGTTCAACTCTGATCTGACTTGGCTTCTCGATAAAACTTTCACAGCTGAGTTGAAGTCAAATTTAGAGGAGGCCATTGGTTACTTGTCAACTGCCACCGCTAATGCTATTGCTAATTCGAAGTCAAGGGTGACTGTCTTACTCTTTTACTTGTTTGACAAAAACTTAGTTCTAAATTTGTAAGTCTTCTTAACAGTAAAGTGTACTTGTACTGTACAACATATACACCCCTGCAGCGAGCCTACTCTGCAATCTCAATAAGTAAGGAATATAATAGCTTACCACTGCCCGCCACTACCAAGGCATCCCCCACAACAGTTCCTGCTGGCACCGCATCCGCCCCTGGAGTGACCACCTCCGCGCTGGCCCCGGCACTTGTGGGCTGTGCCAAAGGTGTTCTCCCTAGAAAATACATTTCATATTTTAGATGCCATATACACCACTCCCTGTTTTGTCTAGGAATGAAAAAAAATTTTACTACATAAACAAATGTAATTATTTGTGACTCTCTAGTCTACACTAAAAATTCCCCTTTCGGAAGGGGAGGTTGTTTTTATTTATGCTTAGCCATAACATGCTACACTTTTTGGCACAACTGATGAATGCTTGCTTTTTAACACACACCTTTTTTCTCATAACAGACAGAAGATTCCCTTCTATGAACAAGAGCAATATGTTACTCATCATCATCACCAACAGTACTTTAAGTTCCAACCAGGTGAGGGGTCTCCCACAATTAGGGGCCGATTAGGATGGCGGTTTTTCCGCATCCTCCGGGCCGGCGGAAGTGTCCGCCGGCCTGGAGGATGCGGAAAAACCGCAGCGGAGACTCCAAAGACCCACCGCCAAATTAGGATGGCTGGTGGGTCTGATAATCTGTCCGCCGCTTTTCCGCCGCGGTCGGAAGGCGACCGCGGCGGAAAAGCACTAACATGTCTGGCGGTGTCTATCAGACACCGCCAGGCATATTAGGATGTCTGTAAATATATGCTTTTCCGCGGCGGCTTTACCGCCGTGGAAATGCATACGGACCTTCACTTCGGGGGCCCGTTGCGGGCCCCCTGGGTGAAGGTGGGGTGGGGGGTGCACATGGGGGGTACCTATGGTACCCCCCTGCAGTTGCGTGCACAATGCAGCAGGCACCGCGCGGTGCCTGCCGCTTTGTGCACGCAAATGCTGTGCATGGATTTTTTACATTGCGGCGGGTGCAGCTTGAAGCTGCACCCGCCGCAATGTTAGAGATAGAGGATGTGACCGCCACCCTGGCGGTCACATCCTAATTTGATCGGAGGGAACGCCGCAGCCCATGCGGACGTTCCCTCCTCCTCAGGGGTCGCGGACGGACTCAAGTCCGTCCGCGATCCTAATCGACCCCATGTGTAAATCAGCCACTGTTCAGTTTTCATGAGTTCACCGTTTCTCTTCTAGTATGAAGTTGATTTTAATAAATGTTTTTATATGTAATGCACAATTGAAAATTAATATACAGAGTACACACATAGCTATTTGATTTACTTTTAATGAAGCTTTAAAACTTACATAGACTCTGTGGTTTTTGGTCATAAGTGAGTGAGCGAAAGGGTTTGCAATTTGCAAGCATGATTCCGTGACTCTGAGAGGTCGGGAATCTGACTCTGTAGTCTTATGTTCTGGGTTGTATAATCATTGGGGATCATCGCTGCCTTCGGAAGCTAAATAATGACTCTGACACACTAGCTAGTCAGTAAGTAGATTGTGGGTTCAACTTCTGTAATGACTGAGGTATGTGGAAAGTTTAACTGCACCTATTATCACCAATGCCCTATTTCTTGTCCATAGTTCTGTATGTGCAGAATAGTCCCTGCAACAGTAGTAGTATGTCCTCCTATCCAATCAAAAAGTAGACTAATATCTTATTCTTGGTGGCCATTGGCATTTTATTGTTGAGAATTGTCAAAGCATAAACATTAAGAAGACTTCAACAGACAGAGGATTCCCTTCTACGAACAAGAGCAATATGTTACTCATCATCATCATCACCAGTACTTAGAGGGCCCGATTCACAGAATGAACTTAAGACTTAATCCTAAACTTACTACTATTTTGGCATTCACAAAATGAATTTACTACTTTTGGTATTCACAGAAGTTAGGATTTTGTCTTAAGTCTGTGTTAAGACAAACTTAAGACAGACTTAAGACAGACTTAAGACAAAATCCTAACTTCTGTAGATACCAAAAGTAGTAAGTGCATTCTGTGAATACCAAAATAGTAGTAAGTTTAGGATTGAGTCTTAAGTTCATTCTGTGAATCGGGCCCTAAGTTCCAACCAGGTAAGAGGTCTCCCACAAATAATGTGTAAATCAGCCACTGTTCAGTTTTCATGAGTTCACCGTTTCTCTTCTAGTATGAAGTTGATTTTAATAAATGTTTTTATATGTAATGCACAATTGAAAATTAATATACAGAGTACACACATAGCTAGTTGTTTTACGTTTAATAAAGCTTTAAAACTCACATAGACTCTGTGGTTTTTGGTCATGAGTGAGTGAGCAAAAGGGTTTGCAATTTGCAAGCATGAATCTGTGACTCTGAGAGGTCGGGACTCTGACTCGGTAGTCTTATGTTCTGGGTTGTATAATCATTGGGGATCATCGCTGCATTCGGGAGCTAAATAATGACTCTGACACACTAGCTAGTCAGTAAGGAGATTGGGGGTTCAACTTCTGTTATGACTGAGGTATGTGGAAAGACTAACAGTGCCTATTATTACCAATGCCCTATTTCTTGTCCATAGTTCCGTATGTGCAGAATAGTCCCTGCAACAGTAGTAGTATGTCCTCCTATCCAATCAAAAAGTAAACTAGTATCTTATTCTTAGTGGCCATTGACATTTTATTGTTGGGAATTGTCAAAGCATAAACATTAAGAAGACTTCAATAGACATTATAGACAACCCAGAGGACTGCACTCAGTGCCTAAAGCTATTGCTGAATAGGAGTTTTGTTTAACACCTTTTGCCAACTGTGCAAGCTTAGCTAGCAACACAGACAGACTAATAATAATAAATAGTAGTAGCACAGAGAGTCATAGTAGAGGCAGGTTAAGAATTTAGAAACAGTCTACAAGAAGATCAAAGACGATTTAGGAAAAAATAGAATTATGATGAACGTTTGGAATAAATAGGTGCTGTAAAAGTTAGGGAAGTATAATTATTAATATTAACAGGAAAACTTACTGGGGCCAGCAGAAGAGCCCTTGGCGGACCGATCCTGACCTTCCTGCTCCGCTGTCGCCGCCCCCGCCACCTCTGTCCTCTTGTCCCTGTGAGGAGCTGATGTACATGAAAGAAAGACACAAACCTGGATGATTGTTGTCAACGAAATCAAACATTTCAAAAAACCAATAACAAATTATTTCGGGGAAATAAACAACAATAGCACTAAATTTATTGACCTATCTGATGTGGTCGACTAGGATATTAGTATTGCTGGATTCGCGGACCGTCTACTTGGAAAGTTATGTAACTCACTAAACCAACTACAAAAAGTTTCTACTAGGACTGGCAGCACTCAGCAGCACGCGAAGTGACAGACACAGTCCGTCATGATTGCAGACCACTAAAAAATGTGCTACTACATAACAAGTCATAATATACTCAACCTATCAATCCACCACCACCATCTCTTCTTAGTGGCAGGAGTACAAAGGAAGGACTGGTCTTGGGTCTCTAGTCTCTCTAGCATTACGCAGTTCTGTAAAGTACACTCATACATAATCACTCAGGCCAAATGAACACAAAATTGAAAACAAGTAAGCATAGTAGCACCGCCACTGACTGAGCAGGCGAGCACCTGCAATCACAGAAGCTTTTGAAACATAATTTACCTGCAATCTAATCGGCAGCATTCTTGCTCTTCGGAAAAAACATATATTTGCAATATAACACAGAGCAGAAGAAAACAAAGTAGTTATTAAATAGCTACTAGTACTCACCAAGCCCAGGGATCTCGACGCAAAGCAGGTCGAGCAGGTCTTTTTCCCGGTCCAGGATGTCGGACTACCGGTGCGTCACCTGGTTGTAGGTGCGCCCGACCCCAGACTCCTGATACATAGCTCGGCACACCTTACCCCATAGCTGGTGACGCTCGCGGAGGCCATACCCAGTCCCGGGCCTGCCGCGATGGTCATGGGGAGGTGGCGCTGCACAAAGAAGACCAGTGCGGCCACCTCCACCGCGCTGAAGATCTCCCTGGGACTTACTGAGTCCCTGTTTAATCGCCCGCAAGGGAGCCGGCTATGGGGTGCGGGACTCTTCCCCTTCGACTTGCCGGCTCCCTTTGCCATGGTCCTGGGTCAAAGAAGAAAGGAAAAATAGGAAAGAATAGGGAAAAAAGTAAATAAAAGAAAAGAGAGCGCTGAAAAGTAGGTTTTTAAGTAACAAAAAGTTGAAAAAAACACAAAATATAGATGTACAAAAATAGAGAGATAGATAATGAGTAAAAAAGATTTTAAAAAAAGTTCAAAGAAACATAGGATTACAAAGATTGAAACAGGATAGAAAAGGCATGCCCAGAACCATAGCAATGAATGAAAAACAAGATGGCCGCGCCCATTGCAACCACGTTAATAAGTTTGCGCGATATTTTCCCGCGAGCATGCAAAAACGGACGCAAACACGCACTTGCGCCCCGGGAACAGCAAATGCACAATGCGAGCATGCAACTAACGACCGGAAATGGAAATACGCAACGCGAACAGTGAAAAGAAGATGGCCGCGCCCATATACGACCGCATGGGTAAGTTCGCGGTAGCCGCGGTGAAAAAAATCCCGCGAACACGCAAAAATTTAACAAAATCCACAATCTCGTGAAAGTTCGCGGATTTTGCGGACCACGAGTACGCTTTCGCACGAATTTGCGTACTGCGAATTTGCAAAATTCGCCCATACTTAATCAGGAGGACCCCCTTTCAGCCTTGCACTCATATACATCATCAACACCTTCATTGCAACCGCCACGTTCCCAGAAAGCTAGAGCCATGCAGAAGTCAACGTGATACTGAAAAGAACCCTTGGCCAACCCAAACTACCGGCCCATCTCACTCCTTCCCTTACCAGCCAAAGTCAAGAAGAAAATAATGAACAGATCACCTTGAGCTCAACCAACAGCACCCAATTAGGGATTCCGTAACAACCACAGCACCAAAACAGCCCTCCTTGCAGCCACCGACTACATCCAATCCATCCTTGACTGAGGAGAAACAGCTGCCCTCATCCTCTCAGACCTCTCTGCAACCTTCGACACCATCTCTCACTACACTCTGGTCAAGAAACTCTACCAGACAGGAATGCAAAGACCAGCACTCAAGTGGATTTCCTCCTTTCTCACAGGAAGAACCCAAAGAGAGATACTCCCTCCACACACCTTGGAACCCAAAGACCTCATCTGCAGAGTCCAGCATGGATCCTCCCTCAACCCCACACTCTTCATTGCATATATGACACCCCTTGCAGACCTCGTCAGATCTCACAACATCATCATTGTCTCCCTACTCATCCTATCCATAACAGGCATGACAAACACCTCCAGGTACAGCTTCACAAACTGCATGGTCAACAAAGCATCCTGGATGAAAAACAAGTGCCTGAAGCTCAACACAGACAAAACTTAGGTGCTTATATTAAAAAAAAAACCTTCACCCGGGAAGCATCCTGGTGGCCCATCGAACTAGACCCCACACCAACACCCACAGACATGCCAAAAAACGTTGACATCCTAGACGACCAACTCACTATGTCTAAACAAGTCAACACTATCTACACCTCCTGTTTCCTCATTCTATGCTTACTACGTAAGATGTTCAAATGGCTTCCACTGAAGTCCAGACACACGTCACACAAGCACTCATCACCATCATGCAGACTAGACTGCAGCAACACACTCTTCCCTGGAATCTTAGCCTGCCTCCTTCACAGACTCCAGACCATCCAGAAAATAGCTGCCAGACTCATCCTGGACCTACCACAATGCAGCCACATCACCTCACACCTCAGAAATCTCCACTGGCTCCCTGTCCAGAAATTATGTCAATTCAAGCTCCTCACTCATACCTTCAAGGCTCAGCACAACACTAGACTCTCCTACCTTAACCACTGCCTGCACGTCCATACAAGACAGCTTTGATCAGCATCTCTCTCACTTTAACTGCCCCTCAGCATCAACTGAAGCAAAACCAGAAGACGCTCATTCTCTGACATTGCAGCCAAATACTGGAACAACTTCCCTCTACACATCAGAGCCTCCTCATCAGTACTTGAACTCGGGAAGAAGCTGAAGACATGGTTCTACAAATCCAGTCAGGTGGGACCTGGAAAACCTGAAAGGAAACAGGTCTTTCACAGAATACTCATGCTATCAGGGTTTGTGGTTCTTTGACTGTGAAAAGACTTGGAACCGTTTAGGACTTTGGAATCTTCATTTAATGAGAGGGAACCCATCCCACTTTTCAGGGAATCTATTTTGGTGTTAGATGTGACATGTGATCATCCAATGGGAATCCAATAAGAAGATGGTTTTTAATGCTGATTGGCTGAGTGAAACTTTTCAAAGTCTATTGTTTTGTAGATCATTTGTCCACTGGTTGTATATCAGAAAATTGTGTATTGAAATATCGTGTGACAGAATTATTGTGTCGGAAATATTGTTCGCTTTATAACTCTTTTACAGCAAAAAACTTTAAACCATACAACTGCTCTTCAGGCCTACACTTTACAGGTAACTTGAAAATGGAGGCATATCCACCTATATCACAAGGTACATTGATGCCTTAGTGCAGTGTGGGACCCTTTTATTGTTTCAGTAGTTATTTTTCCTTGGCGTTGTTTCTGTACAGACTTTGGCACCAGTAGTGCTTTACTGCAGTGGTTCTGCATTGACAGATTACGACTGTACTAGAGGTTTTGGGCCTAAGTGGCTCAATGATTAATTGGGTTGCTTTCTAAGTGAAAAGGGTGGCTAAATCTAACAGAGCTCATCTTTCTTTAGTCTGCCTTAAGACACTATCCCACAGGCTTAGGAGAAAACTGTATCCCCTGACATGCAATTCGATTGTGCCTGTATGTTCAAATGATCTTTGTTTTAATGCTGGTACTTTGTTCTGAGGAGTTTTTTATCTCTTATTTTTAGTTGATTGCTTTTATGTATGTATTACTGGTATACTGTGCTATTATTGTATCATTGAAATCTGGCTCTGAAATGTTTTTTAGGTCGCCCATATTTATTGATGAATTGTATTTTAGACATTATCATCCTGTGGTGTTATATGTTGTATACTATGTACTTTTATGGTTTTTATTAACCGAATAAAGTGGTTTTGACTGACTGACTGACACTATCACACTATTTAGACTTTTGTGGTTTCTTTACTTTGCTTTAACAACCATTATCCTCTCACTGTAACCCACAGAGAATTACTCTCCTTTCAACATTTAGTCTACATTTTTCCCAATGTCCTGATATACTTAGTAAGGGTGCCCTTGTATTTGTATAAAAGGTTTGTCATTGACCCTGTAGAAGTCCTTGAAACTCTAGTGCTTACAACATGTTTTCTTTCCACTAGGGGCAGGGAAGGTTATTACACATCTCTCTAATCTATGGCACAGGGTGCCAAAAATGAATACTTAGGCCAGATATACTAACAGTGAATTTACAAAAAGTGGCCACAAATTGGTCACCAATGTTTTGCTACTCTAGCAAAGTTTTGTGAACCAACCGATATTGAATTAGGTTGGTTTGCAAAGTCACCATTCGGAGTGGGTTACAAACTGACCTACCTAATGAAAATTAGTGTGCTATGTTGCAAATTTTGATTTAGTACAAATGGATCTAATCACAGGGAGTGCCGGCTGCTCAGATCACCAGATTAACACGTCTGTGATAACATTTAAATAAAGCAAAACATTTTTTTTTTAAATGCAGCCCATTTTCCTTTAAGGAAATTAAACTGCATTTTAAGATTTTATTTTTACTATTTTGAAAAGTTTGAGCATTGGCAGGGGTTCGCTGGTCCACTGCTTACTCCCAAAGAAATTCACAAACTTTTTTTAACATTCACAAAGGTAAAGGGGTGCCAAAGGGTAGGAAACTTTCAAATGTTTATGACTGAAATTGGTTCACAAACCATTTACTCATTAAAATGCAAATCACAAATTGGAAGGAGCTCCCTAAACACACCACTTCCAAATTGCAATTCATTATGCATTTACCAACTGATTTTGAAACAATGTAATAGTAAAAAGCTGTTGAGAAGCTACAAATTCTATGATTTAGTGAATCCCAGGGTTTGCGACTTCTACGTGGCTTATAGTCAGGATGGAAGATTTTTTATGGGTGATTTGTCTCACTGAGATGCACTGCAACAATAAATATACAAAGAACCAAATAGCAAATCAAATTTATTCATAGGAGTTTATGAGAAACAATTTCAAGACATAGTGGTGCAGTTAATATTGGTGCAAAATAAACTTGCTTTGTCCTCTCTTTAGAGTTAATACACTCAGGTGATAAATTGTGATTAGAGGGGGTGTGGCTAGCAGCCGATGCGAGCGGACGCAGCCTAGCGAGGCTCCCGTCCTTTGCCCCATTAATCCGCTCTACTATCCGTAATTTGGAGCGGAATCCCCGTGTAATCGGGTCGATTCCGCCCTAATCATCGGCGCCTGCTCAGGGTTTGAGTCGGGATTGCAGGCTGCCCGCGCTCGGCGCTGGGGTTCCTCCGGACCCGGGGACGGCCCCAACCAATATGGCGGAGTGAGGACGTGACTAACCCTACCACACCGGGCGAAGGGGTCCAGAGCTCGGCGATCCCCTTCCGACACCTTCAGAGGGAGAGGGCTGCCCTCGTGGGGAGGACTGGTGCCCGAAGTCAGCGGAGCGGTGACGGAGGCGCTGTGGAGCGCGGAGAGGACCGAAGCCCGGGGGAGACCAGAAATCGAGGTCCCGGCTTCTGGGCCTGCTCCCCTCTGAGTTCGGCGCAGGCTGGAACGCACACAGGAGACGTGCGGGCGGACCCACGGGAGGATACCGGGTGAGTGGCCCTACCCGGATCACGGAAGGAATACTACCGCGAACCGCCTGAGGTGCCGGAACTGGGCTGGCGGAGGTAGATGGGAGGCCATCTGTGAGGGAGCCCGGCGGCAGAGAGCTGAGCGCAGGTCCAACTGAGCAGCCCGCCCGCCTTTCCCTGGAAGCCCGGGGGGGCCCGACTACCGCTCTTAGGACGCACCAGCTCTGGGAGGTGCACCCCTGTCCCTGCAACTCGGCCCGCCCGGACTACCAGCTCCCCCATTATCCAACTCCTGGGGACCTCCGCGGAAGCAGTCATTGATCTGTGGGCATCGGGTGAGGCGTGGTGGTGCGCCATCAAAGTGGGGGACGCTAATAGCGAGCATTGAAGCTCTGAACAACACGGGCCCGGACAGGGGGCTCAATAACCACCCGGGCAGTTGGAGGTAATGGCGGCCTAGCGATCCCAAGCTGCACAGATGAGCGACCCAGTTGGCATATAGCGGCGGAGACTGGCTACCCGCAAAGGAGTTGATATCCCAGCCCCCCGCTGGTGGAGCTGCATTGACGGGAGCGCGGAAACGTACGCACAGTCGCCCAGCACACAAACTGATCTATTGGCGACCCACGAGGTGAGAGGAAGCGTGGTGGTTTGGCACTGGGGTGCGGAGCGAGAGCCTCACCGGACCGACGGAGGCGGGCGGATCACTGCGGCCCTGCGCTGCAGAGGAGGCCGGTTCGAGACGGCTGCCCCACCGGCGAAGTGGTGGACAGAGAACGCCCGGGTGCAGCGGCGAGACCCCTGGGACACAGCTGCCACTGACCGCTCGACCCGCGGACTGCCCCCATCTTGCAGGTACTGAATCGGCCTAGGAGCTGCGACCGGTCGTCCTACTGAAGATCCTACCGGTGACGTCTGACCCCGCTGATCCGGCGACAGCCGAGGGGGGGCAATGGGGAAACCGAAGGGGCCAAAAGGAGAAACAGGCACGGCTACGGAGACCCCGGACTCCTTGCAACCACCCCAGTCGGACTTGCTGGCGATGCAAGACAAAATCCTGGAAGCCATAGCGGCCACGAGGACCGCTCTGCAAGACGACATTGCCCAGGTGTCGACGGGCCTAGGGCTCTTGCGGGCAGATCATGGAAAACTCGCCGACAGGGTCAAAGAAACAGAAGTCACTCTGAAAGAAGTTGTACCGGGTCAAAAAGCTTTGGAAAGTAAACTGACGGACGCCCTGGAGCGCATACAGACACTGGAGAGGAGAGCGGAGGATGCGGAAACCCGAAGCCGGCGGAACAACGTACGTCTGGTGGGCCTTCCGGAGAAAAGTGAAGGGACGGACATGCTGGGCTACGTGGACAATTGGCTGAGGACTGTTGTGGCACCAGAGGGCCTATCCCCATTCTTCACGCTGGAGAGGGCGCATCGGGTGCCTGCTCGACCCCCGAAACCGGGACTTCCCCCGCGACCGGTGGTGATCAAAGTACTCCACTACAGGGACAGAGACTGGCTCCTACAACGAGCAAGAGAAGCGGGACCCTTCCAGGTCGAAAATAGCAGAGTAACACTGTTCCCAGACTACACCTTTGAAACACAAAAACAAAGGGCCTCTTTCCTTTCCATTAAAAAAGAACTGCGTACTGAGGGCCTGCAGTACTCGCTGTTGTTCCCAGCGAGGCTTCGAATCTCTTTGGATGGGAAAGCACTGTTCTTTACATCGTCAGCAGACGCCTGGGATTGGTGGGACTCCTATAAGGCAGGTTCGGATGGGGCACGCCTCAGAGCTGCAGAGGACTTCCAACAGAGGTCAGTGCGACGATCCAAACGGCTTCGGAAACGTGGCCAACACCATAAGCGGCCGCCGGAATCACAGACGGCAATGGAGCGGAAGGCAGCTTTGCAAGCGGTGCAAGAAGTCTCTGGAGAGCTGCCGCCTCGGCGGCGGGAGGAATCGCCATCAGAGGACAAACGGACAGGATCGGAAACTGAATTGTCGGAGGTGGACAGCACGATGGGCCCGACTGTGACGCCGCAAACGGCGGAAGAAGTATTTGGCAGTTGAGGCTAATGCGTGGGGGGGACTGGTGGTGGCAGCCTGGATTGACTGGCGAGCTCGAACACTGGAGCAGGCAGCAGTGAGACTGGTTAATCGTGAGTTTGGATGACTATTGTGGGGCGGAAAAGGACAAAGGAGGCGTATTTTGCTGAAGCTACTAGTTAACGCACCCAGAGGCCCCTAAGGCCGCCACAGTACAGACTGTGGAGTAGACAGTTTTGAGAGCACTTTAGCTCTATTGTTTGGACGGGGGCGACTCTTTGTAGTTGGGTCCTGTTCTAGGGGGGGGGGATGTCTAGAGATGTTGGGGTGACTCAGGACAGGGTGGGGAGGGGGGGAGAGGGGCGGAGCGGAGTGGAGATGGAGAGTGGGGGGGAAATGTGACAATTCAGTTGGGGATGGGGGACGGGGGGGTGTTACTGGTGTCTGGCCGCTAAGGGACAGAGTCCTTAGCAAACAGAATCGAGATGATGGATAGTGTGGGTTCCTTAAAATGTGTGTCCTGGAACGTGCGGGGGCTAAACTCAATGACTAAAAGGCACAAGGTTCATTCTTACCTGGTCCGCAGGGGGGTCCACATTGCCTTCTTGCAGGAGACTCATCTGACCAAAAAGGAAGGGGCCGCTTTACAGAGGAGATGGAGGGGGCACTTGTTCTACACCACATATTCCGCATTTGCTAGGGGTGCGCTGCTTTGGATTCGGGCGGGGGTCCCACTCAAGGTCACTAGGCATACTGCGGATCCGGAGGGCCGATTTGTGGCGGTTGAGGGGTTACTGAGGGGCCGTCACATAGCGCTTTGCAGCGTCTACGCACCGAACACTGATCAAGCGCCCTACTTCACCAAACTGTCCAAGCACTTAGCGACCTACTTTGCGGGCCCGGTGTTACTGGGGGGGGATTTCAACTCTATTGAGGACACCACATTGGACAGGTCTCACCCACCGCTACATGCATCCCCGGTGCACAGGCTAGCGAAGCATAGGCAGCAATGGCAGGGACAATGGGACCTAACGGATGTATGGCGGGCAAAACACCCTACTGACAGGGACTATTCCTTTTACTCCTCCATGCATGACCTACATGTTCGTATAGATGCGTTCCTCTGCTCCCAACACGTATTGCCCTTGGTCACCTGCACGGAGTACCTCACACGCACGATCTCAGACCACAATCCCCTGCTACTCACCCTGGCCTGGATGAACGGAACCACGCCAATTCCAACGTGGCGGCTCAGACCAGACACGCTGGATGACCCGCCGTTCAGGGCGGACCTAGACCTTAGGATCACCCAATACTTTGTAGAAAACGAGGAGACCGCCTCCTCCAGGGCCACCGAATGGGACGCATTCAAAGTGGTGGTAAGGGGTCACTGTATTGGGAAGTTTGCAGGCGCGCGACGAACGCTGGTGGAGGACCTAGATAAGGCGGAACGAACGCTGCGAGACTCGGAGAAATTGCGGCCCGGCCATCCCGAATTGCAGGACAAGGTTAGTGCAGCGCGCGAGGCGGTAGTAGTCGAAATGGAAAACTTGCGCAGCTTTGACTACAAATCCTATTTAACTAAGACTCTCGCGGAGGGGGACAAAACGGGAACACTCCTGGCTTGGCTGGCCAACCCCCATAAAGGCTCTTTCCCGATACTATCCCTGACTGATATGAGCGGGATAGTGCACAATACCCAACCAGGCATAGTGCAATGCTTCACAGACTACTACAGCACGTTATATAGGAAGGGCACGGAGGCTCCGCCAGAAGCAACGGAAGCCCTATTGGCTGAGATCCATCTACCCAGTCTTGACCCGGAACTCGCTCTGGTGATCGGTGGTCCAATCGACCTTACAGAAATTAGAGGAGCCATTAAGAAAATGGCGCGCAACAAAACGCCGGGGATAGATGGCCTACCAATTGAGTTCTATGCGAAGTTTGCGGAGATACTAGCCCCAAAACTTAGGACGGTGTATAATGAAGCCAAAGAGAGGGGAGAGTTGCCCCAATCGATGCGCGAAGCAATCATGATCCCGTTGCTAAAACCGCGTAGGGATGGCACAGATCCAGCTTCATACCGCCCGTTATCTATGTTGACGACGGATTACAAAATCTTGAGTACGATCCTGGCAGGGAGACTGATAGCACATATGAGGGGTTTAATCCACGAGGACCAATCAGGATTCATCCCCACCAGGAACACGTCCCACAATATTCGACGACTGCTCAGATTACTGGCAGACCCGCCGCATGCTGCAAGACACCCGGTGGTGTTATCTGTCGACATTGAAAAAGCATTCGATAGTCTGGGGTGGGAATATCTCTACGCGGTGATGCGGGGTTTTGGCCTGGGGGATGACTACATAAAATGGACCAGGGTGCTATATGCGCGGGCAGGAGCAAGGGTGAGAGTGGGAGCGTTAATATCAGATCGCTACGAGGTGAACAGGGGAACGAGACAGGGCTGCGCTCTGTCACTTCTGCTGTTTGCTTTGGCCATGGAACCGTTTGCAATGTTAGCTCGGAGGGGGGATGCATATTGTGGACTTGTAGCTAGGGGGGTGCACCATCATATATCGTTATATGCGGACGATCTCTTGCTATTCTTAGATAACACTGGAGAGGCGCTTAGAGGCGCGGAGGGACTACTACGGAGATTCGGGGCGCTGTCGGGCCTAAAGGTGAATTGGGCGAAGACTTGCCTTTTCCCGCTCCGAAAGCAAGAGCAACAACCGCCAACAGACATTGGCATGCGCTGGGAACCAGATTGCCTGCACTACCTTGGGGTTTACATCTATCATGAGCCCACCAGCTTGCTTGACGGGAACATTGGTCGCTGTATCCGATCGCTGAAGAGCAACATGGCCTTCTGGGCTACCCTCCCCCTGTCAATGACGGGACGGGTGTCCCTCCTCAAAATGGTTGCACTTCCACGTTTATTGTACCTTTTTAGGACCCTTCCGATATGGATACCGGGAGAAGTATTCCGGCAATTAAAATCGAATGTGGTATCATTCCTCTGGGGAGAAGGCAGGCGGCGAATTGCATTGGTGACTCTCATGCGCCCCAAAGACCAGGGGGGGGCTTGCAGTCCCAGACTTCGAGCTCTATTATCTAGCGGCACAACTTCAATTCTTTACGCAGGAGGTAGCAAGGGTATACCGGGGACCCGACCAGGAGAGGGATGCGGGCACCGCCCGCCACGTACTGCCATACATAGCCCTGCAACAGAAATTGTTCTTAAAGGGGCTGACCCTGGAGGAAAGGACTCTACGTCTGTGCTGGAATCGCATGCAGCGGCGTGCGGGTCCGGACCATCCTTACGCGCCCGAGATTCCGTTGGGAATGGTGACGGCGCTTCCGCACGGGGGGGACTGGTCGAACCTCCACCTATGGGAGGAAGCGGGCCTTCACGTGGTAGGTGACTTATACGCCGACGGGGTGTTGACGGACTTCCAGACTCTGCAGGAACAGTATGGCCTCCCACGTGGGGACTACTTATTACATGCGGCGGTGGTGGGAGCAATTCAAAAACACTGGGGGGAGGGACTGACAGAACCTAAATTGTCATTGGCGTGTCAATACACGATGATGACAGCAGGCACTTTCAAGGCGGTCACGTGTCTCTACTCCCGCATGAGCACCGAAAACATCCTGCCGTTAACACGCCTCAAAAACCACTGGGAGACTGACCTGCAGAGAGGGATCCCGGAAGCGACGTGGTCCCAACTCATCCAACGGGCCAGGAAAAGCACCAGAAATGCCCGTTTCCAATTAATACATCTCTACATCCTGCACAGGGCCTACCTCACTCCACGTAAAATAATACAATACTTTGGCGTGACAGATGCAGCATGCCCCAGATGCGCACTGCTAGGTGCCGACTTACTACACATGCTCAGGGACTGTCCGCAATTGCAGGAGTATTGGGAGGGGATCGGGGACACCCTAAATGAGGTCACAGAAAGATCCCTCCATTACGATAGCGCGGTCACCCTCCTACACTGGTTCCCACACACACGCAAAACGAAAATATCGAGCAAATTTATTGACATGGGCCTACTGATCGCGAAGAGGGAACTCACCAGGGGGTGGAAATCTAAAACAGCGCCAACGCACCAAAAATGGCTGCATGAGTTTCTAAAATGGGCGACGGCAGAGAGCACGCTCCGGTATCAGCTAGCCCGGCGCACGGCAAACGAGAAAGCACAGGAAGCGGCACTAGTGCGGGAGACCCTAGTCCAAGAGCTGAGGGACAGTGTAGAAACGAGGGAGGATGAAGGAGAAGTACCACCCGGGGAGGCCCCTGAAGAAACAGGGTAGGACACAGCACTAACACCAGACACGCACACTTGAGTTTTATCTCCAAGATCCTTCTTACACCAACTCGCCCGAGTTTGCAAACATGGCACATTGGTTCAGACACCAGGGACGCGGGGAGGGGGGAGGGGGAAAACGTTGAAACTGATCACTATTATGTAGGGAGCTCATATACCACAACGGAACGGGGGGATGCTCCGAAGGACAGAACACCCAAAAGCGGAGGGGGTTGACACACTGAGCCATCTGTGACTGGAGATTGTACGCCACGTTAAGTGATTAGCTGCCGCCCAGCCTCCGGGATGTGGGTTGTATGGCTGTGTAAGTAATTGAGGAAAGCACAGATGTGGAAGCGATTATGTGACCGAACTGGTGTATATATGATGTGACCCGCATTACCTCTGCAATAAAAATTGTTTTACAAAAAAAAAGATGATAAATTGTGATTTAAAAAAATCTGAAATTGTATCAGCAAACACAACAACAGCACAGCCCTTTACAGCAACTTCTAAACAAACATATAGGGTCCATGTTTGTAAAGTCAATGGCATTTTGATCCCAATAAAATTGACGGATTATCAACAGGACTCAGGAGGATACAAGGAGCTTAAGAGAGAGCTGAAACAATAATAGAGAAAGGGTGGTCAAAGTGAGGCTAAGAAACAGAAAAGTGAGCCAGTACAAGGCACAGGCAATACTCATGAGACCATACTTGCATTATGAAAAGTAATGCAGTTGCTAAAGGAGGGGGTCCCAGGTGACAAGCCTCAGGGAAAGGGTGGCTGGGAATAGCATACATAAAAAGAAATGGAAAGAGGAGCTGGTTTAAAACCATTGAAACGGGTAATACTGGTGAAGGACAGTGTGTGCAGTAGTCTGAGAGGCACTGACCTGAGCTGAAAATATGATGGATACTATATGGGGCTTCATCCAGCCTGCAGTGGGAAGCACACGTGTGGTCGGGGTCTCATGGTTAAGTGCCAGATTCCTAGACTGGACTTGATTCAGCCCAGAAATGGAGATTTGCTGGTAGCACTGACTTGCAGAATGGAGTCCTTTCAGGACAATGGTTTATCAAAGGGGAGTAAGAGGGCATCACGCTGGTCAATGTAGGTAATAGAAAGAGAAGAAGAACCAAGAACTGAAAATGAAGAAACTGAAAACAGACTAGTCCCGGGGAAAGAGTAGTGGGCAACATTTTGGAATAGTTTGAAAGAAATAGTCAAACCTTAAGCCAAAACAGCTTAAGTACACTTACACCGAAACACTCAGGAATGCACAATCTAAATTGCGAGACAGTGCAATAAACTCATATGTACATTTTGAAAAGAACCAGAAGGGCAACACAATTTGAGATTCCATATAGTTTCTGTATGAGGAGAGTTCATTTTAAATCAAGGATACCCAATCTTCTACATGTTTTCGACCTGTGTGTACAGTATAAAAATGAAGAATCCAATGCAATTCCTCCTTGTTTAATATGCATTCAATGTTGCCTCCTCTTTCAACGGTGGAAATGGTGCTGATCCCTTTCCACCGTAAGTCATAATTGCAATGACCAAACTCTAAAGCAGGTGACACTAGAGGGGCAGTGAGAACATTAAATCTGATGCGACTCCTATGCTGGCATATGGGAATCCTAATGTTTTTTTGTGTTTTGGCCAATGTACTGTAGATTACAGGGACATAGATTGGCATATAATACATTGGCAGTGTTGCAAGCTGAGAAATTCTTTCATCTCAATGCAAAAAGGACACACACCACATTGTTCTCATTTGGAGTGCCCTTTACTGGGGGGAAGGTCCCAACAATCAGTAATGGTGTGAGCTAATCCGGGTGATGTATGAGTGCATGGACAAGATGGTCTTTTAAGTTCCATCCCTGCTTGTAAGAAAACATAGGCGGCTCAAACGCAAAGTCCTCAGCTGCCAAAAATATGCCAGTGTTTTTAATGCTTTTGGAGATGAAGTTTGAACTTGGAGAGAAAGTAGTGACGCAGAAAAGTCTGTTTGATTCCTTTTTTGCATAATGGGTTAGTAGAGTCTCATGCATGTAGTACCAGGCTCTCTTAGCAGAGAATCTAATCAAGCAGTACAGATAGCCATATTCAAGTAGCCTTTGGGTTAGGATATCTACCTCACTGAAGAAATCACTGTTCTGTTTGCAATAACAAATTAATCTTAAGAATTGACTATATGGTAGTGAGTCTCTAAGTGAGCATGAATGGTGACTGTTGTATGCCAGGAGTGTGTTCCTCTCTATTAGCTTCCCATAATTAGTAGTGTAGAGAAGCACATTTTTAACACAAAAAGAAAGGTCCAGGAAAGAGATTTCTTATTAATGGGATTGCATAGTGAATCTAAGGGCATCACAGTTTTGGTTCAACTATGTCTGAAATAGTAGTAGTGTCTGAGAGTCACCCTCCCAAATCACAAAAATGTAATCAATATATCTCTTACAGAGAGCTATTTGTGATATAAAAGGATTAGTGTGGTAGAGAGTGACTCTCTGATCCAGGTCATCCATGTACAATATTGCATAATTTGGTGCAAAAACTGCCCCCATGGAAGTTCCCTTTTTCTGTTTAAGAAATCATTTTTAAATGTAAAGAAATTGCCAGTTCCAGCAACAATATAATGAATGATGTTTGAACCTGGTGTGGTCAGGGTTTGAAGCTAAAGATGCTATGTAGGGCAGTGATGCCCTCTATTTGGGGTATGTTCGTATAGAGGGATTATATACCCAGAGTAGTCAATAAGGATCCTGGTGTGGGCAGATGACAGTCTTCAATGAGAATTATAATATCCATGCTATCACGTGCATAGCATTCTGTGAGGGGTACAAAGGTCTTGCTGAGGAAGTCACTTTATTGACCAGTCAGATCCAGGACTGAGCCGCACTCTGAATCAGGATGGATTTGTACGTGCCAATGTTTCCTTTACGTTCCCCCACTCTGTAGCCATAATGTGAGCTCAGTGATAATTGGTTTGTTCAATGAAGTACCTAATGATTCAGTGTAGTAGCATATTTTACAGTGTAGTGGCTTATAATACACTGGAGTTGTATGTTGTATCCCAGAGTGGCATGGATATTCGTGCAGTGGAGTGGTCTGTTATAGACTGGAGTGGGATGTTGTACAGTAGAGTGGTGTGTCAAGGAGTGGAGTGATATGTCGTAGGATAGTGTGGAGTGGGGTGTCATAGAGTGGCATACTGTGGAGTAGAGTGGCAATGAGTTGAGGGGCATATAGTGGAGTAGATTTTTGTAGTGTGGAGTGGCGTGTCAGAGTGACATGTCGTAGAGTGTCTTAAAGTGGAGAGACGTACAGTGTAGTAGTGTAATGTACAGTGTCATAGAGTGGAGTGTCATAGATTGTTGTAGACTGGAGTGGCCTAGAGTGCAGTAGAGTCAAGTAGAGTGTGGTAGAGTGGAGTGGCATAGAATGTCAGAGTCAGTCACATAGAGTACAATATAGTGAAGTGGGGTACAGTGGAATTGTGGAGTAGCATGTCAGAGTAAAGTGGGGTGGAATGGCTTGGAGGGAGTTGCATAGAGTGTCAGAGTAGAGTGTCACAGAGTGGCATAGATGGGGTAAAGTGTGAGTGGCACAGAATATAGTAGAGTGTTGGAGAGTTGAGTGCACAGAGTGAAGTAGAGTGTAGTAGAGTGGAGAGGCATAGAGTGTTGTAGACTGGAGTAGAGTGTCGCAGAGTAGAGTGGAGTAGCTTTAAGTGGAGTGGTGTAGAGTGGAGTGGTGTATAGTTGTGTCATAGAGTGTCATGCCATACAGTATCTTGACGTAGAGTGGATTAGCACACTGTCATGGCGTAGAGTGGAGTGACTTATCAAGGAGTGGAGTGACGGAGAGTGGAGCACTGTGTCATAATGTGGTGTGCCGTACAGTGTCTTACAGTGGAGGGGCATAGAGTGGAGTGACATAGAGTGGTAGATTGGAATGGCATGTGGTAGAGTGGAGTTGCATGTCATATAGTGTAGGGGAGTGGCATATCATAGCATGTCACAGACTGTAGTAGAGAGGCATTCAGTGAAGTGGAACAGAGTCGTGGAGAGTGGACTGGCATAGAGTAAAGTGGTAGGTCAGAGTAGAGTGCAGTGATTTGTGATTTGTCAGAGTGTCTTAGACCGCAGGGCCATAAACAGAGTAATTAACTGTGGATTGGCTTGTCGCAGAGTGGATTGGTGTTATTTGAGTGGAGTATTGTACAGTGTCCTTTGCCATAGTTATTTGTTTCTTTTTTTAATTTCCATAGGTACCATGGTACTAACTAGATTGTTTTGAGGAAATACTGCTGCACTCTGTCATCTTTTTCAAAAACATATAAAAGAATACAAATACTTTTCCCTAACCCTAGACACTTTCTAAAGTGTTCCATTTCTTTGTATACGTTATAAAACAACTAGAAAGCAATATTTCCCCTTCAATACCACAACAAACACTCATTGCTTTATTACAAGTCTAGCAGTCTACGGACCACCAGATTCATGGGGGCGCGGCAGTGGAGGTCTTTCGACTGCCCTATTACAATTAGGGCAGTCGGACAGCCATTGCCCGACCGCGACCCCCGGGGAACCGCCATTCCCTGGAGGTGTTGGGGCAGTCAGGAGGCCCCAATTATCTTGGCGGGCCCGCATCGGTCCAGCCAAGCATATTACACGTTTTTCTCTCTGCGAAGGTTTGCATTGCTGTTCCTCCTCCAAGAAAACTGTGACGGTGAGGAAACAAAAGGATCCCTACAGGGCCCCCATGTCACTCTGCACCTTGGGGTGTAAGCAGGAGGGCACAACATGTGTCCCCCTGTGTGCATGCACCACATTTCCTGCAAGGCATGGACTGTACTTGCCATGCTGTGCAGGAACTGTTTTTGGCATTCCATTGTGTTGCCCATTTTCAGGGCACTGCCATGGGAATGTAAAAAAATATGTCTGCCAGACGCAAGAAATACTCGTAATCTGGCAGGCTCCTCACCTGCGGGTCAGGCCCATAGTGTGGTGAAAGGAAAATAGCTGCCTTTTTTGTTTGTAAAGGCAGTGATTAGCCAATAATATATTTGTGTTTTGTGATTGCTCTGTACTGTGATACAGCAAAATTGGTTAATTGACACAATATCGACATCAACAATATCAATGTAAAAATATAGAATACAAAGATATCGACTCTCTATACTTAAACAGATAAGAACAAAAGTATTGATATAAAAAATTTAGTTGTACAAAATATCGATTTTACACACATATATAAAATAAAATAAAACATTTTAAAAAAGTGAAATAATAGAATTAATTTGAAAAAATGCAATTCTATTTAATATCAATTTTAACAAATATAACAAATAAACTTAATTAAAAAAGTTCAACACACATACAAAATAATTAATGTATATATATATTTACTTTAAAACAAATAATAAACTATTAATTGTAATTTATTTTCTCATTTTAAAATTATATAAAAATGTTCAAATCAATGTATATATGCACAATATATATATATATATGTATATATTTACCAATAACATACAATCTAATTAAAAAGACATTCTATTATAAATTAAAACAATCAATCAATCAATCATGGTATTTATAAAGCGCACTACTCACCCGTGAGTGTCTCAAGGCGCTGAGGAGGGGGGGGGGGCGGCTGCTGCTACTGCCCAAAGAGCCAGGTCTTGAGGAGCCTCCTGAAGGTGAGCAGGTCCTGGGTCTGTCGTAGGTGGGTGAGGAGGGTGTTCCAGGTCTTGGAAGCGAGGAAGGAGAAGGGTCTGCCTCCTGAAGTGGTCCGTTGGATTAGAGGTACGGCGGCGAGGGCGAGATTGGCGGAACGGAGCTTGCGGGCGGGGGTGTAGAAGTTAAGTCTGCTGTTCAGGTAGGCTGGTCCGGAGTTGTGGAGTGCTTTGTGTGCGTGGGTGAGGAGCTTGAAGGTGATCCTCTTGTCGACAGGGAGCCAGTGCAGGTCTCTTAGGTGGGGGTGATGTGGCTGCGACCGGGGAGGTTGAGGAACATTAAACTATTTAAACATCTTTAAACTTGCATTTCCCACTCCAGTCAGTGCAACAGTAGGGAAAGTGTTGGGTAGCGGAGGGATAACATTTTCTATTCCCAATCCAGTCAGTTCAAAATTAAAAACTAATTAATCTTAATAATAATAAAAATAAAAAAATATTTAAAAAGAAAGATAAATATATAAATATGTTCAATATTACAAATCCAATACATTTAATATTAAAAATATAAGAAAAAAAACATATTATAATGTTAATTACATATGACAAATACCTACAAATATTGTATTAAATAGAATAAAACATTAACTTCAAACAAATAAAGGTTTTTAATTAGAAAATATTTAGAAAGAAGAACATTAATTATTACTTAAATCTCAATTTTTTATTTCCTACCCTATAACACCACACAAATCACAACCCACAATTAAATTTAAACACCAATATACTTTCATAACTAACATAATTAATTACCAATTAAAGAAATATAAATAATTAAGAAATAAATTAAAACTAATAAAAATAAAGTAGCTTCCCACACTTTACCCCTATAATCCCCGCAACCCACAGCTAAAATTAATCTATTAAAAAAATGTGTTACGCAATTAAAACTCTTACATTAAAAAAACTATTACTAATAAACAACTATTTACAAAGTAAGTAACATTTATTTACTACCCACCCTTAACCCCTATAAAAGTAAAACCCACACACAAAAAATAAACAATTACCTTAATTAAATATCAATTAATTAATTAATAATATTTAACAACTAATTATTAATTAAACACAAATTACTTCCCACCCTTTACCCTTATAAACCTCACAACAAACACCTAAAATTAAATTACATATTTTATTTACAATAATTAATTAACATCAAAATATTAATTAATTAAACATAAATTACTTCCTGCCCTTTACCCCTATAAAGTCCTGCACCTACTAATAATTATGCAATTCTCATAATTAATTTTCAATTAATTAATTAGTCAAGTCAAGTAAACTTTATTCAGTTTCACAGAGAACCATAAAAGTTACAAACATACAATTACATAAAAACTGTAATTTATTAAAAGTACAAGTTAAAAATAAAATAACTTACACAGCCTCCCATGTGATCTAAAATCACAGAGTGCAATGTGCCATAAAAAACATCACTCCTTTGAGGATTTAACCTTATAATATAGTCTGAGCCTACACAATTTAGGGAAAAAAAACAAAGATGCATACGTTAACTATACATCCAAACAAGCCCTGGTTTTCAGAATGGATTTTAGATATCCCACAATGAAGGGTAAACAGTCCTCTTTCAGCAACTGCAAGTACAAAAGGGCGGGGCGAGCCTAGGTAAAATCCATCTCCTTTAAAATTGGAACCAAAAAGTGCCTACGAGGAATTACATAAAACTTACATATAAACATAAAATGCAGCAAACCCTGTGGAGACTGACCGTCGCAGAAACAGGGTGCTGGCACATGACCTCTACTGCATCCCTTGGGCCTTGCTAATAGGAGGTGAAAAAGGTTCATCCGAAACCTAGTAAGTAAAAACCTCTTGTGTGTAGATAGGGGCCCCATAAGATAAGGCTCCGTCAACAGTGTTGTTTTAAGCATTAACAACTTGCTTATACTTAACTTCTGCAACTCTTGTTCGTACCAATCCAATTTTCTTTGGGTTAAAAAGGCTTCCCTAATTGATTCCACATCTTTCTTCACAATGGTTTCAGGCTTAAAAAATAAATCAACACACCCTACCCCTTCAAAGCTACTTTTCTTATAATTTAACCAGGGGATTCGGGTTGCATTATCGAGGGACATACATTCTCGTATTATCGAATGGTTAAGAGTTAGTTTCTCGTTCAACCAACACTTCAACCAAAACACGAGAGGGCTTAAGGCCAAGGTATCACTTAAAAAAGGAACCCCCAAATCCTTGTGAGCCGCTAGGTTGGATAGACCATGCGGGACACACAGCAGGCGCTTCAAGAAATTATTCTCGATCACCTGCAGAGAATCCACAGCGACATGTCCCCAAATTTCATTTCCATAGCTAACTGCTGCCACGCTCTTGGCTTGAAAAACTTTTAGCATTGATCCAATAGTTTTTTTTATCTACTTATGATGCAAAGTTCAAAATTGCTGATTTCACCCAAATCAGGTCTCCCCTTTTCCTCAAAACTAGTGGCCCCCACTTTAACTTTTGGCAAAGCGGACTTCCTCTGTGACTGTGGGTTCCATCTCTCACTGCGAATCCCTTGCTTCTTACTTTCTGGGAAAAGTCCAAGCTATCTATCGGGCATTCCCCAGCACAGGGATCGGCCTGGGAAGTTCCAACGGGGCACTATGTCATACTACCCTGCTTTCATTTCCCCCTCTTTCTCTGGAGGGGTTTGACAAACTTGCTTTGCAAGTTAAATCTGGCTCTCCATCGGATCCAGTAAGAGCTGCTCTTTTCAGAGACCAGGCCTTTATGGGACGCTCAGTCGTACGCTCCCTAGTCAACCTCTCACTGGAGTCGGGTGTGGTTCCAACTAAGTGGAAGCAGGCGGTCGTGTCCCCAATCATCAAGAAGCCCTCCTTGGACCCATCGAAGCCCGAAAGTTATCGTCCCATTTCACTGTTACCCTGGCCGGCAAAGATAACGGAGGCTCATGTCAGCTCGGCCCTATCAGAACATCTCGCCCGGACCAACGCCCTTGATCCCACACAGAATGGTTTCCGAGCTGGCCACAGCACGGAGACTGCTCTTCTCGTGATGGTAGAGCATCTACGGGCGGTGCTGGATGCCGGTCAGACGGCGGCGCTGATATTGTTAGACCTCAGCGCCGCCTTTGACACGGTCTCTCACGATATCCTTCTGTGTCGGCTCGAGGAGATTGGTGTCGGGGGCCAGGCGCTACAGTGGTTCCGCTCCTTCCTCGGCAATCGTTCCTTCTGTGTTGCCATCCCTCCCTTCAAGTCCAATTTCCAGCCATTGGCCATGGGGGTTCCGCAGGGATCCTCGCTGAGTCCCACGTTGTTCAATCTGTACGTGAGACCGCTGGCTGTGGTCACCAGGCAGTGGGGCCTAACTTTTACTACCAAGTTGGAACTCCAGCAGTTTTTCAGAAAAATAAGATTGAAGTATTTCTTCTCGCACAGGGAGGAATATATAAAAAAGCAAGCAGCCACATCATTCCGACCCGGTTCTACCTTTACTCCCGCAAACCATCTGGTGAATGACAGAGTGCTGGCCTACGAAAAAGTTGTGATGTCGAAAGTAATGAATTTGCTCAGTGATACCAAATACATCAAGCATAACATTTCAAGAGGAGAGAGACAAGCGCTACAGGACTTAAAGGCCAATCAGTCAATTGTTATAAAAACAGTGGATAAGGGGGGAGCTGTAGTAGTGCAAAACAGAGATGATTATGTAAGTGAGATACAACAACAATTGAACTGTACAAACAGCTATACTAGAATACCAGGAGATCCCACCAAGGAAATTGTCAAATTGATAAAGACTGTGACAACGCAAGGATTAGAGGATGGATTCCTTTCAGAACCAGAGTTCAAATTTCTTAATAAAACAGACCCCAGGATCCCGACTATATATACCATCCCGAAAATCCACAAAAATATCAACAAACCCCCGGGAAGACCAATCGTCTCCGGGTGTCGATCAATACTGGAACCTGTAAATCAATATTTGGATAATTTTTTGCAACCGTTTGTACTGGACACAAAATCATATCTCCGTGATACCATGCATACAATACAGATTTTTGAAGATGAACCATTTGATAAACAACAACAAATACTAGTCACTTTAGACGTATGCTCGCTGTATACGAGCATACCTCAGAATGAAGCAATAGAGGTAGTTAAGAAAACCTTTAACACACGTCCAGCTCCTCACTGGGTTCCAACAGAATTCTTGGTGCAACTATTGGAAATTGCAATGTCCAAAAATTATTTCATTTTTCAGAGAGAATACTATTACCAATGTGGAGGAGTGGCAATGGGGGCTGGGTTCGCCCCAAGTCTGGCAAATATATATATGGATGATTTTGAGTCCAAATACATCTATGGAGATCAGAACCCACATGGTGAGTGTATCTCAAAGTTGAACAGATACATAGATGATATCGTCATGATATGGACGGGTACACAAGACGATTTGAACGCCTTCTTGACTTGGTTAAACAACTGCTCTAGTGATATACAATTTACTATGGCATGTAGTAAGGAGTCTATACCATTTCTGGATTTAATATTCGAAATTGAAGACAGTAAGATCATTATGAACTTATACAAGAAACCAACAGAACGAAATACATTACTTCAATATAATTCACACCATCCCAGAAATTTAAGAGACAATCTGCGGTACGGACAGTTTTTACGTCTCCGTAGAAATTGTTCAAAACGTGGAGACTACTTTAAAGAAACAGATTTGTTGATAATCAAATTGAAGGAGAGAGGATATCCCAAAGACCTGTTAAATAGGGCTCGAAAACGTGCCTGGTATCAGCCAAGAGAGACATTATTGGAAACCCAAGAAAGAGGATGTAATGAATTTGAAAAACTCATATGTGTTACCACATTTAACACAAGGAGCCACGAAATCACAAAAGTAATAAAGAAATATTGGAACCTAGTAGGCCCGGAAATAGGAATACCGGAGGCCCCGATGTGATCATTCAAGAGGGCTAAAAATGTGAAAGACTTTGTGGTGACATCATACTTGGAAACCCCTAAACCAGAGAACATCAGGACACAATTGGGTCTTCAACCTATTGTTGGCCACCGAAGATGTGGAAATTGCAAAGGGTCCAAATACGCTAAAACGGGAAATACATTCATACATAGGTCTAAACAATATACCTTGACGAAGTTCACCAACTGTAACAGTCAGAATTTAATCTATGCAATTAAATGCCCATGTCAACAACTATATGTGGGACAGACCACACAAAAAGTCAAAAACCGGATACTTCAGCATCAAAGCAGAATCTGATGCAAAACACCAGGAGCACCTCTGGTTGAACATTACAATACAACCGCACATACCCACGAGGAACTAGAATGGTGGGTTATCGAAAAGGTTGAGCTACACCAAAGAGGGGAAAATATGGCATCAAGTTTGAACTATAAGGAGTGTCTCTGGATCCATACCCTTAATTCTGTCACAGAAGGGCTAAATGAACATGAGGAGACATTTTTACAAATGAGCAAACTATGAGGTCAAATGACCCATAAAGAGGAAGGTATACAGGAAGTATGCATAAGGGATGTCTGCTATTGGGTATAATTATAACTGTAAGGTACCCTTTAAGTTACACCATAACATATTGACTTTAACTGTGGTCGGCTGATTACAGTAAAGATATGTGTTTTATATGCAGTAATGACAGTTAGATTTAATAACAGAAGATGTATTTCATATGTGACATTGACTCCCTGATAGGATAAGAAATCGCTTGTCAAACTGAGTAGAAATGTTTTAAGTATTTGTAAATATGGAATAACATGTTGATTATAGGTAGTTATAATTGTGAAATGGGCCTTAAAATAGGTTTAACATCCTTAAATTTGACTACACCATAGAGAACCCATTACCTGAGCTTTCACGAGTTTCGGAAGAGTATCATGATGAGATGTAATGTTGAACGGTGATGAACTGTATATAACTGTAATGTTTAACATAATAAGTGCTTTTTAAGTCACACTGACCCTGCATTTAACAAAAAATGTTTTTACATTCAAGTGAATTGCTAGACATGCGAAGCTCGACAAAAATTGTTAAATATGCTGAGCGGCTGACATGTTTGTAAAACGGGTTATAAATGATATGCTTTGAATAATTGTAATTATAGAAGGACACGAGAACTGCAGGCAGCCTTTATTGAGATTTGGCCCTTGCATAACGGCCCTCGACTTACACATTACAATTCCCGAAAAACTCCATTCCAGAGTTTACTAATAGCCGGCAGAACAGAGTAGGAACGTAACATCGTCAGTACGCAATCGACGTGTATTAGGGTTTATACGTATCCGTGTTTGGTGTTGTTCAAGGATCGACTGCCGGGAAGTTAAAGTAATACGGCTCCATGGGGGAAGAATAGAAAGTGAGTTTGGGAACCTCACTCGGCCGCATTGCACGCGTGCCTGGGGATATTTTGAAAACGAATTCTAATTACGTTCGGATACCGAGGGGCGCCTTGTGTTAATGAGTCCTTTATGAATATAACTTGTTTTGGAGGTGCTGGGTACTACCTGCTGGTATTAATCAATGGAAATCCCGACACCGTGGGTTGCGCCGCTTCGGCAATCAAATCAGCCGCATTTGCATGCATATTGTTGAGACGTAATTAATTAACGTTTCAACACGCAGGGAAAGCTTGCGTTAGGTACTTTATAAATGCATGTTACCGTATATACACTAGCGGATACTAACAAAATATAAATGGGAAGCACCGTATTGAGAATGGACTTAAAGCCACAATAGTTTATTTATTCACGTGGCCTAAACAAACCTTTTAATAATGGAAATTAGATAAATGTTCATTTAATGTTTTAAGGTGCCTTGATGGGATAGTAGCAACAATCAATGTTTTGCCATAATGGATACTGTGAAAAAACTAATGTACTCACTTATCCTATTAAAACTGAATGAGTTTACATTGATTAATTAACTTGATAAGTTAGCCCCCTGTAAAGCTGGGACCCTTGGACCAGCTATTGAGTTAATGCGAAATGAATAGTCGCTATGCCACCTATAATCAATAGAAGAATTGATGAGGACATATAATATGAGAATGCTCTCATTCTTTACCATATAGGTGATCACTTGCTACACTTGCCCTGGATACATCCATAATTCTCCGCCGGCTGGTGGATGAATTGAGATCGATTACCTATTAAGGTATGTATGTTTTAGAGTACACTCAGTTGTAGTTAAGGTTGCCAACTTTGGGGTACAAGTGTAGTGACATGACCACTTCATTCTTGGATATTAGGATTGGTTCCTCGGTGTCAGATAGTGTCGGCTGACACATTGTTTCTGCCCTGCTGTCAATGAGAAATACACGCAGGACATCTTCCAAAGCAACAGGTGAGCGGTCCTGTTTGGCGATGTCCAACGGCCTTTGCTCTAATACTTTCACACACACAGAAGCTAAAAGTTATTCCCGTTTTTTATAGGTTGTCCACCTGTAATATAGTCCAGATGAAGACCCGCCCCGGCTGCGATAGAATCGGCACCATTGTCTAGGGTCGAAACGTCGACGTTAAAATTTGAATCAGTCCTTATCTAAGTTTCAATGCAAAGAAGAAAAATGTATCTGTTGAAACTATTGTTTTGAGTTTGGGACTGACACACTGTAACCCTTTGTTTGTATATATTTATCAATTCACAAATCAAAATCCATTTCTGGATTTAATATTCGAAATTGAAGACAGTAAGATCATTATGAACTTATACAAGAAACCAACAGAACGAAATACATTACTTCAATATAATTCACACCATCCCAGAAATTTAAGAGACAATCTGCCGTACGGACAGTTTTTACGTCTCCGTAGAAATTGTTCAAAACGTGGAGACTACTTTAAAGAAACAGATTTGTTGATAATCAAATTGAAGGAGAGAGGATATCCCAAAGACCTGTTAAATCGGGCTCGAAAACGTGCCTGGTATCAGCCAAGAGAGACATTATTGGAAACCCAAGAAAGAGGATGTAATGAATTTGAAAAACTCATATGTGTTACCACATTTAACACAAGGAGCCACGAAATCACAAAAGTAATAAAGAAATATTGGAACCTAGTAGGCCCGGAAATAGGAATACCGGAGGCCCCGATGTGTTCATTCAAGAGGGCTAAAAATGTGAAAGACTTTGTGGTGACATCATACTTGGAAACGCCTAAACCAGAGAACATCAGGACACAATTGGGTCTTCAACCTATTGTTGGCCACCGAAGATGTGGAAATTGCAAAGTGTCCAAATACGCTAAAACGGGAAATACATTCATACATACGTCTAAACAATATACCTTGACGAAGTTCACCAACTGTAACAGTCAGAATTTAATCTATGCAATTAAATGCCCATGTCAACAACTATATGTGGGACAGACCACACAAAAAGTCAAAAACCGGATACTTCAGCATCAAAGCAGAATCTGATGCAAAACACCAGGAGCACCTCTGGTTGAACATTTCAATACAGCCGCACATACCCACGAGGAACTAGAATGGTGGGTTATCGAAAAGGTTTAGCTACACCAAAGAGGGGGAAATATGGCATCAAGTTTGAACTATAAGGAGTGTCTCTGGATCCATACCCTTAATTCTGTCACAGAAGGGCTAAATGAACATGAGGAGACATTTTTACAAATGAGCAAACTATGAGGTCAAATGAACCATAAAGAGGAAGGTATACAGGAAGTATGCATAAGGGATGTCTGCTATTGGGTATAATTATAACTGTAAGGTACCCTTTAAGTTACACCATAACATATTGACTTTAACTGTGGTCGGCTGATTACAGTAAAGATATGTGTTTTATATGCAGTAATGACAGTTAGATTTAATAACAGAAGATGTATTTCATATGTGACATTGACTCCCTGATAGGATAAGAAATCGCTTGTCAAACCGAGTAGAAATGTTTTAAGTATTTGTAAATATGGAATAACATGTTGATTATAGGTAGTTATAATTGTGAAATGGGCCTTAAAATAGGTTTAACATCCTTAAATTTGACTACACCATAGAGAACCCATTACCTAGGCTTTCACGAGTTTCGGAAGAGTATCATGATGAGATGTAATGTTGAACGGAAATGAACTGTATATAACTGTAATGTTTAACATAATAAGTGCTTTTTAAGTCATACTGACCCTGCATTTAACAAAAAATGTTTTTACATTCAAGTGAATTGCTAGACATGCGAAGCTCGACAAAAATTGTTAAATATGCTGAGAGGCTGACATGTTTGTAAAACGGGTTATAAATGATATGCTTTGAATAATTGTAATTATAGAAGGACACGAGAACTGCAGGCAGCCTTTATTGAGATTTGGCCCTTGCATAACGGCCCTCGACTTACACATTACAATTCCCGAAAAACTCCATTCCAGAGTTTACTAATAGCCAGCAGAACAGAGTAGGAACGTAACATCGTCAGTACGCAATCGACGTGTATTACGGTTTATACGTATCCGTGTTTGGTGTTGTTCAAGGATCGACTGCCGGGAAGTTAAAGTAATACGGCTCCATGGGGGAAGAATAGAAAGTGAGTTTGGGAACCTCACTCGGCCGCATTGCACGCGTGCCTGGGGATATTTTGAAAACGAATTCTAATTACGTTCGGATACCGAGGGGCGCCTTGTGTTAATGAGTCCTTTATGAATATAACTTGTTTTGGAGGTGCTGGGTACTACCTGCTGGTATTAATCAATGGAAATCCCGACACCGTGGGTTGCGCCGCTTCGGCAATCAAATCGGCCGCATTTGCATGCATATTGTTGAGACGTAATTAATTAACGTTTCAACACGCAGGGAAAGCTTGCGTTAGGTACTTTATAAATGCATGTTACCGTATATACACTAGCGGATACTAACAAAATATAAATGGGAAGCACCGTATTGAGAATGGACTTAAAGCCACAATAGTTTATTTATTCACGTGGCCTAAACAAACCTTTTAATAATGGAAATTAGATAAATGTTCATTTAATGTTTTAAGGTGCCTTGATGGGATAGTAGCAACAATCAATGTTTTGCCATAATGGATACTGTGAAAAAACTAATGTACTCACTTATTCTATTAAAACTGAATGAGTTTACATTGATTAATTAACTTGATAAGTTAGCCCCCTGTAAAGCTGGGACCCTTAGACCAGCTATTGAGTTAATGCGAAATGAATAGTCGCTATGCCACCTATAATCAATAGAAGAATTGATGAGGACATATAATATGAGAATGCTCTCATTCTTTACCATATAGGTGATCACTTGTTACACTTGCCCTGGATACATCTATAATTCTCCGCCGGCTGGTGGATGAATTGAGATCGATTACCTATTAAGGTATGTATGTTTTAGAGTACACTCAGTTGTAGTTAAGGTTGCCAACTTTGGGGTACAAGTGTAGTGACATGACCACTTCATTCTTGGATATTAGGATTGGTTCCTCTGTGTCAGATAGTGTCGGCTGACACATTGTTTCTGCCCTGCTGTCAATGAGAAATACACGCAGGACATCTTCCAAAGCAACAGGTGAGCGGTCCTGTTTGGCGATGTCCAACGGCCTTTGCTCTAATACTTTCACACACACAGAAGCTAAAAGTTATTCCCGTTTTTTATAGGTTGTCCACCTGTAATATAGTCCAGATGAAGACCCGCCCCTGCTGCGATAGAATCAGCACCATTGTCTATGGTCGAAACGTCGACGTTAAAATTTGGATCAGTCCTTATCTAAGTTTCAATGCAAAGAAGAAAAATGTATCTGTTGAAACTATTGTTTTGAGTTTGGGACTGACTCACTGTAACCCTTTGTTTGTATATATTTATCAATTCACAAATCAAAACACTTGTCACTTTTCACTAGAACACAACTTGTCACAGATATACTTTTATGTCAATTTTGTTTTGTTTAGGACAGCCATTTTAAATGTGTATATTTGATATATTGATGTCAAAATTCCAAAAATAAGATACATTTTGATACAAGCCTCTAAAAGAGGTGTGTGTGGTCCCTTCCTATAGGGTGTTTTTCTTTTCAAATGTGTTGCCATTATTGGATGAAATAACTTGTCTAATAACTGTATAGAAAAATTAGGAGATTTACCTACATATGAGGTTCATGAAAGAGATTATTTTCCCGACAGAACCATTGCCTTTATATAAACTTGGAACCCTGGTTCTGAGGGTCACTGGGCCACCCCATTATATTTAATGGTCCATTGGACTATAAAACATTGATTTAAAATGGGGCACCCATTCCTCCTCGGTGATATGCCCGTCTAAGGCGCCCCCACTTCCTGAGCAAGAAGAGGGCTATTTACAATGTTCCAAAACCTGGAGCTATTCCTGAGGGTACTTGAATCAATCAACTCCCTCCAAGCCCCCTCTTTCAAAGCACCCTTCCATTGAGCCAGGTATAATTTATATTCTTTACACTCTAAGGTTTGATTTCTTGGTTTAAAAGCCAGAGCTTCCCTCAAATTCTTCGCAGCCCATGAACAAGAAGTATCGAACTATCTAGGGTCAGTACTAGCTGTTCTTCCTTCTGCAATGCTTAAAATTTCACCAACTTTACAAGAGATAGATTCATAGGCACCAATAACCTCACCAGGGAAAGAATCTGCCGAGGTACACCGTGCTAACTCCTGAGCACAAGAGACTCTAACTGCCTGGTAAGATTTATCTGGGGAGATCATTTGCTGACCGTAGGTCTAAGTAATCCCCTGAATGCTGTCTCACCAATACGTGCTGACAATCGGCGCCTCATGGAAACACAAAGGGGATTATAGTTGCTATATTTACTCTCAACAATATTAAAACCACAAAATGAGGATTGTAAGGAGGAAAAGATTAAAATAAAGTTAATAAATGACCCCCTGCCTCTCCCTTTAAAGGTTGGAACAGGGAATGTGATGTGGGGGACAGTCAAGGACATCATGGACATCATGTCATATTCATATAACAAGTTATTCAACAGTTCCCCCTGGGCAAGACGTTCAAAATATAACCCCTTCATTCGCGGACAGCCCATTTAAGATATACAAGTTGACATAGGGTTACCACAAGGATGGATATTAAAATCACCAAAAACCATGAGTTATGTAAGCTAGAGCCAAAGGTATGTCTGATAAATGAGCTCAGGGTGGTGATGTTACAAGCACCAGGAAGCTCTGCCACGGAGTTATAAAACGTTAATGAGACCCCATCTGGTATCTCCCTTCTTTAGTATTAGTGCCAATATTCCCGGGCATGAGGATGGCACAACCCGGATCTGACAGTCAACAGCCAAGGATATATAGCTAACTAAACCACCCTTAGGTCTTCCACTTGCCACAGGAACAGCTGGAACAAAGAAAGCCTTATACCCCTCCAGGAATAGATCACAGCCCACCAACCATGTTTCTTGGAAGCTGATCACATGAAACTGCCTCACAAATTGCAGCCATAGTGGATCGTTAAACTTATTTGCCAACCCTGCGATATTCCAGGACAAGAATGTATTAGTTGTTACACCTCGGCTTTCCTCTGGTTCCTCTAATGGAGGCTGCTTCAATGCAACAAGCTCATTGTCATGGGACTGCAACAAGCTCATTGTCATGGGAATTAATTGATTAATACCATTTAACAACTAATTATTAATTATTAAAACATAAATTACTTCCCACCCTATAAACCCCAGAACCCACACCAAAAATTAATTACACAACTACCATAATTAATTACCAATGAATTAATATTAATTGACAACCAATTATTAATATTTATTAATTAATTACTTCACACAATTAACACTATAACATCTCAATTAAATAAATATTAATAAATAAAAAAATAGTCATTAATTTATTGAAATTAAATTACTTCCCACCCTATTCCCCTATAAACCCGCACACATCTATGGAACTAAACAATGCAAAATTAAATCAAAATAAAATTAATAACTACTAAAAATGTAACACATATATAAAAAATATATAGCTTTTTTATACAAAAAATACATCACATACATTTAAAATATATTCTAAAATACATAACACTAATTAAACAATCAATATTTTAAACAACTATATTTTTGCAAACGATGTTAATGACTTCTATATTTTTAAAATTGATATTTCCCTCCTTAAATCGATATTCTTGACCACGGTATTCTTGCTGTCGATATATCTCACTAACGATAATTAGGACTCAATACTTCTGTAGGTCGAAATTTCCTACTCTCTATTTTGTCTGCACACCCGAAAAATTACAGCGGTATACTGCGGGCCAACATATCTTTACTTATTATAACTTTAAAATTACTGAACCATTTAACTGGAAATAACAAAAAGGATGAATGAATGAATGACCGGTACTTATAAAGCGCACAGCTACTCCAGCAGGAGTGTCCTGGCACTCACAGTTCACATATGGCTGCCCTACTAGAAGGCTTAGCTCTTAAAGAGCCATGTTTTCAACTGTTTCTTGAAGTGGGTAAGATCTGTTGATGCTCACAGCGCTACCGACATTTTGTTCCATGCTAGGGCTCCTAGGATGCCGAATTACCTACCACCTCTATGCACCAGGCGTGTTTTGGAAATGCAGGCCAAAACGGCGGATGGTGATCTGAGTGCTCTAGTAGCTGTGTAGCAGATAGCTCGGTTCTAAAGTAGTCAGCGCCCGTACCATGGAAGGGCTTGAAGAAAATATTAAGGCCTTGAATTATATCCGCCCCCTCACAGGAAGCCAATGTAAGGACTTAGAATGAGGGGGTCATATGCGACTTGGGTTTCAGTCTGAGAATCGCCCTGGCTTCTGAATTTTGCACTGCCTGAAGGTGCTGAAGAAGGTAGTCCGGTAGTCCCAGGTAGACGGTATTGGCATAGTCCAATCTGGATGTGACCTGCCCCACTGTCTTCTTGGAATCTGGATGGAGAAGCAGAAGGAATTTCTTCAACATCCGCAGTAAGCCAAAGCAGGTTTTCACAAGGGTCTGAACCTAGAACCGCATCGAGAGCTCATTATCGATGTAGATACCCAGGTTTTTGACTGTAGATTGGGCAGCACTTGGATGGGAAAATTCTCCTGGCCACCATTGGTTCCAATTGTTTACAGTGGGCTGGCCTAAGAAGGTAATCTCGATGTTATTGGGATTACACTTGAGCTGGTTCTCCTTCAGCCATGTAAAGACCTATGTGAGGCAAGATCAAATTGCATCCCCATTGAAGTCTGTGCCTTTGTTGCATGTGAAAATCAGCTGAGTATTGTCAGCATAGGAAATTATTTTGGCACCTAGTGCCTCCGCCAGGGATGCTAGAGGTGACATGTATAAATGAATAAGAGTTGGACTTAATGAGGAGCCTCGCGGGACTCCAACCTGTGTGCTGGGCATAGAGACTGAAAACGGGGGAGTCCAGATCACTTGTTCTCTATCCTCCAAAAAGGATGTTATCCAGGCGAGTGCCATCCCCTCGATGCCCATGTTCCTCAGTCTTTCGAGGAGCAACCCGTGGGGCACCGTGTCGAATGCTGCTGATAGATTGAGTAAAATGAGAATAGCTCTGCCCCCATGGTCCAACTTGTCCCTGGGATGTTCGGTCACCTGCAGCAGAGCTGTCTTGTGGCTGTAGTTGGCCAGATTGTGTGCGGTGCCGGAGATTGTAATTCTCCACATATTCCATGAGAACTTTGTTAACATGTTTCTACAATACTTTGGAGAAGGCCGGGAGGAGGGACATGGATCTGTAGTTAGTAGGAACATTGGGATCAGCATTTGCTTTTTTTAGGAGTGGCAGAATTTATGCCTGCTTCCAGAGTGGCGGCACAATGCCCATTTAAAGCAAGGAGTTATGTATCATATTGACTGGTGCATTTAAGGTGGCTGCTAGAGCAGGTATCAGTTTAGCAGGGCATGCATCTGTTGGTGATCCCGACTTTAGGCCCATAAAATATGTGAGTGAATCCTCAAGTTCGATAGCCGGGATCTGTAACAGTGGTGGCGATTGTGAGAGTGCCAGGGGGGAGAAGGGGTTGAGCGATGATTTCCTCCTGGGTGCGAGGAGAGGAGAAGCCCTTCTCACCACCATAGAGAAAGTCTGCTGGATCATTGTTATCTTTTTATGAAAGGAAAGGGCCTCCTGGCTCTTCCAATGTGCTGATAAGGGGGCTTCCTTGCTCACTGCCTGAGGAACCGTAAACGACTTTACGATATTGAAAATGTTCTTGCTCCTGTTATTGGTTGTTGCACTTTTATTCTCCAGGTAGTTAATTTTGGCCATTCTCACCACTTTGTAATGTGATTTTAGAGCTGCCTTATAAATACTCATATCCTCCTAGAAATAATGCCTATGGCACTTTCTGTCAAGGCCTTTGCATTTGCATTTGCTGACTCTCAAGGATTCATTGAACCATGGTGCTGAACGGCCGGTTCTCCTAGAGGTGCACGAAGTCAAGGGGGCCACTACATTGATGTTAATCCTCATCCATGTTTCTAAAATACAATCATCCGCAGAGGGATTGCCTATGAAAGTGGGGACTGAGGAGTCAAGCGCCCTCTGAAGAAAAGGCAAAGATATTTTATTTATGTTCTGAAATTGTGTTCGGCCTTAATACTCCCCTAAAGGGACATGCTTCCCTGTAACTGGTATTCAAAAGTTAACAAGGATCCTTTCCACCCCATAATTTATATTCATGCCTAATTCCATCTGAATCCCTTTAGTCATTTTGTCACTACGTCTAAGTAATAAGCCTAAGGAAAATGCATTGGTGGAAAATTTGTTTTGGGACTCTCATTTTTTCTTTGCACCCTCTTAACTAATCACCACGAAAAGTTGCATCATCAAACAATGTAGAAAAGGAATAGGTCTGCAAAGTTTCATGGAGATTCGTCAAATGGTGGCAAAATGACCAGCAAGCAAAAAATTCCAAAACTTCCTATCTCTGGGAATCCTAACTATAACTACAGAGTGGCTACCGTTATTTTGTAAGATATGTGTGTGTGTTTATTACAGATTTTTAAAAATAATACCATTATTATTGCAGGTGACAGTTCATATTCTTTAATCCCATGGATACTGACATCATACTTTAATCAGTGAGAGAAAGAGAGAAGATGCATACATGCGCACAAAGAAACATGGTCTATGATTGGAAGAACATTTAGTTTGCTGAAAAGGCGGTTTTGCTAGCTGCATAAGAGTTGGGGTGCACTGGAATATTATTCTACTTCCTGTTATAAAATTGTAGTCACATGTGTTATGCTGCACAGTGTTGCAGTAAGAGCCCAACTACCCCTTCTGTTACCTCCTATAAGTCCCACACAGTAAGATTGCTAAGAGGTCTTTAGAGGCCACACCCCATTTTTCACCACTCTGCAAGCATGGCTACTGGTGCACTATTGGTTGGGGGATGAAGTCAACTTAACTCCTAAAAGACTTTCGGGCCAAGAAGCCCTCCTGGTACCTCCTGTAAGTCCTACACAGTGGGGTTGCTGAGAGGGTTCACTCGTACAAAACCAGCTAAATTCAGCTGTTATTGTTAGTGAGCTAACTATAACTTGCGCCCCCACAATGCACTGCTTATGACCTTACATATTGTATCACTCATGACATGGCCAGTGACATCACTGGTTACATCACTGTTGACATCTCAAATGTCATCACTGACAACATCTCAAATTACATCACTGATGACATCTCAAATTACATCACTCAAGACAATACTGATGACATCATCCACAGAATCTCTGACACACCCACTATCACCCCATAAAACCTTTCATACACCAACTCCAACTTCCACACTACCATGCTGAAAACCATTCACACACCCATTCCAGTTCTTACACAGCCACTCACTGATTCATAGATCAACATACACATTCACTCACTCAACCATACAACCACTCATACACCCACTCACTCACTAATACAGCCACAGACATATCCACAAATACACCCATACAGCCACTTATACACTGAGGGCCCGATTCACAGAACTAACTTAAGACAAAATCCTAAACTTACTACTTTTGGTATTCACAGAATGCACTTACTACTTTTGGTATTCACAGAATGCACTTACTACTTTTGGTAGTCACAGAATGGATTTACGACTACTAACTTTACATCCGTACTTGGGCCGGAGATTCTGGCCCGGAGGCGGAGATTCCGGCCCGGAGGTGGGACTTACGGCCCGGAGGTGGAGACTTCGGCCATGGCTAAATGTCCACCACCGGCCGGAAGTCCCACCTCCAGGCCGGAATCTCCGCCTCCAGGCTGGAATATCCGGCCCGAGTGCGGACGTAAAGTTAGTATTCGTAAATCCATTCTGTGAATACCAAAAGTAGTACGTTTAGGATTTTGTCTTAAGTTACTTCTGTGAATCGTGCTCTAAGTCAGTTACCCATACAACTACTCTCAAACCTACTCACTCACCTATACAGTCAATAACACAGGCCCTTACTCACCCATTCAGTTACACACACACTCACTCACTTACTAATACAGATACTAACACGTACTCACTCACCTATACAATCACTGACACAAGCACACACTCACCCATACAGATACTCTCATATTCACTCACTCACCAATACAGTCACTCACATACCCCATCTATCACCTACATTGCCTTTCACATACCCAGTTTCTCAACCATACACTACTGACACATTCAGACACTCACCAACACAGCCATACACACACTCACTCACCCATACAACCCCTCACACATGCACTCATTAACCCATAAAGCTCCTCAACCACCAACCACTGACTCACCCACTTACTCATCCATACAGGCAGTCACACACACACCCTCACCCATCCACACAGACACTCAGACACCCGTAGAGGTACTCAGACAACCAATAACTCACCCATTCAGAAAGTCACTCACCCATACAGCCCCTTAGACACCAACTGACATACAGATACAGAAATTCACAGTGCCAGTCACTTACCCATACATTCACTGAGACACCTAATCACTAACTTCTACAGTCAGTCATGCGCCCAATGAATCATCAAAAGAGGCACTCATACACCCACTGATACATCAATACACCTTTGAATATATATTTAACACACATAAACGTTTTAAAACAATGAAGTAATGGGTGAGGTTGTAAGCAGTGCACTGTATATGTATATGTGTATATATATATATATATATATATATATATATATATATATATATATATATATATATATATATATGTGTGTTTATTTTTTTCTTCTCCCTGTTCCGGTAGCGGCCACCGCTTCTCCAGAGCAGAGGGTGTGTCGTCGAATGTGGAGCACCACAGCAAGGTCCGATAATATTTTCAGACACCTCGAAACCAAGGAATGACGACGCTGTGTTCTGGCTAAATTTCATTTATTTAGTCAGCACGTAGAACGCGTAGGACTCCAAATCTGCTGAATTATCACCACTTTATACATTTACGCACAGCGTATAAATTAACCCTGAGGTCATCTACAAATCATTGAATAACACCTCAAGCTAAACTGCACGCAATGCGCGCAGTTACTCCTTCTACATGTGCACTTGCACCATTTCACAGTCTGTACCGGGAAACAGCTAATTGGTGGCCCATGGACAGGGAGATTGCACTGACTAGCCCTGGAGTTCATCGAACTCACTACATGGCATACGGTGCCCCCGCGGCCCCCCAAACACGACCAAAATGAGGGGGTAGCTTACATACAGAGCCCAAATACATTCCCTCAGAACACCGAGAAAATGTGCCCCTGTAGGTCGTAAGGACATATAAATCAACTAGGCCTGCACGCTTGACACTCACCTTCAAACGCGCGGGAGCAGGGATGCACCAAAACATGTCGTGCAGGGACCATGATTAGGAAAAAAGAGGTTACAGACTACTGAGCGGCCACAAACATATACACTTGGAGTTAGGAACTCTTCCATGTCTAAACCGGCATGGAAAAGACAGCAGTCATTTAGTTGATTTAGATTAACCACTTACAGATAAATTGTTTAAAATTATTTCGACATGAGATGTACACACACTGACATGAACCATTAATTGTAAAGAAGTATTTACAATGTTTCACGAAGTTTATGTTTGATGTGTCACAATGACTTGCATGTTTTACAGCACAATTAACTCTTCTATGTTTACAGTAAAAAACCTAATTATGTCACATGGTTTTCCAACACCTATCAAACATGCACTAGTATAAATAAGGCTCACTAACTTGGTGTAAAGCAGATGAAGTGAACAAGGCGGACTTGTCCGCCGAAACGCGTCTGATCGTCTGTATTGGTGAATAAAAACCTTTGATTTGACCCACGGAGTCGGTGCCTGTTCTTCTGAAGCCTAAGTCAGGATTGGGAAAATATTTGAAAGCTGTCTGGAGCCTTCTACACCGACCCTCCTCATTCAGGAGCACCTAGCATCACCAGACAAACAAACTTTGGAAATCTTTCTTCAACCCGAGGAATACTTGTTGCCCCCCGCGGTGATATCCAGATCCGGCTGACACTACTTCCGCAACGCAACTGTGAGTAATCCTGATCCAGTGGCGGCCGGAGGGCTGACAGGGACCTGGGGAACCACGAGATAGCGCAAGGGAGTGAGAGCAGAAGCCGGCAAGTCTCTTTATAAAACCAGCGGGAGAGGGAATCCTTAGCGTGCATACGCAAGAAAGGCAGTGGGTGTCAAAGGAGAGCACTCAATTCTAATACAGCGATGTCAGCAGAATGGGACAAGGATCGTGAGCAGGCTGCTCTGGATATTTTCAAAGAGCAAACAGAGGCAGAACCAGCTCCAACAACCAGTGCAAGCGCACAGCAAACACCACAGGGAAATGAAACTAAGAAACTGTTGACAGAACTTGAAAAATAAGAAAGGCTGAAGTCGCCAAATGGTGGGAATGCACTTCTCTCAAAAGATATCTCGATGTTGGCAGAGATGTTGGCAGAGTTCCCAGAGGCCTAAGAGTGTTGGTGGCGCCCACATATGAGGATCCTGACCCAGCCATGCTGCAGGCCTGGGCGGATAACAGCGCTGAATCGTCACGCAATATGTTGCGCATCCTGGTTCAATTTGCCACATCAGACAGGGAGAAACTACTCCTGAAAATCAACTATGTTATGGAAGAACTGGCAAAACTTCCAAATCAAGATCTGGTCAAAAAGGGACTGGAAGATATTAATATCAGAGTTCAAAAATTGGAAAGCACCATCAAAATCAGGAAAGCAGAAAAATTTCAAAGGGACAGAAATGACTACCTGCAAGGCAGAATTTACACTTTTGCAAGGAAATTTGAAAACATACGCAGACAACAACTCTCCGCCACAGGCGGAATCCTTCCCTGCCCTCACACACTGAGCAAATCTGAAGTGACCTCAGGAGCGGAGTCAGACCCAGAAGCAGGAAACAATGCCAGCACACTAAAGACTGTCCCAACCCCCATTGATGAATTTGCTTTTTTACGGATGGAACGTCTAATGAGTCTAAGACCCAGAACGCGAAGAGGAGATCAAAGTACTACCACCCAAACAAATCGTCCAGCAGAAGGAGGAAAAACAGACGCTGGGGCAGACATGGCAAAAAGAACAAAAACCACATACAGACGCAACAGAAGACGATGAACAGAGATACAACAACCACCAACACAGTCATAAATCTTTCATCCATGGAGTTAACTAATGATGAAAAAATAATTTTATCTCTGGGACTTCCCTTCTGCAAAGAGACTAATTTTAATTATGCAGAAACAAGAGTTGATCTTTATCAATTCACGCGCAAATTAAAACTGCAAAAATACTTTTGTTCACAAAAAGACAAAACCAATTAAATCAGACCCATAACTGAATCAACTACAATCCCACATCCTATGAGTGTATCAGACTTTGCGGTCCTGAGGGATATTACAGAATTGGAGTTGAACTTAGAAGATGGCAGTCTAACAAACACCCAAACAGGGGCAATGTCTAACATACAAATTTATGCATTGGAGAAAAGTCCGTTCAGACTAAAATCCACATTCTATCCTCCTATGCCCAGAGACAATATTGACATCTTTGCTGATAAAGTGATCTATGATCTCAAGGAATTAGCTCTCTCAAGCAGCAATAATTTCAACAAGAATATCAACATCCAGAGAAAGGAGTACGACATGTTAATGGAAAAGTTGAAACAAAGACCGGACATTGTAATACGTAACGCTGACAAGGGAGGCAATGTAGTGCTATGGCCTTTTGAGATGTACCACAAAGAGGCCATGCTCCAATTGCAGGACAGAGAATGCTACATTAGAACCAGTAGCACAAACATCTACAACATCAAGGAGTGATACCATGCCAGCCTCTACGACTGGAGAGGGAAGGGCCTCATCTCTAAACAAGAACTGGAATTCCTGAAAAATGACTACCCAATCACTCCCCAAATGTATTTGATCCCCAAAATCCACAAGAACCCGAACTGTCCACCTGGGAGGCCGATAATTTCTGCTATAGGTAGTCTTTTTGAGAACACTAGTAAATGTATTGACCACTTCTTGCAACCAATCGTGAGAACCTTGCCAGCCTTCCTCCAAGATACCGGGGATTTTCTGAATTGTATAAATGACTTTGTTTGGACGGAAGATCTCAATTTCGTGACCTTAGATGTCCAGAGCTTGTATACAAGCATCAGACATAGGGATGGCTTAAGGGCAATGCAACACTTCCTGGGTAACAGAAATGTAACTTTGTTGCAACATACACTGATGCTGTTACATATGGCAGAATGGTGCCTGGAGAATAACACCTTCATGTACAACAAGCTACTGTACAAGCAAACACAGGGGACGGCCATGTGTACTTGCTTCGCCCCCAGCTATGCGAATTTGCATAAGGGGCTGGTGGGAGGAGCAAGTACTCATGACCCAACATCTTGACGCCTTCACTAACAACATTGTCTTGTACAGGCGATACATAGATGATATCTTCATCTTATGGAGGGGTACAGAAGACAGCGCCCTCCAATTCTCCAGTGACATAAACAATAACAATCTGAATCTTAAATTCACTTGTACGGCCAGCAAAGAAAAAATCACCTTTTTAGACGTTGAGGTTTTCCATGAGGGAGGGAAAATACAGACCCGCACCCACAGAAAAGAGACTGCAGGGAACACCATCTTGCACTCAACAAGCTTCCACCCCACAAGCCTCAAAGAAAGCATCCCCTATGCCGAATGCATAAGGATGAAGAGAAATTGCAGCCTACAGAAAGACCTTGACTTCTGCACAGACAACCTCTGTGCCAGACTCAAGGAAAGAGGGTACAGCTCGACCACCCTAAACAAAGCAAGACTTAAAAGTGACCATCTAGACAGGTCGGCCTTACTCCAAAAAAAGCCCAAAGCTACAAGTGACATCAGAACAACTGTCATCAACAATATGCCCAGACTGATTACAGGATACAACATGCACCATAAGAACATCAGGAAAATCCTGTACAGACACTGGCCTCTGATTAAAAATGACACAGTCATTGGACAGAGTTATGCCAAACTCCCACAGTTGACCTTTAGAAGAGCATGCACCATCTGCTCCGATCAAAAAGATCTGGTTACATTCCCAACCTGGTTTCTACAAGTGCACTAAGTGCAAAGCCTGCCAACATGGGGTCAACACTAAATCAGTCGCATTCCCATTTAGGAAATCCCCTTTCAAAATCAGACAACACTACACTTGCAAAACAGACTTCGCAGTGTACGTGCTCAAATGCTCCTGCAATTTAATCTATGTGGGGAGCACCATACATCCAGCCCATCTGAGGATCCTCCTGCACCTTAGGGCAATTGCCAATGACGATCCAGCATACCCTGTGGCTCGTCACATCAATGCTCATCACAGCGGTAAAAGTGAGGTACTCACCTATTTTGTGTTGGACAGTGTAGCACCAAATATAAGGGGAGGGAACAGATTACAAAAACTGAGACGACTTGAATCCAAATACATCATCGAGCTCAACAGTAAGATCCCCTTTGGGCTCAATGCTGATGAGGCACTTAGTGTACATCTATGACATGCCACATGTGTATAGTGTAAACATCCCTACTCACTGTTCCAGAGATAAACCCAACTACTGACTAACATCTAGTTTCACCTTCCTAGGACCTGATCCTTTTTAACTCACTTAGTGCACTCATTATTCCTTTTATTTATTTCTTTTCCACCTTTATTATACACACTCACCACTAAATTATAATAACCATGCAGCTCCAAACATGCTCGGTAGCCACCACGACTTCCTAGTCCCCCCCTTCAACCAAGTAACACATGTCTGTCCCGCCATTAGTGACACCCGCTACAGTCAGCAGAGTCATCATTTACATATCGTGATAATTCTAGGCATATCGCCATTGAGACGTGAGCCAAAGCCCACTTGGGCAGGACTCCAAATCTGCCGAATTATCACCACTTTATACATTTACGCACAGCGTATAAACTAACCCTGAGGTCATCTACAAATCATTGAATAACACCTCAAGCTAAACTGCACGCAATGCGCGCAGTTACTCCTTCTACATGTGCACTTGCACCATTTCACAGTCTGTACCGGGAAACAGCTAATTGGTGGCCCATGGACAAGGAGATTGCACTGACTAGCCCTGGAGTTCATCGAACTAACTACATGGCATACGGTGCCCCCGCGGCCCCCCAAACACGACCAAAATGGGGGGTAGCTTACATACAGAGCCCAAATACATTCCCTCAGAACACCGAGAAAATGTGCCCCGTAGGTCGTAAGGACATATAAATCAACTAGGCCTGCACGCTTGACACTCACCTTCAAACGCGCGGGAACAGGGATGCACCAAAATACATCGTGCAGGGACCATGATTAGGAAAAAAGAGGTTACAGACTACTGAGCGGCCACAAACATATACACTTGGAGTTAGGAACTCTTCCATGTCTAAACCGGCATGGAAAAGACAGCAGTCATTTAGTTGATTTAGATTAACCACTTACAGATAAATTGTTTAAAATTATTTCGACATGAGATGTACACACACTGACATGAACCATTAATTGTAAAGAAGTATTCACAATGTTTCACGAAGTTTATGTTTGATGTGTCACAATGACTTGCATGTTTTACAGCACAATTAACTCTTCTATGTTTACAGTAAAAAACCTAATTATGTCACATGGTTTTCCAACACCTATCAAACATGCACTAGTATAAATAAGGCTCACTAACTTGGTGTAAAGCAGATGAAGTGAACAAGGCGGACTTGTCCGCCGAAACGCGTCTGATCGTATGTATTGGTGAATAAAAACCTTTGATTTGACCCACGGAGTCGGTGCCTGTTCTTCTGAAGCCTAAGTCAGGATTGGGAAAATATATATATATATATATATATATATATATATATATATATATATTTCCCAAAAGTTGCCCTGAAGCAGGAAGACACTGCGCAGTAGGATGATATGAATCATTTATTTGTGGAATGCCAGCTCATCAGTCCCGAGTCAAAACAAAATCCTTACGCGTTTCTGAGCACTGCGGCTCCTTCGTCAGAGGAAATGGCAGGAGAACAGCTCACACGGCTTGAACAGGTACGTAAATGCATGCGCCTTAATCACCCACAGCTGGGCCTCCATCACGGCATGCTGGTACTTGTAGTATGCAGATCGTCAAGCCACTGTTTGACCCCAGTGGGCGCTGTACTTGGTGCCAGTTATTAATAAACATCTTGCCCCAGTGGGCCTCCGGACCTCAGGGCTAGCATAGTAAGTTCCTGCCCACTGCACCCTCCTTGTCGGCGTAGAGAACTTCCACCCCGAGGGCCCCGCTGATGCGGTGGTGTCTTCCTAGCGGCCAGGCTGCCGCTTAATAATTTCCCAAAAGTTGCCCTGAAGCAGGAAGACACTGCGCAGTGGGATGATATGAATCATTTATTTGTGGAATGCCAGCTCATCAGTCCCGAGTCAAAACAAAATCCTTACGCGTTTCTGAGCACTGCGGCTCCTTCGTCAGAGGAAATGGCAGGAGAACAGCCCACACGGCTTGAACAGGTACGTAAATGCATGCGCCTTAATCACCCACAGCTGGGCCTCCATCACGGCATGCTGGTACTTGTAGTATGCAGATCGTCAAGCCACTGTTTGACCCCAGTGGGCGCTGTACTTGGTGCCAGTTATTAATAAACATCTTGCCCCAGTGGGCCTCCGGACCTCAGGGCTAGCATAGTAAGTTCCTGCCCACTGCACCCTCCTTGTCGGCGTAGAGAACTTCCACCCCGAGGGCCCCGCTGATGCGGTGGTGTCTTCCTAGCGGCCAGGCTGCCGCCTAATATTTCCCAAAAGTTGCCCTGAAGCAGGAAGACACTGCGCAGTGGGATGATATGAATCATTTATTTGTGGAATGCCAGCTCATCAGTCCCGAGTCAAAACAAAATCCTTACGCGTTTCTGAGCACTGCGGCTCCTTCGTCAGAGGAAATGGCAGGAGAACAGCTCACACGGCTTGAACAGGTACGTAAATGCATGCGCCTTAATCACCCACAGCTGGGCCTCCATCACGGCATGCTGGTACTTGTAGTATGCAGATCGTCAAGCCACTGTTTGACCCCAGTGGGCGCTGTACTTGGTGCCAGTTATTAATAAACATCTTGCCCCAGTGGGCCTCCGGACCTCAGGGCTAGCATAGTAAGTTCCTGACCACTGCACCCTCCTTGTCGGCGTAGAGAACTTCCACCCCGAGGGCCCCGCTGATGCGGTGGTGTCTTCCTAGCGGCCAGGCTGCCGCTTAATAATTTCCCAAAAGTTGCCCTGAAGCAGGAAGACACTGCGCAGTGGGATGATATGAATCATTTATTTGTGGAATGCCAGCTCATCAGTCCCGAGTCAAAACAAAATCCTTACGCGTTTCTGAGCACTGCGGCTCCTTCGTCAGAGGAAATGGCAGGAGAACAGCTCACACGGCTTGAACAGGTACGTAAATGCATGCGCCTTAATCACCTACAGCTGGGCCTCCATCACGGCATGCTGGTACTTGTAGTATGCAGATAGTCAAGCCACTGTTTGACCCCAATGGGCGCTGTACTTGGTGCCAGTTATTAATAAACATCTTGCCCCAGTGGGCCTCCGGACCTCAGGGCTAGCATAGTAAGTTCCTGCCCACTGCACCCTCCTTGTCGGCGTAGAGAACTTCCACCCAGAGGGCCCCGCTGATGTGGTGGTGTCTTCCTAGCGGCCAGGCTGCCGCTTAATAATTTCCCAAAAGTTGCCCTGAAGCAGGAAGACACTGCGCAGTGGGATGATATGAATCATTTATTTGTGGAATGCCAGCTCATCAGTCCCGAGTCAAAACAAAATCCTTACGCGTTTCTGAGCACTGCGGCTCCTTCGTCAGAGGAAATGGCAGGAGAACAGCTCACACGGCTTGAACAGGTACGTAAATGCATGCGCCTTAATCACCCACAGCTGGGCCTCCATCACGGCATGCTGGTACTTGTAGTATGCAGATCGTCAAGCCACTGTTTGACCCCAGTGGGCGCTGTACTTGGTGCCAGTTATTAATAAACATCTTGCCCCAGTGGGCCTCCGGACCTCAGGGCTAGCATAGTAAGTTCCTGCCCACTGCACCCTCCTTGTCGGCGTAGAGAACTTCCACCCCGAGGGCCCCGCTGATGCGGTGGTGTCTTCCTAGCGGCCAGGCTGCCGCTTAATAATTTCCCAAAAGTTGCCCTGAAGCAGGAAGACACTGCGCAGTGGGATGATATGAATCATTTATTTGTGGAATGCCAGCTCATCAGTCCCGAGTCAAAACAAAATCCTTACGCGTTTCTGAGCACTGCGGCTCCTTCGTCAGAGGAAATGGCAGGAGAACAGCCCACACGGCTTGAACAGGTACGTAAATGCATGCGCCTTAATCACCCACAGCTGGGCCTCCATCACGGCATGCTGGTACTTGTAGTATGCAGATCGTCAAGCCACTGTTTGACCCCAGTGGGCGCTGTACTTGGTGCCAGTTATTAATAAACATCTTGCCCCAGTGGGCCTCCGGACCTCAGGGCTAGCATAGTAAGTTCCTGCCCACTGCACCCTCCTTGTCGGCGTAGAGAACTTCCACCCCGAGGGCCCCGCTGATGCGGTGGTGTCTTCCTAGCGGCCAGGCTGCCGCCTAATATTTCCCAAAAGTTGCCCTGAAGCAGGAAGACACTGCGCAGTGGGATGATATGAATCATTTATTTGTGGAATGCCAGCTCATCAGTCCCGAGTCAAAACAAAATCCTTACGCGTTTCTGAGCACTGCGGCTCCTTCGTCAGAGGAAATGGCAGGAGAACAGCTCACACGGCTTGAACAGGTACGTAAATGCATGCGCCTTAATCACCCACAGCTGGGCCTCCATCACGGCATGCTGGTACTTGTAGTATGCAGATCGTCAAGCCACTGTTTGACCCCAGTGGGCGCTGTACTTGGTGCCAGTTATTAATAAACATCTTGCCCCAGTGGGCCTCCGGACCTCAGGGCTAGCATAGTAAGTTCCTGCCCACTGCACCCTCCTTGTCGGCGTAGAGAACTTCCACCCCGAGGGCCCCGCTGATGCGGTGGTGTCTTCCTAGCGGCCAGGCTGCCGCTTAATAATTTCCCAAAAGTTGCCCTGAAGCAGGAAGACACTGCGCAGTGGGATGATATGAATCATTTATTTGTGGAATGCCAGCTCATCAGTCCCGAGTCAAAACAAAATCCTTACGCGTTTCTGAGCACTGCGGCTCCTTCGTCAGAGGAAATGGCAGGAGAACAGCTCACACGGCTTGAACAGGTACGTAAATGCATGCGCCTTAATCACCTACAGCTGGGCCTCCATCACGGCATGCTGGTACTTGTAGTATGCAGATAGTCAAGCCACTGTTTGACCCCAATGGGCGCTGTACTTGGTGCCAGTTATTAATAAACATCTTGCCCCAGTGGGCCTCCGGACCTCAGGGCTAGCATAGTAAGTTCCTGCCCACTGCACCCTCCTTGTCGGCGTAGAGAACTTCCACCCAGAGGGCCCCGCTGATGTGGTGGTGTCTTCCTAGCGGCCAGGCTGCCGCTTAATAATTTCCCAAAAGTTGCCCTGAAGCAGGAAGACACTGCGCAGTGGGATGATATGAATCATTTATTTGTGGAATGCCAGCTTATCAGTCCCGAGTCAAAACAAAATCCTTACGCGTTTCTGAGCACTGCGGCTCCTTCGTCAGAGGAAATGGCAGGAGAACAGCTCACACGGCTTGAACAGGTACGTAAATGCATGCGCCTTAATCACCCACAGCTGGGCCTCCATCACGGCATGCTGGTACTTGTAGTATGCAGATCGTCAAGCCACTGTTTGACCCCAGTGGGCGCTGTACTTGGTGCCAGTTATTAATAAACATCTTGCCCCAGTGGGCCTCCGGACCTCAGGGCTAGCATAGTAAGTTCGTGCCCACTGCACCCTCCTTGTCGGCGTAGAGAACTTCCACTCCGAGGGCCCGCTGATGCGGTGGTGTCTTCCTAGCGGCCAGGCTGCCGCTTAATAATTTCCCAAAAGTTGCCCTGAAGCAGGAAGACACTGCGCAGTGGGATGAGATGAATCATTTATTTGTGGAATGCCAGCTCATCAGTCCCGAGTCAAAACAAAATCCTTACGCGTTTCTGAGCACTGCGGCTCCTTCGTCAGAGGAAATGGCAGGAGAACAGCTCACACGGCTTGAACAGGTACATAAATGCATGCGCCTTAATCACCCACAGCTGGGCCTCCATCACGGCATGCTGGTACTTGTAGTATGCAGATCGTCAAGCCACTGTTTGACCCCAGTGGGCACTGTACTTGGTGCCAGTTATTAATAAACATCTTGCCCCAGTGGGCCTCCGGACCTCAGGGCTAGCATAGTAAGTTCCTGCCCACTGCACCCTCCTTGTCGGCATAGAGAACTTCCACCCCGAGGGCCCCGCTGATGGGGTGGTGTCTTCCTAGCGGCCAGGCTGCCGCTTAATAATTTCCCAAAAGTTGCCCTGAAGCAGGAAGACACTGCGCAGTGGGATGATATGAATCATTTATTTGTGGAATGCCAGCTCATCAGTCCCGAGTCAAAACAAAATCCTTACACGTTTCTGAGCACTGCGGCTCCTTCGTCAGAGGAAATGGCAGGAGAACAGCTCACACGGCTTGAACAGGTATGTAAATGCATGCGCCTTAATCACCCACAGCTGGGCCTCCATCACGGCATGCTGGTACTTGTAGTATGCAGATCGTCAAGCCACTGTTTGACCCCAGTGGGTGCTGTACTTGGTGCCAGTTATTAATAAACATCTTGCCCCAGTGGGCCTCCGGACCTCAGGGCTAGCATAGTAAGTTCCTGCCCACTGCACCCTCCTTGTCGGCGTAGAGAACTTTCACCCCGAGGGCCCCGCTGATGCGGTGGTGTCTTCCTAGCGGCCAGGCTGCCGCTTAATAATTTCCCAAAAGTTGCCCGGAAGCAGGAAGACACTGCGCAGTGGGATGATATGAATCATTTATTTGTGGAATGCCAGCTCATCAGTCCCGAGTCAAAACAAAATCCTTACGCGTTTCTGAGCACTGCGGCTCCTTCGTCAGAGGAAATGGCAGGAGAACAGCTCACACGGCTTGAACAGGTACGTAAATGCATGCGCCTTAATCACCCACAGCTGGGCCTCCATCACGGCATGCTGGTACTTGTAGTATGCAGATCGTCAAGCCACTGTTTGACCCCAGTGGGCGCTGTACTTGGTGCCAGTTATTAATAAACATCTTGCCCCAGTGGGCCTCTGGACCTCAGGGCTAGCATAGTAAGTTCCTGCCCACTGCACCCTCCTTGTCGGCGTAGAGAACTTCTACCCCGAGGGCCCGCTGATGCGGTGGTGTCTTCCTAGCGGCCAGGCTGCCGCTTAATAATTTCCCAAAAGTTGCCCTGAAGCAGGAAGACACTGCGCAGTGGGATGATATGAATCATTTATTTGTGGAATGCCAGCTCATCAGTCCCGAGTCAAAACAAAATCCTTACGCGTTTCTGAGCACTGCGGCTCCTTCGTCAGAGGAAATGGCAGGAGAACAGCTCACACGGCTTGAACAGGTACGTAAATGCATGCGCCTTAATCACCCACAGCTGGGCCTCCATCACGGCATGCTGGTACTTGTAGTATGCAGATCGTCAAGCCACTGTTTGACCCCAGTGGGCGCTGTACTTGGTGCCAGTTATTAATAAACATCTTGCCCCAGTGGGCCTCCGGACCTCAGGGCTAGCATAGTAAGTTACTGCCCACTGCATCCTCCTTGTCGGCGTAGAGAACTTCCACCCCGAGGGCCCCGCTGATGCGGTGGTGTCTTCCTAGCGGCCAGGCTGCCGCTTAATAATTTCCCAAAAGTTGCCCTGAAGCAGGAAGACACTGCGCAGTGGGATGATATAAATCATTTATTTGTGGAATGCCAGCTCATCAGTCCCGAGTCAAAACAAAATCCTTACGCGTTTCTGAGCACTGCGGCTCCTTCGTCAGAGGAAATGGCAGGAGAACAGCTCACACGGCTTGAACAGGTACGTAAATACAACTTTTGGGAAAATATATATATATATATATATATATATATATATATATATATATATATATATATATATATGTGTTTATTTTTTTCTTCTCCCTGTTCCGGTAGCGGCCACCGCTTCTCCAGAGCAGAGGGTGCGTCGTCGAACGTGGAGCACCACAGCAAGGTCCGATAATTTTTTCAGACACCTCGAAACCAAGGAATGACGACGCTGTGTTCTGGCTAAATTTCATTTATTTAGTCAGCACGTAGAACGCGTTTCCCCTGTCCTGCAGGCTTGATCGCCAACAACTTTTGAAATGTGATTCAACCATTTTAAATATCCGAGCTTGTGACAGGTCACATGATGTGACTACAAAGATAGTGCATTGAAATAAAGACTGGTAGTTTTTTAACATATCCCAGGCACAATGCTTTTTACATTAAACAATTGATGTTTGTTTGATGTTTTTTCTTTCCAAACAGTTATCAGATTATAAAAATTAGTAAAAGATTATTAAATTTGCTAATTTTTATATATTTTGTACGTGATCATACATCCTATCCAGTATTAGCCAAAACTATTGTGTCATTAGCCCACGTTGGCTTGCATAATACACAAAATCCTTTTTGTGCCTAAATGCAGACGAAATTTATGGACATCAAAAATGTGGTCGTTTACATCAATTGCGCCATTCTAGTGTGTTTAGAATGAGTTGTACATCATTGCTCATACTGGTTCATTATATTTGTAGTCACATCACGTGACCTGTCACGAGCACGGATATTTAAAATGGTTGAATCACATTTCAAAAGTTGTTGGAGATCAAGCCTGCAGGACAGGCGAAACGCGTTCTACAAGCTGACTAAATAAATGAAATTTAGCCAAGAACACGGCGTAATTTTTCCTTGGTTTCGAGGTGTCTGAAAGTATTATCGGTCCGTGCTGAGGTGGTTCGCGTTCGACGACGCACCCTCTGCTCTGGAGAAGTAGTGGCCGTTATCGGAGCACGGAGGATAAAAGTTAAAGTCCACCGCCCCTGTACTGCGAATTTAGGAGCAGCAGGAGTGCACTCCCAAGACGGTAGAAGGCATATCTGGAAACTCGTAGCAGAACATGGCGAGTCATCAGACCCACTGAGGACGCCATAGTTATTCAGGTAAGAGATACCTTTGTGGCAGTACGGGAAGAGGGGAAGCCAGCTGCAAATTCACACTCTGCAAGCGGAGCGCTGCGTAGAGACTGGCGGTTTCTGGCTACAGCTGTAAGCTGTGATTAGATTTAATAATGTCACCTGCTGAAATGAAAGAGAGAGAGGAGACTGCACTCTCGATTTTTAATGACACCAGTGTTTCCGTGAGAAAAGCCGGAACGAGCGCGAGCAGTGAAAAAGTCTCTGATGTCACAGCGTGCTGGAGACGCTTGGAAAAACTTAAGCGTTGTGAACTATCGAAGTGGTGGGAGTAGAAATACCTCCAAAGATATCTGGAGGTGAAGCGGATACCATGCGGACTTTGTATCATGGTGGCTCCCACCTACGAAGACCCCAACCCAAATATGCTCTGCAAATGGGCAGAGAATAACCAGGAATAATCGCGCAGGATGCTTGCGATCTTGGTTAAGTATGCTGATATTGACAGAGAGAAGATCCTGGAAGAAATTGCTCAGATCATGGAAATGATTGCGAAAGAAACTAACCAGGAACCAATTGAGACGAACATAAATGAAATGAAAGAATGCCTCAAAATATTGGAAACAACAATAAGAGAAAGGAAGGCGCAAAAATTCATATGAGACAAAAATGACTATGAACGCGAACAAATCTATACCTTTGCTAAGAAATTCGATAATTTACGAAGACAGGGAATGAACCCCACAGGCTGAGCCAACTGGGTGGACAATCGGATCTAAGCAGTATCCAAAGCTCAGAGGTTGATACTGATTTAGACGAGGCACAAATCTGCCAAGGGACTTCAGTAGCACCCTCTGTTATAGAAGAATTCGTTTTTTTAGAGCGGGAGAGGAGATTCAATCTCCGTCCAAGACCACCAGCAACCAGCGAAGGAGTACAAAGAGGAAAAGGAAGAGGTAACAGAGGCTGAAGGGGTCAATGCAACGCTAACACAGAGAAGAACAAATAGAAATGAGTGCAACAACAGAAAGTGAAGCGACAATAATCCACATGACTAATATTGTACTGTAAGATAAAGAAAAAAACATCCTTAGATTAGGCTTATCGTACTATCCACCTGCAGAATTTGACTATGTAAAACCACGAGTGGATGTTTTTAAATTTATAAGAACATTGAAGTTAAAAAAATACTTTACTTTGCATCAAGGTCAAAGAACACTAGAACCTAGGAGTACACCGACAGCAGACACTCATCGTGGAAGCCTGTCAGTAGGGGATATGGATTTACTACTGGCCATAAGACAAATGGACAATTTGAATGAAATGGGTATGCCGAGTTATAATGCGGACAGCCCGACAGAGATTAACCAACCTATCATTCATGAAGATGTTCAAATATCTGCTAGTCAGGTGTATGATGTTGCAAGGGAGCATGAAGTAGATATCAGTGGCAATGCACCCAGGAACTTCAGACCGGCTTCCAGATGTATTCCAATGACTGGGAGAGATTCAGTCGATGTGTATAATGAGTTAGTAATCAATGATTTAAACATTTGAACAAGTGCACAAGTGTGAAACATAAAATTCTGACACAGCATGAAAAAGAATATTCCGCTTTGGTTACTAAATTAGCATCTAATGATAATTGCATTGTGCTTAATGCAGACAAGGGTAGGAATGTTCTGTTGTGGAACAAGTCCAGCTACCTCACTGAAGCATATAAACAATTGAATAACCTTAGTAACTATGCTAAAATCACAGAAACAACTATGCACACAAGTTTTAGGTTGTACAATGAACAACTGCATGAATGGTATAACCAATGCTTGATTTCACATGAAGAGCTTCTATTTAAAAAAATTGACAACCCTGTGGTACCAGCATTTTATCCAATCCCAAAGGTACATAAATGCCTTGACAACCCACCACAACGCCCCATCATTTCAGCTATAGGTGCGGCTCTAGAAAACACTTCCAAATTCATATATTCATGGTTGTGCCCCTTGGTTCAACTGCTCCCGTCCTATATTCAGGATACAGGGGATTTTTTGAAAAAAATTAAATACCTCCCCTGGGAAAAAACCTGCTGCTGGTGACATCTGATGTTTCCACCTTATACACCAGCATCAGGCATGAAGATGGCTTAAAAGCCACCAAACATTTCCACAGTAATCGACCTATTAAATTGTGGTCACACACACAGATGCTGTATGCCATGATCTCTACCTGTTTAAAAAATAACTTCTTCCTCTTTAATGATGAGCTGTTCCATCAAATATGTGGAACAGCAATGGGCACCTGCTTCGCCCCCAGCTACGGGAATTTGCATATGGGCTGGTGGGAGGAGCAGGTGGTCCGGGTCAACTATCAGGCAGAATGGGAGAATAATGTGTTACACTGGAGCCGCTTCATCGACGATGTTTTTGTCGTATGGAAAGGGACCAAGGAATCAGTGAAGAACTTTATCAAAAAACTACAAGTGAACGATTTCACAAGCACTATCAGTAATTCTTCTGTGAATTTTCTAGATCTAACAGTCTATGTAAAATATTCCAAGTTGCACACTAAGCTGTATAGGAAACCGACATCAGGCAACACATTGCTTCACGCAATAAATTTCCATCCCTATAATCTCATAAAAAGCATCCCATATGGAGCGTGTCTGAGGACAATACGTAATTGCAGCGAAGAGGAAGTTCTAAACAAAGAACTAGACCATCTGAGGAATCGTTTTAGAGCGAGAGGCTACACAGAGGATAATGTACAAACTGCCATTTTTAAAGCTAAGAAGAAAACCAGAGAAGATATCCTCTTTAATAAAAGCCAGAGTAAGATCAACTTAGAATGTACCAAAGGTAATCAAGCCAGAATGATCCCCTCCTTTAATCGACAGCCTGGGAAGGTGAGGAACATTTTATCTAAACACTGGCCTCTAATCCACAATGATCCTCTTTTAGGCAAACTAGTAGATAAAAAACCTGCTATAACATTCAGAAGAGCACGCTCATTTAAACAGATGTTCGTCAGCAACATGATAACCAAGAAGGAAAAGCAAGGCAGCCAGGCAGCATCATGGCTTAAAAGAAGAGAAGGCTTAATTAAATGCACTAAGTGCAAGGCTTGTGGGTATGGCAAAAACACTTCATCTTATCCTCTAGGGCTTTCCAAAAGAGAGAAAAAGATCAAAGGGTACTTCTCCTGCAAAACTGATTATGCTGTCTACGACAGGACGTATCCAGTGGCGCGCCACTTAGAGTCACATCATGAGAAAAATGATCAAGGTCTATCGTACTTTGTAATTGACTGCATACCGACAAACTTTCAAGGGGGAAACTGAGAGAAAAGGCTCCGAAAACTTGAGTCGTTACATTTTGGGACTTAATACACCTACCCCAATAGGTTTAAATATGGAGGAAGATTTGATTACACATTTGTAAGTGCGTTTAGGTTTCCTATTGAAAAAAATATTGGGAAACAGAATACAGCCTCCTTGAATCTGTTTTTATCTATTTTTTCTTGTTTGTTTATTTTCTCAGTGAGCCGTACACACGAAAGACTGAGCACTGGTATTTAATGATAATAATTAATAATGCCCAGTTGGGCTGAATAAAAACCAGTATGAGCAATGATGTACAACTGATTCTAAACACACTAGATTAGCGCAATAGATGTAAACGACCAAACAGTTTTTGATGTCCATAAATTTTATCTGCATTAAGGCCGAAAAAGGATTTTGTGTATTATGCAAGCCAACGTGGGCTAATGACACAATGGTTTTCGATAATACTGGATAGGATGTATGATCACATATAAAATGTATAAAAATGAGCAAATGAAACAATCTTTTAATAATTTTTATAATGTGATAACTGTTTGGAAAGAAAAAACATCGAACAAACATCAATTGTTTATTGTAAAAAGCATTGCGCCCGGGATATGTTAAAAAACTACCAGTCTTTCTTTCAATGCACTGTCTTTGTACTTACATCAAGTGACCTGTCACGAGCATGGATATTTAAAAAGGTTGAATCACATTTCAAAAGCTGTTGGTGATCAATCCTGCAGGACAGGTGAAATGCGTTCTACCAGCTGACTAAATAAATGAAATTTAGCCAGAACATGGCGTCGTCATTCCTTGGTTTCGAGGTGTCTGAAAAAAAAAATATATATATATATAGCAAGGATGAGTTAAGCACACAGGCGGAGCTATAAATAGGTGACCCTGGAGACTCCAGGGATACAAGTTCAAAGTCATGTTCACTCCTACTGAACACTATACGGCATGCTGCCACCACTGGGCTCATGCTGCTTCAATACTGGCAAAGGCAGCAGCCTTTCACTGCTATGAAAGTATCACTTTGGGCACCCCTCCCTGTCCAAATAGACCACAATCCGTAACACAGGCCTATGTTATGGCGCATGCACATGATCTGTACACGCCAATGACAGCAAAAATGGCACTCAGGGCAAGAGTGCACGTCTACCACCATGTGAGGGGCTTTTGCATCCTGACATTTACTCTTAAACAGCTCTATGGTGTTCATTTCATTGACCTTGGAAGGGTGAGTTTTTGACGCTGTTTTCCATCGAGACGAAGGACATTCAATTAATGACTCCCTCCCCCACTATCATAAGGATGGAATGCAACAATTTTCAGGCAAGTGATAGGCCGTTTAGCCTGGGCACAGTGGAGACTGTAGCTCATGAGGGAAAGCCTTGTGAAGGCAAGTGTTGACAGAGCTCATCCATCTATTTTGGTCAAACTATTTGCACTCATGGGTATACAGCTTTACAAACCTTGATTCCTGTCAGACCTCCACAAACCACTTCGACATTTCTGACTAGTTTTTAATTTTTCATTGCCTTTTAACAAAACAATGTATTATATTTGTTTTTAATAGAACATTTTTTTTCTGACCATTTGAACCTGTTTCCCAATGTTTTTCATTTAATTGCGCTTGATGTGGCGATTTAAAATGTTTAAATTATTTTTCGCTATTTATAGAAATAAATAGTGTCGATTATAATTATATAATGTTAAAATATTCTAGACTTTACATTTTTAAAATATATTTTGTGCCTACTTTTTATCTATATTTAGTTTATTTTAGTTTAGGAGTTGGTGTAGTACATCAGATTCTTACATAGTCCAACACTTTGTCTACTGTTGCTCAGGTTTGAGATGAAATAGTAAGTCTGAACCCTTTAAAATGCAAGACTTTTTCTAGCTTTGCATGGTTTTGCATAGGGAGAGTAAATCCGACCCCTACAACATCTTAATATTTTTTTATTTGATTTTATTTATTTGTTTTATGTTTTATCATATATTATGTATGATTTAATGTTAAAAGTTAATTTAGTTTTAATTTCATTTTATTATAGTATATATTTTTATATTTTTGGAGTGATTTATTTTATTTAATTATTTTATAATGGTGATATTTGAATTGCATGCATTTCTTTTTTATCATTTTAAATATATGATGTTTGTAATTATTCTTAATTATTAGTTTTTTTTATTATCCATGTTTATATAATAATTGTACTTAATTCTAGTATAAACTGTATTTGCGTTTTTTAAGTTATGCCATTCATTGTTATATTTCATATATAATATGTATACATGTTCCTAATGTATTTATTTAAGTTAATATATATTTAAAGTTAAAATAATGTAACTATTTTAAATTGCATATTATTACCTAATTGATGACAATAGTTTGGTGTACTATTTTTGTCTAGTGGATATTTCTGTATTTTACAAAATAGGTATGTAAAGTACATGTTGTGTCCTTTATTTTTAGTTAGTGATAGAGTGGGAGGAAACGATGGCTCAGGAAGAGAAGGTGAGCTATTTAGGGAGGTAAGATGACTGGTTAGCCATTGTCCATGGGTATTGTGTTTTGTGTAATTTTATATGTTGTGACAGAGCTTATCAATACTGTTAATCATGGAAAATAAATACATCATTGAATTGTAATTGCCACTCATTTATTTGCGTTCTGAAAGTTTTATATAAAATAAGATTTCAATACTTGTCAAATGAGATTTCAATACTTGTAAAAATGATGAATTATAATTAATTTATTGAGTAGATCTGAGCAGCCCTTTTTCACACCCAATTAAATTGTGCAAAATAGGCCAGTCTCTGAATTTAAGCCTACGGTTGAGTACAGTCGACATTTCTACACGTGCGCTTAAAAATACCAGTAAACCCATGTCCAGCTCTAATAAATGCACAGGAATCAATATGATCCATATTTTAGTATCTTGTCAATGCCTGGCCCTGTCCACAACACAACTGGTTTGGTACAGGTAATTTTCTGCAGTAAGGTTGTTCTCTTCTGCAAACCACACAAGACTTTGAGGGCTTTCCTTCAATTCCGATTAGGTTACACTGTTGTGTCACTGGTTTCTAACGGTGCATTTGTTCAGGGTTCCTTCCTTTCCATGGATTCAATACCTCTGGTCTTCTGTCCTCTGCAGGATATATTCACTTTTTATAAATGCACCCAGGAAAACTCAAGAAAGAGAATCTCTGTTTTACAAGTAGACATCTCTATCATTAGAAGGTCAATTGTAAGTCCATATTCTCAAAGACACTGTGGCCCTGATTACAAGTCAGGCAGTCTGAGGAATGCCAGACTCACAGGGCACGGGGGTGATGGTCCACCAATGCCACATCGGCAGTCCAACCGCCCTATTAGGATTTTGGCGGTCGGACCACCATTGCACCACTGCAACCATCAGGTCTGAGGGCTGAAATATGTTTGGTGGTGCCCTGAGGCACCACCAAGCATATTACAACTTTCCTCACTGACAGTGGTGTCATAGAGGTCTTCCTCCATGTAATTGTTTGTGGTGAGGAAAGTAAGGGGGCCCCTCACAGCTGCCTCTTGCCCATGTTGAGCCCCCCTGCAGATGTGCACACCCAGTTCCTGCACGGGAAGGAATTCACAACATGGTCCATTCCTTCCCATGCAGGGACGTGCACTGGCAGTCCCGAGGCGGTGCTGTTTAAGGCTCACAATGAACCTTTAAACAGCACCACTGCAGAACCACCACACCACCCGCTTGCCCGACCACAAGAGTACTCGTCCTGGAGTGGGCAGTGGCATGCCGCCCACTCCAGGACTGACAAAGCTCGTAATCAGGCCCTATATGTATTGGACTTACAGCTTAGGTTACATTTCACTATCAGATGTGGCTTCACAGTGGCAGACACATTGTTTTGTAAACATGTTTTTATTGGTATAAACCTAATAAACCTAAAGCATCAGCATTGTTGTTTACAGAGTACTTATCAATGCACCAAGAGGGGAAAAAGATGATCAATATTACAGGAGTTTCTGCAGATGTCATGTGATATTGAGACAAGCATGAAAGCAAATATCAACATATCAGGCACATATCCAAGCACTTAACCGATATGAAAATCAGAATTTAGCGAGATCTAATAATGACGGTTAAAAACAGGTCTGCTGAACATAGTGAACAAACTGCAGGTTAACAGTCAAGTCCCCCCACTTCCCCCTAGGATAAACCAGAGATCAGTGCTATAGGTAGGCAGCCCTCCAAAAGTACTTCATGGGCTATGTTTTGTAGCGGCAAACCACAGTGGTTTAAGGGAGCCGCAATCCAATCTAAAAATGTAAGTATCTTCCCAATGGACCCTAGCAGGGTTAGCCCGCTTAAAGAACATCTAGTCCAAGGCATCATCCGCCCTTATGCCGTGGCAAACATTTAATCAACAATGTCAAGCATGACACAAGAGAGGATACCCTGTGCTCCTGAGACCAAAATGGGTTGTTACAGTACACTGGTACCACCAAGCCTTGCAACCTGCCAGCCAACTTTGGAAATGTTGTGCATATTCTTGATGTGTCAAAGTCTTTGCACTCAGTTTTTCATTTCTGATACCAATGTCACCAAGGGTGAAGTGGATTGATAGCCTTGTTAAAGCCTAAGATTGCTTCAGAAACATGTCGACTACAATCTAAACTATATTATCTAGGCCATGAGTAGTTCATTTGTGGTAAGATGTGGTTGGTGCACCTGACCATGACCTGCCATTTTAATGTAATTGAAATTTCATTTTGTAATCATAATGTTTGGAGTTTCAGCACATGTCTGAGGTTCTTTCAAACATAACTTAATGCTTTATGTGCAAAATACACCATAAATGAAAGCTTTTAGTGCAAATTAAACAATACCTTAACCATAATCATTTTTCTACATCCAGCTCTCATGTTTTTATTTTCTGTTAATCGCACAATTTCAACTGCGGAGGAGGATTATTGCAAGGCGTGGATTGTGGTCAGGCCATGCACACAGCTTGGCTGCAGGGTATGTAGACAGAACCTGTGTCCAACCTCTCAGATAGCCCACCTCTGCTGCACGTGGCATTTGGCCCTTCAGCCAAACCCCAGCGTGCCTGGCCCTTGAATATGCTTATTCAGAGTGGACTGCATGACCTAGCACGTGGCCATGCCTTCTGACTAATCTCCTATGATGTACACAGCTTTTTGCCATTAACTGCTGGAGTTGGCCACAGACTTGTCCCATGTCCCAACCCTTCCGTCAACATCCCATGGTGCCAACCCCTGCTGCACGTGACATCATCTTTGAAGCGAGCAGTTTACCACAGTGCCCGGTCTTGCTAATTGCTACTGCACCCGACCTCTTGCGCAGCCAACCCCCTGCTGTGCACAGCCTTCAGCAGGTGCAGGTGAGGTTGGCTGTGTCAAGCCCTCCACCTCGCATTTACACCCATTTGGAAATGAATAAGTGGTTCTGGACACAGAGTCTGACCGTAGGGCTCGAGCTTCTGCTCTGAACGAATGTGTGTCCTTATTATCCTGCAGTCTTTTACACTGCAGGTAATCACAACGCGATCATTACAACGACCGCATTGTGATTCCGCATACCATTACTCCGCAAGTCGGAACAACGACTCACGGAGGGGGGCGCTGGATGTTGGAATAGTATAATTTACTATTCCAACTCCAGTCTGTGTGGACACTAGGGAAGGTGTTGGATTTTAAATACAACACACCCCCCCCCTGTGCAAGTCGTTGTTCCTACTTGCGGAGTATTGGTATGCGGAATCACAACACGGTCGTTGTAACGACCGCGTTGTGATTCCCTGTGTTGAAAAAGTTTTGTGGTAAACATTGTTTACCGCTCTGAACATATTCATATAGAGTTTTTAGTAGGATGTATAATTTTATGGCCAAAAAGGGGAGAGGGGCAGTCCTTTGGAAAAAATCACTGATTTACTGGCAGATTTGCGGACATAGCAACTCTTTTGCCTCTTTGTAGAACTAAAAAACTAACAGGCAACATCAATAAAAAAATAAAAGGAGCTCAAAATGTCACCACATATTACAAATCCCCCTAAAACCGATGCATAGATGAGCAGACAAGGCTTGCGAATAATTTTATGAGCGTTTCATAATAAAATATAAGCTACAGTCCCTCGATAGCAAATGCCTTTTATCCATATGGGAGACCTGGAGGCTGAAGTGTTAATAAAAAGTCCATCAAATTGAATTCCAGATGGCACAATAGCTTCTGATTTATTGCTGTGTAACAACATGCATTCCTTTGTGATATGAAATTCTCTGCCCCAGAGAAGGTTCTAATGTAATTATCAGCCAGGCATTCAAATTCCTGGTAATTAGACTGCAGCTTTCTTTTGCACCGCAGAGTGTGGCTTAGGAAGGTCTCCAGTCTTTTGTGCTTTCACAGTCATGTCACAGCATTAACTTATTATTAGCAGTGGTGACGTGCAAAGACATGTTCTGTGTCTTTGCTGGAGAAGCGTGCAGGAAGTACTGTTGTAATTCTGCTTGGAATCCAGTTTGAAGTGTGTCAATGCGGCGCAGCAGTAGTAAAGCACAGGCTTTTGTTCCTTGCTCCATATCGAGCCTTGGTAACATAAAGATGAATCACTTTGTGGAGTGCAGGAAGTGGAATATATGCACCCTGGAGAGATAGTATCTCATTAGCATGAAGCTCTCTGCAATTATTTGCTTACCTGCGGCCCGGGAGGGGCAACATTCGGGTGTTCTTGAGTTCCTCACACACACCCAGTGGATCCTCAATGCTCCTCCGATGCTGGTCAGTTTCTTGGGATCTTTCCCACTGGTGGGGGAACAGGGAGTGTGACTTTCCCTGTGCCAGTCTTCAGTCAGGGAATGGGCCCCTGGGGTCACTACTGTGGCCTCCTTCTAATGCCAACCGTTTCGATCAGACCACGTTCCTTGCCTTGACCGATGGTCTCTGTCCTAGCACGGTGCGTGTACTACAGCGCATCAGCTCAGAAGCAATCTCCACACCGGCGCCACCTGGCGTACTGGGCCTCTGACTTCAAACCTGCACATGGGCGATGATCTGATTGGTGCAGCAAAGTTCAAAGTTCACTTCACAGTGGCCCTCCTCTTCCATACGGGGGTTGCCGACTTTTCCCTGCACACGGGATATTACCTGATCAGTGCAGCAGCCATCGCCTCACACCTAGCTACAGGGATTCAATCTACAGGATCCCCCACTGGATATCGCTCTCTCCAGCCCTCCTCTTCCTCACAGGGCACATTGGTCTTGGCAAGAAGGCAGGTGCTGGTGCTACAGACTCTAGGGGCAGGTGGTCTTGGAATCCCTGGGTGATGTCCACCCACCCAGCTAGGAGATTTTCAGGCCTTATCCCCCTGTCCTGGTCACTGGTAGAAGCCTTGCAGAGCTTCTCCTCCTTGCACAGAATGACTGACTGCTTGACAGTTGATCATTTTGGTAGGCCTCGAGCTCCCCTTCTCATAGTCTATTTCTAAACATTGAATGTGACTTAAAAGAGTCTAAGGGGCACATAAGGATAGCGTGCGAAAAATCACCCCGACCGCTATGGAGGCGGAAAACAACCGCCCGCCTGGACCGCGGATAAACCAGCAGTCAAATTAGAATCAACTGCCAAAAATGACCGACCGCCGCGGTAGCGGGCTACCAAAAACCGTCCGACGTGTGCGGTGACGTCTAAAAACCGACCGCTGCGGTCGGAGAAGCAGCAGAAAAGCAACACCCCGCCGCAAGCATAGCGGAAACACCGCACGGGAAATTAGGATTTCCCCGATGGTCCCACATTACGAAATGCTGTTTCCGACCGCCGCGGTAGCACAATGCAGTGAATGGGAGAGACAGCGGAAAAGCTGCAGCATTGCCACTGCCGCGGATGGTACATGAAAAACATGGCGGACGAAGCCAAAACATCAAAACGATGCCTAACTGAGCACAAATCAAAGCCATGCCCCACAAATAAACAAAACACATACCAATGTCATTTTTATTTTTTTTAAAACAAAAACTCCCAGGACAACACCCACAATACACCTCACAGCAAAGGCCCAATTGGACATACCCACACAGTTGAGTATAAATACAGGTCCTTCACTGACCACAATTCCTTGCAACACTCCAGAAGAGAAGGGCATACACCAGATCTGAGAGGAGAGGCAAAATAACACAGCACACACACATCACCACCACCACCATCACACCAGCACCAAAAACTCCCCAGCACACAACACATCTCACACCGCAACACCACACCCACCACACCCACCCCTGCACCTAAAAACACTGCAAACACCAACCACAATGGCAGCACCGAAAATGCCAAAATTCACAGAGGGTGAGTTGACAGTCATGGTCAATGAGATAGTGAGAGTAGAACCACAACTGGTTGGTTGCCTGGTCCAACAGACACCATTAGCCACAAGGACACAAATGTGGGAAAGGATAGTCCAAAGGGTCAATGCAGAAGGGACCACCCCACGATCCAAGAAGGAGATCATGAAGCGGTGGCATGATCTCAAGAGGATTGTCAAGGAGAAGAGGAGCAAGAACTGGGAGCGGGCGAACGTGACTGGCAGTGGCCCTCCCATCCCACAGAAAACATTCACACCATGGGAGGAGAAGGTGCTTGCCATACTGCATCCTGAGAGTCTCACAGGAGTATCCGGGGGCACGGAGGCTGGTAAGTACAAACAAATGCCAAACAACACACTGATAAGTACTTCCTTTCACAAACCAAACACCATTGCACTGTTCACCCCACCTAACAGGTAGCCAGCCATCTTCACTGTGAGGACTGTTTGGGGAGGGAGGCCTGCACTACCACTCCCAGCATGCCCCTTATTCACACTCCAGCAGCATGGAGGCCTTCCCCACCCGGGAGCATGTGTCAGCCATTGCACCGTCCACCCTCACCTAACAGGGAGGTAGCCATCTTGTATTGGAAGACTGCTTGGGGGTGGAAAGACAGTATCACTACTCCCAGCATGCCCCCTGTCTCACACTCCAGCAGCATGGAGGCCTCCCCCACCCTGGAGCATGTGTCAGCCATTGCACTGTCCACCCTCACATAACAGGTTTGTAGCCATCTTTTATTGGAGGACTGCTTGGGGGTGGGAAGACAGTATCACTACTCCCAGCATGCCCCCTGTCTCACACTCCAGCAGCATGGAGGCCTCCCCCACCCTGGAGCATTTGTGAGCCATTGCACAGTCCACCCTCACCTAACTGGTAGGTAGCCATCCTCACAGCTGTAGCTGTTTATGTCTGAGAGACCTGCAACACTACACAGGGCACCAATTGCATGCAATGCATTGACACAGGACATGTATGAGTTCATGAAGTTGGCATGCGCCATTTAATAACAGCCTGTATTGCCTGTAACAAGAATCCAAAAGTTTTCTCAATTGTGTAGTGTAAAGACAGCAGATGACATGCAGCTAACACAATCCCTGCACATCGCCCAACACTGACCATTTTTCATCTAATCCACAGGTGATGAAGATCTTGCTGCTGCGGACAACATCAACCAGCAGAGCCAGTCTCCACCCCCGGTACATGGACTCTCGGATGTAGGCTCCCAGGACAGTTTGGACGATGAGCTCCAGGCCGGCCCATCTGGTGTGCCAAGGCCCAACCGGGCCCAGAATTCCATCCTCCCCACCACCATGTCTGCTGCAACAACATCTGCACAGCAGACCCCTGCAGTCACGGCCTGTGCCTCCACCGCTGCCACCTCGGACACCACCACCACCACCAGCACCCTCCCTGTCCAAGGGGATGACCAGGTCACACCACCAACTGTGGAGGGCAGGGAGAGTGTGCGAGGACTCACTGTGGTGAGGCAACAGGTTCGTGGCAGCAGGGCATGTGGGAGGGCCAGGGTCCCCCCAGACATCAGGAGGTTGGCACACCATCCCTGGACAACTTCACCCGAGTCATCGGTGCAAATGAACAGGTCCAGGGACAAAGTGGCCGGTCGTACGAACTTTTAAGTGAGCTCCTCCTGCTGATGAGGTCCATCGACAGACATGGTGGACCTCATGGCCCAGCAAGTGGCATTGCAGAGGGACAGGCCTGTGTCCCAACCAACACCTCTGCCCCCTCCTATTGTGCCGCAGGATGACAGTGCACCATCCTCCCCTGTGCCAACAGAGAGGGGCGAGTCCCCTGATGCTGCTGGCCAGTCAGCAGGCCCCCCACCACCAAAAAGATCAAGGGGGCGTCCAAAGAAGAGCCTGGGAGTTTCCGGAGGCAAAGCACCTGCCACACGCCAGTCACGGAGCCAGCCCTGATGGCAACCCTCTTCCCCACTGCATTGACTGTTTGCACTGTCTTTCCCCACATTTCCTTGGCAATGGCACTTGTCTGTTGGACTGGGTCACCACATCCTTGTGGTGTCTAGTCTTGCATCTCATCTACCATGGTAGTCAACTCACTGCTCATTCCCCACCTTCATGTCCACTTTCCAAATAACATACCTGATGCACCAGATTTTGCGCAATATTATTTTAGTGCAATATTTACAGTGTTGACAATGTCCATGATGTGTCGGTAGCAACCGCCATATGTGTGGTGCAGCCTTACCCACTGCCAGCAACCCATGCCAATAGCTACCACACTTGTGGACGGGGGTGGTGCTGGCCTCACACCGCCGTGGACAGGCAATAGCAACCACCATATGTGTGGCGCAGCCTGCCCACCGCCAGCAACCCATGCCAATTGCTACCACACTTGTGGACGGGGCTGGTCCTGGCCTCACACCGCCGTGGACAGGAGGTAGCAACCGCCATATGTGTGGCGCAGCCTGCCCACCGCCAGCAACCCATGCCAATTGCTACCGTACTTGTGGACGGGGGTGGTGCTGGCCTCACACCGCCGTGGACCAGTGGTAGCAACTGCCATATGTGTGGCGCAGCTTGCCCACCACCAGCAACCCATGCCAATAGCTACCGCACTTGTGGACGGGGGTGGTGCTGGCCTCACACCGCTGTGGACAGGCGGTAGCTGGACACCAGCACCACCCCCGTCCACAAGTGCGGTAGCTATTGGCATTGGGTTGCTGGCGGTGGGCAGGCTGCGGCACACATATGGCGGTTACTACTGCCTGTCCACAGTGGTGCATCACCGCCATGGGGCATAGCCTACAGCCAATGGGAGCGACAATTGCGGTGGCATGATGCAGGTTTGAAAATCGCGGAAGGCATGCTCCGCCACCGCAGAGCCAGTCATTGGATGGGTTTGAAAGATGCATCATCACGGTAGCGCACCCCGTGCCCCTGCGGTGCATCACCGCCATGGGGCATAGCCTACAGCCAATGGGAGTGACGATTGCGGTGGCATGATGCAGGTTTGAAAATCACGGAAGGCGCCAGTCATTGGATGGGTTTGAATGAGGCAGACCTGGACAACCAAAAATTGCAGCTTTGCACCTCACAAACGAGCCCATGGGGCTATAAATCTGTGGGAGTGAGCCCAACATTTCCACTGCTCACAGAGCCTGCTGCCTGGGACCCTCTCCTGCTGCTGCCTGGGACTCTCTCATGCTGCTGCCTGGGACTCTCTCCTGCTGCTGCCTGGGACCCTCTCCTGCTGCTGCCTGGGACTCTCTCCTGCTCCTGCATGGGACTCTCTCCTGCTGCTGCCTGGGACCCTCTCCTGCTGCTGCCTGGGACTCTCTCCAGCTGCTGCCTGAAGTGCCTGCTGCCTGGGACTCTCTCCTGCTGCTGCCTGGGACTCTCTCCTGCTGCTGCCTGGGTCTCTCTCCTGCTGCTGCCTGAAGTGCCTGCTGCCTGGGACCCTCTCCTGCTGCTGCCTGAAGTGCCTGCTGCCTGGGACTTTCTCTTGCTGCTGCCTGGGACCCTCTCCTGCTGCTGCCTGAAGTGCCTGCCGCCTGGGACTCATCAACACTCACTTCAACTACAGGTCTCACATGTCCACAGGGATGGCAAGAACAGAGAAGATCCGTGCCAGCCTATTCACAAGCGAGGAGCTGGAGGTGCTAGTGGACGAGGTGCTGGCACAGTACCCGAGGCTGTATGGTGGCCCCAATGTAGTGGTAAGTTATCATTGAGTGTGCTGTTGGGCCGGGAGGGGGGGTGATCATACATGCATGGTACTGGTGATGTGTGCGTCACACAGAGGGCTTTCATTGCAGTCATCCTGCATGTGTGTGTGTTTGGCATGTAGCCTGTATGCCCTCATGTTTGCATGTTATGATGACTATTTGGCCCATGCAGAGTGTCCTTATGCCCTGAACCAGATGTGGGACAGTCGGTGTGTGTACCTGTTGTGTCATCACCTGTTCCCATTAACCCAGAGACAGGGAAGCCATTCTTATTCCCAAAAAGTGGAAGTGCACCCCTCCAACCTCTCCCACCCACACTGTGTCCCAGGTCTGCATCACTCCACCTCCATGTGCTACTATACCACCTGGTCCAAACAGCCCTCCAGCTTGCCAGACGACTGATAGCCCTACATCACCTGTTTCTCTGTCTCCCTAGTCAGGTGTTCCGGCTGAGCCCGAAACACAGCCCACTCCATGTCAACCTGACAGCCAGATATGAGAGTTAGTCCTCCTCATACACCTGTCTCTCACAGAGATGTGCTAGTCCTGACCAGCATTTGCCACCTGGTTGTGTTGCTGGCCATGAAAGGGTACAGTCATACACACTCACTGTGCAGCTTCTCATGTCCTGACTCTGCACTTGTCCCTGGCCACTTACCCTGTTGCTCTGCTGTGTTGTACTCTCACCTGTGCCATGGACACTGACCCTGCTGCTCTGCTGTGTTGGAGTCTCCCTGTGCAGCCTCTCATGTGCTTTCTGGGTCACCTGCCATGGACACTGACCCTGTTGCTCTGCTGTGTTGTACTCTCACCTGTGCCATGGACACTGGCCTTCCTGTTTGTACTTTGAGTTTGCAGGATATCTTGCTTTTGATCTGCTTCTTGTACCTTGATGTTGTGTATAGTTGTTATACTTTCACGTCTGTGCAATATGTGAATAAAGACAGTTACTCCTGTTGTGTCTTTTGTCGATGTCCTTGCTGATTAAAGTTCTTTTTGTGTGTGCATTTAGTTGACTGGGCCACATGTTCTATGTATCACTTCGAGAATGGTTGCACTCCAGGTGCACAGCCTTGCTCTTTTCACTCAGTTGCTGAGTTCAATAATTTCACTAAAAAATTAGGTGCTCCTTTGGTGACGTCTCCCGACCTGTGACGTCTTACAAATGAATAACCCAACTGTGCTTCTAATGGTCCATTAGTTGCATCCCAAAGGGCACACTATTTTTCCTCAATGTAAAGAGAAAATTCCACACCAAGTTTTGTTTCGTAACTTAACTTCTTTTATTCATTGTGTTCATGAATTGATTTTGTTGTAACTTGTTCTTAAATCATCATAAAGTTCATGTTTTTACTAACGTACGTTAGGACATCATTACTAAAGTCACTCCAATGCATTTCGGGCACTAGGAGGCCCTTCCTCAGGGAGTAGCACTGAGAATTCAAAAGACATATAAACTCAACATCAATATCACATAAAATTCATCTTATTCAAAACAATGCTGTCTAAAAACCCAATTAGTGCATGAAAGTGAAAAGAACGGGTGAAAAAGTGCTTAATTGTGACATGTTAAACAAACCGAGAACTAGCCCGAATAAACAAAGAATACACTCACATGAATTCCCTGTACACCGTAAGGCGTCAACCTGAAAAACTAAAGAGATTAACCACCAGTTATAATACAAGCTGTAATCCATCCGCCTCCACGAAAGTATATCTACCATCTCTAAACATAAGCACTAACCTCGTACAATAGTATTAAGCAGTTTCTCAAAAATCTCGGGTTCCTCCGCGTTTCACAATATCGAAACCGGGACGCTGACCGCCCTTCCGTGTGTGTGCTAATGGCGTTATTTCTATTGGTTATGAACGCGATCACGTGATCAGTAAAAGGCAACAACAAACTCAAAGCCCTGAAGAAAAAGAAAGACTCGTGGCTAAATGCACTAGACTACTATGTATTGAAAAACCGCCAAATGTCGGGAAAAAATGTCGGGAAAAGTATTGTAGAAACTATAAATAATGTGTAAGTTGCCCACTGGATTAACAATATGTATATACAAAAAAAATTATAAAATAAAAAATCAGAATAACCCAAATACAAATGAATGTACATGTTAATAAAGTTGCATTGAATAATCAGACTAAAAAATTGGAAACACAGACATTATACACAATCCATTAAGGAGATGCGACACTCAGGTCGTTGGTCACAGATAACATGCAAATTCAATTCTATCATTAAGCCCGTGGGGCTTACTTGAGCATAGTCTTTGGATCCAAACATTCTCTCTTTCAAGCAAATATTTCGTATTGTCTCTTCCCTCTTGCTTTTCAACATTTTCCAAAATTAAAAACTTTAGTTGTGAAATGTTGTGATGTGCCTCCCAGAAATGAGTTGCAACTGAAGATTTAACATTATGTGTGCTAATGTTGGATTTGTTTTCTGTTATTCTGGTTTTTATTTTTGTCTCAGTTTTGCCAACATATGTTTTGCCACAAGGGCACTTGAGCAGGTAAATCACGTTTGGGGTATCACATGTTGCCGTGACTCTCAATTTTATCTCATGTCCTTTCATTGGATGATTAATAATATTTCCCTTTATGATGTTATTGCAGTTTCCACAATTCATGCAGGGTCTTGTGCCTTTATAAGATTTTATGATGCTTGATTTCTGTTTTAGAATTTCCCCCAAATGTTTTCCCCTCGTTTAAGCAAAAAGTGGAGGTTTAGAAAAAATGCAATTAAAGTCAGGTTCCAAATTGAGAATTGACCAGTTTAGAGTAATTATTTTTTTTAAATCCTTACTGAGTGTTGAATAATTAGACACTGCCACTATTCTGTTCTCATCGATTTTTTTGTGTGGTTTGAGCAACTCTGTTCGTCTGATGTTCTGTACCCGACTCTTTGCATCTTCTATGATTTCTTGCGGATACCCTCTATTCAGAAATCTTGAACCCATCTCGTTGATTCTCTGTGATGCCTTTGTGTCATCAGTTGTTATGCGTTTGACCCTCGTCATTTGTGAGAATGGGAAATGTTGTTTTAAGGTCACTTGGTGGAAACTTGAGAAATGTATTGTAATATTTTTATCAGTGGGTTTACGAAAAATATCGGTTACTAACCCCTTCTCAGTGATGGTGACTTCCACATCCAGAAACATGATTTTGTTCTCAGAAATCTCCCAAGTTAGTTGTATTCTGTCATCCTTTGTATTTAATTCTGTCAGTGCGGATTGTAACATTTCTCTGGAATTTTTCCAAATTATAAATATATCATCGATATATCTGATGATGAGTTTGGAATTATCACACCATTCTTTTTTTGAAAAAATATTGATATCTTCATACTGCTTCACTTATTCAGGTTGAAATAACACAGGCATCCACAACCCATACAAAGGAACAAAATATCAGGCAATTAATATATCTATCAAAAAGAGAAGTGAACCAAAAACTATAGGCAAGCACACTTATTAAATACCACCGGGCACAGAGAATTCCCTGAGGCCTACGAATAGCCTTGAAACCGTCACTTTGCAAAAATTAAAAAAAATTCCAGGAAAAGTGGTATGCAATTTTAAACAAATGCTCCTTGGACCTTATATTGCTAATAATTGAAGAACTATCAGGGATCTTGGAGGAATTAAAGAAAGAAATTGCAGAGGTATCAACTTGGCCAAAACACTAGAGGATATCAACAGTCAGATTTCCAAGCACTATCGTGAAATCAATGATAGAATAATAAGGAAGTTCAAGAGGGATACCCTCGATTATAAGTTGGGGGAAGTCTACACATGGGCTGAAGTGTATGCCCCAGAAAGGAGGAACCGTCCCTACACACAGCAAATGGATACTTCTTCTTCAGACAGTGATACCACGCAAAGAACACAATCGGGAGGAGTCCCTTCAATAGCAAGAACCCAGGAAATCATATCTAGCAAGGAAACAGCAACAACAAGTGCTTTTTTTAGAGCAGGGCCAGGCACCTATAGGAGACCCAGGAGGGGTCAAAGAAAAAGAAAAGAAGGAGCACCCCAACACAAGGAGCTCCACGGTGCCGAAGAAGGACAAGGAGAAGAAGAAAACACAAACCTAGACCAACTAGTCATCAAGATTTCAGATTACCATCTTTCTAACCATGAGAGCAGTTTATTACAAAGAGGCACTTCAACTGTCCCAACGACTAATACAGATCAACTGGAGCTAGAGGTTAGTTTCTTTAAACTAATGAGGAAATTGAAATTAAGACATTTCTTTGACAATGTTGTACCCAAACCAGATGTGGGAGAGCCCGACCAACTGATGGGTTTAAGACCCAGGAGCAGTTTTCAGGCTCCGGCAAGTCACAAAGTACTTGACCTTTTTGAAAAATTGGTGAAACAGGATTTATCTAAAATCAATTTGAGACGCCACACTAAGAAAAACATCACACAAAAAGATCTGGATACCCTTAAGAAATTGGCGAATAATGACGGACTCATATGTACCAAGGCTGACAAGGGTGGAGCTCTGGTTATTATGAACAGGAACATGTATGAGAGTAAAGTGATTGAACACATATCAGATTCAAACACCTATAGTAAACTGGAGGATAACCCCACAATAAAATATATGAAAATCCTAAAAACAATCTTAGAGAGAGCATATGTAATGGGGAAAATAATGAAAAAACAAGAAGATTTTTAACCAAGGAAAATCCTAAAAGTCCGGTGTTTTATATGATTCCAAAAATACATACAAATCTCAAGGATCCGGGGCGCTAGGTGGCGCCAGACCAAGATGGCTGACCTTTAGCGAAGATCTCGCCTGGCCGAGCACTTCTCGATCCTTCCACGACATCCTGACCGACCATAACACCTCGAAACCGATCTGGCTGTCACCGCCAGACTGTGAGGCACACAGCGATACCGGACTTGTCACTCTACGGGATCCATACTCCGCGTCGCGGGCAGGGAACCCTACCCACGGACGCTAGTGCTGGACCGAGGTGTCTGCCTGTCGGCGGGGACGTGCTAGGAAAGACCGGGGACTCACGGCCTACGTGGGAGGAACTGCCTCGCAGTGCACGGAGATCGCCGGACGGCCACTGCAATACGGGCTGAACTTGGGGACCTTGCCCCGCTACAACACCTCTGACCATCGCGGTGAGGCGCTCCCCCCCTCCCCCGGTATCACATCCTGCGCGCGAGGCTGCACGGCGGAGCGGGAGGAGGGTACCGCCTTTAACGGACGCTTCCACGCCGCTCGCCATCCTGTGACACCCCCGCTGCTGGAAACTCGAGTGGGTGACTGCGAGGAGCCCGCGGCCCGGACCCCTGCAGCTGCTCCTGCCACGAGTAATGCAGAACGCTGCGGTGGACCGCCATCTTGCCACAAACTCAAGGGGGCTGCCGGTGGCACAGCTGGACCTCGTGGCTTACTCCTTGCAGCGCCAATAAGCCAAACACATTATAGGCCATGCTGGGCAGGGCCCCAGCGGTGACGGGTGACCCGAGAGCGGCCTGCTGATCGCCGCCAGGCATCAGGACGGCTGCCCATCAACTACCCTTGGATGCGCCACACCCTGCCTCGGAGGGAGCACCTCTAGCCAACAGCAAATGACCGCCATCTGAGCCCTTCCCATCTGTGCCACCTACCGGGGGAAGGGCTGCGTGCTCTCCCATGGACGTTGCCACCACTGCCCTTCAGCTCCACCAGTTGCTCCGTGCTGGTATCCGACCGCTGGGGGATTGACGGCGCCCATCCCGGTCACACCACCACTCTTCCTGTGCCCTGTAGAAACTGACGCACTACAACTCTTCCACAGCATCTTGAAATGGGCCGGAGCGAAACCAAACAGACAAAAATCCCCTTCGAGACTAGGAAGACCCCCAGATCCCAGACCGTGGACACTGGGGACTCTGTGGCAGGCGCGCCCCCGGAGGAAGATTGGAGGTCGCTGCTGCTCAGCATGAAGCAGAGTCTAACATCTATAGACTCGAAGATTGATACTCTCAATATGAGAATGGACACTGTGGTCTCAAAACTCGGACAGCACAAGACACGCATCAAGGAGGTGTAAAGCAGGATTTCGGACCTAGAGGATGGCGCTACTTCCAGTGGTCAACACATCACGCAAATGGACAAACTGCTCAAAGTCATAGCAGATAAAAATGAGGACTTAGAAGCGAGGTCTCGGAGAAATAATGTGCGCATTTTGGGACTGGCAAAATGGAGCACTTTGTGGAAACTCTACTGGCCGACATCTTTGGGAGGGAATCCTTTTCGCCTCACTTCATTGTGGACCGTGCACATAGATCCCTTGCGGCCCGCCCTCCCACTGGAGCGACTCCGAGGCCCATTATAGCTCGATTCCTCAACTACCGCGACAGGGACACGGTCCTACTCCTGGCACGTGAGAGAGGGCAAGTCCAGCATGAGAACACAACACTATCTTTTTTCCCGGACTTCACTCCGTCAGTACAGGAAGCGAGACGCAAGTTTGCAGGAGTTAAAAAGAAATTTCAGACCCTAGACATCCCTTATGCGATGCTCTATCCTGCCAAGCTCAAACTTAGCCACCAGGGGAAACAGTTCTTCTTTACCACTCCGCAGCAGGCAGAAGAATACCTCAAACGGCACAAAAAGGCGGCATCAAGGGACCGGGCAGACCAACGCCGCTCCAGATCACCATCGCCCATGTCTCAGCAGGATTGACCCACGACTTTGCTGATTACAAGAAAGAACATTCTCCTGAACACTCAGATGGTGACGGACTGCTTCATCATTGGTGATGTATATATGGGGACACTTGATCTATGGTCTATGAACTATATGTTGCTCGGCCGCCCACCTCCGTCCCACGGTTAGGCTGCCTCGCTCCTTGCGAGGATGCCGATAGGTGCAAGTAGGGAGGTGGAAGGGCAGGTCGGGCGCCCCTAGAGACTTGATCCCCCTAAGGGCGAACCCCTGGTACCCCCCTTCTGGGCAGGGGATATCTGCTGTTTTGCAGCGTTGTTACTAATGTTGGGTGGGTTCTATGTACCCGGCAAGTTGGGGACGCCGGAGTGGGTGGGGGGAGAATTAGCCTTTCTTATTGCATTGCTAGTAACCAAGGACGAGATTTACAGTTGCTGTGATATGTCTATCACTACACAGTATTACAAAGATGACAGGTGACGCACAAGCACTCCGACGCATTAGGATGGTTTCATGGAACGTCCGAGGGCTCAATGACCCCAGGAAATGGAGACAAATATTGGGCTACCTTGACAGGCACGAGATAACCGTTGCCATGTTACAGGAAACGCACTTAGCGCCGGGGGACTCCCCCCAATTCGCGACACGCTGGGCCTCGTGCCGCATATTTGCCTCCTACTCCACCTATTCCAGAGGGGTGACTATTTTAATCAAAAAAGGAGTGAAATTTACACCTTTGGGTACAGACACCGATGCGGAGGGCAGATTCTGCATGGTCTGGGGGAGACTGTTATCACACACAGTTCTCTTTGCATGTTATTATGGGGCTAACATTGACAATCCCAATGCCCTACTGGTGTTATGGGGTAAAATCCAAACACTGAATATTACACATGCTAAACTTGGGGGAGATTTCAATACAGCACTGTGCCCCTCCGTGGACCGGTCCCACCCCCTCTCAACGCATTACACGACCACACAAAGGACGCTCAGGGACATTGTAGAGGCACACTACCTACTAGACGCGTGGACACACAAACACCCCACAGTCAGACAGGATACTCACTACTCAGCGGTGCACTCCACCTGGGCGCGCCTGGATTATGTCTTCTTGACAGCCGGATTAACTAACTGGCTGGCGCAGGCGACGCATCTTGCCCGTACTTTCTCAGACCACTCCCCAGTCCATGTTGAACTCCAAATCCCTGTGAGCTGCTCCCCCTACCTAAACTGGCGGCTCACCCCCTCACACCTCCACGACTCTGCTTTTTGGACTGAACTAGAACAAGATATTCGGGAATTCTTTGAACGTAACTTGACTTCAGTGGCTAGCATCACAACGGTGTGGGAAGCATTCAAAGTTACCACACGGGGCTGGTGCATTGCAAAAGGGGGGGATCCTCAAATCCCTTAGGGGGGACCTTAGAAAGCTGGAGGCCGACCTACGGGACCTGGAACAAGCACTTGGATGCGGCTCACGGAGCCACGACATCAAAGCCCAGATGAGGGATAAGTTAACTGAGTACGAAACAGTGGCTGACAGAGAGTGTAAATTCCGGGGTAAGCCGTACACTGCACGTATATATGGGGAGGGGGACCGTCCGGGAAAAGCCTTGGCATCCTCTGTTAGGCCCCCCCGTATCGCAACTATGTCACTGTCATACATGACGAACAAGGAGCTGCATGTAGGAACTTAGTGGATCAGCTCCGGGTTTTTAAAGAATACTATTCAACTCTATACACCTCTCACAGGCACACGACAATCGACTTAGACACTTACCTGGGTGACACTGCCATTGCCTGGCTGGGCCCGACCCAACAGAAGTTCCTCAACCTGGAACTAGAGGTCGATGAGATCAATGAAGCTATCATGACGGCTAAGTCCGGCCGAGCCCCCGGATCGGATGGCGTTCCGATTGATTTTTACAAAACATACGTCCATATACTTGCCCCTATCCTCAAACAAGTCTACTATGCGGCTCTTGAGGAGGGCAGCCTACCCAGCACTATGCGCGAACCCCTGATCACCTCCCACCTTAAACCTGGCAAACCCCCCGAACAATGCGATTCCTATCGGCCCTTGTCCCTGCTGAATTCAGACACCAAAATACTCGCGAAGGTCCTTGCTATACGCCTTAATCTGCTGATGGAAAGGCTGGTACTTCCGGATCAGGCAGGATTTGTCCCCAATCGTGCGACATTCCACAACCTCCGTACACTCCACGCCGCCCTACAAGATATTAACCCCAATTGCGAAGCCGCCGCCATATTCCTGGACGCCACCAAAGCGTTCGATTCGCTTGAATGGGATTACTTGTTAGGCCCTTATGGAACGTATGGGGATACCCTTTAGCTTTTTAGACTGGGTTCGGCTATTATATTGTCAACCCACCGTTACCGTGGTACTGAATGGGACACGGTATACCCCATTCAACATCCGCAGGGGCACCCGACAGGGGTGTCCGTTATCCCTGGACCTTTTTGCGCTAGCTATAGAACCACTAGCAGCCAAACTCCGCCAGCACCACAACCACCGGGCACTAATCTACCCGGATAGGCAGCTACTCATTTCGCTATATGCTGATGACATCACGCTTTATGGTCATGAGCCCCAAGAGAACCTTAACCCAATATTGCGTGAAGTCACGAGGCTCGGCGGCATCGCGGGGGAGCAAATAAACTGGTCCAAATCGGCGGTGTTTCCCCTCACGGATAAGACACACCCATATACACTGGACTACCCCCTGCTATGGGAAACCGATGAGTTAAAATATCTCGGTGTCCGCATCACCAGACAAAGGGACGCTATGATCAGGACCAACTACAGTACTGCCCTCGATAAACTCACCGATACTGTCACCAGGGGGATACGCCTCCCGCTTTCAATGGCCGGCCGCATCTCCCTCATCAAGATAGTGGTGCTGCCAACATTTCTAAACTTATTTACTAACATCCCATATAACCCGGGGCAGCATTTGTTTCACGCCCTAAGAGCCCAATTAACGAGGCTCATATGGGGGGGAAGGCAGGCTAGGATTAGCCTAATCACACTGATGCTCCCGTACCACCAAGGTGGGTTTGAGGTTCCTAACTTTGAACATTAATGTGACTGCGCTCAGAGTCACTTAGCCATCTACTGGTTCCACCTGCCACCATATATGGCACATCTCGCGGTTGAGGATGGGTATATGAGAATTGAGATACCCTCCGGATATGTCCACACAAAGGTACGAGAGAGGGAACGGGACCCATCCACGGTGGACTGCATGGTGTTGGCATGGAAACGCCTATCCAGAGCCATGGTCGTATCGTTCTTATACTCGCCCCTCATGACACTGATGAAAGACCCCCGAATGCAGATCACCCATGAGGAGATCGGGCGCAGATTGTTAAATAAGCTGGCATACCACACCTGGGGAGATCTATATGTGCAGGGCCAATTCAGCACGCCTGACCAATTCTTTGGGGAACAGACACCCACCATAATGGACACTTTTTTATACACCCGACTCCATCAGAGCATGCGAGCCGCTACCCCGGACTTCCCTGAGGAACCAGACACGTTTGCACCCCTGCATGCACTCTTACAGAAAGACGCCCCACAGCACGTCGTGTCTCTCCTTTACAAGCATCTACAAACTGCGAGGCCGGTTACTACGCCATGTACGCGCATAGACTGGGATGGCGACCTCGGTGAGCCTATGACAGACGAGCAGTGGGAGATCTGCTGTACTCAAACAAACGCAGTGACAGGCAATGCTCGGCTACGTTTAGTTCACTTTAAATTTCTACACCGCCTGTATTACACCCCGGTCAAGCTCTGCCGATTCCACTTGCGAGATAATGACCGTTGCTATAGGTGCGGGAGGCAGGGAGCGGATTTTTTTCACTTGGCCTGGACTTGCCCAGCAGTTGCCAAATACTGGACTGAGGTCTTTGCGGGATTATCTGACATGCTGGGCGTGGAGCTTGCACCATGTCCGCGGGTGGCACTGCTGGGCCTGGTAACCGACATCGCGACCACACACAAAAAGTTCCTTGCGATGAGCCTGTTCCTAGCCAAGCGCCAGGTGGCGTGCAGGTGGGGCCGAGGCCGCGCCCCCAAGTTCAAGGCGTGGGTATCCACCATGTCTACGTGGCAAGACCAATTACACAACTATGTAGAGCAGCTGCCACACAAATCACGCACTAGGGATATCTGGAAACCCCTCACAACCTACCTACTCAAGCAGCAAGCTGATGAAGACACAGGACTGGGAGGGGCAAATGATGCGCCTATGCTAGATACTCAGGCGAACCACTGATCCCACTAGGCCTCATTCACTCATGTGCACTTTTATAATAGGCGTAACATAAGCGCGCAGGCCACGACACGGACTCTGCCCCGCACACCAGGACACAACGACCACACCAGACAAGGTACCCGCAGAGCCACATGCCACACTCTGCCACGGTTGACACTCGGGGACAAATCGCTTTCCATACCACTATCTTACACCGCAACACCTGTCACATTGGAACCCATCAACTGACGACTCACCATGCCGGACTCCTTGGTACAAGCATGCACACGACCCATGGAGGGAGGGCGGGCTATTGTTTATTCTGTTGTATGTATGTCTTTCAGATCCTGGAGCTATAAGTTGTTATGTACGGGAAGGTGCTAACTGCTTTTGCCTTTATCCGTTCACTGACTAGATGTACTTATTGCACTGATGTACAGTACACTTAATGCTTTAATAAAGGTTTTTGAAAATAAAAAAAATAAAAAAAATCTCACGGATCCACATCTACGACCAATTGTCTCTACTTGTGGGAGTCTACATGAACCAATAGGACAACTGCTGGATAAATACTTACAGCCTACCGTGAAAGAAATGACAACATATGCCAAGGATACGACTTATTTTTTACTCAAACTCCAATCAGAGGAAATCAAACAAGATGAAACATTGATTTTATGTACAGCGGATGTAAGATCACTGTATACCTCAATTCCTCACTCCTTAGGGATAGAAGTGGTGGAACAAGCCATTGTAAATACTGAACTGGATCTTTCAATGAAAACTTTTCTCATGGAACTGATGTTGTTTACACTTTACCACAGTTATTTTAAATACAATAATGAATGGTACCAACAACTCGTAGGCACATCAATGGGCAATTCGGCTGCGCCGGCGTATGCCAATATTTCCATGAAGCAGTATGAAGATATCAATATTTTTTCAAAAAAAGAATGGTGTAATAATTCCAAACTCATCATCAGATATATCAACGATATATTTATAATTTAGAAAAATTCCAGAGAAATGTTACAATCCGCACTGACAGAATTAAATACAAAGGATGACAGAATACAACTAACTTGGGAAATTTCTGAGAACAAAATCACGTTTCTGGATGTGGAAGTCACCATCACTGAGAAGAGGTTAGTAACCGATATTTTTCGTAAACCACTGATAAAAACAATACACTACATTTCTCAAGTTTCCACCAAGTGACCTTAAAACAACATTTCCCATTCTCACAAATGACGAGGGTCAAACGCATAACATCTGATGACACAGGCAAGCCTATAAAAGGCTCCTTGACCAGGCTAAATTAGAATGGGAAGAAAATCAGTGGGAAGAACTCACAAAGGCTTTAGCACTCCAAAACCAACGGTTGTTTTGGAGGATAGTGAATGGGGGGTCAGGGAATTTACAATCGGCACTGGAGCCAAATATAGCACCTGGGGTTTGGCAGGCCCATTTCCAGTCGCTCCATAGCTCTGAGCCAGGAGAACTCCCTGCATCTATCGAGGTGGAGGGGTCGGGCCACCAAGGGGAGGCAATTACGCTGGGCGAGGTCATTGCCGCTATCTCGGGCCTGGCTTCTGCAAAGGCGCCGGGACTGGATAGCTTACCGGGGGACCTGTTTAAACAGGAGCCCATCGTCTGGGCGCCTTATCTCGCGGCCCTTTTTAACAGTGTTCTCGGTGGGATGGAAATCCCTGGTACTTGGCTGGGGGCAGAGGTGGTCCCTATCTTTAAAAAGGGCTCCCCTCTTCTCCCAGCCAACTACAGGCCGATCAGCCTGATTGATGTACCGCAGAAACTGTTTGGCAGGGTCTTGCTGAACAGGCTTCAGGACTGGATAGAGGAGGTGGGAGCCCTCAGTCCCTATCAGGCGGGGTTTAGGAAGGGGGTATCCACAGTGGACCAGGTTTTTAGATTAAATCTAATCTATTGGAAGACAGCAAAGTTCGACGGCGGCAGTTTGTACACAATCTTTGTGGACTTACGGGCCGCTTTCGACCTGGTCCCCAGGGGGAAACTCTGGAGCGTCCTGGCAGAGATGGGCGTCCCCCCAGACATCCTGTCAATCTTACAGAGGCTCCATCATGGTAATTATGCCCGAGTGAGGTGCGGGAGGTCGGGGGAGCTGACTGATAGGTTCCCCGTTGGCCGAGGGGTAAGACAGGGCTGTGTGCTGGCGCCGACCCTGTTTTGCCTTTTTGTCAACGGGGTAATCGCCCATCTCAATGCCACTGATTACACCGACGCCCCTAAACTAAACGGCCACAGGGTGCCCGCAATTATGTTTGCGGATGACACCCTGTTGCTTTCAAAAACCCCTATGGGTATTCAAAGGATACTTGACTCCTTCACTGCATTCTGCCTTGATAGAGGGTTAGAAATTAATGCCACTAAAACCAAATTTATGGTTCTAAACCCGAGCCAAAAATTGCGCCAGAATCCGCAACTGGGAACCGCACGGCTCGAGAGAGTGGCCACCTTTGAATATCTGGGTGTGACCCTCAACGAAACTATGACCTGGGGATCCCACCAGAGCAGGGCAAATCTTAAACTCGTGCAAACTACTGGGGGCATTGCACGAATAATGATCGGCTCGACGTACCGGCCATTGGGCTCTTTAATTCAGATATATAAGGCCCAGGCGAGGGGAGCAATCATGTACGGGGCTGAACTGTGGGGGCACATGCCCTGTCATAGCCTCTCTGTAACAGAAAATAAGTTCATAAGAAGGGTGGCTGCTCTCCCCCCGAGCACACCGCTTCTTCCATTGAGGCTTGATTTAGGATTACGACCATTAGCTGATGAGATAGGCCTGAGACCCATAGCCTTTTGGCGCAGGCTATGGAGTAGTAACGATCTCACGGATTACAGGGCAGAACTGGCCGAACTATTGAAACACCCCAAGGTGCTTAGTGTCCCTTGGGTTAAAAACATTCAAGCCACTTGCATGGACTTGGGGCTCCCTGATCTATGGACAGACCCGGCCACGGCAGCACTCAATATCTCCAAGAAGTCTCTGTCGAATTTATACCATGAACGCAAATTGGCAGGGGCCATAGCTGCCCAGCCAGATGGGTCCTTATCAGCTGTGTTCTTGCAAAGCAAGGACACCTATAGGCTTGAAAAGGCCCTGGACCCTATTTATCCCATACTTGCCAGAAAATTGTATCTCCAGTGGCGGTATGGCACATTGCCCCTCCGGTCTTTTACTAGTTTGTGGTCGTCGGCTGCCCCTGTAAAGCATTGCCCTGTGTGCGAGGATAGGGAGGAAAACGACCTGCATGTGGTCTTTTTTTGCCCAGCCTATAGGGCAGCCAGAAAGTATTGGCTGCTTCCGTTGATAAGGAACATGGGTGGCAGGGAATATGCACCAATGTACAGGATTTTAAAAACTGATGCTACTGGCCCAACTGTTTTCGCACTTTCTAAGTTTTTTACCAATGTGTGGTATACACGAAACCGTTTTTTAAAAAATGTGGGGTAGTGTCTAAACATTTTTCAAATCCATTATAAAGTTGTTTAACCCTGTACAGACCTTTTTTTTTATATGTATCCAATATTTTACCTGTAATGATATTTGTATATGTGTTTTTTTCTTTTCTTGTATTGTGCATCTTTTATGACCAAATGGTCGAAATAAAGATTGGAAACAGATGACACAAAGGCATCACAGAGAATCAACGAGATGGGTTCAAGATTTCTGAATAGAGGGTATCCGCAAGAAATCAGAGAAGATGCAAAGAGTCGGGTACAGAACATCAGACGAACAGAGTTGCTCAAACCACACAAAAAAATCGATGAGAACAGAATAGTGGCAGTGTCTAAATATTCAACACTCAGTAAGGATTTCAAAAAAATAATTACTCGACACTGGTCAATTCTCAATTTGGAACCTGACTTTAATTGCAATTTTTCTAAACCTCCACTTTTTGCTTACACGAGGGGAAAACATTTTGGGGAAATTCTAAAACAGAAATCAAGCCACATAAAATCTTATAAAGGCACAAGACCCTGCATGAATTGTGGAAACTGCAATAACATTATAAAGGGAAATATTATTAATCATACAATGAAAGGACATGAGATAAAATTGAGAGTCACGGCAACATATGATACCCCAAACGTGATTTACCTGCTCAAGTGCCCTTGTGGCAAAACATTTGTTGGAAAAACTGAGAGAAAAATAAAAACCAGAATAACAGAACACAAATCCAGCATTAGCACACATAATGTTAAATCTTCAGTTGCAACTCATTTCTGGGAGGCACATCACAACATTTCACAACTAAAGTTTTTAATTTTGGAAAATGTTGAAAAGCAAGAGGGAAGAGACAATACGAAATATTTGCTTCAAAGAGAGAATGTTTGGATCCAAAGACTATGCTCAAGTAAGCCCCACGGGCTTAATGATAGAATTGAATTTGCGTGTTATCTGTGACCAACGACCTGAGTGTCGCATCTCCTTAATGTATTGTGTATAATGTCTGTGTTTACAATTTTTTTGTCTGATTATTCAATGCAACTTTATTAACATGTACATTCATTTGTATTTGGGTTATTCTGATTGTTTATTTATAATTTTTTTTGTATATACATATTGTTAATCCAGTGGGCAACTTACACATTATTTATATTTTCTCCAATTCTTTTCCCGGCATTTTTTCCCGACGTTTGGCGGTTTTTCAATACATAGTAGTCTAGTGCATTTAGCCACAAGTCTTTATTTTTCTTCAGGGCTTTGAGTTTGTTGTTGCCTTTTACTGATCACGTGATCGCGTCCATAACCAATAGAAATAACACCATTAGCACACACACGGATCCTTGGTCAGCGTCCCGGTTTCGATATTGTGAAATGCGGAGGAACCCGAGATTTTTGAGAAACTGCTTAATACTTTTGTACGAGGTTAGTGCTTATGTTTAGAGATGGTAGATATCCTTTCGTGGAGGCGGATGGATTGCAGCTTGTATTATAACTGGTGGTTAATCTCTTTAGTTTTTCAGGTTGACGCCTTACGGTGTACAGGGAATTCATGTGAGTGTATTCTTTGTTTATTCGGGCTAGTTCTCGGTTTGTTTAACACGTCACAATTAAGCACTTTTTCACCCTTTTTTTTCACTTTCATGCACTAATTGGGTTTTTAGACAGCATTGTTGTGAATAAGATGAATTATATGTGATATTGATGTTGAGTTTATTTGTCTTTTGAATTCTCAGTGCTCCTCCCTGAGGAAGGGCCTCCTAGTGCCCGAAATGCATAGGAGTGACTTTAGCAATGATGTCCTAACGTATGTTAGTAAAAACATGAACTTTATGATGATTGAAGAACAAGTTACAAGGAAATAAATTCATGAACACAATGAATAAAAGAAGTTAAGTTACGAAACAAAACTTGGTGTGGAATCCTCTCTTTACATTGAGGAGAAATAGTGTGCCCTTTGGGATGCAACTAATGGACCATTAGAAGCACAGTTGGGCTATGTATCACTTCGACATTGCAAAGCTCTTTGTCTGCATCACATTTATAGACAGGGGTGACAGGGGCTTCCGTCCATTCTGACACTGATACTTGTGTTACCTGTGTTGGCTCTTTTAGCTGTCATTCTGTTACGTTCTGAGTGGTTTTCTGTTGTTGGTACGTGGTTGCCATGTCAGTTTGGGGTACACTGCCAGCACAGGGTGTGATGCTGTGCACAGGTTAGCATCCTGGCTGCGCACTTTCATGATGTATATGTGTTATTCCTGTATATATGCCCAGCTGTGTATGTGTATGGACATCCTGTGTTGGCCCGTAGTCCTGGTCCCCTGGCATACATGTGATGTGTGCTCTTGGGTGGTAAGGAGGTGTGTAGTGTCAATTGTGTAAATTTTGTAGTTGTTGTGTATGTGTGTGTGCCCCTGGATTGTGATAGATACACGTGTCAGCCAAGAGTTGTGTGCCTGTAGTTTTGATTGTCCTGCCCTGTGTAAATGATTTGATGCTTTTGTGTGAGTTGTCTGTTGTGCACTGTGCAGTGTGTTGGTGTGTCCATGCAGTTCTGTGTGACTCCTTGTTGTATTTGTCACTTATGTGTGTGCAAAGTGTGTTACTTGCACATCAGTGTTGTGGTTGTTTGATCATCCATGTTTGTTGTGTGTGTTTGTGTGGACTGTGTGACCCTGCTGGTCATCACTGGGATTGTGTGTGACTTTCTCTAGCACTGCAGGCACATGGTGCCTTTTCTCCTCCTGTAAGGCATGGTGTGTGGTGTGATGCCATCCCCTATGTGTGCCACTTGTGCGTAGATATTGTGGGTCTGCATTTACTCTATTTGTGTATTGGACACACCTCACATGTCTGATACTGACATGCAAATCAGTTGATTTTGATGTCAGCTGTCCCCTTTGTTTCCATGTGTATGTGCCTCCCCATCTCTTTATTTGTGAGACCGTGCCTTGTGCTGGAGTTTTTGGGCCAAGTGTGCTGTTCCACTCTGGACCTGGCTCCATTGTTTTGTGTGTGATGTTCTTGTGGTATTCATCAGTGTTGCTTGCCCTTGTGCACTTTAGCTGTGTGTGCTGCCCAGTGCTCTGGTATTGCTGGGTGTGCTGTTGTATCCCAGAGTGGTGCATCCTGTTGTTGTTGTGTTGGGTGTCTGTGTGTTGGCTGTAGTGTAGCTTCACTTCCTGGGTGTGCTGTTGTTTTTGTGCTGCGCTGCTTTGTGTGTGTGTTGTGGTTGTGCTAGTCATGTCTGTGTGTATCTGTTGTGCTTGTTGTGCACACACTGCCTGTTGTGCATACAATGTTGTGTGTCTGTGTGCTTGGCATTGCCTGATGTGCATCCCCTGATGTCCTGTGGTGTTTGTGTATAGTTTTGTGCAGGCATCTGTTCAGGCTACCCTGTGTGTGTGTGTTCTGTTTGTGGTTACACCCAGGTTGTGTGTATGTGCTGGGAAGTATTGTCAGCCTTGAGTGTGTGTGACACTGGTGTAGTGTGTTCCTTGTCAGCTACTCCTGCAGTGGCAGTCTCCCTGGTTGTCTGTTGTGTGGCGCATGGTGTGTATTGTACTTTCTTGTACCTGTGCTTGTTGCTGTGCATGGGGGTGTACAGGATGGGCACCTGGCCTGTGACTTTATGGTGTGTGTTGATGTGTGGTTGGGGTGGTGTGTCCCTGTGGTGTCAGTGCCCTGCCCATGCCTTGGACTGGCCCTGCCTTCTGCATTGTGCGCATGTGTTGACCGTGGCGGTGACGTGGCCGGGAGCGTGACATTGCTGCTAGTTCGCGGTCGATGTGTGTCCCGGATGCAGAGGGGTGACTTGTTGGCAGGTGGGTAATGTAGGGGTGCCCTTGTTGATGTGTTGTCACCCTCAGCAGGGTGTCTGTGGTGGACTTGGACCCTGTGTCTGGCCGTGTGTTGTGTTTTGTATTGGTGTATTTGCGTACCTGCGGCGGCGTCTGCAGTGGCCCTGTTGATGGTAGTGCAGTAGCAGGTACATGACCGGATGCATGTGGAGGGCTGGGTCCATGGCGTTCATGGCCGGGTCTCGCTTATAGTGCTCCGCTATCGACTTTCCGCCGGCTCTGGTTATGCGGTGTCTCCGCTGCGGTGCGTCTGCCTGTTTGGACCATCCTAATTTGTGAAGCGGTGCGGATGTAATTCCGCACGGCGGTGAGTCTCAATTGGCTCACACCGCCGCGGTGGCGGGCGCACTTTGATGGCGGTGCGCGTCGCTCCGCGGCGGATGGGAAATGAGCTATGTTTTACTGTACTAATATTGCGGACGTGAGTTCTGCTGTTCGCGGGCAGAAAAAGGCATTTTTCCGCCCTGCCAGCACAGCAGAGGTGCCACCGCCCGACATCCTAATGGACCCCGGAGTCTTTAAAGTTTATGTTGGGGGTCTGGCTCATTTTGAAATTCCCTGCCCTTCCTCCAGAAAGCAGTCTGGCACAGATGTAGTCACTCTAAATTTGATAACCCTACAACACAGGCCATGGGGGAGACAGAAGGTTCACACCTGGATGTTAGTCACAGTGATATATGTATCAAAAGGTTACCCCGGGGCTTCAGTCCTACTATTTATTATTCTCTTATCAGCCCCATCTCCTTCCTGAGATGTGTCAAGCCCCTTCCTAGTGACCGCTCTCTGAATACAAGAGCTACCCTTGTAGTTTCCTGAAGTCCCCGGCTCTTCCTTCCTCCAGGGTGTCCTACGCAGCTCACAGGAATAGCGCAATTCACAAATTTGTCTTGTCAGATTCCACTACCTCCTCATGCTCCTCCAGTTAGCCCTGGGTCTCCCAAAATGGAACCCAGAATCTCCCATGTATTGTACTATTCACAGGAACACATACACCCAGCACATGAAAATAACATTAACGCACTGCACAGCACTACACCCCTTGTATTATTCTGTTCACAGGAACACATATATATATACCCAGCACATGTATATAACACACACACTGCACAGAGCTGCACCATCCCTGTATTGTACCTGACACAGGCACACATACAGTCAGCACATTTATAACACACACTAACTGCCTGGCAATGCACACCAAACTGACGCAGGGCAAGGGTGAGTTAAGCCCAAACCCGTGGAGCTAGAAATAGGTGAACCTCTATGCCTCACTACAGTGACACAAGTAAAAGGCATGTTCACTCCTACTGAATGCTATACAGCATGCTGCCATCTCCAGTCTCATGCTGCTTAAATTCTGGCAAAGGCAGTAGCCTTTCACCACTATGAGGGAGGCACTTTGGGCACCCTTCCTAACCAAAAAGACTGCAATCATGACACCTTGGCACACACGCATGAACTCTGCTTGACAATGACAACAAAAATGCCACTCAGGGCAGGGGTGTATGTCTATCACCATGTGAGGGACTTTTCTATCCCAACATTTAATTGTATACAGCTGTATGGTGTTCATTTTATTGACCTGGTTAGGGTGAGTTTATATACTCTTTCCTGTCTAAACATTCAATGAATGACTGCCCCACCCACCCACTGTCATAAGGTTGGATGGTAACAATTGTAAGGCAGGTGATAGGCCTTTTGGCCTGGGCACAGTGGAGACTAGCTCATGAGGGCAAGCTTTATTAAGGGATCGTGGGCTTATAGTTCATGTTGGGTCACAGGGCTGAACCACCTATTTTGGTCCAACCATTTGTACTTGTGGGTATACAACTTTACATACCTTGATTCCTCTCAGACCTCCACACACCACTTTGACATTTCTGGCTATTTTTACATTTTTCATTGCCTTTTAACAAAAACCTATTTTGGATGTGTTTTTAATAGAAACATCTTTCCCTAACTTTGAACCTCTTTCCCAATTGCCTTCATTTTGTTGTACTTGATGTGATCATTTAAGATGTTTTTAATTCGTTTATCTCTAGGCCTTAATTTGTTTGTCTCGCTTGGCTTGTTTGTTACACACACCTTACAGATTTTCTCTCAACACTGCCTTGCTGCTCATGCCAGCAAAAAGTGAGATAGAATTGTGCTCACAGAAAATGTTTGCCCCTTTGAATTGTGTTTGTGAGCTGTAGGAGATCAATCACAGCTCACATCAAGAGTCAGCTCACATCAAGGGTACGACCTTCCTCTCCAACAGTCTGCCCTGGAAAATTCCCACAGTGCAGGAGGTCTGTTTCCTCTCTTCAGTGCTGATGTTTATAGCTAGTGCATTCCATACACTTATCCTTAGTCTAGAACAAGGGTACTCTCAGGGCGGCCAGTGCGCTGCCAGCGGCCCGGCCAGCCTTCCTTAGCGGCCCGCGCACCTTGCAGCCATCGTACCTGTGTTCTTTTTTTTTAAAAGAGAGTCTGCAAACAGCACCGGTTGCTGCAGCACCGCGAACTCCGAGAGACTCTGCTCTATGGGGGCCGGGCAATTTCAGCAATAGTCAGAGTGTAAATGTAATGTAAATGTAAAATAGCTTTTCTATAGCGCATTCTATCACTCCAAGGAGCATCTTGGCGCTGTGAAACCAACCTAGAGTGACAAAAGGTGGTTTAGCTGGAACAACTCCTGAGAACATAAACCTTACACTAGAGCCCTACAGGCCGCATCAGTGAGCGTAAAGACCCAGGTCTTTATGGCTTTCCTAAAGAGAGATTCTGATGGAATTAGACGGAGCACGGGAGGAAGTTTGTTCCAGGCTCTAGAGCCTAATACCACAATGGATTTTCCACCTTTAGTGGCTAGCCTGAATTTTGGGACAACTAGCAAATTGAGGTGGGAGGATCTCAGATTCCGAGTCGGAAGGTGCCGTTTAAAGTTTTTTGAGAGATATCTAGGTCCTTGTGTGTGATAAGCTCTAAAAGTGATGATCAAGATTTTAAACAATAAGCGCTTATGGATGGGGAGCCAATGGAGGTCATGAAGTGCAGCCGAGGCCGAAGATTTCCTGGGCCAGCCCAGAACCAGGCGGGCGGTGGCATGCTGGACCATCTGCAACCTATGGAGCACGGACTTATTAGCTCCCGCATACAAGCTGTTGCAGTAGTCCAGTCTTGATGTAATAAGTGCCACCGCTACCGTCTTTCTCGTGGACAATGGGAGGAGGTCAAAAAACTTCCTAAGCATTCTAATGATATAAAAACATGTGCTGGCTACCCCAATGGCTTGTTGCTTGAAAGATAATGCATCATCAAACTTGACACCCAGGTTTCAGGCAGAAGAGATGGTGTTTGGAGGAGCTTCAGCGCCTTCAGGCAACCACTGCTTGCGGGAAAACAGATTTTGCCGGCCAAAAGGCAATATCTCTGTTTTTCCAGAATTGCACTTCAGATGGTTGGTTTTCATCCATTCAAATGTCGCTGCTAAACAAGTTTTAAGGTTTTCTTCCGCTTGTATGACTCCCTGTCGAGTACCAGGATGAGCTGCGTATCGTTAGCGTAAGATATTGTGCCGATCTGATACGAAGAAATAAGCTCAATCAGGGGTACCATGTAAAGATTGAAAAGTACAGGGCTCAAAGTAGAGCCCTGATGTACCCCTGTTCTGATAGATTTGTCATCAGATCTAAAATCACCCAGCACCGTGATTTGTCGTCTTTGGCTCAGGAAGTTTTTAAACCAGTCTAGCACTACTCCTCCTATCCCTGCGCTCAGGAGACGGTCAATCAAGATGGTATGGGAGACCGTATCTAAAGCCGCCGATAGATCGAGTAATATCAAGACGGCCTTCTTCCCTTGGTCCATGGCGGAGCGCAGGGATTCAGCAGAGAACAGGAGTGCAGATTCTGTCGAATGTTTGGACCTAAAGCCCGACTGATTTGAGTGCAGGACGCTGTTATCTTCCAGGAATGTGGTAAGTTGACTATTGACGAATGACTCAGTCAATTTAGACAGCAAAGGCAACAGTGAAATGGGCCTCAAGTTAGAAAGGGTTGTAGGGTCAGGTAACGGTTTCTTCTGAAGGGGCTTAACCGCGGCTAATTTCCATTCTGGTGGAATCTCTGCCATCGCCAATGACGAATTAATAATCCCATTAACTATGGGATTAACCTCATTGACCAGGGCTCTTAAGAACATGGGGGGACACGGATCAAATGGTGATCCTGACTTGCTAGATAGAATGGCCTGACGTGATTCCTCCTGAGAGATGGGAGCAAACACATTAAGAAGGGGCTTATTTGGGTCGCTCTTTCTACTTGCTTCTATAATTTTATTCTCAATGCAGGTCGAAGTTAAGATTGGAGGTGGAAATTCCTTGACAATAGCTTGAATTTTATTATCAAAGTAATCAGCTATAGAGTTGCAAAGTGGTAGCGAGGGCGGAATGTTTTGCGCGAGTGCCCTAGGATTAGTAAAGCTGTTTACGATCTTAAATATTTCTTTTTGGTCATTTCCCGAGGAGGCAATAGCCTCTGAGAAGTGGACTTTTTTTGCTAATTGCAGCATGGTACTGCCTACGTGCTGCTTTATAGATCCTACGGTCTTCTTCCATATACCTTCTACGCCATCTACGCTCTAAGGATCTCACTTTGCCTAGTTCACTCTTCAAAATGGGGGAGAACCAGGTGGCGCTCCTTTTGTTTTTATTGCCCCTTGAAGTTATTTCCTTCAACAAGTCTGGTTGGTTACTTAGAGCTGTGATCCAGTCGCAAAAATATTGATTATCTATTGTAGTGTGGCCAGATAGTATAGGTTTGGTCTCTGTTACGTTTATTAGGAAATCTGGTTGGGCCAGGACTTTTTTCCAGTCATGTTTCTTCCCTGCTCTAGATCTTTTTTTACTGTTTCCATGAGTATTATGATTTGAATTAAAAGTCACCTCAAAAGGAATGAGTTTGTGATCTGCCCAAGTTTGGACTAATGGAGATGAACAGGTCAACAGGTTCAAAGTTGAGCAGATACAGTCCAATGTATGGCCCGCGCTACGCGTAGGTTCATTGGTTAGCAGGGTTAATCCAAGAACATGAATTATTTCCATAAAACACATTACTCCTGGGTCTTTAGGGGAATCTAGATGGAGATTGAGATCCCATAGTAGTGTAAAATGGGCAGCTCTGAGCGTAAGATTGCTCAGTACATCCCCTATGCTCTCTACAAAGTCTTGGGATTGTCCCGGGGGGCGATATACAAAGGCTCCAGAAAATGTTAGGGAATCATGGATGGTTAGACAGAAGGCCATGGCCTCTTCCCCCTTAATATCAGGTAGTTCATAGGTGGTACAGGTTATGGTGTTGCAATGTATAATAGCCAAACCCCCTCCTCTTTGTTCTTGTCTATCAAGACGTTGGATTTGAAATCCTTGTGGGAGGGCTACTACTATGTCTGGGTTGCACCAAGATTTTAACCACGATTCTGTTATGAAGAGCCAGTCTAAGTTTCTTTCTGTAATCAGGATAAGGGATAGTGCAAGAACCTCCCGGCTTCCGCCTCAGGAGGGAGAAAAATGCTCAGGCTAGAACAGGCGCCGAGGCAAGAGAAATCCTTTTATAGTCAACTAGAGCGCGTCACAGCACTTACCACCCCCAAGATGGCCGCCGCGTTTCCCTCCGACTGCTCGGGACCGATCTCTCAGCGTCTATGCTCAGCTGAGAGTGGCCCGAGTAGCGGAGGAGGGAGGAGAAGCTTCAAAATAAATTTAAAAGTGCCCCAGAGTGCAAGGTAAAATACACTGCCTTTTCAGTCAAGCAGGGTACAGGGTACAGTCAGCACGCTAAAATGAAGCAGGATAAGGGATAGTGCAAGAACCTCCCGGCTTCCGCCTCAGGAGGGAGAAAAATGCTCAGGCTAGAACAGGCGCAGAGGCAAGAGAAACCCTTTTATAGTCAACTAGAGCGCGTCACAGCGCTTACCACCCCCAAGATGGCCGGCGCGTTTCCCTTCGACTGCTCCGGACCGATCTCTCAGCGTCTATGCTCAGCTGAGAGTGGCCCGAGTAGCGGAGGAGGGAGGAGAAGCTTCAAAATAAATTTAAAAGTGCCCTAGAGTGCAAGGTAAAATACACTGCCTTTTCAGTCAAGCAGGGTACAGGGTACAGTCAGCACGCTAAAATGAAGCAGGATAAGGGATAGTGCAAGAACCTCCCGGCTTCCGCCTCAGGAGGGAGAAAAATGCTCAGGCTAGAGTGGAGATGCAGGGGCTCTAAGAAGAGGTGAATTACAACAAAGCCTCATTAACAAGTAAATGGTCTTTTAAAGACCTGTGAAGTACTCGGTTGCAGCTGTGTGTGTATGCCCGGGAAGCTGTCTCAACCCGGGCTGCCAGAAACATGGGGTGAGGTGACAGAGGACAGCAGGGTGTGAGAGCCGGGTGAGGTGACGGAGGGCAGCAGGGAGAGAGAGCCGGGTGAGGTGATGGAGGGCGGCAGGGACTGAGAGCCGGGTGAGGTGTGCGGTAAGAGCCTGTGATGTGATGTTTCCTGCCAGCCTGTAGTCAGTGGGTTGAGCCAATGCCAGGGAGCTCAGGCCTGGTCTCCACTCTCGCAGCACAGCACACAAATGCTCGCCGCCAGGTTGGCTCTATATATAATTTATGCTTGCATACCTACACGGACGGGTGACTGGCGCCAAAGGGGGGCTTTGATCTGACAGCTCGGGGGAGAGAGACAGAATTAAAGCCAGCGACAGATGTGACCCCAGGCCCAGTGGTGGGATGCAAACCCTGCGAAGCAGCAAATTCAGAGAGAAAATTAGCTGGCTTTTACATTACACAGGGAAAGAGGGGAGTGGGGGTGCTGTCTCTGAGCTGGTGACGGGGATGTGTAGACACAGTGTGTGTGCACTGCCCGAGGCACAGAGACAGATAGGGACATAAACAGACAGAGACAGATTAAGATAGAGACTGAGATAGACAGAGACAGGGACAGACTGACAGATAGAGACAGAGACAGATGGAGGCTGAGAAAGATAAAAACATATAGAGACAGACCCAGATAGAGGCAGAGACAGATAGTGACAGGGGCAGACAGAGGTAGATAGAGGCAGAGACAGGACATTCTGACAGAGGCAGAGACAGATAGCGGCAGAGACAGCTGGAGGTAGAGACAGACAGAAACAGACAGCGATAGAGACAGAGAGAGAGAGAGATGAGACAGATATAGAGACAGAGATAGAGACAGAGATAGAGGCAGGGACAGATAGAGGCAGAGATAGATAGAGACAGAGGCAGACAGAGACAGATAGAGGCAGAGACAGACAGAGATAGAGACAGAGACAGACAGAGACAGGGACAGACAGAGACAGATAGAGGCAGAGACAGGGACAGGGGCAGACAGATAGACTCAGAGACAGACAGAGACCGAGAGGGAGACAGAGGGAGGGAGACAGAGACAGGGACAGACAGAGACAGATAGAGGAAGAGACAGGAACAGACAGATAGATAGAGGCAGAGACAGAGAGGCAGAGAGACAGAGAGTTGGCGAGAGAAAGGGACACGGAGGGAGATGGAGGGAGAGAGAGGGAGAGAGAGGGAGGTAGAGGGAGGGAGAGAGAGGGAGGGAGGGAGACAGAGAAAGAGGGAGACAGAGAGAGAGGGAGACAGAGGGAGGCAGAAGGAAACAGAGGGAGGGAGTCAGGGGGAGACAGAGGGAGGGAGAGGGAGACAGGCAGAGTGAGACAGACAGAGGGAGACAGACAGAGGGAGACAGAGGGAGGGAGACAGAGAGAGAGAGAGGGAGGGAGACAGAGGGAGGGAGACATAGAGAGACAGAGGGAGACAGAGGGAGACAGAGAGAGAGGGAGACAGAGAGAGAGGGAGACAGAGAGTGATGGAGACAGAGGGAGGGAGACAGAGAGAGGGAGACAGAGAGGGACAGAGGGAGACCCACAGAGGGAGATAGAGGGAGAGAGGGAGACAGATTGAGGGAGACAGAGAGAGGGAGACAGAGAGCGGGAGACAGAGGGCGGTAGACAGAGGATGACAGACAGAGGGAGGGAGACAGACAGAGGGAGGGTGACAGACAGAGGGAGACAGGAGACAGACAGAGGGATGAGGGCAACTAACAGAGGGAGACAGAGGGAGGGAGACAGGCAGAGGGAGACAGACAGAGGGGGGCAGAGGGAGGGAGTGGGAGGGAGACAGAGAGAGGTAGACGGAGAAGACAGAGGGAGAGAGACAGAGGGAGAGAGAGAGGGAGGGAGAAAGAGAGAGGGAGACAGAGAGAGAGAGAGACAGAGGGAGACAGAGAGAGGGAGGTAGAAAGAGAGAGGGAGACAGAGAGAGAGAGAGACAGAGGGAGACAGAGAGAGAGAGAGAGAGATAGAGAGAGAGAGAGAGAGAGAGAGAGAGAGAGAGAGAGAGAGAGAGAGGGAGAAAGAGGGGGCTAGGGAGGGGGAGAGAGAGGGACATAGAGAGAAGGAGGGAGACAGAGAGAGAGAGGGGGGGAGAGATAGAGAGAGGGAGGGAGAGATAGAGAGAGGGAGGGAGACAGAGAGAGAGAGAGAGAGAGAGACAGAGAGAGAGAGATGTGTGTTTGCCAGGTATGGTGGCTCAGTGGATGAAGGCGTCCACTGCAGGGGCCTGTGTTCAACCTCATGGTCACAGTTTTTTTTGTTCTAGCCCTGCCCCCTCCCCCACTGACCCCGCCCCCACCGGTGCATCTCTCGGCCACAAACCACACTGTAAATGTGGCCCCCTGGGAGAAAGATTGTGAGTACCCATAGTCTAGAACCACCTACATCGAATTGCTTTCAGAGTCGAGCCACTTAATAGCTTTATTAGCCCTCGTGAGAAAGTGGATTATTGGTCGAAGTGGATATTAGTCCTCTTCAAGTAATAAAGGCACTATTTTTGCTACATTTCAGATAGGTCTCAAAAATGTACACCTGAGGTCAACTTGGTAGTTGAGCACAGAGCAAACAGGTTTAACGGAGGAGAAATGTTTAAAGCATTTATCAGTACCAAAACAGTTACAAAATTTAAAACACAAGACTATAAAAATACCAATCCACTTTAAAAAAAATAGAGACCAATTCACTGAGCAAATAGATGCCAAAATGACAAAAGTCTGATGTAGGAAACCAGAGATATGATTTTGCAAAGTCTTAGATGTCGCTTGTGACCAAAAGTGTAAAGCGCCAACTGCAGTTATCTGATCACACTAGACCAGATCAAAGTCACAAGTTAAGGCGGATCGCGATGGAGTGCGTTTCAGAGACAGGGAACAAGTTAAGTCTGGTGGAAAGTTGTACCTTCTGACACAGAAACGTTTTGGGAAGTTGAAACCCCTCAGCAGGACAAGGCAGTACGCTATGGCTAAGATGGATTGCAAAATGCCGAATAGCCATCTGAAGAAGTCCTGGTGAAGCTGGTGACTTTTACGGGAAAGGTCTGAGTGGGAAAATGTTGAACTTTACACCCAGGCAATCTCCCTTCTAGGCTGAAAATATTCAGCATCGTTTCCCAATGAAGAATCCTACGTTTGGGCTCAGAAACGTTTTTGGAAGTCAAATTGCTTTCAGCAGGGCAAGCCAGCAAGTTGAATCTGGCCGGAGAGAGGTGATTATTGGAAACTGTGATTTGGCAGCAGGCTGATTGTAGCCTTTGGTTCTCTTTTTTTAATAAATATTTGTATTAAATGTTGATGATAGACATAACCACAGGATCTCCAAAGGGGAAACACAAAAGTATGCAAGTAGCGTGGGACACAGTCTGCAAGAAAATAATCGAAGTGTTGACGTACCATTTCAGTGTCAAGCAACATTTGAAGTGCGGATGCGGCATATAACTATGTCTGCCATTTAAATTACAATTCAATATTAAGATATCAATGCCACTGCAATATGTGAAATCCACAACATGGTCAAAGGGTTAAAAATGGGTGTGAAGGCAGGCATAATGCACAATAAATTGGAGGGCTACATCAGACAGTGATGCAATGATATTAAAAATACCAATGCAAGTAAAGTGGAGAGGCAAACTCACTGACTTTTGCAGACAGGGAAAGGGAGAGATGTAAGTGCAAGGAGATCACATGAGTAAAGATGAGTCGTGGGGAGGGGGGTCATAAGGGACCCCCTTGCTGACACTTGGCGAAGGGCATGGAACTGTATATTTTCTAACCTAGCATTCCTGAAGATGCTCGAAGGAAAGGTCAGAGCCTGGTCCCACTCAGTGTTGTTCTATGCCCTCCTCATATCTTCCTCCCAGTTGGCACGTAAAGTACTTTAGGGAAACAGACAGTGTAACCTTCACAGCATCTTACGCCACTCAGATAGAGACAATATATTAAAAATGGGACAAGTGTACTTGGTAATCTTCAGTGTGCATGTCCAGAATGCAGCCCTTCATCCGTTGGTAAATGCTAATGAGGGGAATTTAGTGCCAAGCGCGCTATCAAGATGAGAAAAGGAAAAGCATCAAAGGAAGTCACAAAATGTTACTGATGCCTTCCAGTAGCGGCCACCAGTAACAAAGGGTGGAGAGGCAGTTGAAGGGAGTGCGGGGGAGGAGAGCGAGCGCAGAGGGAGAGAGGGGTTAATAACAATACAAACAAGCATTTACAATGCAATAGGTCTCGCAGCATTAAAGTTGGAGCTATTGGTATTGTATATTACAATGTGTTGCATTAATTTGTTATCAAACTCTGAATTGTTTTATAAAGATGATTTGCAAACTGTCAAATGTTGCTGAATAGTAAGCAACCTTGTGAATAATATTGTTTGCTAGTCATCCTTGCACACGAATGTAGGAAACACTTGCTAAACACTCAAGAACATAGAAAACACTAGAGAGACACAAGAAACTAAAAATCACAGCACACACAAGCTCTAAAACACTAGACATACAGGAAGCTAGAAAACACACAAAAGACTCACTAGAAGCCAGAAATTACTTGCAATTCAAAGAGTAAAAGGTCGAATTTATATGAAGTTACAGACTCATTTATGTATCAGTGTTGCGAGATATATTATTGATATGCAGAAATAGGAAGGCGAGAAGGCAGTAGTGTGACATGCCGGGACAAAGGTCACCACTGCAGACAAGAATAACCAGGCACCAGTGGTCAGAGCTGCATCACTGCACAGTCCAGTCCAGCGGTTGTGTACACACTGCCTGTACGCAAAGGATATGGCACAGCAGTGAGAGCTGCTGACTGGTGAGCTGGGATCCTGGTTCGAATCTGCTGTCAGGCTCACCATCCTGTGATAATGGATGGGCTGATTATTTAATTTCCCCAAGCCCATGGCTAGGTGCACTATATAAATAAAAGTGTATGTAAAGTAACAAAAAAACAAACAAAACAGCAGTGGCCTCAAGCGGTTGTGAGGGCCTGTGAACAGTGTTGTGGGAGGGGTGAGGGGAACGCATGGGGAGATTCACTCCACAAGTAAACAAAACAGTCAACGAGCAAAGACGTAAGGCAGCTAAAAACTATGTTATAAGTATAAAATAACCTGAACAATTAGCACACATTTAAAGGTGCAGTCCTCATGAAAGGATACAAAATTCCAAAAGAAGGGACTGCTAAGTGTACTCCTCAATGAAAATTCAGCATTTCTAAAGGAAAGCAAAAGGAACGAATGAAAAAGATGGATGCTTTTTCAAGCCCATATCCTAGATACAGCACGTCTTGAAGGAACAGCGCAAGCGCTGCCTAGGCAAGACCTAAAAACAACTGAGCCCTGCCTGGAGTAGCACAGGTCATGTAGATTTATGGCCAAAACCAAAGTAGAACCTGCCTCAAAGCAGACTGGAATATGGCTGTTCTACCCTCTTGGGGCTACCCAAGATCTCCCTGGCACCTTTAAAAGCCTGCCTCAACGCGGCCGTCAGACTTCTTACTGGCACAAGGAAATTCGATCACATTTCACGTCATCTGAAAGCTCTGAATTGGCTTCCTCTCAAGGCCAGAATTCAACTCAAACTGGTATTCAACTCAAACTTTATGCATCACGCACAAGGCACTATACTCATACTCCCCTACATATCTTGCACAGAAACTCGTGTTATCTGGAGGAGCCCGAAACTCCTGGTCCGCCAGATTTCTCTTTCAACCTGCACACCTTCGGGGAAAAAAACCTACAATCGGGCCTTTTCTGGGGCCGCACCAAGAGTATAGAACTCTCTCCCGCCCTCAGAAGAATCCCCTCACTGGCACGCTTCAAAAATGATGCCAAAACCTTCCTTATGGGCAAATTCCTCGCTTCATTTTCGCCTCAACCTCCCAGAGACATCTGAGACGATCGCCACGAGTAAATGTATAATGAAAAATGTACATATGTATCCTCTATCCCTTATGCACCCAGCACCCCGCCACCTCCTATCCTATTGTACACTTTTGAGACTATCGCCACGAGTAATATGTATACTGTACATACGTACCCTCTATTCCTTATGTACCCAGTAACCCCGCCCCTTCCTATACTATTGTGTTACTTTTGGGATTTCAAACCTATTGTATACTGTTTTGTTCCTGTAAAGCGCTCCGATACCCTAATGGGTCAAGTTCGCGCTCTATAAAACACTAAAATGAATAAATAAAATAAAAAAATCTCTGTGCTGCCTCAAATGTCACAATGCTGGACACTCATTTTTGCGGGGGTGGTGTACCTAGGTAAAAACCTGTACCAGAAGCACAAACTCCTTCAAAGAATACCATGCATACCAACATTGCAGCATCAAAGAGGAACGACAGATTTAAAGATGTCAGTCAAAGAAGAGCCAACCTAGCAATTGAAAACGACATTTGCCGGAAGATTCTACTGAACATACCTCCAGGGTGCGGAAAACCAGAGAGACAAGTATTCGAAGGGCGATTGTTGCCCTGCTGGCGAAAGGTAATTCGGTGACAAGGGCAATGAACTGTTTTGTCTTTCGACCACAATGGGAAAATGTGTGTACCTACCTCTGAGGAAGAGTAAACACTTGCTCACTTGCTCCACTCTAGTCAAAGCAATCTTTTAAGACTGATGGTCAGGAATGCAGAAAGGCACGAAGAGTCATTAGGCAAGAATCCGACCTCCTTTCTGAAATGTATACAATTACGTCTCTTGGCTGACTGGCGGCCGCCAGTTCTGCGGCAAGTGTTTCGTGTTACAGTATCGGTGCAAATAGGACGGACACGTGCACAATGACAACAAACAGTAGCACTTGCCTGACGTTTTTTTTTTTTACAGAAGCCTAACTTGTGTAGTATCTAAACAAGCTATTTCCATGAAAACATTACGCACATGCCCTTCATTCTACATTTGTTAATTATTTTTGTGAAAAATGAGCTATTGAAGTAGAGGCAGACTTCAGTAACATTTTGGAAATAGACATAGCTCCGTATCCCATACAGAGGCGATCTCAACACCACTGTATTTATTGTGTGCTGGACGACACAAGCCAAAAATCACTCCATGCCATAAAGCCCGGAAAATCCGTGATCTCCCAGTTCATAAGAATCAAAACCGCTAGATATGGAAAACGTAGACAACCTGCGTACAACATCTCCTTTAAAATGCGAAACGGCTTTACTGATGGCAACATCCAGTCGCAAGACTAACGTTAGACCTGTTTAAGGCGCCGCAACATTTGTAACAAGGAATCGGACAGAGAGGCTGGCAAAGGAACCGGGAAACAGATAAAAACAATGCTTCCGGGTCGCCGCAGGCAGCGCGGCGGCCCGCCCTGCACGGGGAAGGGAGGCAGCTTTCGAGGAGGACAGCACCTGGCCGCGAGCGCGTTCTCGTGCGCGTGACCTTAACAAATCGCCGCGCGCGGCCAGTGCTGTCCTCCTGGAAAGCTGACACGCTCACTATAGGTCTTTGGCGAGAGCGAGCTTCGCTCGCTTCTAGCCAAGACCTAAAAACGTACCTGATGCCGCCGGCCACCTTATCCGTCGCGTTGCTCCTGCTGGCCGTTTCCTGGGTCCCAGCAACCCCTGAGACAGGGTCCCAGCCAATACCTGTGCTGCAGAGTAGCGCGGGGATTGCCCTGAGGAGTCTGAAACAATGCCCTGCTCAGACCCAGGAGTCTGTGGGGTTGTATGACGATCCATCGTCTGCAACGTCCTCGCGGGCGTTCGCATCGTGGACAATACATCGCAATGCCACTTACATCGGTCATTTTGTCATCGCACGACGTTGCGCCGCAAATGCGGCCGTGGAACAGGATCGCGTGTCACATCGGCGACATAACATCGCGCGACATGACAACGCGTGGGTTAGAAAATACTTCAGTATTATCCTTTGGCATGCCGAGCAGCTCCGACTGAAACAGGGAACCCCTGTGTTTCTGGGTGGCGCGTGTTCCGTCCAAGCGTGCAATAGAGGAATCGCTTTACCTCAAGATTCTTTACTGAAGAGCAAACTCGGGATTTACTAGTTCTGGGCACTCACCACCTTTCCAGAGGTAATTCTATAGAAAAATTTAAGTGAAGAGAGTAAACTTGCTCATGAATAGGGCCGTTCACGGGTGCCAAATCTGGCACGAGCAGAGAGCAAAGCGCCACGCGAGCGCAGCGCCCTGCTCTGCCAACAGACCAGGAAGGGCCTGTCATCACGATTTACAGTTACCTTCCCACTTTCACTGCCAGAGCGAAAATGTGAAAAAGGCTTTATTCCTTTCCTTTTGGCGAAAAAAGGGTTAGGCGCATGCGTATATCATGCCCTACGTGCACTTAAAATAAAAGCTGCCTCAAAACCCTGCAGATAATCGCTGCGTTTCGAAACAAGGATATTCGTTATCCAAGGCTTGTTTGGGGTTCACGATGTCTCTTTTTATATGCCTAACAGCTTGCCTTACAGCTTGTGGACAGTTGTATTATGTTTGTGGCATTTCCACGGATTATGTATTTTTTTTTTTTAGTATTGAAGGATTTTATAAAATATAATAATTAAACAGCGAAATATCGTCTCTGTACCCTTTATTTTGGTTCACAGACAGCATGAGTGAACCCATGCGCCATTATTTTTTTTTTAAATGAGTTTAAAGTTTCACTCTCCTCATGTGAGAATGAATAATGGCTGTCTGCGCACAATGGCGGGTACAGTTCAGCAGGCTGAAGTGCATTTAGTCACACGTCGAAAGGGTGTGGACAGCCAAGGTGATTCCAGACACTGCAAAGTCACAAATGTGGTTCTCCGTAGTTAAACAACACCTCTGTTCCTGACCAGCAACGTGCATATAAATCTGAATAAGTGCCTATATTTCACCATGTACAAAAAAAACATAAACAAAACCGCTGAAATAGAAGTCACTAGTGTTAATGGATTACGTCATAAGAGTAGCCGTATAAATAAAATGCGGATGTCGATTAGGAGTTGCCTGAGGTAAGCAGCAGCTACGCTTGGATTTCCCTTTATTACCCCTGTCCTTGCGACAACTGGTGTGCACTGCACAATGATGGATGCAGAAGCAGGAAGAGAAAGTAAACAGGAATATAGGATCCTTGTCTACTTTCTGCAGTTATCCCTCTTTAACCTTCTCTTAATCCATCAGCAGCAAGTAGGAGGCGGTTGAAATTCAAAGGATGGAACTCTGGGTCAAACCTGTCATTTCATGATGGATAAAATACTGCAGGATCATGTAATTTCCACCACCTCTGGCATTCTGGGGAACTGGGCATTACTTTTAGTTCTACTCATGCTTGTCCTAGTCATCACTTATGAGGTTTGAACCCACCTCAGGACAAGTGAAAAAAAAGTAGGAAACTTTAACAACTAACCCCACCCAGACTCAGCTAGGTGCTATAATAGGCTAACAATCCCCCAGGCCTTTAACAAGATCCATCGATCCATCGATCCACCCATCCACCCATCCCACCCACCCATCCATCCATCCACCCGCACCCATCCATCCACCCATCAGATGTTTATTAAACATGATGCATGAATTTGACGTTAGTATCTTGAGATGAGTGGATGTAGCACACCTTGCCCCAATTCCAGGCTGAAAGAAATGACCTCAAATGAACACAATGAAAGCTTTAAATAAAAGAATTTATCATATCTGCTTCCCATGTTATTGAGCTTCAATTTACTTTAATAAACACAATTTCCATTTTATGAACACAATTCCGCATATGCGCACAATTCCGCTCGCATATGCGCTGATGAAATGAACTCTAGTGTTTAATAATGCAATGTATCTTCAATGTACTGAAATAAACTTAATTGCCATTTTATGAACACAATTCTGCTCGTATATCATTTTATGAACACAATTCTGCTCGTATATCATCTTGCTATGAGTGGATGATTGGAGGCTCGAACCTTGTCTGACAGCACCAAAGTCTGGCTACCTATCCGTCAGACCACATGTTGTTGTATTTATTGACGTTGTAATTGCCACATGTTGTTGCAGTTACACATTGCAATATCATATCTGCCTCCCACTGTTTTAAATAAACAAAATCTGATACTGCTCGCATATGCCGGTATTTCATATCTGTTTGCGCTGTAAAGTCTCTGCTCACAAAAGTCTCTTAAATAAACAAATGCCCCTTCCCGGTATATTGCACGATTGCCGAGATTACTTCAATAAACACGATTGCCGAGATTGCTTCAACGCGCAAAAGTCTCTTAAATAAACAAATGCCCGGTAAAGAAACAACATTCCCGAGATACCCGGTATATTGCACGATTGCCGAGATTACTTCAATAAACACGATTGCCGAGATTGCTTCAACGCGCAAAAGTCTCTTAAATAAACAAATGCCCGGTAAAGAAACAAAATCCCGAGATTGCTTCAATAAACACGATGCACGATGTAATGGTTAACGATGTATAAGGAAATGCGATGCACTTGCATGCGTCCTGATTAAGCATGGGCGGATTTTGCGAATTGGCAATCCGCGAACTTGCGTATTTACGGATTCGCAATCCGCAAAATCCGCGAACTCTTGCGAATTTGCGGATTTTTTTTTTTTAATGTTCGCAAGGATTTCTGCCAGTTCGCGAGGGTTCTGTACCAGTTCGCAATTGCGAACTTACTTGTCGGCTCGCAACGGCCGCGACTATGTTGTTTCTACATCTGGTTCATCATCACAGGTTCACAGCACCCTCTGTTTCACCACTGCCACCCTCAGGTACACCCATGCCACCCTCTGGTACATCACTGCCACCCTCTGGTTGGTTTATCACTGTAGATTATGGGGGTGAAAAAAAGCAAGCACACCTGCCCTGCTTCAACTGACATGAATTAATTTGGGATTGATTAATGTGTCACTGAATTTAAACTTCCAGTCTGGCTGGCACCTGCTTCCTTATCTGTAATTTGCTGAACTCTGAAGGGGCCCCTCAGGAAGCACTACAGGGAATGGTTACTAATGATAAGATTGAACTTTTGCACCTGCTGAGTGCTTTCAGTATTGTCTGTAATTGCTTTCTTTTGCAGTGTAATTTTTTTAACAGGACCTTTGTTGTATACTTGTAGCTATTCTCTGAGCCTGCTGTGAGGGTCAGAGCAGGGTCATAGAATAGTTGCAAGTAGGCAAATGAACTCTGAAGCGGCCCCTCAGGAAGCACTACAGGGAATGGTTACTAATGATAAGATTGAACTTTTGCACCTGCTGAGTGCTTTCAGTATTGCAAAAATCCAAATATCCAGCAGCATCCACAAAAGTAATCCTTCCAGGTCAAGATCCAAATCAAAGTGACCAGCACATGAAGAAAGCACTGGGAGGAGCCTGGTGGACAGGAACAGGAAGTTGGAGACTGGGGGGCACTTCCTTCCTCCCACCCCCACCCCCCAAAATTGACTCCTTGCAAAGAAAAAGTGCAGGCAAATGTCAACCTGAGGAGTTATTCTGATAAAAATCATAATTTTCAAGGTTTATGCTGCCTGCTGGTGGATTTCTTGTGCGAAATTGCAAATTTTGCAATCTTGCAATTGCGAGATTGTCGCTGCCCGCCGCATCTACGTGTTCGCAAGTATTTACTCCCGCGAAATTGTATAGTATTCTAGTTGGCAAGCAAAAAATCCGCTTTGCACGGATTTTACAAATTTTCGGCAAGTTCGCTAGAGTTCGCGGATTGCGAATTTACCGAAAATCCGCAAAATCCGCGAGCGGAACGGATTTTACGCCCATGCTTAGTCCTGATGACATGCGATGTGATGTCGTGCACGATGTAACAGCTGCGATGCAATGTCAGCGCGATGCGATATATCCGCTGTAAGCGGTGCTTCCCGTCTGTGGGGGTTTCTCCAGCTCGCCTGCTGAATGCAGCTGAGCTGGATAAACCTAAGTGCACATGTGTGTTTTGGTCGGCCTGAGACGAACAGCCTAACACACATGAGCACATAGGGACTAGGGAGTGCACAAGCACTCTTCCTCCCCCTCCAATGCCCTGCCACTCCATGCACAAGCTGGCAAACAAAAAATAAAACGATGCTAGAGCATTGTTCTATTTTTCCTTTGCTGGCTCTGTGCCAGGCAGGGGGGAACGCTCCTCTGCCATTGCGGAGGAGCCACCACTGATCCCTTCCCAACATCGGGGTCAATCATAACGGCAGCACAATTCATAAATGGAGATGCCTCCTGCAAACTCCTTGAGCAGGGCACATCTTCTGGACTCAGAAAAGGAAACTGCAGGTACAGCTGCCTTCCTTTGTACACCAATCAATAATCAATAATTACGCACATCGGTGAAGTATTCCCACAGAATAAAAGCGGACACAGGATACAGCTTCTTGTCAGGTTTATTCCTTAAAGGATCCCATTCATTAACACGCAGGCAATGTTACTAACTGCTTCTGTTTTGCTTCGAATCCTAACATAGAATCTAGTGACACATCTAAAATTCCTATATGACATAAATACAATTCCATTAATGACACATTACAATTCTAATAATGACATAGTGAACAAGTCATAAGAAATGCAGAACTCCATACATCCTCCTTCCTTATCTAAAACAAAAAGAAAGAAAATATATATGTAAACATAATCCGAAAGATATGATGGTAGTTTGCACCTCCTAGATGAGCTTCGACCTTTACAGCTTACATTTACCTGAGGATGAACCCCAGCTCTGTCAAGCTACGTGAATTTACATTGGAGTCATCCCTTAAACTACCTTTGACTACCACAATCCTATTTAAGTTCCAAATTCAATGTTCTTGTGTCTTTATAGCATTATTAAACACTTTTGTTACTTAGCTGGGTTTCATAAATTTGGATACAGAGTTTCCTCCTATACCCGGGCGTTTCATCATTACAAGGTCACCCACCTCAACTTTGGTCTTTCTTACTGCCTTTTTGGAATCAAAATATTGCTTCCTTTGTTTCGCCTTTTCTTCTTCTTTCTCTTGAATGTCCAAATTATCACAGCTTCTTTCTTTACCTCTATTTAATTCATATTTGTTAACCCATGCGGGTTCTACACTTATATTAGGAACTCTAACTCTGAACAATAGGAAAGGTTTTTTTCTGGTGGTAGCATGAGGAGGTAATCTATATTCCTCAACTTTTTTAAGAGCTTCACATTTCCAATTTAAGGATGATGACTTTGCTAATACAATAGTTTCTTTAATTACTTTTTTGAATCTCTCAACCATTCCATTGGTCTCAGGATGATAGAAAGAGGAAGTTTTGTGTACAATACCCCTAGATGATAGAAATTCCTCCATTTCTTTAGTGATTAACGGAACTCCATTATCCGTTAGAATGGATTCAGGAATCCCTTCTGTGGCAAATAAACTCTTTAAACATTGAATCACATGAGTAGAATCAATGACAGATAAATAAAAAACCTCAGGCCACCGTGAATACAAGCCAATTATAACTAACACAAGATTTTGTGAATTATTATTGTGTATTGGACCAAGAATGTCTAATGCAATATCTTTGATAGTTAAGGAGGTAGGTCCCGGGACGTAGGGTCAGCTGGACCATATAATATATTTGAAAGAACAAAATGCCAACCCCACCACTTTTCAAGTGCTCATAAATCAGAGCCAACAAATCGAACTAGATTCCAGATTTGTTCGGTATGTTTTATTTATACCCTTTACTTGGAAATTTTCAACATTTAAAAACAGTAATCATATGTTTGAGAAAGACACTCAATATGTAACACTCAACATGTAACAATACAAAAAATCACAAATCCCTAAATGAATTATTTCAACAAACAAAATATCATATTGTACACCTTTTCTAGTTCGATTTGTTGGCTCTGATTTATGAGCACTTGAAAAGTGGTGGGGTTGGCATTTTGTTCTTTCAAATATAATGCAATATCTTGCCATGGATTAGAGGGACTCCTTCTTATCACCATAAATTGTACACAAGTATTCTTGGACTTGTCACTCAATGTGCACGGAATGCAATCACAAATTATGCATTCAACCTCTTTGTCCATCCCGGGTCACCAATACAACATTCTTCGCCTCTCTTTACACTTAGTGAGACCAGTATGAGATGAGTGAAGTAGATCAATAAATTATTTCCTGAGACTGCTTGGAGGAACTAATCTCATACCACTAAACAATAATCCATTCTTCACAGACCACTCATTGCGCATAATCCAATATTGTTTAGTGGCATCAGAATCCTCCTTATTACTAATCCAACCTTTGCTAATGAGGTACATTACCTCATTTGAAATTTAATCTTGTGACATTTTGATGCTCCACCTCTTTTCAGAAATAATTTCTTGATCTACAACACAAACCCACTCATCTATATCCTCCAAATCTTCTTCTTCTGATATTGCTATGGGTGTGAGGCAAGACAACACATCATCAAAGTTATTATCTACACCAGGGATGTACTTAGGAGAAAATTTTTATTCTTGAAGACTTATAACCCATTTGGTTATTCTACTAGAAATGGAATAAAGGCCATTTTTACTAAATATTTCAACTAAGGGCTTATGATCTGTGGCACCTCAAAATCAATACCCCAGAGAATATATTTTAGTTTTTTTATGGCCCAAAAGACTGCCAGAGAATCCCTTTCTACTACCGAATACCTAGTTTCAGGATATTTAAGACTGCGAGATAAAAACATTATTGTTTGCATTCCATTGTAGTCTTGTTGTTGAAGAACTGCCCCCAAAACCTTTTCAATAGCATCAGTGATAAGTATAGGCTTAATCTTGGGATTAACACTTCTGAGTGAAGTGCAGCTTTGAGTTTCTCTATGATACTACTAAACTCTTTCTCACAAAGATCAGTCCATTTCAAATCAACCCCTTTCCTTAATAGATACCTCATTTTGGCAGGACAGTCAGCAACGTTTTTAACTAATTTCGCATAATACTCAGCTACCCCTAAAAATTTCATAAATTCGCTTTTGTTAGTAGGAGAACCCATATCTTAAATGGTGTCAATTAATTCAGTCTTAGGTTTGACCCCTTCACCAGTAATGTTGTGCCCCTAATAGTTTATGGAATTTGTCCTAAATTGAAATTTTTCTGCTTTGACAGTAAGATTATGATCACTCAACTTTCCCAACACTGACTTTAAAACGAGAAGTTTAAAATGTAAACATTCTCGTCTTCTTTCGCACAGTCGCTCCAGACACAGTCATTTGAATAGCAATGTTGCTCCGGTAATTTTGAAAGTCGAGCGCTCTCGTTCTCTAGCACTCTCCTTTGCTTTTACCACCGCTAAAAACGTAACAATAACATAACAGGCTTAAGCTTTACTTTTCTTTCTTTGCTAAAATATTAAACGCTTCACTAAGATGAGTCCCCATCGATTATCTCCCAACCTCATAAATTAAATAAAGAGGTGAGCATGCGGCAAAGCTCCCAATCATTAGCAAGATAAGTTAAAGCTTTAATCAAAGTCTCATTTGCAATAAAGTAAGGAGAGAAGAAATTCTTAAAGTAGATAAGTTGGGGGGGCGTGGTCACGGAGGCGACCAAGAAGGCCGCTTTCGAGTGAAGCTCCGCCGTCCGGGCGACCAACCTTCACCATCCTGACACTTTGAGGCGGACCTGACCCCGTAACTCCGCTCCATCCTACAGCTGCGGCGACCCGCCGCCATCCGACGCCGGATTTGGGGCTGCGGAGGCACCGGAAGGGTGTTCCAGGCGGAGGAGCGAGGCCGCCACCCCATCGGCGCCCGCTCTCACTGCGCCCGGCTTACTGGTAGGTGCCGCGCTGGGGGCGCGCCGCTGGTCTGCTCGCGGCCTCTTGTGGCGCTGGGGGCTTGGGGCTGTTCGCTGGGGTCTGGCCCGGGGGGTTGCTGCCCCGTCTCCGAGACTCCGCGTCTCGCGGCGGCCTTTGGGCCTGTACGGCGATGCGGAGCCAGGGCCTTGGGTGGCAGCTACCCCGGACTGGGCGCGAGGGACGTTCCGACCCGGGTGCTGCGGGAGGGGCGGGTGATTGGCGGTGGGCGCCCCGGGGGCTGGCGCTGCTGCGCGGCCGGGCGGCCCCGCCTTCCCTTGGTTCCCCCCCCCTGATTCCCACTGGAGAGAGGGGACAGCTGTTGGCGAGGCTCAGCACCTGCAACCCTGGCCGGCCATTTTGGCTTTGGATTACGCTGCCGCCACTTGACGAGTCCTGGCTCCCAGAAGGGTCGCATTGATACCTGGCAGTCACGCAGCGACGGATAACTGCCTCCTTGCACGCGAGTTGCGCCCGGTGCCACCAGACTGAGCTGTTCCTAATTGCCACATCCACGGAGGCGATCGCACCTCTTGACGCATTCCTGTTGACCTGCCCACCCTAAACTCAGACAGTCGCCCTGCTCACAGGTCTTTGTTTGCTGTCCACTCCAGACCCTGTCCACGATGGGAAAACGTGACCTCAATCAGCGGAAACTCAGTTTTGACAAAACCTCCATGCTCTCTGCGGACACTGCAACCGGCTCCTCATCTGACGCCATGCCTCCCCCTCCTCAGGACAACGCAGCCGCATTGGTCGCTACCATGATGGCTGAGATGAGGGCTGGGTTCAAGTCCCTCGACGGTGGGTTTGACACTCTGGAGCAAAAACTAGCCGATCTGGGCTCTAAACTTCAAGTGCATGACCGCAGACTAGATATGGCTGAATCCAGCATCTCCGACGTCGAGGACTCTGGCGCCAAATCACTGAAACGCCTTGAACGCGTCGAGAAGATACTGAAAGAGGTCGCCATTAAAAATGAGGACTTGGAGGCACGTGGACGACGAAATAACGTTCGCATATTAGGCGTGGCGGAATCGACCCAGACTGGCCGAATGGACGTCTTTGTGGAGAAACTTCTTATTGAACTGTTTGGCAGGGACCAATTCACTTCAGGCTTTGTGGTGGAACGGGCCCACCGGTCTTTGGGACCCCGACCGAATCCGGGATTGCCGCCACGACCCATCATCGCACGTATTATGAACTTCAGGGACCGTGACGCTGCCCGCCGCGCAGCTCGAGAGAAGGGCGAGATTCGTTGGCAGGGCGACTCACTTTCCTTCTACCCAGACTTCACTGCCATGGTGCAAGAAGCGCGGCGAAAGTTCACCGGGGTTAAAGCTGCTCTGCGCAATCTAGGCCTTAGGTATGGCATGCTTTACCCTGCGCGCCTGAGGGTAGAGGTGGCTGGCAAGGCCCGCATATTTGACAATCCTACGGAGGTGCAGGAGTTCTGTCATTCGTATAGAGCCAGAAAAGACCAGAATGCGGGCGAATCCAGGGCTCAGTCGCCATTGCAGGATGACTCTCAGAACAGCGTTGATCTATTCTCCACCTCAGGCCAGGGCTGACATTAGCACTCTAGCATGCGCATCTGCCTCCGCAGTTTTGTTGTTTGACACTCTGACTCAAGTCTCATTGGACTAATCATTTGCATCTACAACCATGGTCTTGCCCTGAGGATGGGGCGTTACCACCCCCTATGGCGGCTGCCCTTCTGTTTGGGGACTTTGTTGCTTTTGACGTGGTGGGATGGGGTTCCATTCCGATTGTTCAGTTAGTTAGATACTATCCTACCGCCACGTTGGGTTGGGTATTCTTCTTTGGGGTTACTGAGAGGTTGGGTGGAGGGTGGGCTATGGGGATTGTTTGGTTTTGTATTGTTTGGAAGTGTCACAAAGTCATCATAATTCCGCTTGTTGTATTGAGCTGCTTCTGTCCTAGGTCACCTACATTTACTTGTCACTCATGGCTAGATTAGGATTGCAGGTGGGCCCCTCGGACTTGTCATTAATGTCCTGGAATGTGAGGGGATTGAATGACGCCAGGAAATGCAAACAAGTGTTTAATTATATTGCCAGACATAGGATTGATATAGTCTTCCTGCAAGAGACTCATTTGACATCGGACTCTGCTGCACACGTGGCCAGGAGTTGGGGTACGCATCAGTTTTTTTCACACTATACTAGGTATTCCAGGGGAGTGGCTATCTGTATACACAAGCGGGTTCCTTTTGTGCTCTCCCACTCCGTCTTTGACACAGAAGGTTGATATGTCATCATCTCAGGGACCCTGCTGGGCCACAAGGTCACGCTTGTCGGTATTTATGGTCCTAACATTGACACCCCTGCCTTTTTCAGTGACTTTCAGCTACACCTACTACGATTGGATCCAGAACTGCTGTTGCTTGGTGCTGATTTCAACCTTCTCTTTAATTTTTCGAGAGATAGTACTGCATCCACCCCTGACACCAGACCTCACTCACGCCCTGTTTTGCTAGACATATGTACTCACTACTCTCTCGTTGACATTGAAGCGAAATTACACGCCTCCACCCCTGCTTATACACACTACTCTGGGTTCCATGACACATGGACGAGACTTGACTATTGGCTTCTCTCCCCGGAAGTGGTTGGGTGGGTAGACGAACTCCTTACACTTCCCCGTACACTATCGGACCACTCACCCGTAGTGCTTAGAATGCGGGTCCCTAGGGCGGGGGGATACGAGAGACAGTGGCGTTTCCCCGGGAAGGCTTTGTCGGACCCGGTTTTCACTGAGACTATCAGGGACGCCATCGAAGAATACTTTGAACTCAACACAGGCACAGTCGACACCTGGGCTGTCCTATGGGAAGGCTTCAAGGCAACCATCAGGGGAGTCTGCATTGCAACGCACACTGGGGTGCTGCGTACTATACGTACGACCCTATCACGGCTTGAGCGGGACATAGCGACACTGGAGGCAGAACAACTCCGTCGACACACTACGGAGAGGAACCACAGGCGCTTACAATTGCTAATGGAGTTTAGGGAGGAGGCGGATAGGGAGCTCAGATTCCTGACTAGAGCACACACTGCTAGGCAATATGGGGAGGGGGACCGACCCGGCAGGGTACTGGCACAACTACTTCGCCCACCACGCGCCTCTTCCTACATCACGACACTCGTGAGCCCGGCGGGGGAGACGCTACACACTACCCCCGAGATATGTGATGCATTTTTGTCCTACTACACTACATTGTATACATCTACACTAACGGACGATGCCACTGACCGTGGTGATTACCTCAACGAAATTGCAATGGTGTATTTGGATAAGTGGATGGTCGACTTTCTTGCGGAGCCCATTACGTCTGACAACGTGGTGGAGGCTATAGACTCCATGACGGGATCCTCAGCCCCGGGACTGGACGGATTTTCGGCCGACTTTTATAAAGCCTATAAAGACGTACTGGTTCCCCGCCTTGTGGAAATGTATGCTGAAGCATTAGAAACAGGTTGTCTCCTCCCTACGCTCAGAGAGGCAGTCATAGTGCTTCTCCCCAAGCCGGGTAAAGATGCCACCCTCTGCGCTTCCTATCGCCCACTATCTTTACTAAATCTAGACTACAAAATTCTGGCGAAAGTGCTTGCCATCCGACTTTCGCTTTTAATGGAATCCATAATCTCCCCTGCCCAATCAGGCTTTGTCCCGCACCACTCCACTTCTCTTAACCTTCGCACCCTTTTCTCCATCTTACATCGGGTTGATCCCGACGTCCCGGCGGCAGCGATCCTACTAGACGCCGAGAAGGCATTTGACTCTTTAGAATGGCCTTTTCTCATGTCAGTGATGCGCCGTATGGGGATACCTGAGTGTTTGGTTAACACGGTGGAGTTATTATATGCTCTCCCGGTGGCCCGCCTACGCCTAAATGGAATGATCACTGCGCAGTTCTGCCTGGCCCGTGGTACGCGACAGGGTTGTCCCCTGTCGCCGCTCTATACATATTGGCAATGGACCCGTTGGTCCGGCACTTCCAAGAGAAGCATTTACACCATGGCCTCCAATTTAGGACGGGACCGCTCTTGATTTCGCTATATGCAGACAATACCATCCTCTATGTCCGACAGCCCCAGTCCAATCTTGAACCATTGCTATCAGAAATCACCAGATTTGGCAAGTACCTGGCCTCCGCATCAACTGGCATAAATCCGTAGTATTTCCTCTCATGCCAGTCACGACTGAGTGTTCGTGCCCCTTTCCCCTCACATGGAGCCAGGACTCTGTAAAATACCTGGGCATCCACGTACACTTAGACACGGAATTCATTATCAGATTAAACTACGGTACGGCTCTCACGGCCCTAGAGGGACAGATTGACAGATGGATTCGTCTGCCATTGTCCATGGTTGGGCGTATCTCCATCATTAAAATGATTGTACTGCCGCGGTTCTTATACTTATTCAATAATATACCGGTGCCCCTCACGAAAACATTCTTCACACAACTACGCTCATTGTTGTTGAAACTTGTGTGGGGGAACAAGTCGCGGCGAGTGTCCTGGCAGGTACTGATGCTCCCCTATGATCGGGGGGACTCGGCGTCCCTGATTTTTATCTTTATTTTCTAGTGGCGCAGTGTTCCTATGCGCACCCGTGGTTCCACCCAGATGCCCGGATTCCTTATTTGCGGCCGGAAGCCGCTCTGGTACTGCCGGGATCGCTGTCCACCACCCTGCCGTCTGGCTTACCTAGAGATCCTCGAGACATTCAAACGGTTTCGTCGACCTGCTGGGCGTGGGGTAGACTGGGCCGCCTTGTTGGCCTTCCTCAACTGTATTCCCCGTGCCTCCCGTTGCCCAACTCCACCTGGCTACCAATTACTGGGGAAACAGTAGTGCAACACACGCTGTCCAAGTTTCACATTGCTACCATTGGGGATCTGTTCCCCGATGGCCATGCGTTCACGCTTACGGAGGATCCCCGATTCCTGGAGCGGACCTTCATGGACTCCTTCATGCTGACCAGGCAGCGCTCCCTCCTGCGTGCGTCTTTCTCTTCCTTCCCGCTCCCTCCAGAAGAGATGGCTCCCCTCACATTCATTATTCAACACACTTCGGGCACGCACTTGGTCTCCAAGCTATATCACATGTGCTGCGAGCTCCTCCCCTCCAGGGATCATTTGGTGCGTGCCGCCTGGGAGGCTGACTTGGGCTCCACCATTACGGACGACCAGTGGCAGTGGTGTTGCAGAGCGACCAAAGACATTTCCCTTAACAGTAAACATAAACTTCTGCACTTTAAATTTCTACGCAGACTGTATTTCACCCCAGCGAGACTACACAGAATAGACCCCTCGCGCCCCCATGCTTGCCCCAAGTGCAGCGGCCCTTTTGCTGATTTTGCGCACCTTTCATGGTCCTGTCCCGCGCTCCATAGTTTCTGGTCCCAGGTCCACATTACACTTAGCGCTATGCTGCACCTGAACCTGGCTCCGATCCCTGAGATCGCCCTTTTGGGATATATGGCCGAATTCCCGAAAAATGAACGCAAATTGGCTGCACTCAGTTTCTTATTGGCTAAACGGGAAGTGGCACTACGGTGGTGTGACAGACGCCCCCCGTCACACAGCTCCTGGCGCAATGCAACACCAATAGCACTGAATACTCGGACATGGTCCCCTCTTCATCCAGACCTGTTGACATCTGGGGTCCGTATCGCACATATGTAGCTGGCGCAGTGGATGGTACCCAGCCTCCGTCCACTCCTACGATGGCTCCTGAGGGGATTGGTTGAGGGGCAGAGGGTGGTGAGATTTATTCGACTCTTGTTTTTCGTTGAGAATTGATGTGCGATGTTCTGCTCCCTCCCTACTGCCTATGCAATGACCCGGGGTGTATTGTGCCAGAGTTTAACCGCGCTCCTTATCTTTTGTTTTAGTAGTGTCCTTTGGCTATGCTCATACTGCTATGATTTTGTATATGTGACCTTTGTGATGACACCTGACTCGGATATATATTGCAACATGTATGCTTCCTTTTTGTTTGTGTAAATTTCTTTTGGAAAATGATAAATAAAGTTAAAAAAAAAAAAAAAAAAAAAAAGTAGATAAGTTTCTTGGAGAAAGTATTCTTGGATAATTTAAACTCCCAGAACGAGTATCCTTTTTTAATTCAAATTTGTCTCACCAATCCTTTTTGCTGGGATCCTCATTAGGTCATCCTGCCGACTACGCCAGTGAAGTATTCCCACAGAATAAAAGTGACCACAGGATACAGTTTTTTGCCAGGTTTATTCTTTAGAGGATCCCATCCATCAACAAGCAGGCAATATCACTAACTGCTTCAGTTTTGCTTTGAACCATAACATAGAATCTAGTGACACATCTTCAGTTCCTATATGACATAACCATATGACCTAAATACAATTCCATTAATGACACATTACAATTCTAATAATGACATAGTGAACAAGTCATGAGAAAGGCAGAACTCCACAATCGGTCAATGTGCGAAATGCTCTTTTATCACAGATTACCACTCTCAGCTGGGAAGCAATAGCCCCTTGGAATCATGAGAATTGTAGTTCAGCAGCTTTAAACGAAATAAATAATTTAAACAGTAGACTTATTTACAATTTCTTACTTAAAGCTTACATATTCATGTTTAGAAGACGTGTAGGATATGTCCTGTTCACCACATGTTCCTGAAGGCGCCTGGTGAGTCTAAACCATGACACACAGGGAGGTCCCAGTTTGATCTTGGAGTGCTCTGTAGAGGCATGTGATCAAATGACCACCGTCCCCCATGGTGAGAAGTGTTTACAGTACAGCTCCTCATCTCATGTGGACTATAGGCTATGATAAGTACTGTGCAGTTGATGGCAAGTAAAGAACTGGACAGTATGGAGGTCGTGATCTGTCTGAGGTTGTTTCAATAAAAGAAGGTAGCCATTTCAGAAAACACCACCCACCGTGGTTAATGAATGGTTATGTCAATAGCGTAGGTCTGAGGCTGAGTAAAGTCCTGGGTAACAGGGGAGGCTCTGTAATGGGAATCCTGGGGCATATAGGGGAACATGTTGTGTGAGAAAGTGCGCTCAAGTAATACATTTGTGGGTAATCCGCAGTTGCAACAAGCATGGGGCGGTCTGGTAGGAACCGTGAGAGTAGGAACATATGAATGGTGACAGCAGTAATGGGTGGTGAACCATGGTACGTTTCCTTCAGAGTTCGGTTTGCTAGCCATCTGACAACCCACTGCAATTGTGCCACCAGAAAATAGGCTTTAAATGAGTGGGGAACTTAAGCCCCTTCCAGCAGGCAAATGTAGCTTTTCTCAAGGCTATTCAGCGGCGGCCGCCCCCCCAAATAAGTTCAGTGCGCAATGTATTAAGATCACGGAAGAAACTGCAGGAAGGTATCCCTGGTAAATTAGTAAAATAGTACAGGTGAGGTCAAATTACCATTTTTAATAAAGGAATCATTACTATTGTAGTGAGCTGTAATTTTTTCAAGAATAGTACTAGGGACCATAATGCCGTGAATCGAAGGTTGGCATCAAGGAGATCAGTGGGGAATCATATTGGCAAATTCCTAAATACCGGATTTCAAAATACCACAAGGTTAGTGGTGACACACCCAAACAAAACTCCCCCATGGTCAGGTCGGAGTGTAATGGATAAATGGAGGATTTGCTCCAGCTGTCTGCCAGGCCTATCTGGGCAGCAAATGTCTGAAGTGCGGTTTGTAAGAGGGTCAGATCCATATGAACATCATGGAAATACAAAAAGAAATTGTCAGTGTACAATGACACTGAATGTGTCCAGTCGGCTACCCCAGTGTTGACCATCTCTCCGTAGCTGGATAGCCAATGGTTCCATAGCTGTCGCAAATTTTTGCGGTGAGAGATGGCACCGCATTCAATTGAGAATGGGGCAGAGATGTAATATCCCAGCCAGACCCGAGAGAGAGGCCTTGTGTATAGGAGTCTAGACTTTTACCTATACTCATCTTTGTAAGGACTTGAAACAAGTAATGCCAGTGCAGCAAATCAAACGCCTTCTCCAGGTCTAGAACCAGACAGGCCGCAAACGGGAACTGCTCCCTGAATATGATCCTCTACATGGAAAAGCCATTAAAGATTGTGGGAGGTACTTTGCCCAGGAGCAAATCAATTTTTGTGCAGATAGATAAGGTCCAGAAGGATTTGTGCATATCTTGCTGACATGATTTTGCCCAGAATTTTGTAATCTGTCCCTACAATGTCTACAGTGCGATAGGAGGATGTGCAGGTACAGTCCTGATTCAGTTTAGGGATGGATACAAGTAAGATTCCCAAAGGGTGGGATGGCAGCTCACCCAGTCGAAGAGCCCCATTGTATATGGCAGTTAAGCAGGACACCGGACTGCCAGCATACGTGCTGTAGAATTCTATAGGAAGGCCATCAAGGATTCCTAGCTAGGTCCGGAATTGCTTGCTTAACTTCCGCTTTTGTGATCACAGGGTCTGGAGTACCACATTGGATCACAGTTATCTGCAGAAGGGGGAGATGTGGGAGGAAGGATGCCTCTCTCCCGGAAGTAAGCGATGGGTGCTGCATACATTTCAGAGTAGTATCTAAGGAACTCCTGGAGGATACCATGTTGCGTATGTAATGGTTACACCTGCGGGGGATTGGAGCTCGAGAATGGGAATCTCCTTGTGCTCCTGACGGATTAACCATTCAAGGAGATGACCGGACTTATTACACTCACTATGGGTCTTAGCCACATATGCAGTGAGGTTAAAGCAACAGAGGTGCTCCATAAGACTTGCATGTTGGTGTTTTGCTATTTCTAGTGCGGCTCAGTGGTAAGAGTCCAATACGGCATGGTGCTCAAGCACCGGTAGGCACTGTTCTACGTCTAAACTTTAACTGTCAATGATTCTACGGATATATACAAGACTGTGAGTAGCCACCTTACAGGCGTCCCACTCAAGTGTCCTAGTGGAGGCTGTGCACTCGTTTGCAGTTAAGTAATTGCATATGTCTGATTCCTTTGTATTCCGGAAGACGGGTTCACTAGGCAATCTAGCGAGAGGTAGCACAAGAAGGGTACAAAGTTCCCCAATGTGAGTACGAGTGTGAGTCTAGCGTAGAAAGAGGAACAGGTAAAAGGGCGGGGAATTTCCCTTTTTGGAACTAAAACCCTCACACACCCAGCAAGCTAGGTGTCATGCTTCATCATATGGGTTCTGCTCCTCGTCAGACTGGCGCTGCAATGTCTGACGGGAACCCGCGAAGGGGCTCTTTACCGGAGAACTTTTGTTCCTGCCATATTTTGCATGCGTGTAAGAGGGGAAGGATAATCGCGGGTGAATGTGTAGTCGTGAAGTGAATGTGAGTTAAAAAAGGTTAGTCAATCCAATGGGAACTTTATTGGTGTGGTTGACTCCCTTGGTTAAAAGGTGGGAGGGGAGATATGTACTGGTGTAAGGATTTCCCTAAGGTGCCCCCGCAGTCAGCTCCCGTGGAACCAGCACCTTTGAGTAAGGTACCCAAAACGGCGCGCGGTCACAGCCATCAACACCTACCCCCACAGCGACTGGTTAGGACTTAGAGTGACTGTGGGGGCACCTTAGGGAAATCCTTAGGGTTGCACCATTAAGGGCAGGACCAATCGGCCTGCAAAATTATTGACCTCAAGACACAAGGTTGTATTTCTTGATTCACTGTATAGTACATTGCACTTAGGTCCTGACTTATTGCTTAGAATGCAAGAAACATGTTGACCTTATCAGAGGGTAGTAGATTTTCTACTGTGAACCTTACACCAGTACATATCTCCCCTCCCACCTTTTAACCAAGGGAGTCAACCACACCAATAAAGTTCCCATTGGATTGACTATCCTTTTTTAACTCACATTCACTTCACGACTACACATTCACCCGTGATTACCCTTCCCCTCTTACACGCATGCAAAATATGGCAGGAACAAAAGATCTCCGGTAAAGAGCCCCTTCGCGGGTGCCCGTCAGACATTGCAGCGCCAGTCTGACGAGGAGCAGAACCGATATGATGAATCATGACACCTAGCTTGCTGGGTGTGTGCGGGTTTTAGTTCCAAAAAGGGAAATTCCCCGCCCTTTTACCTGTTCCTCTTTCTACGCTAGACTCACACTCGTACTCACATTGGGGAACTTTGTACCCTTCTTGTGCTACTGTTCTTCCGGACATGTACACTGGACCCCGTTAAATATAGTCCGTCTATGGTTCCTCCTTTTTGTTGATAATCTAGCGAGAGGTGCCACATGGGGGTCAGAGGATGGGGAATGCCCGATTACATGTCCATGACAAGCACATTGTGGTCAGAAACCACACGGTCTAAGTAGTCCATGGCACCTACCAATAGCAATTAAGGAAGAGAGCACAGTGTGCAATCAAGGTGCACATATAAGTCGTGAGGTGCCGAGTGGAAGGAGTAAACACAAGAATCAGGGTAGAGGGTCCTTCAGGTGTCCCAATTTGTCACCCAGCTGGTGAAGCGCTCTGTCTGAGAAAAGGGGGGGTTAAGGGGGGTTGTGGCAGAGGTGGGTGGGAGCGATTGAGATGAGGATTCAAAATTAAGTTATAGTTGCCCCCAAGTATCCACTGGAATTTATTTTAGCCAAAATATTTGAGAGTTCCAACCAGTACATATCTTGGTCAGGGTTTGGGGCATATATGGTACCAAGGAGAAGAGGGATACCCTTAAGTCATCCCTCGGGTAGCACGTATCATCCCCTTTGTTGATGGCTGTAGCAATTATTTGAAATGGTACACCCAGTCGAACCCACACCATTGCCCCCTCGCATAATCTGAGTATGGTTTAGCGTAGACCGACCAACACCAGCATTTCTGAAGGCAAAACAACTCTGCCGCAGTAGTATGAGTTTCCTGTAGAAACATGATTTTTGCTTGTTGCCTTTTGATGTATGAGTAAATGGAGTTTCACATTCACTCTGTATGCATCCCTCTAACGTAAAGTGTGAGAAATCTAGTAGTGGTTAGTAGAGCCATTACATGACAGATGTAAGTAGTCTCCCACCTATACCCTTCCCCCTGTGTCACAAATATTAGTTTGCACAACCCTGCCTGCATAGTTCATGAAAAGGAAGAAGTAGTGTGGAAATAGAGGGAAATAAACAAGAATGTGTTGAGCCTACCGCAAGCGGTTGCACACCCAACTAGATGCTAAGAAGACCTATCTGAATAAGAAGTGGGATGGCTGTGTTGAGGAGCTGCCGGGTGCAATCGCAGTCCACCCTATGTGTCAGGAATGTGGTCAGGCAGGACCTGGCAGTAGGGGCAAAAGGATGTTGTGTATTGCAACTCCAAGGCTGTCAGCCCAATAGAACAGGGCTGAGAACTACATAAACAGTGATCGAATAAAGGAGCTGGTGAGGGTCAAAGGTCAGGGAAGGGGTAAAAGTGATCAGACCGCTGTAAGGGGGAAAGGGATGTATGTGTGGGGGGAGCAGGAGGGAAGGGGGCCAGGGGCATAGGGATGGGAAGTGAATACATGTACTCAGAAATAGCAGTACCAGATACTGAATTGTAGGGCAGAGATAAAAGTCTGGGAATTAGTGACTCAGTCATGTGATATACGCCGATGTTTGAGGTGTCACCAGAGGGAGGAGAGGAGTAGTCTAAGTAGAGGTGGGAGATGAGTCAGTGTCACCGTCTGAGGAGAAAATATGTGGACCACTATCGAGGTTTTTATGGGCCAGCCTCACCCTTCCGTTTCCGGACTGGTCTGGGGGGTCGGGCGCCACGTCCGCGCCTCTGGGAAATGAGGAGCCAGAATGAAGTTTTATTCAGTCCCAGAGGTTTTTAGGGTCAGTGAAAAAGTGTAATTTGCTTTGATTTAGGATTTTAAGTCAGGCCGTGAATAACAGAAAATACTGGATTCCCAATAGACAGAATCATCATGTATCTCACAGAAAGGTAGTTCGTTGCTGTTGCATTGTTAGCATATAGTCTGGAAAGAGCATGATGTTCTTGTCTTCCAATTTTCAAAGGACCTGCTAACCAAAGCACCTGCAAGATGGCATCCCGGTCATGGAAATGCAGATGTTTGGCCAGTATGGGTCGGGGCAGAGCCCTTGGCGAAGGGGTACGAGCTAGGATCCGATGTGCTCGTTCCAAGAAAAAGCAAATTGTGAGTTCCGAGGTGGGAACGAATGCACAAAGCCAGATCTTCAGAAAAGGTAGGAGGTCTTTACTTTCCAGTACCTCCAGGATGCCAAGGATCTGAATGCTGCTTCTTCGAGAGCAACCCTCTGTATAATCCTCTGCCTTGTCTAGTTTACAAACTCGCACCTCTGGGTCTTGTATGGCACATTGGTTGTTCATCGTCTGTGGTTACAGCATGGTCTGTGTTTTTTCTTTCTCTGTCACTTGATCAGTGAGCTCACTATGATCATCCCGTAGAAAGCTGATTTTTGCCACCAGGGATCCTAGGGTAGTCTCCATAGATTTCCGGGAGCTTCAGGTGGCTGCCAGCACTAGAACTAAATTTTCATGGGAGGGGCTCCAAGAGGCCACTCACAAGCTCCAGTCGTGGAGTGTCAGGTATAGTAGCGGAGGGTTCACGGACCACTAATTTTGGTGCCAGTGTGGTGGTTTTCAAGTGGCCCGTGGTTTGCCGTTTTGAGAGAAGGAACGACTCGTAGCTTAAAAAGGTCACGCAGTGCTCACGTACAGGACAATGTGTGCCAATTATTGTAGGAGCAGGAAGACATAGTGAGGAAGATTTTGAGGTAGGTCCGATGAGGGCACAGTTGAGAAGAGAAGGAATGAAGGGAGCCCACCTCTGGGTGAACGGAATGGGGACGTCCAGTGAAGGCAGACAAAGGGCGAGTCAGGACCAGGCTCGTGGGTCCGTTAATCCTGCAGGTCCACCCCCGATGGGTGCCAGAGTGTGAAGGGTATCACCACATGTTACGTCTTGGACATCAAAGAATTGTACCAACCAACTTGGCTGTTTTGTGGAGAACAGAAGTCTAGCCTCTAAAGGGGAGGAGGGATATCGCTGTAGCAGATGGGTAAGAGACAAAAAGAAGACCTACTCTGGGCCTTGTGGAGTGACAACGGGCACAATGAGGTCCACGCAGCCTTGCAGAGGTTGGACAGAGCTGCAAGATGTATATATAGCCCCAGCTCACTCACCGTTGATATATGTGGTCGCTATGGGTCAAGCATGGGTATCGTGTCGCACCGAGCAGCAGCCAAGATGTTGTGGAGTGCCCCCCCTCAGCATAAGCACTGTGAATAGGGCAGAGGGTTGGGTGCTTGGGGATGAGCCAGTTATTGATGTCTAGTAGGGTTCGCCAGCCAGTGCGGCTACCCTACTGCACCAGTGATGGGCAAGGTCTGCAGGTAACAGCACTCTTTAAGGTCTCAGCTGAGGCTGCTAGCCACAGGCAGCAATGCAGGCGGCAGTTTCAGTAGCTGCTTGCAGCAACGCCATGCCTCGATTTAGGCACCGAAAGCCAGGTGGCCCAAAGTGGCACGTGGGTTCGGCGATGCATGCCATGTGCAACAGGCAGGCGAAATATGCCCCAATATAGGCACCAGAGTTCAAGTGATGTATAGAGGCCTGCGTGGTCCACGGGCCATGCAGAATATAGTGGGCCCCACTTTAGGTGTGAGGGGGCAGGAGGACGAGAGTCACCGGCAGGCTAGACCCCCCCTGATCACATCAACTCACCACGGAGTCAGCTGCCAATGAAGTAGGTGGGAAAATGGTCACAGTCATGGAGAAAGCTCTTGGTGTGGGACCTGGCCTAATGCACTGACAGCAGAGGTGGCAGCCCAGATGCCGGCCCACTAGCGCTCTGTGCCCCTATAAGGGCACCGGGGGTCCTCCAGGTAAAGGGGCTCCAGACATGAGTCCCGAAGTAGGCAGGAAGTGACAGCAGTGAGCAGAGCACAGGAATAAGTGCAACCACAGCTCAGGGCTCAGCACAGGACACCATTTTCTCTAAATGGGGTGAAATGCAGTTTGGTCGCCATTCAGTGTAAACAGGGGTAAAAACTACCAACAAATCAGGTGCGGCGGCCCAGCAGAATTCTGTGCAGCTCCCAAGGCAAAGATCAGGTCGGAAGTCAGATCCAGAACCTCGATAAAGTGCGAATGTAGGGTTGATGGCGCAGAGCGTTGCTAAAGCGCGTCTGCCATTGTAGCCTGCTTGGCCAAACCTCCTTCTTTTGGGAAAACGTTTTGAAAAAGTGTCCAGTTATGCAGTTTTTGATAGGGAGAGAGTGCCATCATCATCACCCAAGGGTCCAGGATCTTATGGCCACCAGTTGGGTGTTGGAACTGGTCAGTCAGGTACAGGAGGGTCTTGGGCTTCTTGCAGCTTTTGTGTTCCTGGACCTTAGCAGGAGGCTAGATAACTAGCCCCTGTAGATCACTCTTTAGTCCTCGGTTTAAATGAGAGCAGATTCAGTCCTAGAAGTCTCTCTCCAGAGGTTACAGTAGGTGCAGCTCTCTTTTGAAATCAGGATTCAGCATGTGCACTCCTTCTTCGGTCTTCCACAGGTTCAGAGGTGTCTTCAAGAAGGTATCCAGGTTTGCCATTTTTATGCCTAGCACTAACTAGCTTGTAGGTGAAAGTAACTCCCCAATGTGAAAAGAGATCCGATGGGAATCTTACCCACTTTAATATAATGTTATAAGGATTTGACCTTAAACACCCAACAGAACCCTGCTCAGCCATAATCAAATATGACAGAATCTTTTTCTCCTTGCTCAGGGCTCTGGGTATGCCCCTGAGGTGCACCTTGGCAAATAAAGAACTCCCCATGCAAAGCCAGTTCTGGGACATGCTTTCCCCCCACTGAGATTGGTACCACTCTGACTACTTGGACAATAACGTGGGCAGGCCCAGGTTGAGTTACACCTGCCAGGGCTTGTCCCTTTTAGGATTGTACAGATGGTGGCCATATCCACTAGGTCATCCTGTCATGAGGAAGTCCCAGCGGCTCCCAGCCAATGACCTTTTATTTCCCTTCCTGAGAACAATTCACAACTCCCAACAACCTGCCAGGTGACAGTTGGGGATTTTCTCTGAAAGGGCTACTAGAGACTTTTAGGCAGGAAAATGGCAACTTTCTAAAAGTAATTTTTTTTTTTTTAAAGTGATGGATGAAATGCTTGAATTAATCTCACGCCCTGGTATTACTTGGGGTTAAATCCCAATTTATTGTTATTTTGCACACTGTGCTACCTCAGTTTCGACCCAGCTATTTGCACGACAGGCTTGAGCCTGCTCCAATGGAAACAGTCCAGCCTGAAATGCCAGGCCGGCAGCCACGGTCCATGCAGGTAACAGCGGTGGGGTGGTAGGGGCGAGTTGGGGGGGATTTCGTGGAACGATGCAGAGGGAAAAATCATTATTTGTTTAATTTTCCTTCAGCATCGTCCCTCGAAATCCCCTCAATGCGGCCCCACCACCCACCGCTTTTACCTGCATGGACCGCAGCTGCAGGCCAGGTCCTCCATGAATCGGAACATAAGCAACAAAGGACCATTTTCACCCTTGTTAGGGCTCAATAGGCAGGTATAGCTTGATTCTAGTGACACAGTGTGCACTGGACCAAAGTCGTGGCTGGAGTACTTACCAGTGGCTGAGATTAATTCAAGCATTCCATCCATCATCTTGTTGCCATTGGCACCTTTCTAAAAGTGGCATTTTCATAAAGTAATTTAAAATTCAACTTTATTATCTGATTGCATTTTAAATTCCTATTAACTTTAGTCCTTAAATCATGTTTTTGGCTATTCCCAAACTGAAATTATATATAATAAGCTGTTATAATGCAACCCAGTATTTATCCATGGGAGAGCCCGCCTTGCAACAGTGAAAAAAGTCTTTGGAGATTTTTACTGCCAGGAAATGTAAAACTTAGGTAAACATGTCATATCTTTTAAATACCATGCACCCTGCCCTGTGGGCTCCTAGGGCATAACTTTGTGGTGGCTTACAGATAATAAAATGCAAGGTTTAGGCCTGGCATAGGGTTTATTTTATAAGGTTGAATTTGAAGTCTTAAAAATGCACATTCAGGCTGGAGTGGAAAGGCCTGAAGACATGCTCTGCATAATCACATTAGTGGTGGCACAATAGGTGGGTTGCCGACGGAACAATGCAGGGAAATACTCTGCATGCCTTTGCCATGTATTTTTTACCCTGCATTCTTTTCAGATCGCATATGCTTTTACAATTATGCCCTTACCACACATTGTTTTTATATACATTTATATATATATATATAAACAATGTATTTGTGGGGGGAGACCCCCCAAACCCCCAAACTTACCTTAATTGCATGGTAAGGGCATATATTGAAAAAGCATATGCGTTCTAAAAACAAGCATGGTAAAAAATGTGTGGTAAAAGTAAGAGGTAAAAACCTTGTTGTAAAGGGTGTTTCCCCAATAGGTGTTGCAGTCCACCAGTGACATTTTACTCACAGGCCCTGTGTACACCCAATACCATACAGCAGAGACTTACAGGTAAATTAAATATGCCAATCAGGGATTAGACAATTCTACATGTTTTTAGTAGTCAGCAGACATTTACTGGGTGCTGGATGGCAGCGCCCCCGAGGTTCAGATCCCATAAACCAACAATAAAATCCAGCAAAAAGTGTGTGTGTGTGTGGGGGGGGGGTGACTACAAAAAAGGCACATTCTTACTGTCCTCCAGGTGTGTATCTTTTGTAATGCATAATATTCTTTATTTTTCTGAGTTTTATATAGCGTGAACTTGGCTCAAAGGTGTCAGGGCACTTTACATGAGCACCAGTTGTGTTACATGAGGACACATTCATTTTTGTTAGGCATGGGGAGATTAAGTGATTTGCTCAGAATAACAGGATGGGGAGCATCGTTGCCTAGACTTGAACCAGGTTCCCCAAATTTGTGGTTCATCACCTTAGCTGCTACATCCTCTCCCTAATGTTCGGTTTTCCATCTATCTCTGTAGTTGCCCAATATTATATGGGCATTTGTTTAGTATGTAGAGTCCTCCCCTATTCCCTGGATGACTTCTAGAACACTGAGGAGAATCAGGAAAAGAGCGTGAGCGTGCGCCGGGCTTAATATCGAGGAGACATGAATAAAAGTAATTCACCATAAAATTAAAAGGTTGTCAGATAAAGGTTAAATGAGTAAAGCATTCCTGACAAGATTGATCTAAATATAGAGTGAATCTTAAAATGGACTTCTATGTGCTGAGCGTGTTCAGGTTGAGTGACAACCCAGTGTTTCCTTGGAACCGAGTGCCATCTGAGATTTGTAAAAACGAGTTCCATTAAATCTCGATATAAAGAGACTACATAAAAAAGCAATAACTTAAACCACAGCTGGTACGATTGAATGTAAGGAGTGTGTTTGAAGTATCAGATGGTTGCTTTCGGCCCAAGAGTCTTAAATTACAAACGGCCAGATTCATGAAAGGGCCGTTTTGCGAGTCTTTACTAGCGATTCATAAGGAATCGCTATTAAGGACTTGCAAAACGGGATTCATGTAGGAATTGCTAAATAAATTGCGATTCCTACACATTCCTTATTTGCGATTAGCAATTTGCTAATCGCAAATAAGGATGCGATTTCAAGGGTGTGTAGCACCCCTGAAATGTGAATTTACACTGATGTTGTGCACACACATGTCCAAAGGACATGTGTGTGTGTAACATGCAACTTAGAAAAATGCATTAAAATGCATTTTTCTAAGTTTTCGCTATTTACCACGAGGTTTGACTTCGTGGTATATAGCGGTCCTAAATTGCGAATTCGCAATTTTTAAATGTTTCATGAATAGCATTTAAGGAATCTCTAATAGAGATTCCTTAAATGCTAATCCTCGCATATTTGCGAATTCTTTCTTAGCGATTTTTGCATTTGAGATGATGAATCCCAAATGCAAAAATTGCACTCGCAAAGGGCCAGATTCTCAGAATCTGGCCCTTTTGCGAGCGCATTTCGCTTGATGAATCTGGCTGAAAGTCTTTTGTGCTTCGAAAGGATCCGGCTGTTGCGGCCTCTGTGGTGTAACCTTCATTAACAACTAACAAAGATATGACGAGTTTTATACAGCACTTGCTGTGGTAAATGTCCCCTTTTTTTGTGCTAAAATAACACATTTCCATGAACTCTGAGATGCCATTTTTTCAATTTCAGGAGCAAAGTTTGCGATGCCCATCCTGGGATTCAGACCCATTCCGGCAAGTTGGCATAGACTGCGGCAGTTGGCAGAAAACCAGCGGACAAATTCAACTGTTCTACACACATACATTATCTGCACTAATTAGATTAGAATTTGATGCCAGAGTTCACCTTTATATGCCTTACATAATGAACGTCTTCAAAGCACTATGTACATATAATGAACTTCTCTTACCATTTTTGTAATTTCTATTTTTTGCTCACAAAAGCAAATTTGTTCTCCGTCTGTTTCGGTCTTATCACTGTTTTGCACTGTTAACAACACAAACTCTTCTCTACAAACTCTCGGGCACCATTTGTCCCATAGTCGGCACTCATTCTTATTTTTTGCATGTTATGCTATTATTTTTGTTGTTTGTTCGTTTTGGTCCCCGAGGTGGTCTCTTTGAGGATTCTGTCACACCTTGTTCCATCCTTGATGACGTTGTTGTTTATTCTACCTGTCTCCTGAACATTTGTAAAGAGCTCTGATACCTGCAAGGGTCATGTTTGCCCTGTTTAACCCCTTCCCTGCGGGGCCAATTCCCCCGCGGTGCGAGGGTGGGGGGGTTGAGCGCGGCGCCGCAGTGTTTGAGACCAGGCCGTCATGAGTCACGGTGGAGCTGTGCTTATGATGGCCTGGTCTCGTCACGACCCCGCCCACTCATTAATTCTCCCGCACAGGCGGGGAATTAACCGCGCGTGGGCGGAGTGGCTGTGTTATGACGAGACCAGGCAGTCATGAGCATAGTCCAACTTGGATTTCTACGTGTCTTTAGCTTCCACAATTTTGAGCGCACAAAATTGTAGAAGCTAAAAGACACATAGAAATCTACGTTGGACTGTTCCTAAAGTAGGACCAGGTCATATTGTGTTAGACATGTTGACTGGGGGTTGACCTGTTCCCCAAAAAAACCCTTGAGCTCCTTTTTTGAGAATAGCGTCATGAGCACCACTCAACTGTGACTCATGATGGTCTGGTCTCGTAATGAGCACACACGGGGTTAAAACTTAATAAATAAATAAATAAGGAAGTTGTAATAAGGTTCTTTCAGATTAATTGTGGATTTATATTTATAAGGAAACGCATTCATAGCCGCATCATATGCCCTCCTTTCAACCAGTCCAAGTAACCCACTTTCCTTTCCAAACATACAATTAAGATAATACCCACTGTAAGTGTGAGCTAACATAACTTGTAGCTGTAAAGCCTAGGTACTCGCAAACATTTTCCCTGGGTCCAATGTGTTTGGGCTGTTGTGTGACAGAGGGCCGCACTGATGCCAGCAGGGTGGGTGTAAGTTAGGTGTAGCGGAACCGAAGCATGTACATCTAGTAGCTGAAGTGAATTGCAAGTGTGGATCGAGAAAAACTATGATCAATCCTGGCTTCCCCACTTGACCATATTGTGTGATCCTAGGCAAATGTTTTCTTTCACTCCCTTTTCTTTATAATCACATAAAAGAGGACCTTGAAATACATGACTTCAGGATGTGTTCTGTACAAAACCTTTTCCTGTGTTTGATTTATCAAGCTATAATGTTGTTCATGAATTATGGGTACCCCGGCCACATAACACCTGACTTGCCTCTTTGTTCACATTAGATACTGTTGTCACTGTGGGGGAGTAGCATGGGTGTTTCTAAATTCATGTTTGAAAACTTTCACGTCAACAAAAAAATACTTCTCAATATTCTGACATAATATGAATTGCTAAAATGAAACAGTTCTGCATGTCATGAAAACAGTAAACAAGTGCTGCTGTCGACAAGGAAGCCTCATGTAAAAGTCAGAAGGGTTGCATGCGTCCCCCGCAGTACCTTGAGTGTCACTGTTGTAAAGTAAACTCTTACCACTTGGGGCATCATGGTGCTGAATAGCAGAGGTTTATTGGTACTCAACTCATTAGGTCTCGCCTAGGCAGTGCATGCGCTGCTTGCACTGTTTTACAGAGACATGCAGTTTCTAAGATATGGGCTTCAAAAAACACCCAACGTTTTGATTGGGTCTTCTTACTGCCCATTAGCAATGCTGGCTTATCATTGGTGAATAAACTTAGTCGTCCCTTTTTTAGTTCCATTCTGGCGAATGCCCCTGCCACATGAATCCTTTCACTATGGGCCATATGTTTTCCTTCAGTGCACTACTTTTTCTTTCACTCGGCCCCCGCTGCCGATCCCGGTTTATTTAATCTCCCTGACCTTCCCAGAACAACGGGTCCCGCCCCCACAGCTTGTTTGCATTCTAAACAGTTGCTCTTCGCTCCCTCTCATGAGCTGCTGCTGCCTCCCTTTTATACATTGTACGTTAAAAATTATAAATCTGCACGTATATATTGGATGCTGTTGAGTTCTACTGGTTGTGCTGTGTTTTTTATAATAGTGCTCAAACATCGCTAAAAAAACAGACAGGAATTTGTAGAAAACCTTGCAAGCAGGGAAGCGCCAAATCAGCTGTCCGGGAGTTGCTATGTGCGCTCTACTCATTCTTCCTTGTTCATTAAAGGAAGAAATGTACTGCATGGAAAGACGGCCTGTGCACCCAAAGCATAATGTTTTCGTCTAACCACTACAGCCATCTGCATTCATCTGAGAAAACCCCTGCAGCTTTTTTTTACAGCCAAGAAGCAGCTTCCTAGCACAGTGATTTCAGTATGATTTTCAGTGTAGACAAAAGACAGCAGAAAGGTGTGTTAGAAAGGAAGTTCATGTTACCCTTATTTTCTAATCTTTTAATTGTTGAATAATGTAACATGGTTTTTTACTAATAATAAACTTTGACAGTGTGAATTTAGTTTCATCCAGTCCAGCATAAACAATGTGATGTTTTTATTTTACTTCATTCCCTGTACCAAAACAATACACTTCATGTATTGCAGTGTAGGGGCTGAGATTAATGTGTATACAATTGCAGTGTTGTCAAAGTTGTTTTTTGTAGAAATATAATTCTTAGTTATTTGTAAAAGTCAAAGGATACACAATTCAATATTTTATTGGTACATTTCAGTACTCTACTAATGTCATCATTTCAAACAGGCCTATTAAACATCAGTAAATATTACAGCACCCAGAATAATGCGCTGCATGGCTCAGCGGCATAACGAAATTTGAGGGGGCCCCCCTGCAAGGTACATGGAGGGGCCCCTGCTCTGGATTTAATCCAAAGCTGTCAGGCCAGGGTACTTTGCAGAGGGGGCCTCCACACAGCTGGGGCTGCGGGAGCCTGTGTTACGCCTCTGCGATGGCTTTATACTTATAAAGTCCCAAAGGCAAGACCTATTGCATTGCAAATGCTTGTTTTCTGTGGAAGCATGAAAAAGAGAAGAGACCCATCAGGATTTGAACGTGGGATCTTGAGCTCAAATGCAAATCTTGGAGTAGGCCCATTAGTCCACTGTGACTCCAGACCATGTTGAAAAAAATGCACAATTGTTAGTCTTAAAACCTGGACTCATGGAGGGGGTCATGCATGAACTGAGTCAGCAAAATTTAAATTACGTCAGGCATTAGTCTCATAATTCTGGGAATTTCACTTTGTGCTTGCTAAATGAAATTTCAGAACATACTCCATTATGCCACTTCAAAAAATGCCATGCTATTTGCAGTAAAAATATACAGCCAATGCATGGGAATAACAGAACGTGAGAAGCTGTTTTTCACGCTGCTTTTGTTTTTACACTTTATTTAGGGTGACATGCATGATCACGTTAATAAGAGGATGCATTTCATGCTAAGATATATGTGACATGGCAGATTTGCATTCAGCATAATTATGCATAAGTTTGCCGAAAGTTTGTGCAATGATGCAAAAAACAACTTATGCAAATTACACACAGCCTAGAATTGTCAAGAGCCAGTTACAAAACGTTACAGTTAGTATTTTTTCATCATTTTCTCTATTGCGTTTTCCCCAACACTTCTGAACATACCTTATTTATTATTTACTGGTGTCTTGCCTGTTTCTTTGCATGTCGCAAGGTTTCCGTAATGCAGACTGCTTCAAAAGTTCTCTTCCTAGTCAAGGGCATATGAGATTGTCGTTAATCACGTGTCATAATTACAAAATCGATAATATGTCTGTAGGCTGACCAGGCAAAGGCAGCTCCACTTAATGGACAACCTACATCAAAAGCATTCTGAATGAAGGTTCAATTCCAAAAAGTGCCCCAGGGAACAATGAGTAAGAACGTGGCGGTAATCATTCCCTTATCAACCATGTTGTTGAGGCATTAAAAGGCAGCAAATAGAAGACATGAATTGAATACACTAGAATAAGCATTCCCGGGTGGGAGTTAGATGCTATTTTAGCATCATGCATGGGAAGGTTCATGAGCTCTAAAGGCATCATCCGGATCTCAGGCCCTAGGATCTGTGTCAGTGGTGGCTGCTTCGGAACAGAGGAGGTGAGGCGAGGGAAGATAAAAAAAAATGTTGCATTTCTTTTTACCTTCGCCACTGCACTTCTCCCCGCCATCCTCACTCTGCTGCACACAGGATGCTCCCAGGCTCCCGGACTCTCCCAGCGAATCACAAAACTGCAGGGTCTTGATTCGCATTTGGGGATGCAGTGCACGCACTGAAATTCGTTTTATTTATTTATATGTTTACTTACCCGTATACCTCTGTAATCCATAGTTTACTACTTCCCACCCTGCCCCTCCTCCTCCCCAAGTCACCGCACGGCTGGTACTCCCACTACTGACCGCGGCTGCTGGGCATGCTTTCCACCAGGCTGTGCAGCACAGCCAGGCAGAGAACATGCGAATTGCGCATGACTCTTTGGCCGACCCAGGAGGGCCGGCCCAACAGTCATGTATACTTAGGGAGTGCAAACCACTTCTCACTCTGACGGCGGTGAGCCCAGCCCCGCCTCAACCAGGAGAACCAGTCCTGCATCAGAAAAATAAAATGATAATGTCTTGTTATCATTATTTTATGTTTATTTTTTGCGCTGCTAAAATAGCAGTGGGAGACGCTCCTCTTCCCTAGTGGAGGAGGCGCTACTGATCTGTGTGTCTTGCATTTGCAGCATTGGTACCAATTTATCACTCATAATTTTCTTATTACTTACTACTAATTAATTTTCTTCTTCATTCACTAATCTTTTCTCCTCCGTCTTTTTAATGTTCATTTTGTTAACGAGCTGTTATGTGCTTACTTGTTCCTTTAGTCTTTGCTAACTTTTTTTCTTTCCGCTTCAGTCAACAACTGTCACTCATCTTCTATTTACTTTTTGCCTTATCACATCACTCACTCGTCACCCCATGATATCAAGCACTCTCGAATCCTTCTTGGTGCAAACACATTCCTCTCATTAATTCTCTCACTGGTTACATGAAATAGTTAATATTGTTTTTAATATCACAAATCATGACTAGCACGAGAAAACAAGGACAGCAAAACCAAAACAACAGCTTAACTAGGAAACGAAGGTGATAGTGAGACACAAGAAGTTTGACAACACATGGGAAAATAATTATAGCTAAGTTGAAGGGTAGCTGATATGTCCAGAGGAAACTGGCACAATAGTTTAAAACAGCTATATGTAATCTTTTACACAGAGTTTGAACCCTAGAGTGGGTCAGTGTACATCAACAAGCTAAGAGGGCTTGCTGTCTGACAGGGGGGTCGAGATCTACCAAGATTCTGTACCATCTGACTACATTTTTCGCTTTCCCTGCTTTCTATTTCAGGCCTCGTCCCACCTCGTCTTCCAAGCTGGGACGGATAGTGAAAGCAAAGCCTTCCAGTGGATTGGTATTGCCCTTTTAGCCAACAGCAGAGCCAGTCAACAAATTGCAATTTGATTTACCTGTCTGATCTAGATGTGACCCCCAACAAGCAAAGTTTTTGGTTGTGTAAGTCCCTTTTTGGGGTCCATCTGCTTTTCTGGTCAGTTTTCTTCTTCCAATCAATCAATCAGGAGTTTGTTAAAGCGCGACTACTCACCCATAAGGGTCTCAAGGTGCTAGGGGTGGGGGGGGGGGTTGGGGGGGTGCAGGTTCCATTCCATCAAGGAGGGGGTCTGTCGAAGAGCCATGTTTTGAGGTTTCTTGTGAAGATGGGGAGCGATGTTGTCTGTCTGAGGTGGAGCGGAAGGGCGTTCCATGCTTTGGCCGCGAGGAAGGAGAAGGAGCGGCCTCCCGATCTGGTCTTTCTGGTGCGGGGGACCACAGCGTAGGAAAGCTGGGCTGATCGTAGGGTCCTTTGGGGTGCGTGGAATTTGAGTCGGCTGTTCAGGTATGCTGGTCCGGTGCCGTGGAGGGCCTTGTGTGCGTGGGTGAGCATCTTAAAGGTGATTCTCGCCTCGACGGGGAGCCAGTGGAGTGTGCGCAGGTGCTGGGAGATGTGGCAGTGTTTTGGCAGGTTGAGGACCAGTCTTGCGGCGGCGTTCTGGATGTTCTGTAGCTTGCAGATGAGGTTTTTGTTTATTCCGGCATAGAGTGCGTTGCCGTAGTCAAGTCTGCTGGGACCAGGGCGTGAGTGACTGTCTTTCGGTGTTCGAGGGGGATCCATTTGAAGGTCTTACGAAGGAGGCGGAGGGTGTGGAAGCAGGAAGATGAGACAGAGTTGATCTGGCGGTCCATTTTGAGCTCGGAGTCCAGGATGATTCCCAGGTTGCGTGCGTGGTCTGTGGGGGTTGGAGGGTTTCCGAGGGCGGTGGGCCACCAGGTGTCACTCCAGGCGTCGGGGTTTGGGCCCATGATGAGTACTTCTGTTTTGTTGGTGTTTAGTTGTAGGCAGCTGTTTTTCATCCATTTGGCGACGGCTTCCATGCCTTCTCGAAAGTTGCGTCTGGCGGTGTTGGGCTCGTTGGATAGGAAGAGGATGAGCTGGGTGTCGTCTGCATATGACACGATGTTGAGTCCGTAGGTTCTGACGATGGGGGCAAGTGGAGCCATGTAGATGTTGAAGAGCGTCGGGCTGAGGGAGGAGCCCTGGGGGACTCCGCAGGTGATAGGTGTGGGGTCCGAGAGGAAAGGGGGGAGTCTGACCCGCTGCGTCCTGCTGGAGAGGAAGGAGCAGATCCAGTCGAGGGCCTTGTCCTGGATTCCTGTGTCAGAAAGCGTACCTGAATTCCTTAGACTCCGTGGAAGCAGATGGCCAGTAGGTTCTCGCTAATGGTGAGAATTTCCCAACTCCCCTACACCCCTGTACCCAGAGAACTCTGAGCCCAGGAATGAAAGGGAAAGGGGAAGTGGATAACAAACAGAGAGACTGCCACACATATAATCTTCTACTCTTCGTTCAGGAAGATCATCTCCTGCAAAAGTAAGCAAAAAATTACTACAGTTCCCCACTATAATTTGGCACCTTCTCCTATCTCTCTCTCACAATTTCTCTATGTCTAAGTACCTGAATGTGTGTGGAACTTAGCCCCTCTCTTTGTAGATAATTAAATAGGTCTGGAACTAGGACGCCCAGGTAAGTAGCCTTTTCTTTAGTCTCTGCGTGGAATTCAAGCAGCACTTGAAGAAATGTCCTCTGCTGAAGGTCTAGTTGGTATAATACTGTATAACCAATATGCATTTCAGAGTATACCCTACTATACTTGCAGTCGTCTAGGCACAGGGAGGTTGAAAGGAGATAGCCGCTGAATAATCCACCCAAAGGTCTCTACCTTAAGCAAGCGAGTCTTTGACTATTATTGTTCACAGTCTGTCTCAAAATAGAACCAAGTATTTCTCTTATGTAGCACAACTGGTTACAACGAAAATTAGAATTCTGCTTCAAACGTTGGAGTGAATAGGAACCACTCGGCATGAAAGTTCACTGGTACGAATTGGCTTCTGAACAAGAACAGCGCTAGGCTCTTACCTCACTCTAGTAGACTTGGACACACAAGCACGAGAGGAGTCCTACCAAGAGCGGAGGCAAGAAACAGCGCCACAGCTGAGGAACGATTCTGGAACTGGAACGGAAACGCGCTAAAGACAGGAATAGTCTAGCGCTCAAGAAAGAAAGGGACAGGGAAAGCTTGGACCTGAATTTCGAGAACTGGGATACTTCCAAAAGACGCGCTAAAACAGAAGCGTCCTACTCACAGGAATTGGACTGTTGAAGTGCGCAGAGCAAACGACTCGAGCGCACAAAATGGCCGCCACGAAAGACTAGAGCGTAAGGCAACTAGTCAGTGGCACAATCAGGAAGTGTCTCTTTACATCTGGATTGCGCTACCAGTAGCCTCCAAAGACAGACAGGACGCGTGGAACTGGAACCTGTCTTGATCTTGAAACGAACCCTTGAAGCCAAACTCTCCACCATCCGCTGGGACCTGACAGTACCCCCCACCAAAGCCCCCTCACTAGGCTTTTGAGGATATGTCTTGTGAAACTCAGCTACCAGCCGCGGGGCGTGTACATTCTTGCTTGGTTCCCAGGAACGATCTTCAGGACCGAAACCCTTCCAATCTACCAGATAGAACAAGGTGTTTCTTCTCAATTTGGAGTCTAGAATTCTCTTAACCTCAAACTCCTCTGCAGATTGGACTTGCACTGGAGCAGGGGGATGAGAACGTTGAAAGTTTGGAGGATTACGTTTAATCAAGGAAACATGGAAAGTGGGATGAATCTTCATTGACTTGGGAAGAGCCAACCTAACACTAACAGGATTGACCATTTCCACCACTGGATAGGGACCCACAAACCGAGGCTGAAATTTTCTGTTCCCCTTCAACCGCATATAGCGAGTGGAAACCCACACCAACTCCCCTGCCTCAAATTCTGGACTCTCCCTTCGCTTCTTGTCTGCCTGCTTCTTATAGTTCTGTTTTGCCTTAACAAGATTCTCAGATGCTGACTGAAAGGCCTTATGTAAATCTTGGATTACCTTTTCTGCTGCAGGGACATCTACTTCCATTCCACCTACTAACATATTCGGATGTCTACCAGAATTAAGGAAAAATGGGGAGTATCCCGTGGCAGAATGGACTGAATTATTGTAAGCAAACTCCGCAGTACTCAATAGAGAAGGCCATTCTCCCTCTCGATCCATCAAATACAAACGAAGGTACTGCTCCAAATCCTGGTTCACCCTTTCCGTCTGTCCATTCGTCTCTGGATGGAAGCTGGTGGACAGACGAGAATCCACCCCCAAACCTCTCAAGAAAGATCTCCAAAATCGAGAGACAAACTGGGAACCTCGATCAGAGATCACAATCTTAGGGATTCCGTGCAGCCGCACAATGTGTTGAACCAACAAGTCTGCCAACTGAGAAGCTGTCGGAAGACTTTTTAGGGGGACAAAGTGACTCATTTTTGTGAACTGGTCAACCACCACCCAAATTACAGAATAACCTTGACTAGAGGGTAACTCTACAATAAAATCCATGGAAATGGTATGCCAAGGAGAGGGTGCTACGGGCAAAGGCCTAAGTAACCCTTGGGGTGGCTGTCTAGAACTTTTTCCTTTTATACACTGTTCACAAGTGGCGATGTGCTGCCTAACCTGTGCTTCCATGCCTGGCCAAAAATACATCCTCTTCACCAGTTCCAGCGTTTTGACTGTTCCTTTATGACCGGCCAATGGATGATCATGAAACTGCTGGATGATTAAGGACTGTAATTCTTCAACTGGAACAAACAGTTTCCCTTGAAAGTATGGTTTCCCATCCTTTAGTTCTCTTTCTGGACCTTCGGAAATCCACTCGGTGAATTCTTTTCCTTGGAAGGCTTCACGAACTCGCTTTTCCAGCTCATCTTCCACAAAAGCTGCTACAATTTTATTCTGTGGAATGATGTAGCCTTCCTCCTTCTTGTCCGTCACATCTCCCAGACTCAGCCGAGAAAGGGCGTCAGCTTTTCCATTAGCTGACCCAGGTTTGTAAGTCAAAACAAAGTCATAGTCCGCGAAGAAAAGGGACCATCTCAACTGGCGCGGGGAGAGTGTTCTGACTGACTTTAAGAACTGCAAATTGCGATGATCTGTGAACACTGTGATGACATGTTGAGCTCCGAGCAGATAATGCCTCCAAACCTTAAAAGCTTCTTTGACTGCCAAAAGTTCTTTGTCAGAAATGGGATAATTTATTTCAGCAGCTGCAAGCTTCCGAGAATGATAGGCCACAGGATGTAATTGACCCGTCTGTTTCTGTCGCTGAGACAGAATGCCTCCAATGGCAAAATTGGAAGCGTCCGCTTCCACATAAAAAGGTTCTTTCAAATCAGGGTGTTGCAAAATGGGTGCAGATACAAAAGCTTCTTTTAACTGTAGAAACGCCTCTTCAGACTCTTTGCCCCAAACAAAACGCTCATTTTTCTTTAGAAGTCGAGTAATGGGTCTGACCTTTTCAGAGAAATTCTGAATAAATCGCCGATAAAAATTGGCGAATCCCAAAAAACTCTGTATTTCCTTGATGGAGCGGGGAGCAGGCCAGGACCTAATGGCTTCCAGTTTAGAATGATCCATGTTGACACCTTCAGAAGAAAGGATGAAACCCAAAAATTCCACCTTGGCAGAATGAAACACACATTTCTCCAATTTCACATACAGCTGGTTCTGGAGCAGGCGTTCTAAAATGACACGAACATGTCGGACATGTTCTTCCATGTTGTTTGAAAAAATGAGGATGTCATCTATATAGACAACGGCAAAACGATCCAAAAATTCTCTTAGAAGGTCATTTACAAAATGCTGGAAGGCTGCCGGAGCGTTACATAACCCAAAAGGCATGACCTGATACTCAAACAGGCCTAATCGGGTGCGAAATGCAGTCTTCCATTCCTCACCCTCCGCCATTCGCACCAAATGGTACGCTCCCCTCAAATCCAACTTGGTGAAAATTCTTGCACTCTTAACTTGATCCAGGAGTTCCGAAATGAGAGGCAATGGATATCGGTTCTTTTTGGTGACCAAGTTTAATGCACGATAATCGATGCAGGTTCTCAGGGTCCCATCCTTCTTAGGAATAAAAAAGAGGGGGGACGAGACTGGCGACTGAGAGGGTCGGATGAAACCACTCTCTAAGTTCTGTTCAATATATTCTTTAAGATGCTGGTTCTCTGGTTCCGAAAGCGCATAAATGCGACTACACGGTAAAGTGGCTCCAGGCTCCAACTCGATACGACAATCATATTCCCGATGAGGAGGTAATTTTTTGGCTTCTTTTTCATTGAAGACCTCCTTCAAGTCAAGATAGGCTTCCGGAATTTCTGGAGCTTCCACAACACAAACCATGGGCATTTGATTTGCCAAAAGCGCGGACATAGTCGTCGGTGAGGTCTCTACTGATGCATGAAAACAGTGTTCAGTACAGAATTTAGAAGTCATCTCCACAGTACGTTTTGCCCAATCTATCCTTGGGTTATGCTCAGTAAGCCAAGGCAGCCCCAAAATCATTTGAAACTGAGGAGCGTCAATGAGGTTAAAGCTAATAAAACTCCGATGTTCCTCTGGACCAATGACAGTAATAACCTCGGTGTCAAAGACTATTGGGCCTGAAGATAACTCAGTTCCATCCACTGCTCGCACCGGTTCTGGCTTTAGTTTCTTTTCAAACTGAATTCCCACCATTTTGGCAAATTGGAGATCACAAAAGTTTCCAGTGGCTCCGGAATCCAACATTATGGACACCTTTTCACTCCGACCCTTACCGAACCATACTGTGCATGACAAGATTAAATGTGGAGCTACAGTCTGTCCTTCATTTGCTAGTAGCTGAGTCTTGGGAGTTGTCTCAGGGGCTGCTCCCACCAGTGCAACTCCGTCTACTGGTGGAGCTTGTCTTTTACCCATGAATTGGTTTTTGGTTTCTTCGGGCATTCTTTGACAAAGTGACCAGGCTGCCCACAATACATGCATAATTTTCCTAAGCGCCGCTTTTCTCTCTCCTCCTGAGACAAAGGACCACGAACAGCACCAATCTGCATGGGTTCCTCACTAGTATGAACTTCACTACTCTTCACAGGCTCTGAACGAACTCGATCAAAACGTGGTGGGAAGGGTTTGACATCTCTTCGTTTCTCACTCCGACGTTCAGCTTGCCTTTGATCAATTTGGAGGACCAAGTCGATTAACTCTGAGACATCAGTAGGTCTTCTTGGAATTTGGGACAACCCATCCTTTAACTCGTCCCTTAGGCCTCTATAGAAAATTGCCGCTCTTTTCGCTGCAGGCCAATTAGTTTCCACAATTAACTTGTTGTATTGTGCCAAATAAGCAACTAGTTCTCTGTTTCCCTGTTTCAGATCCAAGAGCTCGTTATCAGTGGTCTGAGAAATTGTACGACGATCAAAGATTCGAAGAAACTCTGCCTTGAAATCTTCAAATTTATACAACACCGGATCATTAGAGGAGACCAGAGGCATTGACCACGCTGCAGCATCACCACTAAGATAGGACAGCACAAACGCCACTTTAGACTGATCCTCTTTAAATAAAATGGGCTTACAGAGGAAATGCAGGGAACAATGGGTCAAAAAGATTTGAGCATTATGCGGATCTCCTTGAAATCTTTCGGGAGGGGCCAAAGGAATGGTAGGGGACATTGCATGGACAACTTGCGTAGTTAACGCAGATGATGACGAAGAGGTAGGAGCAAAGGTTGGAGCCTTAAGCCCTCCAAAATTAGGACTGGGACTCACAGAAAGTTCTTCTACTCGCTGCCTAAGGTAACTAGCCTCCTGATTGGACTTCCTAACCTCTTCCCTGGTTTCACTAAGCTGCTTTTGCAAATCCTCTAGAATGGTTGCCAAAGCTTTCACATCTAAACCTTCTGCCATTCTGCCCAGACGGAGAGAAATGTTTAAGGCACTTCAATCTGTCAGAAAGCGTACCTGAATTCCTTAGACTCCGTGGAAGCAGATGGCCAGTAGGTTCTCGCTAATGGTGAGAATTTCCCAACTCCCCTACACCCCTGTACCCAGAGAACTCTGAGCCCAGGAATGAAAGGGAAAGGGGAAGTGGATAACAAACAGAGAGACTGCCACACATATAATCTTCTACTCTTCGTTCATTCAGGAAGATCATCTCCTGCAAAAGTAAGCAAAAAATTACTACAGTTCCCCACTATAATTTGGCACCTTCTCCTATCTCTCTCTCACAATTTCTCTATGTCTAAGTACCTGAATGTGTGTGGAACTTAGCCCCTCTCTTTGTAGATAATTAAATAGGTCTGGAACTAGGACGCCCAGGTAAGTAGCCTTTTCTTTAGTCTCTGCGTGGAATTCAAGCAGCACTTGAAGAAATGTCCTCTGCTGAAGGTCTAGTTGGTATAATACTGTATAACCAATATGCATATCAGAGTATACCCTACTATACTTGCAGTCGTCTAGGCACAGGGAGGTTGAAAGGAGATAGCCGCTGAATAATCCACCCAAAGGTCTCTACCTTAAGCAAGCGAGTCTTTGACTATTATTGTTCACAGTCTGTCTCAAAATAGAACCAAGTCTTTCTCTTATGTAGCACAACTGGTTACAACGAAAATTAGAATTCTGCTTCAAACGTTGGAGTGAATAGGAACCACTCGGCATGAAAGTTCACTGGTACGAATTGGCTTCTGAACAAGAACAGCGCTAGGCTCTTACCTCACTCTAGTAGACTTGGACACACAAGCACGAGAGGAGTCCTACCAAGAGCGGAGGCAAGAAACAGCGCCACAGCTGAGGAACGATTCTGGAACTGGAACGGAAATGCGCTAAAGACAGGAATAGTCTAGCGCTCAAGAAAGAAAGGGACAGGTAAAGCTTGGACCTGAATTTCGAGAACTGGGATACTTCGAAAAGACGCGCTAAAACAGAAGCGTCCTACTCACAGGAATTGGACTGTTGAAGTGCGCAGAGCAAACGACTCGAGCGCACAAAATGGCCGCCACGAAAGACTAGAGCGTAAGGCAACTAGTCAGTGGCACAATCAGGAAGTGTCTCTTTACATCTGGATTGCGCTACCAGTAGCCTCCAAAGACAGACAGGACGCGTGGAACTGGAACCTGTCTTGATCTTGAAACGAACCCTTGAAGCCAAACTCTCCACCATCCGCTGGGACCTGACATCCTGCATTGTAGAGTCTGCGTATTAGGGTGCGGTGGGAGACTGTGTCGAACGCCGCTGATAGGTCGTGGAGGATGAGGGCTACTGTTTCTCCTTTGTCCAGTAAGGTGCGGATGTCGTCTGTTGCGGCGAGGAGGGCGGTTTCCGTACTGTGGTTTTTTCTGAAGCCGGATTGGGAGGAGTCGAGGATGTTGTGTTCTTCAATGAATGTGGCGAGTTGGCTGTTGATGGCTTTCTCGATGACTTTCGCTGGGAACGGGAGCAGGGAGATGGGTCTGTAGTTTTTGAGGTCGGTGGGGTCCGCTGAGGGTTTCTTTAGGAGGGGGTTGACCTCGGAGTGTTTCCAGTCGTTGGGGAATGAGGCGGTCGCCAGGGAGCGGTTGATGGTTTGGCGGAGGATGGGTGCGATGGTGTTGGCGGCTCTGTTGAAGATGTGGTGGGGGCAGGGGTCCATGGGGGCCCCTGAGTGGATTGACTTCATTATCTTCAGTGTGTCTTCGGTGGTGAGGGCTGTCCAGTCATCAATCGCTGGTTTCCGGGTGTCGGGGGTGGTTGGTGAGGGTTCAGTGTGTTGGTTGTCTTCGTCGAAGTTGTCGTAGATGCTCTTGATTTTGTGGTGGAAAAAGATGCTGAGTTTGTCGCAGAGGTCTTGTGAGGGAGGGATGTCGGTAGACTCGCTGGTGGGTTGGGCGAACTCCTTGATGATGCTGAAGAGTTCCTTGCTGTTGTGTGCGTGGGTGGAGATTCTGTCTTCAATCGCTTTTTTCCTCGTTTCTCTGATGAGTTGATGGTGGGCGATGGTGGCGGCTCTGAAGTTGTTGTGGGCTTCTGTGGATTTGGTGTTTCTCCAGGCCTTTTCGAGGCGGCGGCATGTGCGCCTGGACTCTCGAAGTTCGGTGGTAAACCATCTGGCTTTCTTGGCACGGGTATTGTTGTTTTTCTTGAGGGGGGCTATGGTGTTGGTGCTGTCCGAGATCCATCTATGCAGGGTTCGGGCTGCGGTGTTGGGGTCATCGTTTTCCGCGATGGTTGGGGTGGAGTTGTTGAGTGAGGAGGTGAGCTGGTCATCGGTGATTTTGGTCCAGTTTCTTTGTGGAAGCAGGTGCTGGTGTCTGTGGATGGTGGGTGTTCTGAAGGTGAAGTGGACGCAACGATGGTCGGTCCATGGGAGTTCGGTGGTGTGGCTGAAGGTGATGGAGTTTCCTGTAGTGAAGAGGGGGTCGAGGGTGTGTCCTGCTGAGTGCGTGGGCTCGGTCACGATCTGGCGGAGTCCAATGTTGTGGAGGTTGTCCAGGAGGGATGTGGTGTTGGGGTCCAGTTGATTGTCGAGGTGGAAGTTGAGGTCTCCCAGCAGGGTGTAGTTGGTGGATGCGATGGCCTGCGGGGAGATAATGTCCGTGATGGAGTTGGTGAAGCGTCCGCGGGGTCCAGGGGGTCGGTAGATGAGGGTTCCTCGGAGGGCGGCGGTGGGGCTGGCCAGTATCTTGAAGTGAAGGTGTTCCATCAGTTCTGTGGACTCGTCAGGGAGTGTGCTCAGGCGGAGGCTGGATTTGTGGACGATGGCGATTCCTCCTCCTGGGTGGATGGGGCGGTCCTTCCTGGAGATCTTGTATCCTTGGGGGATGGCGATGGCGATGTCCGGTCCCGAGGTGGTGTTGGTCCAGGTTTCGGTGAAGAATGCTACGTCTGGGGTTGTGCTGTCGAGGAGGTCCCAGATTTCTGTGGCGTGTTTGTGGAGGGATCGGACGTTGAGGAGGATGCATTGCAGGGTCTTTAGTTCGGTTGTGTTCTTGTGGGCGGGTTGTGCTGGATCCGTGTTCTTGGCGGTGCTGCAGGTGTGCTGGCAGCGGTGACAGCTGAAGGGTCCATGGGTGTCGGCTGGTGATGCTAGCTTGCAGTTGTTGTTGCAGCCTGGGTTGAGTGCGTGGAGTGCTGCTGGGTCGTAGCGTTGGCGGGGCGGAGGTCCCGGGTTCCAGGTGCTGGTCGCGGACGGGTCGCAGACGGGCGCAGACGTGCTTGCCTTTGATGCGCCTTCGGTGCACCAGCGGCGTGCCCGCAGCCCGCGGCCGCTGCGCGGCCGCGTAGTGGCCGCCATTAAGTAGGGGTCGGGGAGGGCTGGACAGCTGGGAGGCGGGAGTGGGGAGGGGAGCTGGATTGGGCCGGTCGTGCTGGGGGGGGAGGGGCCGCGGGGGCAGCAGCGGCGGGGAAAGGTAAAGGGAGGAAAGAAGGGATAAAGAAAAAAGGGAGAATAGGCAGAAATAAGGCACAAAAGAGCAGAGATGCAGAAAAGAGCAGAAAGGTGAAAGATAGAAAGGGTAAAAAACGAGTGAAAACGAGAGAAGGAGCAGAGGGAGAGAAAGGGAAAATGGGCAAAAATAAGGCACAAAAGAGCAGAGGTGCAGAAAGGTGAGAGATAGAAAGGGGAAAAAAACGAGTGAAAACGAGTGAAGGAGCAGAGGGAGAGAAAGGGAAATGGGCAGAAATAAAGCGCAAAAGAACAGAGGTGCAGAAAGGTGAAAGATAGAAAGGGGAGAAAAACGAGTGAAGGAGCAGAAAGAAAGAAAGGAGACAGAGGTCCACTGGACCACCAGGGATGAGGCGCAGGGAAACCTGCGGGTGGAGGAGGGCCTCGATCCCCAACACTCAAGAGTGCAGGGGCAGGGGCACCTCACTTAATGGTGGAGCTGCGAGGGTGGGAGAGCAATTTCACTGACAATGAGTCAGTGGTCTTGCTCGCCTGTCCCCGCAGTGGCCGCCATTAAGTAGGGGTCGGGGAGGGCTGGACAGCTGGGATGCGGGAGTGGGGAGGGGAGCTGGATTGGGCTGGTCGTGCTGGGGGGGGAGGGGCCGCGGGGGCAGCAGCGGCGGGGAAAGGTAAAGGGAGGAAAGAAGGGATAAAGAAAAAAGGGAGAATAGGCAGAAATAAGGCACAAAAGAGCAGAGATGCAGAAAAGAGCAGAAAGGTGAAAGATAGAAAGGGTAAAAAAACGAGTGAAAACGAGAGAAGGAGCAGAGGGAGAGAAAGGGAAAATGGGCAAAAATAAGGCACAAAAGAGCAGAGGTGCAGAAAGGTGAGAGATAGAAAGGGGAAAAAAACGGGTGAAAACGAGTGAAGGAGCAGAGGGAGAGAAAGGGAAATGGGCAGAAATAAAGCGCAAAAGAACAGAGGTGCAGAAAGGTGAAAGATAGAAAGGGGAGAAAAACGAGTGAAGGAGCAGAAAGAAAGAAAGGAGACAGAGGTCCACTGGACCACCAGGGATGAGGCGCAGGGAAACCTGCGGGTGGAGGAGGGCCTCGATCACCAACACTCAAGAGTGCAGGGGGAGGGGCACCTCACTTAATGGTGGAGCTGCGAGGGTGGGAGAGCAATTTCACTGACAATGAGTCAGTGGTCTTGCTCGCCTGTCCCCGCAGTGGCCGCCATTAAGTAGGGGTCGGGGAGGGCTGGACAGCTGGGAGGCGAGAGTGGGGAGGGGAGCTGGATTGGGCCGGTCGTGCTGGGGGGGGGAGGGGCCGCGGGGGCAGCAGCGGCGGGGAAAGGTAAAGGGAGGAAAGAAGGGATAAAGAAAAAAGGGAGAATAGGCAGAAATAAGGCACAAAAGAGCAGAGATGCAGAAAAGAGCAGAAAGGTGAAAGATAGAAAGGGTAAAAAAACGAGTGAAAACGAGAGAAGGAGCAGAGGGAGAGAAAGGGAAAATGGGCAAAAATAAGGCACAAAAGAGCAGAGGTGCAGAAAGGTGAGAGATAGAAAGGGGGAAAAAACGAGTGAAAACGAGTGAAGGAGCAGAGGGAGAGAAAGGGAAATGGGCAGAAATAAAGCGCAAAAGAACAGAGGTGCAGAAAGGTGAAAGATAGAAAGGGGAGAAAAACGAGTGAAGGAGCAGAAAGAAAGAAAGGAGACAGAGGTCCACTGGACCACCAGGGATGAGGCGCAGGGAAACCTGCGGGTGGAGGAGGGCCTCGATCACCAACACTCAAGAGTGCAGGGGCAGGGGCACCTCACTTAATGGTGGAGCTGCGAGGGTGGGAGAGCAATTTCACTGACAATGAGTCAGTGGTCTTGCTCCAATATGTCTGCAGCACTGGAATGAGCCTTGCCTTGTAATTAAAGGAGCTATTCACCTTATTGCATTTAGGGCATGTGAATTGCACTTTGTGGAAAATGTTATTCAACCAAGCTGGTGTCAGTTATGTCCGCTGCACATAACTGAATTGGAGTACCTTAAATCTTGTGTTTTCATGAGATTTAAGATGTGTGTTGAAGCACAGCCGTGCCCTCACTGACAGTGAGCTCTGTGCCAAGGTCACAATCCCACATGGTTCTCACACAGGTCCTCTTGGTGTGGGTCCCTCACTTCTCAATGCAATGCTGTTATTGTGTGTCAATGCCCTCTGTATCATGGTCAAATATATCACCTTGGCCATCCAGGGTTCTTCGGTCAGTGTTCCCCACGCCCTCTCTGCCACCTTATACAATGCAGTATGTTCTAGGAACTACCCAACTAGGATAACATAGCGTTCTCTGAGCTCGGTAAATGTTGAGAAATCCAGTGATAAGCTGACTTACTGTTTCAATTCCGGCTCTGGACCAAGTCTATCAGTCGTGTGTGTGCCCTCGTCGATTCAGTTTGGCATGCACCATGTGGGCAGCTCTAAAGAGTGCACCTGCAATCTTCCTCTTACTTTTTATCTTTTGCTGTCGTCCCCAGCTATGCTTGGCAACCTTCAACAGTACTGACACCATGTTATATGGTGTGCAGTCCACATAGATATTCCACTATCTGGGTATTTCTCAATTTTTATTGCACATATGTGAGCTCTGAGGCTTCTGCCTGGCTCGCCTAAACCAGTGTCCATTGAATATGGGTTGCCGAATACTGTGACTCAAAACCAGGCACCACTAAGCCCACTTCCTTTACGGGCAGAGATATCTTCTTCAAGGCAACTCTGGGTCTGTCAGAGCTCCATACCAACTCAACAAGAGCAATACTAAGGTATAAGAACATCAGCAGTAGTTCCATCTTTGCACGTGCCACTCTGCATATTACTGTCAGAGGATGTCTCCTCCATAAACACGCTGATGCCCTAGCAGAAGCAAGCTCCCAACAAGAATTGCCTGTTAACGCATCATTTCATTGCCTGTTTATGTTAATGCCCAAGTACTTGGACGATTAGTGCTCAATCTTGAGTCCCAGTGTGACTGGCTGGAAAGCTACCCATTCTTTCCTCTGTAAAATAGGTAACATGCATTACTTTGATTAAAATTTTCACTCTGAACTGGCTGCATACGGTCTGGTAGGATGTTCTGGATCATATTATCTAATACCTTCGCTAAAGTTTGGCAAACTATATTTAACATCAACATGAGTTGATATTTCGAGCAGGGCAAGTGGCCTCTGTCTGCCTTAGATAGTACCACAATGATTTCCTCCCGAGTTGTGGACGGTAATGTTCCTTCATCGTTAACTGCAACTTTCAGCTCTAACAACCAGTGACGTAGCATGGGTGGGGCCACATGGGCGGTAGCCCCGAGCGCTGAATTCTTAGGGGCACAACATTTTATAAGAAAAATGGGAGGGACTTGCCTCGCCCCAGGCCCTGGCAATCCACACTACTCCTCTGCTAACAACCATTTTGCAAATTGGAGGTGGAAATTTCTAAACAATTCTGCTTGGAGTCTGTCACTCACTGGCCTTTTCCCCACTGCCAACTGCTTCAGTTCCTCTTTCATTTCTTCCAGTAGAACAAGGTTTCCAGTTCTGTGGCTTGTCTAGGAGTCAATCTGTGGAGTTGAGCTGCACATATGTAAGCCTCCTGTGAGTCGTTACTGACTGCCTACTGTCGAGCGTGTATTTGTTTATAATCTCAACTAATTAAGGTCCATCTCTGCATGTAGCAGGTGACCATCTCCATGTCCACTAGGCGGGTCTGTTAAGTATCTGACATGGCTAACTAGTCAGCAGTCACACTGCCTAATGGTCTGCAAATGTGTATTGGGCGATATACTCTTGTTAGGCATGATGTAGCCATAATCTATCACACGTCTCCTTGTGTGTTCATCTTTTGTATGTCACTTCCCTTATTTGTATTTGAATTTAAAGGCTTCACCATCCAACTGGTGCAGCTCTTCCTCTATCTTTCCCAGTTGGTTCTGTAGAGTCACTTACAGTTCCCTCATGATTTTAATGCAGATTCCCCATATGTAACGCTTGAAAGCCTCCCATTCAGTTGAGATATTAACTGTGGAGTCCTCATTAACCCTAGAATAGTTTTCTATTTCATCCATCACAGTGCTTGTATATACTGTTTGAGTGCCAGCAGTGACTACTGCGAATCTGAGATTCTAGGAAGTACTCTCCCCCATTGTAGCCCTATCATTAATGTATTGAGGTCAGACAGTGTTCTCACTAGATACTCTGCTCAGTAAATGTAACTGCAGAGGTGCACAATTACAAAAAACACCTATGCGAGTGAGAAAGTCATGGATTGGGCAGTAGTGTGAATATGCATGGTGCACGGGATATGCAGCCCTCCACATATCCATCAAGTCCCAATTTTCTGTCCAGGCAGACATTTTCTCAGACAGCCACTTGCAGCAGGGTGTGGTAAGCGGGTTGTGACCTGTCCACATTGAGTTTGTAACTCAATTAAAGTTGCCTCTCAGCAATTGTTTTTCTAGTGTCTCTTTGATCAATATTGGGGTGATTATCTGTACCAAACCGACTTGCCCAGTGATAAAAAGCCAAATGTTTTAGCTTTATGTTTTCAAGATGGTGGTCTGTTGCCATACACTACTGGCGTATGCAGAGTAGTATGTATAAAACAGCTGACTTCTCCACTTGTGTTGCAGTTTCTTCCCCTCTTTCGCAATCATGGGTGTTTCCGGTAATAAGACAATATGGACCTCTCACATCTTTAAGTAGATATGCAGATAAGCAACACTTCCTAGACCAACAGTTTCGTACCCTTTGACTCCTGTAAACACATGGCCAGGGGCAAGATCTGTTCAACCATGTCTAATTCCAACCTAAAGCCAATGGGAAATCTTTGAATATCAGTATGCTCCTAACAAGAAATATCACATTTCAAGCTTTGAATGACTTTTAATCATATTTCTATTTTTTTGTTTTCTCTCTTAATTCAACTTCATTGCCATTTTGAAAATTTAGTCCAATAGGCTGATCCGGTCTTGATGTCTTTACCCCGTCACTTGGTTGATCCCCTATAGATGAGGTTCTGGGAACTGAGGAACTCTTTATTCTATGAACTTTTATTTGTGATTTTTTGATGATCTGATACAACCATTGCTCTTGAAGAAGTCTCCTTTTCTGAGATTCTATAGGACAGCTTGTGGTTTTGGGTATAGCACAGTTCTCAAGAAAGTCATTGAACAGTAGGCTACCGTTAACTTCTGGACTGCTTTGATGCTGAAACTTGTCCCAACAAATGCGTGGGTACACTCATGTTGTCAGAATTCAAGTTTACTGCAGTATATGCTCGTCTACCCATTGCTTTTTTACAATCATCAAGGATAGAGCTCATGACTTCTGGGACCTCTCTGAGCTTTGAAATGATAATTGAGCAATTTCCTATCTCATTGGAGAATGCATTACTCAAGCGATTTTTCAACCCCGCTCTCCATTACAAGCACACATGAATCAATAGTAGCGATATTTGATGACATTTTCCAAAGTATTTTTGTTTGCTCATCCAATTTTAGACTGCGCGCAAAGGAGATCACCTCACATGGTTCCTGCACGGCATGGACTGAAAAGTCCATGCCATGCAGGAACTCTGTGCATACACACAGGGAGGCACATGTTATGCCCTTCTGTGTATATGCACACACAGAGGATCCTTTCCTCCAGGGTTGACATGGAGGAGAAACCTCCATGCCACTTCAGGCAAAGAACAAACTGGTAATATGCTTCACAAGACCGCGGTGGTCCTGCCAAGCATATTGCCGCCTCTGACTACTGTGCCTCCTCCAGGGAACGGCGGTTCCCCGGCTGCGGCAGTGGACCCAGGGCCGTACGACAGCCCAAATCGTAATGAAGTGGTCTGACCACTGGTGCGGCTGTGGCTGGACCGCCACCATGAGTCTGGCGGCCCTCATACCGCAAGACTCGTAATCAGGCCCATAATGTACATAATGGCAAGAATTAGTTGCTCCAAGGGAGGTTCTGCTGGAAGATGACTTGCAACTTTGTTGTTACTGGCTGATATCCAAAGTTCCCTATTATCAAGGAGCTATTTGGGCAAGCATTGTCGGACCAATAAAACCTCTTGTAGGTATCCACTAAGCCAATGTCAGACTCTCCAACAGAGGCATCAGTGGTGGACTTGTGTGTTCTGAAAAGGCCAGAAGATGAACACTGGTCGCCCTTCTTGGTCTTATCAGATGGACTATTTAATGCTGGCTCAAGGCTGGTATTAACCCCTGCAACATTATACTTGTGGACAGCTGCAACAGTTGTAATTTGATACTTTGTTGGTGCACAGTCGCTCTTGATTAAAGGAAAGCCACTTTCACCACCACAAGGGTGTGTAGAAGATTTTGACTGCTGCTTGGAGCTGTTTGACACCTGCTCATGCTTTAACTCATGCTTGGAGAGTGGAACAATAGCTTTACAAGTGACATCTTCGAAGGTTAGTTTCTGGACTCTTGGAGAAGGTGCATTGTGTTCCAGGACTATTTCTTAGGACTCATTGCTAATGTACAGTGCGACCAGCAATTCTTACTCTATCCAGCAGCTGGTCAATAGAAGCTGTATTTACAAAATTATTGGTGATTTTAATTCGTGACAGGTGCGTTGGTACAGTATGGGCTAATGTTTGCTCATGTGCGCTTGTTGTGCAGCTTGAATCGCCCCAACTTGCAACCATTTGGCAATTCCCTTTCTTTAGCCTTGCCCCTCTTTGAGTTGGCTCTCCGGATGACACAGACTCTGCAGATATAAGAGCGGGAAAGTGAGTGGGAGAGGTCGGAGAGGAAGGTGTGGGCTTATTTGCCTTGTGTAATATTCCAGGGAGGACTTTTACAACATCAGAGGCTGACCGGGATCTTTTTTCCGCATGAACACATGTGCAACATGCGGCATCTGTAGAAGCCCCTTCTGTAATGCTTATTTGGGAGCCTTGAGTGTGAAACTTCAGCAATCGCAGAGACCGTTCTGTCCTCATGAACATCCTCAGTAAGCACCATTATATTGGGTGCGCCCTGTTTCAAGTCCTGCACTTTCATATTTTGCCTCTTTCTTCTGGCTGCTCTTATCATGGTTCTTGGAGCTTTTGCCAACTGTAACAGGGTTGTGTGTGTTAGGCAGCCTTCACTGGTGTGTGACCCTTCTGTCATTATGGGTCTTACCACCCATGGACATGAGCACCCTCCAACTAGTGAGGCAATATAAGGACCTGTCAGGTCCCTTTCATGCCACAGAAGAACAGGCCCATGAATATTCACAAATATTCCACCTGTTCCAACTGTTCCAACATACCACAATTTCCACTTAGTTAGAAATTAGTCAAAAATTGGTCAAAAGTTGGTTACCATGTAACTGAAGCTGTAATAGCAATGATAGGTGTATCCTTATTAGTAGCCTCTAGCAGAGCATTTTTACTACAGCGTATCTACAGCAATATTGACGCTCAGTTTATCTAGGGAGGGGTGGAACAGGGAATAGAACACCCACCGGATTTGATACTGAAATATCTGGTGAAGTCGCTGGTATCTCATCTGCTCACAGGCTTCCCACAAGCCGCACTCGGGCCACCTACCAACTGAACCCTAACGGATCAAGGGGCATATTATCAAGGACCGGTGTTAAAATTATCGCCGGTTTATCGGCAGGAAACTACCGATAAAACGGCGATAATGGGTTTGATAATACGCCCTTGCTAATTCCCATAGAAGCCCATGTTCAGGTGTTAACATGGACTTCAATGGGAATTAACAAGGGCATATTATCAAGCCCATTATTGCAGTTTTATCGGCAGTTTCCTGCCGATAAAACAGCGACAATTTTAACACCGGTCCTTTATAATATGCCCCAAAATCCTTTCCCAGCCCCTTCGCCAACCAACTCCCACCCCACACTGCCCGCCCCCATCCACTTCCCCACCGCACCACTACAGCCCACACTCACCAGTTAGACAATGAATAATGTGTTGGTATGTCTATTGTTTTTAAGCACAATGAGGGTTTGCCGGACCATGCCTCAAAGTCACCTTACCCCTTTCTCTCTCCCACTGTGAACCATGCCCAGTGTAAGTGAGATTGCCACCTTTGCGTGGGTGTAGACATGCTGTGCTTTGCCCAAGGATTGTGCCCTCCTTCTTACTGTTCCTCTCCATCTCAAATTTTAGGAACTGAAACTTCCTTAACCTAAAACTCCCACTCTGGACCCAGCATCGAACTGCCCTCTGACGAAATAGTAAATAAGGGTTCAAATACTGATGGTGTACGCGTATATTAGTCATAAAAGCCCTTGCTCAACGTCTCCTTATTACTTGTGTTTGATATATAATATAGGACACTAATATTAACTAGATAAATAGCAGTTCAGTTCTGTGTGGTGTATGCACAGGTTTGAGCAAGACAGAAGGCGCATGCCTAGCCTTCACCACTCCAGGGTCTCAGTGATCTCTGTCTCAGGCTCTGTCAATGGAACATCGCAGTCACAGCTTTGCTTTACCCATTCTTTGGTGTGTTTATGCTGCTTGTACCCATGTTCTGGGCCACAGAAACTCTTAGTACACAGAGTTAATCCATGTGACATAAATAAAGTAATTTGCTAATCTTGGTGTCACCTTACACAGCTGTCCTGGGATTACACTTACGGCCTACTTATAAGTACAGTGGTCTTGGGAATGCCGTAGTCCCCATGGCAGTCTGACTGCTGCTTCCTCTGTGGCCTGACTGCCTGGTTACAAGATTGCCAGTGGGATAGCTACAAGTCCAGGACAAGACCGCCGCCACTACCAGGATCCTGGATTCCGATGGGGCGGCGGTCAGGAAAGCGGGGGCAATGGAGGCAACGCCAATGTCGGCAGTGCTGTGGCGATTACGAGCTACCTTTTAGCCGGCGTTTTCATGGTGGGGACCCCACAATGAAAATGTCAGCAAAAAGGCAGGGAATGGGCCCCAAACAGGGCCCCATGGCATTGTAGCCCACGGGGTGTTAATGGGGGCGTATATTGTGTCCCCCTCTGCTTGCATTGTCATGTGTGCACTGTGTGTCATTCACAACATGGTGCAAGGTACACAGTGCACCGACGTGCATGCAGCGCTGCCACAGTGGCGGCATATGCTTTAGGACCTTTCTATGTGCCGAAACATGCATCTGCCGTGGCATTACTGATACAATACCTCCATTCTGACGGAACACTCATAATACAGCAGTTGGGATGCCTCTACCTTGTCGGCGTATTCCCGACCATTGATGCTGCGGACTGGCAGTGGGACCAATTAACTCATAATCTGCCCCTTAGTATGGTCGACATGTCATTATCCTCGCCACTGCTGCAGCTCAATGGTAAACAGCCATTACAATGCAGCTTTAACACCACATACCATTACATTGCAAGCATTATTGTAGTTCTGAAAATTCTAGACTTGTGTAATAATTCTGCACTCGAGAATAAAACTTCATCAGAACATGGCGAATTTGGTATCAAAAGACCGAGAATGGCTAGTACACTATGTACAAGCATTTTCGTCGTATTTGAGTGACGACTTCACCTCGAAATCGTCATTTACCTCCTGAACCCTGGGCTCCCATTTTGTGTACGGCAGCCATTTTGTGAGTTGCCCTTTACATAGGCCTATAATGCAGCTCAATTCGATACCAGAGGACACGTACACCTTTAATTGATTCCTCTCTGACCTGGGCAGGTTGGAACCATTGCCCCAGGCCGAACCTGTTTGGTCAGTTCCTCTCCCAGTGGCCGAGCAAGATAGCATCAAGGCTCAACAGGCCATAAACTCATCCATCGCACACACGCCCTGCCGAATCTCGCTCACACCTGTCCCTGCTCTTTTCTCTCGCTTACTTTATGATGGGGAGGTGCCCGATTTTATTGGGGGTCCAGCGATATCTGATGAAAATGTTGGGCCTTGCCGAGTAATTTATTATGGGTTGTACACACTGAACTATGGCATCATGACTCTGCTTTTCTTTTGTAATGGTAACATGTCTATGGTACACTAAAATGCGGAGAATGTTTGCCTAAAGCACAATATTTCGTATAAAAAGAGAAGCCTGACTTTGTGAATTGCGGCAGTCTCCTGAGAACATACTTCCTGTGTGTTGTACTTCTAGGACGCTTGTGACCTTGGTTGCAGCCAATAAAATCGATCCTTGACTTCACCTAGAAGACTCTGAGTTTCTGTGGTCTGAATCAGGAAAGTACCCGAGGTCTTTGGGTGTACCCTGGCACCGCTGGGTTACCGGATCAGTACCGGTTCGGAAAAACCCAGTACCTCAGTTGGCGCCCAACGTTTGGGGCAATTCCAGCGCCACCGGTCCAGCCAGAGGTTCGTGAGGAGCTTCGTGTGAAAATTCTGGAGGAAGGCCAACCACTTCAACGACCCCTGCATGTCGACGTGGTCCGAAATTCTTTGCTGCGAGGTTCCCCGCTTCCCGACGGCTACCTACAAAGGACTGCTGCCCTGGCTATCGCCCTGATTTGGACCCTTGAAGTTTGGTAGAGCGAAACACTGAGACGAGTCTTCTGGTGACGTCATCGATATTTCAGTTAAGTATAAGTGGAGCGTCTCCCAGTCCTTAGTGGTTCTTAGTTTGGGTATCCTTTGGGATTAATTTGGAACTTGCAAGCACCAAAACCGAGGGACTCGTGTATTCAAGAGAAATATCGTAATCGATAATCCTTTGAAGTTTGGAGCTAGACTAGAGAGCGAAAATGCCTGGTCTCAGACTTGTGTTGCTTGCGTTGCTCCCTTGAGAACCACGTCTCCCCAGAGCACTCAAAAAATATTTCAATAAAGTTTTACTGCTTGTAATCAGAGTTCATTGTATTTTTATTCAAATTTTCATTTTATCTTTTCTGAACATAATATTGGTCTTCTATTTCATGGTAATAATAGCCCATGTGGCCCAATGCATTTCGGGCGTAGCCCTTCCTCAGGGGCCTTGTAATTCCTGTGAAAGTAAACAAGTACAGTTTCAATTCACTGTCCCATCTATTTAGGCTCATGTATGTACATAAACATAAACTTCAACTAACGCATTTCATAAATATGCCAATAGAGAGAGGTCACGTATTCAAATTTGCATATATACCCTGTATATAACCATGTAAAACAACATAAGACGATAAAATTTATCCAAAGATTTTATCGTATTGAATGTGTGCTGTGTATTAATCACCAAATCCACAATTCAGTAGAGTGTAACGGTGTTACCTCTACGTCCTGTTCTTGAACAATATTGTTTATAAACGATACCAGGTAGAAAGTGGGAAAGTTCTAACCTTGTCTGCCGAGTTGGGTTCATTAAAAGGACGATTGCCGTGCGTGTAGACGAGTCTGCGCGAGAGAAAACATTATCAACCGCTTGTAACAAATGTTTCAAGCATGCGCTGTTAAATTACGACTGTGAAGCCCGAAAAACGGGACTTACCATGAAATGGTTCGATGGCGCGTTCAATGCTCCTCGTTTACCGGCGTTTAGCATAACCAGAAGTCCCGCGTGTTAAAAGGACATTCTGGAGTCACGTGGGTCGTGCTGAATAATTAGCGGAGTGTGATAGGTTGTAATCGTCCGGTGTATGTGTCGGAAGTTCTGATTGGTTGTGTTAAAGTCACATGTGTAAACACTGCCGGGATGCGGTAGTGCAACTGAAGAAAGAATATTAAAAGTGTGTTGCGTTTGATAACAAATGCATTTGGTAACAAACGTGAGCCATGATAAAATTTGCAGTATTACCTATTGTGTTGACGGGCAATTGTTAAACATTTACGTGATATGGTCTGATACAGTGAGTATGATACATTTCAGTATATAACAAATGCTGATGGTAATGCTCTACACAAGATTATAACTATTATAAATGACAACTAAATTCCAAACGTTCATTAAGCCCTCTCGGGGCAGTGGAGGATAGTCTGTTGATCCAATATAATTCTCTTTTTAAGAGATGTTGTTCGTTGTCTCTTCCCGGTAGGACTGGTACGATTTCCAAAATGCAGTACTTCAGTTGACTGAGATTGTGCTGATGGTCATTAAAATGTGTCGCTACCGTGGATTTAGCAGATTTTAATCGAATGTTAGAACGATGTTCTGTTAGGCGAGTTTTAATCTTCCTAGACGTTTTACCCACGTATGGGAGCCCACACGGGCATTTGAGCATGTAGACCAAGTTAGTACTGTCACATGTACCATTCACCTTTAATTTGATTTTTGCACCGCTTGATGGATGATTTATTTCATTGCCTTTAATAATTGAATTACAATTTCCGCAATTGTGACAGGCTAATGTGCCCCTGTAAGTTGTTGGTGAAACCACTGGTTTGGGTTTTAAGAGTTCTTTGAGATTTCTGGTTCTTTCATATGCGAATCTTGGGTTCAAAGCAAAAATTCCTTTAAAGTCATCTTCAAGGGCTAGTAGTTGCCAATGTTTTAAAACGATTCTCTTGATGTTCTGACTCCTTGTGGAGAATTTTGAGATGAATACGGATCTCTGTTCTTCCCTTTTCGTTGATGAAGTAAGTGACTTCTGTCTGTTCATTGAGGATATTCTGTCGACAGCGAGTTCCAATACAGCTTCCGGATACCCTCGATCTTTAAATTTCTTCAACATGTGACCTTTTTGCTCCTCATATAGACTTTGTGATGATGTTATACGTTTAACACGTAAAAGCTGTGAGAATGGCAAGTGCTTTTTTAAGGAGTCCTGGTGGAAACTCTTATAGTGCAAGAGATTGTTTTTGTCGGTTGTCTTTTTGAATACAGTGGTGGTCAGTATGTTTTGTTCCTTAATGATCAATACATCCAAAAAGGATAACTGTTTGTCATTGACACTGTGCGTGATAGAATGTGCTCAGTTTCGAAATAGTGCATAAAGATATTTGCATACGCCGGTGCGGCGCAATTTCCCATACTGGTTCCGTTGCACTGGGCAAAAAAAGCATTTTTCCACTCAAAATAGCTATGAAATAGCGTAAAGTGCATTAGTTCCATGATAAATATTTTCAAATCTTCTTCTAGGTCACTATTGAGTAGAGTGTTCTCCAATGCTGTTAACCCTATGTCATGGGGGATGGAGGTATAGCTATTTTGAGTGGAAAAATGCCTTTTTTGCCCAGTGCAACGGAACCAGTATGGGAAATTGTAAATGACAGAATCCAGTTCACGCACAGTGTCAATGACAAACAGTTATCCTTTTTGGATGTATTGATCATTAAGGAACAAAACATACTGACCACCACTGTATTCAAAAAGACAACCGACAAAAACAATCTCTTGCACTATAAGAGTTTCCACCAGGACTCCTTAAAAAAGCACTTGCCATTCTCACAGCTTTTACGTGTTAAACGTATAACATCATCACAAAGTCTATATGAGGAGCAAAAAGGTCACATGTTGAAGAAATTTAAAGATCGAGGGTATCCGGAAGCTGTATTGGAACTCGCTGTCGACAGAATATCCTCAATGAACAGACAGAAGTCACTTACTTCATCAACGAAAAGGGAAGAACAGAGATCCGTATTCATCTCAAAATTCTCCACAAGGAGTCAGAACATCAAGAGAATCGTTTTAAAACATTGGCAACTACTAGCCCTTGAAGATGACTTTAAAGGAATTTTTGCTTTGAACCCAAGATTCGCATATGAAAGAACCAGAAATCTCAAAGAACTCTTAAAACCCAAACCAGTGGTTTCACCAACAACTTACAGGGGCACATTAGCCTGTCACAATTGCGGAAATTGTAATTCAATTATTAAAGGCAATGAAATAAATCATCCATCAAGCGGTGCAAAAATCAAATTAAAGGTGAATGGTACATGTGACAGTACTAACTTGGTCTACATGCTCAAATGCCCGTGTGGGCTCCCATACGTGGGTAAAACGTCTAGGAAGATTAAAACTCGCCTAACAGAACATCGTTCTAACATTCGATTAAAATCTGCTAAATCCACGGTAGCGACACATTTTAATGACCATCAGCACAATCTCAGTCAACTGAAGTACTGCATTTTGGAAATCGTACCAGTCCTACCGGGAAGAGACAACGAACAACATCTCTTAAAAAGAGAATTATATTGGATCAACAGACTATCCTCCACTGCCCCGAGAGGGCTTAATGAACGTTTGGAATTTAGTTGTCATTTATAATAGTTATAATCTTGTGTAGAGCATTACCATCAGCATTTGTTATATACTGAAATGTATCATACTCACTGTATCAGACCATATCACGTAAATGTTTAACAATTGCCCGTCAACACAATAGGTAATACTGCAAATTTTATCATGGCTCACGTTTGTTACCAAATGCATTTGTTATCAAACGCAACACACTTTTAATATTCTTTCTTCAGTTGCACTACCGCATCCCGGCAGTGTTTACACATGTGACTTTAACACAACCAATCAGAACTTCCGACACATACACCGGACGATTACAACCTATCACACTCCGCTAATTATTCAGCACGACCCACGTGACTCCAGAATGTCCTTTTAACACGCGGGACTTCTGGTTATGCTAAACGCCGGTAAACGAGGAGCATTGAACGCGCCATCGAACCATTTCATGGTAAGTCCCGTTTTTCGGGCTTCACAGTCGTAATTTAACAGCGCATGCTTGAAACATTTGTTACAAGCGGTTGATAATGTTTTCTCTCGTGCAGACTCGTCTACACGCACGGCAATCGTCCTTTTAATGAACCCAACTCGGCAGACAAGGTTAGAACTTTCCCACTTTCTACCTGGTATCGTTTATAAACAATATTGTTCAAGAACAGGACGTAGAGGTAACACCGTTACACTCTACTGAATTGTGGATTTGGTGATTAATACACAGCACACATTCAATACGATAAAATCTTTGGATAAATTTTATCGTCTTATGTTGTTTTACATGGTTATATACAGGGTATATATGCAAATTTGAATACGTGACCTCTCTCTATTGGCATATTTATGAAATGCGTTAGTTGAAGTTTATGTTTATGTACATACATGAGCCTAAATAGATGGGACAGTGAATTGAAACTGTACTTGTTTACTTTCACAGGAATTACAAGGCCCCTGAGGAAGGGCTACGCCCGAAATGCATTGGGCCACATGGGCTATTATTACCATGAAATAGAAGACCAATATTATGTTCAGAAAAGATCAAATGAAAATTTGAATAAAAATACAATGAACTCTGATTACAAGCAGTAAAACTTTATTGAAATATTTTTTGAGTGCTCTGGGGAGACGTGGTTCTCAAGGGAGCAACGCAAGCAACACATTTGTATCGCAATCCTAGTACAGGGGTTTTTACCCCACGGGCACCACCTACCTACAAAGACATTTTGAACAAATCAGTAAACGAAGAGTGCGTATCCCAAATCCCGCTTTGGTTTCAAATCAATTTCTTTCTGGTCTCAGACTTGGAAATTTGTTTTGTCTTGGTTATAATAGGGACTCCCGATTGGAGGACTCGTGTCCGGTTCCTCCAGTTGGAACTCCAACTTATGAACTGTATGTGAAACATGGAGTAGGCCCCATCACATACAACGAAGTGTGGATCAAATACGCCAGAAAAGATGGTGTTTTAAAATGGCCCCAACACAGTAGTTTTGATACCGAAATCCTAGATAACCTGGAAGTTAAACTTTTTAAGAAGAAAGCCCGGCCGGCAATGTTTGACTCTTTCCGCCTATGGCGTAAGGAGGCCAAACAGAAGGAAATTAAATTAGAAAAGAAAAATAAGAGAGAAAGGGGTATTTCGATAATGCAAGCTGCTATGCAGTATAAAGACAATGAAGAAGAGCAGATGAGTGAGCAGTTGCACAGGCAACGTAAAATGGTAATAGACAAATGTTATCCAGTTTTGCCGACTCCTAAACAAGATGCAGCAAAAGAGCTTGAGAAAGATCCGCTAATATCGCATTTGCTAAGTTTGCCACCCCCCTATGCACAAAATGCTACGGCACCTCCGCAACCTTTAGTTGCGCAACCTATCATTGCATTGCCTCCAGCTTCTCCGCAGCACCCACCAGCTACTCTTCAGCTGGCTCATACTCTTCTGGTGCAGCCTCCTCAAGGCTCACCGACCACATCTGCTCCGCCTATGCCTCCTACGACTTTGCCTAGTGCACCTTCTACTTCTCCTAATGCTCCCCCTGCTATTGTCTCTGCTCCTGCCTTATCTCACCCTGTTTTTCCGCCCGTTCTTCCGTCAGTTTCTCCTTCCGTTCGACTGAGAATGGCCAACACTGTTACTAATCTTTTCTCACCTTTCCTCGGGTCGCCTAATACGACCCCTAACCCGGAACGAAGACAGTTGCGGAGTCAACTGCCTGACTATCGAGAGAGAGATTTACTGAATCGATTAGCGCATAAATGGGTTATGGACACTGTAAGATATGATGTAGAGTCTGTCATGGAAGTTTTCCGTCAATGGGAAGCACCGAAACAGAGATATGTTTTTGAACAAATGTGTATTTTTCTCTGTGAAGATTTGGAAGACAATGATATGGAATGCAACCCGCCCGAATTGTGTCGTGCGCGGTTCGACTTTGCAGAGGGCATGATTGTAGGTCCCGAAGTCGAGAAAGCGGTTGAGACATTGTTGTCATACCGGAGTAAGGGAGGCACTTCTCAATCACTGTTTGAGCATGAAGCACCCGGTAGGAAAAAGGCGCGACAGTACCCCATGAGAGAAGTTCCCCCACAATGGAGAGAGGGTGACGCAAATGCTAACCCACCTATTCAGCCTCATTTTCAGCGTGTTTGGGTACATGTTCCTTGGAAGCGAGCTGAAGTTTTGGCCCTTAAACAGACATTGCCTGATCCCCGTATAAATCCTGCAGGGTATTACAAGGAGTTGTCACAGACTGCTGGGTCATGTATCATGAATTTAGCCGATATCGATATGTTGTTTGGGAACGTTGTTCCACAGCCTTTATGGGGAAAGATTCGTCATACAGATCATGATCAGGAATTAGGTGACTCATGGGCTAATATTGCAGCTGCAGATGCCCTACAAATTGGTGGTGCTAAACCTGAGCCTTTAGTAGCAGATCTCCTTGGTACGATAATTGAGTACATGAAAACGATAATGCCTGCGATGTGTGTAAACTGGGATAAGTTGTCTGCGTGTAAGCAGAAGAAAGATGAAACGGTGTCTGACTTCTTCACCAGGTTTGAAGAAACGTTTGTTGATCACAGTGGTCAAGATATGAGCACAGAAGGTGGTCAGCGTTTGTTCGTCGATAAATTCGTGTACAATCTGCTTCCAGAGTTGTGTAAAAAGTTAAAGGATTCAGAGAGTTCTTGGGCAGTTTCCTCTTCAGCACAGATATTGGCTACAGCCCAATATTACGAAAATCGAGACAAAGACGAGAAAGATAGAGCAGACAAGAAAACTAAAGAGTTGAAAACAAAGGTTTTGTTACAGCAAGCCTATCCGCCACGTGGTGGTGGTGGCCAGAATAATGGTGGTCAGAATAACTATCAGAATAATTATCAGCAGCCTCAACAGTATCAGAGGAACTCGCAAAGAGTCGAGTATACGCAGCCACGTGTCCCTGTAGGTCCCAATCAGTGTTCATATTGCAAGGAAGAGGGTCATTTTAAGTCTAGTTGTCCTATTCTGTTACAGCGCGCGAATGGTGTTTCAAACACAAGAGGTAGAGGTGTTCAGCAAGCATCTAGAGGTAGAGGACGTGGAAACATCCCCCAGAACACACAGTCTCTTCCACCTCAAAATTCTATGAACAGGTTTGATCAACAGAATAACGCCTCTGGTAGGACAGCTCAGTACTATGCTGACGATTACTATGCAGAAGATTGGGAAGGTAATGATTGCTAGGACAGCCATAGACAAAGAGAGGGAGTTGTTTCAGTTCCAGTAGATCAGAGTGGACCATATGTTGAGGTGATTACACCAGGTGTGTCAGAACCTTTTCTGTTGGATACTGGTGCTACGAAGAGTTCTATTATGCACTCCAAACTCCCTGGCGCACCTTTGTCTGGCGAAACGAATGTATCAGTAGGTTTTTCTGGCGCCCCAGTTAGAAATCCGATTTCTGACCCTTTGTCTCTTTCTGTTGGTCCTTGTGAATTAGAAGCACCCCTTATTCTGACAACAGGTTGTGGTGAAAATTTGTTGGGATTGGATCTGTTAAAAAGATTGTATGCGACTTTGTACTGTTCTCCTTCAGGAGTACAACTTACTTTAGGTAAGAAAGTGGTTTCTCCAATGTATTTGTCAAGGGATAAAATTCCAACAGAATTGTCGCTTCTTCCTGATATTCTTTGGGCTACTGGTCCTAATGATGTGGGTCTCTTGGAAATACCACCATATGTTATAACATTAAAAGCCAATGTTAAAATGCCACGAATTCCCCAATACAGAATCTCTAGTGAAGGTGAAAAAGCGTTACTAGCGATCGTTTACGATCTAATTGAAAAAGATGTCATTGAAGAGACAAGAGGCAACATTTGCAATAGTCCTGTTCTGCCTGTTTTGAAACTAACTGATCCCTCTCAGCCACCTGTGTACAGATTCGTGATTGATCTGAGAGAGGTGAATAAAATAGTTGTGCCACAATTTCCAGTTGTTCCTGATATTACTGCCCTATTGACTATGATTCCAGCTTCTGCAACATGGTTTTCGGTGACTGATGTGAAGAATGCTTTCTTCAGCATCCCCATTGCTGAGGAGAGCAGGGATATTTTTGGCTTCACTTTAGGAGGACAAACCTTCCGCTTTAAACGCGCTGCCCAGGGCTACTGTGAAAGTCCATCAATATACAGTCAAGCTTTAAAGACACAGCTTGATACGATTGTTTTACCTGATGGTGCTACTCTTGTACAGTATGTTGATGATTTGCTTGTTGCTGCAGATACTGAGGAAATCTGTAAGAAAGCCACGTTGTCATTGTTGCGTCATCTGTGTGATTTGCATCACAAGGTGTCACTTTCCAAACTGCAATACTTTCGACAAGAAGTGACCTACTTAGGTCATCTCTTATCGAAGGAGGGAAGGAAACTGACCCCAGAAAGAATCCAGGCAATAGCGAAATTGAGTGTGCCAAAAACACAGAGAGAAGTGCGTGCTTTCTTGGGCATTACATCGTACTGTAGACAGTGGATTCCAAATTTTTTGTTATTGGCCAAACCTTTGGTGGCATTAACGTGTAAAGATACACCCAATCCCGTTCCTTGGTCTGAAGAGTGCCAGAAAAGTTTTTCTGAACTGCGTGATGCATTATGTTCGGCTCCTGTGTTGGGTACCCCCAACTCCAGTAAGCCCTTTACATTGTATGTCCATGAGAAACAAGGTTGTGCATTGTCCGTATTGACACAGTTATTTGGAGACAAGCAGCGTCCATGTGCATATTTTTCGTCGACTTTGGATCCGGTAGCTAAAGCATTGCCGAGTTGTTTAGGAGCAACAGCGGCAGCAGCTGTTTCTATTCGACAGTCTGCTGGTTTGGTGATGAATAACACCTTGATCGTTATGGTTCCGCATGCAGTAGACACGTTGTTAAACAGAACCAAGACACAGCACTTAACTAGTCCGCGATTGTCAGGTTACGAATTAACATTATTAGCAAGCCACGTGCACATACAGAGATGCAAAACACTTAACCCAGCTACGTTACTGCCAATTGTAGAGGAATTAGATGCTTCAGAACAGCATGATTGTTTCCTTAAGACAGAAGAAGAAACGAAAGGGAGAATAGACCTCCTAGATACTCCTCTTGCTGAATGTGATGGTACATTGTGGGTGGATGGTTCATGTTTCAAGCTCCCGAATGGTGACACGACTGCAGCATATGCTGTCACGACTTTGCATACGATTGTTGAAACTGCACGTATTCCACATAATTCAGCTCAAGCAGCAGAATTAATTGCACTTACAAGAGCATGTGTGTTGTCAAAAGGAATTAAAGTGACTGTCTATACCGACAGCCAGTATGCCTTTGGAGTGGCTCACAGTTTTGGACGGTTGTGGAAAGAACGTGGGTTCCTGACTTCGCAGGGATCTAAGATTCAGCATGGTCAGTTGGTGAATGAGCTTCTTGAATCACTGACCTTGCCTCTGCAAGTAGCGATTGTGAAATGTAGTGCTCACAAGAAGGTGACTGATGATGTTGGTCGTGGAAATGCATTTGCTGACGAAATCGCGAAATAAACTGCAAGGAATGTGATGAGCCGAATGTATGTTGCAGGCCCTGCAAGATGAGTTGGTGATGTTGGAATGTGTGAAGACACGATAGAGAGTGTGAAGTCCATTCAAGCTGAGGCTACAGAGAAAGAGTTGAGCATGTGGAGAGAAAGTACGGGTAGAATGAATGCGAATGGTTGTTGGATTGAATTGTCAGAGCATCAGAGAGGGTTGTTACCCGATGCGTATGTGCTTGCAGTAGTTACAATGGCTCATGGAATGGCTCACATCAGCGTGAAAGGGATTTGCAAGTTGTTGGCCCCAGTATGGCAAAATTCAGGAATTCCCAAGTGTGCAGAGAATGTGGTCAAGAGTTGCATGGTGTGTCTGAAACACAATCCTGGTAGGGGAACCCCAACTCCAGCTGGTCATTTTGCACCTCCTACGTATCCGTTCGAGGTTTTGCAGCTAGATTTCATCCACATGGAGAGGTGCAACAATTTAAAATACGTACTCGTTATTGTTTGTGCCTTCTCAAGATGGGTGGAAGCATACCCCCTAAAAGACAATACTGCCTTGTCCACAGCGAAAGCCCTTGTGAAAGAGTACTTCCCTAGATTCGGAATGCCTAGAATGGTCTGGTCTGATAATGGGAGTGAATTTGTGGGTCGTGTGATGAAGAATGTATGGGAAGGGCTAGGCATTCGGCAGAAGTTCCACGCTGCAAATCACCCCCAATCATCTGGATTAGTAGAATGTTACAATGGCACGCTTAAGTTAAAACTGGCCAAAATTCAGGCGAGCACAGGTCTTAAATGGCCTGACGCTCTACCCTTAGCACTCCTATCCACCAGAATGACTGTACATTCGCGAGTGAAACTTAGTCCCTACGAGATAGTCTTTGGCCGTCCGGCCAACATATGGGGAGTGCCTAGGCCCACCAAGTTCAGCGAATTGGAACACCCTGTTTTGCTTGATTATCTGTATGAATTGACGGCTAAATTGCGTGTTTTGCATCAACAGGTTCACGACACCCTGCCTCCGGTCTCTGAAACTCCAGGCCACGCCATTGACCCTGGATCCTGGGTGCTGGTTAGAAATTTTCAACGGACAAAGAACAACCAGCCCAGGTGGACCGGACCGCACCTCGTCCTTCTTTCCACAAGATCGGCAGTTCGAGTGGAAGGGAAGAAGCACTGGATCCACGGGGTCCATTGTAAGAAGATCCCTTTACCCCTGCCATATGACCAGTCGGTCCAGAAAGGTGTCGCGGACTCAGAGACTAGCACCGTGCCCAAGCTCCTGCCTTTCAGCGATGCACGAGTAAAAGGAACTAACTCTGAACGTGAAAGTGAGAACATTTTGCAAGAAGCTGTGCCACCATCAAAACGATTGAACACTTTGGAGCCTGAACTCTTGTTTCAGGATCAGACAGTACCTGGGAAAGAACGCTATAATTTGAGACCAAGACCTATAGACAAATAAATAAAATTTTCTTTTTCCCTCCAAGTACTATTTTTTGAAAGTGCAGCTCTCCCATCTGAGAAACTTGCTTATTTTTGTTTTTCGAACCGCCATCCGGGTTCCGCTGCTAGGGCCGCGATTGCTTAAAGTCTTTGGGGTGCAGCTGACGACGTTAGGTCGGCAGTTCTGGTTGGTCCAAGGGAGTTGCCCTAGACTGACAGAAGCATTCTTTAGCAGAATCAACCTCCCATCGCGGGCAGCACCTTAGAGAGGATGGAGTTTTCCGAGATGGAGAGACCTGCCCAAAGAGTGAACTTTAAAACTAGAATCTGCAAAACAATGACAAGGAAAAGCTTTTTAATATTATGCATTTTTATGTTATTCAGTGTGATGACGTTTTTAATAGGGTATGTTTTATTCTCTTTTCGTGTAACATTTGCACCCACTACATCCCCTACACCTCCTCCTCTTACTGTTTCCTCTCATTCTTTTCACCCTCTACCGGACCATGAATCTAATAGAAGGTTAGAGTTCATTAATAACTCCTTTGTTCAGCTCTTACACCAACACCAACTAGTAATGAACACAACTAACTGTTGGGTTTGTGGCCTTATGCCTCACACTACGGACAAAGGTATCCCTTATCTGGTCCTGCCTTTCAGCCATAATGGTTCTGTGTGGGCATTCAGAACAATGTTCATATACGCACGTGAAGTCCAACCCCTACGTTCTGTAAAAGACAACCTCAAGACTAGCGCCCTAGTCAAAGGCATAGTTGACATGATTAAGGAAGAAATTTCTCATGAAAATACCCCGGAAGATGAGATATTTGCATATATCGGTTGGAACGTGACCGGATATGGAGCTACTTTAAGTGAGAAACAGCAAACTAAAAGATCGTCCCCGATTTGGATTGTACCCCATCAGGGTCACCTATGTCTGCAAGGTATTGGCAGGAATCCCAGAGCTCAGTTAGGGAAAAGTGTCTGTACAGAAACGTATGTTTTTGGGTCTCAGACTTCCCCTGCGTTTCTAGCAGCTAAGGGTACCTATTTCATCTGCCATGATAGAGCCTATACATGGTTGCCCCCTGACTTCTCGGGCTCATGTTTTGTTTCGTTCCTGTTGCCTCCCACCTACACAGCGGCGGCAGATTACCACAAGACAAGGGTAGTTAGAGGTGTCTTGAGTAAAGAAGACACTGCAGGTCATGAATTTGGGGACTTTACGAAGGGTTTTCTGCAGATCTGGGGACCCATGGTTAACAGCAGGAACATAAGGCAATTGACAAGGGTAGTTGAGTCCACTGTGATTGAAACTGCTGGTGCCCTTAGTAACTTGACTGCTGAGCTCCAGTCGGACCGTCTTATGACCCTTCAGAACAGGGTCGCTTTAGATGTCATACTTGCAGACCGAGGCGGGGTATGTAGATTGATCCAGTCAAGTTGCTGTATTTTCATCCCAGATAACGCTCCAACAGTGTACCAGGCCATCTCCAAACTGCATAAAATTTCCGAATCTATTCATGTGGATAAAGGAGATTGGTCATTAATGGGGTGGTTCTGGGAACTGATATCCGGCTGGGGATGGAAAATTCTGATGGTCATTGGGATGGTCTTAGCCATTCTTTTCCTGTTCTGTCTGTGCGTGCGTGCAGTGTGCTCCTGCAATATGTGGCCTCTGTGTTACATCATGTGTAAGGAAACCTGTATCAAGAGACGAGCTAAGTACTAGGATGATGTTACAGCAACATCTCAATTACTTTAGGAATATCGAGCTGGACTCAGATTAGCATGAGGATAGATTAATTGCCTATGTAAGGGCAAAAGGAGGGATTGTAGTTCTGAAAATTCTGGACTCGTGTAATAATTCTGCACTCGAGAATAAAACTTCATCAGAACATGACGAATTTGGTATCAAAAGACCGAGAATGGCTAGTACACTATATACAAGCATTTTCGTCGTATTTGAGTGACGACTTCACCTCGAAATCGTCATTTACCTCCTGAACCCTTGGCTCCCATTTTGTGTACGGCAGCCATTTTGTGAGTTGCCCTTTACATAGGCCTATAATGCAGCTCAATTCGATACCAGAGGACACGGTCACCTTTAATTGACTCCTCTCTGACCTGGGCAGGTTGGAACCTTTGCCCCAGGCCGAACCTGTTTGGTCAGTTCCTCTCCCAGTGGCCGAGCAAGATAGCATCAAGGCTCAACAGGCCATAAACTCAGCCATCGCACACACGCCCTGCCGAATCTCGCTCACACCTGTCCCTGCTCTTTTCTCTCGCTTACTTTATGATGGGGAGGTGCCTGGTTTTACTGGGGGTCCAGCGATATCTGATGAAAATGTTGGGCCTTGCCGAGTAATTTATTATGGGTTGTACACATTGAACTATGGCCTTGTCATCATGACTCTGCTTTTCTTTTGTAATGGTAACATGTCTATGGTACACTAAAATGCGGAGAATGTTTGCCTAAAGCACAATATTTCGTAGAAAAAGAGAAGCCTGACTTTGTGAATTGCGGCAGTCTCCTGAGAACATACTTCCTGTGTGTTGTACTTCTAGGACGCTTGTTACCTTGGTTGCAGCCAATAAAATCGATCCTTGACTTCATCTAGAAGGCTCTGACTTTCTGTGGTCTGAATCAGGAAAGTACCCGAGGTCTTGGTGTACCCTGGTACCGCTGGGTTACCGGATCAGTACCGGTTCTGAAAAACCCAGTACCTCATTATAACACATGCGACGTAACAATACATACCATTACTACGCATACTATTACATCACATGCGCTTTTACAACGCATGCAATGAAATGGCTATACACATCATTGTGAGGAAACTGAGGCTCTTCCGTTCCCTCACAACAACGTGCACTGTCCCTCAGACATCGCTGGAACCAGGAGAGAGGAACCACGAGGAGAGAGAGGTAAGGGGGATTGGGGGTAAGGGGAGGGTCGTGCTGGGGGGTAGTGTTTCAGTGTAGGGATCGGAGTGGGGGGCGGGGTAGGGTCCTGCTGGAGGTAGTGTTTTAGGGTCTAGGGTAGTGCTGTGGTGTGTGTGTAGTGCAGGGTAGTGTTGTTGGGTTTAGTGTAGTATCGGGGGTTGTGCTGGGTAGTGTTTAAGTGTAGTGAGCGGACTGGGGGTCCGGGAGGGTCGTGTTGGAGGTAGTGTTTTAGGGTTTAGGGTAGTGCTGTGGTGTGTGTGTAGTGCAGGGTAATGTTTTAGGGTTTAGGGTAGTGTCTGGGGGTTGTGCGGGGTAGTGGTTAAGTGTAGGAAGTGGACTTGAGGTCGGGCGAGGCTCGTGCTGGAGGTAGTGTTTTATGGTTTGGGGGACTGCTGTGGTGTGTGTGTAGTGCAAGGTACTTTTTTAGGGTTTAGGGTAGTGTTGGGGGTTGTGCAGGGTAGTGCTTAAGTGTTGGGAGCGGACTGGAGGTTGGGGGAGGGTTGTGCTGGTGGTAGTGTTTTAGGGTTTAGGGCAGTGCCGTGGTGTGTGTGTAGTGCAGGGTAGTGTTTTAGCGTTTAGGGTAGTGTCGGAGGTCGTGCAGGGTAGTGTTGTAGTGTAGGGAGCGGACTGGGGGTTGGGGGAGAGTCATGCTGAAGGTAGTGTTTTAGGGTTTAGGGTAGTGCTGTGGTGTGTGTGTAGTGCACCGTAGTGTTTTAGGGTTTAGGGTAGCGTCGAGTCATGCAGGGTAGTGTTTCAGTGTAGGGAGCGGACTGGGGGTAGGGAAGGGTTGTGCTGGGGGTATTGTTTTAGGGTTTAGGGGAGTGCCTTGGTGTGTGTGTAGTGCAGGGTAGTGTTTTCAGCTTTAGGGTAATGTCGGGGTTGTGCAGGGTAGTGTTTGTGTGTAGGGAGCAGACTGGGGGTCGGGAGGGTAATACTGGAGGTAGTGTTTAAGGGTTTAGGGTAGTGCCATGGTGTGTGTAGTGCAGGGTATTGTTATTGGATTTAGGGTACTGTCAGGGGGTCGTGCTGGGTAGTCTTAATGTAGGAAGAGTACTGGGGGTCAGGGAGGGACGTGCAGGGGTACTAAATTACAGTTTAGGGCTGGGTAGTGTCACTTACATTGCATACTTTCACTATGAAGATAGCTTTACCACGCATGCCTTTGCGTTGTAATGGAATGCGTGGCAAAAGCATATGCGTGGTAAAAGTATGCAATGTAATGGCAGGTCTTTGTAATTGCAACTTGTAGTAATACCTGTGTTGTAATAGCACGCGTGGTATTAGTAGGCGTGGAAGTGAGCCATATTCCAGCTCAATGCACCATCTGGTCCCCAAGATTGTAGAGGCACTTTTCGTGAGTGAGGCACCTTGCTGTTTTAACCCCACACCATTTCAGGCCCAGTGAATAAGTGACTCTTTTGATCCTTCATTATTTTCAGTTGTGTCATGACCAGCAAAGCATACCTTATTTCTATTTTGCGTAGTTTCTATTTGACTTCCTGGAACAATATCCTATGATGTACAGCTATTGTGTAACCTGGGAGCATTAGCACTTTTCGATTGTCCACTATGAAGTGCAGCTGTGTCCTGTCAACTTGTAATATGGTGTTTCTGTGTTTGAATTGTGACAGTTTGGCCACCATGGGGCTCTGCGCAATCCCAGGAATCAGTTGATGATTAAGAACTTGATAAGCCCTCTACATGGAGAAGAAAGGCAACAGTTTTTGTGGTGCGACTAATCCCAGAATCCAGTTCTTCAGTATTCAACCATGTTGTTGTGCTCAGTGCCCTCGGGAAGGCCAAAGACCCACATGTTGCTGCATCTTCTCCGGTTTTAGCATCTTTGGCCCTACCATGCAAGAACCTAAACCACTATGTGAGGCCCTGCACCTGCCAACTCACCTCCAAGGCCAGAGGTTGCAGTTCTGCCAAGGGCTGCTCCACTCGGGTCACTCAACCCCCCAGGTGCCACATGTCCTCCCACAACAGCCCCAGATCCACTGACAACTCATTAGTTTTTAATTCCAGAAATTCTCTTGTGGTGCCAATTCCCTTCCGAATGACATCTAGTTTATTGGTATGTCTTTCAAACAATTCTCGAGGGGCACCTTCCTCTCAGCTCACCTCAGGACTGATTCATCAGTAGAACAGGATTATTCCCTGCTGGGGGATCTGAAGAAGTCACCAGGCTGAACCCAAGCCTTATCATCAGTAAGTTGGTTATTTCATCCATCAGACACCAAGGTCACCCACACAAATGTGCCATATGGGGGATGGGGGGGGGGGGCAGCTAGGTGCAGTGTCAAGACAGTACCTCGACTCGATGTCAGTGTCAGTTCATCCAGCAGTGCACCAGTATACTTCCCATCATGTAAGGCACACTCTATTTGAGCGCAAGCAGCCAGTTCCCAGGATCAGTCAGGTTTATCCTCCATGCTGGCCATTGTTTATGTTTGGGCAAAGAGCTCTCATATGACTCTATGTCCAGGGTGGTATGACTGGGGACTTACAGTATCTGCTGCCTTTGCTCTTCATAGGTGGTACGTGTGTTGAAAGCCCAGGCACCCGAGGACGAGCTCACAAGACCTGGTCATGCTGAATAAATTGTCTTTTATCTTCGCCAGTTCCTCCACCGGCCATGTTGGGTCTTTTATATTCTGCAAACCCCCGGGTGCTGTGGGAAAGATCAGAGGGGTTGGACAGATACATTTGTTCCAATGAGATCCAGGCCAGGATACTCCACTAGGCTGTGCTCCAGTCCTCAAGCAGAGGGGAGCAGGACACCCCCACAACCCCCCTAAGGGCCAGCTGGATCCAGGCAGTGACCCAAGAGAGCAGAGCCTCGCCTCCGACTCCTCTTTGCTTTACAGTGGGGCTGGGCATAGGTTCCACTCCATGCCAAAAGCTAATATCCATCTCCCCCTCTCAGGGTTGTCAAAGGTCTCCCGGTCTACCTCAGGCTCACCTTCCCAGGACCGGCCTCCACTTCAGTTGAGCTCACCACTTGGTCTCCGACCTCACCACTCTGGCCACCTCTGGGCGATGGGAGCATTAATGGGAGCAGGGAGGTCCACTCCAACATGGCATGCAGCACCTTGCAGCCTACTCATGCTTCGGTATTATCTAACTTGTGAGTGCCATCCAGCAGTATGATGGACTAAGCAATGCCTGGAAAACAGTTTACGTGACAAGGGATAAGAAAATAAGCTCACATTTATGCTGCATTAAGAAAGACACGTTGTTAAAATTCCTTTGGAATGTGAAAGAGGACTGCGATGCAGGAAAGGATTCCAGAGATGGAAGCCACAGCTGTTGAGGTTGTTGTGTGCTGAGATACTTTGTGCAGAGCTGAGATCGGAGGTTCAAGGTGATTAGGAAGACAGAAGGCAGGATGGTAAAATAAGAGATATGCCAGATGGTAGCAGTGCCTAATTCGTACAGGTGGTTGCAGGTGGTGGGCACTGGCACTCATTTTGGGGGCTTAGGACTTATTATTCCTCGCCAGACCTTGATTCATAGTGAAAGAGTCAGAAAATGGAGCAAGAAGGAGGAAGAGAAAGCAGGGATGAAATAGAGAGTGCAAGAGTAAAAGAAAGAGACAGGCAGCCTTTGGATATCAATTTTCCGCTGTGAATTTGAGCGTGTAGTTTTTTCACTTGTTCAGTATGCATTGATATTGTAGGAGAGGCAGCTATGTCATTAAGCATATAAATCCTCCAATAGGCATTTAGGTCAATCTAATACTGGAAAAAAGTGAGTTTGTGTGTATCGGCCGGTCCTAGGGGCAGATCTACAAGGAAGTGCCGCAGAGTGCCACCACAGGCCCTTTGGCTGCGCCATGCTGCAGCACTTCCGAAGCACAGGGATTCAACATATTTACAAGAATATGGCGCATCTCTGTGCTTCCCCCTGCGCTGGCGCACAAACTGCAGCCATGCGCTGGCGCAGGCACCCTTGCACCATGATGCAAGGATGCCTGCGTCGTGGGGAGATTGTTTTTGTGCTGCAAGGGGCACCTTCCTGCACAAAAAAAATAATTACAGGCATTTTCCTCTGTCAAAGCGTGCTATAGAATGCAGCACGCATTGAAAGAGGAAAACAACGAGGAGAAATGAAAACATTTTTCCTCGGTGTAGCTCAGATTTCTCGTAAATCTGGAGATGTGTGTTGTTCCATGGGTGTTGTGTGGGAACACCCACAGCAACACCCATGGAACACCCCTTCAACGTAAAGTGCTGCGTGTGAAAGGGCAGTATTTACAAGGAGAGGAAAAGTCACGCAGTGTGGCTTTTCCTGTCCTTGGAAATATGGAGGAGCCCCCTGCACCACCAGTACGTCACGAAAAGTGACGACCTGGGTGGTGCAGGGGGCTTGTAAATCTGCCCCCTAGAGTTTAGTGACTATCGGGGCAAGATGCACTTCCAGGCAAATAATGGCAGCCACTTATGTGGCCAAAAGTAAAGACACTCCTTAATTCTCTTAGAAGCATCATATTGTGATACCGTTGCTGCTAGGAGGGGTATCGCAGTATGTCACCGAGGACACGAAAGGTCATTGTCCGATGACTGGTAATGGCAGCCAATGGTTGTCAAATAAGAGCCGATTTCCAATAGATCTGATCCGGGGAAAAAGTATAGCTAATTCCCCTATTTTCTAAGAATTGGCATGCAGACTTAATAAATGTGGCTGAAGCGCAGGCTGGGGCTGTCTGCAAACATGCCAAAAACCCATGTAGATCAACTGGGAAAGCTAGTGAGATCCTGTTCAACAGAAATCACTAAGCCTTCAATTTCACTCTGCTTAACTCTGTCAAGACAAGGGAACATGGCAGCCGGTGCTTGTCAATCAAAGAGCAGGCAGTCATTTTGCGTCTGCTGCAATGCAGTTAGCATGCATTGTACAGAATCACGAGATAAATAGATTCTCAGCTGTTAAAGCCACAGTACGCCAGAAACGCCGCCAGGAACTTCCTATCTACCTTTAATCATGCAAAACTTACTGAAAGAAGCGATAAAGTCTCTGATTTCGCCATTACTTGCAAATTATATTTTCCATTTGTTTGTTTCGGTAAATTCGTGACTTTAAAAAAAAAACTCAATGATTTGCAATCTGCTCTGAAATAGCTCTAGGCTTTCACTGACTTTTATTGTCTTCTAGCTCTCTGAGAATACTGTTCTGCTGAAAAAAACTTACCCCTGAAATCTTGGGGTATATTTACATGAAAATGGTGCATCGCGGTGCTGCAAGCAATTTGTTGCCCTGAGCTGAGTCATTTTCAAAATGCAGAGATGCGTTGTTTTAAAAAGAATATGGCGCATCCCTGCTTAAAACCTGCCTAGAGACAATGCAGGCAACCGCACGTCTAAGTTGCCGTGATAATTGTGTTTGTGCAAGAAGGGACACCTTCCTGTACAAACACTATCATTAACCCCTTGGCTGCGGCGGCAATTCCGCCGCAGCGCTAGGGGGGAGGGGGGCCGCGCAGCGCTCACATGCCCGTGACGGAACCGCTCCGTCATGAGCCTCGGGTGGGCTAAGCTTGTGACGGAGCGGTTCCGTCATGGCCCCGCCCACTCAATAGAACGCGCCGCGCAGGTGCTTAATCAGTGCCGCGCAGGCGCCCCGAGCGGGCCGTGACGGAACCGCTCCATCACCAGCACAGCCCACCCGAGGCTCGTGACGGAGCGGTTCCATCACGAGCATGGGAGGGGTTAATGTCGTTTTGCAGAACACGCAAAAAACGAGGGGAATTAAAGTGTTTCTCCTCGTTCCGCCCCCTTAACACCTCCTTTTGAAAGGAGATTGTTTTTGGCTCTGCCTCAGATTTACAGATTTACAGATCCTGGTAAATCTGGAGCAGTGTCAAAAAGCCATGGATGTTACTGGGAACGCCCCAAGCAACACCCATTGCACGTCCCTTTGCCACAGAAAACTGCATTGCAGGGCCATATTTACAAGGCTGTGTCAAGCCACGCAAAGTGGCTTGGTGCTGCCTTTTAATATGGGCTAGTATAGAGTGCCACCAGAGAATCAAAAAAAATTATGCTTCAGTGCCACTAGGGGCTTGTAAATATGCCCCTTTGTTTTTTCTGTGGAGGAGTTTGAGCGTCTCACTCATGGTTCATGATCATTTTGAGGACGCTGGTTAGATGACGTCAAATCTGATGCTAATAAACAGCTACGTCCAGGGGGTTTACTTCAGGGGGTGTTGGAGTGTTACAACCATCTAATAAATGCACTCTGTTGTTGAGTCAAGGGACTCCCATTTGACAGTGGAAATGTCTGTGGTGGGTTACCCAATAGAATCAGTAGCACATAAGTAGGGCCCTGCAATTATGCAATTCAGAAGTCACAGCGTTTTCCCCAGAATTATGGATTCACTGCATTTGCGACACAATCCATCATCTGGGGCATAGTTTGCAGATTTTAACCCAAAATACTGATTCTAGCTCAACTGGATTCAAATGTACTAAAAACTCAGGGGCTTATTTACAAGCCCCTTGCACCACTTTTGTGTTACTTTTAACATGGGAAAAGTGACGCAAAAGTGGCGCAAGGGGCTTGTAAATCTGCCCCTCAGTGTCTTGTTTTGCTGTGGAGTACAAGTTGCTTCCCAAAGGTAGACAGAGAGTTGCCTTTTGCTGTATTTGAGTATTAAACTGGTATTAATGAGCTGAAACCTTTACCCAGATGGTGTTACATTCATGAAAATGACAAAATAATGTAATAATACTGTAACAAAACTTTCTGCGTAACACTGCTAAATTTGTCTTTTCTTGCTGCATAAATTAGTCAACCCTCCCACACAATTTGGTACCCCTGTCACATAGTCCCAGAGGCTCTGCCCTTAAGGCATGGACATATGACCTCCTGAACTTGGAAAGAGCTCTGTTCAGACACACCCCGTTTTCTCATCTCACACATTTCAGGCATAAACAAAGAGATTAATTAGGCTGCACTGATGCACCTTGAGGCAGAGAACTCTTCCACATCTATAACTATTACTTTTCACCTGTTGAGCCCCAGCAGAAGTAGCCTTTGCTTGAATATTTTTCTTTGGGTTCTTGAAAGCTCCTACACAATCCAAATATCTTTGACAGGAGGAAAAGCATAAGTATAGGGTTAATATCAGTGCTCCACAGTTTGGCAGCTCTTCTCTTTTCTTAGAGGTTGTAGAGTGTAAGAGAAGGACAAAAATGCATAGTGTAGGACACTGGCTCTCAATATAATGCACTAAAATGAAGAACACTGTTGAGAGAGTCCTGTAAGACCAAGATTGGTATACAGACGCAATAGTAGAAAATACTCAAGCTCTATTTGAGAAAGTGTGGGCGGGCAGTTAGGCTTATCAGAGGGTAGTGCTACGGCATAAAAGAGATACACACTCAAGAATAAATCCAAGACAAATGTATTAATATAACACGATTTGTATATAATTTTTCAGACAAAGGGTTTAGTTCTACAGTAAGTACTTTTTTATGATATGAGTTGTCAAAGTTCGCAAAATGAATTCCTTTTGTGCACAATTACACACTATTGAAGTCAATGGGAGAAAAGAGAAAAATGCCTATTAAATCAGACATTTTGTTTTTTAAGTTTCACCTTCAGTATTTGAGTAAGTAGCAAGGCCAGTCCCAATGACACCAGAGGATTCTCAGGAGCATCCGGAATTTGTCCCGAAGCAGGGTGCTGAGGTCATTGGTAGCTGGTGCAGTACGAAGAAGGCGGCACTTGAAAACAAACTGCAGAAAGTGACTTAAAGGTAAGTCTGAGGAGCCCCACTCCAGAGAGCAGGCCTCAAGGATGTCAGGACCACAGGAGCACAGCTGGATCATCGCTACCAAGGTCTGACAGGCCAGGTGCAGAGCAGAAATGTTTGCCAGGCGGTGCGTGTAAAGATGTCCTCATTTTCAGGAGCAGGCAGCTTGGATAGGTGATTCCAGGACAGCTGGGTCACTCATGCAGTGGGTCTCAGGGGCCTAAATGTCCCTCAATAGGTGTTTGCTTCCTGGGCAGTTGGAGTCCAGATTGTACCCTTCGTCTCGGTGTAGTCTGCAGAGGGGGTCTGTTACCATGGGTATTGGTGTAGCATAGCTCCGGTAGGTCCTGCTGTTTCCAAGCATAGTGGAGACATAGATCTGATCCTCCAGAGCTGGTGTACCACTTTTGGTCTAGGTGCTCCATCCGAGCCACTGGGGAGCAGCAAGTCAGTGGATTCTGCGGTTCGGTACCTGCGGGCTGCAGGGGAGCAGTACCTCCACTCCAAGGGTGTTCTTTGGTGATTTGTAGAAGGCTGGAGGAGCACCAGGGTTCATGGAGGTCTTACAGTTGCAGGATGAGACAGCGCACCACAATTGTCCAGTTCTTAAGGCAGCAGGCAGGGGGTGGCACCAATTGTCTGCAGCAGGACTTCAGTCCTCGGGTCAGCAGCTCTTCTTTGTCTTTTTTGTCTCTGTGCCCATCGAATCTGAGTTCAGAGTCCTGGTACGCCACCTAAAAACTAAATATAGGGGTGTTAAAGGGGGAGACAGGTAGTAGCCAATAGGCTACCTATCATTGGGGTGTCTACACCCTCTAAGTGACCACTTCCTGTAGGAAGGGGCACTACCCTGACCTGAATTGGATAAGGTCCCCTTCAAATTAAACCAAGATGGAGGGAAATGAAATGTGGGGTCTACATTGTCTGCCCCACCTTAGGGGAGGTGCTGGCTGAATGAGGACCCACCTCCTAATTTACCTAAGTTTCCCACTTGTCCTCCTGCCAAATGTAGATCAGGAAAGGGGGGCTGGCATCTTCATCTAGCTGGAGCTGCCTGGTTCGCATTTCAAAGGTAGCATCTCCTTTGAAGCTTCCCGCCTTGGAAGGCCGTCCTGTCCTGGGGGAGGTGTGACGCACCTCCAGGATGTATGACATTACAACGCATGCTTTTACATCGCATGCCTTTACAACGCGGTTTTTACATCGCAAACCTTTACAACACATAGCGCTTTGGGGTGCTGGATAGTGAAAAGTTTAATTTACTATTCAAACTTTAGTCCCTGTGGACACTAGGGAAGGTGTTGGATAGTAAATTAAACGTATTCCCTATCCTAGAGCGCCCCCCAGCGCAATGCGTTGTAATGGTTTGCGTTGTAAAAGTTGCGTCGTAAAGGCACTGCGTGGTAAAAGTTGCGTTGTAAAGGATGTTTCCCGCACCTCCACCCACAGCAGGCTTTGTTCCTGGCTCTGAGAGCACTGACCCTCACCCCATGAGGTCAGAAACATGTCTGGTGGTGGCAGGCTGGCTAAGACTAATCAGAGACCCCACCAGTGTTTGGGAGTTTTTCAGGGAACCTTCTGAAGTGTCTCCTGTGTGCATTTATTAATAAGTCCAAAACTGGCATCAGTGAAGATTTAGTAAGACAAGATGTTTGGTACCAAACCTCTTAGGATACAGTGAAGCTTTCATAGAGCTAGGAAACCCAGGATGACAAGTATCCAGCACATGTACTCTCTGTGGCTTCCCTGTGCAGAGACTCAGACATTGTGGGCTCATACCTGCTCATACAGATATGTCCTCACATGGAATATAGTGCACCTTGCCTTGGGGCTATAAGGCCCGCAGTAGGGGTGACTTACCTGTACCTCATGCAGTGTGTGGGGGCATGGCACACAGGGATGTGTGCCATGTCGACTCTTCAGTCTTATCTGTACCATGACACGCAGCCTGAAATGGCTGTTTGCATGGTCTTGGTGAGAGGACCCTAGAGTGTCACAATTTGTGCAGCAGCCATAGCGGACTCTCTTCAGTCCCAATGCCCTAGGTACCAGGGGTACCACTTACTAGGGACTTATAGGTGTTGCTGATGTGATACAGTTTTAGGGAAGGAACTCTGATACTGGGGGCCTGGTTAGCAGGACCCCAGTACACCTTGATCAAAGTTGCATCAAAAGTCAGGCAAAACGTGTTGGGTACTGCAACAAGGATCCAGTTCCTCACACAAGCTCCCTCCCCAGCCCACAGGCCGGGAGACTCAGCCAAACCGGGAAGATTCTTACCCGTCTGTCAGGCAAAGAAGAGTGGGGAAACTGGTTGGATTGCAGGTCTTACTCTTCCTTACATCCTCCTGTCCTGGTCAGTCCATCTGGGGAGCTGGTCTACTTCAACAGTTGCAGGACCCAATTTAAAATGCACTTTGTCCATCTCTATAGTGTTCTTGCCCAGTCTTTTTAGTTTGGGATCAGAAGTGTCCACCTCTACTTCTCCTAACTTAGCCACTGCACCACCCAAAGAGCTACCCTCAGATTGAGTAACCCCATCATGCCCAACAGGGTCAGAGGGCCTAATTTACTAAATTGCACATGATCTTGCCAACAATTTGTGTAATTAAGTGAAAAATTACACAGCATTTGTACACCCCTAATTTAAACAATATTGACCCTGCTAAAAGGTACTTTTTGCCAATCAGTCAATTAATCAATGTACAGGGTACCTCAACCTAACAACTATCAAAGTGCACTCACATTAACCTGTGTAACTGAGAGCGCTGAAAACAACTCAGATTGTACTCTCTTGTTAACATACGCCAGTTAGTATCTCGATGGCAGTGGCAGTTCTTTCCAAAACTGTGATGCAATTTCCTAAAAAAAACCTCCCAAACCAGGGATTTCATTCCAAAATGGGACATGTGCTAAAAACTGTGTGCAGATCTCAAGGATCTTTTGGTATCTTTTGGTATTATAACATAAGATGTTCTCTTGAAGATGTTACGAGCACTCCAAAATGACAATTCTATGATTTTGGCTCTCATAACCAGCCTTCGAAGATGAAACCGATTAGATAAGAATGTGGTCTTGCCTAGCCACACCTACCACTTCCCTAACCAAGTGTTTTTATTAAACTTTTGCATGTGGCCAATTATTTTTCCCAGGGCTCAAATAATGTGTTACAAATAAAAATTCCAGTTTCCACAAATATTTTGGCAATCAAGGCACAACTTAGCTCAGTCACATACAACAAGTAATGCCCATAGTGTTGTCTAGAACTTACACTTCTTCATCAAAGCAATAACTTTTCTTCAAGAATGAGGTGCTGATCAAAGCAGAATCAGAGATAGGTGGGCATCCACCTCTCCACCATTGCGGATCTAGTCATTATGTGGACCAAGATTACTGGTGGCCCACCGGGAGTCAACCAATGTAAAACCAATCTCATTTACAAGGCCATTGTGCAGCAGGTGCATCACTGTTTTTTACACTGTTTTTGTCACATCGGCGGTGCAATGTGCCGGGCCATATTTACAAGGCCACGTAAAGTCACCTTGCGTGACTTTTCATGACCTTGTAAACATGGGCCCCTTCCATTCATTACTCTGAGTAAAAGGGGTGTTTCCATGAGTGTTGATGTGGGTGTTACCATGCAACATCCATGAAACCTGACACATTCCCAAATTTACAAAGTTTTGCAAAGCTAGGAATGCGCCAGAATCCTACACCTCCCCAGGGGAAACACAAGAGTAGTGTAACGAAGAGAAAAACTTTTATTTATCCTCGTTATTCCACTTTCTATGCATGCTGCAAATGTGAAAATGCCATAAATTATTGTTTTTGTGAAGGAAGGTATCACTTCCTGCACAAAAACCATCCTTAATCTCCATCCAATTTCTGATAGCCTCCAGTAAACTGCCAAGTTCTTGAGTATCTCAAAAGTTATAGAACAATCTGAAATCCCTCCGCTACTCTACTCTCTTAGTGGATTAGATAGTGACTCCGTATATACGATGAAAAAAATCAGACAGAAAGGGAAGCCACAGTACACTATGGAACGGGGTGCCATAAAGTTGCTGCATATGATCTATTTTATTCTAGTCATGAGAAATGATCTAAAACAACCAAAGTGCACTCAAGATGGAAAAGGTGTTTCTGAAATGCCCACATTTGGCATTATACAGTTATAGTGGCAGTAATAAAACCTTCTAAGTCCACACATCATCCCTCCAGTAGACAACTGTTGTGCTAGTAAACATTTAGCAATTCAACTGTCACTGTGACAGCCTTATGCCAATTACATAGCTAGTGTGCCATTATTAATACTTCTTTCTCAGTATTTTTATTTGTATATTTTCAAATGAACACTAGCATTACAGCAACATGTGTCCATGCACGTTTAACTATCTAAAAAGAAGAAAACTGAAGCTGTTCATTCAGTCATGAAATCAACTTGAAAAATGAAGGTACACTTAGAAAGGAACAAAACAGGGAACTACTGTAATAAACAATAATTTCAGTGTTTTATTTGAACTCTTCAAAACTCACATGACAGGTCTAGCATTAGCGTAATGAAACTGCGTCAGAGGAAAGGGCAGTAATTACTCATTGAGGTAGGAGTGTGCCTGGAAGGAAATGCTATGCCAAAAAATAAGAGGACATTGCGCAGGTGGAATAAACATTGAAAGAGGTGTCACTCAATCTCTGAAAGGCTTCCGTAGGAAAGGTTGGCGCACACAATGGTGGGAAAAGAGATTAACTTTTATGTGGCACTACATCGACATATTTTAAACTGTATACTTTGCATGGTAACCCATAACACTTCTTTGAATAATGGTTAACTGCCCAGACAACATGGCACAAATACATCGCAATCATTAAACCTCAGCTACACCCTCTCCACATTGGACAACACCTGGGGGCACCCCGCCCTCGGAAACCCACCCACCCTTACGGACCACGCTCGCAACCTCTGCATCATACCCGACCCTTCACTTATCATGAACCGCCAGATAAACGCTAACAGGCACATGCATCATTGTTGGCTTTTGCGATTTCTTAATTGCGATTTTGAAGGAATCGCAATTAAGAAATCGCAAAAGCCTATGCATGAAGAAATCGCTGAAAAATGTGAGATTTCTAAACATTCCTTAAGTGCGACTCGCAAATTGAGAGTTGCAATTAAGGTATACCCCCCCATTCATTCCTATGGGCCTAGAGGCCCATAGGAATGAATGGGGAGACATTCTAAATTTGCGATTCGCAAATAGCGAATCGCAAATTAAGAATGCGATTTCAAGGGTGCAGGGGTGTCCAAAGGACACCCTGTTGCACCCCTGAAATTAATCTGTGCACATATGTGCATGTGTGTGCACAACATGAAACTTTGAAAAATGCAAAAAAGCGAAATTTTCAAAGTTTTCGCAAATTACCATGAGGTTCAACCTCATGGTAATTTGCTCCCACTAATTGCGAAATCGCTATTTTCAAAACTTTCATGCATTGCATTTAAGGAATTGCAAAATGTGATTCCTCAAATGCAATCGCAATTTGAGAACTCGCAAATATTTGCGAATTCTCAAATTGCGAGGGCCTTCATCCTTGATGCATCCCAAAAGCTGATTTTGCTATTGCAAACGGCCGATTTTTGCAATTCACACCGTTTGCGATCGCTAAAAGTTTTGATGCATGTGCCTGTATGTCCTCCACTTGCTTCAACACCCTCCGCATACTTCGCAAGATTTTCAAATGGGTCCCCTCGATGCCAGGAAGACCGTCACCCACGCGCTCATCCCCAACATACTGGTCTACGGAAATGCCCTCTATACCGGAATCAACAAAAAACTCCTCCGCAGCCAGACTGGTCCTCGAGATCCAACAACATGACCACATCACCCAACACCTCTGCGACCTCCATTGGCTCCCTGTCGAAAAAAGAATAAACTTCAATCTGCTCACACACACCTACAAAGCCCTCCACAACACCGGACATCAATACCATATTGAACAAATCGCCTTTCACACCTCCAAGAGAAACCTCTGTTGTGCCGACCTAGCCCTGGCCACGGTCCACCACATTCACAGGGACAGAGCAGGTGGCAGATCCTTCTCCTACATCACAGCCAAGACCTGGAATGAACTTCCCCTCTGCATCAGATGAAGCCCGACACTGCACCAATTCAGATAGGAACCCAAGACCTGGCTCTTTGAATTACCCACGGAGCTGCTTGTACCCCCTCCCCTTCCAGTGCCTTGAGACCCTCACTGGTGAGTAGCGTGCTTCAAATTTCCCTGATTGATTGATTAATGCAATAGCAGAGGGCTAAGCTTACGGCTAATAAAATGTCAGTCACTTGGACCAACCCGAGCCGATACTCGAGGGACAGGATGCAACTTAGTCACATAGAGAGAACAAATGTATAATATACGATAATATTTTGCATAAACTAGCTTTAATCACATATATTGGGAATTATCTATAATGTACACATTGAATTGTATGACATTCAGAACTGAACAGCTTCCAGCCTTCAAAGTTAGCTGAAGTGGTGGCTCAGGACATCTACTGGACACTTGCCAGAGTTGAAAACGAACCTACGCAATGCTGTAGGCAAAAGATGAAATGTCAAGTACAGGTCCCGGTAAGACGCCGTAAAACTTGTAAATGAACATGCAATGCTTAACAAGCAATTTTAAAGGCAGGAGACAAGCTCATAAAACCGAAAATATAATACCACTGCTGGGGATGCACTCTTCTGGCTGAAAGCGGTCTTTTGGAAACCGAAGTCCCGAGTATTAAATAGGGGTGTCCACATCGTTTTAGTACACAAATGAAACATTATGGAGTTCATGTTTCTCGAGTTACCCATATTTCCCCTAATATTTTTATTTTTATTTCGCTTGAGCTTAATATATAAACCTTCATACTTTTCCCCATATTAAAAGTGACACAACAGCCGCACAAGGGGCTTGTAAATAAGCCCATTGGTTCGAGCAGAAAATGTTTTGCGGGGATTATGAAGCTGGTTGTGAACCCAGCTGTATTTGCCAATCTAGCATGTTGACCAAAGCGACTTTAGAAAGGATATGGGTAGTACATTGATATGTTCTCAAGGCGGGCTGCATTACAGCCTGCATTGAGGACATGCCCAGGCCCCCATTCCCTGACTGAGCACTGATCCACAGCGCACAGACCAATCACAATGCTGCATTGTAGTGTTGTGATTGGCCCTAGGGAACCGGGTTCTTCCTGCTTCCCTGTTCTGGCTGGAGAGACGATGGAGTGACGGCAGAGGAGAAATTCGGTAATCAGGTACTTCTTTTCTTTTCTTTTTACTCCTCTCCACCGCCTCCCCCACCCTCGATTCCTGCCCACTTACTGACAACAAAGATAGACGCCAACATTAAGCACCTTAAAAATGTCACTGTTGCACAGTGTAATGACATAAAAGTAAAGGCATTATGTGTCCTTCCTGGCAGGCAGACTTCACGTACTAACACATCTGCCTGGAAGTAGGCAGATAAGGGCGACACATGCACAGCGTGAAGGTGAACAACCAGTGAGGTAGCCTTTTCAGCACCTGGTCAGCTCCCTCCTGTAGACTTGTTACAAGCTGATTTGAGTGAAGTTCTGATGTGAAAGTTCAACTGAGCCAAGATTTCACGTTGCACTGTATTTTATATTCACTTTTTGAATTCCTTACCATGGTTGCCAACCACAGATTAATATTCACCAGATTTTCTACAAAGCTACCCTTAACTGGAATTATTTTTGCATTACACATTAAAGGAAAATTGACTGTATCAAAAGTTCTATGCATGGCTATATACACTTTTGTTGTGTGTTCTACTCCTTTATTGCAGGACAGAGCAAGTCGCTCCAGTGGCGCAGGACTCTCAATCATATATATGAGGTGACAAAAAGCCACTCCGTATTGTTTTGCATGGCCTCGTAGATATGGATTAAGGCAAGTCAGTGCAAAGCATTGCTATGCCTTACTCTCCATCACGGAGGCATTCCATGGTCGTTGCTTTCCGATGCAACACCCGGATTTACAAGGATCTATAAACCTGGAAATGCGTCAAAACTGTGCACATCTGCAGCACACATAGGAAGATGACAATGCCTCCATTGATTGTTTATGTGAAGGGAGGTGTCCCTTCCTGCACAAAATAAGTTATGCCAGCAATGCAGGCACCCTTGCACCATGGCGCTAGGGTGCTGCGTTGGTGCTAGACACCAGTTTGTGAGCTAGCACAGGCAGAAACAGCAGGAATGTGCCATATTTCATTAATATGGCACATCCATGCCTTTCCCTTTTGACACAGGACAGCCCTGCAAGAAGCCTTGTAGCACTGCACTGTACCAAAAATTTGTAAATGAGGTCCCGAGATTTTGGTTTTTCTTTGGAAATAAATACATAAAATAGCAGATGTGTTTAAAGTAATTTCTTCTTGTATTTTGATTCTGTCCAACTATCCCTAAATCTTTATGAAAGCAAACTGGCGTAGGACTGGCAGATAAAAATGTAATTTTTTTCAAAGCAGTGTCATGATGCATACCCCCCAACCTTTAGAGTCACTAAGAAAGGTGAGATTCAGGAGTTCTGGATGACGATTTCATTGTCATTCAGTGACAGCGTGGAATGTCTATATGAACACCGCTTTGAGGAAACATGTACTGACTGATCAAAATCCATATGGACAGAGGATCCTATGGAAACGCTATATGGATGACATCCTCATCATTCTTTCCACATGAACTGTCCAGCAATGAGGAGCCGTATTACTAAAATGCTTGGAGGCTCTGACTACAATACTATGAGTGCTGTGTTGGTGTTCTCTGTCCATTTTTTATGAGAATACTTACTTGGATATTTCAAAAGGAAATTGTTTCATTCCTTATAATTTCTTAAAAGAGCTATTATAAGGCACACAAAGGGTGGCATGCAGACCTGTCTTTTACATATCATATGTAGCGCAAATATATGCAGTATTTTCATCATGCCTTCTCATCTTTCTCCATAGGTTATGGGCAACAAGTGAACCCCAATGAACTGTAAGTGATTGTGCTTACTTTATAGTATTAGATTGATAATATAGACAAAATAAAACTATCATTATATCCAGTTCAGTGATCTGTTTCTTTAAGGACCTGAAGAAAGCCACATGACCTGATGGGGTACATAATGGCTGAAACATGTAGACCCCGTTGTGTATAAGATGGAAGAGATCATTGACCTACCCTACTGTTTTTAACCTTACCCCAACCCCTGCCCCATATTAGAAGCTAATACTAGAACTTGGGATCATTTTAACCTCTTTTTTCAGTTGTCTTCAGGTCTCACACAAAAGACATTACACATTTGAAAGTACTTCCTCCTGGTGGAGGATGAGCCCACTCCAACACATTAGGTGTCCAGGATGGCGACCCAATGATGAAGCATGCCACTGGTGAATTCTGGTAGGTGAGGGTCTTTCAAAAAATTCTTGAGAATTCTAATGAAGACTATATTGGTCTGTTTTGGAGATTCCACTCTTGTATGATTGGGTTCTTATGTAGGAATAGTCAGGTTTCATGGGGACTGTGTCAAAGGCGGCCAGCAAATTTAACCAGAAATGGGAAAGCCATATGTCCCACCTATATGAGAGCCATTGGCTTTGTCAAAGTTTTTAAGACATGCTGCACAGCAGTGCAAGCTACTGTGCAAAGTGGCTTACAGTTAAGAAAAAAACCTCATGACAGCATCATAGTACTTTTTAAAAAACCCTGTTGCACAGCAGCCCACACTGTCATGTAATATTTTTTTTAAAGCAGAAAGGGGAAAGCAACACAAGGGGTGATAGAGAGAGAGATAGCAGCAATAATAGAAAGCGAGACGAGGGGGCAAACAGTAAACAAAACAAGGGAGGTGCGGGCGAGGAGTGTGGGACTACCAGATGGGGGTAAAGGGAATGGGTTGGGAAAAGAAAGAAATAGTACCTCAATTAAATAGCATCAACGGATGGACACTGATTAAGGAGAATCAATCTGTGATTGGACGGTGCTCCACAAAAACGAACAGAAGTGACGCCTGGCAGCACTGTCCAATTACGAGGCTGCAAAGAAAAGTGACACTGAAGCCAACAAACGTTAATCATTGGGTGGACTCCAAGCCATTTATTTTAACCAATAGTGTCTCACAAGTGAGAGTGTATGCAGCACAAGTGCTTTCACAGGCTCAACCTAAAAAGAACCAGAGGTGCAATACTGTTACCACCAGTTAATGTCTTCAAATATTCCATTGTTGTGTTCAAAGCGATTCTTTGCTTGGGGTGAGAAGTAAATTCCTACTTGCACTTCTCTAGGTAGTTCAAGGTACCTATGCAGTTTTGCAACTGAACAGCCACAAAACGCTCCAAAACTTCAGGAAATTAACAGGGATGGAAATGGATACGTAATTTGATGGTCTAGTGGGCCCAAGCTCGAGTTCTGAAGTAACGGAGACACAGACCTTCCCCTGAGAAAGTCAAGAGCCATTTCAGAAGAAAATGACAAATTAAACATTCGGATAAAGAATTGATAGGTTACTGTTGTGCAACTTTGGCATGACCTATTCTAATCCACAAACCCATGTCATTTGTGTGTATGCATACAGTTTCAATAAAAAATTCAGTGAAATAAATATGTTTCTGATTCACAACTTGAAATTTACCATTAGTAGTCAACTATATTTTCAAAACCTCACCAGTGCACTGCTCGCGGCATCACATGTTGTTACAGGTGACATCACTAATGACATACTATATCACATCACCATTCACATTAATAATGAATCATTGCTTTAAATATCAATTGACATGAGCTTATACTAAGCATAAGAAACTAACCTAAAATGTCCCTGCAGTCATAATACCCTGCACACTGCTTACATTAAAATATAAGCTAATAACCAACTCTAACTCATTTTACTGTACATTGCATAAACTTCACTTCACAAAATCTGCTCAATGGCAGAAGTATGCATTTAATATATATATAATTAGAATACAACAGTAATCTAAGGATCTCTATATACACTCCCACTCCAGACTAGGTTACAAGTAGTATGTGTTGTATTAATAATAATCATACCATACAATATCAAATTGAGTGGTAAGGGAGAACTTCTTCCTTAACAACTATGCAGTGTAGAAATACTCTTGCATTCACAATCATTGTTAACTGTTTTTTATACATAAATGACCAGTACACGTATGACTGTGGTATAATCAATCAATCAATCAGAGTCTTTTAATGCACCCTACTCACCCGTTAAGGTCTTAGGGTGCTGGAGGGGGAGAAGCAGCTCCGTTGGGGTCAGTTGAAGAGCCAGGTTTCGAGGTTCTTCCTGAATTGGTCCAATGTCGGGCATTGCCAGAGGTGGAAGGGGAGCTTGATCCATGTCTTGGCTGCAAGTTAGGAGAAGTATCTCTGTTCCTGTAGAAGCATGGGATGGTGGCCAGGGAGAGGTCAGCTGATCATAGGTTTCTCTTGGATGCATGGAAGAAGAGGTGATTGTTGAGGTATTGGGTGCGGTGTTGTGGAGGGCCTTGTATGCATGCGTGAACAGCTTGAAAGTTATCCTTCATTTGACTGAGTGCCAATAGAAGTCGCAGAGATGTTGGGTGAACTGGTTGTGCCTTGGGATGTTGAGAATTAGTCTGGCTGTGGCGTTCTGGATGATCTGGAGTTTGCGGAGGAGTTTCTTGTTAATTCTGGCGTAGAGTTCATTGCTGTAATCCAATCTGCTGGTGATGACGGTGTGAGTGACCGTTTGCCTACAGTGTAAACACACAGGTAAGATTAAGAGCCAAGAACACATATAGCAATAGGTTTGTAAATCTCAATCAAACTTTTCAAAAAAAGAAAAAGTTTATTTTTCAAATGAACCCCAGCTTACACTTACTCAGCATTAATCATTCACTGGCACTGGAAAGGACAATTACCTTAGCAGATGTAGAGCTAAATATAGACAGGAGTGGGCTAAAACCCATGTTTTAGCTCTCTGTTTGGAGTAAAAATCAGAACCTCAACAAGCAAAGACAATAACTGTTCCAAACAAGAAAGGAGCCACTCGCTCTCTGAGATGATGAGTGAGTGCTTTTTCTAGTAGACCAGGTCATTGATGCATTTCTCTCATCCATTCAAAAGAGTTCAGTCTTCACAACAGAGGGAAGACAATGGCATTTTGACATGCCAAATGACAGACATCAATGAACCCCAATTATGTATTGCAAGGGATAGTACCAGTTCTATCGCGTCTTTCTCTTGAATACTCTTGCTACTTCTGATCTTGTGGTCATGAATCTCACAACAGGAACAGACAGGAAACATGGCACTAACCGACAGTTTCCCCCATGTCATTTTTCTAGCCTCTCTGCTGCAAATAAGAAAATGTTTTAGGGCAGAGGGTGGTACAAGGGGTCAACCGTGTAATGTTATTGAGGGTCAAGGGATGCATAATATCACTTCCACTACTTCTGGCACTTTTTTTAAATTAGATCCTTTGAAAGAGCTATACTATACTATACTATACTATACTATAGGATTTGTAGAGCACATGGTGACCCAGAGGCACCCCAGCTCTAAGGGAGAGAAGGAGCACAGCAAGAAGGAGATTGGGAAAGATCAATCATCTAAGAGGTCACTGCTGAAAGAGTCAGCTTTTAATGGCTTTTAAAAAACGCAGCTCATTGTCCAGACACCTAATGGCCAAGGGGAGAGAATTCCAGAGAGTAGCAACATTGAACCAGAAGGAGCGCCTTCCTTTTATGGCTCTATAACCTACAGGAAGGGTGACCAAATGCAGGTTGGAAGAGCAAAGGGCCCTATTGGGAGAATAATGAGTAACATGCTGTTGAAGGATGGGAGGGATTTTCCCATGGAGGACTCTATGGGCAATGCACATTTTATGAGCAATTGAGAGCCAATGCACATCCCTCATTCCCTGCTGGGATGATTGGAACCTGGAAATACCCTGAAGCATATGTGCAGCCCCATTTTGTACTACTTGAACTTTCTGGATGGACACCTTGGGGGAACCCAGGTATAAAGAGTTATCATAGTCCACGCAAGAGAGTTAATGCCTAGACTATCACCTGCCTATAGGTCTTGGGGAGCAGTGTCAAGATCTTGCAAATAATCCATAACCGACCAAAGCAGCTGGCTGATATTTTGGAGGCCTGGACTACCATCATCTGAGTGTCATCACTCCACATCCCCAGACTTTTTATAGTTCCCCAGAAGGGGGTCCAGATGAGCTGGCCAATCCAGATTGTGTTGTGCATGATACATACTCCCAAGAAACGATAAGTTAGTTTTCGTTCAAATGAGGTTGAGTCGGAATTGATTCATCAAGCTGGCTCTCTGTTACCAGCAAGATTAACTGAAGGCAGATCAAAACCAGGCATAAATGAAAACACAAGCTTGATGTCATATGCGTAAGTGACTATAGACATCCCAAAAGGCACTACAATGTCCCCAGTGGTTGCAGGAAGATGTTAAATAATGAGGGGCTAAGTGAGGACCCTTGCGGGACCCCACAGTTGACAATCCGGATATTCGATGTGCAGCCCTTCTCAAAAACCTGAAATGTTCGCCCCTTTAGAAAGGAACCAACTCAGTCCAAGGCTTTCCCTGTGACACAATCCTTACCAACCCTGTTCTGGAATGTAGGGTAGTCAACAGTGTCAAAGGCCACACTGAGGTCCAGGAGTACGATGGCCACTGTTACCCGTAGATCAAATCTCTTTTTGGCCTCTTACACCACGGCTAAAAGTTCAATTCCAGTGCTTTGTCTCTTTTTGTCCTCTTACACCACAGCTAAAAGGACAATTCCGGTGCTTTGTCTGGGATAAAAGCCAGTCTGTGTTTGGTGCAAAAAAGAGTTGACCTCCAGAAAGACATAGAGACATCGATTGACATGTTTTTCAGTCACCTTACTGAAAGCTGATAGAGGAGAAGTTTCCAATACAGGCAGGGTGAAGATTGGGTTTCTTCAAAATGGCTTTAGCCATTTAATGCTTCTAGGGATGAGGCACAGTCCTTGTTTCCAGAGACAGGTTAACCATTTTGAGAAGAATGGGGAGGATAGTTTCATGCTCAAACAAATGATTCTGGGGGATCCTGGTTGAGGGGGCATCCTGATTTGATTTTTACTAAAAAGAGCAGCCAGCTCCTCCAATGATAAGGGAGGTAATTTGGAGAGGCCGGAGGGACAGATATCCCTGTTATTGGTGTGGGGGTGACATTTTCCATTCCAAGGTCTTTTTCATAGGATTGATAAGATATCCAGAATTTTTGTCTAAAAAAGAAAGCCAAAATGTTGCATCTATCAGATGAGGTTTTCGGATAGAGGTGTGTTGTGTTGGAGGAAGAGTAAAACAAAATGTTGGCAATTTAAAACATTTTTGTGGGCATATTACAAGCCTAGTAAATTCTAGTTTCAAATTAGGATGCTTGGGCAAGATGGATTTCAGATGGTAAACCCTAGCTTTCGCCCTATATATGTTTTTTTAGATTCCCACTCCCTATGTGCAACCTTGCATTTCTTCTGTAGAGTTCGAAGGTAGGGCGAATACCGCAGGGAAATTGATTGTCAGCATGTAAGTTATTATCTGCTTAGGGATATTTTGATCTAAGGACTGAGTCAGCCAGTCCATGATCTTATTTCAGGCATCTTGAGGATTAAGGTTCAGGCAGGGTAGGGAGAGATTCAGAGAACAACTCCAGCTCTCCCGATTTAGCTGAGGCCATTGTCGGTTCACAATTACTTTGCTCTTAGAGGGTGCAGACAATTTAAGTAGGCTGAGCATCATAGGAATCAGAAAATGATCTGTCCCAAGAAAAGGCACTGGATCAAGGACTTCCAAAAGGGATTTATTAGTAAAGATAGGGAGTAACAATTGACCCCCTGAATGAGTGGGGCCCTGGACCCTTTGCTCAAGTTGTATAGCACCTAGATCATGCATAAAACTGGAAGCTTGGGAATCTTTGGAGTCATCAAAGTGATGATTAAATCTCCCATGATAGTAAAATGAGTAAGGTTTATTGTCACGCTCACAAGAACTTCAGGTGCAGCTCCATTAAATTGACTATCTGGGCCTGGGGGATAATAAACTAGCAGCTCCAGAGAATGTGGAAGTATGGGAAAAAGAGATAGAAAACACAAGATTTTCACAGTGGGGGAGCATGAGGGAATCGGTTCTACAGTTGAAAGATTTTTTTCAAAATAATAGCTAGCCCTCTGCCTTTTTTTATTCACTCTATCACTCCAGATGATATGATAATCAGGGGGATGGGGGTGAACTGTATCCAGTCTGAATTACTCATAAAGCCATGTTTCTGTAAAGAAAACTATATCAGATTTATAATCCTCCAGGAGGGAAAGGATGTCTAATTTATGACCTGGGATGGACCTGCAATTGAGGACAAACATATTACCTACAGCTTTATGTGCAGGGGTTTCCTAAGTTTAGGACCATCATAAAAACTATAGGAACAGTACTTACAGGGGATGTTTGACTTTGAGACATCCATTGAGTGACTGCAGTTGGCACTAATCGTCCCTCTAACTTTAAGCATAAAGTCTGTGGGATATATTCCCCGATCAGAGGTTTGATAGGCAGAGTCCCTGGCCCTAAGTCCCATCAGGAGCAGATAGTGCGCAGCGGTGCACCTGCTGCCCTGATGTTTAATGGCAGGTCGGGAATCCAACCACTATAGTTGAGTTGAGTTGAGATAAAATGTGTAAAGCGCTACTTTGCCCACAGGTGTCAAGGCGCTGTCAACCAAGATATAGCTGCTCTATGGTAGGGATGAAAATGTGCACAGTGGCACTGCGATCCGAACAATTCTCACTCCAATTAAAAGCCCCCCAAATAATTACACGTATTATAAAATTTCCACTATCAGTTTTAAGAAATAAGAAAATCACCACCTCAAAGGAGAGACTGATCAGCAATTGCCTCATGGGGCAGGCTCTCCTCTGCTTCCTACTCACTGCCCTACCATTTTTATGCCTGGTAGGAAATCCAACCACTAGTGTCAACCAAGAAAGTGCCACTCTATGGTTGGTATGAAAAAGTGCACAGACCTACTGTGGTCCCAGCAATTCCCACACAAACCCCCCAATTAAAATTCCCCCAAACTGTTAAGAGTATTCTAAAACCTTAACAATCTATTTTTAAAAAACAAGAAAATCACCGCCTCAAAGGGGCAAACAATCGCCAACTGCCTTATGGAGCAGCCTCTGGATTTATGACTTGTATCTCTCATGTGTGCCAAACATATGATCTCTTCCATGCACTCAGGCACGTATTTATCATTTTTTCATGCAGCACAATGCAACAAGCCACCTTGCTGCATTGGGTGAAAGTGCAGCAAGGCACCATATTTAACATTATACAGCACATTCCTTTCCTTTTCTAGCACTGGCACACTTTTAACTGCCCAGCACCAACACAGGCACCCTCAGGGCCGGCTCTAGGGTGGTGCGATGTGTGCCACCGCACCGGGCGCTGACTTAAGGTGGGGGCATTATTTTTGCAAGTATCATATCATTTTAAAAGCACCTGCTGCAGCATTCCTTGCCTCGAGTAATTTCAGGCATCAATTACAAATCTGGTGATTAATTGTCTTCCTGGAAAGAGACTGGAGGTTTGTCTAATGGACGTTTTGACTCATCCTAAGGTAGCACAGAGGGTTAAAATGCCTGCTGCTAAGAATGTGTACCATGCAGATAACGAAGTGCATATAATGTAAATAGGTCAGTGGGTTACTGCTCCTGCCAGAGAGCTCCTTTTGTTACTTGTCGTTTATAAGTCAAAATCCTAATATAGAACGTTGAGCTATTAACTGTCATCAAAGAGCTGCATGCACACTGCAAGGTATATGTTAGAGCTATGTTTTTTGCCCAGTCTTTCATCATCCTAATCTTGTGAAAACGGTTCATTTGGATAGAAAACAATTATTAGTATTATTAAAGAAAACCCCTAACAATTATGTTACATTTTAAATTTAGAATTTGTGTTTTTCCAAAATAAGGACTCAAACTATATTGCCTACCAGTATTGATGACAAGTCACTCTTACACTACACCTTGTAGTCCTGTCTGATGTAACATTCCCGATACACTGATTTACACATGCATGATTGAGTGTCTCTTTGTAATGTGTGTGTGATGTATAGTACTCTGACATCTCACACTGGTATGAGTGGTGCTATTAATTTAAATGAATCTGAGAGACAGTGGTTATGGAGACTTGAGGGGCAGTGTTAAAGGGTGCCAGCGAGGGAATCCATGGCAGAGGTGGTCATTGGAGGAGGCGCCAACAGACTTTGTCGCACAGGGTGCCACCATTGTTAAAGCCGGCCCTGGGCACCCTTGGGTCATAGTGCAACGCTGCCTACATTGTAGGCAGGATTGTTCTTGTGCCGGAAAAGACACCTTGCTGCACAAAAACAATCCTCAGAGGCATTTTCCTCTTTCTATGTGTGCTGCAGAATGTTACACATGTAAAAAGAGGAAAAAATTAGGAGAAATGAATATATTTCTCTTACACCTCACCAGGGGAGATGTGGTATTTTGATACATTCCAAGGTCTACGACTAATGGTAAATCTAGGAATGTGCCCAAATCCATAGGTGGACGCGCGGGTACACACACGCTCAACCCATGGAACACCTCACTGTGGCAAAGTAATGCAAGGCAGTGATTTGCACTGCCTTGCAGTACTCCAGATTTATCAAACCATTTGGCATATGCAAGGTGTCCTTGCCTGGCTTGATAAATTTCTCTTAAGTTTTGCTTCACCCTTGCGCCCACTTGCATGTTGCAGGGGCAACACAGAACGTGATAAATCTGGCCCCAGTGACAATGTAATACACAGGCAAAAAAAGATAAGACAGGATGCTTTCAGCAAATCATCAGTAACATGAGGCCATTTTTGAAAATCAGCCTTCGGAATTAAAGAAGAGCAGAAAATCAAACAAACAGAGCTATCTATGTTCAGTGTCTGACAGAGAGGGAACATATCTTCCTCCCAGGCAGTAAGCTCTTTTTGTTTCCAGTTGATAGGTCACCTATGGAGGCTGTACCAATATATATTCAAGGTCTCCTTCCCAGGATAATTCTGTGTGTGGTGAGACTGGTAGATCTGGAAAGGGCTGGTGAAAATGGAGGTCTGGTAGATTATCTGGAAGTGTAAGTCATAGGTCAGTCAGTGTGTAAGCCAGTGATTAAGAATCTGGAGATCTGAAATCCAAAAAAGAGTTCAGGTACAATAGGTCAAACAAGCATTTGCAATGCAATAGGTCTCGCATTTACCCAAGTTTAAGCTATTGGCATTGTAAATGACAATGCGTTTTATTCATGTTTCAAAAACCAAAACATATATAAAAGGCACTGCCATTTACAATGCCAATAGCTCAAGCTTGCGTAAATGCGAGACCTGTTGCATTGCAAATGCTTGTTTTATTTTAAGTTTGGAAAAGTTTATTTTCCTCCGAAACTGACTTTGTGGGTATAATGTTTTAAGACATTTCCAAGCTCGGTGTGAAGGTTCCCAGACATAGATCAGGGGCGGCCTTAGGCATGTGCAAGCTGTGCACCTGCACAGGGCCACCAAACCCCAGGGGCCACCACGCCAATATATATCCTTAATATAATAATCCTCTGAGGATGGATACATACTTGTGTGGCGGCCCCTGGCAGGGATTTTGTGGCCTCTGGCTCTGTTCCACTTCCAAACACCCTGACCCCCCCTTTTCACTGGCCTCCGCGCTCCGCCCCGCCCCGGACCCCCTCTTCCGGGGGCCCCTACCTACGCTCCCTGCCCAGGGCCACCATGAGCCTAGAGCCGCCCCTGCATAGATGTAGGACAAATGACTCGATATTTGGTGCCAACAGCATTCACATACGCTGGGTAATGTAATTAGAGTTATCTTTAGATCGCTGCTAATTCTCTTTCTCCTGAGCCCAGCGTTAGCATTATACAACACAGCCTAACTCTGCAACTTTCTAGCACCACTACAGTCTTGTTGGTGCACCCTTCTATCGGCTACTAAAAAGGTGTGGGCGCTTTACATCCAAGTGCTAAAGGTAGCCTAAAGGTTACTGTCTCCTTGTAACCAACTACAACTTTGTTTTACTTGTAGCCAATAGGAATACATGTTATAAAAGTTACTTAATTCTTGTTAGATACCTTAGCTTAGCTTCTGTTAACTTGTATTACTCTTGCTGATATTTAAACAGTTTACAAACCTAAAACACAAACACACTCCTTCCTTCTGCAATGTTACAAAGCGGAGCTTCGCGTAAAGCGCATTGTCCATTTCTTTGAAAGTTGGGTAAGTGTCTTTTATTTGCCATCTTTAAATTAATTAGTAACAGGTGCAGGTCAAGTTTATTCAGTTTTATTTGTTTGTTTCTCGAACAGCTGGCAAACTACAGATAAGTCCTATTAATAAAGCCTGAACATATTCCCCCTAGTGAACTATTGCTGAGAGGCAAATGGAGCTGAGCTGGCACCAGGATCGAACCGTGAGCCCTGCTCTCCGAGTCAGCCTTCTGGCCCGTTCCACACCTCACCATGTGTCTTTTTCACCGCTTCGCTTCTCCATGATTTCGATCACTTTACTCCGCCTTTTCTTTTCTTTGCTTGTCTCTCTTCTATACTATTTCCCCTTGTTTTGGGGGTACCTTTTTCCAGTATCCCTTCTTTCGCTGCCTTCTCCTCATTTTACACCTCTTCATTTAAAGTCCTTCTCGTTGCTTCGCCCTTGTCCTTACTGCATGTGCATTCCTATATTGTAACACGTGGATAGCGCCACCATGTGCCGCATGTCTTCTTAGGCGCTATGCTTTAAAGCAAGCCCCGTTGAAAGGATGTGCGGGGCTCCTATACGCCCACAGTAAAAAAAAACACATATTCAATACAGTGTATTTTGCACACCTGCTGGACGTCTCTTTAGATGTTTATCTTCTTACCACTTAATTTTTTTATGAGAACCTTATTGTAGGATACATTATACCGTATAATCGTCCTGCCAAGTTAACGGTGGCATGGACGTACACCAGTAGTAAAGGGAATACAGTCATTAACAGACTTGTTACGTCTGCTTTACTGAAAGTGAAAGGCAGCTTTTTTAAATGTATGCATTTACATTTGCACTTCCTGTACTACTAGTCCTCAGTTGGCCATGATATTGTTTTACAGGTTATTTTGCGAAAACTCCTTAAGAGTTATTTTCTATTTGGGATCTTAAGGACAAAGCTCGCCAAGTCTCAAATATCAACAATTTAACTTCAGCAAGTACAACCAATTTCTCTTCTTAAAAATAATTATTAACAAATGCAATCAAGCATTTGCAATGCAATAAGGTCTCCAATTTACGAGAGACCTATTGCATTACAAATGGTTGGCAACGGGCAACATGGAATCACGGAGAACGAGAGGGAGGGAGGGTGGGGGGATAAGGCACGGACATCGGTAGGGAGGGCGGGGGGTGGGGGAGGAGAGGAGAAGGCACGGACAACGGGAGGGAGGGCAGGGAGGGAAAAAGAAGGCACAGACAACTGGAGAATTTACCTGGTCCATCTCCTGTGGCGGGCTCCGGCTCCAAAAGAAAATAGTACACGCCCCGTGGAACAACCAAGTAAAGGGGCCAGTAGCCACGGGAGGATATAAATGACGAAATGGCTGTACTAATGAGGGACTAACAAGCCTCATAATGAATCAAAAGACAGAATATACAAAGGACAAACATACAAGCCAATGAAAAATAAGGGTGGGTGGAGTGGAAGATGCTTCTCTCCGTACTCAACTACCACAGTTTTTCGCAGAGCAGCACTTGCGCGCTGGCTCAAGTTTGACCTAAAAAGGGGAATGCATGTGAAACCCTTTTTACATTAGCAGACATCTCCAGCAATAACTAAATCTCAGCTGTCAAAGAAATCAAGAAATGTAGATAAAATTAAACAGTGGAGTAAAAATGTTCAAAAAATGAATCTTTTTTAATTAAACATCCCTCTTTGCTATGCAACTAAGAAGTGTACTATAACAGTATACCAACAATAGAAGCAAAGAAGTTGGAGTTGAAGTCTATTATCTCAGGAATCATGAACTTGTTAATCACAAAAAATGTGATTCAATTTTTGTATCTCACATTATTAAAATATCTTGTTGATGAAAATAAACAAAGTTAGAGAATGGTAGCTCATACAATTAGGGGCCATTCCTACCGCATCGTAATCTGCTGGTCGGATTCCTTTCAAACCCACCCATTTGGATGGTGTTGGTTGGCTAAGAAATCTGACCAGTCATTCCGCCTGCCATCTGACGGGCTCGGAGAGCCAGTCCAAGAGTCGGAATGACTTCAGTAATCCCAAGGGCGGCTCTTTCCACCTGAGAGATTACAATGTCGGATTCCGACAGCCTTTCTGTTCTGGCCTTTCTGACACAGAAAGACTGCTGGAAGTCGACTTTGGGTGCCCCTAGCAGGGCGCCCATGGGTGCACGACCTCTGTTTGGTGGCCATGGGGGAACCTATGGTGCCCCCCTGTTGATCCCTGCACTCCGTGGGAGGCACCTTAAGGTGCCTGCCACGGGGTGCACGGATGAACTGCACCTCTTCATTTTACAATGAGAGCATGCATTCCGGTCGGAATGCATGCTCCCATTGTGAAGAATGTGAGTGAGAACGAACACTGTTCGGTCGCATCCTAATTGTTCAGACTGGACCGCCAACAGGAGACTTTTACCCACGACTTAAGTCCGCCCGACATCGTATTTAGGCCCGAAGTTGTGTGTGATATTTTCTGCCAACTGAGAGTAGACAATAAAAACAACTACTGAATGAAGGTAAAGCAGATGTAATGTGAGGAATTCAATTGTATAAAACATCTGGAGAGCTCACACTGCTATCCAGAACAATATATGATCAAAAATGTATGCAAGATAAATTTCATACCCACCTTATTAACAGATTAGTGAGTTTATCAATAGGTCCAGGGAGTATCCTTTGTAATTTGGAGAAACATTATTGGAGGTCATTTTCAGTCATGCGAATAGTAACACAGGCTAAATCTATTTAGGAAGAATGTAGGACCAAATAGTTTGGCTATTAGGTGTTCCAAGACACTGAAGCAATCTCTGTTCAAACACTTGCCACTCAGTAGCCTAATTATGCATTGAGAAGTTGGTAAACAAGTGACAGAAGTTTCATGTGTAATCAAATATGATTCTTCGAGTGTACACTTGAGAGTCCAAGCTTTAAATTAAGTGGAATGTTAGTTACGACAGTAATTGTTAACACAGTGTTGCAAATCTCTGAAGCAGCAACGTCAGAAGGTTTTGACAAGCACAGAGTAGCAAGAAGTAGGACAAGGTTTCTGGATCTGGTTTTTGAGTCTGAACCTCGCTGAAATATCCTTTAGTTCAGCTTGGTTTAGACAACTAATGCAGAAACACCTGGCACCTGAATTTGGGCTGTTTTTAGTAAAGGAGCATGTTCTTTTGATATTGTTATAACAGATTTCACAACCGATTGGTCCAAATATTTCAGTATTATGAATTTTATTAAATGTATCTAAGGAGAATTGGCATCATATATTGTGTGGGTAAACTTACACATGCATTGACATTAGCATTTAAAATAGCATATTTAAACGTCTGGATTCCAGTAGCATGTTATTTATTAAAAAATGAAGGTTTGAACTCAAGAAACATTGTCTATTGTTCTAATGCTCATCGAAATGTGTGCAATTGAATGTTATGGAAACGTGGTAATATTAACATGAATGATGGATTGAAATGCTGGCTGAGTTGTGGCCAATGGTTAAACTTTTACCAAGCAATTCTCCCATCACCTTTTGTGTGGTTAATATTAGCAAGTGATCAGTTCAGAATTGTCATGTTTGTGCTTAAAAGATGGTTCTAAGCAATATTTGAAAAGCTGTAAAGAAAATGCATAATAGTTTTGAAGCCTTTCTTAGTAGAAAACGATTTATAATTGTGATCTAATACTGTTAGGAGGGGGTGACTGCTTAAGAGTACCTAATTCCAGAAGATTCCTTATATTTCCTTATTTCTGGAGTAATCTGCTCCAAAGTACTAAGGGCCCTATTTATGTGCCGGTTTGCATTGCGTATGCACCATGCAACGTGGTACATGCACAACGCAAACCTTAAGTGAGATTTACGAAGCCATGCAAGGCCACTTTGCATGGCCCTGAGTGGCTCCGTACATCTAGAGTAAAGAAACACAGCACAAATCACTGAGTTGCCTTACCCTGCCCTGTGAGGACAATCCATGGGGGTTGAGTGGGTGTTCCCACGTAACTCACATGGTTTTTTACTCATTCCCCGATTTATCAGAACTGGTAATGCGCCCAAAAGATACGCCTTACTAGGGGAGGCGTACCAAGGTGAAATATCTTTATTTCTCGTTGTTACTTCTACTTACAGAGGAATATGCCACTCAGGGTTGCGTGTGTGCAGGGAGGTGTCCCTTTCTGCACAAAAACAATCCTGCTTGCAACATAGGCACTCTTGCACCATTGCGCAAGGGTGCCTGCATTGGTGCTAGGCTGCCAATAGGGTTCCAGCGCAGGAGAAAAGTCAGGAATGCGCCATATTGACCTAAATACAGTGCATTCCTTCCCTTTCCCTGTCACGCAGCACAGCAAGGCGACTTGCCACGCTGCACTGTGAGTCAAGTTCATAAATCTGCCCCTAAGTTTCTTAAACGTGAATTCAGGTGCTTACTGTGTTGCTTCTTAAATGTTTGCTAGCAAGAGGCGTGTAATGTTTACCCCACTGGTGACATTGCAGCACACCTTCTGATTTCCATCCTTTGTGAAATTTATAAAATGTCCTGGTTTATTTTGCCCTACAGCTATGCAACGTTTTTCTACATTTTGTGAGTTACTTAATACTCCATGGTGAGATAATCTTCACTTAAACCAAAACCAGAAAAGCCGGAACATGTTTTTTTCTGCATGTTTTCTTTCTCCCATACCTTTTCTATACACAATGATACTGTACACAAAAATATGTTTTCTGGGAACTATGGGGCATATTATCAAGTAAGGGCGTTACATTATCGCCGCTTTTATCGGCAGGAAACTGCCGATAAAGCAGCAATAATGGGCTTGATAATATGCTCTATGAATTCCAATCGTAGCCTATGTTAGATGTCTTGACATCTCACATGGGCTACGATTGGAATTCATAGAGCATATTATCAAGCCCATTATCGCCGCTTTATCGGGAGTTTCCTGCTGATAAAAGCGGCGATAATGTAATGCCCTTTCTTGATAATATGCCCCTATATTTTATGTACAATCATGTTGCTAGTGTAATATAAATTTTCACAAAACATATGATTGTCATTCTGATGTGGCCGGCAACAAACTTCAGAATCTGTGCCAAATTGCAGGTTATTCCGCAAACCTTCACGAAGATTTCAAACCACCTCTGTAGGAATCCATGCATACATACATCACTTTTGAGGTCTTACACTCACTTTTGAAAACTGCTGTCATTGTTAGTTGTTACAAAGGCTATCTATTGACCCTTTCACTTCTCCAACTGGCACAGGGACTTACTCCTTTCTTGATTCAAACGTTCTTGTTTTCAACATTTATTGATTTTGTTTTCAACCCAAAACATTTGCAATCTACTACTGACTGGTCTCTAGGCAACAATTAACCAAACAGACCTTAGCTGTTGTCTTTGAATAACCCCCATGGAGAAATCTCTTCCATCTTATCTCTTGGTGTAAAAAACAAATATTGTCTTTTCCTTAACCTCCTCAAACCTGCATCAGCTGGTCTTCTGGGATTTGTTAGTGAGTGGCAATGACGGTTCAGTGTTAAATCCAGCCATAATATACATGTTTCTAAAGAAATCACTGGTCTAATAGCGTACTGAGATAAATTATTGACCTAATGCAATATGGCACAAGATTCATGGTATGTAGAGACAAATTATTAACCCACAAAATTTAAGAAGGTTAAACTAGTACGTTCTTCATTCAGATAAAATCAATTTGTTGTCAGATCATAGTTGAGATTAAGGCTCAGAGAGACTGCTGGGAAGGTAATTTGAAACCCTTACCAGGTGCGGCCTGTGCAGGTAAGAGGGGTTGGAGGGGGATTTGACAGACGACCACGAGGAAATCTAAAAAAATAATTCATTTTCCCTCGTCATCATCTGTCGAAATCCCCTCCCACCCGGCCCCACCGCTCTTACCTGCACGGGCCGCTGCTGACCCTTACTTTCCTTTGAGGGTTATCTTTTTCAACAGTGGCAATAGATGGAGACCATTGTCAACGCCGCCAATTCAATGTGATACTCAACAGTCTGGTAAATTTTGCATTGTTTGTATTCAACTGAATCAATTCATCAGGAATCTGCAAAGGTTAAAATCACTTGCACGTCACTGGGAGATATCTTATGAACAGGGTAGGCAGGATAAAGGTACTAGTCGAGGAAAGGAAGCAGGATATAATAGAGTCTGATGCAAGAGTCAGATGCAATGGATAGATTTTTAAGAAAGAAGGGAATCATAGATGGAAGGAGGTTGGGACCAGGAAGGATAACAGTTTGCTCTAAGTTATTACATATCACCACCCCAAGCCTTTTTGACTTACTTTTTCAAGAAACTGTGCATTGTGCTCATTTATACTAACCAGATATAATTTAGCCCTACGATCAGTAGGAGACAGATACGGTCTTTGCAGCTGATGTGCAAGGTAGATGCAGGTATGGCCAATCAGTTGCGGTATTTTTGGAAAACTGTTTGTTAGATCTTGCCCCCGATGCACTGATTATTAGATTGTCTCCTGTTTGTCACTCCACTTTCTCATGTTTCCCTTGCATGAAAGTGGTCTATTTTTGCAATCAACCGAGGGTTCTTCTGGACTGATGGGTGCCATGCAGCTTAAACAGGGCTGACTGTCAATGGGACTTCTTGCATAAGCCCTAACTAATACTTTCCACATTTACCTTTGTTTTCCTTGTCATTCCTTCTAGAACTTTATACATAGAAAACAAATTTGCCTATCTGTCATTCATGAACGGGGCCCACAGTCTTCATCCCCAAAGTTAAATTTTCTATTTATGTTCAATATGTCATATATGGGTAACTGTTGATTTTAAAATGGGCAGCTGTAGCAAGCCCTACTGAAGGGCTCACTGAGTAGCACTGAGCAAATATTACCATTTTCTTCATAAGAGGGAGATGGGCGGTAGACATTCTAGTTCAGACCAATATATCTTGGTTGAAATTCAGTGACCTAGGGACATCTTTTTGGGAGAAAACTGAACCTAGGCACATTAAACTCTCCCAATCAAAGGTAATATTGGATAATTTTATAGATGTGTGTGTTATGGTTCAAGAGCTAGAATCTTAGCACATGATTTAGAGCTTGACTGGCAGATGTTCTACCTGCAGTCATGTCAGGTTACAATCTACCTTATAAGGTTATTCACAAGGCACTGGATATTTCTCAGCATACATGACTGCCTCTGCCAATGGAAGAGCCACTTGGAGAGAAAAACTATAGCAGAAAATCGACCATTGCACATAATTCCTGGGGGATTTCTGCCAGCAAATAGAAGCTCCTGTAAAATGGACGCCTAAACTGAGGGTTCATTGTCAGTGCCCACTCTGTGTCCAAAACTCACCAACACAGCGTGAATAAGCATGACCTAAAATGTGTAGATCCACACTCTCTCATACAATATCATGCTCATCCGACAATACCGTGCACTAGTATAGCTAATTATAGTATGGTATAAATGCTTGACCTCCAAATCACAATGACGCCATCAAAATATAAAATTATCCATCACTGAAATATTTGCATCAATAATAACCAACTTTATCTAGACTATAATGGCATGCAGCTAATCAGACTACTAACTCTAGTAGTGTGGCCTATAATACCACAATGAAACACTTTACAATTATTAACTAACTTTGGGTTCATGGAGTAGTGAAACACCTGTCCGCAGAATGCATAAACCCCTGCCAGGGGTAGTAAGGGCTATATACATTCACAATACAATCCAGTACCATTTCTAGTCTCGCTTGACATGCTAAGAAAATTTCCCAGAAAGTCATCATAAATATTTTTCTTTAGAAATTAGCATCAAGTTTCCTGGGGCCTCATTTATGAAAAGTGACGTATTGCTGCGTGAAAACAGCGATGCGTCACTTTTCACTGCGCCCTCCTTGCGACACCAATGATGCGCCATATTTACAGTATGACGCATCATGGCGCAAGGAGTTACAGATACGTCAGTATTTCTGACGTATCTGTATGGCGCAAAAGTGACGCATTGCTGGAGTGTGTCACAAAAGTGACGCAACTCCAGCAATGTGTCCTTTCACATGGGGCAAGCCCCATGTGAAAGGGCCTGCGTCAGTCTTACGCCTACTGTGAGGAAGGCGTAAGAAATTGACACATTTGTGTCCTAGAAGTGGCGCAATGAACTCTTATAGATTTCACTGCGTCACTTCTATGACCCTTTCTTGCGTCAGAACACCCCCCACTGCATACATTATACCTGGCGTAGGTATAATGTAGCGCAGGGGTTTACAAAGTGACGCATCTACCTAGATGCGTCACTTTGTAAATATGGTGCAATAAGGCACATTTTTTACGCTGCTGGTGCGTCTCAAAAAGTGATGCACTGGTGGCGTAAAAGTGACTAACAGCCTCATAAATGAGGCCCCTGGTGTTTCTTCTTGGTCACACCTTTGACAAACACTGTTATTACCCGCCTATAAGTCAGGCATTTTTCCCTGTAAAGGTCAGCTTTGAGATCTAGAGACCATTGTGAAATTCAAACAGGTCCTCTGTTTGCAACACCTCAGAATGCCTTACCCGTTTTCAGCCAATTCAAACCGTAATTGTGCCAAACAATATTGAGTTATACGTTAAACATTCAGAAACAGGGAAACACAAATATAGCTAAAAGCTCAGGCTGCCCAGAATTTCTCAGCCAAAGAGCAGCAAAAGAAAACTTGAGAAATTATTAATACAGCCATTTTTTTGGGATTGGATCTATATTTTTGTCTTGCAGCAGCAATGTTTTATGTGCCATTCATTGCCCAACAAGTCTGTTATTTCCTAGGAAAGACGTGGTAAACGTGACTTGGTGGTTAGTAAGTGGACTAGCGCTTAATCTCAACATAAGAGGCACAGATAGAGCTTGGAATAGTAGGCTTTAGCGGATGTCTGTTTGCAATTACAAATAAATTCCCCTTTACAAATGGCATTCGCACCACATCAGTGAAAGTCAAACCACTTTTGTGAGGATTTTCAGTATTCATCAAGTGAAATCTCATCTAACCGTTCTTCTTTGTTCTCTTACCCTGCTTCGTCCCTGGTCATCTCCTCTGGTAATGTGGCGAGACAGCAGGCGCGGCTGATACAGGTAAGAGCAGTGAGGCGGTGGGGACGGGGGCGGGAGAAGTCGACATATGACTGGATAGGGAAAATAAAATAAACAAAACTCCTTACCTTGCGCCGACTCAGCGAGCGCAAGGTAAGGGGTTTTATTTATTTTATTTTCCCTATCACGTCTCATGTCAACTCTCCCCCTGGCCCACCGCTATTACCTGTACCGGCCGTGCCTGCTACACAGTGACCTGCTGATTAAGAGAAATAGGTTGTGGCAGAAGAAATAAAAAAGGTAGACCAGAGTGTGTGTGTGTGTGTGTGTGTGTGTGTGTGTGTGTGTGTGGGTTTGTGTTACTATCCTTGTGGGGACTTGGGTGTGATAACACACTCACGCTGTGGGGACTTGATTGCACTGTGGGGACCTGAACCCAAGTCCCCACAAGGTAAAGTCTTCTAAATGGTTATAAATGACTTCAGAAACATCTGTGCCAATTTTTACAACTTTTAAAACAATTACCTTGTGGGGACCTGTGTTTCTCCATGTGTGTTTATTTTTTTGCTCGCTCTGCCCCTGTAGACAGGAGGCGGTAGTGCAGCCTCAAACACACTTTGCATATTAAACACACTTTTTCTATCAGCAGAATGAAGAATCGTTTTACAGGTTACATTTTGGTCAAAACAATCACCTTGTGACCATTTCTCAGTTTATTAACAGAGGGTAGGTTCTGACTTTGTATTTTCTACATTTAATAATGTTCATTTTAGCTGTTTTTAAAGTATTTTACTAACTAATTTAATTAGTTTCTTGCATTAGCAGTATGTTTTAGATGTATTGTTTCACAACATAAAGCAAGTACTGATTGCAGTTTAATCATTTATTGCAGTCCGGAAGTTATTTATTTTCTCTTGAATGAAATATCATGAACACCACTTGATTAATGTTTGCATTTCTACCTCCCAGTTAAAATGGGTTATGTAAAACAAGTGCTTTGTTGCACTCAGTAGAGAACAAAGGTATACGTAGATAAATGTACATGCTTATGGTAAAAGGTGTGCCACTTGTTTATTATGCACATCGTAGTTATGGTTTTACACTTGATTCAGAATCACGTTTACCATGTGTTCACTCTACACTCTACAGGGACTCTGGAACCACGTCTGTCGTGTGTAAAACAGTCGGTCAGGACAGTACTTTTCAATCTGTACTCTGGGTGTGACTATTGATAGACTAAAAATCAATACATTAGACGTTAAATAGAGAAGACTCTCGTGTTGGATTCTTTTTTAATCTGATTTCATTGACCAACCAGGCTGTGGTAAATTATTTCAAAGCTCTCAAATCAGCTGCTGTTTAAGTTTTTTTGTGGACAAATGCCTATGAAGTAATGTCTGTTTTAACAAAAGTGCAAACAGCATGTCATAAGAAAAAAAAAGGATCCCTCCAGAATGCGCCCAGTGTAAATCGTACTTTAGTATTTAAAGTTATTTTCGCATCACGTAAAAGATAAAAGGTCTTCTTTGAATCTATGTATTGGGGATGTTGAAATATGCATTGAAAAGAACCTCAAGGCATCAGTACAGGATGGGCAGTCAAAGATGTGCAAATGCGCATTCACGCACAACAAAAGAGCCATTAGCCTTCCCGGAGACCAGCGCTCTGTAAGCCCTTGAAGTTGCTTAGTCCCAGACTGGGGGATGGTCACTATTCACTATTCCTATGCACACACCTTAGTAGAGAGAATCAGCCTGAGGTGTGACACAGATGGGGCCGGCATAGCAGTCAGGAATTGGCTGGGGCTTTCAAAGAAAAGCGGCGTATGCCCTCGCAGCAAGATTTTACAGGTGCACCATAAGTATGGTCAACTTACAATTTACAATCATCACACACAAATAAGCATTTATGTTTAGAGAATACTTTATATGTAAAGCAGTTGTTCCTCCTTTCCTGGCTGGCACTGTATCATGATTTTGCACTCAATGAAAGGGATACATCGCTCGGAGACCTTCATAAACTGTGCGACATTCTTGTGTTTTTTAGGCTACAGCTCTTCGTGCCAGTTAACGGGTGGGGGGAGGGGGGGTGGTAGGTGTCACATGTCTAACATTGCTGATCCTAAATCAGACAACTTTACGGAACAATCTCACCACCACAAAAGAATATGCATTTGGCAGTGCTGTATTAGAACTATTATGATGAAATGGCAGATGTCTGATGTTTGCTTACTTAGCAAGTACAGCAGCAGAATGAGACTACCACAGGGAGCTCAGCATTTTCTAGGGCCATGTCAATTATTGAACAATTTATGAAATGTTTAACATTGCTAAAGTGAGTCCCGGTTTTGTCTTCTTAATTAGCACACTCCTTGTGTTGCTGCGATTGTGCTGTGATTTGTTAAAAAAGAGAACGTTTTGGACTGTGGCCTACTGACTTTCACGTTAGAATTTCAAAGCCTCTGTTTCAGAAATGCACTTTTAATCATGCTGTGTGATTGGAAAGACAAAGCAAAAAATATTTGTATCTGTTTCGTTCTGAAATAATACTGCTATACTTAGGGTCGCAGAAATCTGTGTTCCAGTTAATATGTATTTTGTATTGTGTGGGAATGAGGACTCTTGGGAGGCGGTTCATTAGAACTGAACTGATAACGTCGAATGGGAAGCAAATACGTTTTGTATGCCATGCCTCAAATTCACTCTATTTGTTTTTTTACACACAATTGTTGACAACTGAAGCCTGGTGAGATTGTACCGAGAAGTAACATGCCAAATTTTGCTACTGGGAAGAAATATCCAATATATGCTAATATCAGACACATTTGCTGTCATATTAGACTTTGTTTTGTTTTAGGTCTTCCTTAAGGTATTGGTGATTTTAAATACCTTATTTGGATGAAGGACTTCCTGTATGATTAAGACATACATTACGGTTCTCCTTAAAAATATAGCACAATGTTTGAGGTTCAAAAAGCACAGGTTGCCTCCTAATTTTTTTGCACTAATTGAAAGATTGACCTCTCTTTTGCATGCATTAATCCATCATTTTCCATTTGAAATTACTAGCATTACTGTTAAAAATCAAAAAACGTGTGTGCATTTCATTAATTTCTGGTAGTCACAGCTATTTGCGTCTCTTTATTATCGTGTTCCAACCTCTCTCTGAATTCAGTAATACCAATTTAATATTCACCAAGTGAGGGAAACAACTCCATGGCAGAAACCTAAAACATACCTAGGTCCCATATTTACTAGGAGTTCATGCAACGCAGAGCAGCAAGCAAAGTTGCTGTGCTGCATTGCATGAACTGAAAAGTGCACAAATGCATCACATCTTCAAAGAAATAGCAAAGATATGCTCAGTCCCATTTTGAATTGCCTAGCACCAATGCAAGCACCCTTGTACCATAGCGCAAGGTTACCTGTGTTATGGTCAAGATTGATTTTGTGCCGAAAAACGGTTCCTCCCTCCACAAAAACTATCCTTGGAGGTTTTGTTTTTGTAAGAGTGCTGCAGAATGCAGCACATATCCAAAGAGGAAATAACAAGGAGAAATTAAGATATTTGTCCTTGTTACGTCAGCCTCAGGCAGGTGCACAATTTTGAGGCAAACCCATGCTAAACAGGCTTTTTCAACACCACCATGGATAACATCATCCATATATGACTGATAGTGAATTTGGCACAGGGCAATTTTATACAGTTTGCACAATGCGCATGGCAGATTTTCACGGAGGTATGTAATGTGAAACTTTGGGCCAATTTGTTTCCTTTAATGTATGATGTATGTGTATTAAAAAAAACAATTTAAAGGAAAAAATCTTTTAGGCCCTACTAGCTGATCACAAATGAGAGCAATTTTTATACAATGTAATAAGCATATCTGCTTCATTTCTACTACTCTGTCAACACACTTAACATTCAAAACGTGATGACCCTTATGATAAAGGCTGCAGAATGTTACATATCTCTGCTACAACACTCAATATCAATTAGGTTTAATAAATGACACTTTATTTAAAGTCTTTAATAAATATGTTTACAAATGGGGGCATGGTCAAGGAGGCCAGGATGGCGGTCAGCTCTTAGGTGCACTCCAGATGCCTGGCCATCATCCTTCCACATCATGCCTGCCAGCACAATCCTGACTTGTGGATCAGGGCCCCCTGGGGCTGCTGGTGTAGTGGGACCCCTGAAGATTCCCTCCGTGGTTCCCAGTGGACCGCTGAGGCTGCCTCCAGAAGAGTGGTGCATGGGACTGGGAGCCTCAAGATGGTGGCCAGAAAGAGGGTGGCAGCCAGCCAGGGAGTACTTCGGACCTACTCTGTCCTGCTGTCCTGCTGCCTGGGAGATACCCTCTGGTGATCTTTGGTTGTAGGGGGATCGCAATCCCCTTTGCCTGCTCCACCTCCCTGTCTCTAATAGCATAGGTCTGATGCCAAAACTGAAGTACAGGGGACGCGGATTTCGGAGTCCTGAGTGGGTCTTGCAAGAGGTCTTGTGGCACGAACTGAGGTAGGTGGCAGCTTTTGAGGCCTGTGCGCAAACTTCTCCTTTCCCATCCTCCTCCCGGCAGCATTGTGTGCCTCCCTGTAGGCTGTGTGGGCTGCTGGATTGCCTTGCTGCTATTCAGGGCCCGCTTCACTTCAGGCCTCTTTGGTGCTTGCGCCCCACGCTATTACGTGGTGCCTGTGCTGGCCTACTGGGTGTGGTTTGGCGGGGGTAAGTAGGGGTCCAGAGCAAGGCCAGGCTTGAGGGGGTGCCCGGGTCCCCCGGGCTGGATTTCTTGCCCTGGTGAAGCTGCAGGATCAGTGATGGCAGTGGTCACTAGGTGCGGCGGTAGCGTCTGGGGTGGGGTCAGGGACGCATTGGTGGAGGCTCAGCTACCTCCCTCGGTTCAAGGGTTTCCCCATCCAACCTCTTCTTATGCCTTTCTCTTGTGGATAGTGAGTATACTCCCTTTTGAGATACTCTTGGGCAGCCAACAGCCGACTGCTCATGCTGCTTAGTGGCAAACGGGTCGGCCTCCAAAGGGACCTCATTGAATGTCAGACTGATCTACCTGGTGGGCCCCTGGGTGACCCATGTGAGAAGCTGGGGCCTGAATTCAGACATTTGCTTTGCTGTTGCCTTGACTTGAGGGGACTGCCCAGACCTCTGGTGTTCTCTTCACCCTCTGGTGGTGCCTCTCTCTCTTTGGACCTGACAATGAGCAGGGACAAGCCTCCTCCCCCAGGGTTGCTCAGACTAAAAAAGAGCAATACAGCACATCGATGCCAGAGACTAGAGGCACCGCTGGGGAGTCTTCCACCACATCCACAGCATCAAGACCTGTCGACCTATCAGCTATTCTTGCATCACTTCAGGCCTATAGAGAGGCTGTGGAGGCTAAAGTGGAGGTTATTTATATTAATCTTTCCCTTCTGTGCCAGGACCTTTGTAGGGTGGCTGAAAGGGCCACAGAAGCTGAAATGTGGATTTCGACAACCGAGGATGATGTGGGTACCCTCAAATGCCAAGTATCTCTGTTGCAGCCTTCTGTTGCAGTCCTTACTGATTAGGCTGGGGATGATGAAAACCTTTTGAGTCTGAATAACTTGTGCCTAATTGGGCTGCCGGAGGAGGGGAGGGATCCAAATTGGACGATCTTCTGGAGGACTGGTTTTGTTCTTGGATAATTTTCGGTTCACCTGGACTTCCATAGAGGTCCTGCAGGGCTCAGTTGTCCAGATATCACTAACATTTACCCCCTTCATAACTAAGCCTGGGCGAAATTTAAATTACACTGTGTTCATTCTGTAATTTCAGGAATTTTGTGTCATGCTTATTGCGTGGAATTCCCGAAATTAAGCCATTATGTCACTTTATGTTCCCATCGCGGTAACAATTTAATGCAAATGATGTAAATCACTCCAAAAAATGTCCACGAATGCACAGGAACAGCAGAACACAAATGACTACTGTGCACAATGCTTTATTTAACACGTCATTGTACAGATATTAAAAATAAATATATAACTTTCCTTCATAGGAAAGTCCTGTTTTGTAAGCTACCTAGACATGGTGTGCATGGTACCTACCTGCATGGTAAACACTGCCTTTTAAACAGGCTATGTGATAATAGATGTGTTGTAAAGGTGACATTACCAAGATGGCAGTCGGCAATTCCCACTGTCACAGAAGGCCTTCCCTGCCCCTCATTTTTTTAAACTTTGTGAGCTCTTTGCTTAGCAACACTGGCGAAGTTTAAAAAATACATTCTCAAAATTATGAGGTCTTGAACTTTGAATAACCCTACTCAAGAGTTACACTGCACCTCTAGCCTAAAATACACCAAGCACTGACATCCCATAAGTGAGACATTGGGATGGATTGATCACAACTCTGCAATAATACTTATAATACCGAGATTGAGTGCCCTTGTGATGCTTCGTTCTACTGACGTACAACACTGCACGCTCCATTCTAAGGGATGCCACTGATAGCTCAGTTGAAAACATTTCAGAGACCAGCATAGTTACATGTTAAATCCCAATAAAATAGCTGATGGGATGCCTAAGAAAGACAGTGCAGAGGAATATTGTGTCTTCAGTTCCTCTTGCACTTACTGTTTGTATAACACCTGTTCCTTGTATTAAGGAGACACTATTTATGTCCAATTGATTGCTTCCCCATATTTTAGTGGAATCTGTTAAAATGCATTTGAATACACTACACCAATTCAATCATTAGTTTTTCTTTTGTCCCCAAATCTCTTGATTTTTAGTACTGCATTTCAATCAAACTGGGTAGATTAAGCACTCACTCCTGCAGGTTGCAAGTTTAGTTTCTCAATACAGTCTTTCAGTCATCAAGCGATAATAAAATAAACGGCCAACTAAAATAATACAAATCACATACACAAAAGCTGTAATAAGTGCTTTTGACAAAAGTATGGATCTGCGTTTTAAAAAAAAATGAATGGCTGTTTCTACAGACCATTAAAGAGTGATGCATTGGCTTCTTGGTCTTACATTTTGTTTAATGGATTTAAGAGCAATGTCATTTACCTCATCAATTAGCGCACACTCTGAACACCTGAATATGGTACTCAAAGAGTTAACCATAGTCAAAGAGTAAATGGTGAGCACAAGGAACCTTGTCCAGACAGCTAATTGCATCTATCCTAGTGCAAGGCCCCTCCTGTGAATAACAGGGCCTTGGCTCTGGGAGTTGAAACGCCCTTTGAGGCCACATTAAAGGTGAATGCTGTAGAATGCAATAACAGCACTTGCCAAGCACTGAGGAAGCTAGCTAAAAAGGCATCCACTGTTCTCGCATTCTCCAGGTAATGTTTACTTTCAATGTGGAAAAAGAGAAACAGCACCGGGATACATTTTTAATTTTTTTTGTAGAGTTTTATATAGCGCGAACTAGACCCGAACCGAATCGGGTATCAGAGCGCTTTACATAGCACCAGTTACGTTACATGAGGACACACTTTCATTAAAAGCTTCCTTTCAAATGTCCAATTCCTTGGGACACGAAGGACTTGAGGAAGCGGGCATTCAACAATTAAAGGATTATGGTCTGATAAGATTCTTGGAGGGGTTGAAATAGAAGAAACCTCAACTAACTGATCCGACATAAGAAAATAATCCAGCCAGACCATTTTGTTATGGGGGCAGAGTAATATGTGAAGCCGTCTTGATTTTTGTTATGGTAGGACCAGAGGTCAATCAAGCAATGCTCTTGAATCAAGGCTTGAAGTGCACTTAAAGCCCTGGGCTTCTTACCCCCATAACTTAGATCGCATGATATGTTAAAGTTCGCAGGCAAATTAATATTCATGTCACCACAAAAACAAATAGGATGAGGGTATGGTGCCAACTCTACATTCAAGTGATGAAAAACGTCAGGGTCATCTATAATTTGAGCCATACACCGTTCATACTGTTAGGGGTCTACCGTTAATTATCAGCTCTGTAATAACCCACCTCCCGGAATTATCTTGGCAGGTTTTCCTGCACGCCCCAATCCCCCGTCTCAATAAAATAGCAACCCCTCTGATCTTAGATGTCTGACGGGAACACCCGACTAAATCAAACCCTGGAATTCTGAGATAGTCCCGGTCATTCTAAGGGACATGCGTTTCTTGCAGACAGAGTAGGTCAATACGCAGAGCCGGGACAATTTTCGAAAGCAAGGCCCTTTTTTGCCGTCATTCAGCCCACATATATTCCAAGAGGCTAAGCAAATCTTACCCTGTGCCATCTACTTCCCATAGAGAACCAAACCCACCAGGTCCATACAAAATAAGTCTAAACCATCCTTCTAGCCATAAGCATACCATAGTAATACAAAAACCAACAGAAGTGCCACGGTTGTAGTATACATTCAAGCAATGTTTTTAATTTTAGACCCAGCCCCCCACCTCCCTCCCCACTCCCCCGTCCCCAAACCACCCTCCCAGATCCCACCCACCTGAAGCACCTCCAAGCCCACCACCCCTTACATAGGGCAACAGGCCCTAGGTCCTTGTGCTGGAGGAGCTGATTTGAACACAAAATCCCCTGATATCCTCACCAAACTGTTAATAGCAATAAGAGGTACGGCCCTGGGAAGAGTAGATGAGGAAAAATAAAAAGAACCAAGAGAAAGAAAATACAAAATTCATACTCCTCTCCACTCAAGAACAGCACCCCCTGGCCATTACATATTTAGGATCCTGAGAAAAAGGACAGAACAAGAAAATAACATTACCCCCTAAAGTGAGTTCAAAAAGTCTTTAGCCTGGATTTCAGAGACAAAGAATCTGGTCTGGCCCTGATAGATCACCACCTTCTGGGTCCCCAATTGAGCTTGAACCTGCTGGCTGCAAAGTTGATTGAGTTATCTCGCCTGACATAGTTTTATTTGGCTGTAGCAATAATGGCTGGGCATTCCCCTAGCTCAGCGGGGTTTACTGTAGTTCCTGTAATCAGAGCTGAAACGACAGCTCCCACAGTTCCACTGGATTGTGACACATGGACTGCATTTTCAATGGAAACTCCAAGTTTAGCATTAATGTCCTTTCCTCCTACAAACGGCATCACAGCATTATTTGCAGATACCCCCTTGCTACCAGCAGAAACTAGTGAACCCCGGGGAGGGGGAGAAAGGCCAGCACCCGTTTTATCTAAAACGGACGTTGCTAAGAGCTTTGAAGATACAGTTGCAATTGGAGTTAGAGCAGCAGACTGACCTTTTTTAGCCTTGATGGACGGCTGCGGTGTTTTGTTCTTGTCTGCCGATTTTTTAAACATAGTTGGAACTGTGTGCTTGGATTTCGCTGTAGCTAGAATCAGCATCTCCACAGGGGCTTTCCGGGTGTTCATTGTTTCCTCGCAGGTGCATGCTCCCGCTATCGGTGCCGACAAAGATCGTTCCTCCGCAGTGATTGCCTTCGAGGAGCTGCTCCCCCGAGCAAGCGAAGCGCGTCCAGTGATGCCGGGAGCCGTAGCAGAGTTCTTCCCCTTAGGCGGCATATCCTCGTGTGGGGAGATAAGAGATTGCAGCACAAAGACGCCGCTACCGGAGCAAATCCTTTCCGAACGCGGAGGTAAAGTTACAGGATTCTAAAAGCTGAATCCCGCTATATTTTAAGCCTCAGGGTCCATGACAAAAGCAGAATGGCGAGTCAACCGGGAGAGAATGTTACTAGGCAGCTCTTCCGGACGAAAGTCCGGCCGCCATCTTGCCCCCCCACACTAGAGTACCTGTGTAAAATTTAATCCTGACCGCTGATCGAAATGTAATTCAACCGGGCCAAAGACGTTTTCAAATGCAATCACAGAAAACATCGACGGATTCTGTCTCTGAAAGGGTTTCGGCACTGTCAAAGGCTATAAATAGCATTTGCTTTGGAAGGGTCCTATGGACATATGGGTACGTGGGTTTAATGATTGAACTAGTGTTCCATATTGTGGTGGCAAAAGACACAATTTGTTCTAAGACTAATTTTGTTGTAAAGAGAGGATCTGAAAGAACTGCACTGAGAAATGTCGTGCTCAAGTCACTCCTACTACAGCATGCACGAGCTGATGCTTGCAAGAGATATTGTTAGGTCTCACCTAAGACAGAGCACATGTGCTGTAGCTTGCGGGAAATACTGTATACAAGGGGCTAGGAACTCGCCAATTGCTTACCATTTGTGGGCTTCATTGTCACCCTTATTTGATGCTTCCTAATTAGTCAACACCTGCCAGCTTTACTTTCTCTTCTTTCATGTACAACATCGACCAAGTACTGACTGCTTCATCTTGATCACTGTCCTTCCGCTGCTCATGCTCTGACTGAGATACAATTTTCTTCTTCCCCTGTTGTCCTTGCCATGTTGTTTCTTCCCCTCGCACGCCCCTCCCGGGTTGGTTCTATGCCCTTCCACCGTCACCAGTGGTGGTACCTGGTGCTGGGTGGAGAAGCGCCGCCCTTCCAATTTTACCAGCCATGTGCATGGTAATTGCAAAAAGCAATCACCATCCACACTTCGTTTACAACACACTAACGTAGTGCCTTGGACCGTGGACCGCTTGCCCGATGTGAAACTCCCACACGTGTGCCAGACAGAGAGGTTTTTTTTTAGACACCTCCGCTGGTGTACATGTGCCTATAAAATAGTTTTTAGTTCTGATATTTTTAAGCAGCCCCTTTGGGCGGACATTGAGCCAGCCCTGTCCAACATACAAGGGGGTCCTCAAAGGCTGCCCACTAATCAAGTGAGGCAGCCTCATGTTTTTAAACAGCCCTGGGCATTTACAGAATCAGTTTGGGTTGCTTGTAAGAGGCGGAGCGAGGGCATGCCAGTCTGCGAGACCTCCTTTTCACAGTAAGAGATTTTACTGGTGACTCTGTGACATCAGGTGACATGCTTCATGCTCTAAACAGATACACTGCATAGGCTTCTGCGCCTTGTCTATCTGTTTACAGCATTCCAGCCAGAGAGCTTAATTTCCGCTCTGTGGTGCAGTGGAATGGACTTTATACACTGATGAACCTCCATGCAGCACCAACATAAACAAAGCCAACGGTAACTGAAGGTACTGCAGATAATTTTCGCATCATCCCCCCAAAAATATATTTAGTGTTCATATTGGGTGCCTTTGTCTGAGCACTCGTTGGAATTTGTACAGATTGTTTTATTAAGATAAAATATTCCTGAGTTATTTTCGCTGGCTGTACTCAGTTTAGCAAATGTCGCAGATATGTATATCGTGTGCTGTAAAGTCATCAAGATTGTATTTTATACATGCAATCTGCTCTTATCCAATGAAAAAAGCCTCTTGTTTCATGAATAAAACATGCTGATGTGTATTTCTGTCTCTGGTGCAAACCTCTGTGCCCCGAAGGTAGCACTGGAGGACTATCTGAAAAGAAATGACCGGGTATGGGGTTGAAAATGAAACTAAGCGTCACCTCAGATATTCAGTACATGAACACAAACGGTTTCATAGTGGAGTATTATTTTTCGAGGTATAAATAAGAATTCCTTGCCGTGGTTTTTAGGCTACCTAGGGACAGAAGCAGCTCTAGTCTAGGACAAGTCTCATTCAACCGGTGTTCCCTTCAAATGCAGTGACTCTGTGCTATTAAAGCTAAATCGAACTGAATTACTACATGTGAAGGGTACAGACTAATGAACTGACAGTTTAAATAAAAATAAAATCGGAATTGTAAATTTTGTTTTAAAAAGAAATTTAGTGACATGGACATGAAATTAAATGTCAAGTGCCTGCTGAACTTGTACTGAGTAGGTCTGTGCCATTGAGGGATACTGACCCTACCTGACCTCATTGACAGATAAATGTACTGTATTACACCTTCTCCTAGGCTTAGGGGTGGAAATTCCCTTTCCTGTGATTGCATACCCGAGCAAAGCGAAAAGCGGGATTCTCTCTCCAATCTCTGAAACAGTCCCTTCCCCCTCCTGTTGATGTGCGAGGTGAGGGCTTGCATTGTCATTCCAATGAATGCGAAAGAGGTGCGAATAAGCGCCCTTTCAGGCAGCTCTGAAAGACAAAGGGCCTGACCTTGACACTCCCAGCTCCAGCCGAGTAGCTTTGGCCCCTGGCACCAGTAGCTGTACATTTGGATGAAATGCATTCACTTCTCAAACTCTTACATATTCCCACAGCGCACAAGCTTAAAAGCACTGTATGTTTTGCAGTGAAAAATAAAAACTTTTCAAAGCTGCAACCGTTTAACATTTACTTTTTATCCTTATTTATATTTTTAGCAACTAAGCTCAAAGAAAATCATCAGTGGCATTCAGACATGGTTCCAGAATAATGTTACACATATGTACAATGGCTGTAGTCATTGCAGTTATATTTAAGAGTTACAATCCTGCCCCTCAAGCGTGTGATTACACAAATACATGTATATACAAATATTGACTGCATGCTAATGTTTGTGTGCCTTTTAAAAGCAGGTTCTTTACATTCTAATGGTCTTCGTTTTCTTATAATTCTTGTAACATTTCCTTCCCTATATAAGGTCACCTAATGAGCAGCATTTCTTTTAGTTAAACCTTTTTCAGTGGAATGGTCTTTCAACATCTCATGGTGAATTTCTCCAAAGTCAATAACATATAATTGCACATTATTAGGCAGTATCCCTGCCTGTTAACAAAATGGTGCATAGCAGCAACTCAAATCATTACCATTTAGTAAAGAGCAGTTGTTGCTTGTGAAACCTTTGTTTTTTTTAGTCCTATGTTTTCATTGCAAAACTATTTTCATGCTCAAGTATTGAATTAACATTTGTAAAGTTAGATTTCATCTTGCGTAATTTCACAGAAAATGTGCATAATCACGCAAAAGTAAATTATGGGAATCTCACACACTGTATCACTTTACATGTAAAATGTTTTCTGCCTTCCAGATATTGCCAGAAGGATTATTAGGCCTTCTCTGATTCACCCTGCTGTCCCGCTGGCTAGGCTAGTGCTGTGTTGCTACCCATATGTTTTATTTCTAACTATATTAATAATTTGAGTGCCTATCTCTCACAGCTCCTGCTCCACTCATGGGCACTGTGTCCCAAGACAAGAGCACCTCTCTGGGTATTCAACATGACCAGGGCTTCTAGTTGGTTTGTTGGCCTGCCTTTCCATATTCCTTTACTCTGGTTGGTCAATACTGTCCATCTGTCCCGCCTTTGTGTAACGGATTCCCTCCCAGTGGAGATCACCAATTGTATTTTTTGGTTGGCCATCTGATGCCTCTTCTGCTCGCACCTCCTCCCTCCCGTCATTGCTGACATCCTTCCTGCGGCATGACCTACTGCTCTGCACAACACTTCATTGACTTTTGTGGCTATGGCTGCACGCCACGCTTTAGCTTTAAACATCTAAGGTGTGGTGTGCCGCCATTGCTACAAAAGTCAATTAATATAAAAACAAAGGAAAGCAGATGCCGCATTTCTTTTACATTAGTAAAGCAATAGCTCAACATTTAACTAATGTGAGACCTATTGCTTGCAAATAATTGCGCACCATTAGTATCGCTGGTAAGGGTATTCTATCATTGGAAGAATATTGTTTTCTACAAAACAAGCACCCAAGAAACCCAAAATGTTACCACCTACCTAAAATCCACTAGCCCACCAGGACGCCCCATAGTCTCCTCTATAGGAGGCCTAACAAAAAATGTATCAAGATATATAGAGCATTTTCTGTTCCCTTTTGTAATGCAACTGTCTTCGTATACACAAGACACCAAGGAATTTCTAATGCAAATACAAGGAATCGAATGGGAACAAGACTTTATAATGATAACTCTTGATGTGTCGAGCCTGTGTACAAATATTTGACACACCGATGGGCTGGAGGCAGTAAGATTCTTTTTAAGGGGACGACCCTTGAGGTTCCTGGAGCATAACAACATGGTGGAAGAATTTATCTCCTTCTCTTTGAACAATAACATTTTTATTTTCCAGGAGCAACGGTACAGGCAGATACAAGGCATGGTGATGGGCACCTGCTACCCCCCCAGTTACGCAAACCTGTTAATTGGCTGCTCGAAGAAGCAGGTGGCCTGGGTCAACACCATGGATGAGTGGGTGGATATGATTGTTTGCTGGAGGAGGTACATTGACGTCCTCTGCATAATTAGGAGAGGGTCAATGGAGTCCGCAAAGCATTATTTCGCTTACTTAAATGAGAACGACCTTAATCTGAAATTCACAGGTGAACTCAATACCACACAAGTAAATGTTTTGGGATCTGACTGTTTTTGTGAGAACAAACTACACACAGCCTTATAGTTGGCGCCCTGAGAAAGTCCTTGGTTAATCCCGGACGAAACACATGTTGGCATAATCTGTGGCTAGCTATTCTGTTGCCGAAGATAACAAAAATTGCCTTGTACAAGATACTGAATAAAGTATCAAGAAGAAAATATAATGAGAAGACCACTGCGTGGAGTGATTGTATCTGGAAATGAAGTGACTGTAGCTCGGGAAATTATTGTTGTGTTTTGTTCTAAAAATGTGGAATTTGTCTACACTAATAACAACTAGGGGTGGTTGTTGTCCAATTGTCCTTTGAGCTTGGTCATCTTTATACTAATTTGTCTCACATTACAGGTTCACTTAACCTTGCACAGTTTATACCCCACTACCCTTTTCTGTATGTGATATATATATAGATGTATACAAAGGCACAAACTCCAATGGGTAAATTGCCATGAAAGTTCTTTATTCCTCACAAGCCTCTGTTCTGACACGTTTTGGTCAACAAGTGACCTTGATCACATACGGAAACGCAGTCCGCCATATATTTTATACTTTGCACACCACCCCAGTGTCACATGATCAACAACATAAAAGAAACACTATAGCCTTGGCTATTCACTGTTTTAGTCAGTTCTCTAATCTTTTGCTCTCTATGCAGTAACATCATTTTTTTTAAATCTCTTAAAGACCACGATTATTATTATTGTTATTATTTTTTTTAAGTTTCAAAAACCTTTATTGTTCATAAACATGGTACATCAGTGTAATATAATCGTCCGATACATTGCCAAATTCCAAACACATGTTCAACACCTTCCCGTGTTTACAAGTATATATTATGTATAACAGAATCCAGAATAAAACTCCCACCTTCCCGCCCTTCAATAAATTGCACATTGCAGTGAAGGTAAACCGAAACATTGAATGACATTCCAAATAATAGCAGTGTGACAGGCATCCCAGTATTTGTCACAAGTACATTATAATATGAATGAAGTTGTGGTAGAACACGGTAGAAACACAATACACCTCCAGTAGGCCCATATCTTGCAGTCCTACCCCGTCCGTCTCGATACACCCATTGTTTGCGATCTCAGTGGAGCAACCCCGGAAGGGTGTTTAGCTACAGAAGTACAGTACCTCTGAGTCAGACCGTTAGGTGTGGGTTCTTATCGCTGACATGTCCCTCCCTCTCCGCCCCTTCTTCCTCATTTGCCTCCAGTCTGAGAAGATAGGAAGGGAATGGGCCCCAAATATCCTTTGGTCGTGATCTAATTGGCAGCAGTTCCGCATAAGAGTGTAGCTGGTCCTGCCAAGTGGTCATAGTCAATATCCAGGACTTGAATTTGGGGGCCTCCCTCGTCCCCACCTACACGCCACCTACCGCTTAGTCAGTAATAGATTAATTGCTAAAAACTTTCTGTGTACAGTTGCAATGCTTTGCGTCAATACTAGTAGCGCTATAAGTAGGCATGGCTCTATCTCAGTCCCCAACATATCCGACAGTCCCGCAAAAAGCAATGTCCAGTAGTCTGCTACCTTGGAGCAGGTCCATGCCAGATGTAAAAAATCTGCCCTGTATGTAAAGCTCTCCCCAAGTGTGGTATGCAAGCCCAGTTAACATTCTGGGGCATATCTCTTCACATGTTACTTGCAACCGGGGATCATTCAGTAAGGACATCCTAGGTGAGTACAGGAATGGGCTTCCCATGACACGCGCAATCCGTCGCCACACCCCTACCGTGCAGTCGACTGTGGACGGATCTCGTTCCCTCTCCTTTACGTGTGTAAATAGATAACCGCTCTGGGGCGTCTGGGTCATATAGCCGTCTTCTACTGCCAGATGGGCCATGAAAGGCGGGTGGTGGAACCAGTATGTAGCAAAGTGAGCTTGCGCACAGTCATAATAGCGTTCAAAATTGGGGACTTCATATCCACCCTGGTGGTATGGTAGCATTAGTGTGCCAAGATTGAGCCGCGCCTGCTTCCCTCCCCATATAAGCCGCGTGAGTTGGTTTCTGAATGTGCGAAAGAAAAACCTTCCTGGGTTATACGGGATATTGATGAAGAGGTATAATAATTTGGGTAATATCACCATCTTGATGAGAGAAATGCGGCCCGCCATTGATAGTGGCAGATGTATCCATTTGGTAATATTGTCAGTGATTTTATCAATAGCCGTCCCATAGTTAATCCTCATCAGGGCCTCTTTCTGCCTTGTAAACCGTATGCCTAGATATTTCAGTTCATCACCCTCCCAGACGAGAGGGTAATCTAGCTGGTGCGGTTGCGTCTTATCCGTAAGAGGGAATATAGCCGACTTAGAACAGTTAATCTGTACTCCAGAAATGCCCCCGAACTTCATGATTTCACATAACACGGGACTGAGATTATCTTGGGGTTTCTTGATATATAGTGTCAGGTCATCTGCGTAGAGGGAGATGAGCAGTTGCCTGACTGGGTAAATGAGTGCTCTGTGATTATGATGTTGTCTGAGTTTTGCCGCTAAGGGTTCTATGGCCAATGCAAAAAGGATAGGGGATAGCGGGTACCCCTGTCGAGTGACTCTGTGAATACAAAAGGGGGAAGATCTAGCCCCATTTAACAGTACTGTAGCTGTCGGTTGGCAATATAGTAGCTGTACCCAATTAAAAAAAGCAGGAGGCATTCCCATGCGCCCTAATGTGCCCGGCAAATAATCCCATTCTAGCGAGTCAAACGCATTAGTGACGTCGAGAAACACAGCTACTGCCTCGCTATTAGGATCAATATCTTGCAACACAGCAGTAAGGGTCCACAAGTTATGCGATGTTGCCCCATAGGGGACAAATCCTGCCTGATCCGGCATTACCAGACGCTCCATCAAAAGGTTATGGCGTGTTGCCAGGACCTTTGCTAGTATTTTAGTATCGCAGTTCAATAAGGATAAGGGGCGGTAGGAATCACATTGTATTGGAGATTTTCCGGGCTTAAGCAGCAAAGTTATAAGGGCTTCCCTCATGGTGCGTGGTAGGCATCCTTCCTCCAGTGCAGCATAAAACACTTCTATCAGTATGGGGGCTAGCAGGGGTGCATAGGTTTTATAAAATTAAATCGGGAGACCATTTGACCCCGGGCTCGTCCCGATTTCATCTGCATAATGGCATCAGTAATCTCGTCAAGCTCCAAGTCTAAATTAAGAAACTTTCGTTGGGTATCCCCCAGCCAGGCAAGCGTGGTATCCTCAAAATAAGCACCTAAATTAAGTGGTATGCCTCTATGTGAGGAGTAGAGTGTACTATAATAATCCCTAAAAATGCGGAGTTGGTCTGGGAGGTTACTGTACGTTTTTCCCTGTGCATCTTGTATTTCGGTGACATAATTGGCAAATTTAGGGGGTCTAACTGCATTCGCCAGTGCCTTCCCCGAATGGTCCCCCTCGCCATAAATGCGCGCCATATATGGCTTCCCTCGAAATCTACATTCCCTATCCGCAATCAGTTCGTATTCAGTGAGTTTGTCTCACATTTGGGCCTTAGTCCCATTGTCGTTCGGGCTATGGCTTTAAAATTGCCTTTTATAAACATTAGCATATTTCAAGTATGTTACACTTAGTAGTCCTTTTATTATATATTTTTTGTTAACCTAAACCATAAAATGTCCCTTGCCCCAAAAACCCACACTCACTCTAAACCTTAAAAATTCTCTTGCTAGCCAAAAACTCATACCCACCCTAAATCCTAGAAAGTCCCTTGCCACCCAAATACCCATATGCACCTTAACACCCAAGAACCCATACCCACCCTACACCCAACATAAATTCCCTTGCCACCCAAAAACCCCATCCCCTCCGTAAACCCTATACATTTTTGTGGCACCCAAAAAGCAAAACCCACCCTAAATCCTGAACAAGCCCTTACCACCAAAAACCTATACCCACCTTAAACCCCCAAAATTCCCTTGCCACCCAAAATCACATACCCACCCAAAACCTCACAACCAAAATCCCATGACCACCCTAAACCCTAAAAATTCATTATCACCAAAAAACCCATACCACCCAAAACCAGAAAATTCTCCCTGCCCCCCAAAAACCCACACCAACACTAAACCTTAAAAATTCTCTTGCCACCCAATAACCCATACACACTGTAAACCTTACAAGATTCCTTCCCACAAAAATCCCACACACATCCCAAATGATAAAAATACCCTTGCCACCCAAAAACCCCATACCCACCCTAAACCCTAAAAATCCAATTCCGCCCAAATACCCATAACCACCTTAAACCTAAAAAATTCAGTTGCCACCTAAAAACCCATGCCCACGCTAAACCCTAAACAATAACATACCACAAAAAATCCATACCCACCCTGAACCCTACAAATTCTCTTGAAACCCAAAAACCCATACCCAACCTAAACCCTCAAAATTCCCTTGCCACCCAAAACCCATACCCACTGTAAACCCTAAGAAATCCCATATAACCTAAAAACCCACACCCACCCTAAAACATAAAAAAATCCTCTACCACACAAAAACCCATACCCACCCTAAACACTACAAAATTCCCATGCCGCCCAAAAACCAATACCCACCTTTAACCCTAAATAAGCCCTTATCACCTAAATAACTATACTCACCCTAAACCCTAAAAAATACCTTACCACCAAAAACCAATACCCACCCTAAATCCTAAAAGTTCCATTGCCAACCAAAAACCCACAACCACCCTAAACCCTAAGACAAACCTCACAACCCAAAAAACATAACCACCCTAAAGCCTAAAAATTCCTTATCATTAAAAAACCCATACCCAACCTAAACCATAACATTTCCTTTGCTCACTTAAAACTTACACCCACTCTAAACCTGAAATATTCTCTTGCCACCCATACCGGCCCTGAAAGCTAAAAATTCCCTCGCCACCAAAAAACCATACCCACCCTAAAACATTAAAAATCCCCTACCACACAAAAACCCATATCCATCCTAAACCCTAAACATTCCCATGCCGGCCAAAAAACCTTACCCACCTTTAACCCTAAAAAAAGCCTGTATCACCTAAAAAACTATATTCACGCTAAACCCTAAAAAAGCCCTTACCACCAAAATCTATACCCACCCTAAACTCCAGAAATTCCCTTGCCACCCAAAAACACATACCCACCCCAAACCTCACAACCAAAAACCCATGATCACCCTAGGCCCTAAAAATTAATGATCACCAAAAAACCCACACCCACCCTAAAACATTAAAATCCCCTACCACACAAAAACCCACACCCACCCTAAACACTACAAAATTCCCATGCCGCCCAAAAACCAATACCCACCTTTAACCCTAAATAAGCCCTTATCACCTAAATAACTATACTCACACTAAACCCTAAAAAATACCTTACCACCAAAAACCAATACCCACCCTAAATCCTAAAAGTTCCATTGCCAACCAAAAACCCACAACCACCCTAAACCCTAAGACAAACCTCACAACCCAAAAAACATAACCACCCTAAACCCTAAAAATTCCTTATCATTAAAAAACCCATACCCAACCTAAACCATAACATTTCCTTTGCTCACTTAAAACTTACACCCACTCTAAACCTGAAATATTGTCTTGCCACCCATACCGGCCCTGAAAGCTAAAAATTCCCTCGCCACCAAAAAACCATACCCACCCTAAAACATTAAAAATCCCCTACCACACAAAAACCCATATCCTACCCTAAACCCTAAACATTCCCATGCCGGCCAAAAAACCTTACCCACTTTTAACCCTAAAAAAAAGCCTGTATCACCTAAAAAACTATACTCACGCTAAACCCTAAAAAAGCCCTTACCACCAAAATCTATACCCACCCTAAACCACAGAAATTCCCTTGCCACCCAAAAACACATACCCACCCCAAACCTCACAACCAAAAACCCATGATCACCCTAAGCCCTAAAAATTAATGATCACCAAAAAACCCACACCCACCCTAAAACATTAAAAATCCCCTACCACACAAAAACCCACACCCACCCTAAACCCTAAAAATTCCCATGCCACCCAAAAATCCTTACCCACCTTTAACCCTAAAAAAGCCATTTTCACCTAAAAAAACTATACTCACCCTAAACCCTAAAAAATAACTTACCACCAAAAATCCATACCCACCCTAAACCATAGAAGTTCCATTGCCACCCAAAAAGCTATAACCACCCTAAATCCTAAGACAAACCTCACAACCCAAAAACACATTACCACCCTTAACCCTGAAAAAATCCATCATTGAGAAACCCATACCTAATATAAAGCATAAAATTTCCCTTGCCACAAAAACCCACACCCACTCTAAACATTAAAATGTTTCTTGCCACCCAAAAACTCATACCCACCCTAAATCCTACAAAGACCCTTGCCACCCAAAAGTCCATATGCACCCTAAAACCTAAAAAAAACCTTTACCACCCAAAAACCCATCCCCACTCTAAACCCAACAAAAAATCTCTTGCCACCCAAAAACCCACCCCCACCCTAAAACCTACAAATTCATGTGCCGCCCAAAAACTGAACTGGGGTGGCAGAGTGGGCTAAAGAACGGTGATGGATTAAACCCTGATCTTTTGACTGGGTGTGAGTGTTTGATTGATTCAGATGCTCCGTCCATCACCACCCCCTTTTGTACCGCCCAAAAAGCCATAACTACCCTAAACCCTAAAAAAAAAACCTTACCACCAAAAACCTATACCCACCCTAAACCCTCGTAATCCCCTTGCCACGCAAAAATACATACCCACCCCAAACCTCAACCAAAAACCCATGATCACCCTAAACCCTAAAAATTCATTATCACCAAAAAACCCATACCCACCCTAAAACATTAAAAGTCCTCTACCACGCAAAAACCCATACCCACCCTCAACCCTAAAAATTCCCATGCCACCCAAAAACCCTTACCCACCTTTAACCCTAAAAAGCCTATATCACCAAAAACTATACTCACCATAAACCCTAAAAAATACCTTACCACCAAAAACCCATACCCACCCTAAACCCTAAATGTTACATAGCCACCCAAAAAACAATAACCACCCTAAACCCTAATACAAACCTCACAACCCAAAACCCCAAAACCACCCTAAACCCTAAAAAATCCTTATCATTGAAAAACCCCTACCCAACCTAAACCATAAAATTTCCCTTGCCCCCTTAAAACCTACACCCACTCTAAACCTGAAATATTGTCTTGCCACCCAAAAACCCATACCGGCCGCAAATACTCAAAATTCCCTCACCACCCAAAACCCCATACCCAACCTAAACCCTAAAAAAGCACTTACCGCCAAAAACCTATACCCACCCTAAACCCCAGAAATTCCCATGCCACCCAAAAACACATTCCCACCCGAAACCTCACAACCAAAAACCCATGATCACCCTAAACCCTAAAAATTCATTATCACCAAAAAAAATACCAACCCTAAAACATTAAAAATTCCCACCACACAAAAACCCATATCCACCCTAAACCCTAAAAATTCCCATTCCGCCCTTACCCACCTTTAACGCTAAATAGCCCATATCACTAAAACGATACTCACCATAAACCCTAAAAAATACCTTACCATCAAAAACCCATACCCACCCTAAACCATAGAAGTCCCAATGCCACCCAAAAACCTATAACAACCCTAAACCCTAAAACAAACCTCACAACCCCAAAACCCATAACCACCATAAACCATAAAAATTCTGTATCATTGAAAATCCTCACAACCCAAAAACCCTATACTCACCCTAAACCCTAAATACCTTACCACCAAAAAACCCATACCCACCATAAACCCTAAAAAGTCCCTTGCCACCCACAAACCCATATGCACCCTAAAACCAAAAAAGCCCATATCACCTGAAAACCCATACCCAACCTAAAACATAAAAAATCCCTCCTCACCCTAAACACTACAAATTCCAGTGCCGCCCAAAAAGCAATAACCACTCTAAGACTTAAAAAAGCCCTTATCACCTAAAAACCTATACTTACCCTAAACACTAAAAAATACCTCACCACCAAAAGCCCATACCCACCCTAATCCCCATAGATTCCATTGCCACCCAGTAACATATACTCACCCTAAACCTCACAACCAAAAACCCATAACCACCCTAAACCCTACAAATTTCTTATCACCGAAAAACCCCCACCCACCCTAAACTATAACATTTCCCTTACCCCCTAAAAACCCACACCAACCGTAAACCTTAAAAATTCTCTTGCCACCCAATAACGCATACACACTGTTTTTTTCACATCTCATTGTGTTCTTCTCTATTGTTAATGACATATAATTGTACATTAGTAGTCCGTATCTCTGCCTTTAAAAAAAAAATTGGATGGATACTTCTCATAGCACCAACTCCCATCATTACCATTTGGCATAATATTGAGACCCGGTTGAAATTTAAATGATGCTGCTTGAGTCATGTAATTACTAGAATTTCATGCTACACTTGTTTTAAAAATTCCATAAAAAAATCAAATACAATCTTAATGCAGAAATCTATTCCTGTAGTGAAGAAACAGCACTCCACCTCATCAAAGGCCATTACTCCAGAAGTTTTAAAGCTAGAGCTCAATCAGCTACACTTTATGGATCTCAGCTATGGGAAGGAGAAAATCTTCAGCCACTCATCATTGGGGAAAACAAAATCATGAGAAAGCTTACACGTTTGCCCAAAAAATAGCCAGATGATCTCTCTTACACATGATATTGGGATAAAAAGAATAGGATATCTTGCTGTATGGAAGCCATTGGCCTATTGGATCATAATTTTGACAACCGAGGAATTAGAGACTTACAGGCAGACCTTGAGGGAGCTTCTGCATTTGGATGTATTTGTCACTCTTCCCTGGTTGGCCGACGTCTGTAAATGGCTCACCAACTTAAAAAAAGGTTTGAGCTGCTACAGGGCAACCCCGAGCTTGCTGACCCCGATTCGAAGAGAGAGATCAAAACTATATACTGGGAATTCATAACACACAAAGTCACTTTAAATCCTGAGTTGGGGAGACTGACTACTCAATTTTTGTCTTTTAAACTGACCCGAGCATTGAGCCCTTTTTAGATGAGATTGAACCACAACTGGCAAAGTCTCTCTATGGCACGGGTACTCATTCCTGTGTGGCCCGCGGACCTTGCAGACATGTACCTGTGTTATATATTTTTTTTGTAAAGTGTCTGCAAACACCGCAGGTTGTTGATTTATGGGGGCCGGGTGATTTCAGGCATAGAGTGGAGATGCAGGGGCGCTAAGAAGAGGTCAAATACAACAAGGCCTCATTAACAATTAAATGGTCTTTTAAAGACCTGTGAAGTACTCCAGTGACTGGCGCCAAGGGGGCTTTGATCTGACTGCTGGGGGGGGGAGGAGGAGGAGGAGGAGATGGAGATGGAGGGGGGCCGTGACAACTGTGACCCCCAGGCCAAGTGGTGGGACACAAACACTACAAAGCAGCACATTCTGAAAGACAACAAGCTGGCTTTTACATTGGGGGGGGGGCGTCTCTGGGCTGGTGACATGTAGACACAGTATGTGTGCACTGCCTGAGAGACAAACATGGGAAGAGACAGACATGGGCAGAGATAGACATGGGCAGAGACAGAGGCAGGGGCAGAGACAGAGGCAGGGGCAGGGGCAGAGACAGACGCAGGGGCAGAGACAGACGCAGGGGCAGAGACAGAGGCAGGGGCAGATAGAGGCAGGGGCAGAGTGGCAGAGACAGATAGAGGCAGAGACAGATAGGGTCAGACAAACAGAGGTAGGGACAGACAAACTGAGGTAGGGACAGACAAACTGAGGTAGGGCCAGACAAACAGAGGTAGGGCCAGACAAACAGAGGTTGGGGCAGACAAACAGAAGTTGGGGCAGACAAATAGAAGTTGGGGCAGACAAATAGAAGTTGGGGCAGACAAACAGAGGTTGGGGCAGACAAACAGAGGTTGGGGCAGACAAACAGAGGTTGGGGCAGACAAACAGAGGTAGGGGCAGAGACAGATAGGGGCAGAGACAGATAGGGGCAGAGACAGATAGGGGCAGAGACAGATAGGGGCAGAGACAGATAGGGGTAGAGACAGATAGAGGCAGGGGCAGATAGAGGCAGGGACAGACTGACAGAGGCAGAGACAGATGGGGCAGAGACAGATAGGGGCAGAGACAGATAGGGGCAGAGACAGATAGGGGCAGAGACAGAAAGGGGCAGAGACAGAAAGGGGCAGACTGACAGGGGCAGAGACAGATAGGGGCAGAGACAGATAGGGGCAGAGACAGAGAGACAGGGACAGAGACAGAGAGACAGGGACACAGAGACAGGGACAGGGACAGAGAGACAGAGACAGAGACAGGGACAGAGAGACCGAGAGGGAGACAGAGACAGGGACAGAGAGACAGAGAGGGAGACAGATGGAGGGGGACAGGGCCAGACAGAGCCAGGGCCAGATAGAGACAGGGCCAGACAGAGACAGGGAGGGAGACAGAGACAGGGCCAGACAGAGAGGGAGGGAGACCGAGACAGGGAGAGAGACAGAGGGAGACAGACAGAGTGAGAGAGAGGGAGGGAGACAGACAGACAGAGGGATAGGGGCAGAGACAGATAGAGGCAGAGGCAGATAGAGGCAGGGACAGACTGACAGAGGCAGAGACAGATGGGGCAGAGACAGATAGGGGCAGAGACAGATAGGGGCAGAGACAGATAGGGGCAGAGACAGATAGGGGCAGAGACAGATAGGGGCAGAGACAGATAGGGGCAGAGACCGCTAGGGGCAGACTGACAGGGGCAGAGACAGATAGGGGCAGAGACAGATAGGGGCAGCGACAGAGAGACAGGGACACAGAGACAGGGACAGAGAGACAGAGACAGGGACAGAGAGGGAGACAGAGACAGGGACAGAGAGACAGAGAGGGAGACAGATGGAGGGGGACAGGGCCAGACAGAGACAGGGCCAGATAGAGACAGGGCCAGACAGAGACAGGGAGGGAGACAGAGACAGGGCCAGACAGAGAGGGAGGGAGACCGAGACAGGGAGAGAGACAGAGGGAGACAGACAGAGTGAGAGAGAGGGAGGGAGACAGACAGACAGAGGGAGAGAGAGGGAGGGAGACAGACAGACAGAGGGAGAGAGAGGGAGGGAGGAAGACAGACAGAGGGAGAGAGAGGGAGGGAGACAGACAGACAGAGGGAGAGAGAGGGAGGGAGGGAGACAGACAGAGTGAGTGAGTGAGTGAGTGAATGCCAGGTCTGGTGGCTCAGTAGACGAAGGCGTCTGTTGCAGGGGCCTGTGTTCAACCTCATGGTCGGTCTATTTTTTGCTGCTCTAGCCCCACCCCCTCCCCCACTGACCCAGCCCCCACCAGTGCGGCCCTCGGCCACAAGCCACACTGTAAATTTGGCCCCAGAGAGAAAGTTTGTGAGTACCCATGCTCTATAGGAAATTCAGGTATGAGATATAACAAGTCAACGCTTTTACAGCTAAATGGGCAAAACCTCAACTGATGGCTAGTGATCCCAAATGCTCATTGTCTACATTAGGTGCTAATGAGGATATTGCGCATGTTCTATTCTTTTGCGCAGTATGCTACCCCCAGAGGTAAGTGGATTAAGTCCCTGTGCAGAAGTTTGAACATCAGGAGTTGCTTGGAATTTTAACCCCTCCCATGCTCATGACGAGCTCAGCTCCTCATAACTGCCGCGGCCCACCCATGCGCGGCTAATTCCCCGCCTGTGCGGGCGTTCTGTTGGAGTGGGTGGAGTCATGACGAGTCCAGCTCGTCATGAGCACAGCTCCACTGTGCAGCATGACGAGCTGGACTCGTCATGAGTACTGCGGTGCCACGCGCGGCCCCTCCCCCCCCTCGCCGCGGTGGAATTAACCCCACGTGGATGGGGTTAAAATCTGACAGTGACCAACTTATTGTATTTGGCATTAGTACATTTTTGTTAGCTGTCAGTCGTATAAGATATAGGAATGGGCTTAATGGATTTTTAGAATTGTGTATGTATTTATAACCTTTTAATGGTTTTAGACTGAATCATCAAACAATTCCAGCAGTAGTGGAGCCCAAATTGGTCCGCTCGCGCTAATTGAATAGTTATCTTTGCACTGTATTGGCAAGAACTCTAATTAAATCATGTGCAATAAGGTTAAAGACTAAAAGGAGAAAATGTAATCAGTACATATGTCTTGCATTTTAGACCCTTATAAATAAGACGTTTTTATGTTTATATTTAGATGAATGTAAATTACAATATGTACAAAGATTTGTTGATTCTTTGAAACGAATAGAGATTTTTGATTTGATATAAAAAAAATCCAGTGCCACCTCACATAACTATGTGGCATTTGTGGAAAAAGTTTATCACAAATGCATGGGACTCATAAAAATGTCCAGAACATGAGAGCCTTATCCTTATGCCATTTATGTTTTTACGTGCAATGTTTTTACTGCAAAATTGCAAAACTCATTTTGTGCTCAAATATAGCACTTAATAATGTATTTTGCATTTGTGTAATTTTATATTTCGCATAATTTTCCTGAACATTTGCATAATTAAACAAAAACAAACTAAGCAAATTGTGTACAAGCTATCATTTTACACACTTGACAGGATCTCTGCCTTGCAGCTGTTGCCAAAAGGATTACTAGGCTTTCTCTGGGTATCCCTATAGTGTATTTGCACACATCACTCCACCTAACTAGACATATGCTGCCTATTTACTTTAGTTCTAACTATATTATAATTTGTGTGCCGATCTCTCACGGATCCTGCTCTGTTCATACACACTATGCCCCAAGACAAGAATTGAACACCTCTCTGGTCACTCACCCATGAAATCAAAACACTTCACACATAGAATGATAATAAATACATCCTCTGCCAGCCCACACTCCCTCATGGTTTAGCATTCTACCTGTCCAAAAATGTGCTTCGGCACCACACAGGAATCACTGTACAAAACGATACAGTAGCAGCGCCCTAATTCCTATGTCAAGATCAGGCTTTTGTTGGCTCTTCACCCTGCCCAGTGCCACTGTATCTGCTGCACTAATCATAGCAGCTTCCTTATGTTCCACGCTTGGACTTGGACTAGACTGCAGGAAGATTTTCACCTCCTTCATCTATGGTGCCACTGTGGCGTAGAGTAGGTTGGAAGAGAGTGTTATAGAATGGCCCATCATACAATGGAGTGTACTAGAGTGGGTTGTTGTAGAGTGGAGTAGCATGCAGTGGAGTGGAGTGTTATAGAGTCCAGTGGCATACAGTGGAATGGGGTAGAGTGGTGTGGCATAGCATAGAGTGGTGAACAGTGGAGCGGTGTAGAGTGGCTTGTAACATAGAGGTTTAGATGGAGTGGCGTAGAGTGTCATGCGGTAGAGAAGAGTTGAGTGGACTGCCGTAAATTAGAGTGGAGTGTTGCGCCATAGAGTAGCCTGTCGTACAGTGTAGTTGCCTAGAGTACACGGGAGGAGAGTGTCATACAGTGGACTGTTGCAGAGTGCTGTAGACTGAAGTGTCGTACAGTGTGGTAGTGATTACTAGAGTGGAATGGCATAGAGTGGAATAGTGTATAGTGTCCAGTGAGGTGGCATAGAGTGGAGTGACATAGAGTGGAGTGGATTGAGTGGAGGGGTGTGTTGTAGAGTAGAGAGAAGTGGAGTAGAGTAGAGTGGATTGGTGTGTCAGAGTAGAGTGGAGCTGCGTATAGTAGAGTGGTATGCCATATAGTAGAGTAGAGTGGCGTACTATAGAGTGGCATGGCATACGGTGTAGGGGCATAAAGTGAAATGGCGTGGAGTGGTGTAGAGTAGTGTTGAGTGGAGTGCAGGAGAGTGTCATACAGTGGACTGTCAGAGTGGAGTAACAAAGTGTGATACTGTAGAGTGGAGTGTTGTATAGAGTGGTAGTGTGCTGTAGAGTAGAGAGGTTCCAGTGGAGTAGAGTGTCGTACATTGTGGTAGAGTAAAGTGGCATCGAATGTCATCGAGTGGAGTGGCATAAGTGGTGTAGAGTGGAGTAATGAAGTACAATGAAGAAGAGTGCAGTAGTGTCTCATTGAGTACAGTGAAGTAAAGAGGAGTGGAGTGGCCTAGCTGGAGTTGTATAAAGTGTTGCAGAGTGGAGTAAAGTTTTGTATAGTGGCATAGAGTGGAGTAGAGTGTCGTAGAGTGGCATAATGTGGAATAGAGTGTAGCAGTGGAGTAGAGTGTTGTAGTGGAGTAGAGTGTTGTATAGTGGACAAGTGTAGAATGTCATAGTGTAGAGAACCGTGTTGTAGAGTGGAGTGATGTGTTGCAGAGTATAATTGGGTGGTGTAGCGTTTTGGAACCTAAAACCTGCATTTGAGCTAGTCCCACAAACAAAACTCTGGTCAGTTTTGGAGAGAATGGGGGTCCCTTGTAACATATCAACATTAATCTGCCTACTCAATGACAGTTATGCCCTGGTGTGGAGGGCTAGTTAGGGTTAAGTGGCAGAATGTATCACCACGAATAAAGGATACAGGGATACATGCTTACTCCATTATTTTTCTTTTATTCATATGATCTAGGGGCATATGTATCAACATCCGTGTTTGCGATTCTCAAATAGCGATTTTTTAGAAATCGCTATTTGAGAATTGCAAAACGGGATGTATTAAAAAAATCAAACATTTTTTGTGATTTCTTAGTATTGCTTAATTGCGATTTGCAAATTGCGAAATCGCAATTAAGGAATACTTTCCCCTTCATTTCTATGGGCCAGGAGGCCCGTGGAAATGAATGGGAAGTCATTCTCAATTTGCGATTCGCAATTTGAGAATCGCAAATTGAGAATAATTTCAAGGGTGCATGGGTGTCATAAGGACACCCTGATGCACCCCTGAAACGAACATGTGTGCGAATATATCGCACATACATGCCCTAACGGCATGTATGTGCCACATGGCACCTTCACAAATGCCCACAAATGCTTTTGTGAAAGAAATCGCAAATTAACACCAACTTGAAGTTGGTGATAATTTCTTCTTAAGAAATCGCAAAACTTGAGTGCTTCTTGCATAGCATTTAAGGAATCGCATTTTGCAATTCCTTAAATGCTTACGCAAAGTTAAGGAATCGCAATCTTTGCGATTCCTTAAATTTGCGATGCGATTATCCTAATACATACCGTTTTCCGAATTTTGAGTCTCAAACGCTGCTTTTTTGCAATTTGCAGCGTTTGCGAATCAAAATTCGGTTGATACATACGCCCCCTAGTTGCATAGTTCATCCTAATGCATCTCAATACGTGCAGATAGCAAAGTCTCTCTGTTATTGTTTGCGAAAGATACACTGCTTGCCTCAAAAACCCTCAGAGGGTTCCAACTTTTAATTGAATACTTTTTGCTGATGTGCATAGAGAGTAGATTTGGGACAAACTCCTCCAAAACAGATTATATAACCATCAATCTGCAAAAATCATACCGGGAGAATATCCATGAGTGGAGTAAATCTTAAAAGGGTAAAAACGGACTTTGAGTATTTGGGACAAAGATAATGGCACAATTGTCTTTCAACAAAGCATTAATCTGAACCTGCCTCTGTTTTAACTTCCTTGGCCCAATGTTACACAACTCTCCCACCTAATTTTCAATGATTCAGCCTGAATATGTATTTCTTAAAATGTCTATGATCACACACATTCTCTTTGGCAACCGTGGTAATACTATAGTCACACACCATCTCTGTGGGGACCTGGACATCTTCATAATCACACACTATTTCTGTGAGGACCGGGGCATCTCTATAATCACACACTATCTCTGTGGGGACCTGGACATGTCTATAATCACACACTACCTCTGTGGGGACCTGGGCATGCGTATATTATTATTATTATTATTATTATATAAAATTTGTAACGCGCGCAGTTACCCAGGGGCATCCCGGCGCTGTATAATCACACACTATCTCTGTGGGGACCTGGGCATGTGTATAGTCACACACTATCTCTGTGGGGACCTGGGCATAGGTATAATCACACACTATCTCTGTGGGGACCTGGGCATCCCTATAATCACACACTATCTCTGTGGGGACCTGGGCATGAGTATATTCACACACTATCTCTGTGGGGACCTGGGCATGTGTATAATCACGCACTATCTCTGTGGGGACCTGGGCATGTCTATAATCACACACAATCTCTGTGGGGACCTGGGCATGTCTATAATCACACACATTCTCTATAATCACACACATTCTCTTTGGCAACCGTGGTAATAGGATAGTCACACACCATCTCTTTTGGGACCTGGGCATGTCTATAATCACACACATTGTCTTTGGCGACCGTGGTAATACTATAGTCACACACCATCTCAGTGTGGACTTGAGCATTCTTGTAATTAAACGCAAGCTCTGTTTTGGTTTGAGCATCATCAGCTTTGCATTCTCGTTATGGGGCTTTGGAATACTGAAAAGTAGTAAAGTTAGACTTTTGGTCTAAGTTTACATTTGTGAAACTGAAAAAGTAGAAAAGTTCGATTTTTTGTCTAAGTTTACCTTTGTACATCGGGCCCTATTTTAATGATGACTTAAACACAATCACCTGCATGCACTATCTCTGTGGGGACTTAACCATCGCTATAATAGCACGCTATCTTTAACACTGTAATAACCCACTATCTTTGTGGGGACTTGAACATCACTATAATAACACACCATCTCTGTGGGGACTTGAACCTCTCTATGATAACACACTATCTCTGTGGGGACTTACACATCGCTGTACTACCATGCCATCTCTGTGGGGACTTGAGCATTCCTATAAATACACACAACCTCTGTTGGGACTTGAACATCCTTAGCTTCAGACGCTTTATAATAGGATTTAAGCTTTGAATGTACACACTATTTCTATGGAGACTTAAACACAATGATCTTCACCCACTATCTCTGTGGGAACTTGAATATCTACTTTGGCAAAAATGTAAGCAGCTAATCAAGCTCTGGGTTCCACTTGACCATATTCCTTAGTTCCATATGTTATTTTCTGTATGTGTTAGTTCCCTTATCTCCTAAGATTTTAAGCACTAATAAATAGGTGAAATACAGCTTTAAGTGTCTTTCTTAAAGCGTGATATGATATTTTCTGGGACATTAACATAATCTGTCTTTACTGTATACCCCTAGTATATATGCAACAATTCATATATGAATAGATTATAATGTTGTTTGTGTATATTGTTGATAAAATAAACATTTAGCTGTGTGCCATCAACTGTATTCAATCCCAAATAGTGTTACAGACTAGGTCCCCACAAGGATGGTAGCACGTGTTCAAGTCCCCACAAGGATGGTGCTGTGCGCACGATTAAATAACAATATATTTGCAAATTTGAAGCAGGATCCTGTATCATGAATTTTTTCTTAACATTTTTCTGTTATTAGTGTGTTTCAAAAACATTGGGAAAGGTAAGTCCCCACAAGGCAGGTATTCACACATAGTCCCCACAAGGATGGTAACATGTGTGTGTGTGTGTGTGTGTGTGTGTGTGTGTGGTGTGTGTGGTGTGTGTGTGTGTGTGTGTGTGTGTGTGTGTGTGTGTGTGTGTGTGTGTGTGTGTGTGTGTGTGTGTGTGTGTGTGTGTGTGTGTGTGTGTGTGTGTGTGTGTGTGTGTGTGTGTGTGTGTGTGTGTGTGTGTGTGTGTGTGTGTGTGTGTGTGTGTGTGTGTGTGTGTGTGTGTGTGTGTGTGTGTGTGTGTGTGTGTGTGTGTGTGTGTGTGTGTGTGTGTGTGTGTGTGTGTGTGTGTGTGTGTGTGTGTGTGTGTGTGTGTGTGTGTGTGTGTGTGTGTTTGTGTTACTATCCTTGTGGGGACTTGGGTGTGATAACACACTCACGCTGTGGGGACTTGATTGCACTGTGGGGACCTGAACCCAGGTCCCCACAAGGTAATGTCCTTTAAATGATAAAAAATGGCTTCAGGAACATCTGTGTCAATTTTTACAACTTTTTAAAAAATTGTCTTGTGGGGACCTGTGTTTCAGAAAGTGTGTTTATTTTTTTGCTCCCTCTGCCCCCATAGACAGGAGGCGGTACTGCAGTCTTAAACACACTTTGCATTTAAACACACTTTGTTCACCAGGAACACAGGTTAGCAGCAGAAAGCACATATATTTCAAAGGAAAAACTGCAAAACCCGGGGTTAACACATATTTTTCATGCAAAGTAACATTTTCCCCATTTAATAAAATAAAACTTTATTTACATGAACATTTTGAATTCAGTCTATTTGAGTTTAAAAATGTATAAACATTGTTACAAGCAATTTGGATACGTTTTGAATCCCAGATTACACCACTATTGTGGTATGATCCTTATCTGCAGTTAAAGAATGATGGTGCATTAAAACATGATACAATGTAAACTGATCTGACTGTTTTTTACAATTTTGATTACCTATGAATATGCACTTTGGAATACGTTCTTAAGATGATGGCTAGATGAGTGAGTGCCTAGATTTGCATTGTGCTAACAGCTATGCTCTCTCAGATGCTGCACTGCAGTAATGTCATGCCCACAGAAATGGGAAGTTTAATGTGAACAGAAAAAGCATGATCTTAGAACATTAGTGACATTCTTAAAAAATATATTCAAATATTGCCATAAGTTGAAATTACATTTAATTGAATTGCTTAATTTTCAACCTATTCCTAATGCTTTACAAATTAAATCAGCTTCATTCCCATAGATGGGTGAAGAACGGTCATATAACAAGCATTGGCAAAACCAACAGGTGTCACCTATGAGACAGCTACTGGCTTTGACAGAGTTTTTTTGTCTTGTTGTACAGCAGCGTGCCTGCTCTGCCTCATGGATGAAATATTTTTTTTTTAAAAGCACTATGATGCAGCCAAAACAGACATCATGACATTTATTTTTATTGCTGGCAGTAGGGTGGGGGCGTGTGAGGGGTCAACACTATCAACGGAGGGGGTGGGGAAAAGAAAAATCACTGACGCTGGCACAATTGATCACAGTATATAAAGAAGTTGTCAGAGCCTCCTTGGCCTTATTCAATTATAAAATGCAGACTCTGAAATATATTAACCGTAATGAAGTAGGTGCAGAGGCACAGAGTCCTGGTTCACCCTAATTAGTGGGTATGTTTTAAAAGCCAAAAAAGGGGAGGTTGATAGTAGACCAAATCCCTAGCTTGCATTTGGGCTCACACTGCCCTTACTACTGCCCTGGCACCCACACCTACTACTGTTTGGACTTAGTGCTTCAGCTAAGGTGCAAAGTTCTGCTGTAAAATGGGCACCCTTATGTTGGTGTCCACTTCAATTTGCCCTTCCTTTGTATTTAAATATAGTTTGCCTTTCAAGATCATACTAGTTTAACTACAACATACTGCAGTAGCATAGGCTGTGCTCAACCACCTGCCTTATGAGTGAGAAGGTCTTCAAGTCGGAAGGGTGGAGAGGATCTGGCATTATGCTAGAGTTGCAAACTTAAAACTCAATTCTTGACGTTAGCTTGACATCCTATGATTCTGGTCAAATCACTTAATTTCCCTGTGCCTAAAGAAATTGTACATGACTTAACTGGTGCTCATGTAAAGTGCTTCAAAGTGGAGTGACACAAGCACAGCACTAGTGGGAATGAGGCATTAGCAGAAGTATGTGAAAAGTAGCTTCTGTTACTTTAACATTTATTTATAAAGTTTTATATTTATTTATGTATTGTTAGCAATTTGTAGAGCGCGCAAATACCCCTGGGTGTCTTGGCGCTGTAGACAGGAGAGGCAGTAGTGAAGTGGTGTGCTGCTCATTGGTATTTATTAGCTTCCTTATTAGCTTCCTGAAAGATGGCAGCGATGGACAGGATTTAATTTGCTGAGGGAGGGTGTTCCACAGTCTGGCCGTGGCAACAGTGAATCGTTTGTCTCCCCAGGACACCTTGTTTGTGCGGGGGATTGTGATGAGATTGGCGGTTGAGGATGGTAGGTTTCTGCTAGGTAAGTGGGCGCAAAAGGCTTTCTTTAGAAAGTCCGAACCTGTGTTATGAATGGCCTTGAGGGCAAGGCATAGGGCCTTAAATTTTATGCAACTTGTGATTGGGAGCCAGTGCAAATTTCACACCACCAAGGAAATGGATTTGTACTTAGGGGAACCTGTAAATAACCTTGCAGCTGCATTCTGTACCATCTGTATTTTTTTAGTGATCTTTTTCTGGACATTCAGGAGCAGGCCGTTGCAATAGTCAATTTTGGACATAACAAGGGTGCTAATCAGGGTTTTTCCTGCACTTGGTGAAAGGAAGGGTAGCAGTTTCTCGATTATTCTAAGAGTGTAGAAGGAGGACGAGACAATGGCATTGGCATGAGCTGAGAAAGTTAGTTTATCATCAAATATGACTCCCACGTTTCTTACTTTCGGTACTGGTGAGGTGGAGAGCCCAGCGCGGTGGGCCACCAAATGGGGGACCATGTTGGGTGTAGATTGCCAAAGATCATAATCTCCGTTTTTTCGGAGTTTAACTTTAGGCAGTTTTTGGCCATCCAGGAACTGATGGCGAACATACCAAATTGAAAACTGGCCGCAATTGCTCCTCCATCGTTGTTAATTGTGAGCACTAGCTGTGTGTCATCGGCGTAAGAAGTCAACACCATCCCATGGGCTTTGATGACCTTGGCCAGGTCCGACAAATAGATATTAAACCGTGTCGGACTCAAGGATGATCCTTGTGGCACACCACATGGGAGCTTAAAAGACGGGGAGTTATATTCGATGAGACTCACTAGCTGAGTGCGGTTGGCCAAGAACGACTCCAGTAAATCTTTGGATTTGAGTTTAATGCTCATATTTGAGACACGGTCGATCAGGGTGACATGATCAACCGTGTCAAAAGCTGCTGACAAATCCAGCAGTATCAGAACTGCTGTTCCACCTTGGTCTCTGGAGGCTCTAATCTCGTCTGCAGCTTTGATAAGGGCGGTTTCTGTGCCGTGGCCTTTCCTGAAGCCAAACTGTTTTTCATCCAGGAGATTGTTTTCTTCGATGAAGTGAGTTAGCTGTGTGTTCATTATTTTTTCAAAAATGTTTGCTGAGAAGGGGAGGCTTGTGATGGGTCTGTTATGTTTTGTGTCTGTAGGGTCGAGATGCTGTTTCTTCAGCAGAGGTTTGATGGTTGCCTTTTTCCAGGTTGCTCGGTAGATACCGGTGTTGAACATGGCATTACAGATGTCTGTTAATTTAGGGGATAGTTGGTCGGGAAAAAGTTTTGATACCGAGGCTGGGCAAGGATCTGTAGGGGAACCTGATTTGATGGTGAGAATGAGGTCATAGATTTGTGTGGATGAAACTTGTTTGAATTGCGAAAAGGATGGAGACTTGCTGCAGTTGTCAGTCGGGGTTGGCAAGTAATTTTTTGGTTGCGAAACCTGCAGTCCAACAGTGCCTGAACAGCCATGTAGGTATCCCGGAGAGCCTTGGGCCATTGAAAAGAGGCAGAAGAGGCAGTGCTTTTAGAAGGCGCAGCTTGTGCAGCCTTCAGCCCTAGAAAGCAAAGTATAGAAGAAAAACAAGGCGGGTCTAATTGGCCCATTAAAACTACATACCAAGACCGGACTCCTTTGTGCTCCTGAGGCGATAAGCCGGGAGACTGTTTGTCTGCATCAGCATTGTTTTTAAAGATATTTGTTTTTATTTTTCACTGAATTTGTTTGCGCCGTATAAGTTTTACTTTTAAAAGCTGTGCCCATACCTGCTGAAATTAGTTACACTGTGCTTGTGTTTTTTCTGACGCCCCGCACACAGACGAGTTAGGTGCTGAGTGGGGGGGTGACTTTCCGAGCCGAAAGTCGCCGGCAATCTTGGGGGTAGGCCCAATCCCAGCACTCTAACGCCTGAGGATCCAGTATAAAAACAGACGGCAATGACTCCGCGCAGCGGACGCGATCAGCGGGTGCGCCGTTGTCGCGCTGAAGTCAAGCCAAAGTCCTGCCCGTCTGCGCCCGTCCGCGCTAAGGACGGGCCTAGGGCCAAATACATTGTTCCGGTTCACACCTGGTCAAGAGAGGAGATACTAGCCCTGAATAAACAAACCAGACACTGTCAGCACGCCCTTAATGTGGACACCTGGCTGGGTCCGATTAGCTGTCAGAAGTGTAGGCAAACACTAGTACCCTATTATAAGCCCAGAGGGAAAGAGAAACCTAAATTTGTAAAGGGGGGATTGATAAATGCACGATCAATGTGCAAAAATGCCCTTCACATTTATGATCTCATCATCGAAAAAGAGCTAGATTGTTTATTTGTCACTGAAACATGGCTACGAGAGTGGTCAAACCCAGATATAGTGCATGCCTTACCCCCTGGTTTCTCAATCCAGAGGCAGGATAGACCAGCACACCGAGGTGGCGGACTGGCTATTATTCATAGAGACACTCTAAAACGCATAACAACAGAGCTTCTGGATATTAGAGGAGCTGAATGCCTAAGTTTCTGCATCCAAGCATGCAATATTTTCACCCTCGCAGGTGCACTGTTGTACCGCCCTCCAGGACATTCCATGCAGTTCTTGGAAAGTATAGGGAAAGTATTTGGCGACCTGATTCTCAGGTTCGCCAATTTCACCATATTAGGAGACTTAAACCTGCACTTGGACGATCCAAATGACCAACACTAGTTTTAAAGAAATCTTGCAGGTTCTGGGGCTGACGATGCGAATCTCAGAACCTACCCACTCGGCAGGACATATCCTCGACTGCATCAGCTCCAATATAGAGGCGATGAAAGTAGAATCGCCGGTTTTACAAACCTGGACAGACCACAAATTCATTGAGTTTAGCCTCAGGACTGAGGGAAATGAGATAAAGAGAAAGGAGAAATACCAAAAGGGCAAACCCGTACCTTGCTGGGGTAAAATTGTAGAACACCCGGACCTTCACAACTGGATAAAGGAGAGTAAACCCACTCTTTCGGGGAACATCCACACTGATAATCAGAGATTTGAGGGTTGGATGACTGAGATAGGTAACAAGATTACAAATGCAGGGACGAGATCCAAACCTAGGAAAGAAAAGAATTCTGCACTTTGGTTCTCAAGTGTACTAAAAGAAATGTTGGGGAATGTTAAAGTCCTAGAGCGAAAGTGGCGACGCTATTATGGGCAGGAAGAAAAAGGGACATACAAGACGGGGAGGAGACACTACCATGCCGTGATCAAAAGCGCAAAAGCCAAGTATTGCACTTCCCAAATTGAAGCTACAGGCAATAAACCGAAAGAAATATTTAAAATTGTGAATAGTTTTAGAAACCCTAAAGTAGTGACACAAGAGATCCCACCTTCACAGACCTTATGCGATGAGATAGCCAATTACTTCACACAGAAAATAGATACTATTACGAAAGACTTCCCTCTGTTTGAGCGAGAGGAGTCAGAGGCCTAGTTGAATATAAATAGGCACAAACCCTGCTGGGAAACTTTCAACCCAATCAGCTTGGAAGACACATATAAGGCGATATCCACTATTAAGTCAGGATCTCCATTTGACCCCTGCCCTCCAACTCTGCTGAAAGCAATAGTAGGAGAGGTCAATCCTGAAATAAATTCTATCATTAATTCATCCCTCCTATCAGGTGAGATTCCCCTGCGATGGAAAGTGGCAGCAGTTAGACCCCTGCAAAAGAAGGCCGTGAAGGATCCGGCTACACGTACTAATCTGCGCCCAATTTCGCTTCTCCCTGCCCTATGTAAACTGACGGAATCCTGTGTCAACAAACAGTTGGCATTTCTTGGAGGAGAATGAAATCCTCCATTCATGTCAAGCTGGCTTTAGGGCACACCACTCAACCGAATCTGCATTACTGTTCACAACTGAGACCATTCGAGCTGCATTGGATCAGGGCAAGAAGGCGGTCCTGATCCTGTTAGATCTTTCTGCAGCATTCGATACGGTGTCCCATGCTAACCTTTTACACCGCCTAGCTAATGCGGGCATAGCAGGAACCGTTCTCGAATGGTTCAGAAGTTTCCTGGCACACAGGCGTCGGGTCACTATGTTGGGCCAATTCTGCTCCGAGGTGAAAGTGTTGAAAACAGGGGTCCCGCAGGGCTCAAGTTTGAGCCCCACACTATTCAATCTTTATATGGTTCCCCTGATCAAACTGATCTCTTCCTTCGGTAATAGTACGTTCGCATATGCCGATGATACCCAGCTGGTACTAATTCTTGACAAAAACCTAACCAATGCTGAATTGACCCTGAAAGAATGTTATGCCTCTCGGCAACATTTTCGTGGATGGTTAACAACCACCTTAAATGTAATTCCGCAAAAACAGAAATTGTGCCGTTCGGACCCAATAATTGCTTCTCACCTCAGTCTTGGTGGCCGAAGGAGGCAGAGGCCCCACCGAATACCATCAATGAGGAAGGAATTTGGGGATTAAATTTGATAACACACTGTCCTTCAAACAGCAAGCAAGGGAAGTAGCCAGAAATTGCTTTAACATCATTAGAGGTCTCAGAAAATTCTTTGACCTGCTTCCCTGAGCGCCAGACGAACGCAATAGCACTGAAAACATCGAGATTTAACTACTGCAATACCCTGTATGCAGGGCCTAATAAATCTGCCCTGCATAGACTCCAGATGGTCCAGCACGTAGCGGCCAGACTAGTTCTTAGATGGCCAAGAACATCCTTGGCCTCTGCTGCTTTGGACGCCCTGCATTGGCTTCTGGTACAAAAGCGCATTCTGTTTAAGGTCTTAACAATCTCCTTCAGGGCTTTTCATCACCAAGGCCCAGTGTATTTACGGAGATATTTCACGCAATACCATCAGACACGGGAACTCAGATCATCCACAGCAAATCTGCTTATCGTCTCCAAATTTAGGCTGGCGACTAAGGGAGGTAAATCCCTAGCTGCAATCGGCGCAAAAGCATGGCATAAATTACCTCAACACCTTCGTGAAGCCACTACGGAGCAAAGTTTCAGAAAAATGTTGAAAACATGGATCTACTCACTGTCAGACACAGGATGTAAAACTTTTATTTGATCCTTTTCCACATCCAGGACAGTCTAGCTATGGACATCTGCTTGACATAGGTAGTCACAGCGCCAAGATGCTCCTTGGAGTGGTAGTGCGCTATAAACGTATCCAATCACATCACATCACATCACACAATTAACTGCAAGGGCTGGGATCAGCAGTCTCTAAGCAGCCTGATGGGAAGAGCAGATCCTAGCTGGTCACATGACTACCTTCTCTTTCCACTAAATGTTTTGGCCTAGAAAGGTCTGCAACCAGCACCCTTCTCCAGTGCCATAGACATATAGAGTCTATTGATTACTTATATGTACAACTACCATATCTGAATACTATATCTTTGATTATGAAAAACTCGCCAGAACAGCTGCACAATTTTATTATTACAACTTCACCAGCCCTGAAATCATTATAATCTCCCTAAACAATCAAGGTATTCCAAACTCTCCCCATTTCTCTACCAATTGTGAGTGTAAAACTAAATGTGCGCGAAACGGTGCACAGACATAATATCGACTGCAAAATATCGTTTGGACATAATATCGACTCCAAAATATCGTTTGGAGAAAATATCGACAGGACAGAATATCGATAGCCAAAATATCGTTTTTATTGTAAGTGAAGTAATATCGTTTTTAAGGTAAGTGAAGTAATATCGATTTTTATTTTTAGGGTTCAGGGTCAGTTTTGGGTTTTTGGGTAAAGGGGTAGTTTTTAGGGTTCAAGGTCAGTTTTGGGTTTTTGGGTAAAGGGGTATTTTTAGGGTTCAGGGTCAGTTTTGGGTTTTTGGGTAAAGGGGTAGTTTTTAGGGTTCAGGGTCAGTTTTGGGTTTTTGGGTAAAGGGGTAGTTTTTAGGGTTCAGGGTCAGTTTTGGGTTTTTGGGTAAAGGGGTATTTTTAGGGTTCAGGGTCAGTTTTGGGTTTTTGGGTAAAGGGGTAGTTTTTAGGGTTCAGGGTCAGTTTTGGGTTTTTGGGTAAAGGGGTATTTTTAGGGTTCAGGGTCAGTTTTGGGTTTTTGGGTAAAGGGGTATTTTTAGGGTTCAGGGTCAGTTTTCAGTTTTTGGGTAAAGGGGTATTTTTAGGGTTCAGGGTCAGTTTTCAGTTTTTGGGTAAAGGGGTATTTTTAGGGTTCAGGGTCAGTTTTCAGTTTTTGGGTATTATTTTATTATATTTTATTACTATATATATGTTTAATAAATATGAAATTAAAAAATATTTATTTAACTTTCATTAATTATTTAATTATTATAAGTTAATTTAAGTAATTTTAAGTATATTTTACGAATTAATTATTAATATTAATTTAATTTAACACTGTTTTTAGTAAATACGATATTTTTTACAACTATATTTTTGTAAACGATATTTTTAACTCGATATTTTTGTACTTACCTGTTTGTAGATAGAAACTCGATATTTTGACTGTCGATATTTTCTGAACGATATTTTTGATGGTCGATATTCTGTCCGTCGATATTCTTTCAGTGATCCGCGCGAAACTTATAGAATGTACAGTATTTCCTTATTAATGCTAGAAATGTCACCAGACATTCCTAGAACCTCACCAACTCAACTTGATTATCAGCCTGGCTTTAGACTATCCCATTGTCACTCAAACCTGAGTCACCACCTTCTCCCTTCCAACATTTTACCACATTAGCCCACAGAATTACTCCCTCAAACTCACCAACAGAACTAAAGGTAGAGTTCATGTCTCACTCGTTATCCATAAGAGTAATATTCAAATTCTCAAGCTTACTATCTGTGATAGAAACTCTTTTGAACCCTTGGAAAGAGCTTCCCAACCTTTCCATCAAAATACGAACTTGCTCTTACCCACCTAGTCCTGAACAAAACTTATTTGAATACTTGTATCCTAATCAACTTATTCCTTACTTCCAGTCACCAGCTATCCATGATGGATTCAACTTCAGGCAACAGAACAAACTATCCCATCCTTCAAAGAGTTATTTGGCAAATGCCATCTCAACATCCTAGAAATAGCAATCACTGCATTCCTTTAAACCAAAGGCCATTGTTTGACATCGTAGTTCACCATGTACATAATGCCACCCCTGCCATTTGATATGACCATCACACTATCTTTGACAACCATTTTCCTAAATATAGTCTTCCATGTACCCAGCAAAATCACTAATAAACACCCCACCTCCTATTTCTGCTCCAAGAAAGAAATCAAGTCATATTGATTCAAATACATTCTGGAGAAAAGTCTCTCGGCAGTCATCACCACTAATTCCCTTCAATTTTCATGAACCCCATAGACTCCACAATTTCCCTTACTGCTGATTCATGTTCCGCCACCTAAAGGTATCTAAAAGTAATATACACAATATGTGGTACTCAAAAGTGCTGAAACTGCTAAAAAAGAAAATCCATTAACCGGAATCCGTCTGTTTCCTGCACTTCCCTCAAACATGTCAGAACCACTTATATCACCATCTTCAAAACCAAACACAATTTTTATTCGGGCAAATCTAAAATGCATCGAACTGTCCCTGAGATTTCATTAAAATGTTTTGGAAAGTTTCCTTACCTTCAAATGCAAAAATGGTTCAGCTGCCTTTTACCAGCAGCTCATAATGCAAAAGTATGCCACAGCCAGACCCTTGCATTTCATCAACTTCAACCTCCAAATCCAATTGCAGTTCACAGGAGACAGATGCTTCTCAGTTGTAAGCCCCTCCTGTGGAATAGCCTTCTCAATTGTGCATGGCAATCAGACAATGCCACCCAATGGACTTCCCTTACAATTTGGTATGTGAGCCTGTTTTATGACCAGCTGGGCTCGTTTTTACTGTGGATTTCCCTGGTATTAGAGCAAGCATTGGCTGCAGCAAACACAAATACATGAAGTCTCCCATATTTTGCCAAATACCCATACAGCATGTCTTTTCAAATTAAGACTGGCCTGATTTGCAAGTGTGGGGGTTATCTGGTTCACTGATAGGGGACACTTTTATTTTTGTACTCCGACCAATTTTTCGTTCCGGTCCAACCCTGGCTCAAGACCACAAATTCTACAAACCCTGCATTATATAAATCATTTCCCACCAATCAGACTCTGCAAAAGTCTGCTAACAAAGCCATAGCTGTCCATTAGTCTTAGAGTCACCATTCCCAGCAAACTGCATCTTTTGACCTGGTTCCAGTAAATTGGACAGAGCAAGGCATTGCTTTAAAGCACTCCCTGGTTTGTCTTCCACCGGGGATCATGATAGGCCCTAGGTCCAAATCCTCTTCTTCTTCCTGAACAGCACCAAGCACCTGCAGGGTAATGGTGCCTCTTGTCTCAGATCTCTTGGGCCATTAAAACCTAAGCCCTGAGCTTATCACAATAAAACCCTTCTTGAAAACTTCACTACAAAACTATGCAGACATCCATGGACTAATGAATGCACATAAGTATGTAACCAAATCATAAACACCCTGATACTCCATGTAGATCGACATCAATCAGCATTTATTAACCAGAAAAAATGGAAGAAAATCTGGCCTATCAATTAACTCACTCTATTAAAATCCACATATTCGCATCAATACCAATAAATATGCAGCAAACAGAAGTAGAATGGTCTTCAAGACAATTAACAATTTCACCAAACCCCTACCAGGCCGATAAATACCACATGCAATAGACAAGTGCAATGCTATCATCCTCTTCTTCACTGAGAAAGGTGTAAATATTCGTCAGCACTAGATTATACTTCAACAAAATGCTTTTGGAAAGTCCCCTTTCCCTCCCTATGCAAAGCAGCCCGCCCTAAAATCATACTAACAATTCGGCCATTACTGGGTCTGCGACCTTTCATATTTTACCCTGTTGCCTCTGGCACGATTTGTGCTACATATATACAAACATACATACATACATATATACATACATAGACACATGCATACTAACAAATGCATACATACATCCATATAAACAAACATACGTATAAACATACATGCATATAGTCATCAAGTAATTCTACATTCAGCCCTCATCTCATCTGCTTTTCTCACTGTGATGCCGTAATACTATATCTGTCAGGGTAAAAATAAAACTACAAGTTTCAGAATGTGAAAAATAAAACGATGCAATACTGAAAACAATGCCAGCACCACATAAAAAATATTCCCAAACTTATAGCTATAAAATTACTAATGGGGGGAAAAGCCCACACATATACAGACTAGTTCAAGTTTCGAAAATTCTTTCTCACTAATATGGATAGACAAAATATTATTCTAAATACAATTCGAAATTACACTTATTGCATTTACTAGGAATGTGAATATAATTTAGCGATTTTATTTTTAATTGTATTCTTAAATGCACCTTAGATTTACTAATGGATTTTCACAATAGATTCCAAAGTAAAAATATCAAGGCTCAAATGCACGCTTTCAAGAACCGGGGAATGAAAGTTCCTGTGCCCCTGTCCCTGTCATTTCTGCCATATAGAGAACATGCAGGGAATGTGTGAATCATTCATGACTGAGGACGAGAGGCGCGTCCTTCTTCCGAGTGCCCCATCCTTCATGGAAGCCCTCCCCCACAGTCAGGTTGATGCAGAGGCCAGAGCCTCCTCTGTCTGCCTTTGTCCTGACTACGGCCGTGGATCAGGTGTGAATGGGCGCGCTCCCAGGTTCAGCATGACAAAGGGCTGAGAGCTGGAGGCGCTCAGCTTCATTCCGACCTTGCCACTTCACACCCTGAGCCAGGGCGTGCACAGCAGTAAGACATCCCGGGGCAACCCTGCATCCCAGACTGTAGTCTGGAGGAGTGGATTCAATAGGCAAAACATAAAAGCTGACTCTGAAAAATGAACATTTGAAACGCATCACTTTAACTTCTCAAACTTTCATTGTGTGAAAGTATACTTCGGAGACCAACATAAGGATATCAAGTGCATCTTTTTTTAAAAGACTATGGCAAGACTGTCTCATGACTAAAAATATCTTTCTCAGGCTAGGCCTTTTTGGCTACATGTAAAATGCTGCCATGCTGCTGTTAGCTAGCATCATTTTTATTTTACTCTAACGAATTTAATTTAAAATTGAAAAAATACTTGGGGGCCCTAAAAAATGGTGACAGTAACGTTTAGATTACTAACACTTTTGAAAACATGGGTTCTATTCGTGCATTCAGCACTGGACAAAAATATTTTGCGCAGTCTCTTTATCCCCCTTTTTAACTGTTCTACTCTCCAAGTCCCTATCACATCATGGTTTCTATATTAGAACTTTACTGGTCATGCATGCATATTTCTGCAAAAAGCATCACGTGTTAAATAAACTTCTGCAATAAAATCATTATTTTAACACCTTAACACTATTCCGAGCTTCAGCAAATGCAAAATAATTACATGGCAACAGGATAAGGGGAGAGGAAAGTATAAGGAGATTGGAGGTGGTTATATTATGACCAAATCTACCGACTTTGGAGCTGGGAAACCATGTTAGAGGTCTCTTGGTATCGGCTTAACTTCTTATGATTCTGGGCAAATAACCTAACCTCCCTGTGCGAACGTGACTTGGTGTAATGTAATTGGTGCTCAAACAAAGCACTTTAATACTTTCGGGTAGAGTTTGCGCTATATGCAACTACAAATTTTTAAAAAAGCAACAGAACTTATTTTTTCTGATTAGTTGCATTCAAACCCTGGAAAAAACATGAGGAGTCATGAGAAGGAGATAAGGGAAGGTTGACATGGAAAGACATATGTGGGAAAAATAAGACAACACAAACCAAGCATTGGCAAAGCCAATAGGTCTCACCTATGCAAAAGTTATTGGCGGAGACAATGTGTTTTAGCCATGTTGTACACAAGCGTGGCTGCTGTTCATCATGGCTAAAAGTTAGTGATGTAGAAAGAGTGGACTGAAGAGTCGTAGAGTGGAATGGTGAAGAGTGGACTAGAGGGTGTTGGCATAGTGTCATGTATTGGAGCAGCAGAGTGGAGTCACATAGAGTGGTGTATACTAGAGAGGCGTAGCGTAGAGTGAGGTGGCGTGGAATGCATAGGTATAGAATGTTGCAGAGTATAGTGGCATAGAGTGCAGTGGCGTAGAGTACAGAGGCATGGATTTCAGCAGCATACCATGCAGTGTCATATAATGAAGTGGCATAGATTAGAGTGTTGAACAGTAGAATGCAGTGGTGCATGGTGGAGTGGTGCAGGGTGGTGTGGTGCAGGGTGGAATATAGGGCTATAGAGTGCAGTAGCGTAGAGTCGAGTGGTGCAGAGTGCAGGCGCATAGCTGTGTAGATTGATAGATAAGGGAGCTAAAAAAGAAAGGAAGTTTAGTAAAGAGGCTTTAACAGTAGTAGATATGCACAAGGTTGATACTGAAAAGTGCATATTTTCTTAAGTGCTATAATTTCTCTTCTGCGAGTGTTTACAGCACTGAAACCTAGAAGACATTCAAGGATGAGTGCATATTTATAAATATGGATAAATACAGACAGAAATGTCAAAAAATAAATACCATAAAACCGGGATTATTTGATGTGCTACCTAGCGCCAACGCAGGCACCTTTGTCCCATAATGAACAAGCATTTACAATGCAATGGTTTTGCCTTTGTTAAAGTTAGAGCTATTGGCATTGCTCTTGACATTATTTTTATTTATGTTTTTTTTAACATAAATAAATGGCATTATCATTTACAATGCCACTAGCTTTATCTCTCGCAAATGACACACAAACACACACAGAGCCCCCCCCCACACACACACCCACACAGAGCCCCCCACACACACAGCCACACAGAGCCCCCCACACACAGCTGACAAGTATTTTATAAGTGATAGAATTAAAGCATTTATTGTGCTTATGAATGTACAGTGGAATCATGATGTACAAGACTAATTGCTTGAACTATGGAATAGCACTGATATTTTAGTATGTATGTTTAGTGGTTGGAATGATACGAGATTATACTTGAGGAAAATGTGTAATATATTAAGAATTGTAATTACGATTACTTTGTATTAATCATTGATTCTTGTTTATTAATCATCCAGGCTGATATTCAAGTAATGATATTTGTGAGTATTATCAAACGTGTTGATTTATTACCCTGATTTATAAAGTCCTGGTTGTTGCCTTCCAGTTACACAGCTGCTATTTTAAACTTTAAGAGCCAATGCATTTCCCTTTGGGGATCAGATGCTTTCGTAGTAGGTCCAAATGACAGTTATCGCTTATCCAAATATAGGGTTAAATGATGGCACGTAGAGTATATGGGACAGAGAGGCCCAGTCCCTTCGTATAAGGTAACACGAGGTGGTCTGTAGCAGACTTATTATACAACTCCTTGAAAAAGCAAGTATTCAGGGCATTGTTAAACGCCGACAGTATGGTAAGCTCGCTTCTTGAGTAAAGCCTTAAGTTGCTCCATTGTTGTGGGCCTCGATTACAATTAAAATACAATACTTCTTACTGCTACTGGAGGGGTCACCGTGTACAACTCGTAACTATTATACAGGTGAACTTCCTGAAGATTTCCTATTGTCCTAACATAGCTGTCAAAAATGCGCACTACCGCCAATGTGCGAGGAGGGCTGCCCTGCTGCAAGACCAGTTTTCTTTTCCAACACCAAGAGGCATGCTGGGACTTCTAGGCCCTACTTTCGAGTTAAACACTTAAACTACAAGTCCAACCTGCTGGCTGAAATGCACCGTCGTGACATCGGAGCAGTTAGAACTCATGACACGTCTCAAAACCTGTGGTATCTATATTAACAGTACAAAACGGTGCGAAATCGTTGCCAGATCCTAATGTGCTTACCTGCTCTTCACTCTTGGTTTCTCCCCCTCTTTAAGGCGCTCATTGCTGACCCATAGCCGTAAAATAAAAACAACGCCAAGTAACAGTAGTCCTGGGACGGCAAAAGATAGAAATAGTTCGAAAAGGAAAATAAATGTGAATAATGACACAGAAGAGAGATGAGAGCAGAGAGAGGTGAAAGAGAAGAGGGGAGAGGCAGAGGGAAAGGGAGAGAGGGGGGCTGCGGCGGGGAAGGGGGGCCGCGGGCAAACCGAAAAGAAAAGAATGCAATGGTTTTGCCTTACCGGGCACTCTGGTGGGGGCTCCTTGCGACGGCGGCAATCTCCTGGGCACTTCTCCGGTCTCCCTCTTCGGCATGGGAGACCGGCAACGTCCTCCGCTTCTCCCGGGGCTCCCTCCAGGCCACTGGAGCCCCGCGTGGACCGCCATACTTCTTCTCCTGGGCCGCCGTCCTGGCGGGGGCTCCTTGCGATGGCGGCAATCCCCTGGGCACTTCTCCGGTCTCCCTCTTCAGCATGGGAGACCGGCAACGTCCTCCGCTTCTCCCGGGGCTCCCTCCAGGCCACGGGAGCCCCGCGTGGGCCGCCATACTTATTCTCCTCCTGGGCTGCCGTCTTCCTTCTTCCCCCGCGCTGGGGGGGGGTGGGAGGGGTGGAGGGCACTTCCGGCCGGCCGCGGTAGGATTGGCCGGCCGGCTAGTCACTTCCGGGTCGCCGCGGGCAGCGCGGCGGCCCGTCTCTAGCTCAGGCAGGCGGCGGCGAAGTTTCCCGATGGATGCGAAGTGCCGGCAATGCCGGACCAGACTCGGGGGCGTTCCCGGCGTCGCGTGACGTCGGCAAAAGGCAAAGAATGTCAGGAACGCCCCCGTGTCTGGTCCGGCATTGACGGACAGGCCCCTCGTCCAATGGCAAGGCTCCGTTTACGGAGCCAGCCAATCAATGACGAGGGCCGACCCAAAGCACCCTACAGTTCTCAACAGGATTTCGCCTGCGCGAAAAGCTGCGCAGAGCGCAGCTTTCGCTAGGCAAAACCTAAAAAGGGTGCCTGTGTCGTAGGAAAGATTGTTTTTATTGAGGAAGGGACATCTTCCCGCACCAAGGCATTCCTTAGATGCATTTTCCTCTTTCTAAGTGTGCTGTATTCTGAACAAAGAAGGAGAAATAAAGATATTTTTCCTTGTTAACCCCTTCGATGCTGATGATGAGCTCAGCTCGTCATCAGTTACGGCGCTCGTACGTTGATGACGAGCTGAGCTCGTCATGAACTGCGGCTTTTAGAAAAACGCAGCGCACAGCGGGAAAACCGCTAGTGCGCATGCGGTTAAGCCTCTATCAGGAAGGTATACAATGTTAATGCATCCCCAGGTTTACTTGTCGTGGTAAATCTGGGAATGGGCCAGAATATATGGGTGGATGCATGGGAACACCCAAACTCCACCCATGAAACACCTTTCTGGCACTAACTAATGCGATCTGGATTAATACGATCGGTATGAGTTTTTCAACATACCTATCATTACACACATCACTGTGGAGACTTGAATATGACGGTAATCACACATTATCACTGTGGGGACTTAAACGTCACTGTAATCACAAAATATATTTACATGATTGTAATCAATATGATTGACTACAATCATGCACTATCTCTGTGCATCCCATTAATCACACGCTATCTCTGTGGGGACCTGGTCATGTCTATAATCACACACTATCTCTGCGAGGAACTGGGCATGTCTTTAATCATACTCTATTTCTGTGGGGACCTGGGCATGTCTATAATCACACACATTATCTTTGGCAACCGTGGTAATACTATAGTCACACAACATCTCTGTGGGGACAAGGACTTCTCTATAATCACACACTGTCTCTGTGGGGACCTGGGCACGTCTATAATCACACACTATCTCTAAGGGGACCTTGGCAGGTCTATAATCACACACTATCTCTGTGGGGACCGCAACATCTCTATAATCACACACTATCTCTGTGGGGACCTGGCATGTCTATAATCACACACTATCTCTGTGGGCACCTCAACATCTCTATAATCACACACTATCTCTGTGGGGACCGCAACATCTCTATAATCACACACTATCTCTGAGGGGACCTGGGCATGTCTATAATCACACAATATCTCTAAGGGGACCTTGGCAGGTCTATAATCACACACTATCTCCGTGGGGACCTGGGCATGTCTATAATCACACACTATCTCTAAGGGGACCTTGGCAGGTCTATAATCACACACTATCTCTGTGGTGACCTGGGCATGTCTATAATCACACACCATCTCTGTGGGGACCTGGGCATGTCTATAATCACACACTATCTCTTAGGGGACCTTGGCAGGTCTATAATCACAAACTATCTCTGTGGTGACCTGGGCATGCCTATAATCACACACTATCTCTGTGGGGACCTGGGCATGTCTATAATCACACACTATCTTTGTGGGGACCTGGGCATGTCTATAATCACACACTATCTCTAAGGGGACCTTGTCAGGTCTATAATCACACACTATCTCTGTGGTGACCTGGGCATGTCTATAATCACACACTATCTCTGTGGGGACCTGGGCATGTCTATAATCACACACTATCTCTGTGGGGACCTGGGCATGTCTATAATCACACACTATCTCTGTGGGGACCTGGGTTTGTCTATATACACACACTATCTCTGTGGGGACCTGGGCATGTCTATAATCACACACATTCTATTTGGTGACCGTGGTAATACTATAGTCACACACCATCTCTGTGGGGACTTGCCCATTCATTTAATTACACACAAGCTCTGTTTTGGCTTGAGCATCACCAGCTTTGCATTCTCTGTATGGGGCTTTGTGAATACTGAAAAGTAGTAAAGTTAGACTTTTGGTCTAAGTTTACATTGTTGAAACTGAAAAGTACAAAAGTTAGATTTTTTGTCTAAGTTTACCATTGTGAATCAGGCCGTATTTTAATGAGGACTTAAACACAATCATCTTTTTGCACTATCTCTCTGGGGACTTAAACATCACTATAAAAACACTCTGTATTTGTATGGGCTTAAAAAAAAACTATAATACTTGTACATCACTAGAAAAACATACTATCTCTGTGGGGACTTGAGCATTCAAGTAACTAAATAAGCTCTGTTTTGACTTAAACACGAGGAGGTGCCATGAGGCACAGGGTCAAGACTGATTTGCATATAACTGGGTCTCAACTGGCATGGTAAAGTGAGCTAAAGACCGATGATGGATTTAACCCAGATCTGTGACTGGGGGTGAGTGACTGAAAAGTTTCAGTACTCAGTCCATCATCTCTTTGTGTTTGTTTTGTTCGCCCTAAGTTGGGACCCAGACGTGGGTCCCTTGCTCATTTTGCCACTGGGTTCAAGCTGGCCTGGCTGATGAGGGGGTGCTATTGGGTGGGCTTTAATCATTTTGGAAAACATTTTTGTTATTGATACCTTTCCAAATCACTCAGTCAAGGCCACTAAGTCGCTTGCCCCAGGCTCTTTAGCTGGACTCGGTCTGGGAACGAATCTAATTATAGTTAGATTGCGATTGCCCTGCACTGTAGGTAAAACCTCTGCCTTTAATTAAAGATCTTCTAATGAAGCAGATATAAAAACATAATCAATAGTTGAGGCACAGCCGCAATCCCTGTATGTTGGTAATAAACAATTATCAGTTTGACATACAGCCGCAATTTCCATCACGTTAAGTAAGTTATTGGACAAATGAGAGTTCCATCCCCCTTTTGCATGGGAACTTGCGAACCAAGGATACGGTAGCTATTTCATTTTCCCTTGAGATCCTGACGTTAAAGTCGTCGCCAAGGCAGATTCCAACTAGGTTATGGGACGCCTTTTGACTTTGTAAATCACTAATAAAATCGAACAGATTGATGGAATTCATATTTGGTAAGGTTAAAAAATCATTATTATAAAATTAATAAAACATATTGAAGCCCCCCGTGTGTAGATCAAGGCTCGAAAATGATCATTGTTTGTAACAAGAGACTTGACGCTACCACCTGATGAAATATTTACCCAAATGGAGAGTCCGCCAGATGGACGGCCTACTTTAGGGGTAGGTACAATATTGATAAAATATGCAAAACCTTTTAGAAATAAATCCCTTGTGGCCCAGGTTTCTTGGAACATGAGAATATCATGTTTTTGGACTATGTTAACCCAATCTGTAGAGCTTAGCTTGGAAGCCGGGCCAGCAACATTCGAGCTTAGCACTTGTAAGTTTAGATGATGTGTTTTTGGGGTAGCAATGTCCAGGGAATCGGGAAAAGATCTAATGGGGGCGGGTTCCGCTAGTGTTCAGATAGGCGACAGTGAATCCTCGCTGTCTAAGTCGGACAGGGCAGAGAATCTATTATGCATAGTGTGTGGAGGCATGGCAAAAATAGTTGACCCCAGGGTTGGTTTGTAGAAAAAGCCTAGGGGCAGTGACCAAATTCGAGTTGGGGAAATAATATTAAATTCCTGTCATCAAAATCGATCTTACCACTGATGGATGTCGAAAATTAATGACAACGCAGTCTCCCTCAATATTCTTTTGTGAGGGGCTGACCCATCCTACCCTGAGCACCATTATGATGTCATTAATGTTTGGCACTTTGAACCCTTTATATTTGACAAGCCAATCAACGCTTTTGTTCTGCAGTTGGTCCCAGGTCTCAGTCTGTTTTTTTCTTTCTTAATGGGGGGATGCCTGCTAGGACTAGGACGTAGGGACATGCCACCGGTGGTAAATTAAAGACATCTATGCTAGTCTTGGCAGGCAGCCCAGTGTCATGGTTTTCAAGGATGGTGGTGTCGCTCAGAATGTTACTCCATGAGAGTGCTGGATATGTGGGATTATCAGGGGCAACATGATTTGCTAAATGAGTATGGGTATTAGTGCTATTAGTTCACCTCGTGGGTAATAACGTTTTCTGACTAGAGATGGAATTAGGTGGAGGCTTTTCCTTTGCTTTACTACAAGTTGCACAAACACTCTTAAGGGGAGGGGTATAGTAATCGGGATTTGCCGTTGTGGTATCAGATTCTCTGTACTAGAGGGCTGTATCTTCTGAACCCCCATGCGGCACTTGTTGATTTGAGAGTGCTAGTATGTGTGTTTGATTTATTTATAAGCGGCTCCAAACGTTCTAGACGTTTCTAAAGTGTAGTAAAGTTCTTATCCACAAGTACACTAAGGTGCTCAAATACCATGTCCGCTATTGTATCAATTGAGATGTCATCAGGTCTGAAACGAGTTGTAGGGGATGCTATAGACTCAGTTTGCTTGTGGATGGAATGATTTGGTCGTTCTGTTGAAGTTAGGTCCACCATGGGATCCGCAGGGACGCATTTGCAGAGGTCGTGATGGTCACCGTATTTTGAATCCATGAACTCAGGGCAGTACGTTGCTGTTTTAGGCAAGGGGGTTGTTTCCTCTTAGAGCTAGTGAGTTTAGCTAATTTTCTTTTCCTTTTCACCCCTGCGATTGTTGGATTTGGGGAGACATCCTTATTTGGTACAATATCCTCAATTTGGGCCGCAGCTGAATGATCCTCAGAGACTCCATTGTTCTGATTGCCCTGATAGTTTTCTGTGATACAGCCACCTTCATAGGTTGGCGAATACCTAGTGATATTAAAAATTACATTTGGTGACAGGGGGAGGCCAATACAATCTTCCTGTTCCTCCCCTGCTGAAGGAGTAGTCCGTGGTACAGCCAACCCCAGGGACAGTTGCCTCTTGGTTAACTCAATCTCTGTTGCTACAATATTAACTGCTCTTTCTAGCATGCTGTCTATGGAAGTAGGGATGCGAGAGCATGTTGTAGTAGCACGTTTTCTCATATTTTGATGTTTCAACACTCACCTCAGCACCGTTTATTAGTTGGTACCTCTCAAAGGAGTGGCCCAGTCCAGCCTCTTTCAGGCTCTGACGGGCGCAGATGGGTCCGCCCTTAGCCCGGGCTTTGCCCGGGCGCGGCCCAGGCAACCCCACACGCGTCCCGCGCTGCGGGAGCCCTGGCCGCCGTTTAAGCGCCTCTTGGCAACACCCTCCAGCCATAAGGACCTACAGTCTGGGGGATTAAGATCAATCATCTGGATCTCATACAGGCAGTGACAAAGCAAGTAGGTTCAGGGGCCTCACAAGTACAGGGGAGTTGGAGATGAAGTATTCTCAGCCTTCTAAACTTGTGAAGGTGACCGAGCTGCCCCTTAGCCAGGAACTCTTTCTTGCTTCTCTTGGGCAGAGGATCAGGGATTACCTCAGGGTTCTTGGACAAAATGTTCATCCATAGAGGCATCCACCCACACATGTACTACCAGATAGGTGGAACCTGATTCTCTCCTCTTAGATCAGGTAACCTTCTGCTGACAGGCATAATACAGTTCCTTGTTCAAGCAGCCAAGTCTTCATTCTCTCTTTAAATTAAGCAGCATGACTACTTCACAGGATTTCCAGACTAAGGCCCAAGCTGAATGGGATGTGGTGACTAACCATGTGCTCCACTCCTGGCTGTTTCATTCTCCTTTCCTTCTAATGTTGGCCTATAGACCATCCTTGGTGATGAGTTACATTTTAAACAAAGCAATGGCTAAGAGAAACAAGAATTTACCCTCCTATGGCAGCCAGACCTGCCAAATCGGGGATAGCAATTCTTTTGAAAAGTATAGAGGATCACACAAACCAGGGAGAAAACTATTCTCATCTTGGAGCACATATTTTCAGTTTCCAGGCTTTTTTCAGTGTCCAATGAGATGACCAGTGGAAGCATTTCAAAATCCACCATCTCTGAAATGATAAGAACTAGGCCTCTCAAATTAACTGTCATATTCTGCCCTGGAACAGATTTTCTGGCCATGGTAACCCATCAGCTTAGAGTCTTTTGGATTCTTGTGGCTAACTCTTTTCACAAAATCTTGTAGTCCACATTCATTATAGGCAATGGTCAAAATGCTGAAAAGTTTGAGTTAGTGTCAGGTTTCATTAACAACACAGTATCTGTGCATCTATGGACTGGGATTATGACTGAAAAGGTTTTTTGTATATAATTTCAAAAGTCCAGGTCTCTCTATATATTGATATGTATTATAGCAATTATTTTGATCTTTAGGTTTTGTTCTCACCCAGAACTTGAATGGCCTCCTTAAAATATCCCTTAATCTGTTTAATGTGTGGAGTAAGAGATTGAGAATGCAGATTGTAGTGGTATGAGTGGAATATCAGGTTTATTTCCTCCATGGCAAACTATGAAACAGTCATCTGACTTCAAGGTAAAGTGACAGTTGAGATCACAAAGCAGTCATGCCAAAGGACACCCTGACTTATGTTCCTACCAGAGTTGTCTTTTAGCGTATATATTGTAGTACAATCAGTGTATTATTCACCATGTGTAATCTGAGTTAGCACAAAAATGGTGTTCAGAGGCAATTGTCATTTCTAAGATTGCTCAAAAGTTTAAGCATGATGTACATGGACCACAGGGCATACTAAGGTGTAGCTTTGGTCTCACCAATTTGAAAGTTTTCTATTGTGCATCATGATCACATACTGAACCTGCATTCATATCAAAGTAGAGCTCTCCGGATTTCCCAACAATTGCACACTAAGCTCTATCCTTGAGTTAACCTGATTGCAGGTACCACATTAGGCAGGTGGTTTCTTCTGGCACACTGACAGGAGGCTCAAATTTACAGCTGTCTACCACATACCCAAGGAAGATTAATGTAATTCATTGGCTCCCTGTTCCAAATATCTGTGGCATGCCTTTCGGGATAGTAACTTTATTTGTTTTATGAATCAGATGTTTGAACTTTCATTTTAAGTTTTTTAATTTGGTTATTCAGTGACTTTAACAGTTCTTTCACTATTCTTGGCATGATTTAGGGGTATAACCTGTCCCTTTATCAGAAGATAACACTTCAATTCTACAACAGAATGAAACAAGAACATGCATAACCACTGTAATCAAATAATAATCTAAATAAACATTAATCATGCTTGTGTCTATTAAACAAGGCATCATTGAATGCTAATACCTACACCACATCTAATAACCGCTGAAAATCGTGGTTGTGTACACGTAGTGTCTGGTTTCACCACTAAGAAACAATTTCTCTTCTGGTTTGCAAAACCATTCGACTGGAAGACAGTCTTTTGTTGGACTCTAACTTGTGGTCTTTTTACCCTACTCTTAAAATCAGCTACTATGTATTTCATATGGTATTGTTTCAGCTGGAAACAAAGCCCCTGGCCCAGATGGAGTTCCTCTGGATCTCTATAAACTAAACCCAGGGATGTGGGCAAAGATATTAGTCAATGTTTTTAATTGTGTATTTGAGGGGGGATTCCCAAAAACTTGGGCCTGTTCAATAATAGTCCCTATTTTTAAAAAGGGCAAAAGAAGCGACCCTAAGTGTTTCCGACCTATATCCTTGCTGGATTCCTCGATGAAGGTCCTGGGCAAAGTTTTACTGGCAAAAATTAACAACTGGTCTATGGAAAATGACATTTTAACAGATGCCCAGTATGGGTTCCGCTCAGGTAGAGGCACAGAGGACCAATGTTTAAATCTGCATTTGTTAATTTCAAAATATTCAACGTCTACAAAGGGGTCAATTTTTGTTGCTTTTATGGACCTGTCCACGGCCTTTGATTTAGTCAACAGAGCTCGGCTGTGGACCATGCTGTTAAAATTGGGTCTTGATCCTCCTCTTGTGTTCTACCTTGCTGAACTTCACAAACACTTAAAGGCCTCGATTAGAATGGACCAAGAAGGAAACCGCACAGCCTGGTTCAAATCGTGCAGGGGTGTACGTCAGGGTTGCATCCTTGCTCCCATGCTGTTCACTCTCTACATAAACTCTTTAGAGAAAAATCTTTTAACTGCCACTTTGGACACACCGCGTGCAGGGGATACTCGCATTCCTGTTCTCCTGTACGCGGATGACGCTGCTTTGATAGCCCGGACACACTTAGGTCTGCAGAGACTTTTAAATGCTTTTAGTGAATTCATGTCTTCACTTGACTTAGTGGTAAACAATTCCAAATCTCATGTTATGGCATTTGGGGCTGTGAAAAACTATACCAAATCTTTCTACTGTAATGGTGAAGTGATCACTAACGTCAACATTTTTACTTACCTTGGTGTAATTTTTGATACAAAAGGCAGCTGGGTTCCCCAAATTACAGCCAAAACTAAAGCGGTTAGGAGCTCGGCAAACACAATTTTAAGTTTCTCTAGGAGACTTGGTGGGAAGCCTAGTGGTGCATTATTGAGCTTGTACAGGGCAAAAACTGTGGCAATAGCCAGGTACGGTTCAGGCCTGTGGGGCTATGCGAATAGTGAAACCATTCAAAGGGAGGAGAATAAGTTCCTTCGATCTATACTAGGGCTCCCCCAATCGACAGCCACGTTCTCTATCCATCAGGAGCTTGGCCTGGGGTACATTACCGACATTCTTTCAATGGCACCCATTCTCCTATGGATTAGGACCTGGACCAATGAAAACCTAGGTTTAAATCATAAAATACTGATGGATTGTTTAAATTTGGACAGATTTAAAGACATTCCTTGGCTGTCTTACATTCACAAGTGCTCTTTGGAACTTGGTCGTCCCGAGCTTTTCTCCGCCCCTTTGGGTTTAAAAAAATCTGATCTTGATTGGGTCAAGCTCAACTTCTCTAAACTGAAAAGCATGGAGAGAGAGGAATGCCAACTTATAAAGCCCACGGTTAGAGCCCACTTTTTGACTATTACCTGCCTGGCTATACAACCGTATCTTGCCATAGTTAACATCCCTTTTCATAGGTGGCTTCTGGTAAAATTTCGTTTTGACCAGATTTATACGGTTCTTTGTGACAGCCAAGGTTGGTTTAAGCAGGAGGATGCACCTGTGTGCAACTGTGACAATTTCTCACTGCAAGATAATATGCACCTTATGCTGTTCTGCCATTTTTATATTACGCCAAGACAGAAGTACCTGGTGCCTTTATTGAAGGACAAAGCATTCCACCAGGCAAAACCAGCCCTCCTGTATCTCCAAATGCTGGACTCACCCCTAGCTATGTTCAGCGTGGCTAACTATCTTGTTGCTGCTGTTAGGATCAGGAGGAGGCGACTGCAAATATAGCAAGGTGGTTCGCTTTGGAGGATGAAATATGTTCTTTGTATCTGCATTTTTTTAGCTAATAATTACCCTTTCTTTTAACTGTTTTTAAACTGTGTATATTATTGTTATTGTTGTATGTATTTTTCTATTAAATCGAATTGCCCTTTTATATTGACTGTAGTATGCTTTTATGGTTTTTAACTAAATCGAATAAAGTGGTTTTTGACTTGACTTGACTGGAGAAACAAGAACATTTCAGAAGAAAAGAAATGTTGTGCAGATAATGAAAAAAAATGAACGGAATTCTATTTCTCATTTAACTTCAAAATTAGTGTAATGTCAAACATAAGAAACTGATATAACATTTCACACCTGTGTGATGATCGAATATTTCAATATACCTGCTTATTGAAATATTTATAGGATTATCCTGAAATCTAATATGCTCAAAGCATATAAATCCACTGAAATTCTGTTTGCAATTTTTGTATCTACCAACCGTTTATTCGTAATAGTGTATAATGATAACCCCCCCAGCCCCAATGATGGTGTTACCACTTCACAAACCTGTACTTGTAACTGAGTCACATTATATCCTGCTTTATTGACATTTCATTTAGATGTTGAGATAGAATAGTAAATCTATACTTACTCTATGTGCAAGTGCCTTAATGATATTTTGGTCCTCAATATGTTGTCCATGGTACTCTTGTATCATGATATTTCTATGTTCAATATTTAGTAGTACATTTGCAAAAAGAGTGCATAAGTGAAATACAGAGCTGCAGCTAGAAACCACAGCTCATGTATTTACCTTCACTCTTCTCTGTTCTAAGAGGGTGCAGGGATTGCCCAAATTATACTGTATAGTATGTTAATACAACCACCTCCAGAGGGATGCCTGATATATCTCTGGGATTCCTGTAATCCCCTCCCATGGACTGCCCTTGAGGTGTGCATTGACTGTGCACCACCTTCTGTGGTGGTGCATTCACTCTGTACTGGCTACTACGATGGTGCAGTCAGTGGGTCACCTTGTGGTCATGCCGCCACACATTCTGAGCCAGTGTAAACCATATTGCAGAAGAAGCTATGCATGCTCCAGTGGCCCCTACTGTAATACCAAAGTGACACTGAGATGCATGAATGTTATGCCCCTGACGGACTTCGTATAATAAGAGCCAAGGGGTTAAAGTTAAGAGCTGTCTGAAAACTGTGTACTGGATTCTCTGTAGCTTCTGAATCAAGTCACGGGATGCTAAAGTACATAATTGCGATGCAATCTAAACAGGGAAGTACTAGTACAGTATTTTGGTGGAGTATCAAGTAAGGGACAATTTGTCATAGACACCTAAATAATAAGGGAGAGGATTATGTAAATGATCAAGCCTACATTATTTACTTAGAGTGAAGGTTATCATGTGGCCCAAGCTATTTTGCCCAAGTGTTTGATTGATGGTAGATGTTTCATTTTCCTCAGACTACAGACCTGCCTACCTAAGAATATTTTTCCCTGTGTGAGCAAACAGGAAGGAAGGGGCTTGCTGTTTGTGAGGGCGAGCTCCATGTAAATGGGGCACTGGACCTGCTGCTCTACCTGGTAGTAAAGAGCAAGACTGAGGTCCCAGCATGCTCTGGAAGATTCTTGTTGAAGGTTGTTAGAAATGGCGCTAAACACCCTGCCCAAGTAGGGCTCCACAATCCTAGTCAGGGTGAGTTAGTTACACAGTAAAGATAACCTGTGCTTACCCCCCCTTGGTAGCTTTGCACAGAGCAGTCAGGCTTATCTCTAGAGGCAATGCGTAAAGTATTTGTGCACACACCCACAGTAACACACTGAAATCACCACAAAAGTACTCCACACCAGTTCATCTGCATAAAACAAGGCCAGAACGACAAAATAAATCCAACATACACATTCAAGTTATGAATTCTTCAAGGTTAAATAAAGTTCTAGTTCTTAGAAAACAATAGCTCATACTGGGGCTATCTGATCTAGGTTGACCGGGAGAAATCAAAAAGTTCAGTGCGGCCGCGATGGAGCACGGGTTGGATACAGGAATCAGGCAGATCCCCTTACAGTACCGTGGATACATCGAAATGATTTGTGGCACAGAGGAGGTGCAGCGTCGTGGATGCTGGTGATGCTTCGGTTCCATAAGGCGGTGCAGGGTCGTTGAGCTTTCCTGCTCTGGGACGATGGTCTGCGCAGAGGTGGTGATGCGTCGGTGCTTGTGCTAGACCTCTGTTCCTGAAAGCGACATAGTGTTGATGAAGCGTCAGTGTCAAAAGCACACTCCGTCAATTCTTCGGCATCAATTTCAAACTTCTGGGCTGAGGGTGCTGCATTAAACGAAAGTCATCTGACTGCATCGGAGTTGGAGCGGTGTGTCACAGACCCCGGTGAAGTGGTGCTCAAGACTTATGCAGCAGCGGTCACTTAAGACGATGCGTCAGCAAAGTCAGGATTGCATTATAAGTTGTTTGTTGCATTACGCACTCAGCGTGCGGGGACCAAGGCTTGGGTGCAGGCAGCGGAAATGTGTATACGCTTGGAGTCGATGCATTGGTTTCTTGATTGCAGCACCAAATTCACCTCCCAGGGCCCAGTACTGGATTTGGCACCACTTTGCAGGACAGGTCTCACAGCAGAGGAGCTCAGGCACCAGAAGCAAGATACAGGTGAGGTCTTTAATGTCCCTTAGACTTCCGCAACAGGAGACCAGCTCGTGAAAGCCCTTGCAGAACCTTAGAAAGCAGGATGCAGAGAGCAAATTCCAGTCCTCTCACTCTCAGAACAGAAGCAGCAGACAGCAGGCCAACACAGAAAAGTGGCAAGTCCTACTGGCAGCACAACAACTCTTCTTCCTGGCAAAATGTCCTCAGTCCAGAAGTGTTCCGAATATATGGTGTCAGGGGTCCAGTACTTATTCCCATTTTGGCCTTTGAAGTAGGGTGACTTCAATCTAAGGTTTTTGTAGTGCCCAAGCCCCTGCCCTTCTCTGCCTTGACTCCAGACACAGAGACATCCCTAATCAGTACAAGTGTCAGCTCCTCCCATCACTCTAGCTCAGGAAGGCTAATCTTGCACATAAACAATAATACATGGCGTTTGGCTGTTCCTATGCGTGCTGCACAATGCAGCACACATAGAAACATCTAAAACGAAGAGAAATAGAGCATTTCTTCTTGTTTTGCCTGTATAAGACCAGGTTTTCACTGGTCTTAATTTTAGTGTTGCCCCATATTTACGCCACCCCTGTAAATATGGGGTAGCGTCAAAATCAATGGGTGTTGCGGCCGAATGCCCAACACAACACCCATTGTCCTCACCTTTCATGCTAATTATAGCGTGAAAGAGTGCCTTATTGACAAGGCGGCCTTAAGCCAAATTAAGTGGCTTAACGCCGCCTTGTGAATAAGGCAAAGCCCCTATAGCCACAAGAACATCGGCAAAAGTGACATTCCTGTGGCGATAGGGTCTTGTAAATATGCCCCCTTGTTGGTAGAGACTCGAACACCACTATAATCACACAGGAGGAAGAGGCTTAAACATGCCTGTAATCACACACTGTCTGTGTGAGGATTTGAATGTCATGATTTACACGCTATCACTGTATGGACTTGGCCATGATAATCTCCAAACATTAAGTTGGAGTCATCATCATTGTCATTTCCTCGTGTGTTGTTATACCGACCTCCCATATACATGCCAGACTTCTCTCAGGCCTTGGCTGAATCCTTGGCTCCTCAAATTGTTGATTATGCCAATGTACTTATAGTGGGATATTTCAACTATTGGGCCAATGAGGTAGAAGGGGGCAGCAAGCCAAGGATTTGAAGGCTGTCCTGACTGACCTAAATCTGGAACAATTAGTGAATTGTCCAACTCACATCAAAGGGCACACCCTGAACCAGATATGGACTACAAAATTCACCATGTGAAATTTAAGTATAACTATAGCCCCATGTGGATGGTCCAAACATCTTGTGATGTCCTTTGTAGTATCTCTACATAATGGAATAAGTCCCCTATTGGACCCACTATCTACTCAAGGAATTGGGTTTGGGCCAAACTCACAGCTTTATGCGCGTATCCTGAAGGAAGACATAGACTCTTTTGCACAGGACATCACGAGCTGGCTGACTGCGGCCAGCAATGATCATGCTCCCCTACGTAGAACTAGAGCACCTAGGCGCCATGAGCCCAATAAATGGTTCTAAGGTGACCTTAAAAAGGCCAAGTTGAGCCTTCGGCAAGCAGAAAGGAAATGGCGGTCGAGATTTGAGCAACACAAGGAAAAATGTTGGACTTCAGAGAGGTTACATTTACTATTTCACTTAAATCTAAGCAACAGAACGGAAAGCATTGGACTTCAGAAGGGAGGAATTACTATTCCCACTCTGATCTAGGCAACAGTAGGGAAGGTGTTGGATTTAGGAGGAATTTGAGTTACTAAATCCACTCCAGTCTGAGCAACAGTAGGGAAAGTGTTGGACTCTGGACTGGTTAGATGTGCTACTCCCACTCCAATCGAAGTAACAGTAGGGAAATTCCTGGACTTCAGAGGGGTTCAATTTACTATTTCTACACCAGTCTAAGCAACAGTAGGGAAGGTGTTGAACTTCTGAGGGGTAAAATTTACTGTTCTCATTCCACCCTAAGCATAACGGGCGGATCGCCACTGTCTGTATGGCGGTGGCGATACACCCGCCAAAAACCACCGCCCACCACTAACTTCCCCTTGCCACATTACCATGGTGGGGGAGACCCCAGCAAAAGGGAATACTGTCCGCCGGTTTTCCACAGGTAGGCAATCCGCCCGATTGCCTACCGGGTGGAAAAGCAGTTTATATGGTGGCGGTGTCTGGTAGACACCGTCATCCATATTTGTATGCAGGCTGGGATTTGCCTTTCAGTGGCGGCAACGCCGCCACGGAAAGGCAGGCAGTTTTTAACATTGGGGGCCTGTAGCGGGCAGGCATGCTAGTGATAAATCCTGCTTATTGGTGAAAACAGAGTTAGAAATACCACTTTTAGAAGTGGGTATTTCTGTGTGCTTATGAGTTTTTGCACCTGCCTGATGTGTATTGACCGTTTGGTTTTGACTGAGAGAGAAGGGATGTGCATTCACTCCAGTCCCTGGGGTAGTTGAGGTGTGTCCTGCCCTGCGTGGGTGACTCAGTGCTAGGCTGAATAGACCTTGCCTGAATTTAGAGTGGCAGGGGGAGTTTTCCTTGCACCTGAATAGGCCTGGTCTTCATTTGGTGTGGTGGGAGGAGTTGCACATGCACCTGAATAGGTCTGTGCCTACCTTACACAATAATGGCTCCACCCCCTGTGGTGTGTCTGGGGCCAAGGCTTTCAATATGAATGGCAGTGTTGTGCACTTCTAATATGTGGTTGAAGTTCCCTCAGAACAAAGACTTTGGCACTCTAAATACAGGGGCTATGACCCCATTAAAATAAAAAGACACTATGTGGGAAACGTACCCAATGACTGCTGTGTGCCAGGAGGAACCGCCGTTTGGGAATACCTTCTTGTGGAACTAACCTGCTGCCTGCTGGGTCGCTGAAGTGACTGCCTCTCTGCTAAGGGACCTTCCGTGCTAGCCTGCCTGTGCCCTGTTCTCTGCCCCAGTGTCTCCAGGGACGAGGTAGTGCTTGCCTCCCTGTTTGCTAATAGCGCGTGGTAAGCGTTTTCAATTCTGTTGCCCAAGGAGTTGGATCAATTTGTGCTAACACCATACAGGAGCACTTTTACCCTGCAGCATGGACAGCACAGCTCCCTCATCTAGGGCCTGAACATTGAGAAGGAGGATGTGAACGGAACAAAGCGCTCTCCCTGTCGTATTGCTTGCCTTTGTTTATGTGGGCCTGCAGCCGGGGCTCTGCTACATGGCTGCGAGGCCATTCCCAAGCAGCAAGGAATATCGGCCCGGGAGTTCCCTTGGTTGTCAGAAGAAGATGTGGCCCAGCCGCACCCGGAAGTGACCAGAGCCTCACGTGTCCATTCAGATGCTTCCACATGCAGCCAATGTGAGCCCCTAGGTGGCCTACGTGAGCCCCTGGGTGTGGGCATTGCTAAGGAAAGCAAGAGCCTCCCAGCTGCACCAGGCCGCTTACATCGAAACATGAATAGATTCGTACCCATGCCACACTACGGAGCTGTACCGGAGGCATTTGGCTCCATTTGGCGTCTGGCCCCATTGTTGTGAATAGTGGGGGCAGGTGGACTCATCACGCTAGATAGTGCGAGCACCCAGGGATAGTGTGCTCGCACCAACAAACAGACCTCCCACTGGGCTGATCTCCAGGAGTAAGATCCTTTGGTGTTTTCTTACCCTGCAAATCACCCCTGTACTTCCATCATTTCCCTGCTTCCATGGAAACCGCTAGTGTTTCCTTGCAGAGAGTGCAGGCCAGTGGCCCTATCACGCTGGTGAACACAAGCACCCATAGACTGTGTTCTCTCCCCGTCGTGCAGGCAGAAGATCTTTTGGCGTTTTCTTGCCCCGTAGGGCGTGTCTGTAATTCCTGGCATTTTCTCTGTTTCTACGGGAACCAGTGGAGCATCCCCATAAACACACACTATCTCTGTGAGGACCTGGGCATCAATATAACCAATCAAACGCTATCTTTGAGTAATTGAACATAACTATCATCACACATATCTTTATGGGGATCTGCCATCCCTATAAACACACAGTATTTCTATGGGGACCTGCCATCCCCATAAACAGACACTATCTCTGTGGGGACCTGCCATCCCTATAAACACACACTATCTCTGTGGGGACCCGGTTTCCCTGTAGTCACACACTATCTTTGTGAGGACCTCGACATCTCTATAATTACACACTATCTCTGTGGGGACCTGCCATCCCAATAAACACACACTATCTCTGTGGGGACCCGGTTTCCCTGTAGTCACACACTATCTCTGTGAGGACCTGGGCATCCCTATAATCACACACTATCTCTGTGGGGACCTGGGCCTCCTTATAATCACACACTATCTCTGTGGGGACCTGGACATCCTTATAATCACACACTATCTCTGTGGGGACCTGGGCATCCCTATAATCACACACTATCTCTGTGGGGACCTGGGCCTCCTTATAATCACACACTATCTCTGTGGGGACCTGGACAACCTTATAATCACACACTATCTCTGTTGGGACCTGGACATCACTATAATCACACACTATATCTGTGGGGACCTGGACATCAATATAATCAATCAAGCGCTATCCTTGAGTAATTGAACATGAATTTCATCACACATATCTCTGTGGGTACCTGGCATGTCTATAATTACACTCTATCTCTTTGGGGACGTGGGTTCAATATACTTTAACTTTGTGGGACTTTAATATGACTGTCATCACATACTATCTCTTCAGGGACATCAACATGTGCATCATAACAGACTGTCTTTAGAGGGACTGGAACTTTTCATGCATCACACACTTTCTCTATAGGTCAATAATCACCATCTTAGTGGGCATCCCTGTAATCATGCACTATCGCTTTGGGGACTTAAGCTTCATTATAATCACAACATATCTCAACATCACTTGAACATGACTGTAACTACACACTACCTGAGCAGGCACCTAGGCATCATTATAATCACATACTACCTCTGCAGGAGCCTCGGCATGACTGTTATAACAGCAAGAACCTCAGCATCATTGTTATAACACTCTCTATGTGGGGCCTTGAACATGACTGTAATCACATACTATCTCTGCGGAGATGTAACATAACAATAATCACACACTATCTCTGAGGGGACTTGAACATGAATATAATCACACATTTTGTCAACGGGGTCTTGAGAGTGACTATAATTAAGCGCTATACGAATTCTGAATGAATGTCAGAATGACTCATCGTACACTTTCTCTACAGGGATTTGAACAACACTATCATAATACTCTCTATGTGGGACTTTAATATGGTTATAATCACACACTATCTCTGTGGGAACTGGAACATGACTATGATCACACACTATCTCTGTGGGGACTTGAACATTACTATGATCACACACTATCTCTGTGGGGACTTGAACATTACTATGATCACACACTATCTCTGTGGGGACTTGAACGTGAATATGATCACACCCTATCTCTGTGGGGACTTGAACATGGCTATAATACCACACTATTTCTGTGGAGACCTGGGCATTCCTATAATCACAAACTATCTCTGTCTGACCTGTGCATTACTGTAATAGTGTTATTTCTGCATGAACTGCAGCATGACTATCATCGTACACCAAAACTACAATATCTGTGGGGACTTGGGCATCAATCTAATCATGCAATATCTCTGTGGGGGCTTGAAAATTATCATCATCATACACTTACTCTGTCAGCTCTAGAATATTATTATAATATCATGCCATCTCTTTGGGGACAATTAATGCAGAGCCATACGAAGATGGTGCCAATTGGTGAGGTTGATGAAAAACAACTAGGTGGTTAGATGGCAACTTGGTTTTGCCATCTGACCCCATTGCAGGATCTTAAGCCTCTAAATTAATTTAACTATGCGTTTTCATATTCCTTAATGTTTGTGTGCACTCAGTGATAGGTTAAACATCCGTGAATCCCTGTCCATGCACTTTATATATATATATGATAATTTTCTGCTGTAAAATGCATTATTAGGCAAATCCCTGTTCTAGGTGCACCTATGACATAGTGACCTATTCAAATTTGACTAAAGTATCATGTTATGTATTTATGGCACTGAAAAATAGCATTCATCTATTAGATAATGAGTGTATTCAATCACAAATGAGAATTATTAAGTAGGTCCCCACAAGGATGGTAACACATGTCCAAGTCCCCACAATGATGGTACTGTGCGCGTGACTAAATAACAACATATTTGTAAAATTGAAGCAGGATCCTGTATTATGAATTTTTTCTTAACATTTTTCTGTTATTGGTATATTTTTTAAACATTGGGAAGGGTTAGTCCCCACAAGGCTGGTGTAAACACATAGTCCCCACAAGGATGGTAATGTGTGTGTGTGTGTGTGTGTGTGTGTGTGTGTGTGTGTGTGTGTGTGTGTGTGTGTGTGTGTGTGTGTGTGTGTGTGTGTGTGTGTGTGTGTGTGTGTGTGTGTGTGTGTGTGTGTGTGTGTGTGTGTGTGTGTGTGTGTGTGTGTGTGTGTGTGTGTGTGTGTGTGTGTGTGTGTGTGTGTGTGTGTGTGTGTGTGTGTGTGTGTGTGTGTGTGTGTGTGTGTGTGTGTGTGTGTGTGTGTGTGTGTGTGTGTGTGTGTGTGTGTGTGTGTGTGTGTGTGTGTGTGTGTGTGTGTGTGTGTGTGTGTGTGTGTGTGTGTGTGTGTGTGTGTGTGTGTGTGTGTGTGTGTGTGTGTGTGTGTGTGTGTGTGTGTGTGTGTGTGTGTGTGTGTGTGTGTGTGTGTGTGTGTGTGTGTGTGTGTGTGTGTGTGTGTGTGTGTGTGTGTGTGTGTGTGTGTGTGTGTGTGTGTGTGTGTGTGTGTGGGTTTGTGTTACTATCCTTGTGGGGACTTGGGTGTGATAACACACTCACGCTGTGGGGACTTGATTGCGCTGTGGGGACCTGAACCCAGGTCCCCACAAGGCAATGTCTTCTAAATGATAGAAAATGACTTCAGGAACATCCGTGTAAATTTTTACAACTTTTTAAAAAATTGCCTTGTGGGGACCTGTGTTTTGTAAAGTGTGTTTATATTTTTGCTCTCTCTGCCCCTGTAGACAGGAGGCGGTACTGCAGTCTTAAACACACTTTGCATTTAAACACACTTTGCTCATTAGGAACAGATGCTAGCAGCAGAAAGCACACATATTTCGAATGAAAACATGCATAACCCAATGTTAAAACCTATTTTAAGCTGTTGAATTTAAATTAATTGTTTCTGAAAATTATTAGTTGTTTTGTAAACATTGCTTAAAGGATTTTAAGGCTCCCAGTTTTCCGCTTTTACTGTTTTTTTGCAGATAAATACAGACAAAAAAAGATGTTTCCTCTCTGTATTTATTTTTGCAAATTCATTCATTCTCAAAACACGTTCAAAACAAAAGCATAGTTAAAAAAGACCAATAGAAAAAAGAAACTACTTATCGAGCAACTGTAACTTAACAGACTGACAAAGGTTTAAAAAAAGCAGGCCCTTATTGTGCAGCTTATTTATCATTCCGTGTAAATGACTGACCAGTGCCTCTAAATATATTATGTTATTTCATCTGTGCTAACCTTTAGTTTAAAATGACATGGTTCTTTTGATTCTTTTTAAAAGAATCTCTGAGGCACTGGGCAGTGTTCCTATCCTGTGGAAAGCAAAATAAAAGGGCGCTCGGACATTTCCACTGCCAGCCAAAGAAGTGCATCTGCATAACAAGGCTCCAAGTAGCCAGCCTTGGTGATGACAGCTCCAGGCCGTGACTGTTCGAGTCAGGGGGGATGGGCTCTCCTGCTTCCTAAGGCACACACCTTGGAAGCAGGAGTAAACAGCAGCAGGTGTGACTCGCCGGAAAGGCTGAAGGCTGAAGATCTGACAGAGCGTCTTTGAGACTCTGCTCACAGCATGAACTTGAAAAAAGTATCGTTTTTAAGTACAGCAAATGCAGAGCAGCATTATTCCTATGCTGGCCAGAGCAGCTGATTTTGGAAGTTATGCCTTACATAAAATCTGGGGAAATCACTTTCTCTCACTCTGCTTTAGAAAGGAAAAACAGCGCACTGATGTAAAGCCCTTTGGTCAGGTTTGCACTATAGCCAAGGCAACCTCACAAGTTAATGAGAGCTGAGCAACCTAGTACCACTGCACATATTAAACAGAACAGCAGAGTGACTTCATCGGCACAAGCACAGAAAGTTTAATGCTTGTTTTGTTTTATTAAGGAAAACCCCTTTAAATTCTTATTTTGGCTGCTAATCATTATGTTTTCCTTGAACGTTTCAGTCATCATCATCTTCTCTTTGAGTCATGTGGAGGTGGGATGCGCTCCGGAAAATTAATCAACCCCCTGTTTGCAAAAAGCATCAGCTATTTTTAAACAAGCATTGGAGGGACGTTTGTCTTTGGCAATAGTTTTAGCCATGTGCAAAATGCTCAGAGTATCCCAGTGTTTTCTGAACTCCTGACAGTCTGTGATCTCCTATTTCCTTGAAAACTAAGTGCCTCTTTACATTTTCCACATGACTTTATTGTCTTTATTTTAACAGTGAGTGTCCCCAAGTATGCTCTTAATAGGGAAACTTCATCAACTAATTTTTTTATGATTTCTCAGGGCTGACTTAATTCACTCTGGCATGTGCAAATATTACCTACATTGTTGTTTCCAAATGCTCTTTTAGCTTCTGCTAAATATATACAATAAATAAATAAATAAAAAGAACTTTGTTGCACGTGCTGCATCACAATTGGCGATGCAGCTTGCGCAACGAAATTCATTTTATTTATTTTTTGTTTACTTACCTGAAATCGGCAGTATTGCACATTTTACTACTCCCCACCCTGCCACTCACCCACCCCACGTCAGCGCCCGGCAGCACGCCCTATACAGGCTGCTACTGCATGGCACAGTGTTGTATAAAATAATCACGATCCTGAACTGTGCTAAAAGGTTAAGAATTAAACCACCAGGTCTACAGAGAGCCATGCACCATTGATGTAATCAGGGATGAAGAAAGACTGGCTATTGTGAGTGAAATCATTCCCTAAACCCCCCAGCGAAGCCATAGACATCACCCTCTCCCAGGACGTCCGCAACAAACTCAGCACCTTCTTCCATCTAAAAATCAAGTCCCTCTATGACAACTTCAACAAACTGACACGGGACGACTAAACCACTCACCCCCACCACCGACGACTGTTAACCCACCATCTCCGCCTGGACCCCAGCCACCACAGAAGAGACTAAATCAACCATGAAAAGCATCCACTCAGGAGCATCCACAGACCCCTGCCCTTCCCACATCTTCCACAGAGCTGGCTCTGCCATTGCAATGGAACTATGATGCAGCATCAACACCTCCTTCGAAACTGGAATTTTTCCTGATGACTGGAAACGCGCAGAGGTCAAACCCCTTCTCAAGAAGCCCTCGGCAGATCCTTCAGACCTCAAGAACTACCGACCCATCTCCCTCCTCCCCTTCACAGCCAAAGTCACCAAGAAGACCCTCAACGCCTAACTAACGAAGTTCATTGAAGAGAACTTCATTCTCGACCCCTCCCAGTCCGAATTCCAAAGCAACCACAGCACCGAGACAACATCTGCAACCTCCTTGACCAAGGACACACCATGGCCCTGATCCTACTAGACTTCTCCGCAGCCTTCTACACCTTCTCCCACCGCACTCTCTCCGCCAGACTCCATGATGCTAACATACAGGAAACCGCTCTCAAATAGCTCCGCTCCTTCCTCGCCGGCAGAACCCACAGAATCAGGCTGCCAACCGTCCTCTCTGAACATGTAGAGATCAACTGCGTAGTACCTCAAGGATCTTCTCTCAGCCGGACGCTCTTCAACATCTACATGGCCCCACTAGCTGCCATCACCAGACAGCACAGACTGAACATAGTCTCCTGTGCCAATGACACCCAGCTCATCCTCTCCCTCACCAAGGATCCTACCACCACCGACTCAGCTTCCAGGAAGGAATGAAGGACGTTGTATCCTGGATGAGCAGCAGCTGCCTGAAGCTCAACTTAGAGAAGATGGAGGCCCTCGTCCTCAGACCTTCTCCCACCGCATGGGACAACACCTGGTGGCCCAAAGCCCTCGGCAGCCTGCCCACCCCCACTGACCTCAGCATCATACTCGACTATTCCCTTCTCATGACCCCTGCTTCAACAACCACCGTAGCCTGTGCAAGACCTTCAAATGGATCCCCCCCACCGAATCAAGAAAGACCCACTCACTCATAACCGGCAGACTGGACAACGGAAACACCCTCTACGCTGGAATCAACAAGTCCCTGCTACGCAAACTTCAGACCATACAGAACACCGCAGCCAGACTCGCCCTCGGAATCCCTCGACAAGAACACATCACCCAACACCTGCTCCCCGTCAAGAAGAGAGTAACCTTCAAGATACCCACCAACACCTACAAATGCTTCTACAACACCGGACCCCAATACCTCAAAGAAAGAATATTCTTCCACATACCCAAGAGAAACCTCTGATCCGCCAACCTTGCCCAAACCCTGCGCATCCGCAGAGCCAGAACGGGGGGGAAGATCCTTCTCCTACATCGAAAGCCAAGTCCTGGAGGGATCTCCAAGTGGAAATCAGATGCGCCCCTCTCTGCACATCTTCAGAAAGACCCTCAAGATCTGGCTCTTCAACTGACCGGAGCTGCTCACCATCACCCCCCCTTCCCAGCACCTTGGGACCCTGCCTGGTGAGTAGTGCACATAACAATTCCCTGATTGATTGATTGATAAGTTACTTCATTTGTGAGGTCATAGGAAGTGCATGATGAAGCTGCCAGATATAGGAAGTTGACTTAACTATAACTTGTGTATTTCAGTGTTTTTTAGGTTTTTAAAAAATACTTTTTCTCACCTTCCGCCGCCTAATAATAAGGTAACATCAACCCTTGTTTTTTCAGTGAATTTCTGTTTTATTTTAAAACAAATGTTAAGGTGTAAGAACCTAATCTAACCAAACATACATAGATTTTTTTAATCAAATTCTAAATTGGACCACCATCCAACCCCTTGCATGCAGCCACTCCTTCTGCACTTGAACTTTGGTCATGTGCTGTTACGGATGACCAGAGGGCCCTGCACACAACCCCATGTTTGACCAACCCCAGCTTTCAGTACTTGGTAATTACTTTCTAGTACTGTGGCACTCCCAAGGAAGCTTGCCCAGTTAAGAGGTATCATAAGGCAGACACTTGTACAGACTCCCACAGGAGTACAGACAAACCTCACAGGAGGGCCTTGTTTGGTCTCATTACAGTAGTTCCGTACATTGGACCCAAAGAAATGCATTATTGTAATCAGTTGGGGCATCTAAATGCATTCCAAATCAAATAATGAGAATACATTTTCTTAGGACAATGTTAGTGAACTTGCCAGATGTATAGTGGTGGTCATTGCTAGTAATCCTACATGTAATGGTCGCTAATTTAAATTTTGTCTGATGTCACTGTTATGATTATTTGTGCAAGAAGCCTGATGGCCAAGGGGTGCCTACAATGCGCCTTTATTCTGAGATCATCTTTTTTCAAGGACTTTGGTACTGAGCCCCTGAGTCCAGTAATTGCACCTGCAAAATGTTACTGTGATGTGAGTGTGAGGGCCTGCAGTACAGTCATGGGTAATTGTTGGGCTCCATTGGGTGTCAGGAGAAAAGGCTCAATCAGCCAATGTGATTCAAGCAGTTTTAACATTTTGGGCTCAGCTGGACTTCCATAGAAGTCCTGCAGGATCCAATGGTCCAGATATCCTAACATTTTTGGAAAATGTAAATTACGCAGGCTTAATTTGTATAATTTCAGAAAAATTAAGCCATTATGCCAATTTATGTGCCCATTGTGGTAACAATTTACAGTGAATGGTGTAATTCACTGTAAAAAAACTTGCCACAAAAACACAGGAACAACCAAATGCAAATGACTGTGTTCACAGTGCTTTTATTTAACATGTCATTGTGCCAAAAACTAATGCAGGGATGCATTTTGTGCTAAAATGTAATGCAAAATGACGGATTTCTATTTCATGTGATTGAAATTAATGTAATGTAATTTTGCCATATTTCACATAATTACACTGAACTATATATGTGCTTATGTAATTAAAAAAACATAACTTACCTGCATGGTAAAGTCCTGCTTCGTGGTACTTTCCTGCACAGTAAACACTACCTGGCAAAGGTGCTACGTGGTGAAGGATGCATTGTAAAGTTGACATACCCAAAATGGCAGTTGGGACAGTCCCACTGCTACAGAGGGTGCTTCCGCCGCCCGCCGTTTTTTAAAACTTAGTAAGCTCTTTGCTTAGCAAAACTTTTGAAGTTAAAATATTGAATTCCCAAAGTTATGAAGTCTTGAACATGGAACACTCCTACTCAAGAATTGCATTGCACCTTTATCCGAAGATACATCAAGCAATGGCATCCAATAAGTGAGACATTGACAAAGAAAAAAGTGAGACATTGGCATGTGTTGATGTAAACTCTGCACTGATATTTATATTACTGAGATAGAGTGCTCCTGTGATGCTCTGTTCTACTGCCAGGCATCACCGCACGCTCAGTTCTGAGAGAAGGAGGGATGTTAGTAATAGCTCATGCTGAGATCAGCATGGTGACATGTTAAATCTCAATAGAATAGCTGATGAGACCTCTATCTGTTACCTAAATCTGTGTGTAAATTGTTACGATCCAATCCAAGAAGACAGCATTGAGGAACATTGTGTCTTTTGCATCTACATGTTTCACTTGCAACTTGTATAGTACCTGCCCCTTGTCCTAACCCCATCGCCTTGGGGCTAATTCCCCCGCAGCGCGGGGGGAGGGGGGCCGCACAAGGCGCCGCGGTGCTGATGACGAGCTCGGCTCGTCATGCAGCACGGTGGCCGTGTGCTGATGGCGAGCTGAGCTCGTCATGGCCACGCCCGCTCAATGGAACGGCCAGCACAGCGGGGAAATTATCCCTGCGTGGGCGTTCCGCGGAGGCCATGACGAGCTCAGCTTGTCACCAGCACACGGCCACCGTGCTGCACGACCAGCTGAGTTCGTCATCAGCATGCAAGGTGTTAAGGAGGCTTCCACTATTCCTGCGCATGCCATTGCTATCTTGTGCTTTAGTGAAATCTGTGAAAATGTTTTTGATGACACTGTGCCACAATAATCAAACGTTTTCTTTGTGTCCCTATATCATTGTTAGCACTGCGTTTCAATCTAACTCGGTGGATTAAACTCTCACCTCTGCAGGTTGCACGTTTATTTTCTCAACACAGTCTTTCGGTCACCAATAGTTAATTAAATGAACTAGAAGGATACAAAACACATTCCCAAAAGCTCTGTTTAAAGTGCTTATCATAAAAGTACGTGATCCATGTTTTTTAATAACAATAACAAAAATGGCTGTTTCTATCAACCATGAAAGTGTGATGCATTGGTTTCTTGGTTTTACATGTTTTAATGGATTTAAGCCTGTGTCATGTATTCAAAAATTACAGCACAAGGGAGCTTGTCCAGGAAGTGATTTGCTTACAAAATGCATCCATCCTAGTGGAAGGCACTTCTTGTGAAAAGAGGGGCCTTGGCCGTAGAGGTTGAAACACCACATTAAAAGTGAGTGCGTTAGCATGCATTTACACTTTTAAACGTGGCTGCTCAGCAGAGGAAGCTCGGTTAAAAGGCCTCCGCTGTCCTCGCATTCTCCAGGTCATGTTTACTTTTCATAAGAAGGAAAAGAACCAGAATCAGGAGAAATGAACTGATTGTTTAAGCCAAAATAAAACCGGGAATATTTCTTTTAGTTTACAAATAAATGTAGATACAGCACATGAAAGTGTCAAGCAGCTGCTGAACTTCTACCTTGCCGGTCTGTGCCATTGCCAGATCCTGACCCTCTGTGACCTAATTGACTGGTAAACATGTTGAATTTCACCTTCTCCCGGGCTTAAGAATGGAAACTCCCTTCCTGTTACTGCGCGGGCAGACCTTTAAACTTTCAAAGAGGAAAGCGCGATTCACCTGCATCCTTTGAGACAGTCCCTTCCCCCTCCTGCTGATGCGAGGTGAGGGCTTGCTTTGTCATTCAGGGGATGCAAACGAGGTGCGAAGAAACGCTCTCGCAGGACAAAGGACCTAGCCTGACACTCCCAGCCCCAGCCAAGTGGCTTTGACCCCCTGCCACCAGTGTCTGTAGATTTATGAGAACTGCACTCACTTCACAGAGACTTACACGCAGACAGGCTTAAAGCAAGGTAAATCTTTCACTGAAAAATAAACATTTTCAAAGCTGCAGCCTTTTAACTTTCGTTTTTTGTCTTCATTGCAATTTTATTAATTATACACAAAAATCCATCAGTGTCGTTCATAGTTCCAGATTACTGTTTCACAAACTGCACGAGAGAGTACAATTTCTATTGTCTTATTTTCAGTAGTTACAATCCCGGCACTCAAGTGTGTTGTAAAATAAAGCAACCCCACTAAAAGAGCCAAAGTGGGCTTCTGAAGTCTTTAATCGGTTGAAGAACTATTTCACGTTCTTTAACTATTGTGAAAGAGCCGGGCCACAGCAGCAAATGCCCATTAAAACACATTTATATTACAATTCGAAATCATTACTTTTTTCCAGAACTAGTAGGAAAACCTATAGCTTTGACCTAAATATACATTTAGATACAAATGTTGACTGCATGCTTATGTCTGTGTGTTTTCATAGGCGGGTCCTTCACAGTCTAATGGTGTTCTTTTTCTTACAAAAAACCCGGCCCTTTATAAGATCACTGCTTGCGCATCATTTCTTTTAGTTACAAACAGGGATATTAGAATTGTGTGATTGTGCGGCCACTGTAATTTCCGCATAGTTATATGGTTATAGTGGATTTGCAGCATTTGCCACTTAATCCTTCACCTGCCACACAATCTGCTGAACTAAGCAAAAAAATTGTTTCTAGATCAGTCGGTTCAAACTTTACTAAAAATGCAGCGAAACGTTTTGCCCATAGTGGAAGGCCCTTTGCAAAGGTTGACTGGTCCCCTTTCTGTTGCTTGTTGCTATGTTCGAGTATTAAACTAATGCCCAGGCAGTGCGAACAGGTTTAAAAATTAAATGCTAATGAATTAATACAAGGTGTGCCACATCATGCAACATAATTTGCCTATTTATGCCGCATAATTACCTCAAACCTGCCGCAAAATTTGGCCCTCCCCTGCCAAATAATTCCAGTGGGCCTGGTTAAAAGTCTTCCAGGGGACTGATCTCTCCAGATCTCATGGTGTTCTTCTCCAAAGTAAATGACATATCATTGTACATTATTAGGCAGTATCCCTGCCTTTGAAATAAATGGTGCATAGCTACTTCTTGTAGTACCAGCTCCCATCATTACCGTTTGATGTAATTTTTAGGCCTTTTTGAAATTTAAATTAAGCTGCGTAATTTATAGAATTTCATGGTACACTTGTTATGCTGAATTCCAGAAATTGTGCCATTTCAAATAACTACGTGCGATTTGTGGTAAACATTGACCGCAAGGGCATGGGAATAATGTGAATGTCCAGAACGTGACCTTCTGTTGCTTGTGCCACTAATGTATTTTTGTGCTATGTTTTTACCGCAAAACTCTTTTCGTGCTCACATACAGCAGTAAATAATGGATTTGCAGTTTCATCCTTACACCTTATTTCACCTAATTTCCCTGACATTTGCATGATTCCGCACAAATTATGCAAATTTCACACACTATAATTTTACACATTTTACATCATCCTTTCTTGTAGATGTTGCCAGATTGATTCCCAAGCCTTCTCTGTTTCCCCCTCTTTTTTAGTATATATACACATATCACCCGACCGTTCCTCTGATAAGGCTTGGGCTGTGTACTGCCTATATGCTTTAGTCATAACTATATTATAATTTGAGTGTCTCTCACAGCTACTGCTACACTCATAGGACTGCACCCCAAGACAAGATAGGAGCATCTCTCTGGTTACTTATCCATGAAGTCAAAACACTTCCGTATAGAATGATTATAAATACAACACTCTGACAGCCACACACGCCCTTATGGTGTAGCATGTTATGTGTCCAAAAAGGTGCTCTGGCACCAGGGCTCGAGTCGGTGTAACACGCGGGTGGACGGCGTCCCCCCCACTTATTTTCCCGGGAACTTGATAACTACAAACTGCAACTGAGTGCAAGCCACCTTTCGTGACATCACTTCCTGTTGTGATGTCAGCGTCCCCCCACTTCTTTTTTTTTAGGACTTGTGCCCTGTGTGGCACCCCACGTGAATCACTGTACAATACAATAGCAGCACCCAAATCCCTAATGTCAGTAGCAAACTGTTGTTGCCATTTCATCCTGAATCTGCCTGGCACCACTGTACCTGCTCCAGTAGTGATAGATGTGTCCTTATGCTCCATACTTGGACTTTAGCTACAATGCAGTGGGCTATTCACCTCCTTGAGCTCAGGTGCCACAGTTCCTGCTGCAGTAATGACATATGTACCCCTCTACTCTGTCCTCGGAGCAGTTTGCTCTCTGATACTCATTTTTCTGGGCCCTGGTAGTAGGTTGCTTTGGGCTCTTCACACCCATACACCCTAATGTGACTCCATGCAAGCTGCATTCTCGTGCTGGGAGCAGTCTGTAAAAGGTTTGTCAAACATCTGAGCCCTGGTGCCACTTAACCTCCTCAATCCCTAAACATCTGAGCCCTGGTGCCACTTAACCTCCTCAATCCCTAAACATCTGAGCCCTGGTGCCACTTAACCTCCTCCACAATTGTCAAACATCTGAGCCCTGGTGCCACTTAACCTCCTCAATCCCTATCTCACAGATGAACTGAGTTTAAGAAAAGTGGTGTTTGGGTATTGCTTTTACATCAGTCACCATTAGCGACCTCTGACCCTGTCACCAGACAGGTCGCTCCCCTCACCGCAACGCAGCCCTCCTGTGTGACCTGTGATCCGCTTGTGCCGGCCCGCCTACATCGCGGCTGAGTCGGTTTCTGCTGCTGTTTTTGGTTTGTTTCTTTAAGTGCCCATCCTTGTTTTCTGTACCCCTGTGCCCGCTGCCCCTGTGTCCCCTCTCCTTTTTCCCCCGCCATTTTTTCCGCCGCTGCGTCCCTGTGGCCCCGGCCCCCTGTCCCCTATTGGCCACCCCGCTCCCACCTCCCAGCTGCTCCTCCCTCCCTCTGACCCTCATATGGAGACCGCGCAGCGGTCGCGCCGAAGGCGCGCCAAAGGCAAGCCCGTCTGCGCCTGTCCACGCCTGGACTGCACCCAGCGCCAGAACCCCTGGACGCCGCGCCCCCCGCAACGCCAGACTGCACTACGACTCCAACACCCTCCACGCACTCAACACCGGATGAGACCACCCCTGCTACCGGGCCATCCGAAGCGCACCCAAGGGCCCTTTGCCTGCCGGAACTGCAGATTCACCAGCATCCAGACTACCAGACCACCAACCAGAGAACCCAACCACCTCTGCTGCATCCTCCTCAACACCCGCTCCGCTCGCAAGCACGCCATTGAACTCTGGGACCTCCTAGACTCTACCGCCCCAAAGTGGCCTTCTTGACAGAGACCTGGCTGAACGCCACCTCGGTACCAGACATCGCCATAGCCATCCCACAGTGCTACAAGATCACCCGCAGAGACCGCACCAACAGAGTTGGAGGGGGAATCGCCATCATCCACAAGGACACCCTCAGAGTCTTGAACAACACCGACGACACCCTCACCACTGCCGAGCACATGCACTTCCAGATCCACACCGACCCCAACACGACCCTCCGAGGAACACTCGTCTACAGACCACCCAGGCCAAGACCACAGTTCAGCGACACCATCGCCGACCTAGTCATCACCCACGCCCTCGCGTCCACGGACTACATCCTCCTCGGGGACCTGAACTTTCACCTCGAGAATAACAACAACGCCAACTCCACCGCCCTGATAGACAACCTCGCCAACCTCGGACTCAAACAGCTCGTGACAACACCCACCCACGCCGCCGGACATACGCTGGACCCCATCTTCTCCACAAGCCCCCACGTCTCCTTCAACCACACCACCGAACCCCACTGGACCGACCACAGATGCGTCCACTTCACCTTCAGGAAACCCACCACACATCACCGCACCCAACAGCTGCCACGCCGCTGCTGGGGCAAGGTCACCAAGGACCAACTGACTACCACCTTCACCCTGTGACCACCCGCCGATCCCATCGACACAGACACCGCCGCGACCAACCTCAAACAGTGGATCAATGACTGCGCCAACACCCTCGCCCCTCTCAAGACCTCCACAACCAACCACACCAACAAGAAAGCCGCCTGGTTCACCGAAGACCTCCGGACATCCAAATGCACCTGCCGGAAACTGGAGAAGAAATGGCTCCAAGACCGAAAACCAGACAGCCACACAGCCCACAAAAACGCCACCCGCAGACACCACCAACTCATCAGGACCACCAAGAGGACCGCCTTCAAGGACCGCCTAGACAACAACGCACACAACACCAAAGAGCTCTTCAGCATCGTGAAAGAACTCTCCAACCCCAGCTCCAACACCAACGACATACCACCATCACAAGACCTGTGACTCCCTGGCCATCTTCTTTCACCACAAGATCACCGACATCCATGACAGCTTCAACTCCGAGACCCACCACCAAGTCCACCACCCCGTGACCACTACCCGCAACAGCCGCCTGCCCGCCTGGTCCAACGTCAGCGACGAAGACACCATCAAAACCATGAACTCCATCCACTCCGGATCCCCATCCGACCCCTGCCCTCACCACGTCTTCAACAAAGCCAGCACAACCATCGCGCCCCACCTCCGGAAAACAATCAACAATTACTTCGAGACAGCAACCTTCGCGGAAAGCTGCAAGCATGCAGAGATCAACGCCCTTCTGAAGAAGCCCAAGGCGGACCCCAAGGACCTCAAGAACTTCCGGCCCATCTCTCTGCTCCCGTTCCCGGCGAAAGTTACAGAGAAGATTGTCAACAAACAGCTAACCCGCTACCTAGAAGACAACAACATCCTGGACCCTTTCCAATCCAGTTTTCGCAGCAACCACAGCACCGAGACCGCCCTCATCGCCGCCACTGATGACATCAGGATCCTGATGGACAAAGGAGAAAAAGCCACCCTCATCCTCCTGGACCCATCAGCAGCCTTCGACACAGTCTGCCACCGCACCCTATCAGCACACCTCCATGACGCCGGAATTCAAGAGAAGGCCCTGACCTGGACCACATCCTTCCTCTCCGGCAGAACCCAGAGCGTCCGCATCCCAACCTTCCGCTCAAAAACCACCGAGATCATCTGCTGCGTCCCACAGGGATCCTCCCTCAGCCCGACGCTGTTCAATATCTACATGGCACCGCTCGCCCACGTCGCACGACAACATAACCTCAACATTATCTCCTACGCCGACGACACCCAGCTGATCATATCCCTCACCGAAGACCCGCACACCGCCAAAGCCAACCTCCACAGAGGAATGAAGGCCGTAGCCGACTGGATGTAGGACAGCAGACTGAAGCTGAATTCAGACAAGTCCTCATTCTCGGACCCACCCCATCAGCCTGGGACGACTCTTGGTGGCCCACATCACTAGGCACTGCCCCGGAACCCACAGACCACGCACGCAACCTGGGGGTCATCCTCGACTCCACCTTCTCCATGACCAGGCAAGTCAACGCTGTCTCTGCATCCTGCTTCAACACCATCCGAATGCTCCGCAGGATCTTCAAATGGATCCCTCCCGACACGAGAAAAACCGTCACCCAGGCCCTCCTCACCAGCAGACTCGACTACGGGAACGCCCTCTACTCAGGAACAACAACCAAGCTCCTGAGACGACTACAACGAATCCAGAACACCTCGGCACGTCTGATCCTCGACGTCCCCCGACGCAGCCACATCACACCCCACCTGAGAGGCCTGCACTGGCTCCCCGTCAACAAGAGATTCACCTTCAAACTCCTCATCCACGCACACAAAGCACTACACAACACCGGACCTACATACCTCAACAACCGACTCAGCTTCCACATCCCCAACCAAAGCCTCCGCTCAGCCAGCCTCGCCCTCGCCACAGGTCCTCGTATCCGAAAAACCACAGCCGGCGGCCGATCCTTCTCCTACCTCGCCACCAAGACCTGGAACACTCTCCCTATCAGCCTACGACAGACTCAGGACCTGCTGACCTTCAGAAGACCTCTCAAAACCTGGCTCTTCGATCAGTAGCGCCCACTCCCCCACCAGCGCCTTAAGACCCCCACGGGTATGTAGCGCGCTTTAGAAATGCATTGATTGATTGATTGATTGATTAGATTATCATTGAAAGTATGCATGGCAGATCATGGGGTGGTTTCACTGACATTCTTCTCCTTGTAACTGAATATACCCTCACAGATGTCCCGATCAAATTTGGTGTACGTAAAAGTTGTGTAATTGATTTTCCTGAAACTACACATAATTATACAATATGCAAATCCATCATTTAGCATTATATTTTAGTGCAAAATGCTTCTTCGGGCAAAAAATAAAAGTTCCCCGAACAACAACTGCTGGCGCTCTAGTTGTTTGACAAGCTCCCATGTTCACATAATATGATTTTGGTATGAAAGGGGTATAATTACATGGTGTGGTATTATGAAGTAATTTCAGACATGAATTTCACATAAGTATAACTTGAAATTCCCAAAAATATGGGAAATTACACCAGCGAACTGAACATTTCACCAAGGCCTAGAGTAAAATAAAAAAGATGCAATTACAGACATCAGGAACATTCTCTTATGCCAAGATTCATTCAAAGAGGATGAGTAGGAGGCTGAGGTTAGGTTGCAGTCCTGCATCATGGAATCTTACTTCCTAGATAGTACTACAAGGAATGAAGATTCATCCCTCGATTTGTAGACCAAGATGTAAATTCAGGGCCTGAAACGCATGAGTTAGTAAATATTTTAGAAATTAAGGGCCTTATTTATGAAAGCCTTGCGCCACCGGTGCGTGACTTTTTCCCATGTTAAAAGTGACGCACCGGCGGCGCAAGTCCTTCATAAATAAGGCCGTAAGAGCCTTATTACAATGAGGTTCAGCCGCAACCAACTGCTTGTCGGTTGCGGTCCAAACCGCATCGATTGCTGCGGTCCAACTGAAGCATTATAACTCCAAATAAAATAAAAGTACGGAAAGTGTTACACTTGAAAGATATTATATTTACTGCTCCTACTCCACATAAACAAACTCATTGAAAATATTAGACTTCAGACTCCAGTCTGAGCAACAGTACAGAAAGGTTTGGAATTCGCAAAGGTTAGACTTCCTATTCCTACTCTTATTTAAGCAGCACAAGGAAAAATATTGGACCTCAGGGAGGCTACATATTTCTCTGCAATCTAAGCAGCAGTATGGAAAGTATTGGACTTCAGAAGGGTTGGAATTAGTATCCCAACTCTGATCTAGGCAACAGTAGAGTTACTCTTTCCACTCCAGTCTAAGCAACTGTAGGTAAAGTGTTGGACTTGGACAGGCCAGATTTGCTACTCCCACTTCTATTTAAGTGACAGTAGGGAAAGTCTTAGACTGCAGAGCGGTTCCGTTTACTATTTCTACTTCAGTCCAAGCACCAGTAGGGAAGGTGTTGAACTTCAGAGCAGTCAAATCTACTGCTCCCATTCCACCCTAAGCAAAAGTAGGAAAACTGTTAAATTTTGGAGGGGTTAGATTACTATTCCCACTGCAATGTAAGCAAAGCTGGGAAAGTGTTGGACTTCAGAGGAATTAGATTTACTAGTCCCATCCCTATATATATATACAACAGAAGGAAAAGCATTGGTCTTTAAAGGGTTAGATTTAATACTCTCACTCCATCCTAAGTATCAGTATAAAGAGCGTTGGACTTTGAAAGGGTTAATTTTACTATCCCCGCTCTAATTCAGCAACAATAAGGAAAGCATTGGAATTGGATTGGCTAAATATACTATTCCCACTCCAATCTGTGCAACATTAGGGAAAGTGTTGGACTTCAGGAAGGTTACATATACCAATCCTACAGTCATTAAATATCTAAAAACATAAAAGGATTAACCATATTTAAAGTAAAAAAAATATTTTGTATCAATTTAAATAAGATGCTAAATGTATCATAAATATACAAAAAATGTATGAACAAATGAAATATTGAAATAAACAGAATTCGCTTCTCTAGCTACTACTGAAAAAAAATATATAAATTGAATTATAAATATTAAAATAATAAAATGTAAATTAAAATAAATAAAAAGAAACATAAAAATAATAAATGATAAATAAAATATGCACTATGTTTATAAATATTACTAATTATTTCTTACATGTGGGCTGATTACGATGTTGCTCATAAAGCCTCTGAAGTTAGGTCGGTGGATTTACGGCCGACATCGTTGGTTTCAAGTCCGGTCGGCTGATTCCGATAATCGGTCAGAATCAAAACCTGCCAGTCATTCTGGCTGGCTTTCAACGGGCTCAAGGAGCCTGTCGGCCCCTTGGAACCGTCCTTTAATTCATATGGATGGAGGTTTAAGCCACCTGGATTACAATGCAAGGTTTACAGCTCAGTTTCCAAGCCAACCTTTCCCAAATAGAAACCCTGTTGGAAAGCCTATTTGGGGTCCTCTAGCAGGCCTGCTTTCCCTTGCTGCCTCCGGTTGTGGGCTGAGGGGGCAGATATGGTGCCCCACTGATAATCCCTGCACAACATGACAGGCACCTTGAGGTGCCTGCCCCGGGATGTAGGGATTAACACAATCTCCCATTTATCTATGGGGGCTTGTGTTACGACCAGTGTATGCCCATAACACTAGCTCCCATAGTGGAATCGAAGAATGAGACCACACCATGTGCAATCGCATCATAATTAGACGGTCCTGATCGGTCCACTTTCCACCATGTGTCACGCGGAGGAAACTCCGACCGACATCGTAATAGGCCCCTAAGTCTAAGTAAAACAACATTTTCCATATTAAATAATCAAGGAAATGATTATATAATGATTTATACATTTTAATATTTACATAATCTAAAAAATAAAGAAAACTATTTTAAGTTAAGTAATTTCCACATTTAAACCCCCTAAAATGAAAGAAAAATTAAATATTTTTAACATTTACATAATAAGCAATAAAATATTTAATTTACTTTATATCCCTTAACATTAAAAAACAATTCTGTAAAACATATTTAACTTCCCACCACATTCCCCTACAAACCCAAAGTCCTGCTAGTAAATTATTAACAACTAATTACATTAGAAAAAATTAATTAATCGATGAAAATTACAAACTACATTTAAAAATTTGACAATATAATACTAATATTATTAGTATATACATATTTATTTAATTAAAACCAATGTTTATTACACCTATATCAAAGTACAGAATATTAATTACAACACTTTTCTTCCTAACGATATTGTATTCAATAAAACCTACATTCTCACTTTTGATATTCTGTTCCACTATATTTTTGCAGAGGTGAGATTTTTTTCTACATTTGCGCAAAGGACAGCTAGCCCCATTCTGGAAAAACCACGTACAGAATTTGTGCTTCCAAGCACAAAAAATGTTTTTAGTTTGTTAAATAAGGTTCATGTACATATATAGGTATTTATGTACATATATATAGGTATAGTGTGAGCCTGGGTAGCTAGAAAGAGCCCCAAGAGCAGGTAGGATAAATAATTGAGAGAAATGGGAGCTTTATGAAGGAAGTATCATTACATTCTTGAATTATTGAGACGAAATTATAAAGATGTGCCAGTTCCTAAATCTATTTCTCTATTTCTCTATTGTAATGATCCTAAAAGGTCAGATCGAATCAGCATGGGGAGTTTGTTGCAATCAGAATTACAGTTTTATCTTCCTGATGGAGACTAGATTTCATAAGATGGTGGCTAGAAAAGAGAATGAACACTCAGATATTTGGATTTTTAAGGAAGTGTGAATCTTCCTGAAGGGACACAGTTTAAATTAGTTAATGCTTCGTTTTAGTTGGGATTAATAGATATGGAATAATTCCAGTCTATCTCTGGTGTTGGCTTAAGCACCACTATTATCACATCACATCATCTCATGTGCATATATAAAGTACACATTCACACCTACGGGTATCTTGGTATTGAGTACCATATGTTTATTGTTATCCAAGTAAATGGTAATTATTATATGTACCTTTCAAGTATGGAAGACTGAGTAGAAGCACAAGGATTCAAACGTGAGAGAGAGGTGCAACACATATCCCACAAGAAGATTCATTAGTTTAATAAGCCACCAGACTAAAATAATCCATATGGATCCTTCAACTTACCTATCATAACACATCAAAGTGGAGAATTGAGCATGACTATAATCACACACTATCTCTGTGGGGACCTGGACAACCCTATAATCACACATTATATCTGTGGGAACCTGAGCAAATTCCGGCCCGGAGGCAGAGCTTCCGGCTTGCGGGCGGAGCTTGCGGCCCGGAGGGGGAGCTTCCGGCCCAGAGGCGGAGCTTCCGGCCCGGAGTTGGAGCTTGCGGCCCAGAGTTGGAGATTTCACATTGGCAAAAATCCCCACCTCCGATCCGGAAGCTCCGCCTCCAAGCCCCTAGCTCCGCCTCTGGGCCGGAAGCTCTGCCTCTGGGCCGCAAGCTCCGCCCCCAAGCCGGAAGCTCCGCCTCCGGGCCGGAATTTACGGCCCGAGTTCGGACTTAGAGTTAGTAGTCTTAAATCTATTCTGTGAATACCGAAAGTAGTAAGTTTATTCTGTGAATCCCGAAAGTAGTAAGTTCACTCTGTGAATCCCGAAAGTAGTAAGTGCATTCTGTGAATACCAAATAGTAGTAAGTTTAGTCTTAAGTTCATTCTGTGAATCAGGCCCCTAGTGTCTAAGTTGTCTAGTGCCTTCATTGAGTGTGTGAGGTGTTTGAAATTAGTGTGTTTGTGTATCAGGAGTCAGTGGAGCTTCCTGAGGTGTGGAGTGATGTGAGGACTATTTGGGATGTTGTGGATGAGTAAGACTGCTGAGTTCTGAATGGTTTCTAGTCTTCTATTGGGTCGCTTTGTGATCAGAGTAGAGGCTGTTCCGGTAGCCTAACTTGCTAGTGACCAATTTTCTAGTGTTGATTAAGAGCAATTTTGAAGATCCTCCTCAGCATTTCCAGAGTGTGGTGATGGTGCTGACTTGTGCATTTATGTCCAGTTTGCTGCTGAAGATTTTGAGGTGCCTGGTATAGGTGCTGGGTGTGGTTGTGGGTCCGAGCTTGTCACCAGTTGGAGTCCTATGACGAAGTTTATGGAGAAGTGGGGGGAGAGGAGTTGGCCTAACGGCTAGGGCGGTCAACCTTGAATCTGGGGAACTGGGTTGGGGTCTCAGCAACGACGCTGTACATCCTGTGATTCTGGGCAAATCACTTAATCTCCCCATGCCTAACCAAACAAAAATGAATGTGTGTCCTCATGTAACGTAACTGGTGCTATGTAAAGCGCTCTGATACCCGATTCGGGCCAAGTTTGCGCTATATAAAACTCTGCAAAAAAAAAGTGTTCTTGACGAAAATCACTAGTTCTATCTTATCAGTGTTAAGATTGAGACAGTTTACTCTCATTCATTTAGCAACTTTGGTCGTGCAGGCGGTCAACTTAACTCTGTTGGGTCTCTTGTCTGAGAGGGAGAGTATGTGTTGTGTGTACTCGGCCAGTGATGGTTGGTGACATTTAAAAGTAGCATTTTGTAAACGTTGGCTATGATTTTTATGTAGGGAGCGAAGTGAGCAAGCTTAATTGACAAACATGAAGTTTGGGAGATCCTCCTCCCGAGAATAAAAAAGAAAACAATTAGCAAATGGCGCAAACCAATTTAGTGAGAAAGCAAGGTTTATAAAGCAGTGGAAACGTATAGTCTTAAAATATTAAAGAAATGGAAAATGTCCCTGTATCTAACTGCATTAACATGCTCAACAGTGCTTGTAATGTGAAAATTGTACAGCGCTACAACTTTAGGCCAAGCGCCTTGCATCACATGCAGTATCAACTTGGAAGAAAATGCTCTAACTAGGTTTTGGGAAGCACCCACACCTGCTGGCTGCAATCAGTCATATGGAAATATGTGCAGACAGGTTTGAAAGTGGGATGAAAAAAGTCTCTAAAAAGGTAGATGTAAAATACATTTCTCTTTTCAATAGTGTGTTACTCGACCAGCATTTTGGTTTCTTTATGAGATGTTACAGTATCCTTATATAGAACACAACAACTGACATACACCTAAAACCGGCCAGTACTATTTTCTTTGTCAATGGTTGTTAGTTGTTTAAGATAAATGAGTACCAGCAATATTTGTAATAAATAATTAACATCGGAAATGTTTACATTCTGAAATTGTAAAACTGTGAATTAAATATTATCGAGGCTGTTGAAGGAGCATATGACACTTCTTATAAACGTGAGGGAAGAATAGTCCTGTTCAAAGCATCCCTGTGCTCAGATTCTAAATGGATCTCTTGGCTGCATTTTTTACTGTTGACCATCAAGTGCTTCAAAAAACAATGTCAGAAAGAGCTGGTGGTGTTGAACTGTACTGTTCTGCTTTGCATCAGTTCTTCCAAATGATACTCATTTAATTAATCTCCCTCATTTGCTCTCAGATACTGCGAACATCACATGGAGAGTAACTTGTGCCTTAACTTTAACTTCAGCACTTTTCTTTATCCACATGGCACTTTTGACCAGCTTTATAGACTTAGACCAGGTTGGCTATTCAATTTATGCTAATTACACCTTGATCCATTTTATGCTAAAAGAAGATGTTTTAAATTTCAGAGTGCAGTTTTGTGTTTAAGGCCACACTAACCTAGATCAAATTTTAAGACTGGCTTGGCAGTGCACCCATTGCCGGACCTGATGTGATCAACAGAATAGAGCTTTCACAGTCCTACTGAGAGAGAGAGCGAGATTTAGGATACACTCACATGTAGCTTTGCCTTAGTACAGCAATTTACAGGGATGAATTTGTGTGCTACTGCTACAAACACTGTTTGAATTGCACTTTTTAGCTTGAGGCAAAATATGTGCTCATTACAGTAGAACTGAGTTGGTTATGGTGTCAAGCCAGTGATAATGATCATGGCTATGCGCCTGATCTATTTGTTATTGAATGTTATGATAAAGCCACTAGACCTGACGTATTTTTGTAAAAAGCATATGAGAACAGCAATAGGCATTTAAGTGTGGATCTTGATTATTCTATCTTAAAACCTACAGCTAGGCATTTTGTTAGATGGAATTTCACATATTACCATAGTGGGCAATATATTTTTATGTTGGCCACCCAGTGTGACAAACCATAGATATAGAAGGTATTCTCTGTCAGAATCCTTGTTAGGCTGTAGGTATTTTGATAAGCCAACTGTAATTTTGACCCCTGCCTAACTTTATGGCTGTTTCCGATAGTTGCCTTGCGGAAAAGCTGATGCTCAAAACTTTAGGACTGGGTTCGATATGGAAATATTATGTCAAATGCCATAGATCTAGTCTATTCGTACATTTACATCCATATAAATACATAGAGGGCATTTGGGCCAGCTGTCTTCTGTCATTGCATTGGTCTGTCTGAGTCTCATTTGCACTCTGCTTCCATTCATGAAAGTGAAGTGCATGGGGTAAAGGTTCAGTCGCCATCATTCATTGGCTCTCTTGTGCCTTCCAAAAACCCACACCCACTCTAAACCTGAAAAATTATCTTGCAACACAAAAACCCATACCTACCCTAAATGCTAAAAATTCCCTTGCCACCGAAAAACCCATACCCACCCTAAACCCTGAAAAAATAACCTTATCACCTAAAATCCTATATCCACCCTAAACTCAAAAAAATACCATACCATCCAAAAACCCATACCCACCATAAACCCTAGAAAGTCCCTTGCCACCCAAAAACCCATATGCACCCTAACATCTAAAAAAAGCCCATATCACCTGAAAACCCATATCCTACCTAAAACCTAAAAAATCCCTTACCACCCAAAAACCCATCCCCACCCTAAACCCTACAAATTCCTGTGCCGCCCAAAAAGCCATACCCACCCTAAACCCTATAAAAGCCCATATCACCTAAAAACCTATACTCACCCTAAACGCTAAAATATTCCTTACCACCAAAAACCTATACCCACCCTAAACCCCAGAAATTCCATTGACCCCCAAAAACACATACCCACCCTAAACCTCACAACCAAAAACCAATAACCACCCTAAACCCTAAAAATTCCTTATCACCCAAAAACCCATACCCACCCTAAACCATAACATTTCCCTTGCCCCCCAAAAACCCACACCCAGCCTAAACGTTAAAAATTCTCTTGCCACCTAATATGCTATACACACTGTAAACCCTACACAATTCGTTCCCACCAAAAATCCCACACCCATCCTAAACGATAAAAATACCATTGCCACCCAAAAAACCCATACCCACCCTAAACCTAAAAATCCCTTTCCGCCCAAATACCCATAACCACCCTAAATCTAAAAAATACAGGTGCCACCTAAAAACCCCACCCTAAACAATACCTTACCACCCAAAAATCCATACCCACCCTGAACCCGAAAGATTCTTATGCCGCCCAAAAACCCATACCCAACCTAAACCCCCCAAATTCCTTTGCCACCCAAAAACCTATACCCACCGTAAACCCTAAGAAATCCCATATAACCTAAATACCCAATCCACCCTAAAACATAAGAAAAACCCTACCACACTAAAACCCATACCCACCTTTAACTCTAAAAAATGCCCTTATCACCTAAAAAAGTACTCACCCTAAACCCTAAAAAAGACCTTACCACCAAAAACCCATACCCACCCTAAACCCTAGACGTTCCATTGCCACCCAAAAACCTATAACCACCCTAAACCCTAAGATAAACCTCACAACCCATAACCACCCTAAACCCTTAAAATTCCTTATCATTGAAAAATCCATACTCAACCTAAACCATAAAATTTCCCTTGCCCCCCAAAAACCCATACCCATTCTAAACCTGAAAAATTATCTTGCCACCCAAAAACCCATACCCGCCCTAAATTCTAAAAATTCCCTTGCCACCCAAAAACCCATACCCAGCATTAACACTAGAAAATCCCTTATCACCCAAAAACCCATCCCCACCCTAAAACTTTCAAATTTATGTGCCACCCGAAAAGCTATACCCACCCTAAACCCTAAAAAAGCCATTATAACCTAAAAACCTATACTTACCCTAAACACTAAAAAAAACTTACCACCAACAACCCATACCCACCCTAATCCCCAGAAATTCCCTTGCCATTCAGTAACACATACCCACCCTAAACCTCACAACCCAAAACCCATAACTGTTCTTCTCTATTGTCAATGACATATAATTGTACATTAGTAGGAAGTATGTATGTGTATGTATGTGTCTTGTAAAGCGCACTACTGCCCTGAGGCGTCGTGGCGCTGTACACCGCTGGGGAACCCGTCCTGGCTATCCCTGTGAGATGGTCCCTACTGGGTATCTCCAAGGTGAAACCAGGCATCCCCGGCGAATGTGGGGGGCCGTTGTAGAGATGAGGAAGCTAATGCCCAGAGTTGCCGAGTGTGATCCCTGGTTAGAGTAGGCACCGAGGCAAGAATTATCGAGTCCGCTGACCCTGGTCCACGACCCTGCCGCGTCAGGAATTGAACCTTGGTCTCGGGCCGTTCTCTGCTTCCGGGTCTGCCGCCTCTAACCAGTGAGCCACACCACTCCAACATATTGCTGCCTTTAAAAAAAAAAAAAGGTGGATGGCTACTTCTCATAGTACCAACTCCCATCATTACCATTTGGCATAATATTGAGACCCAGTTAAAATTTTAATTAAGCTGCTTGAGTCATGCAATTTCTAGAATTTCATGCTACACTTGTTATAAAAATTCCAGGGCCACCTCACATAGCTATAAGGCATTTGTGGCAAAAGTTTATCGCAAATTCATGGAACTAATACAAATGTCCAGAACATGAGAGCTTTTTCATTATGCCACTTATGTTTTTTCGTGCTATGTTTTTACTGCAAAATTGCCAAACTCATTTTGTGCCCAAATATAGCACTACATATTGTATTTTGCATTTGTCTAATTTTATGATTTCGCATAATTTTCCTGAACGTTTGCATAATTAAAGAAAAACAAACTAAGCAAATAGTGTACACGCTATCATTTACAAACTTTTTTAAATTATTTTTTTATTGACATTTTCATAATAACAAACATACAAAACATTTTGGAGGTCTGTTGCTCCACATCACCCCATGAAGTATCATTGTGCAATTAACATGGTATAACTTTACAAGCTTATTACCCAGTTTGTCTTGAAACTTTCCCTGTAAATCCAGCCAAAGCACGTTACACATTGTGAATGCATTCTTCCCCTGGTATGTACAAAAACATTTCCTGCTTACAGTGCTAGCGGCAAACGCCCTGTTATAGTGTGCTGAAGGGTTGTGCGTCGGTGTGTTTGGGTGGTCCAGTTCTGCCTTTTGTTATGTGCTGGCCCACTTCAGAAAGGGGTCCCATATGACACGTGGCCGGGATGCTGATGGCATCAGCTTCCAGAAGGTTGATAACTGTTCCTGACTAAATGTTACATCACAAATCCAATCGTCCACAGTTGGGGACCCTCTCCTCCCCCAAGGTATAGTAACTCTATGCTTGGCCAGTAATAACAAAAGAGCGTGTCATTTCCGGAGTCCCTGTGGTGTCACCTTTACATATCCCAATAAGCCCAACAGGGGGTCTGGGTCATTTGCTGTGCCCAGTAGGTCATGTATAATTTTAAAAACGGAGGTCCAAAAGTCATCCAGTTTGGGGCAGAGCCATGCCATGTGCAAAAATGTTAGATAAACAAAAAGAGAGAGGCCAAATCAGTCTAAAAAATGCCACTAGATTGGAGCGAGATAACTAAGGATCACACACTCACTTGGGGTGAAAAGGAAAGCCCTCACACACCGACCTAGTCAGTGTCATGCTTCATCATTTTTTTTATGTGCAAAAATGTTGCCAGAGCGAATCCACATCTCCAGCAGCCGGCATCGTCCCGAAGTCCCAAGCTGTGAAGTTGAGCAGGAGTTCTATAGAATCGATGTATACATTTGAAATGAATAAGGCGTAGCTTATAGTTCGGGAACAGTGCCGTAAGCTGATTGCAACAACATTACCATTGTTCCTCAGATAGCTCAGTGGGAAGGTCCGCATTCCATGCTTGCAGGGCTTTGGGCAATAACGAAGGGGCCGTGTTTTGCATGTTATTGTAGAGTCTGGTGATGAGTATATGAGGTGTGTCAACCTTAAGAACATTTTCAAGCACTAGCAGAGTGGGGTGGACTTGGGAATGTGTTGTGTAATTCTCTGCACATGGCCTTAAGTTTGTGATAGAAGAATTGTTCCGAAAATCGGACCGGACGTTCCTCCTCTAGCTCAGGAGGAGCTCTAAATATCTCCCCTGGGTATAGGTCCGCAAAAGTGCGCAGTCCAATCGTAGAGCTAGTGCCCTACTTGTACCATCTCCCATGGTTGGTAACATCAGGTCATGTGCTAGGGGAATAGATGGGGCATACAGGAGTTTAAGGTGCTCTCTGACCCGTAGATTGTCTCATGCCCACCTCAATGTCTCCACCGTGTCTATTTCCCCATGAAGGCGTCTACCTGACTGATATAATGCCACCAAAAGTTGGATCGGCGCTGCCACGTCCAGCTCCACAGCAGTATGATGCTGGAAGGGGGTCCGGTGCACCCAGAAGTGTAGGAATTGCGCCTGAGCACAGAAGGCGTACAATTGGATATCCAGGGCGCCCATCCCACCCTGAGACAGGGGCAGTGTTAGTAGTTCCCATGAGATACACGCCTGTCTGCCAGCCCATATTATAGAGATCAGTAATTAGCAAACTGAATTTAAAAAAAATTGTGTGAGCTGAATCAGGATATTGGCAAACAGGTAGAGCAGTTTTGGTAGGATCACCATTTTGGCAATTGCTATTCCCCCCGCTAGGGAGAGCGGAAGATTGGCCCAGGCATCATTTTACACACTTGACAGGATGTCTGGCTTGCCGACATTGCCAAAAGGATTACTAGGCCTTCTTTCGTTATCCCTATAGTGTATCTGCACGCATCACACATCGTCCATCTGAATAGGTGAGTGCTGCCTATTTAGTTTAGTTCCAAACATATTATAATTTGCATGCCGATCTCTCACGGATCCTGCTCCGTTCATACGCACTATGCCTCAAGACAAGAAAAGGGCACCTCGCTGGTCACTCATCCATGAAATCAAAACACTTCCCATATTAAATGATAATAAATACATTCTCTGCCAGCCCCACACTCCCTCATGGGTTAGCATTCTACCTGTCCAAAAATGTGCTTCAGCACCCCACATGAATCACTGTACAATACGATACAGTAGCAGCGCCTAATTCCTAATGTCAAGATCAGGCTTTCATTGGCTCTTCACCCTTCCCAGTACCACCGTACCCTGCTGCACTAATCATAGCTGCTTCCTTATGCTCGATTCTGGGACTTGGACTAGACTGCAGGGAGATTTACACCTCTTTCATCTCTGTTGCCACTGTGGCGTAGAGTAGATTGGAGGAGTGTGTTATACAGTGGAGTATCATACAATGGAGTGTCCTAGAGTGGGGCGTTGTAGAGTGGAGTGGCATGCAGTGGAGTAGGGTGTTACAGAGTGGAATGGCATAGAGTGGAGTGGCATACAGTGGTGTGGCATACAGTGGAATGGGGTAGAGTGGAGTGGCATAGAGTGGAATACCGTACAGTGGAGTTGTGAACAGTGGAGTGGCATGTAACGTAGAGGTTTAGAGTGCAGTGGAGTGGTGTAGAGTGTCATGCCGTAGAGAAGAGTGGAGTGGCATGTCGTACATTAGAGTGGAGTGTTGCGCCATAGAGTTACGTGTCATACAGTGTTGTGGCATGGAGTAGACAAGAGGAGAGTGTCATACAGTGGACTGTTGTAGAGTGCTGTGGAATGAAGTGTCGTACAGTGTGGTAGTGTGGACTAGAGTGGAGTGGCGTAGACTGGAATAGTGTACAGTGAGGTGGCATAGAGTGGAGTAAATTGAGTGGAGGGGTGTGTTGTAGAGTAGAGCGAAGTGGAGTACAGTACATTGGTGTGTCAGAGTAGAGTGGAGCTGCGTAGAGTAGAGTGGTATGCCATATAGTAGAGTTGAGTGGTGTGTTATAGAGTGGCATAGCATACGGTGCAGGGCATAAAGTGAAGTGGCGTGGAGTGGTGTAGAGTAGTGTTGTGTAGAGTGCAGGAGAGTGTACTGACAAAGTGTGGTGCTGTAGAGTGGAGTGCTGTATAGTGTTTTTGTGTGGAGTAGAGTGGAGTAGCATACAATGGAGGAGAGTACTGTAGAGTGGAGTGGCTACAGTGGAGTAGAGTGTTGTACATTGTGGTAGACTAAAGTGGCATAGAGTGTCGTCGAGTGGAGTGGCATATAGTCGTGTAGAGTAAAGTAGTGAAGTACAATGAAGTAGAGTGCAGTAGTGTTTCATTGAGTACAGTGGAGTAAAGTGGTGTGGAGTGGCCTAGCTAGAGCTGTACAGAGTGTTGTAGAAGGGAGTATAGTTTTGTATAGTGGCATATAGAGTGGAGTAGAGTGTCGTAGAGTGGCATAGAGTGGAGTAGAGTGCCGTAGAGTGGCATAGAGTGGAAAAGTGTAGCAGTGGAGTAGAGTGTTGTGGACACGGGTAAAATGTCATAGTGTAGAGAAGCGTGTTGTATTGTGGAGTGATGTGTTGCAGAGAATAATAGGGTGGTGTAGCGTTTGTGAACCATAAACCTGCACTTGAGCTAGTCCCATGAACAAAACTCTGGTCAGTTTTGGAGAGGATGGGGGTCCCTTGTAACATATCAACATTAATCTGCTTGCTCAATGACAGTTATGTCCAGGTGTGGAGGGCTAGTCAGGGTTAACTGGCAGACTGCATCACCATGAATAAAGGGGTGCGGCAGGGATACATGCTTACTCCAATATTTTCCTTTTAGTTATATGATCTAGTTGCATAGTTCGTGCTAATGCATCTCCAATACATGCAGATAGCAAAGACTCTCTGTTATTGTTTGCGAAAGATATACTGCTTGCCTCAAAAACCAGTAGAGGGTTACAACTTTTAATTAAATACTTTTTGCTGATCTGCATAGAGAGTAGACTGGGGACAAACTCCTCCAAAACAGATTATATAACCATCAATCTTAAAAAATCATACCAGGAGAATATCCATGAGTGGAGTAAATCTTAAAAGGGTAAAAATGGACTTTGAGTATTTGGGACAAAGATAATGGCACATTTGTCTTCGACAAAGCATTAATCTGAACCTGCCTCTGTCTTAACTTCCTTGGCCCAACGTTACACAATTCTTCCACCTAATTTCCAATGATTCAGCATGAATATGTATTTCTCAAAATGTCTATGATCACATACATTCTCTTTGTCGACCATTATAATACTATAGTCACACACCATCTCTGTGGGGACCTTGACATCTCTATAATCACACACTATCTCTGTGGGGACCTGGGCATGTCTATAATCAAACACTATCTCTGTGGGACCGCGACATCTCTATAATCACACACTATCTCTGTGAGGACCTGGGCATGTCTATAATCACACACTATCTCTGTGGGGACCTTGACATCTCTATAATCACACACTATCTCTGTGAGGACCTGGGCATGTCTATAATCACACACTATCTCTGTGGGGACCTTGACATCTCTATAATCACACACTATCTCTGTGAGGACCTGGGCATGTCTATAATCACACACTATCTCTGTGGGGACCTGGGCATGTCTGTAATCACACACCATCTCTGTGGGGACCTGGGCATGTCTATAATCACACACCATCTCTGTGGGGACCTGGGCATGTCTATAATCACACACTATATCTGTGGGGACCTGGGCATGTGTATAATCACACACTATCTCTGTGGGGACCTGGATATCTCTATAATCACACACCATCTCTGTGGGGACCTGGGCATGTCTATAATCACACACCATATCTGTGGGGACCTGGGCATGTCTATAATCACACACCATCTCTGTGGGGACCTGGGCATGTCTATAATCACACACTATCTCTGTGGGGACCTGGGCATCTCTATAATCACACACCATCTCTGTGGGGACCTGGGCATGTCTATAATCACACACTATGGGGCCTATTACGATTGCGTTTTTTCCGCATCCTCCTGGCCAACGGAAGCCACCGCCTGCCCGGAGGATGCGGAAAGACCGCAGCGGACCCACCAAAGACCCACCGCCACATTAGGATGGCTGATGGGTCCTGGTTTCCGTCCACAGCTTTTCCGCCGCAGTTGGCTTACATCCGCGGCGGAAAAGCTCTAATATGGTGGCGGTGTCTCTCAGACACCGTCAGCCATATTAGGATGGGTTTAAAAAAATGCTTTTGCGTGGCGTGTTTTCCGCCATGGAAAAGCATGTGTAACTTCACTTCGGGGGGCCCGTTGCGGGCCCCCTGGATGAAGGGGGCGTGGGGGATGCACATGGGGGTACCTATGGTAACCCCCTGCATTTGCGTGAACAAAGCAGCAGGCACCGCGCGGTGCCTGCCGCTTTGTGCATGCAAATGCACAACTTACATTTTTAACATTGCGGCGGGTGCTGCTTCAAGCAGCACCCGCCGCAATGTTAAAAATACAGGATGTGACCGCCAGGGTGGCGGTCACATCCTACTTTACACGGAGGGACCACCGCTGCCCCTGCGGACGGTCCCTCCTACTCTATGGTGGAGGACGGACTCAGGTCCATCCGCCATCATAATCGGCCCCTATATCTGTGGTGACCTGGGCAGGTGTATAATCACACACTATCTCTGTGGGGACCTGGATATCTCTATAATCAGACACTATCTCTGTGGGGACCTCGGCATGTCTATATAACACACTATCTCTGTGGGGACCTGGGCATGTCTATAATCACATACATTCTCTTTGGCGACTGTGGTAATATTATAGTCACACAACATCTCTGTGTGGACTTGAGCATTCCTGTAATTAAACGCAAGCTCTGTTTTGGCTTGAGCATCATCAGCTTTGCATTCTCTGTATGGGGCTTTGAAATACTGAAAAGTAGTAAAGTTAGACTTTTGGTCTAAGTTTACATTTGTGAAACTGAAAAGTAGAAAAGTTAGATTTTGTGTTTAACTTTACCTTTGTGAATCAGGCCCTATTTTAATGAGGACTGAAACACAAAAAACGATAATAAAACACTATCTTTTTGGGGGCTTGAACATCACTATAAAAACATATAATCTCTGTGGGGACTTGAGCATTCCTGTAATTAAATGCAAGCTCTGTTTCGACAGGAAACACCAGGGAGTGCCACGAGGCACAGGATCAAGGCTGATTCGCATTTAGCTGGGTCTGAACTGGGGTGACGAAGTAAGCTAAAGAACGATGATGGTTTCAGCCCAGATTTGTGACTGGGGGTAAGTGACTGAAAAGTTTCAGCACTCCGTCCATCATCTCCTTGTGTTTGCTTTGTTTGCCCTAAATTGGCAGGGTATGCCCAGACGTGGGTCCCTTGCTCACTCTGCCACTGGATTCAAGCTAGCCTGGCTGATGAGGGGGTGTTACCTGAAACCTGTCCCAGGATGCTTGTTTCCGGTCCAGGCAAGAACTGGCTTCGCAGTTCAGGCTGGACTGTTGCCATGAGGCACAGGGTCAAGACTGATTGGGGTATAGCTGGGTGTGAACTGGGGTGACGAAGTAAGCTAAAGAACGATGATGGTTTCAACCCAGATCTGTGACTGGGGGTAAGTGACTGAAAGGTTTCAGCACTCCGTCCATCATCTCCTTGTGTTTGCTTCGACATGAACATCATCAGCTTCACATTCTCTGTATGGGGCATTGTGAATATTGAAATGTAGTAAAGTTAGACTTTTGGTCTAAATGTACCTCTGTGAACACTGAAAAGTAGTAAAGTTAGACTGTTAAGTTTACCTTTGTGAATTGGGCCCTATTTTAATGAGGACTTAAACACAATCACCTGCATGCACTATCTCTGTGGGAACTTAAACATCGTATAAAGGCACACTATATTTGTGGGGACTTAAACAACACTGTAACAACACACCATCCCTGTGGGGACTTGAACATCTCTATGATAACACACTATCTCTGTGGGGACTTACACATCGCTGTACTACCATGCCATCTCTGGGGGGACTTGAGCATTCCTATAAATACACACAACCTCTGTGTGGACTTGAACATCCTTAGCATCACACTCTTTATAATGGGATTTAAGCTTTGAATGTGCCCACTATTGCTAAGGAGACTTAAACACAATGATCTTCACCCACTATCTCTGTGGGGACTTGAACATCTATTTTGGCAAAACATTTAGCAACTAATCAAGCTCTGGGTTCCACTTGACCATATTCCTTAGTTCCATATGTGAATTTCTTTATGTGTTTGTTCCCTTATCTCCAAAGATTTTAAGCACTAATAAATAGGTTAAATACAGCTTTAAGGGTCTTTCTTTAAGCGTGATATGATATTTTCTGCCACATTAACAGAATCTGTCTTTAATGTATACCCCTAGTACATAGTAGCAATTCATATATGAATAGATTATAATGTTGTTTGTGTATATTGTTGATAAAATAAACATTTAGCCATGTACCTTTGACTGTATTCAATCACAAATAGTATTACGGACTAGGTCCCCACAAGGATGGTAGCACGTGTTCAAGTCCCCACAAGGATGGTGCTGTGCGCACGATTAAATAACAATATATTTGCAAATTTGAAGCAGGATCCTGTATAATGAATTTTTTCTTAACATTTTTCTGTTATTAGTGTATTTTAAAAACATTGGGAAAGGTTAGTCCCCACAAGGCTGGTATTCACACATAGTCCCCACAAGGATGGTAACACGTGTATGTGTGTGTGTGTGTGTGTGTGTGTGTGTGTGTGTGTGTGTGTGTGTGTGTGTTGTATATCTATATTTATGAGGACCAGAACATGTTTGCACACCAACGCTATGAGGACCAGTGCGCTATGAGGACCGGAAAGCCGGTCCTCATAACGTTTACAGTGCTTACATACTGAGGGGATCTCTCTCAGCTGTCTGAGTGAAATTTTGGAGAGGGCTTCATAATTCCTATTTTTCAGACAGTGTGTGTGATGAATGCCCTCCTATACACACAAAAATATTCTCTCTCTACACACACAGACAGTGCAGTTGCTAAGGACAGAAAGCAACCAATCAGATCAGGGGTGTGTCTTCCTGGTCCTCATAATATCAATAGAAGTCTTAAAGTGTGTGTGATGTTGCAGGTTCCCATACTGTCAGTAGAAGTCTAGGAGAGTTTGAATATATCCTTCTAACCTTCAGAAAGTGTATTTTAATTTATCACTTTTGCACAAAAAAAAAAACATTTTTATAGCTGGAAACCCAGCTCTAAACATTATAAATCCTAACAGCCAGAGTTTAAAAAGGGGGATTTTTTTGTGTGACATAGGCTCGGAAGAAGAAGGGGTTTTGAAGACTCCAATGATGTGTGTTTTTTATGAAAAGTACTAACATAGGGCCAACCATAAAAAAAGATATGTATTATAAATAGTCATTTCAACTTCTCAAAATTGGGACTGGGAATGTCCCTCCTACAGTGAGATAGCTGAAGGTGTACACGCTTCAGAATTTCAATTCAAGTGCTATTTTCTCACTGGAAAGCACCTGCCAAACGTTTTGGTGTGTCAAAAACAAAAAATGTGAAAATTAAAAGCACAGGCTCGATTCTGCACACAACAATGTGATGTGGAAACGTCTCAGTGGTTTCACTGTTTTGCTATTCAGTTCCAAGGATGAATTCTGTCCGGCCAGTGCTCACATTCTTTCATCTCCTTACTATAGCGGTGCTCACCTCTGCGCAGCTGTAGAAAGAGAGGAAAGTACTAGAGCTTGACGTGATCTGAAAGTGCTTAGAATTGAGGATAGATCTGGGATGTTCTGTCAGAGACTGGGATGATCTGCCAGAGGTAGAAGAGAGCTGTCAGAATTATAACAGTTTATAGATGAGGAGCACAGAAGACAGTAGGAAGGATGTCTATGACAATGATTAGTGTAAGAAGTGGCTGAGAAGTGGCACCTGAGACTCTGGCTCACACACCACATAGACATTCAGTCCATGGACATACAGTAGACCTCCATGTTGTAATAGGCTGACATTTGAGGGGTAGCCATTATTCCAAACCATAAGCAATATAACCCCCAGCAAACACCCCCCCCCCCCCCCAGTGGATCTGGTGATAACTTGTACGGGGGTAGTCCAGTCTTGTATGCTACCTGTACGTTTGGGACATAAACTGCAAATATATATATCTTTTGTCCTGGTCAGCAGAGTCCAGGAAACTTACAATATGAGTCTCACAATGGTGCAATGACAACATCAATAAAATAGGCTGACTGCAATCCTCAGTAAGGTGTTTTTTATCATGTCACAGCAGAAAATAAGCAACTCAGCTTATATATAACCCATAGCTATTTGGCAAACCAGATACCATAAGCAATCTTGCAGGCAGGAAAGCATCATCATATCATTCAATGCAAACTTGCCCTAGGGTATCAGATATCACTTTGCACTCATTACACATCCATCACCCATTTGTAATAGTTATGTGTATCATCATCAACTGGACTAAGTACTGATGACAGTGAGCCAGTTAGCAGTAAATGGCGCAATAAACAGTGAGGGGAGTGTTTCAAGTTGAAATCTTTCTTTCCAAATTCATCTCTATCACCAAAGTGCTCGACCTGCAAACTTTTACTTTCAATTACAAATCAGGCTAATTCCAAGTCTCAGTAAACATTTTAATCAAGAATCAAAAAACTCAGACAGAAGCAGAGTCCGGATATGCAATGATTTTGAGGAGGCCTAGACGCAGGGAGAAAATTGTCCTTATGCATTTTCCCCACATATTAATGCTGTAACTAAGCGAAAACAAGCATTGGCATAGCCAATAGGTCTCGTCTTTGGGACCTTATAAGTGTTTAGCCATGCAACAGTTGATGTTGTTGCACCAAGGATATTGTGCTGGATAACTAAACACTTATAAGGTCCCAAAGGCGAGATCTAATGGCTATGCCAAGGGAAGCTAAACCCCCACTGTACACTCATTACACATGTGGCTATTCATTCTATGCCAAAACTGAACATAAACTTCTGTAGCCCAAGGAGAGTCTGGAGAGAGATTTAGAGAGAGAGAGATTTAGAGAGAGAGAGAGATTTAGAGAGTGAGACATTTAGAGAGTGAGATATTTAGAGAGAGAGCAAGAGATTTAGAGAGATTTAGAGAGAGAGAGATTTAGAGAGCAATTTAGAGAGAGAGAGCAAGAGATTTAGAGAGAGATTTAGAGAGAGAGATTTAGAGAGAGAGATTGAGAAAGATTGAGAGATTTAGAGAGAGAGAGAGAGATTGGGAGAGGACTTGCGGGTTTCAAAGTGCTAGTTGGAAAATAATGTAAGATTCTGGATGAGTTTGAAAGCGAGAAAATGCCGACAGGGGGAGGAAAGATTGAGAAGAGGGGGAGCTGAGGGGGGGGAGAGAGAGAGAGCGATTTAGAGAGCGAGAGCTTTAGAGAGAGATATATATATATATATAGAGAGAGAGATAGATAGAGAGAGAGAGATTTAGAGAGAGATTTAGGGATAGAGATTTATAGTGAACAAGAGATTTAGAGAGAGAGAGAGAGATTTTGAGAGAGAGAGAGAGAGAGAGAGAGAGAGAGAGAGAGAGAGATAGAGATTTTGAGCAAGAGAGATTTAGGGAGAGATTTAGAGAGAGAGTTTTACAGAGGTTCAGAGAGAGAGAGAGAGAGAGAGAGATTTAGAGATTGATTTAGAGAGAGAGAGAGAGAGAGAGAGAGAGACAGAGATTTAGAGAGAGAGAGAAAAATAGATTTAAAGAGAGAGTGATTTAGAGAGATTTAGAGAGAGAGATTTAGAGAGAGAGAGAAAGAGAGAGAGAGAGATTATCCAGTCTGGCGCCTGAAGAGTATGAAGGTGATGAATCTCACATCAGAAATGGCAGAGGAAGGCTTGTTCTTATGATGCATGTACCACTCCCCATCGTACCCTTTCAATCTGTGAATAGTGGACTTGTAACAAAAGTTATCTTTGACATGTGCTAGGTGAGCTATTTCTTTTTTTTTTTGCCCTTGCATGCATCCTTAATATATGATTAAAAAAACCTGAATATTTAAAAAGGAAAATCCCAAATGCTACACTTGCTATTCAGATTTCTGAGCTAATGTCTGGGGTGGTGTCTGTAGGACAAATAAGTGAAAAAACAGAAAAATACTCCCATTCAACTCACATTCAGAAGTTTCTAAAAAAGGCAATAAGTAAGTAAACACAGCACATGCGTTGACTGGTCCAAATGCACCACATGTTCTGCTCCTCAATGGAGAAGAGCGACAGAAGGGACACTTGAGGAGACTGATGCTTGAATATGTTTATCCATTTATGAGCAGTGTCTATGCAGGTGTTTTGGCAAGGCATTCTAGTCACTCACCATACCATCCTCAAAATGTAAACGAAAAGTTCTGCACTTAAATCGTACAAGAAAAGCAGGCCATTAAGTCTTCCAGCGCTGCAGCTTTCACCATTGTTCGAGTATAGAACATGGATTTGTTGTGCTTGAAGACTGCTGTATTCGAGGGAAACTATTTTATTTAGACATTAATTAATTACCATGGGTTCCCTTTGCATATTTAGGCTGCTTCATTAACAATTCCAAAACATATGTGAAGGTCGCAGTGGCAGAGGTAAAAATGAAATGGAGCCATCTCTCCCAACATGGCGAGTGGACAGAAAATGATTGAGGAGGACGGAAGCATGAAGGTTAGGAGATGCTAAATTAAAACAGCATGTAAAGAGCACAGACTTCGGTTCAACCACATAGAAACTGAACGGGTCACTCTTTATTCTTATAAACTAGCAGGAGCAGTGGCGCGCAGCCCATGTGCGCGCGCTATAAGAGTGCCCGCGAGCCATGCGCTTAATGAGCCATGATGATGGAGTGAGTGGCGCGCGCGCAAGAGCGAGCACCAGACCATATGTTTTGAATTATCGCACCTGTGTCTGGGCACGATAATTCAAAACATATGGCGCATGTGTGGGTAACGGCAAGCAATAGGCCACACACGCACGAGACTCTGGTGAGCTTTTCAAAGCCCCTTACTAAAAGTCTCGCCAGTGCAGGGCATGTGCGCTGCTGCAGGCTCAACATAAAAATGAAAGTAAGAAGAAGAAAATTGGCCCGTGCAAAGTGATGACTCCTGCCAGATCTGAGCCAGTAACGTGAAGATAGAGATAGGGACTTTGCAATCATGTGCCAAAGGAATTTTACGAGCACTCGACTGCCAGATAAGAGACCCTGCTGAAGTGACCGCAACTCTCCTGGAACATTCTGCCTTCATGAGAAAAGGAGAGAGTGGTAAAATTGCTAAATCAATTTTTTTCTGGAGACAGGTAAAATTCACATATCTAGACAGCGCTCTCCTTCACGCTTCAGTAGTGAAATGGCGAGCAGACAGGTGGGATTAAAGGCAATGCGTCTGTGAGGCTTGGAGGAGGACGATCATCCAGTGCATGAGAACCACAGCCCTACTGTGAGTTGGATCAACTGGTGGGGTCAATATGTGAGAAGAAGCCAAAAGCCCAGTTTGCGCACTGAACCATGGATCTCAATTGGACAAGTCTAGGCTGAGCCCGTGATGGCACATGGACCTCGTCTCATCGACTCGCTCCATCGAGGTCCAATGGCTGCATGCAGAGCCGATGTATTCTGATGTTCTCGTGAATATGGGATGTTCCAAGAATACTAGTCTACCTAATTGAACAATGGCGCGGAAACCAAAAACAGGCTGAAGATCATACACTATGGAGGCAGTAGTCATAGGAGGACCAGACTAATGCGTGTACAAGGATTCCACACAGACCAATCCCAAACAACAGCTGGAAATTAAACAAACATACACATGAACATTTCCATAATATTGAACTTTTCAAAAGTGACAGTTTTCCGGCTGTCCACCAGCCTAATGACTGTGAAAACTGCAAGGAAGATAAAGCAGACGAAGTGATAGTACCAACCAAAAAGGTGCTAGCGCATCACCACTCAATGGTTTCTGTCCAATAGAAACAGATGGTCCATAGTGTGTTTGCTACACAAGGGCTTTCAAAATATGAGGAGGACGTGTGGTACCACCAGGTGAGATGAGAGAGACTGCTGGAACAAGCAGCAACTGCATCCATCCAGTACAGAAAGCGCCACATCAGTAGCCACCCTGTTGGCCGTGCTTTCCTGACAATAGTGTTTCGTAGTGACTATTTTTTGCCCACCTTCACAGGTTTCTAAGTCAACTACACGCATACAAAAAGGGTTCTTGGTGGCTGGTAGTTCAAAGACTCTAACGGATTCTGAAGTCAGGGCACTAAAGCGTGCTCTTTAAGTCAAAGCAGAGGCTACAGATAACAATGATTTAAAAAAAAAGGGAAATAAGTTAAGCCCTCACTGCTGATAGCTGGAATCAGCAGATCGACCTGGAATCCCAGCATGGCCATCTAAGCCTTTCATCCTTCAGATGTTAATCACCATTGACAATGGCCTCAGTAGAAAATACACCATTAATGCATCCTGAGGCCACAACAACCATCTTGGACATCACTTACATTTTCTTAGCAAAGGTCAAATGAGCCCTAACAAAAAAATCCACACTTTACCCCAATGAGGGGGGCGCTAGAGAGCGCGCAAGCAGCATGGCCACACTGATGTGAGGCTCCTGCTTCCTGGAACTGATATCCTCCACTTATCCTGAACAATTGGGCGCTAATTGGGCTAAATTGTTGAGAGATCGGTGGCGCTACCCTGCGGCTACAAGTGGAGTGAAGTGCGGAAGGATCGGCGGCGGACAACCAGAGCAGCGGGCTCCTGAAATCTGAGCCGCGCCGCCCGCCTGACCTGCATGGAGCTGTGACTCGGCTGCAGTGGCTGGGAAAGGTCGGGGATTACCACGAGGCAACCAGGCCGCGCGTCCGGCAACAACACAGTGAGTTAGTGTTATCGCTAACGACCGAGTCACGGCGCAGAGGCGGACTGCCCGTGCAACATGACGCCAAGGAGGCATTTATGGAGATAGTACTGCTGGGGGTGGCGGCGCAGGTTTCCATGAGGCCACTGCCCGAGAGACTTCGCTGAGAGCCATAATGGTGTTGCGATGTGATTGATGGATGCGGACATACTGACGGAGGCGGCGAGGACTGTGTAGCTGAATTTGTGGGGAGCCCACATTGCGCAGCGGTGGAGGATTGGCGCGTGTCCCCCCCCCCACTGTGAAGATCTAGTGAACACCGGGGCAGGATAATAAATATACTGAGGAGGCCGGACATCCCACGGCGGCTGCGGGGAAAGCGCCTTTGGCAGGAGAGCCGTTCTGAGGTGTGGAGACGGGCTTCGCGAAGATACTGAGCAGTGTTCTTCCCCTACACGCCTCGGTTACGGTATGGAACAGTCTGTGTGATGCCCGTGGCGAGAGGGGAGATGGGCAGTGGCAGTGCGTGGATAGCCGGCTGAGACAAGAGTGCAAGAGGAGTGAGACCCTTACTGGCCGGTGCGGAGCACCTGAAGCGACCTGCGACAGGCGCGATAAACCCCCTTGGAGCGGCAGAGCATTGGGCGGTGGTTTGACGGGGACTGTGACTGCCGGGCCGCCACTTGTACTCCCCCCACCATATTGTGGGTGCTGGATGTCGCACGCTGCTGCGGTTTTACGGACTTAGCAACCTGCTGCCGTTGTGCCCTACAGGGCTTTGGAAGGGGCTCAAGTAGCTCCGTGAATCGCCATACATTGGTGGAGAAGGCAGCTGGCGATTATGAGGTGATGCTTCAGCGGGACACAGTCTTGGGCAAGTAGCTGACCCAGTGAGGTCAGAGCAGCTGAGAAGCACTGGACAGAGCAAGCTGACGCGACAAGAGTACGGGGCAGGATCAGCTGCTGACGACGAAAGGGCCACGTGGTGACTCGGGCTGGCCCTCACACTTCACCCTAGACTGGTGGTTGCCTTGATTACTCCTGATACATACGCAGAAGGTGTCGCACTCCTGCTTAAATATGGGGAAGCCCGACACTCGTCAACCAAAACTAAATTTCGAAGCTGCAAAAAGGGAAGCAAATCTACTGCTGACGACCAGGAGCAGGACTTGGCTGAGCGCGCTGGAGGGGGAGCCAATTCACAGGCCTTGGACATGGCCAATATACTACAAGAGATGCGGCAAGGATTTGCAACAGTGGTGGACAAGGTGGACCGGATGTCCTCTAGGATGGATGCCATTGCACATAAGCTAGATGGCCACGAAGACTGCATTAAGGAGGCGGTAGGACACATATCAGAATCAGATGACGTCACTGCAACCCATAGAGTGCAACTTACGAGAATAGATAAACTGCTACCCGTCATAGCCACAAAAAAAGAGGACTTGGAAGCGCGCAGTCGGCGCAACAACATACGCGTCATAGGCATACCAGAATCGACAAATACTGGTAGAATGGAGGACTATATAGAAAAACTACTGCTGGAGTCCATAGGCAAAGACGCCTTTTCCTCGCAGTTCATAGTGGAAAGGGCACACAGAACCCTCGGTCCACATCCGGTGCCGGGAAGCCCCCCACGACCTATAATTGCACGATTACTTAAGTATAGAGACCGGGATGTAGCCCTCAGAGCTGCGAGAAACAAGCAGAAGTTGACATATGATGGTAACACCTTTTCCATATATCCAGACTTCACACCTATCGTGCAAGAAGAGCGCCGCAGTGCTTGTGGAAGTCAAGCGGAAGTTGCGATCGGAGCAAATTGATTACGCACTCCTCTACCCAGCAAAACTCAGAGTGACGCACCAAGGGAAGCAGCGATTCTTCACGTCTCCCCAGCAAGTCGAAGACTTCCTCTGAACATTGAAACGAGCAAACCGGGGTGGAGTGTGACTGGAGGCCTCGCAGCGGAATGGTGACATGAATGAAAATGAGGATCTGGAATGACTGACTCCAGCAAAGTAATCTGCACACATTCAAGAGAACTATTACGGATTGGTAGGCTGGGTCGGACAATCTAGCTGATGCGAGGTGAGATCCTTCCGGTATGGCTCAATTGTTTACATGTTTTTGTGGTTCAAGGCATGCTCCCCCTCCTCATGATAGGGCCGGCAGCGCCGTCGGAGGAGAACTTAAGGGGAGCGAGGAGACTGCGTAGCTGTTTAGAAGGTCCCCCTATGGGTATTACCCCATGGAAGTACAAGTTTTGAACTATGAGGGGAGGGTAACGGAAGTGGGGTTCCAATTTGGAGGCAGGGTGGGAGGGTGGACGTGGGATTCTGGCAAGATTGGGTTGCTTCAGTGTGTGGGGGGAGGGAATTTGCAGTTCTTGTTGATTAGACGTAGGTCTGTGGGGGGTTTGTTCGAGGGGGTTATTTGGTACATGTGGTTGTCAATAAGCACATCTAAGGGATTTACTGTATGGTCGTACACAAAGATTAATATTACTTTGAAATGTCCTTGTTGTACTGGAGCCGCAGTTGTTGAGCGACTAAAGGTGGTTGATCTGGAACAGCTGCAATGCTATCCGATGGAGCACTGTAGAGATGTACAAGGCCTAGCTCATGACCCTCATTGATAGCACTAAACTAAACATAATTACATGGAACGTATGGGGGCTGCGTGACCCGCGTAAGAGACGCCAAATACTATCCTATCTTGACAGACACCAGGTATACGTAGCAATGCTGCAGGAGACACACTTCAACCCAAGACGTAACATCACATTTGCTTGTAAATGGGCGGCACACAGGATCTTTTCTTCTTTCTCTTCCTATGCGAGAGGTGTGGCGATTCTGGTTAAGAGGGGCACTCCGTTCACACTAGCAGGAGCCACGTGGGTTGCCCAGGGGAGATATTGCCTGACTTGGGGGAGGTTGGGGTCTGATTCTGTTACCCTGGCCTGCTGTTATGGTCCTAATGTGGACGGCCCCCACTACTTTACAGAACTATGGGCATAGATTGTGGACATTGGGTCCAACCATATTGTGTGGGGAGGTGACTTTAACATTGCGCGGAGTCTGGATATTGATAGGTCCCAACCAGCTCCCCATCATTACACAAAAGCCTGTGCCATGCTGCATTCCACACTCACGGACCACAATCTGATAGATGCGTGGAGACACTTGCACCCTAACGACCTAGAGGGTACCCACTTTACTGCGCAGGCGGCGACATGGCCGAGACTGGACTATATTTTCTTGAGTGTCAGGCTGTGTCCGGCGATTTTACAAGTGCAACACTTAGCCAGGACTTACTCGGATCATGCACCGGTATGGCTTACATTGTCCTCCACAGATTATGATCCTCCCAGAAGCAGCTGGAGGTTGCAACCTACCATACTACTAGACACTGTGTTTCAGGAGGAGCTCAGAGTGGAGATCAAAGATTTTTTCATACGTAATAAGGATTCGGTAGATAGCGTAGAAATTATCTGGGAAGCTTTCAAAGTGCCGTTACAAGGCTTTTGCATAGCAAAGGGTGCTGGGATGCTTAAAGATATTTTGAACACGTTACGTACACTTGAGACCGAGCTTAAGTCATTGGAGAGCAGATTAGTTACTAGGCCGGATGGCATAACACAATCTCAGTTTAGATCGAAACTCACAGCCTACATGTATGAGGCTCGCAGAGAGGCGAGATTTTGAGGGAAGTATTGGAGGGCCCGCCGCTATGGCGAGGGCGAGAGGCCTGCGAAGGCACTGGCAGAGACGATTCGGAGGTCATGAGGCTCTAATGTAATCCTAGAATTGGAAGGGTTGGACGGCATTGTATATATGTACACTGTGACCATACTTAATGCCTTCACTGAGCACTACACGGCATTGTATACAACCACTAGGATGGGAAAATTGAACCTAGATGCATATTTGGACGATATATCGCTGGGGTGGTTGAACGATACACAGCGGACATTTGTGTGTGCCCCGTTCGAGCTTGACGAGGTCAGGGAAGCCATCATGCATAAGCAGTTGGGTAAGCCCACGGGGTCGGATGGTATCCCAGTCGAGTTTTATAAAACCTATACTGTGTGAGGTCTATGAGGATGCACTGGAGGTAGGGCGTCTTCCCCCTTCCATGAGAGAGGCGATCATCGTCTCACTATTAAAACCAGGGAAAACACCGCACCACTGTGATTCGTATAGGCCCCTGTCACTGCTCAATTGTGATGTTAAAATATTAGCTAAGCTCATAGCTAATCGTCTCAGTCTACTCATGGAACATTTAATACTGCCTGACCAGTCGGGATTTGTGCCCGGGCATGCAACATCCCATAACTTGCGGACCCTATTCACAATATTGAATAACGTTTCTTCGGAGTTACCTTTGGCAGCAGTTTTCCTGGATGCCACAAAGGCTTTAGACTCCATTGAGTGGGACTATTTATTTGGTGTGATGTCCCGAATGGGATTCCCACCCTTTTCCTTTCCTGGATACGTTTGTTGTATTGCTCACCTACAGCTAGAATAGTGATTAATGGCAAAACTTCTGAGGGTTATTCAATAACGAGAGGTACGAGGCAGGGTTGCCCCCTGTCTCCCCTGTTGTTCGCGATCGCGGTGGAACCACTGGTGGCTAAATTGCGTCAGCACCACCGTGACAGAGCATTGCAATGCAACATGAGGCAGATATTGGTTTCCCTCTATGCGGACGACATTACACTCTACATACGAAACCCCCAACAGAACTTAAATATTATCCTTCGAGAATTTATAGTGTTTGGATTGCTTTCAGGGGTCCAGATAAACTGGGGTAAGTCCAGTATCTTTCCCCTTACTGATGCAATGAGTCGCTTTCCCTTGGACTATCCGATGGCATGGTGCGAGGATGAACTGAAATATTTAGGCATCCGTGTGACGAGGGATAGAGATGAATTGATGCGTCTTAATTACGGGACCGCTATGGTTCGAATTGCGGATAATATATCAAAATGGATTACCCTCCTCTCTCCATGGCGGGCGTGTGTCTTTGGTAAAGATGGTCATATTATTTCAACTATTGTATATGTTTCTTAATATACCCTTTCACCCGGGGTCATTGCGGTCAGAACTGACGCGATTAGTGTGGGGGGGGTAAAACCGCAAGATTACGGTGGGATGTATTGACGAGGCCCTATTCTCAGGGTGGATTTGGTGTACCTAATTTTGAATTAAACTATTACAGCGCACATGCGCATTATGCCCATTTTTGGGTGCATCAACCACGTTATATGGCCCAGGTGGCGGCGGAGCATTGGCTCACTCTTCCCATCCCCATTGAGGCGGCGGTGTACATTCCGACCCCCACGCGGGATAAGACGCCGACCACAGTGAGTTGCACGGTGGTGGCCTGGGCACATGTGAGTAAGATGTTGGATGCGCCTATGCTTTACTCGCCATTGTTACCGCTGGTATATCATCCCGCCATGCCTCTTCTTCAGGAGACACTTTTCCACAAGTTTAAAGATCGCACTAGGATACACAACTGGGGGGACATGTATCAAGAGGGGTTATTCCGCACAGTGGCACACGTGTTCCAGAATATAACACAGACACCCCATGAAACCTTCCTATACATTCGCCAGCGGCAGGGAATTCGCTCTATTACTCCTGATTTCCCTTCAGAGCCACCGACTTTTACACCGCTACAGCTGACACTTCGGAACGAGAAGGCTAAACGGCTGGTGTCAATACTATACAAAGCAGTACACACACAGAAGATTGAGCAACCTGCAAAGGCAAGGGAAAGGTGGGACCTCGAACTGGGTATAACTCTGACGGATAAACAGTGGGAATTCTGCTAGCTGCAGACTGAGCGAATTTCAGCTAGCAGTAGGTTTAGGATTATCCACTATAAATTCCTACAAAGACTGTATTATTGTTATTGTTATTGTTATTGTTATATGTACTTCTAAAGCGCGACACTCATCCAACAAGGATATCACGGCGCTAAAATTGAACAGTAAACCATAAGCAAATTTCCAGGGACTACTATCATTCTATTTAGGGAATAATGCAGTTTTTAGTTTTTTTCTGAAAGTGAGGTAACGATAGGCAAGTCATTCCAACACTTAGCGGCAAGGTGCGAAAAGGCACGTCCACCCATCCTGGATAATTTTATTCGTGTGGTGACTGCCTTAGCTGTGGCTTGTGAACGTAAGTTCCGAACTGGGGCATAGAGCTTGATTCTGTTCCGCAGGATGTAAGGACCAGTATTATGCAAAGTTTTATGAGCGATGCACAGCATTTTGAAAGATGTTCTTTGCCTCATAGGCAGCCCAGCCAGAATGTATAGATACAAATTGAGGGATACCGACTCGTGTGATAGGTGTCATGTTGAAGGCGCTGACTTCCTGCACTTGGCATGAGGCTGTCCGGAGATATATAAGTATTCGGCGCAGATTTTTCAGGCTCTGTCCACTATGATTAATACCCGGATTGACATGTCCCCACTGATGGCTTTATTGGGGGTAAGTGGAGCGGCTAAGGGCGGAACATCGTAAATTTGTGGCCTTGGCGTTGCTTCAAGCTAAAAGGGGAGTGGCATGCCACTGGGGAAGAGGGAGAGCACCCAAGTTTAAGCTGTGGCTTCATGATCTAATATATTGTCAGGAACAGCAGACGATCTATGCGGAACTTCTGCCACCTACATCAAGGCCCCCGCGATATTTGGGTACCACTGCAATGTTATCTATTGTCCCACTCTCCGAGCAGTCCTTCCGGGGCGGAGTAAGCCTGTTCGAGAGCAGGAACTATTAAATGTCAATGTGGACTATCAGGAGTTGGTTACACCAGCTGGACTAGACCTGAGGGAGGGTTTGGGTGCTAGCTGCCTCACTAGTGGTTGACCTGTTGGGTTGTGGTGGAGGTGCCCCCTTGCCCACCTACCCTTTCCTCAATATGACCTGTTCTAGTCCCTGGGTTTCTATTGTTTCATTTCTTTTGTAATGGGTGTGTAATTTATCTGACTGGTTTGCTCTGATATAACAATGTTGAACAATGTAACAGGAAATAATTGATTTGCAAGACGAACACTAAATGTATGTTTATGACACATTGAAATAGCTGTATGTATATGACAACATGTGTACCACGTTTATGGTTGTTTTCTAAAAATCAATAAAAAGATTTTCACAAAAAAAAACACTTTATCCAAATGAGCTTCCCATGACAGCATCATCAAACACCTTCCCTTCCAGCGGAAATCTCAAACATGACAGTCGCTGGAAATCTTCCAGACAGCAACTTCGTCTTCAGGCCCAGCTCCAACCCTAGGAATCGGGGTCTCCCTGCTACTGTGGTAAATAGACTTCCACCACACTGTCAGCAGACACACTAGAAATCATTGCTTATAGCAGGCACACTGCCCACTGTTGGAAATGGCAGACACGCTATCAACCAATGGTAATGGCAGACACGCTATCGACCAAAGGTAATGGCAGACACACTGTCAACCAACGGTAATGGCAGACACGCTATCAACCAATGGTAATGGCAGACACGCTATCGACCAAAGGTAATGGCAGACACACTGTCAACCAACGGTAATGGCAGACACGCTGTCAACCAACGGTAATGGCAGACACGCTGTCAACCAACGGTAATGGCAAACACGCTGTCAACCAACGGTAATGGCAGACACTCTGTCAACCAAGGGTAATGGCAGACACGCTGTCAACCAAAGGTAATGGCAGACACGCTATCGACCAAAGGTAATGGCAGACACGCTGTCAACCAAAGGTAGTGGCAGACATGCTGTCAACCAACGGTAATGGCAGACACGCTGTCAACCAACGGTAATGGCAGACACGCTGTCAACCAACGGTAATGGCAGACACACTGTCAACCAACGGTAATGGCAGACACTCTGTCAACCAACGGTAATGGCAGGCATGCTGTCAACCAAAGGTAATGGCAGACAAGCTGTTAACCAACGCTATTGTGGTAAACAGACTTCCACCACACAGTCAGCAGACACACTGGAAATCATTGCTTATAGCAGGCACACTGCCCACTGTTGGAAATGGCAGACACGCTATCAACCAACGGTAATGGCAGACATGCTATCAACCAAAGGTAATGGCAGACACGCTGTCAACCAACGGTAATGGCAGACACGCTGTCAACCAACGGTAATGGCAGACACGCTGTCAACCAACGGAAATGGCAGACACTCTATCAACCAAAGGTACTGGCAGACACGCTGTCAACCAAAGGTAATGGCAGACATGCTGTCAACCAAAGGTAGTGGCAGACACATTGTCAACCAACGGTAATGGCAGACACGCTGTCAACCAACGATAATGGCAGACACTCTGTCAACCAAAGGTAATGACAGACACGCTGTCAACCAACGGTAATGGCAGACATGCTGTCGACCAAAGGTAATGGCAGACACGCTGTTAACCAAAGATAATGGCAGACACGCTGTCAACCAACGGTAATGGCAGACACGCTGTCAACCAACGGTAATGGCAGACACTCTATCAACCAAAGGTAATGGCAGACACGCTGTCAACCAACGGTAATGCAGACACGCTGTCAACCAACGGTAATGCAGACACGCTGTCAACCAAAGGTAATGGCAGACACGTTGTCAACCAACGTTAATGGCAGACACGCTGTCAACCAACAGTGATGGCAGACACTCTGTCAACCAAAGGTAATGGCAGACACGCTGTCAACCAACGGTAATGGCAGACACTCTGTCAACCAAAGGTAATGGCAGACACGCTGTCAACCTACGGTAATGGCAGACACGCTGTCAACCAACGGTAATGGCAGACACGCTGTCAACCAACGGTAATGGCAGACACTCTGTCAACCAACGGTAATGGCAGACACGCTGTCAACCAACGGTAATGGCAGACACGCTGTTAACCAACGGTAATGGCAGACACGCTATCAACCAAAGGTAATGGCAGACACGCTGTCACCCAACGGTAATGGCAGACACGCTGTCAACCAACGGTAATGGCAAACACTCTATCAACCAAAGGTAATGGCAGACACGCTGTCAACTAATGGTAATGGCAGACACACTATCAACCAACGATAATGGCAGACACACTACCAACCGCTGGCAATGGCAGACACACTATCAAACAGTGACAATGGAAGACACGCTATCAACCATTGGTAATGGTAAACAGACTACCCATTATTGGTAATGACAGACACACCATCCATCATTGGTAATGGCAGTCCATGCTTCTTGGGGCCACTAGGCAATATAAGATTCATTAATATCATCAACCAGTTTTTCTTGCTTAGAAATTCTCCCTTGAAATGTGCTCACCACTGGCTTAATCATAAATTGAGAAACCTCCTACCTCTTAGGACAAAAACTATTTGCACTGAAATTCCTATATACCAGGAAACGAAACCCCAGCTCATACTATAAACATCCCTGCATGACTCTATATCCTGGCTAATTGACAAAGTATGATGTTACAACGTTCATACAGGGTGTTTTTATAAAAAATAAACAAAACCATGAAATTGGACTCTGCCTGTTCAGGCTTCTGTCCTCCCTGCTGCCTGATCCATCAACCCTACTCTTCCGCGTGGGCTCCCTGCCTGCTCAGCACTCTGCCTGCTCCTTCATCTGCCCTCTCTGCTGCCTGCTTCAGCCACCCTGCTCATCTGCTTGCGCTCTGCCTGCCCAGACCTCTGAGATCTCTGTGTCTACTCGGCCTCTAATGTCTGGGTGCCCGGGTGAGGTAAACTGCGCATCAGAGAAGGCAGACACTTTGAGGAGTTGTGTGCATGGGGTATTCAACACTTGCCAGCTTTTTAGCCTTCCTCGCTATGAAATTGTCGCTGCACTTACAAAACTACAAATGAACCGCAGGCGCCCTTCGCAGGGACCCACAGCAGCAGCGCAGCACTCTCTGTGCAGGCACACAAAGTAGACGCACTGACAGACAGACACAAACCTATCCATGCACAGTGTGCCCTGCCCGCATGTACGCTGCTGTCACATTGGATAGCGCTCCCTACTTCTGTTTAGGTGCAGAAGAGCTTTGTACAGAACTGTGTGAATGTATGCACACGGGTACAAACTGCGTCCGTATGTTAAAACAGACACCGTGCATGAACACTGCACAGGGAACTAGCACACGTAGAGACGTGAAGTAATCTGGTATTTGTACATAGACACGCACATGTATGTACAATCCTAGATATCCACACAACTTGTAAATCACGGTCCAAAGACCACGAACGTGTACATATGGAAACGTGTTAGACATCCACATTTAAAAATTAAATCGTATCATAGCAGTATTCTACGGACGCTTACACGCCCGGCACCCCCCACACATGCGGGCAATGCATATGTATGTCACGTATGCCCTTCCGCAGGGAAGATGACACAGCAGGAGCGGGGCCTTTGACATGAAAAGTTTTGTGTTTGCAATAGGGTACAGTGGACAGGACTTGATTAGAAGCAGCATTCCGGCCCGGAGGCCCACATGGGTATGAGTGTTATGTTTTGAACAGATGGTGTTTGTCAACGGTGCCTATTGAAAATACGTGACTTGCTATCAGTGACTACAAGTACCAGCATGCCGGGAGAACCACACACCTGTGAGCCATGAAATGAGTGCATGTGCATAAATACTTTCAAGCCGTTTAAGCTGTTGAACACCATTTTCCTCTGATGAAGGAGCCATAGTGCTCTGAAACGCGTCAGGATTAAAGGACATTACTTTGAACTCTGAAATGGTATGCTGTTTTTATATCCCTTGTCCTGGTCAGCAGACTCCAGGAAACCTACAATATGAGTCTCACACTGGTGCAATGACAACATCAATAAAATAGGCTGACTGCAATACTTAGTAAGCTTTTTTTTATCATGGCACAGCAGAAATTAGGCAACTCAGAATATAGGCCATGGTCATTTGGCAAACCAGACACCATAAGCAATCTTGCTGGCAGGAAAGCATCATCATATCATGCCAGTGCAAACTTGCCCTTGGGTTTTAAAATCTTGCACATTTAAGGTAACATTACAGATTCAGTCATTATAGGCAGGATCACCTACTCTTTCACTAGTGATAGTTGCCGAAAAATGTTGTACACCTTCTCTGGGGTGTATAACTAGAAAAGGTAAGGAAGCAATAAGTACCTATTGTGCTGTTCCTATTGAAGCAGGGTCAAGATTGATTTGCAGGTGGCATGGTGGGCAAAAGAACAATGGGTTGGAAAGCTATCCAGAACAATTGCCAGTGGTTAGATATATTGCAAGCATCCTCTCATCACCTTTTGTGAGTTTGTTGTAATGGTCCAAGTGGCTATATGTATGCTCAGTCATGGGTCCTCTCTCATGGCGCACTGGAGTCAAGCTAAAGATGACTGAAGAGCCCCAAACATGGTGAAACCGGTCTTGGGTTGCAAATGGCTGGGTCCAAACTGGGATGGCATTGTGGGCAAAAGTGATTAGACAGAACATTATTTTCATTACCTTTTGTGCTTTTCTGATCTCGGATTTTCATGTCCTCTTTGTTCTGATTCCCCTGGTCATCTGGTTTTCTTTACCTTGGTGTGAGACTTCCTGGGCCTGCTCCTCCTGGGCTCCATAGTGATATTCCTGGTCTCCTTTGTCCTGGTCCTCCTAATGCTGGTCATGTACAAATGCCTATGCATGTAGGAATTGGAATCAAATGTGTGATTCCTTAACATTGGCTAATAGCGATTCGGAAGTTGCGAATCGCTATTAGCTAATGTGACTCCTTTCTTTCCTATGGGCCTGCAGGCCCATAGGAATGAATGGTAATGCATTTGCAAACTGCAATTACCAAATTGGTAATCGTAAATTGCAAATGGAAATCCAAGGGTGTCGGGGGCCTAAGGCCCCCCTGAAGCACCCCCCCAAAAAAAGTAAGTGTGCGCATATGAAGCAAAGTGCGCTACATGGCATGCTTCGAACAATGCATTTTTGTGCATTTTTCGAAGCATGCACAAATTGCCATCAACTTGAAGTTGATAGTAATTAGCGTTTCCTAATTGCACAGTTCGTATTTAGGAAAGGCATAAACGCCTTGGCATTACGGAATCGCAAGTTGCGATTCCCTAAATGCATTCGCAATTTAGATAAATCTGATTACCAAAATAGTAAATGACAAAAGGTACCTGCATTGGAAAAGGCCTTTTTCCATTCGCAAACGGGCCAATTCTGCAAATCGGCCAGGCTTGATGCATGTCCCCCCAAGGGAATAAATTAAATGCAACTTTTAAATCCAGTACCATGTGCGTTAATTGAATTGCTTTCTGATAAGCATGGCGTGAAAACTTCACTCCCTTATTTTCAGTTGACCCGATTTGGGGCATGTGCTAAATTTACTAAAATCTGCTGTGACATGGGGCAGAAACCGGGACTGTTCTGGCAAATCCAGGACATCCTACTTATAAAGTACTGGGAAAATAAATACTAGACTTAAGGAAGCACAAATGCAGTTTCCATCTTCCGAGCATATTACTGATGTAGCTGCCTTTTTTTTATGCTGAGGTTGTTGAGAATAATGAGAAAATCAACAAAACAGATATTTTTCCCAATTCACTGTACATATCAAAAAACAAATATATGAAGAAAACACTTCAAAAGAATTTTAGAGCTATCTATTCCTAAATTATTACCAGCGCACTCTCAGTGTTGCCAAGCTAACAAATTAACAGAAAATCATATTTAATTATCAGCTCCATGCCATACTAGAATCTGGCAACATAAATAAAAGAGCAATATTTTTCTTCTGGGACCTTATTATATTACTGATCAAAAATGGGGCAAACATGCAAAGCAGGTTCCCTGCGCTCCCGTGGACTGACCACTGGCTAGTCCCTCGATTTTGGAACACTCATAAACCCCCTGCTCTGATGCCAGGATTACGGGACGCACGAAACTGGTCCGAACTTTAGATAAGTGGGCCGATGAGCTACAAGCCACAACACCATCTATTAACGTAGATCCCGTAGTAGCTAATGATGAATTCAACAACTGGATAACCAAATCGCTGAATATCATACTCCCAGTTAAGAAAACCTTGGTAAAGAGATCTAGGACCTCGGCCCCCTGGTATTCTGAGGAGTTCAGGGATATTAAACGCAAGTGCCAAAGGTTAGAGAGGAAATGGCGCCTGGGTTATACTGACCCAGATAAAACCTTGTACAGAAAATCCATCAGGGACTACAAGAAGGAAATAAAGAAAGCACAAGCCCTGTACTATACACAAAAGATTTCCGAAGCCAGCTTCAACTCTAAGGAGATCTATCTCATTGTAAAAAGTCTCACTAAACTTCCCTAGCTCCCCGTAAATAGTGAAGACTTACAAGCTCGCTGTAATGATCTAGCGGACTTTTTTTTATAACAAAGTGGATCTCATCTACTCATCCTTTTCAACCACCATTCCAAACGCTTCAGTAGACATCTTGGCGTATTCTAAGCAGGATACAATAGGCAACTTGTCATCTGTGCTGGCTGAGTTCCCTTTGCTACACTCGGACCTACTGGCCACTTTAATGGCGCAGGTTAAATCAGGCTCCACCTGTGATCCTGCTCCTCCGAGCTCTTTAAAGGCCGTTAGCCACACTATCCTTCCTGTCATGTTGGAGGTACTTAATGCCTCAATCTCCACTAACACAGTCCCACCAGCATGGAAAGAGGCTAGGATGAGGGCACGCGTGAAGAAACCCAACATGGACATTAATAACTTCAGTAATTACTGTCCCATTTCCCTGCTCCCTTGGGTCAGCAAGATATTGGAGAAATACATCAACAGTCTTGTGACTAATTTTCTAGAAAATAATCAGTTGCTTGACCCTTCACAAATGGGTTTCCGCCCCAAACATGGGACGGAATCTGCCTTGCTGGCAGTTCTGGAGGAAACTAGAGGTATCTTAGATCATGGGGGGATCGGTGGCAGTCATTCTCCTCGATCTGAGTGCCGTTTTGACACTGTAAATCATGAAATCTTATTGCAGCGTCTCTATGACATCTGGATTCAGGGAGGAGGGTTGAAGTGGCTCAGGTCATTCCTGAGTGATAGAACTGTTCAGGTCTTTGAGGGAAATACCACCTCCACTAGCAGACCTCTGGGCTGTGGAGTCCCACAGGGCTCCTCGCTTAGCCCAACGTTGTTTAACGTTTATATGAGGCCGCTGGCTGGGATCGTCCGTCCATATGGTATTAAGATCGTTACCTATGCGGACGGTACCCAGCTGGTGGTCTCTCTGACTCGGACAGAGGGCTCTGCGGCCACGGTAGATCTGGCGGGCTGCCTAAGCGAAGTAAACAGCTGGATGACCTTGTCTTGTCTCAAACTTAATGGTGACAAGACAGAGGCCATGCTGCTGGGCCGCTTGGCCCCATCCTCGGTGGGCTCGATTTGGCCAGCCTGTCTGGGTCCCCCTCCAGCCCCCAAGAATGCCATTAAGAGCCTGGGCATCTGGCTGGATAGGTCCCTAACGTTAGACTATCAGGCTGTCAAGCTATCTGCCACCTGTTTTGGCCTTCTCAGAATGTTAAGGAGGATTCTCCCCCTGCTACCATTCAAGGCCAAACAAACTGTCGTACAGGGATTGATCCATTCTAGGCTGGATTTTGGAAATGCACTCTATCTTGGAGCTCCTGACTTCACACTGCGGAAACTGCAAGTTATTCAAAACTGTGCGGCCCGCACCCTACTTCAAATTCCCCGTAGGCTCTCCGCCAAACCTGGACTAATAACACTGTACTGGCTCCCTGTCAGGGACAGGATTAGTTTCAAGTCCCTCTGTATTGCCCATCAGTCATTCTGGAAAACTGGTCCAGCAATCAATCGTCCTTTAATCACCCCCTACCTCCCCAGCAGACAGCTACGTTCCGCCAACGCGTTTCTTGCTGTCGTGCCCAAGGTTAAACGGACCAGATTGGGAGGCCGTTCTTTCACCCTGAATGTTGCCAGGCTGTGGAACACTTTACCCCTCCACTTAAGGTCCAATCCAGATCTAACTTCCTTCAGGAAACACTTGAAAACTTTTTTGTTCAATAAATAGGTCCCTTTCAACCTCTGTGTCATCCGCCCAACTGTAAGAACACCTTTTTAGTCACAGCGCTTGGACGCCTCCGGGCAGCTATTCACGCTTTACAAAACGCATTTTCATTTCATTTCATTTCAGATGAATGCCACATTTAAAATAGTTTAGCTTAGCCACTTGCACAGGCGGTACCTCACTGCTTTTTGGCTACATAAAACACTTCCAGTCCAAGCAGATACACACTTTTAAGCCATCTTGTGTGTAGGTGTGCTCTAAAAAACAAAGATTCATTATGCTTTTGCCCCTTTTTAAGAGAAGCAATACAACATTAGCTGTAAAAAAAAAAAGCTATAAACGTGTAGCCTTACGTATGTTATGTTAAAACACTTTACCGTTTACGGATTGGGACTGAAAATTCAAAAGCAAAATATTATTCTGTTGTCACATTAGGTTTTTGGAAACATCTAGTGCTTGATTTCAAGATGGCCGCCCCTTTTGTCCAGCAATGGGAGCCATTTGGTAGTCCTTTCTGTATTTACTGATGTTGTAGAATTTTCCAGAAGCAGAAGACATTCAGTTGTTGTACTGACTTGTGAGAGATTCTACAGTTGTTACAGCTCCATTGTACAGTGAGTGCATGTTTCATTTTTATTTATTTGTCCTCAAAGATAGAAATCTTTATTTATTTATTATTTATTATTAATATTTATTTTTTATAGAGCGCGTAGTCACCATGAGGTATCCCAGCGCTAGCAGACCCTATCTCCTAAGTTCGGTGGACAGGGGAGAAACGAAGGGGGAAGGGGGCAGACGATCAGGGTTACGGGCGAGCATGATTCATTGGGGAAAGAGGTGAGTCTTGAGCCGCTTCCTGAAGCGAAGGTAATGTAGTTCAAGTCGCAGGTCGCGGGGGAGTGAGTTCCAGAGACGTGCAGTATGGACTGAAAAACGTCTTCCTCCTGAGCGGGCTTTCTTGAATCTGGGGATAGTGATGAAGTTTTCCGTGTCCGAGCGGAGGGGTCTTGTGGATTTATAGGGTATGATGAATTTCCTGAGAACAAGGGGGCCTTGATTTTGTAGCAGTTTGTGGGCTAGGCACAGGGCCTTGAATTTGACCCGCTCCTTTATCGGAAGCCAGTGGAGGAGTTTTAGGGCAGGTTTAGCCGAGGCTCTGGCCGGGGTATTTGTGAGAATCCGAGCCGCAGTGTTCTGGATTCTCTGAAGCTTGTTGAGCGTCGCTTCGGGGGCGCCCAGGTAGATCACATTGCTGTAATCAAGCTTTGAGAGTATTAGGCCTTGAATTAGCAATTTTTGGGAGTTGGAGGGCAAGAGGGGCAGGACTTTCCTCAGCGATTTCAGGAGCCCGAAGCAGGTCCCGGCTACTTTCTTTGCCTGTACAGTGAACGAGAGGTCTGTGTCGAGCCACACACCAAGGCTTTTTACTTCTTCTTTTGGGTCAGGGGGAGGCCCAGACAGGCTGGCCAGATGTTCGGGGAGAGTGTAAGTCCTTTCGGGCCAAGGAGCAGAACCTCGGTTTTTGTCCCGTTTAATTTTAAGGCTGAGCTGTTCATCCAGCAGTGGACCTGCGTAAGGCAGTTAAATAAATCTGCTGATTGTTGTCTGGGGTGAGATAGTGACACCACTAGTTGTGTGTCGTCAGCATAGCTGACGACGCTCACTCCGAACGGGGTGATGACCTCCTCCAATGTGGACATGTAGATATTAAATAATGTGGGGCTCAGGGAGGAGCCCTGAGGCACACCACATTGGAGGGGAGTTTCGGAGGAGCGGGCGTTCTTCTCCCAGATCTGATAGTTCCGTTGGGCCAGAAAGGATGAGAGCCAGGATAGGGCCAAGCCTTCCACACCAACTCTCTTGAGTCTTTTAATGAGAAGTTGGTGGTTGACGGTATCAAAGGCCGCGCTTAGGTCGAGGAGGATCACTGCCACTGATCCTCCTCCGTCCAATAGTGCTCTGGCCTCCTCTACCGCTGCCAGGAGGGCGATGTCAGTGCCCTGCCCTGGGCGAAAGCCCGTCTGGGAACTTTTTAGCTTGTTGTTGACCTCCAGGAACTGGGAGAGTTTTTTATTAACCAGTTTTTCAGCAATCTTGCTGATTCCTGGGAGTAGGGAGAGGGGCCTGTAATTAGCAAAATTTTCAGGGTCGAGGGAAGGTTTCTTTAATAGAGCTTTCACGACTGCCGTCTTCCAGCTCCGGGGTACGACTCCCTGTTGGAATGAGGCGTTGATCAGATGAGTCAGGGGGGGAATAATCGTGGGAGCTACCTCCTTGAGGATCCGAAGTGGGGCGGGGTCCCTGGGGGATCCGCTTTTTATGGATTTTAACGTGTTTCCTACTTCTTCGATCGTAACTTGACCCCAAGAGGAGAGACAACTGGGTGTTAGGGAGTGCGGGAGATCGTTTTCCTCGCACGGATTCGCGGTGGGAATTGAATCAAAATGTTTTTGAATTTTTTCATGAAAGAAATTGGCCAGTTGTTGGCATTTTTCCTGATCGGCTTTGAGGTCTGTGGGGTGTCTCGGTCCAGGTTCTGGGGTTTTCAGAAGTTCTTTTAGGATGGCGTAGGATTCCTTACTTGAGCATACCGCTTTCTCTATTCTTTCCTGGAAGAAAGCACTTTTAGTTTTTCGAATCGTAGTTTTATACATTGAGAGAGAAATAGAATAAGCATCTTTGTTTGTTTCCGATTTGTTTTTTCTCCAAGAGCGTTCCGTTCTCTTGCTCTCTTGGCGCAGAGCTTTAAGCTCTGGAGTGTACCATGAAGCGGACGATACTCTTTTGGGATGTTTAAAGGAGGCAGTTTTGGGGAGGAGTGTATCAAGAGAGGAGGTGATCCACTCATTGAACTGCTTATCGGCCGTGGCAGGATCGGTGGATAGCTCAGGGATGGAGTCTGCGAGGGCAGTGGCCCATTCCCCGGGTATGAGTTTCTTCCACCGTCTATCGGTGACCTGAATTTTAGTAGTTTGAGGGATCATGGTGGGTGTTTCCCAGGAGATAGGGACCAGAGAATGGTCCGTCCATGGAAGGGTCAAGGGTGGCCTGGTGGTGATGGTTGCCACATTAGTAAGGATGGGATCCAGTAGGTGTCCCTTCTCATGGGTAGGCTCATTATTGACCAGTCGGATATTGAGTGACAATAGGTCTTGGAGGAGGTCGGAGGCTATCCGGTCAGTAGGGTCCATGAAATGAAGGTTCAGGTCGCCTAGAATAAGAAAGTTGGAGGCAGAAGATGCTAATTGTGAAGCAGATTCAGTAACGGCATTGAGGAAGTTCCCAGGGGCACTTGGGGGGCGGTAGATCAATAGCCCTGACAGGGAGTGAGCTGGGGAGATTTGGATGGAGAATTGACAGCTTTCGCAATCCTCGATATGGGCGTTGGAAGTTCTACAGGTGAATTGTTCCCTGAAGATTATGGCCACCCCCCCTCCCCTCCCTTTGGGTCTGTGTAAGGCTTGACAGAGGTACCCTGGGGGAAGGGCCGTGACGATGTCCGAGTCGGAATTGTCTGATAGCCACGTTTCCGTTAAAAACAGCAGATCGAAATCATGATCTTGGATTAACAGGTATGTTTCGAGCGCATGTTTGGGAAGGGAGCGGCAGTTGAGAAGTCCCATCTTCAGTCCGGGTTTTGCTGAGCCCAAGGGAGTCGGATTGCAGCGCATACAATTAGAGAAGGGTTTACCTTCAGTGTGCGTATGGTAGCAGGCCAGGATTTTCTTAGGTTGAAGTGCGCGGAGCATGTCTCCAGTATACACCACGCGGTCATGAGGGACATCCGACAGAGTCTCTGGGCCTGGGTCCGTCTGGGCCCGGACGGGCCCAGACGGGCTTGCCTTTGGCGCGCCTTTGGCGCGCTGACGGCGCGCCCGCTGCGCCCGTCCGCTGCGCTGCCTGAACTGACACATAATTTATGGAAGGAGAATGAGCGTTGGAGGGGTGGGCGTGGCCACGAGAGGTGGGCGTGTCCGTGGCTCCTCGCGGCCGGTGATGGCGGCGTGCGAGTGGAATCCTGTCCTTACAGTGTTGAAATCGACTGTCTAGGGGGATATGAGGTCAGTGCTGGGGGGGGGAGTGCGCAACGCGATTAAAATACAAAGTTATCACAGTTTTTAAAATCAATGTCACAGATTTAGCAAGGTTTCACTCCCGGCTTTCCGCCTCAGGAGACTCAGGTCAAATGCGGCTCTATCATTCAGGGCGCGCTTTTATCTCCTTGGTGAGGGGTGGGCGTGGCCACGAGAGGTGGGCGTGTCCGTGGCTCCTCGCGGCCGGTGATGGCGGCGTGCGAGTGGAATCCTGTCCTGACAGTGTTGAAATCGACTGTCTAGGGGGATATGAGGTCAGTGCTGGGGGGGGAGTGCGCAACACGATTAAAATACAAAGTTATCACAGTTTTTAAAATCAATGTCACAGATTTAGCAAGGTTTCACTCCCGGCTTTCCGCCTCAGGAGACTCAGGTCAAAAAACACCTAGAACACCTAGCTGAGTTTTTGATGCAGAGTGCAGGATAGTGAATTTTGCTGTGGGTTCAGATTTGAGTGCAGGTTTCAGAAGTGAATCTAGCATGTGCTTTAAGTTTTGAGGAAACAGTTGTATTGATTTGTATTGCAAGTGCAGGAATGTAGAGACTGCAGCACTGCTGTTGAGGCACAACCTGGATTTAAGCTCCATTGTACAGTGAGTGCATGTTTCATTTTTTATTTATTTGTCCTCAAAGATAGAAATCTTTATATATATGTTTGAAGAATACCTAGCTTTTGATACAGAGTGCAGGATTGTGAATTTTGCTGTGGGTACAGATTTGAGTGCAGGTTTCAGTAGTTATTCTAGCCTGTGCTTTAAGTTTTGAGGAAGCAGTTGTGTTGATTTGTATTGCAAGTGCTGGAATTTAGAGACTGCAGCACAGCTGTTGAGGCACACTCATAGCATGATTTCAAGGTGCAAGTTGATGGTTGCAGTTTATGGTTGCAGGGACCATGTTGCAGAACTCGAGTGTAATTCATTTTAAAAGTAGTCAAATATTTTGGAAGTTACAATTCAGCCATGGGTGCAGATGTCTCAAACTAAAGTGACATGCAGTATTTCTTCTCAAAGTGACTACAAAGCAGTGATATTTTGATTCAAACATATGATAGGTAAATTGTATTGCAATCTCTGGTTGCATCTTTTGTGCAGGTTACTTTACAAAAGTCCTCCATATTATGCCATGCAAACCCGACAAGCCTCAACCTTTTTAAAATAAGTTAATAATAATGAAATAATTTAGGAATCATTCCAGATTCTCTGGGCTGCCAAGTTCTTGACCTGCTTTTACAAAACATATTTTTGCCGCTAGTGGGCTTATCTTTTTATTCATGTGAAAATACACTTGTAAACTAAAACTCAAAGCGCATAAGTAAATGTCTACCATAAAATAGATCAGTCATAATTTGTCAGAAGTGTGTTTTATTTAAATTGTGTATTTCTTTCCTGTTCCTCTTTCATGCTAGAAATCTGGGAGCACTCTTACCTCAGCATTGATCACCGTCGCTTGGATGGTGCTCTTCTGTGCGTTTGTCAGAGCTCTGTCGCTAGGACTTGGCTGTGTTCCTCAGCCAATCACAGCAGATGGAACATTCTGTGTTGATGCTCATTAGGTAGTACTGTTTAGCTGTCACTGACATAACCCATTCCTTAGCCCACAGTCAAATGATATATAGAACCTAAACCTCCCTTTACAGAAAGATAGTTTGGATGTCATTATTTAAACTTTGCGGTAAAACTATAATGAAATGAATAATCAAGACCATTAAAGTACAAAGTGCCTAAAATGAGTAATTTGTCAACCTCTGGTATGTTTTTCATCAGGGCACTGAAATTCTGTGGCAGGGAGGGGCCAAATTATCTGGCATGGTTGGCTAAATTATGTGGCAAGAAGATACAAATTATGTGGCATAGTATGGCACATTGTAAGGCAATTTTATTTTGACTTTTGTAATTTTTAATACATTTTAAAAGTGTCTTACCGACGTTTTCATCTCAGAACTACCAATTTAATACTTAGAATCAGCAGTTAGCAACTGAATGGTGACCAGTCTTTGCAACTTGCATTTCAATGTGCAGAAGCACGCGTTTTCACACTATTATTTTTTGTTAAAATCTGCAAACATGCACCAGATAATGGATTATGTACAAATGCTTTGAATCCATAACTATGCAGAAGACGCTGGAGCTTCTGACTCACATAATTCAAATGGCCTTGGTTTGAATAGGGCTGTACACTTTTCATCTCACAAATGAGATTACATGTGTGTGCATTAGATTATAGATATTAGTATCCGATTCCTACCACATCCTTCAGTATTTCACATCTTATTCTGCAGCAATAGAGGTTGAGGTTACCACTATAACATTAATCATAAGGTTATTTATGTAAACCTTTATTGAAAGGCATAACTTGAGGGCAAAATCTCGTTTAAGAACAGATTGCCCTAGTGTAGTAAAATAACCCTGTATAAGGGCCAGAGAGCCCTAATCTGCAGGCAGATTTTGATGTAAAGACCAAGGGCACAAAGTCAGATTCTAATATAAAGTCAGAGATCTCTAACATCTACTAGCTGATCCTAATATGAAGGACAGAAAACCCCAATCTGTAGAGAATATTGGGGTTTCCTGGAAACACCTAACCTTAGGTCAGACACTCATGCCAGATGCATAGAGTCATCACCTAGGAGTAGAGTGTATATAACATAAATGGTAGTGAGAGCTATAACCTGAGAAAGAACCTGAAATAATAGGGAGAGGACCAGAACCAAGGACTACAGGTGCTACAGGGAGATCAGAATAGATCACGATACGTGAGTCAGATAACTCTAACCTGGAAGCTGATCTTAATATATAGGCCACCAAACTTGAAGGCGGAACCTAGAATAATGGAAAGAAACCTCTAACACACAGTGAGATCCTGATGTGACATGAATAGGGGCTTAATCTGGGATGAGATCTCTTAACAGGGAACCTATACGGGCAGATCTTAATATGAAAGGCAGAGTTTACCTTTTTGTAGGGTAGAGAAAGTAGGTGCTGGTTTCTGATGCAAGGGGCAGGAAACCATAGAAAGAGATAGTGCTTGATATAAGATGCAGAAGTATTTTACCATTGAATATATCCTTTACTGTGTGCAGAGAGTTCTAAGCTTGGGAAAGACACTTTTGTAAGAATTAGAGGTCCTTCCCTGAGGATAATGTGCACCCTTATCAACCTTTTCCTAATGGAGAGAGGGGCTGGCCTATGAGGCAGATATGATGACCAAGGAGAGAGTTAAGAAGTACAAAATAAAAATGTGGATACTTCCAAGTGTAGATTCCTCCCTTTTGAAAGCACCAGACTGCATCCAGAAATGTTTTCAGCAGTGCACCTGCAGGCTGCTATGTGGAACCGTGTGGCTCTGTGCTGGCTCTGCCCTTCCCCGGAAGTAAGGGAGTAGTGCCTCATATAAGCACTATATACAAGCTCACCCCTTGTTCAATACACCAACCCATGCCCACGTCATTCACCCACTCATTTGCTTTTCACTATAAGCTCACTGTTCACTTGTCTGCTCACATTTCTTATTCCTTGCTTGTCTACTCATGTATTGACATACTCGCAAGTTTCTCTGCTTACTAACATAAACTCCATCTCTTAAGCTTCAATAAATACTCACTCGTTTCATTTCTCCTTACTCACTCCTTTAACATGCACACATTGCACCAGAGTTGTCAATTAGCTCCACATCGCCATTCTTTTCTGGCTAGTCCTGCCTTTTTACCTACCAGGAGTTTGGATTCTACTACCCTTGCTGTTGCTTTCCCAAATTATGATATATATAGGACCAGAACTATAAATCAAAATGGTATTGTATAGAACAACTCAAGTGTCGTTAGGTAACTGATAACATTGTGCTTATTGGTAATTCTGTCCCTCACATATCCATTAGCTCACTCCACAGTGACAATCTATACTTATCCTTACTTAATACTCAAAGCCACATGAATCAGTCCTTAGTCACTCAAAAGTCACAGATAATGTATTTGCTCTTCACACATACAGCACACACCTCTGTCTCACTTATTTCTTCCATATAATATCATCTTTTGCTAACTTCTTACTCATTCACAGCTATTCCCACTCATACTTGTAGGAAAGTAGGATCTGGGTTTATGCTTACCCCCACTTTTCGCTTGGTGTTATGCTGTTTCTGCCAAGTCTGACTGGGATCTGCTAATCAAGACCCCAGTCTCTGTGATTTTTTCCCCTGAATTGGATATGGTGAGGACTTGGGTACATCCCAGATTGGCTACTGGTGTACACTTGTAAGTCCCAAATATATGGCACTGAGGTACCCAAGGCATAGGCACACTAGGGGCCTCCCATGGGCTGAATCATGTATTATGCCACTCATGAGAGAACACTCAAAGTGTGACTGTAGACCTGCCATTGCAGCCTGTGTTTCCCTATATCTGAGGTCACTGCACTTGAAACCTATAAGTCACCCCCTTAGGCATGCCTTTCAATCCCGAAGGCAGGGTGCTTGGTTCTAAGTGTGAGGGTACCCCTGCATGTGCAGGACACCCCTACAACCTTTTGAGTCCATTCACCGAGTTGTAAGTACATCAGCCATTATTATATATAGAGTGGCCATGCGTCATTACACAATGACCATCTCCAAATTATCCAGAAGAAACCATGCTGTGTTTGGTATCAAACATGTTGGAATCATACCCCCACACTGTTTGTGTGAGAGATATGACTCCATGTACTGTGAATCTCCTCCGGGAGGCCCTCAGTGCTCCCTGTACCAGTCTTTCAGAACCGGACAGCATGCTAGGGCTGCTGCCGGCCAGAGACATGTTTCTGCCCTCATGCTGCTGAGCCAAGCTCGAGCAGGGGAAGGCAGAACAATAGATATCTTGTCACAGGGGGGTGTGACCTCCTCCCAGACAGGGCTTAGTATATTGGGACAGGGTAGGGGCGCTTGCCAGTGCCACTAAGACTACTTGAAGGGCACACTTGGTGCCCTCTTTGCATAGTCCACTTCAAACCAGTTCAGGGAGCCGTTGGCTGCCACTCTGGTGCAAAACTGGACAAAGGATATGGGAGTATCCTCCCCATTGTGCAGCCCCTCCTATGGGAGGGACCCCTGAATCGTCCCAACCCTTTCCTTAGGGTACATAAGGGCTTACCTATGGGTGGGCCCCTAGATTCATTGTGGGACAAGATTCAGATCAGACACCACTTCATCTTTAACCGTCTGGGCACTCTGTACTTCGATGGACGTTTGCTCTGGACATCGAGACTGCAGCTGGGAAGACTTCTGCTGCTGCTGGTCTCGTTGTCCTGCTCATCCACTGTAATGTCTGTGCCTGTGCTCCATACATGAACCTTCCAAGGCCTGTAGACATCCAATACACCTGAAGGATTATCCCTTGAAGTGAAAGAGTCACTTCCCTGCATCTGCAAGCACCACAACTAATCTAACCGGTCTGCTGCTCCTGGGCTCCCAAGGACTCCAGAAGACTCAGCAACACAGGTGGTGGTTCTACAACTCCCTTGAGGCCTGCCCTGTCTTCTCCACAAGTTTGAGGCCAGTATCCCTCGTCGGAACTGCAGGAACCAAACCCCTGTGCACCGGGTTGACTTGTCGTTGCAAAGGCTTGTTAGCTCTCTTCCTCAGAGATCTTCAGGCTCCAAGTAGTCATCAACCACAAGCATCGGCTGTGACTAAGATCTTTGATGTTTCTGCCAAGTCTGACTGGGATCTGCTAATCAAGACCCCAGTCTCTGTGATTTTTTCCCCTGAATTGGATATGGTGAGGACTTGGGTACATCCCAGATTGGCTACTGGTGTACACTTGTAAGTCCCAAATATATGGCACTGAGGTACCCAAGGCATAGGCACACTAGGGGCCTCCCATGGGCTGAATCATGTATTATGCCACTCATGAGAGAACACTCAAAGTGTGACTGTAGACCTGCCATTGCAGCCTGTGTTTCTCTATATCTGAGGTCACTGCACTTGAAACATATAAGTCACCCCCTTAGGCATGCCTTTCAATCCTGAAGGCAGGGTGCTTGGTTCTAAGTGTGAGGGTACCCCTGCATGTGCAGGACACCCCTACAACCTTTTGAGTCCATTCACCCGAGTTGTAAGTACATCAGCCATTATTATATATAGAGTGGCCATGCGTCATTACACAATGACCATCTCCAAATTATCCAGAACAAACCATGCTGTGTTTGGTATCAAACATGTTGGAATCATACCCCCACACTGTTTGTGTGAGAGATATGACTCCATGTACTGTGAATCTCCTCCGGGAGGCCCTCAGTGCTCCCTGTACCAGTCTTTCAGAACCGGACAGCATGCTAGGGCTGCTGCCGGCCAGAGACATGTTTCTGCCCTCATGCTGCTGAGCCAAGCTCGAGCAGGGGAAGGCAGAACAATAGATATCTTGTCACAGGGAGGTGTGACCTCCTCCCAGACAGGGCTTAGTATATTGGGACAGGGTAGGGGCGCTTGCCAGTGCCACTAAGACTACTTGAAGGGCACACTTGGTGCCCTCTTTGCATAGTCCACTTCAAACCAGTTCAGGGAGCCGTTGGCTGCCACTCTGGCGATAAACTGGACAAAGGATATGGGAGTATCTTCCCCATTGTGCAGCCCCTCCTATGGGAGGGACCCCTGAATCGTCCCAACCCTTTCCTTAGGGTACGTAAGGGCTTACCTATGGGTGGGCCCCTAGATTCATTGTGGGACAAGATTCAGATCAGACACCACTTCATCTTTAACCGTCTGGGCACTCTGTACTTCGATGGACGTTTGCTCTGGACATCGAGACTGCAGCTGGGAAGACTTCTGCTGCTGCTGGTCTCGTTGTCCTGCTCATCCACTGTAACGTCTGTGCCTGTGCTCCATATAGGAACCTTCCAAGGCCTGTGGACATCCAATACACCTGAAGGATTATCCCTTGAAGTGAAAGAGTCACTTCCCTGCATCTGCAAGCACCACAACTAATCTAACCGGTCTGCTGCTCCTGGGCTCCCAAGGACTCCAGAAGGCTCAGCAACACAGGTGGTGGTTCTACAACTCCCTTGAGGCCTGCCCTGTCTTCTCCACGAGTTTGAGGCCAGTATCCCTCGTCGGAACTGCAGGAACCAAACCCCTGTGCACCGGGTTGACTTGTCGTTGCAAAGGCTTGTTATTTTATTTATTTATTTATTTATTTATTTTATTTATTTATTTATTTTTATATTCTTATATAGCGCAAGAATCGACCCCTTACGAGGTATCTCCGCGCTTTTGCTCGCAAGATGGAATGGCTGCTGTAAACCAGAAATGGATGTTATAGGCAGATGTATGGAATGTTTATTCTTCCTGGAATAGGACGGTTTTTAGATTCTTCCTGAAAGAGGAATGGTTAAGAGTTTGTCTTAGGCCAATAGGAAGGTTATTCCAGAGCTTGGGCCCTACCAGGGAAAAGGCTCTGCCACCTTGTCTGGTTTTTTTGACAAGTGGGGTTTTTAGTAGCAGTTGGTTGCTTGACCGTAAGGCTCTGTCAGGTTTATAGAAGGGTAGCTTTTGGGACAGATAGTTAGGGCCTTTCCCGAACAGGCATTTGTGAACAATGCAACAGATCTTGAACTTGGTGCGTTGTCGTGTTAGCTCTCTTCCTCAGAGATCTTCAGGCTCCAAGTAGTCATCAACCACAAGCATCGGCTGTGACTAAGATCTTTGTCCTCACCGCATCTCTTGCACCGTGGGCCTGCATCTTTGGTGAGCTGCTTGAGGTCCTCTTACGACTCCAGTGCCTCCCAGCCTGCGGGTCCTCTTGAGGGTCTTCTTTCATTCCAGTGGGCTCCCCTGTTTGAATGGGCCTACTCTGACTTTTCTTCTTGTGGCAAGTCACTTGGACCTTGCTGGTCCCCACACTGTACCTTTTTTTCATAGTATTAAATTAAAAATATATATTTTTCAGTAATTTTACTAACTCCAGGGAGCAACAAGATAGGGCGATAGTTTCCCAGGTCTGAAGGGTCAAGGCTTGATTTTTTAACAGAGCCTGTAAGCAGTAAGCAGCATTACACATTATCCCCTCCTACCCCGTGGATCTGTGAGGATTTCCCCTTCTGAGCTAGGGGCCCTGCTTCAGACGTCCTCCTTCAAGCTTCACAATCGGGTTGAGGTGGCTCTTGTCCACCTTGTGATACAGCTACACTCATGCTTGTGATTCCTTGGCTTGATCTGACCCATGAACATCGTGCTCACGCTTACAATGGGCTTGTCTAAAATCACAGTGACTCAGAAGACAGAGTTAGAGAGGCACTTTGTATAACCATACAGAGCCAGATACCCAAATACAACTTTAGAACTCAGTTTGCCGCTGACTACATGTAACATAGGCACAACTGGTTGGCCTCTACAAGCTGGCATCAGTCTAGTTGTCCTTCAATCATAGTTGCTGCAGGAGTAGATCTAAAGGCAGTGCATTGAAGCCAATATCGTGACCTAGCAAAGCATCCCGTTACAGGTCATACAAGAGGGTCTAACTAGGCCCCTGTTATGCACTGTTCAGTAATGATTATCAATACATAGACAAATATTGATTATTGTCTCTATCACACAGATAAGCTCTACTTTTTGGTAAATGAACTCCAAGTGTCACTGTGGATTCCCACCTTGTGCAAGACAGCTCATGTCTATTCAGCATAAGCTTCAGGCACAAGCAGGCACACCATTAACACCAACTTAACCACTCATAATGAGAAATGTAAAATACCAGTTGACTTGTGTGCGAGTGTACCTTGCACGTTTACAACCCCAAAAGGATTTTCCCTGGATATTGTAATAAGTAGTTTGGTTAAGGGAATGTTGTTGCTGCAGGTCAGTGTAGATGCAAGACAGGCTAAGGCAATTTCCTTACAGCAGCTTTCCAAAGCAAAGTTGTCAGTGATACACTATTGTTGCTAAATAATATGTTGTTTACCAGATCCATAATCCTATTTACAGTTGTGGCCATTGGTGTCTGTGCTCGTGCTAATTTTGAGTTGTGAATGCCACTGTCACATGTGTTCCCCTTCTTAGAAGTGTTTTCCTTGAGTAACGGTGGTAGATAAAAGCAAAGTTGGTGTCTTAACCCCTAAAAGTCTGGTCTCTTCACTGGTCCCTGGCATTAAGACTTACAGAAACTGTTCATTTTGTTGTCATTCTTGTTTCAGGTTTAGACTGGACATCTCCATGGAAATCTCTTCACTTTGTTTCAATTTTGAATGTTTTCTGTTGTACCATTTAGTCATTGTCTGGCAATGCACACATTTTATTGTTTTGTTCATGCCCTTTCTTTGTCTCAGTTGTAGTCATCTACCCGTTAAGGTCTCCACTGCACATAGTGGTGCAATGTTCTTCATATGCAGCACATTTAAAAGTGTTGTGTCAGGTACTGATTCTATTCCATGGCCTTTTTTGCTCAGTTTGGTGTCTGGATATATTTCTCTTAATTGCCAAGTTTCATATTGCATCATACTGACTCAGTTGTTGTCCATTTGCTTACATATTTATCAATTCTCTCATCCTCTCCTTTTGATAATCTCACCTATTAACTGCCCATCCTTCTATTAAGCCTCTTTTTGTTCCCTTTTCTATTCATTCCTAAATGGTTTACTATTCACACCCCCTTGTTGCATTCATTTGCCTTGCCCATTTATTTCCTATGCTGGTTCTCTGTGAGAGAAAGAGAGTGGCCTCAGTGAGATTTCCCTCAGCACGGCGGCCATCTTGGACTGCCTCTGACTGCATTAAGTCTCAGTTCACACAAAATGGAGGTTGGTCTTCAGTGCACCCATATACAAATTTACAAACAGCTGTGAGCTTCAATTCTTTAATTTTAGCTAAAGAATCGTAAACAAAGGTTAGTGTTTTCAGTGAAAACACACTTTCATCTTTCACAAATGATAGCACAGCTGATTCACATTTCCCTCACTAAACATTTGCTTTTTTAACAATGTTTTTGTTGCCATCAAATACATAACATGATTTTCATAAAAACATTAATTTTCATTCATATTCTTTTAGGTATTGCTGTGGCATCACACCTTTTATCCTCAGCATAGGAGGCAGTTATTGTGGTTCTCACACAGGCGAAAACCAAAATGTATAGTTGTAAACATGCTTTTCATTTACACATCCAGTCAGAAAAAACGTGTTCCTTTGGTTATATTAGATACAAATTATTGGACTGTGGTTTTCTCACTGTTCTGCACTGTTGCATTGATCACCTGGCCAGATTTGTTGTTCTTGGCCTTTCCTATTTAATAAATGACTTCATACAAGATACAGCTTTTGTTTGCCTACCCTGTATTGAGACAATGGGAGTCCACTTTTGGCTTTATTGTGGTTCAGGGGAGTAGGGTAAAAGGATTTTGTGACGAGAGGTGCCATCCTATAAATGCGAACACTTAAACTCTCTTCAATGAGCATACATGCCAACATACCTGGTTCAAGCTTGAGACTACCAATGTTTAAGCCTAAATGGCTTTATCTGTTTCCAACCTGAAATTGCTCCTTCTTTAATGTATATCAATTGGCAAAATACATTCCCCCTAGTTTGTTTCCAAAATATCTACTTTTAAAATGTTGACATGTCTGAATGAGGCTGAACCGAATATATGATGTTACAACGCAAACAGTTACAACGCATGCCTTTACAACGTGGCTTTTACAACAGTAGGGTAAGTTGGATAGTGTTGGATAGTGTAGGGTTTTAAAATACTAGCCCCATGTACCCCAGAACCCATACCCACCCTAAAACAAAAAAATCCCCATTACTTACCTTATAATGCGTTGTAATGGCATGCGTTGTAATGATATTCATTGTAATGGCATGCGTTGTAGTGACATGCATTGTAATTGCATGCGTTGTAATGGTATGTGATGTAAGGGCAGCTGCGTTGTAATGACTGCGTTGTGAAGGTAGTGCGTTGTAATGACTGCTATGTAGAGGTTGTTTCCCGGCTGAACTAGTTGAAGACTGTAGAATTCTGACCTGAAATTGCTTCTTCTTTAATGTATTTCAATTGGCAAAATACATTCCCCCTAATTTGCTTTCACAATATCTACTTTTAAAATGTTGACATGACTGAATGAGGCTGAACTGAATATATAATGTTACAACGCAAACAATTACAACGCATGCCTTTACAACGCGGTTTTTACATCGCAGCATCCATTACAATGCATGATTTTACAAAACATGCCATCACAACGCATTTTTAGAAACTACATTTACAATGGATTCCATTACAACGCATACCTTTACAACGCATGCCATTACAACACGCAATACTTTTAGGGCAAGAGTAGCGTAAGTGTTGGATAGCGTAGGGGTAAAAATTGCTATTCCCACTCCAGTGAGTGCAACAGTAGGGTAAGTGTTGGATAGTGTAGGTGTAAAAATGTCTATTCCCACTCCAGTGAGTGCAACAGTAGGGTAAGTGTTGGATAGTGTAGGGCTAAAAATTTATATTCCCACTCCAGTAAGTGCAACTGTAGGGTAAGTTGGATAGTGTAGGATAGTGTAGGGATAAAAATACTATCCCCATGTACCCCAGAACCCATACCCACCCTAAAACAAAAAAATCCCCATTACTTACCTTATAATGCGTTGTAATGGCATGCGTTGTAATGATATTCATTGTAATGGCATGCGTTGTAGTGACATGCGTTGTAATGGCATGCGTTGTAATGGTATGTGATGTTACGGCAGCTGCGTTGTAATGACTGCGCTGTGAAGGTAGTGCGTTGTAATGACTGCTATGTAAAGGTTGTTTCCCGGCTGAACTAGTTGAAGACTGTAGAATTCTGACCTGAAATTGCTTCTTCTTTAATGTATTTCAATTGGCAAAATACATTCCCCCTAATTTGCTTTCAAAATATCTACTTTTAAAATGTTGACATGTCTGAATGAGGCTGAACTGAATATATGATGTTACAACGCAAACAATTACAACGCATGCCTTTACAACGTGGTTTTTACATCGCAGCATCCATTACAATGCATGATTTTACAACACATGCCATCACAACGCATTTTTGGAAACTACATTTGCAACGCATTGCATTACAACGCATACCATTACAATGCACAATACTTTTAGGGCAAGAGTAGTGTAAGTGTTAGATAGCATAGGGGTAAAAATTATTATTCCCACTCCAGTGAGTGCAACAGTAGGGTAAGTGGTGGATAGTGTAGGGGTAAAAATGTATATTCCCACTCCAGTGAGTGCAACAGTAGGGTAAGTTGGATAGTGTTGGATAGTGTAGGGTTTTAAAATACTAGCCCCATGTACCCCAGAACCCATACCCACCCTAAAACAAAAAAATCCCCATTACTTACCTTATAATGCGTTGTAATGGCATGCGTTGTAATGATATTCATTGTAATGGCATGCGTTGTAGTGACATGCATTGTAATTGCATGCGTTGTAATGGTATGTGATGTAAGGGCAGCTGCGTTGTAATGACTGCGTTGTGAAGGTAGTGCGTTGTAATGACTGCTATGTAGAGGTTGTTTCCCGGCTGAACTAGTTGAAGACTGTAGAATTCTGACCTGAAATTGCTTCTTCTTTAATGTATTTCAATTGGCAAAATACATTCCCCCTAATTTGCTTTCACAATATCTACTTTTAAAATGTTGACATGACTGAATGAGGCTGAACTGAATATATAATGTTACAACGCAAACAATTACAACGCATGCCTTTACAACGCGGTTTTTACATCGCAGCATCCATTACAATGCATGATTTTACAAAACATGCCATCACAACGCATTTTTAGAAACTACATTTACAATGGATTCCATTACAACGCATACCTTTACAACGCATGCCATTACAACACGCAATACTTTTAGGGCAAGAGTAGTGTAAGTGTTGGATAGTGTAGGTGTAAAAATGTCTATTCCCACTCCAGTGAGTGCAACAGTAGGGTAAGTATTGGATAGTGTAGGGCTAAAAATGTATATTCCCACTCCAGTAAGTGCAACTGTAGGGTAAGGTGGATAGTGTAGGATAGTGCAGGGATAAAAATACTATCCCCATGTACCCCAGAACCCATACCCACCCTAAAACAAAAAAATCCCCATTACTTACCTTATAATGCGTTGTAATGATATGCGTTGTAATGATATTCATTGTAATGGCATGCGTTATAGTGACATGCGTTGTAATGGCATGCGTTGTAATGGTATGTGATGTAAGGGCAGCTGCGTTGTAATGACTGCGTTGTGTAGGTAGTGCAAAGTAATGACTGCTATGTAAAGGTTGTTTCCCGGCTGAACTAGTTGAAGACTGTAGAAGTATTTTGCTTGTTAGGAGGGCCCAGTTATTGCCAAAAAGTAATATGCAGTTTATCCAGCAGTCTGGCTGAAAGAGGGCACACACTTTGAGTGGTATCTCTATCAGCTGAGTTGAACTTTTGACCTCTTCTGCCACCAGGACAGAGGCTGGCATGAACATTCTGAAAGAAGAATGCCCTGTGTCAGTAATCTGTGCCAACATTCTAAAGCTTCCCTGCCCAGCCCCCGCTTCAAGCACCCTTCTCAAAGAGGAACATGAAAAGTGACAGAAGCTTTAGATACAGAGATCGGTTCTGGCTCATGTCACTCTTGCTTTGGCCAAATGATTGAACCTTACAACAACCTTACCCAACACTCTCCAGGTTATCCCTGTCCCTCACTTCACTCACGTCATATTCATTACATACACCCGGTATTGTTCCCTTTTCTATTCATTCCTAAATGATTTACTATCCACACCCCTTGTTGCATTCATTTGCCTTGCACATTTATTTCCTATGCTGGTTCTCTGTGAGAGAAAGAGAGTGGCCTCAGTTAGATTTCCCTCAACACGGCGGCCATCTTGGACTGCCTCTGACTGCATTAAGTCTCAGTTCACACAAAATGGAGGTTGTTCTTTAATGCACCCATTTCCAAATTTACAAACAGTTGTGAGCTTCAATTCTTTAATTTTAGGCTAAAGAATCGTAAACAAAGAATAGTGTTTTCAGTGAAAACACACTTTTATCTTTCACAAATGATAGCACAGCTGATTCACATTTCCCTCACTAAACATTTGCTTTTTTAACAATATGTTTGTTGCCATCAAATACATAACATGCTTTTCATAAAAACATTAATTTTCATTCATGTTCTTTTAGGTATTGCTGTGGCATCACACCTTTTATCCTCAGCATAGCAGACAGTTTTTGTGGTTCTCACACATGCAAAAAACCAAAATGTATGGTTGTAAACATGCTTTTCATTTACAAATCCAGTCAGAAAAAACGTGTTCCTTTGGTTATATTAGATACAAATTATTGGACTGTGGTTTTCTCACTGTTCTGCAATGTTGCATTGGTCACCTAGCCAGATTTGTTTTACTTGGCCTTTCCTATTTAATAAATGACTTCATACAAGATACAGCTTTTGTTTGCCTACCCTGTATTGAGACAATGGGAGTCCACTTTTGGCTTTATTGTGGTTCAGGGGAGTAGGGTAAAAGGCTTTTGTGATGATAGGTGCCGTCCTATAAATGCGAACACTTAAATTCTCTTCAATGAGCCTACATGCCAACATACCTGGTTCAAGCTTGAGACTACTAATGTTTAAGCCAACATGGCTTTATCTGTTTCCGACCTGACATTGCTTCTTCTTTAATTTTTATCAATTGGCAAAATGCATTCCCCCTAATTTGATTCCAAAATATCTACTTTTAAAATGTTGACATGTCTGAATGAGGCTGAACCAAATATCTGATGTTACAACGCAAACAGTTACAACGCATGCCTTTAGAACGTGCCTTTTACATCGCAGCATCCATTACAACGCATGATTTTACAACGCATGCCCTGACAACGCATTTTTAGAAACTAAATTTACAACGCATTCCATTACAACGCATACCATTACAATGCATGCCATTACAATGCACAATACTTTTAGGGCAAGAGTAGGGTAAGTGTTAGATAGCGTAGGGGTAAAAATTACTATTCCCACTCCAGTGAGTGCAACAGTAGGGTAAGTTTTGGGTAGTGTAGGGGTATACATTTCTATTCCCACTCCAGTGAGTGCAACAGGAGGGTAAGTATTGGATAGTGTAGGGATAAGAATACTATCTACATGAACCCCAAAACCCATACCCACCCTAAAACTAAAAAATCCCCACGACTTACCTTATAATGCGTTGTAATGGCATGCGTTGTAATGATATTCATTGTAATGGCATGCGTTGTAGTGACATACGTTGTAATGGCATGCGTTATAATGGTATGTGTTGTAAGCGCAGCTGCGTTGTAATGACTGCGTTGTGAAGGTAGTGCGTTGTAATGACTGCTATGTAAAGGTTGTTTCCCGGCTGAACTAGTTGAAGACTGTAGAATTCTGACCTGAAATTGCTTCTTCTTTAATGTATTTCAATTGGCAAAATACATTCCCCCTAATTTGCTTTCACAATATCTACTTTTAAAATGTTGACATGACTGAATCAGGCTGAACTGAATATATGATGTTACAACGCAAACAATTACAACGCATGCCTTTACAACAAGGTTTTTTACATCGCAGCATCCATTACAATGCATGATTTTACAAAACATGCCATCACAACGCATTTTTAGAAACTACATTTACAATGCATTCCATTACAACGCATACCATTACAACGCATACCATTACAACACGCAATACTTTTAGGACAAGAGTAGCGTAAGTGTTGGATAGCGTAGGGGTAAAAATTGCTATTCCCACTCCAGTGAGTGCAACAGTAGGGTAAGTGTTGGATAGTGTAGGTGTAAAAATGTCTATTCCCACTCCAGTGAGGGCAACAGTAGGGTAAGTGTTGGATAGTGTAGGGCTAAACATTTATATTCCCACTCCAGTAAGTGCAACTGTAGGGTAAGTTGGATAGTGTAGGATAGTGTAGGGATAAAAATACTATCCCCATGTACCCCAGAACCCATACCCACCCTAAAACAAAAAAATCCCCATTACTTACCTTATAATGCGTTGTAATGGCATGCGTTGTAATGATATTCATTGTAATGGCATGCGTTGTAGTGACATGCGTTGTAATGGCATGCGTTGTAATGGTATGTGCTGTAAGGGCAGCTGCGTTGTAATGACTGTGCTGTGAAGGTAGTGCGTTGTAATGACTGCTATGTAAAGGTTGTTTCCCGGCTGAACTAGTTGAAGACTGTAGAATTCTGACCTGAAATTGCTTCTTCTTTAATATATTTCAATTGGCAAAATACATTCCCCCTAATTTGCTTTCAAAATATCTACTTTTAAAATGTTGACATGTCTGAATGAGGCTGAACTGAATATATGATGTTACAACGCAAACAATTACAACGCATGCCTTTACAACGTGGTTTTTACATCGCAGCATCCATTACAATGCATGATTTTACAACACATGCCATCACAACACATTTTTAGAAACTACATTTACAATGCATTCCATTACAACGCATACCATTACAACGCATGCCATTACAACGCGCAATACTTTTAGGGCAAGAGTAGTGTAAGTGTTGGATAGCGTAGGGGTCAAAATTACTATTCCCACTCCAGTGAGTGCAACAGTAGGGTAAGTGTTGGATAGTGTAGGGGTACACATTTCTATTCCCACTCTAGTGAGTGCAACAATGGGGTAAGTGTTGGATAGTGTAGGGATAAAAATACTATCCCCATGTACCCCAGAACCCATACCCACCCTAAAACAAAAAAATCCCCATTACTTACCTTATAATGCGTTGTAATGGCATGTGTTGTAATGATATTCATTGTAATGGCATGCGTTGTAGTGACATGCATTGTAATGGCATGCGTTGTAATGGTATTTGATGTAAGGGCAGCTGCGTTGTAATGACTGCGTTGTGTAGTTAGTGCAAAGTAATGACTGCTATGTAAAGGTTGTTTCCCGGCTGAACTAGTTGAAGACTGTAGAAGTATTTTGCTTGTTAGGAGGGCCCAGTTATTGCCAAAAAGTAATATTCAGTTTATCCAGCAGTCTGGCTGAAAGAGGGCACACACTTTGAGTGGTATCTCTATCAGCTGAGTTGAACTTTTGACCTCTTCTGCCACCAGGGCAGAGGCTGGCATGGACATTCTGAGAGAAGAATGCCCTGTGTCAGTATTCTGTGCCAACATTCTAAAGCTTCCCTGCCCAGCCCCCGCTTCAAGCACCCTTCTCAGAGAGGAACATGAAAAGTGACAGAAGCTTTAGATACAGAGATCGGTTCTGGCTCATGTCACTCTTGCTTTGGCCAAATGATTGAACCTTACAACAACCTTACCTAACACTCTCCAGGTTATCCCTGTCCCTCACTTCATTCACTTCATATTCATTACATACACCCGGTATTGTTCCCTTTTCTATTCATTCCTAAATGATTTACTATCCACATCCCTTGTTACATTCATTTGCCTTGCACATTTATTTCCTATGCTGGTTCTCTGTGAGAGAAATAGAGTGGCCTCAGTGAGATTTCCCTCAGCACGGCAGCCATCTTGGACTGCCTCTGACTGCATTAAGTCTCAGTTCACACAAAATGGAGTTGTTCTTCAGTGCACCCATATCTAAATTTACAAACAGTTGTGAGATTCAATTCATTAATTTTAGGCTAAAGAATAGTAAACAAAGAATAGTGTTTTCAGTGAAAACACACTTTTATCTTTCACAAAAGATAGCACAGCTGATTCACATTTCCCTCACTAAACATTTGCTTTTTTAACAATATGTTTGTTGCCATCAAATACATAACACGATTTTCATAAAAACATTAATTTTCATTCATATTCTTTTAGGTATTGCTGTGGCATCACACCTTTTATCCTCAGCATAGCAGGCAGTTTTTGTGGTTCTCACACAGGCAAAAAACTAAATGTATAGTTGTAAACATTCTTTTCGTTTACAAATCCAGTCAGAAAAAATGTGTTCCTTTGGTTATATTGGATACACTTTATTGGACTGTGGTTTTCTCACTGTACTGCACTGTTTCATTGATCACCTGGCCAGCTTTGTTTTAATTGGCCTTTCCTATTTAATAAATGACTTCATACAACATACAGTTATTGTTTGTCTACCCTGTATTGAGACAATGGGAGTCCACTTTTGGCTTTATTATGAATCAGGGGAGTAGGGTAAAAGGCTTTTGTGACAATAGGTGCCCACCTATAAATGTGTACACTGAAACTCTCTTCAATGAGCATACATGCCAACATACCGGATTCAAGCTTGAGACTACCAATGTTTAATCCAAAATGGCTTTTTCTGATTCTGACCTGAAATTGCTTCTTCTTTAATGTATTTCAATTGGCAAAATACATTCCCCCTAATTCGTTTTCAAAATATCTACTTTTAAAATGTTGACATGTCTGAATGAGGCTGAACTGAATATATGATGTTACAACGCAAACAATTACAACGCATGCCTTTACAACGCAGTTTTTACATCGCAGCATCATTAAAATGCATGATTTTACAACGCATGCCATCACAACGCATTTTTAGAAAATACATTTACAATGCATTCCATTACAACGCATAGCTTTACAACGCATGCCATTACAACACGCAATACTTTTAGGGCAAGAGTAGTGTAAGTGTTGGATAGCGTAGGGGTAAAAATTGCTATTCCCACTCCAGTGAGTGCAACAGTAGGGTAAGTGTTGGATAGTGTAGGGGTAAAAATTTCTATTCCCACTCCAGTGAGTGCAACAGTAGGGTAAGTGTTGGACAGTGTTGGATAGTGTAGGGTTTTAAAATACTATCCCCATGTACCCCAGAACCCATACCCACCCTAATACAAAAAAATCCCCATTACTTACCTTATAATGCGTTGTAATGGCATGCGTTGTAATGATATTCATTGTAATGGCATGCGTTGTAGTGACATGCATTGTAATGGCATGCGTTGTAATGGTATGTGATGTAAGGGCAGCTGCGTTGTAATGACTGCGTTGTGAAGGTAGTGCGTTGTAATGACTGCTATGTAAAGGTTGTTTCCCGGCTGAACTAGTTGAAGACTGTAGAATTCTGACCTGAAATTGCTTCTTCTTTAATGTATTTCAATTGGCAAAATACATTCCCCCTAATTTGCTTTCACAATATCTACTTTTAAAATGTTGACATGTCTGAATGAGGCTGAACTGAATATATGATGTTACAACGCAAACAATTACAATGCATGCCTTTACAACGCGGTTTTTACATCGCAGCATCCATTACAATGCATGATTTTACAACGCATGCCATCACAACGCATTTTTAGAAACTACATTTACAATGCATTCCATTACAACGCATACCTTTACAACGCATGCCATTACAACATGCAATACTTTTAGGGCAAGAGTAGTGTAAGTGTTGGATAGCGTAGGGGTAAAAATTGCTATACCCACTCCAGTGAGTGCAACAGTAGGGTAAGTGTTGGATAGTGTAGGGGTAAAAATGTCTATTCCCACTCTAGTGAGTGCAACAGTAGGGTAAGTGTTGGATAGAGTAGGGGTAAAAATTTCTATTACCACTCCAGTGAGTGCAACTGTAGGGTAAGTTGGATAGTGTTGGATAGTGTAGGGATAAAAATACTATCTTCATGTACCCCAGAACCCATACCCACCCTAAAACTAAAAAAATCCCCATTACTTACCTTATAATGCGTTGTAATGGCATGCGTTGTAATGATATTCATTGTAATGGCATGCGTTGTAGTGACATGCGTTGTAATGGCATGCGTTGTAATGGTATGTATAGTAAGGGCAGCTTCGTTGTAATGACTGCGTTGTGTAGGTAGTGCGTTGTAATGACTGCTATGTAAAGGTTGTTTCCCGGCTGAACTAGTTGAAGACTGTAGAATTCTGACCTGAAATTACTTCTTCTTTAATGTATTTCAATTGGCAAAATACATTCCCCCTAATTTGCTTTCAAAATATCTACTTTTAAAATGTTGACATGTCTGAATGAGGCTGAACTGAATATATGATGTTACAACGCAAACAGTTTCAATGCATTCCTTTAGAACGTGCCTTTTACATCGCAGCATTCATTACAACGCATGATTTTACAACGCATGCCCTCACAACGCATTTTTAGAAACTAAATTTACAACGCATACCATTACAACGCATGCCATGGCAACGCATGCCATTACAACGCACAATACTTTTAGGGCAAGAGTAGGGTAAGTGTTAGATAGCGTAGGGGTAAAAATTACTATTCCCACTCCAGTGAGTGCAACAGTAGGGTAAGTGTTGGGTAGTGTAGGGGTATACATTTCTATTCCCACTCCAGTGAGTGCAACAGGAGGGTAAGTATTAGATAGTGTAGGGATAAGAATACTATCCCCATGAACCCCAAAACCCATACCCACCCTAAAACTAAAAAATCCCCACTACTTACCATATAATGCGTTGTAATGGCATGCGTTGTAATGATATTCATTGTAATGGCTTGCGTTGTAGTGACATACGTTGTAATGGCATGCGTTATAATCGTGTGCGTTGTAAGGGCAGCTGCGTTGTAATGACTGCATTGTGAAGGTAGTGCCTTGTAATGACTGCTATGTAAAGGTTGTTTCCCGGCTGAACTAGTTGAAGACTGTAGAATTCTGACCTGAAATTGTTTCTTCTTTAATGTATTTCAATTGGCAAAATACATTCCCCCTAATTTGCTTTCGAAATATCTACTTTTAAAATGTTGACATGTCTGAATGAGGCTGAACTGAATATATGATGTTACAACGCAAACAATTACAACGCATGCCTTTACAACGCGGTTTTTACATCGCAGCATCCATTACAATGCATGGTTTTACAACGCATGCCATCACAACCTATTTTTAGAAACTACATTTACAACACTTTCCATTACATCGCATACCTTTACAACGCATGCCATTACAAAACACAATACTTTTAGGGCAAGAGTAGTGTAAGTGTTGGATAGCGTAGGGGTAATAATTGCTATTCCCACTCCAGTGAGTGCAACAGTAGGGTAAGTGTTGGATAGTGTAGGGGTAAACATTTCTATTCCCACTCCAGTGAGTGCAACAGTAGGGTAAGTGTTGGATAGAGTAGGGGTAAAAATACTATCCCCATGTACCCCAGAACCCATACCCACCCTAAAACAAATAAATCCCCATTACTTACCTTATAATGCGTTTTAATGGCATGCGTTGTAATGATATTAATTGTAATGGCATGCGTTGTAGTGACATGCGTTGGTTTGGCATGCGTTGTAATGGTATGTGATGTAAGGGCAGCTGCGTTGTAATGACTGCGTTGTGAAGGTAGTGCGTTGTAATGACTGCTATGTAAAGATTGTTTCCTAGCTGAACTAGTTGAAGACTGTAGAATTCTGACCTGAAATTGCTTCTTCTTTAATGTATTTCGATTGGCAAAATACATTCCCCTAATTAGTTTTCAAAATATCTACTTTTAAAATGTTGACATGTCTGAATGAGGCTGAACTGAATATATGATGCTACAACACAAACAATTACAATGCATGCCTTTACAACGCGGTTTTTACATCGCAGCATCCATTACAACGCATGATTTTACAACGCATGCCATCACAACGCATTTTTAGAAACTACATTTACAACGCATTCCACTACAACGCATACTTTACAACGCATGCCATTAAAAAACGCAATACTTTTAGGGCAAGAGTAGTGTAAGTGTTGGATAGCGTAGGGGTAAAAATTGCTATTCCCACTCCAGTGAGTGCAACAGTAAGGTAAGTGTTGGATAGTGTAGGGGTAAAAATGTCTATTCCCGCTCCTGTGAGTGCAACAGTAGGCTAAGTTGGATAGTGTTGGATAGTGTAGGGATACAAATACTATCCCCATGTACCCCAGAACCCATACCCACCCTAAAACTAAAAGATCCCCATTACTTACCTTATAATGCGTTGTAATGGCATGCGTTGTAATGATATTCATTGTAGTGGCATGCGTTGTAGTGACATGCGTTGTAATGGCATGCATTGTAATGGTATGTGATGTAAGGGCAGCTGCGTTGTAATGACTGCGTTGTGAAGGTAGTGCGTTGTAATGACTGCTATGTAAAGGTTGTTTCCCGGCTGAACTAGTTGAAGACTGCAGAATTCTGACCTGAAATTGCTACTTCTTTATTGTATTTCAATTAGCAAAATACATTCCCCCTAATTTGTTTTCAAAATATCTACTTTTAAAATGTTGACATGTCTGAATGAGGCTGAACTGAATATATGATGTTACAACGCAAACAATTACAACGCATGCCTTTACAACGCGTTTTTTACATCGCAGCATCCATTACAATGCATGATTTTACAACGCATGCCATCACAACGCATTTTTAGAAACTACATTTACAACGCATTCCATTACAACACATACCATTACAACGCATGCCATTACAACGCGCAATACTTTTAGGGCAAGAGTAGTGTAAGTGTTGGATAGTGTAGGGGTAAACATTTCTATTCCCACTGTAGTGAGTGCAACAGTTGGGTAAGTGTTGGATAGTGTAGGGATAAAAATACTATCCCCATTTACCCCAGAACCCATACCCACCCTAAAACAAAAAAATCCCCATTACTTACCTCATAATGCGTTGTAATGGCATGCATTGTAATGATATTCATTGTAATGGCATGCGTTGTAGTGACATGCGTTGTATTGGCATGCGTTGTGCTGGTATGTGATGTAAGGGCAGCTGCGTTGTAATGACTGCGCTGTGTAGGTAGTGCGTTGTAATGACTGCTATGTAAAGGTTGTTTCCCGGCTGAACTAGTTGAAGACTGTAGAAGTATTTTGCTTGTTAGGAGGCCCCAGTTATTGCCAAAAAGTAATATGCAGTTTATCCAGCAGTCTGGCTGAAAGAGGGCACACACTTTGAGTGGTATCTCTATCAGCTGAGTTGAACTTTTGACCTCTTCTGCCACCAGGACAGAGGCTGGCATGAACATTCTGAGAGAAGAATGCCCTGTGTCAGTATTCTGTGCCAACATTCTAAAGCTTCCCTGCCCAGCCCCCGCTTCAAGCACCCTTCTCAAAGAGGAACATGAAAAGTGACAGAAGCTTTAGATACAGAGATCGGTTCTGGCTCATGTCACTCTTGCTTTGGCCAAATGATTGAACCTTACAACAACCTTACCCAACACTCTCCAGGTTGTCCCTGTCCCACACTTCACTCACTTCATATTCATTACAAACACCAGGTATTGTTCCCACCTTTCTGAGAGAAACATACTGGGTATCTCTTCATTTTCAACATTCTGCAATGGCCTGGACATGTTTCTTAAGTAGATCTTAAAATGAAAATATCTATTCTTTTTTAACATTGCCTTTCTGACTTTTTTTACTTTAGTTACCTGTCAGGGGTTATTAGGGCAGCTATAGAACACATTTAAAGTGTTTTCTTCCTACATTTACTCTTTCAAATATGTAGTGCGAGGGGGAATAAATACATTCTTTAGGTGATTTTACCTGTCATGCTGCTATAAAAGTGGCCAGGTGGCACGAAAAGATACCTAGTATTTAATTTGCTCACTTGCTTTTCACTACGAATTCCATGTTCTCTCATCTGTCCTCACTTCTTATTCATTGCTCGCTCCCCCATGTATTAACACAATTACAAGCATTGTTTCCTGTGCTAGTTTTCCTCTGTATGTGGATTGCAATGTTCTACTCTTGTAGAAAAGTGGGTTATTGTTGCAGTAACCCCCCCCCCACCTTTTGCTAGAATTCTGATGCACTTTGACATGATGTGCCCTGGGGCACTGCCAATCAGGTTCCCAGGGCCTGTATTCTCTCCCAAAACTGTACCTTTGTACCCCCAATTGGCACCTCTCTGGCCACATGCAAGTACCCTGTAAAGGATACCATAAGTACCAAAGGCTCTGTGACGAGGGAAGGCCTCTAAGGGCTGCAGCACATATTGGGCCACCCTTATAGGTCCTGTACCTTTAAGAGATACACACTGCCATTGCAGGCTGCGTGTTTTGGTGCAGAGAAAAGTGAAAAGTCAACATGACACACATACCCGTGCGCCATGCCTGCAACTCATTGCCTATTGCATAGATAAATCACCCCTCTAACTGGGTGCACTATACCATTGATGAGAGTACAGGTGAGACATTCTGAGACATTGTAAGAGCAGTAAAGCCACAAAGAGTATATGGTCTGGGAGTCTGTCATTACAAACATCACAGCACCATAATGGCTTTACTGAATTCTGGGGCGTTTGGTAGAAAAGAAGATGCCCAGCAGAAAAGACTGCAGAGAAGAACTGACTTCGCCCCAGCCCTACCGGCCCGTCAGTAGTTTCTGGAAATGATGCGCCAAAAATGGCCTTGTCTTGCAGCCAGCTACCTCCAGAACCCCGGGAGGACTGACAGCCTTGAACAAAGACCGGATCTCCTGTGAACAGCAGCTCTGTTCAAAAGAAACTCCAAAGACAGACTCTGAGTCTACTGAGGCAAAAGAAACTCCATGCCTGGAACCACCACTGCACCCAACGCCTATGGCCCGAGTCCAAGTTTCCCACCGGTTCCAGCGAGGTCCACCAGTGCTCCAGAGTCTGAGACCACTGTGGGTTGACCCCTCCAAGACTCCCCGACGTTGCCTGCAGCCTCTGCACGGAGAACTCCTAACCGTGAGTAACCCGATTCGGTGGAATCTGACCTCAAAACGGCCCCCTCTGTCCGGCCGCCCTGCACCCTGTAGAAGAGGACCTGAGGTGCACCTATGTCCCCGAGCCCTCCAACTTACCTGCTTAGCTGTTGTTTCCTCCGGGAAGACTTCCTGGACCGAGCATGCAGTCAAAGCCCAAAACCGGCAACATCCATTGAAAACAACGAGTCAACCAACGCCAAGCCAGCACACTGCACCCGGCCGCCCCTGTGCTGCTGTGGGTGCACCTTGTTCACGAAATCTAATCCTTTGCCCTGAGCTGAACCTTAGGAGCCTGGCTCCCACAACCTTGTGGCCTGCCCATGAGCAGCCACCAACAGAAGGCCCCCAATCCCCAATGGATAACATTGGGACTCAGCTCTCTGTACCCGGCCGCCCTAGAGCCGCTGAGGGTGTTCTCTGAGTGCATCCTTGACCCTGGGGGAACCCTGATTCTAACCCAGAAACACAACTCTACCAACCAAGTACTTACATTTATTCATTTCCTCCTATAGGAACGCATTGACTGCTTTTCTGTGAAAAAAGTTATGCAGAGTTGGAAATTGTATGAGAACCTAGAAACTGTGTATTTACAAAAACTGACTTACTTACCTTTGAGTTAGGAAATGTGCCAGTGTGATATCTAGGCATATCACACGGAGTAGAAAAGGTAATCTGAAAAGTAATCTAAAAAGTAATTGCAAAGTAATCTAAAAGTAATTTCAATTGTTCCTGAACATTTGGCCTACCTGTATCTATGTTCAACTGCATTCAACTGTATTATTAGAAAGGTGCTAATTTTACATACCTGCACCAAGTCTGGCTTGGTCCTAAAAATAAAATACAATAAAGAATTTTTTTTATACAAAACAATTGGGCGGAGTTCAGTCTTTCAGTGTATGAAATCATTTGTTGTCTTAGTGTGTACAATACATCCTTTAAACTACCCTCTGATTAAGCCTTACTGCTCGCCCACACTACCACAAATAGAGAGTAAGTTGCTATTTACTTTAACCTCTGTAAGCCTTTGCTGGATCCACTGGTCTCACACTATACCTTCATTTGGTATAGTATATACAGAGTCAGAACTTTGCATTTGTTTAACTGACTTGGTCAACATCTGACCACATGACTGAATTCCTAAAATTACTTTAGAATTCTGTTTTGTTTTTTTAAATTGGCAATTTTTTTCAAAACTACAAAGTCTTGTTAGGGCCTTGGTTAACTCCTTTAGAATGTTTTAGAAAAATAAAAACTTACCATATTTAGGGGTAAGAGGGTTTAGTTTTGTTTCAGAATGTCTCTTAACAAGACCTCAACTGTTAGTGAAAACCTACCAAATGGCATAGCGAACATGGTTGAGGAGCTCGACCTCACCCCTTACCTCCATCTAGTATTTAGGGAGTTAAGGTCTCTATGCAAACTGAAAAACATTGTCACGGGGTCCCAACCCTCCAAACAAAAGCTGCAGGAGCTGTTGGCAAGGTGAAGACCTCTCAGATGGGGAAGAAGATATAGGGGATGAGGATAACTTCTAACCCCCCTTACTTCCTATGGAGGAGAAGGCCCCTGTGCCCCTGACTCCAAAAATACAACTCAAGGCACCTAGATCCCACACAGGTGGGTCTGGTGCTTCTGAGTCCATTAAGGACTGCCTCAATGAGGAGAGCAACCTCTTAGTGACGTTGGCCAAAAGATTGGACCTAGAGACCAGACTCCTGGCTCTAGAAAAGGAAAGAGCAGAGATGAGACTAGCTCCCATCAATGGTGACAGCAACTTAATAAATAGCCCCAAATCCCTATATTTGAGGATGGTGATGATATCGCCAGGTGGTGCACAGCCTAAAAGAGGGATTGTGTAGCCAGAAAAGGGAAGAAAACTCAGTGGTGAGCACTGCTTTGGGAACTTTTCTCTGGTAAGTGCCCTCAATGGGGCAGAAGCAGAGTCCTATGAACTCATAAAGGTCACCCTGATTGAGGGATTTGGCCTCCCTTTTGAGGAGAATAGAATTAGATTCAGGGGGTCTCATAAAACCCAGAGTAAGCCCTGAGTGGAAATTGTAGACTGCTCAATGAAGACACTAGGTGACTGGTTGACTGGAAGTAAAGTGCAATATTATGATGGTCTTTATAATTTGTTTATGAAACAACACATATTAAGGAAAAGTTGCATCAGTATCTGGTAGGCATAGGTCCAATTTCTCTCTAAGCATTGGGAAAGAATGCGGACCACTGGTTAGACAAGGGTGACCAGGACGTCCACTGGGGGTGACCAAAAGAAAGTGGTTAAAAAACCTCCCCAGAGGAAAGACAGTGAGCCTCCTAAAGATAAAAGTAAGGAGTCCCAGGTAGCCCCCTAAAAAACCTGTCCAGGAGGGTCGGCCCACCGAACCAGCACCCCCTATCACCACCCTCTGCAACTAGACCCCGATCAGCACCGAAGACACCATCCGCACGATGAACACCATCCACTCCGGATGTCCAACCGACCCTTGCCCCCACCACGTCTTAAACAAGGCCGACTCCATCATCGCACCCCATCTGCGGGACATCATCAATGCCTCCTTCCACACCGCCACCTTCCCGGAGAGCTGGAAGTACGCCGAGCTCAACGCCCTCTTGAAGAAACCCACAGCGGACCCCACCGACCTCAAGAACTTCCGCCCCATCTCGCTCCTCCCTTTTCCTGCCAAAGTCATTAAGAAGACCGTCAACAGACAGCTCGCAGTCTTCCTCGAGACAAATGGATCCTTGCCCCTTCGCAGTCCGGCTTCAGAGCCAACCACAGCACCGAGACCGCCCTCATCGCAGTCACAGATGACATCAGATGCCTGCTCGACAACGGGGAAACAGCAGCCCTCATCCTCCTGGACCTCTCCGCAGCGTTCGATACTGTTTGCCACTGCACCCTAATACAGCGCCTCCGCAACATCGGAATCCAAGAGAAGGCCCTGGAGTGGATCATCTCGTTCCTCGCCGGAAGAACCCAGAGAGTCCGCCTCCCCCCGTTCAGATCTGAGGCCACCGAAGTAATCTGCGGCGTACCACAAGTATCATCACTCAGCCCAACCCTCTTCAACGTCTACATGAGCCCCCTTGCAGCTATCGCACGACAACACAACCTCAACATCATCTCCTACACCGACGACACCCTGCTGATCCTCTCCCTCACCAACGACCCCGCCACCGCCAGAGCTAGCCTACACAAAGGGATGAAAGACGTCGCCGAGTGGATGAAGAACAGCCGCCTGAAACTGAACTCAGACAAGACAGAAGTCCTCATTCTGGGATCATCGCACTCCGCCTGGGACAATTCCTGGTGGCCCCCTGCCCTGGGCTCCACTCCCAAGCCAACGGACCACGCACGCAACCTGGGCTTCATCCTGGACTCCTCCCTCTCGATGACCAGACAAGTCAACGCCGTCTCCTCATCGTGCTTCAGCACCCTGCGTATGCTCCGTAAGATCTTCCGCTGGATCCCCACCGAGACCAGGAAGACGGTCACCCAGGCACTCGTCACCAGCCGACTGGACTACGGGAACACCCTCTACGCCGGAACCATAGCCAAACTGCAGAAAAGACTCCAACGCATCCAGAACGCCTACGCACAACTCGTTCTGGACTTCCCCCGTCACAGCCACATCTCCGGCCACCTGAGAGACCTGCACTGGCTCCCCGTCAGCAAGAGGATCACGTTCAGGCTCCTCACCCACGCACACAAGGCTCTCCACGACCTAGGCCCCAAGTACCTCAAAGACCGCCTGACCTTCTACACGCCCACCCGCCAGCTACGATCGTCCAGCCTTGCCCTCGCCGCCATACCACGCATCCGCAGAGCCACCGCCGGAGGAAGATGCTTCTCCTACCTGGCAGCCAAGACGTGGAACTCCCTCCCCATCCACCTTCGGCTGACCCAGGACCACCTTTCCTTCAGGAAGCAACTCAAGACCTGGTTGTTCGTGCAGTAAAGTATCCCCTACCCCAGCGCCTTGAGACCCTTCCGGGTGAGTAGTGCGCTATACAAATGGCTTGATTGATTGATTGATAGACACCTCACAACCTAAAACTGGGTACTAAGGTAAGAGTTGGGATTCCAACAGGTATGGTGTCACAACTGTCAAAAGACAGGTCACCACACCAAGGACCCTAGCTGTCCTCAAAGCAGAGCCCCCTAGTGCAGCTCCAGAGGTTGCCAGTGTAGTCTCTGAGGGTGGTTTCTCAGATGAGGAAGTCCTTCTAGCCTTCAACTGGAAAATGGGCACAAAAGGGTAGTTGGAGATTCCAGAGGGGAGTTGAAACTTCCACTACCTACTGGTGAATGGAATCCCAGCCCGTGTCCTGAGAGATACATGTGCCAGTCACACAGTGGTGCATGACAGGTTGGTGCTCGCCAACCAGTATGTCCCAGGAAAAACAAAAAGAGAAAGGGCTCCCTCAGGGGAGGCCACTGTGGCTGTGGCTATAGTACCCCTAGAAATGGATGGGTCTTTTATTTCGAGAAAGGTGGTAGTTAACAAACACCCTCCCCTTGATTGTCTCCTTGGGAGTGACCACTCAGAGGTTGGTCGTAGCCACAGTGAGGTACTGATCCAGTGCCAGACCTCATGCAAGGACTGGGGGGGAGGGGCTGAACGTACAGCTAGTGCATAGAAGCCCCAAAAGAAAAAGAAGACAGTGTACAGAAGGTGGACAACTGTTAGCCACAGTTCCAGTGGGTCAGGGAGATTCTATCCTAGTAAGGTAGACCTCCAACTTGGAACTGGTGTAGTCCTCCTTAGCTCACAAAAAGACCTGACTAGTCAGGCAACTGTCCAGCCTGAGTTGGTGGCTCCTCAGATGGAACAACAGAGGGTGGAAGAAGGGTGTTCACTACATAGTGAAGTGACCCCCTACCCTAAAACAGCAGACAGACAACCAGAACTCAAAGAAGTCTGTACGTAAGCCCCTTCAGAGCTAAAGGTGTGGTTCTGGGTGCTGGCAGCTGTCAGTGGCCTCTGCTGGGTGTTAACCTTCATGGCAGCACTGTCCTCGGCCTGGTGGTCTAACCCCCTGCCAAATAGCAAGTTAGGTACCCTGACCCTATTGGTCATGGTGGGGTTACTCAAGCTGTGGGTAACCTCTTTGGGTAAGCTGGGACTTGCCCTAGCTATGTTAGACTTTTGCAGAGGTAGGCACCTGTGAGCCCAAGATAAAAAGATGGGGTAAAGAAACTAAAGAGCTAGGAATGGAGCATTGGGAAGTAGGTCCCGAAACTGTTGAGGTAGGCCAGCTCCCCAAAGGGACTGATTTGGGAAAAAGGATGCGAGGCAGAGTAGGCCCTGTAACTTGCAAACCACTTCCACTACACTTCCTCGCCTCAAAGACTAGGAAGACTATCCCAGGTTTGACTGAGTCTCCTGGCCTTTGGAGCTTTGGAAGGTGGGGGGGTTCTTGTGTAGGAAAATGGGTTTCTGTTGCAGTACCCCTCCCCTCCCCCACTCTTTGCCAGACTTCTTGATGTGCCCTGGGTCCCGCCCAATCAGGTTCCCAGGGCCTGTGTGTGTTCTTTTCCCAAACTTTACCTTTGTACCCCCAATTGGCACCTCTCTGGCAACATGTAAGTCCCTTGCAAAAGGTACCATGGGTACCAAGGGCACTGTGACCAGGGAAGGCCTCAAGGGCAGCAATAGAACACATTTAAATTGTTTTCATCCTACATTTATTGTTTTAAGTATGTATTGAAAGAGGGAATAAATACAGTCTTTAGGTGATTTTTTCATACTTTTGTACCTGTCATGCTGCTATAAAAGGGCTACAAGCAGTGGAGGTCCATAGACGGTCGGCCGATTAAAAGAGACTTATCAGGGTCTCGGATTTTCTTCGCAATACAGCAGAGCAACCTCCACGCAGTAATAGTGATTCACTGATAAAAACTGAGAATTTTGACCTTGATTACAAAGTGTCAAGTTCATATCTAGTAGGTGATTTGTGGTAGCCGAATACAAGTCCGTCTTGCCCAGATACTTGTGGGATTACACCCAGGTGGTAGACGGGACCATCCTTACCATGTTTTCCCTTTTTTTCAGCTATATGGGTCATTTTGATCAAGATTCCTAATACTACGTCTTGACCCATTATTCTTGGGATTGCACCCAGGTGGCAGACGTCACCAGTATTGCCATACTCTTACCCCTTTTTTGTGCGACACGGGTCAATTGATCAAGATTCTTAACTATACGTTTTGCCTTGAAAAAGTCTCCTTGAGACGAAACGCGTGTCGGCGGTGTGAGCTGGAAAGTTTTTATATCTATGAAAATAAAGATTTGGAAGTCTAATATCGGGTCTGGATCCATAATTTGGAGTCTGTTGTGATAAATTGTTATATACTAATGAATAAGGAAAAAATTCAAAATACAATATCATTGATTGACAAATCCAAGAAACTAGTTTAAGATATTTTACAACAATAGATGTAACGTAACAAGCATTTGGGAGTGCTGTATGATCCTATTTCTTTTTTCTTGATATTGGCACATTTTGTGCATTTTAACATCATAGGTGGTGGATGTATTTCAGGCGATAATAGCACCACTTTGAATGATATAAACACAAATTTGTCTAAAATACTTCACGTTAAATGATCTTTTGAGATATGTATTGACATTATGTGCGGACGTTTTCTCCTTTGATGGGGAAACACTACCACCAATCCTCTTTAGAATGCTGCTATAAAAGTGGTCAGGTGGCACCAATAGATACCTATGTCATTAATTTGCTCACTTGCCTTTCATTATTCGCTGTTCACTCATCTGTCCTCACTTCTTATTCATGGCTCGCTCCCTCAAGTATAGAGACACTCATAAGCAATGTTTCCTGTGCTAGTTTTCCTCTGTATGTTGGATCGCAATATTTGTATGCACCTTTTTATCACTGTGTGCACAGCAGTATGTTGCGGTAAGCAGAGGTAAATAGTGTGAGAAACAGTGCCCACTTCACTCCAGGCTATTAGGAACACTCTCTTGTAGAAAAGTGGGTTTCTGGTTGCAGTAACCCACCTACACACTATTTGCCAGGTTTCTGATGCACTTTGACTTGATGTACCCTGTGTCCCTGCCAATCAGGTTTCCAGGGCACTATACTCTCTCCCAAAATGGTACCCTTTTGCCCCCAATTGTCACCTCTCTGGCCACATGTAAGTCCCTTAGAAAAAGTACAATGGGTACCAAGGACACTGTGCCCAGGGAAGCCCTCTATGGTCTGCAGCACATATTGAGCCACCCTTAAAGGCCCTGTACCTTAACACACACACACTGCCATTGCAGGCTGTGTGTTTTGGTGCAGAGAAAAGTGAAGAGTCGACATGGCACACATACCTGTGTGCCATGCCTGCATCCCACTGCCTATGGTACAGGTCAGCCACCCCTCTAGCTGGGTACACTATACCACTGGTGAGAGTACAGTTGCATGAGCACTGTACCCCTACAGTGTTTAAGTCCATTCTTAGACATTTTAAGTGCAGTGAAGCCATATGGAGTATATAGTCTGGGAGTTTTTCATTACGAACTCCACCGCACCATAATGGCTTTACTGAATTCTGGGAAGTTAGGTATCAAACTTCTCAGCATAATAAACCCACACTGATGGCAGTGTTGGGATTTATTATACCATGCACTCAGAGGGAATCTTAGAGATACACCCTGAAAAAGAGAACAGCCTCTGGTGGGTTCCCCAACTGGTAACCACCAGCCTGCCATCACAAGACATGTTTCTGGACCAATGGGATGGGAGCCTTTGCTTCCTCAGCCCAAAAACTAAGCCTTTCCTGGGCAGAGGTGGTCACAGCCCCCCCAGGTTATCTGTGGTAGGGGAGCTTCAAAGGCCTTGCCGCCTTTGTAACATGACCCGAGCCTCTCCTGCTATCAGGAGCTGGCCCTCTTCCTGTCTCTCCCCCTTTTCGGTGGGAGGACAGGCAGGAAAAATTAGAACAACCCAAAAGGTGTGCCCACCTATGCCAACCCCACCCCTCAGGTGGGAGAGGCGAGGTGAAGCTCACCCTTCAGTGCCCACCATCTTGCAGATGGCAGGCACTCTCCAATCAGTGTTAGGGATTGTGCCCCCTCTCCCACATAGGGTGAGCACACCAAGGGTGTAGTCACCCTAAGGTCAGAATTGTATTGGTACCTGAAGCAGAGACCCATAAAATGCCCCCTAAATGCAGTATTTAGGGGGCAGCCCTGAACCCAGGAGGCAGATTCATAATACCTACAAAGAAGAAGGATGAAAGAAGATGGCCAGCAGAGGAGAATGCAGAGAAGAACTGGCTTGGCCCCAGCCCTACTGGCCCGCCTGCAGTTTCCTGAGATTCTGCGCCAAAGAGGGCCTTGTCCTGCAGCCAGTAATCTCCTGAACTCCTGTAAGGACTGACTCCCTTCAACGAAGACCGGATCTCCAGCAGCTCTGTTCAAAAGAATCACTAAAGAAATACTCAGAGCCTGCTGAGGACAAAGAAACCTGACGCCTAGAACAACCACGACACCTGATGCCTACGGCCTGTGTCTTGAGGTTGATGTAGATATCAAACAAATGAACACATCATCCTAACTTGGGGAAGATCTGATAATGTCTGCGTAAAGGTTTCATTTAAATACAAACATCTGAGAGCAGATGGTCCTTCCCTTTGAAGCCTTATATTTCTGATTGACTGATTGTTATGAATCAATCACGTGTGATAGTAATTGTGGCCACAAATGATTAAAATCTCACCAATTTTTCAAATGGGATGTTAACTGATTAACAGAGGGTTTTTTCATAATAGGATCCAAAACTTGAAATGCATAATTCTGAAGGGGAGTATAAATAACCATAACACTATTGTTATTAAATGAATATTTTCAACATTGTATTTATATGAAAGTTATAGTTGTAACATCTAATTTTTAATTTAGTTTCTTGTGTGTTACTCAGGGAATTTTTTCTGTATCACATTTACTAACACAACTTTTAGATTAGTTCCCAGTCAATTTACAAAAAATTATGTTCACGATACATTCATCTTTCCTAAGTGCTTAATGATTTAAAAACTAAACCCAACACATCTTTATTGTTATGTGTTACTATAACCCCTTCTTTAGGGTGTGAAATTTTTAATAGTACTAATACTCATATTAACTTAAATGCTGAGCATCACATAGTGCCCCCTGCAGCTTTCTTTTTTTTATACTTCTTAGCAATTTGTCCATTTACTACATACTTTCATAATCACCTATAATGAGGGCATTCAGTTATCAGGTTGCTGCAGTCACTTAATACACCCTTTATTTCTAGGTAATTTGTACTTAATAGTTGCCAACACAAGTTTTTTCCTGATATAAATTCAAACAGTTTGACTAGGTGTTCATCACACCAAGATCACATCTCCTTCGTGCCACTATCTCATCACAGATCATAAACTGTTTTGACTTAAAAGAAATATAGCAATCAGAGCGAAAGAGCTAACTTTTTCTCTCAGGTATATTTTTTCCAGGGGAGAATGTTTTCTTTGCCTGCCACAAGTTGTGAAATGTCTAAATAATAATCATAAGGTGATTTTTACACTTTCCCTGGGAGCACTAAGAAGTGAGTACTGATTATTGCAATTCAAGATGCTGGTAATTATAGGTCTGTGGTTGTCTCCAGAATATTGTTTACACTGAAAACAATGGTGGGCTTGCTTTATGAGAAATAATCAAAAATGGTAGAGTGAAAGCCCCAAATTAGCTTTTCTACAAATAGCTTCCTACCTAGCACCCAAATCCGCCCTCTAAAGTACCTTATCAGATATTGATCCTTTAGGTCTTTAAACCTTGAATTTAAGTATGGCATGTGCTGTCTTATGAGCATTTAATCAAATTCTTCACCCCTTATACATTTCATGTTGTTTTTTCATCAGCAATGAAAAGCATGTTTGGGTTGCTCATTACTTAACCTTATTTATTCTCTATCGAAAATATTTATTAGTCTAGTTTGATGGTTCTATCTCCGCACACTGCACTTTTGAACTTAGCTTTGGAATATTAAATGTGAAAACATGAAAACATGAGAACATTTACTGTATATGTATGTTATGTATTCTTTCAATTCTAAACAAAATCTTTTGGCTATTTGAACCAGTTTATTAATTGTCTGCTCTTACACAAATGTGCACTTTATAACTTAAAAGGTTAAAATGACAATTTGTATGAATGTGTTTCAGCTTTTTTCCTCCGCGTACTGTGTTAATTGGATTTCTATTGTATTGTATTGCTATAATTGAACTCTCAATAAAAAAAATTTTTAAAAAAAAAATTTAAAAAAAAATAAAGCAATGAAAAGTATGTTTGGGTTGCTCTTCCTCAGAGGAACAAGAATGCTGTTTCCCCTGTGCTGCTCTGTTGCTGATAATCTGATATCCAGTGCTATTGAAGATCTGTGAATACCTCTATCTTTTTATGCTTCTAATCTACATTGACCATTCCCAGAGCTAAAATCCTTTCGGTCATAAATTATTGCCTATATTGAGTGCACCAGAAACAAAATTATTGAAAGTGGTATTATAATGGCCATTTGGGGACGGATTAGAGCCAAAGGCCTAATATGTATAGCATGAGTCCATTTTGTCTGGATTCTGATACTTGTATGGTTGTTGACTTCACTCAAACTTCAAAGTGCTGCTGGTTACAAAATAGAGCTGTTTGTCAGTGACAAATAACCTGGGGCCATTTTGTAACGTACTCCTCACTTACACAGTTATTCACTAACTATAACTAACTGATTGCTCATTATGTCACTTTCCTCACTCACCTCATTTAATCCTTGTTAGTTTATACATTTCTTCACTCATTCTTCCTCATTATCTTCTCTACTCACTCAACTTACTCCTCTGTCTCTCTCATGCTCTTAACTCTGACAACATCTCACAGATCTTTACTTTCTGATGGATACTTCTACCTGCAAATTCCTCATCTTTTTGAATATCCCCAGTGCCAATCAGGATCGGGAAACTCTTCAATAGCTCTCCTATGCAAATATAATGTGCTGGCTCCACTTCATTGCCATACATGGCATCACTGCGAAGTCATTAGAGCCATAAAATTCACCTTTAGGAGTGCTGACATCAGTTTCCTTCTTTGTGCTACACCTGCACATTCTGGAGCACTACAAACTCTTCTCAGGAGTCTTGATGTCATGGGCGATTTCTTAAAAAATATAAAAAGTTTTGTTACAGTTACCTCACGATGATACCAGCCGAGCGGTATGGCTTTAAACCATACAGAGATTGTAATGGCCAAATCTCCATCAGAAATCCTGCAACATGTGCCTTTGGTGCCTGTGATTTGACCACGACCCGCAGGCCTGCAAATCATGTCAGTGTATGCATACAAAGGTGATTAAAGAACAAGAGGCCAAGATGTTTATGGCCTAGCACAAGACAAGCATTGGGGACGTCAAAATCGAGACAGTGATTGAAGTTGCTGCAGTAGCCATCTTCATCAAAGTCACCAAAGACAAAAGAAAAAATTATAGAAGAGGCATGAGTCTCTCCGACATACTTCAAGAAGTAAGTCTCCACAACCCTGACTTTGCCACATTCAATGTCGCGAATCTGACATAATATCGACAGACAAAATATCTACATACAAAAATATCGACACAAAAATATCGACATCACAAATATCGGAGTTATATCTTCATAAAGGTAAGTACAAAAATATCGAAAAAAAATATCTTAGTACAAAAATATCGAAATTAAAAATATCGTTTTTTTAAATGTATTAATAATAATGTAAACATTTTTTAAAAATACATATAATTTTTCAAATATTAAATAAAAACATTAAAACATATTTAAAAAATAACTAATACATATACGTTTAAAATAAATTAAAAACTCTACATATAAATGAATATATATACTTACACCACATATTGCAACAGTAGGAAAAGCGTTGGATAGCGTAGGGATAAAAATTACTATTTCCACTCCAGAGGGTGCAACAGTAGGGAAAGCGTTGGATAGCGTAGGGGTAAAAATTACTATTCACACTCCAGAGGGTGGAACAGTAGGGAAAGCGTTGGATAGCGTAGGGGTAAAAATTACTATTCCCACTCCAGAGGGTGCAACAGTAGGGAAAGCGTTTTATAGCGTAGGGGTAAAAGTTACTATTCCCACTCCAAAGGGTGCAACAGTAGGGAAAGCGTTGGATAGCGTAGGGTAAAAAATTACTATTCCCACTCCAGAGGGTGCAACAGTAGAGAAAGCGTTGGATAGCATGGGGGTAAAAATTACTTCCCACACTACTCCCCCTTTAACACACAACACACTACACATACAAAAACACAATTAATATAAATATCAATTAATCAATTAATAACAATTAATATTATTAAATTGATGCAATTATAAATGACCTAATTAACACATATTAATTGCCATTTTATTAACAATAAATACAAATAAATCAATACAATCTCTTTAATTAGTTAAATTTAATTATATAACACCCTATTCCCCTATAAACACACAACCCACTACACATAAATAAATCACATCATTTAATCACTTAATAATAATTAATTACCAAATAATTATTAATTAACAATAACAAAACATTATTTATATTAGAACATTAACTATAATTAATTTAATTAACTAATTAATAATAATTAATTAACAATTAATTATTAATTAACAATAACACAAAATTAAATATATCAGCACATTAAATCTAATTAATTAAATTAACTAATTAATAATAACTAATTAACAATTAATTAACAATAACAAAAAATAAATATATTAGCACATTAACTCTAATTAATTAAATTAACTAATGAATACTAATTAATTAACAATTAATTATTAATTAACAATAACAAACAATGGTATATACTACAATATTAACTGTAATTAATTCAATTAACTAATTAATAATAATTAATTACCAATTAATTATTAATTACAACTATTTTTTTTAAATTATTAATTCATTCATTATTATTAAATTACTTCCCACCCTATTCCCCTATAAACCCATAACCCGCTCTGATACTAAAACGCAAAATGTAAACAAAATTACTAATTTCAAAACATACATTAAAAAACATATTTAACAAACATATAAACAACATAATAAAATACATAACACTAAATAAAATTTCGATATTAGTAAATTTCGATATTAGTAACATACATACCTTAAAAACGATATTCTGTCTGTCGATATTTTGCACTTCGATATTCTGTACCATCGAAATTAAAACATCAATATTATTGTATCTCAATATTTTTATTTCGATATTTTGTCTCTCTACCCAAGCTAACACCTGGTGCCTTTCCCACAACATAATCTGAGGTTTCTGCAGGGGATTTACTTTCGGGACCATCAGCAATACACCCAACAGCAGCCCCAACAACAGGGGATCTTCCCTCTACAAATAGTACAGAGGACAAAGCAAGGGAAGAGCAGATGCTCTACCCCTTTCTCCTTCCTCCTCTTCTTCCCCAACCACTACAGGGAAACAGCCATAGTTACCCTTGTCCGAACACACACAGTCATTTTGGGGACAGACATCCCATTTTCACACGTTTGGAGGACTTCAGACCTTTCACAAGTTTTGAGGATTCCAGACCTTTGGGTCTTGTAGATTGTGGGAAGGGGTATGCCCTACCCTTCCAGCAGAACCCTCAACCATCTCTTCCAGTTACCAGTACTCCTGCCAGACCATCTGACTGTCCTTCAGCAAGAGGTTCTGACCTTACTAGTAATGGGTACTCTGGAGTGTGTTCCAGAGCAGGAGAGGGGCTAGTGATCCTGTCCCTAGCTCTGGTTCTTCTAGCACTGGAAATGGAAGTCTAGATTGTGTCTGTTGACCTGCAAGATATCTACTTCCACCTTCCTATCCTGCAGATACACAGGAATTTTCTAGGCTTCACGGTCCGATCCGAACACTATTAGTTTGCTGTTCTCCCATTTGACCTCACTTTGCTCCTCCAGTCTTCACAAAGGTGGTGGTGGTAGATTCAGACCATCACAGATGACAATTAATTCCAGAATTTCTTTACCGGGATAACTGGCTCCTAAAAGCCAACTCACCAGGGATGTGTCCTACCATTTGCACACAACTGACAAGTTGTCGGTCAATATGAACTTTTCCATCAACAATTCTACGTCTCCCCTAGTTACATTACAGTGCATCCAGAGGCATATTTATCAATGTTTTGCATTGCCCTTTACCCGCGCAAGGCAGTGCAGGGCTACACAAAACCTAGAATGAGATTTACCAAGCCTGGCTGGATTAACAAAAGGCTGCGCAAGTCATTGCCTTGCGCTACTCTGCCCTGACAAGGCGTTCCATAGGTGAAGCATGGATATTTCTATGCATCCATCCATTGATTTTGGTGCATTCCCCGAATAAATCTGGGAATGTGTCAACATTCTACACCTTCCCTGGGGAGGTACAGCGAGGAGAAATGTGTCTATATATTTTCATTGTTTCCGCTTTCTAAGTGTTCGGCATTCTGCAACACACTTAGTTGAGGGAAGTGTCTTTCAGCGTTGTGTTTGTGCAGGAAGATGACCCTTCCTGCACAAAAACAATACTGCACCCCTGTGCAAGGGTGCCTGCTCTGGTGTAAGCAGTACATGTTGCGCCATCACAAACAGAGGACAGGAATATGCCAAATAATGTTAAATATGGCACATTCCTGCTCTCTCCCTTTTGTGCAGCGCAGCAAGGTATCTTGCAGCAATGCTTTGCTTGAAGACGTGATAAATTGGAAGGGACGGGATGGCATACCATTGCAAAATGAGCCTTCCCTTCTTCTCAGAAGGTTCACAACATCCAGGCTATGATTGTGATGTTTCAAAATGGAGTGATTGTTCCAGTCCTGATGGTCTTATGCCTCTTCGATCTGCAATCCTCCTTCATCCTTCTGGTCACCTATGCATGCTGACACATGAGGGCACTCCAATGATGTCTTTGCAGGCAGTGGTTCAAGCACATTTTATAACACTTTAGTGGCCTTACAGTGGTAGAGGATGGACAGCAATCTATCCCAAGTAAGTCCATTTCACTCTATCCCTCCGGTGGCAACAGGTATCACTGATGCCTCCACTCTAGAGTGGGTAATATATCTGGAAGAATGTGAGATCAGAAGCCCCTGGTCCCTAGATGAACGGAGATTGCTCATTAACCTCTAGGAATTACAGGTCATAATTTTGGCACTCAAGGTCTTCCTCACTTCCCTCAGTGATCAGTGTTTTCAGATCTTGATGGACAATAAACTATGTAGTATATCATCAAGCAGGGGTGAGTAGGGTCATACTTCTCTACCAAGAAGCTCTGAGACTCTAGTCTTGGGTTCAGGAACATTAGATTTGCCGGGTGGCACATCACCTTGCAGGTATGCTCAATGTGCTAGTGGATAGTTTCAGTAAGATTCATCTTGCCAACCACAAGTGGCATCTGGAATCGGAAGTAATCCAGGACATATTCCAGCTCTGGAGGACTCCTGATATTGACCTGTGTGCCACTCACGAGAACGCTCAATTCCTGAAATTCTGTGACCTCTAGTTTCCGATGCAGGGAGCATTGGGGGATGTGTTTCAGTTGAAGTTGAACTTTTCGCTTCATTATGTGTTTCCTTCCATTCCTTTGAATGCTCGAATTCTAAGGAAAAGTTTTCTTGATCAGGCCCAAGTAATCCTCATTGCCCCCAGATTTGCCACAAAGGGTGTAAAATGTAGACCTTATTCGCTTCTCCCTGTGCCCTCCGCTCTGTCTCCCTCACAGAGTAGACCTCTTGTTGCAGTCACATGGCGGGTTCTTCATCCCAACTGCTAAAGCCTCCACCTGTATTTCTAGAGATTTAACGGGCAACATGAGATCTCTTTCTTTACCTTCTGAAGGTGTGGATATTAATTTGTGTGCCCACAGTCATGTCCCCAAGATAGTGTACTGAGGCAGATGGAATTCATTTACCAATTGATATGTAGACAGCTTAGTAGACCCTCTTCAGGTTCATCTGTCTAACATCTTAGGATTGTCCTTTCACTAGCTCAGCAGTGGGGCGCAGTGGGTACTGCTAAAGCTCACTTATCAGACTTTTCGGCTTTTCTTTGTTTACCTGACCGGCTGTCCCTTTTCAAACCATCCATAGTTATGAGGTTCCTAAAGGGACAATTAACAAGTTTCCACCAATCCCTTTTAGGATGCCTCAATGGGGCTACAACTTGGTTCTCGTGTTTCTTTTATTTTCCCCTTTTGAACTATTACATAGTTGTCCTTTACGTTACTCACATTTAAGGCAGTCTTCCTGATCACTAACACACCAGCTAGACGTGTTAGCAAGTTGCAAGCGTTTAGTGTCAAACATATATTCATTTCTTTCAGTCCTAACAGATTGGTGTTAAAACCAAGGCTGCCTTCCTGCCAAACAGACTCCCAACCTTCTTCACTCATCCACAGGCAACCAAGTAAGAACAGAGACTGCATCGTCTTGATCATAAGAGAGCAGTTAGCTTCTATGTGGACAGAACATGCGAGTTAAGGCTAGATGATCAGCTGTTTGTGGGCTATATGGAGAAGGTGAAAGGCAAAAAAGTGCATAAGAGGACATTATCAAGATGGATAACCCTATGAATTACAATGTGCAGTGCTCTGGCTAACAAAGAGCCATCAGAAAGTATTCAAGCTCATTCCACCAGAGCAAGTTTTGTACTTCTGCAATGGCAACAGGAGTTCCGATAGCACACATCTGCAAAGTGGTGAGTTGGGTGTCCCTCTACACTTTTGCGTAGCATTACCATTTGAACTCAGAAGGGAGAATGGAAAGTCACTTTGCTCGCTGGTTCCTTGAGAAGTTCTTGGTAAAAACAGCCATGCACCCACACCTTGTCTCGTGACTATTGGGGGAATTTATTCAAAAGGTGACGAATCTGCAAGTAGAGCAAATACGCCCTGGAAATTTCTCTATCCACCCACACAGAATTATGTACTCAATCAATCAAATCAAGCTTTATTCGGATCATACAAAATGTCCATAAAAGCATTCTATGAAATACAATAAAATCCATTTATAATCAATACTATGCAAAAGAAACATTATCTTAACATAATTAAAATAAGCACAATCATTATACATGTATACCTATAGTAATTCTTAGTTCAATTTTTCTAAGTGAACAAGGTCATTCCTTTGTTTTTTTGCTGACATTATTTAACAAATTACTGCATTGCAGACTGGTATTCTTTCCAAATTCTGTAAATAATTAAAAGAAGTTTTATAGGATTACAGGCAATTATCTTTAAAAATTGGAGGGAGATACATTTTTCTAATTTCTATATACAAATTACAAAAGAGTCAAAAGTGAAGGGTGCTTTGTTTGGATCTACCATCACACGGGCAGTTTGGAAGATTAGCACACCACTTGCCCCTTTTAGGAAAAGCAAAAAGATGGTGTAATGTATTCATCCGTATCTGGTTAGGTAGAATCTATGCTGTACATTAGTTATAAAAACGAGGTATGGCTGCAGACCCATGGCGATTGGTCCCTTAAGATAAGATATAGCAATTTTCTTAGAACCTGAAACCTCATCTCTTAAGGCTGTCCTAACATTCAGAAGACTCCTTTTCAAATCAACCTTACTGATGTGTTGTATGTCTTCAGGTTGATTTCCATTCAGGGGCAAGTTGCATTCTTCTAAGAGACCACTAATATACTTAACCAAGGTATTTTCTTGCATCGTCTGGGGACAAACAGTCTAAAATAATATCCCTCGTAAAGCGAGTTTCTTCCCTAGTCCAGATATGGTGCCACAAATTTAAGGCGGCTATGGTAATCAAATCGTGTATATATGGTGTTCCGGTTTTTCTATGCAAGATAATGAAAGGGGTAGAGGCCGGTACGGCTAACAAACGTCTTAAAAAGTTGTTTGCAAGAATTTGTAATGGCAAAGTATCCGTCTGGCCCCATAGTGCTCCCCGGTGATGCACTTTGCTCCGTATAGCTTGAGAATCTCCCGTACAGGTTTTTTACCAATTTTTTGGGAGAATCTAAAAATAGCCTCCCCCAATTTCACAAATTTCAACTTGCATAGAGTTATATGTGTATTCCAAGTACCTTTACTGTTAAAAGGAATCCCTAAGTAAGAACATGTAAACGTTCTCTCTATTAATGTAGCGTTAATATAATGTGATTTTGTTTTAATATTCCTTTTACCGCAGGACATAACCAAAGTCTTACTCAGGTTAATTTTTAAATGTTTTCCGTCATAAATCTAGTAAAATTGTCCATCAGGGACTGTAATCCGTTTGCTGTCCTTGAAATTAGGACAGCATCATCGACGTACAATAATAGGAGTGTTGCCCGCTTACCGATCATTGGGACATCTACCCCCAAATTCTGTAGTAAAATATCAACGCCATTTATATGAAGTGAAAACAGAAGAGGTGCAAGTGTGCAGCCTTGTCTTATTCCATGTGTAATATTAAAGTGCTTTTTGCATTCCCCATGTATTCCATAACGTATCTTTGCGGACAGACGAGCATAGATTTTAGATAAGAAACTAATAATATCCTCCGGGGCTCCCATCCCTCCCAACGTCTCCCATAAAATGCACTTGACAAATCTACAAAGCAAAGGTGCAAGTATCCTTCCCTAGCGAAGGTGTATTTTCCTATTATTGTTGTAATACTTTATTCGATATAATCATATCATAAAAGTACAAACATTCAAGTTAATGGCATACATGATAAAAATGTACAATTCATAAGATAAAAACCAATAAAAATATTATTTACACTTTTAAAACAACTCTGATAGCGGTACTAAAGTGCAACAACGGTAATATACATATGGGCTTTCTGTACATGCAGGATCTATACTTTATTAGTATTTAGCAATCTGGTGCGAGTGAGCCATGCACTTGATAGGTACTTTGCAACTCCGCATACAACAAATAAAGATGTTGTATCGGTTAAGAGAATGCGGAGGGCGACCCTAAAATCTCTAACCCCCAACTCCCTGCATACTGGCTTCAACCATCGCGATCTCGCCCTCTTGTATGCTTTGCAACCAAACAGAAAGTGTGGTAGGGATTCGGTCTCACATGGAGAGCTTGGACAGGTGCCATTTGAGACCCGTGTTCCTTTCCATCCCCTAATAAATTTGTTAAGGGGTAGTGTCCCATACCTCATTTAAAAAAAAAATTATCTGTCTTTTGGTATTTGGATGAAATCTAATAATGGTTCAAACCTCCTAGTGGGCTTATGCTCCAAAAATTGTGTGGTTAGAGCTTCCAATTTTGTACTCTTCTGTTCCTCAGTGTGTACCCACTCCCAGTAGATTTTCTTAACAACTTGCTTTGGAGGAGGAGACTGTGAGGTCCAGGATTCAGCCAATCCCAGCTTCATGACCATTTGCCTCAATTTGTTTAGCCACTGGATCTTATTCGCACTATTCAAGGCTATCAGTTCGTCCATCACCAGGGCGTAATTTGCTAGTTCTGGGGTCCTTCTCAGGCGCACCCAGAACAGCACAGGGTGAAGGAGTACTATGTCTAAAATCGAGCGTTTGCCCATATCATGAAAAAGGGGCTTCAATGGGGTTGAGATAGGAACGGCAACTAAGTCCCTTATAAACGTATTCTCTGCTCTAGCCAAAACGGTGACATTTTCGCAGCCCCACAGTTCCAACCCATAGACTGCGGAGGACAGCACCTTCCCTTCATATACAGCTAGAGCCCGGGCTATAGGCCTGCTGACTGACATACGCTGACTCCTCAGACTGGCTCCCGAGACTCTCTTGAGGTTTAGCAGCATCTTGGCAACATGGGAGTTCCATTTCATTCTATTGTTAATCCTGATTCCCAGGTAGTCAAAATCCTCCACCACCTCAAGAGGCGACCCATTAAGGGTGATATTAATTTTCTTTGCTTTTTTTGAAGGGGGCAGCACCATTAACTTGGTTTTGGATGTATTAATGGTCAGCCTGCATTCATCGCAAAATAGACTGAATCTGTCCAGTAGTTTCTGCAGCCCCGAAGGGGTTTTGGACAACAGGAGGGTGTCATCTGCAAAGAGGAGGGTTGGTGTTTTCTCCCCCGCCAGGACAGGGGCATCGGCATTGTCCTCCCTCAAATGGTCTACCACCCCATTGATAAAGAGGGAGAACAATGTCGGGGCCATCACACAGCCCTGGCGTACCCCCCTATCCACAGGCACCCTCCCTGTTAGCTGTCTCTGATTCCGCCATCTAATTCTAGCATAATTATCTACGTGAAGTTTAACTATAAACTCCAGGAGGTAACGCGGGAACCCCATTTCCAGCAGCACCCTCCAGAGTTTATCACGAGGCACCAAATGAAAGGCCCTTTTGAGGTCTATGAAGGCCAGATATAAATTCCCCTTCATAATGGTTACTGATTTCTAGTATATTGCCCAAAACCTGAAAACCTGGTCCATAGTACCCACATTCTGGCGGAAACCCGCCTGGAAGTGGGACAGTATATTCCCCTCCTCTAGCCACATACCTACTCTATTTATAATGATCCTGCCAATTATTTTCTGAGCAGCGTCGATTAAACTAATCGGCCTGTAGTTGGCAGGGTCCTCCCTATCGCCTTTCTTATGGATAGTAACAACTTCAGTGCCCCTCCACGAGTCAGGGACCATGAAGGATCCATGAAGGATTCTATTCATTAGAGGAGCAATAAAATCAGACCACAGCTTAGGGTCATGTATGTATAGATCGCCCGGTAACCCATCCGGGCCTGCCGCTTTAGAGGGGGGTTATGCTCCTGATAGCATCAGAAACTTCTCGGTCTACAAATTGTTCTACAGGTGTAAGTTCCTCATTAATAAAGTCATTTTGTACCCTCCATAATTGAACTAAATCATCTTCGCCACAATACAGATTTGAAAAATGGGAATGCCATTGTTGCTCAGTTATGTGGTTAGGGAGGGGCTCTACTCCCCTCCTGTCAAGTTTGTTTATCAAGTTCCAAAACAGGGTAGAGTTCTTCGAACTGGCAGCGATCTTAAGCTGTTGCCAATATTCTTCCTCCCAGTCCTTCTTTGCACTTTTAATGCAATCGCTATATTCCCTTCTAGCCGTCCTAACTGCTATAGCGTCCTTTCTCCTAATGGCGTTTGCTATAGCCCTTCTCTTTTCCCTACAACCTGTTGTATACCATAGGGTCAGAAAAGTTATGAGTAGGGAGCTACCCTTTCTGTCAGGAAAAGGACTGGGTCAACAACTATGAGAAAAAGGCACCCTGTATACCATAGGGTGCCACTTTTTGGTGGATTCTTCTTCCCTGGTCCACTAGTATCTCTTATAGTGAAGAATTAACCAATTTTCTCTATTAGACTCTTGTAGGAGTCTATAAAATTCCGACTTTGTTCGGTTGACTGGGCGGAGGTATGGGATAGGAGTTCCCTAGTTTCTGCCTCTACTAGTTCTTTAATACGGATCAAAATATCTTCTTGGCACATCACCCTGTTCCACTTGAATCTGCGTTTGCAATTAGATGGAACTACTTCTTTTGTAATCATAAGTGGGCCATTTAATGCTTCCCTCTCATTACCCCATCTTATTTCCATGCAAAGTGGATTATGATTGCTATCCTGTGACTGTCTGACTTCCATGTCAACTAGTCTGTTCCAGGAACCGGTATCGAGCAGAATGTAATCAATACGGGATGGACAACTAAATCTGTTATAGGTCATCATACCATTTGGGTCTGAGGTTGTCCTACCGTTCAGGGTACGTAGGTTATATTCTAGTGTTAGGGAATTTATTTGGATCGCTCTTGGCGTCCATTTTCTGATTGGCGCTATGGTTAGAGGCGGGATGGACTGTCTAGAATCCTCTTCGTTAAGTCCCAGGAGATCTTCTTTACTTAAGGGTTCATATGTATAGTTAAAATCTCCCCCTACAATAATGCTAGGCAATGGGGGGATACCTGCTAGCGCCACCTCGAGTAAGGCTATAGTGGGTGAAGTTTGACCTCCTGGGGAACCTATAGCATAAACATTAAACAGCTCCATCGAGCTTCCAATATGGGAGCCCTTAGTGGAGATATGTAGTATGTCCTGCGACTGTAAAGTATGCGCAGTAAGTGCCCAATTCAAAGCCACACTAAACCATACGTGCAGTCCTCCCGGTGGGCGACCTCTCCCTGAACTAATTGCCGGAATAAAGTGGGTGGAATATCCGCATTTATATAGGGGAGACATGCTCCATGTTTCCTGGAACATACAGATGTCAAACGTATCTATGAATTCTTTACATTCTGGATTTGCCATATTTTTATGACGCCCAGCTATGTTCTAGGAAAGCAATTTAATCATGTTTGTGTTTGTAACCCTCTCTGTGTGAACTACTTCTGAAGCTAGTCTTCCAACTGCTGTTGTTAGGGGATATTGAGCGTTGACCACTTCATTAGACCTTTCTTCCCCCCGAGGAACAACCTCATCATTAATCTTTATAGCCTATCTATAAGGCTTGTGGTGAAATTGGTCTGACGTTCGGGCTTCCACATATTGTGTGTTTGTGTTACACTATTCAGATAGTTATCCTTTAATGGTCAGTCTATGTTGTTTAGACCCGATGCGTCCTCGGGCCTAGATTTAGACCATAGAGGTGCGTGTCTGATTTGTATGTTACAATTCCTAGGGGGGCATGTCCTATACTGTAGGGCTACTAGGTTCTCTGCAATTGCTGTGTTACCAAACTATATCTCAATACAGTCTGTTGATGAACTAGGCAAGGAAATTCTTTTAACATTAAACATATCCTCCATAATGACTGATCTGCGCAATGGCTTTATTGCGTATGAATTCACTGTTCTCATAAGTGTTAGCAGCTCCAAGCTTGGTGACCCCGGTCATGTAGGCAATAACACAAGGGGATCTGTATGGTGTGTTTATCTGTTTGTTACTCCAATTAGTTGTTTCAGCCATGTCACTATAATATTTATTATCCCCCTGCAGGACCCTGCATTGTGATATTGACCCCCTCAATTTTGCTACTTCGGCATATGAGCCCGAGGTGTTTTGCCTGGCGGGTATTTTAGCTAGGGGGTTATGAGCTGGGATTTTGGGTCGTAACTCTACTACAGTTTTGGAGACACATAATGGGGCTGTTTGTGTATTGGGTTTTGATAGGGCCGCTCCTGCTGTTTGGTGGGGCCGATCGCAAGATAGGGGCTTCCTTTTACCGGGATGGACACTAACACTGGGTGTAGAGTGTTTGTTATGTGTAGTTCCTCCCGTTTTGTAAAGTCCATCATGAATTTCTTAATAATAGATATATATCCCTTACCAGGCTTTCCATTTTCATCATGATTAAATTATTAAAATTCAAACATCTGGAGCATTCACCTGGACTATTCACAGCCTCCACAGTCCCCCCCAGCCCTTGTGATAAGACCTCACTTAATTCCCTTGATTCCCATTCCAACACTGAAAAGCGATTAGTACAAGTGATGCCCATTTCACATGCAATCACCTGCGAGGACCTGTCTATATTCCCAGTTGATATAGCTGGAAGTTCGGCATTAGCACTCATGTTTGCCCCTCTTAATGCCTCTGTAACATTTACCTCAATGGGGCTAGCAGGGTTAGAATGCATATCATCTACTGAGCACTTGGATTTTTATCTTTTAGAAAAAATAGCTAGGATCACTTTGCTCTTTATCTGCAGTAAACCGTCGACCAGGGGATCAGGATTTTCCACATTACTTAAGGTAGGAGCCGTCAATAGAATGTCCTCACAATCTTCAACAATAGATTTGATGCTTGACATAACACCATTAGCGGCAGCATGTAGCGACTTTTTGACTTCTTCCTTTTTTTTGTTGTAATGGCAAGGGCTCCCCCCCCCCTCCATTACCTTCCTTTTACCCATTGCTAGCTACAACTTTCCCTGGTAAATGGGATAATATCCAACAACTCGAAGGTGGCCCAACACCATCTTGTGTATCAGGGAACAGTCAACTTGACGAATGAGCACAGTACCTTTTTTTTTTTGATATGGGTGGTTCAAGTTCTCACATGTAAGGGGCGGGGCCCTGCCCTGCCTCGATCTGCCTAGGACGGCTACAGACGGCCCCACCCTTGTCCCGGTCTTCTCCCGGCGCGCTCCCGTGCGCGTCCCGCGGGACGAGGTTCCAAGGGATCCTTTATGCGCCTCCTGGTGCTTCCGTGTGATGTCTGCGCGTCCTGGCCTCTAGTGGGGCTGCTGGGAGGTGTAGTCACAGGAGTGGAAGGGGCCCGGCGGAGCCAAGCCTGGCCGGAGGAGCGAGCGGAGTAAAGCCCGACCCACAGGTGCTGCTACAGGAATGCGGGGCTCGGCGGAGCCAAGCCCGGCCAAGATGATGAAGCAGGGCAATGCCCGGTCCTCAGGAGCGAGTACAAGCAACAGGTAAAGTTTCCCCGGACTAAGCACCAAGGGAGTCTTTATGCGCGTCCTGGCGCTTCCGTGTGACGACCACGGCGTCCTGGCCGCTAGTGGGGCTGCTGGGAGGTGTAGTCACAGGAGTGGAGGGGGCCCGGCGGAGCCAAGCCCGGCCGGAGGAGCGAGCGGAGCAAAGCCCGGCCCACAGGTGCTGCCACAGGAATGCGGGGCTCGGCGGAGCCAAGCCCGGCCAAGATGATGAAGCAGAGCAATGCCAGGCCCTCAGGAGCGAGTACAAGCAGCAGGTAAAGTTCCCCCCGGACTCAGCACCAAGTGAGCCTTTATGTGCCTCCTGGCGCTTCCGTGTGACGTCCGCAGCGCCCTGGCCGCTAGTGGGGCTGCTGGGAGATGTAGTCACAGGAGTGGAAGGGGCCCGGCGGTGCCAAGCCCGGCCGGAGGAGTAAGCGGAGCAAAGCCCGGCCTACAGGTGCTGCCACAGGAATGCGGGGCTCGGCGCAGCCAAGCCCGGCCAAGATGATGAAGCAGAGCAATGCCCGGCCCTCAGGAGCAAGTACAAGCAACAGGTAAAGTTCCCCTATTAGTTCTAAGTTCAGAAACTGTTCGACCTCCCCAACACCTCGTCTGAAGCCATACTGAGCTACAGATAAGATGTTCTTTTCTTCTACCCATTGCTCTAGGCTGGTCAACAGCATTCTTGCCATTACTTTAGAAGTAGAGTCAAGCAAAGGTACTGGGCAATAGCAATTGGCACTACTCCTATTCCACTTTTTGAAAATGGGGACTATCAGACTCTCTGCCCAAGTGGTAGGTACCACCCCATCAATTGTTGCATTAAAAAATTTGTACACAACGGGTACCCAAAAATCCATATTAGATTTAAATATATCAATTGGGACTCCGTCGGGGCCAGCCGCTTTGCCACTAGCGCTATTCTTAAGGGCTGTTACAATTTCATCTTGACTGATACTCCCTATTTTGGTGTTTTTTAAGATTATGACGGATTTATCCTCTTTATTTAAAAAACCCTGATCAGTTTCATAAAAAATTGCTTCAAAGTGGATTAACCAATCCGCTGGGGTCACTACCATATCAATTTTTACTGATTGGACATCTTTAAAGAAAGGTTGATCCAATGTTTTCCAAAAAAGGGCCGAATCTTTAAGATCGGCAGCTTTGATCAGATTCTCCCAATCATTATCCCTAATCTCCGAGTTTCTTCGGGTAAGGGCTTCTTTATATGACTTCCGTAGGATACTGTCCTCCTCCATATTACGCCAGATGTTTTTATTGCAGACTTTAAATCTCTATTTAATCTAGAGCATTGATTATCAAACCATCTTGGGGAATGCGAAACATCTGTTTTAGGATTCTTTCGCAAATTATCAGAAATTGCAGTAGAAATACTTTAAAAAGCCTTAACTATGTCCATACTATTTGAGGAATTATCAGGGCAGGTTAAAACATGATCATTCATTTTTAATAGGATCCTATTTGTAAAAGCTTCTGGGTCAACGGCAGCCCATTTGATTGAGATCCCATTCTCGCCCTGTGTCTTTATATCCATAGCATGGGTACTTGCTTCCGGTTGTTTTAAAAAGGGAGATTTTAAGGTTATCAGCACAGGATGATGATCATTCAATAAACTTGGGGAGACAAAAAATTCAGCTATTAGGGACCGAAGGCTTATTGAGGTGATAAAGTGATCAATACATGAGGATGATCTTACTCCTTCAAAGGTGTAAATATTACCCCTATCCTCACGTCCGCTCCTTTTATAGCCCTACCTGCCTTTGAGGGGATAGCATTTGTTGAAATCGTCTTAAACCCGTTTACGATGAAATTATCTGTGAGCCAAGTCTCTTGTAATAAAACCACATCGCAGAGTTGGATGCTTGTAAGCCAATTTACATCCTGCAGTTTATGCCTAGCCCCATCAACATTCTATGTCATTATATGGAGACATTCGTTCTGAGGATAGCTAGAAGGATCCGTCTCAACTTCTGTGACAGACCCTTTCTTGCAACTATCAGTGCTAGCCTCCCTAGCTTTAGTTATCTGACTCATACTCCTCCCTGCATAGTTTAATGTATCTAGCTGGGTAGGCAAGTTAATCGCAGGAGAAGAGGGAGACCGATCGATGATGTTCTCCAACAGTGGGGGACTTAGAGGTTGTAGTCAATCACAACCATCTAGACCGGACAATGTGGCAAATCTGTTAACTAGATTTAGAAAGGGTGGTCTCTTGGTAGGACCCTACAGTGCTCTCCGGTAAATCCGGTTGTCCACCCTTTCCAAATAAAATGGCGTCTATAAAAAAGCCCTAATGGCAAAAGAGAGATCTTACTGAAATGATCCTCTAAATTAATACTCCCTATACGGTCCAGCAGAAATCTCACAACCTGCTCGTTATTAAAGTTGGCAACTATGCAGTCCCCTCTCAAGTCCTTCCTAGAATGTCCTATCCAAGCATAACATCTAGCCATGATCATCTGATTACAGATGTTCTAATCCCAAACCCCGACATGCTCCAATTTAGTTGTGAGCCAGTACATAGTTTTGGCCATCAGCTGATCTGTAGTTTCTAACTGTCCTTCCTGTGAAACTGGGATATTCCGCAAGATCACTGCCAAAGGGGCAGCAGCTGGAGGAAGATGCAAGACCTGAGAGCCCTCCAAGGCTATACTATTATCCACACCCTCAAACGTCTGCTGCGGTTTTCGACGCTGAGGCCCCGATATCAAGCTTGGTGCTTCATCACCCACAGTCCCCACACATGGACCACTTTCCTCCCCTTCCTGACTACAAAAGCTAGCCTGAGTAGGGCCACTAAGATTAACCCCTTGCTCAACCCTTTTAACACCCACATGCACTAAACCAACATCATGATTACCCACAACATCCTCATTCATCCCAGGTACCGACGATGTTGAGGGTATTTGCCTCGCTACGAGGGATTTAGGAGGAATGGAGTTCCCAAGTACCACGTTGCTTAGCTCATTAGATGTATTAACCATTAACCTATTTCTAGAGGCTAAAAAACCCTCTAGGTTAGAAAGGTTATTCATAACCTTCAGTTCAAAATCGGTTAATCCTTCCTCAATTTTAGAGAGCCTATGCATTATTGGAGACAGAGATGATGCAATTAAATTACCCAATTTGGACCACATAACATCATTGACTTTGTCAGGGGAATCGCCTCGAAGATCTAAAGTCGAGTCCGGTGGCAAACTTGGCTGTGAAAACACCGTTGTTAGAGATGGCGATGCTACAGTTTCTCCATTTTTATTAATCTTTTTAATTTTTGCCAGTTTGTCTCTGTGGGCCCCCTCCCCGCTTCCTCTTTTGTGAAGAGTCTGAGGGTACGGCAGAGGAGTTAGTTTTACCATGAGGTCCAGATCTTGTAGCAATACTTGGGGGTGGACTGCTTCGGGTATTTACAGTAACCGTCTCAACCAGTTCAACAGATGGCGTAATATTATATGTTCCCTGTCCGCCTTGTTTTTCCGATGGTTCATTTTGAGACAATCCAGGGTCACTTATAATGACGGGAGAATCAGGAACTGCAACCAAGGAGCAATCAGGGGTACGAGCACAAGCCAGGGCGCCCAGAGAGGATCGTTTAGCTGTTTGTAGATCAAGAGACTCACGACGCTCTGTCAGTGCTATCTCCTGAGCAAGGACAGAGATGGCTCTAATTAAAAACTGATCCAAAGTCCCCACCACGCTGCCAGAGGGCTGTGCAGATCTTCCCTTGCCCTCACGCCAATTCATCCTCACTAAGCTTCTGAAATGATGGGAGGTCAAAAAAACAACTTAATAAATTCCACCTTCCCAATTAATAACACTTTTCCCTAGACCAACCGTATGTCAAATTGAAATGACCTTCTGATTATGACTGGCTTTTGTGAGTGAGCCTGGCCTCATCCGGTCTCTAACGGGCTCAAACAGGCCCGCCCTTGGCCTGGCCCGCGCCCGCTAAGAGGGAGCCGCAAGCACCTTTATGCGCCTCCGGGCGCGAGAGAATGGCGGCGGCGCCACCTGGCGGGGTAATCAGGCAAAGCAGTGTGGGCTCTGAAGTCCAGTAAAGCGGTTCCTGCGAAGCGGGAGCCGCGAGCACCTTTATGCACCTCCGGGTGCGAGAGAATGGCGGCGGCGCCTCTTGGCGCGGTAATCAGGCAAAGCAGCGTGGGCTCTAAAGTCCAGTAAATGTACTCACATAGAAATCTACATGCTAGTCAATCTTTTCTAAGTCTACACATATACTTTATGCACAGTAGCACTAGGGTTTCCTTACTCTTCATTTTCTTTTGAGAATCCCATTTTTCCTTGAACATGTTTAAATGTTTGGAAATATTGTGAAGCAAGTGGAAGAAGTAACATTTGAAAAACATGTTTCACTGTTGAGTAATCTCATCTATGCCATCTCCGAAATTCCTTCCTATTCCCACTCTGGAAATAAAATTTATTCCACCTCTTGTTAGAAGTGTATCTTAAATTGTTCCCCGAGTGGTGATCGGCAGAGAAAGTGTTTGTGGACAGTTACAAACTCACAAGTTTGCAGGCACTCGTAAACTTTGTAAGGCAATAAAGCCCTTAAAATTTCTCTACATACCCACATAAAAATATTTATTCACATAGATATCTGTAAGTTTTTAAATCTTTTTCCAAGTGTACACATGTACTTTGTGCGCATTAGCACTTTGTCTTTCTTGGAATTGAGATAAATGTATGCCATATAGACCAGGCCATTACATAGCCATATTTGTGATGGATAGGTACACATATTTCCAAGATAAAATGCAATGTAGTTCTCTTTGAGTTACACATTTGTAATATAGTGCTTAATCTGAAAGGCACTTAGTGTTAAAGGAATAATGATAATATGGTACTCTTAATGATGGATAAATTAACATGAACTTTTTCAATACAACATGACGTGAGCATCGATGACACCATGAAGACCATGCACACAATCCACTCAGGCTCTCCGTCAGACCCATTCCCGCATCACGCCTTCAACAGAGCAAGCAGCTTCATTGCACCCCACCTGCGCAACGTCATCAATCTCTCCCTTGAGACCGCTACCTTCCCAGAGATCTGGAAGCACGCCGAGAACAACGACCTAATCAAACAAGCATTTGCAATGCAATAGGTCTCGCATTAGGAAAGTTTGAGCTATTGGTATTGTAAATGACAAATTTTGTATTTATGTGTTGGTTTTGAAAATAGCTAAATTAATAGCTTTGTCATTTACAATGCCAATAGTTTTAGCTTTCGCAAATGTGACACCTATAGCATTTGTAATGCAATATGTGCTGTATTTACGTGACTTAGATGTATTGAAATTACAAATAACAAAGGCATTTTTTTTTAAAATAATTAATACTTAAATAAAAGTTATTGTAATTTATAATGGCAATAGCTTAAACTTGTGTAAATAACTTGTGAAGAATATGTTTGTGACATTTGTAACATTTGTAATAAAGCTTGAAACATGGAGAGAACATATTTGAACCAGTTGTTGTTGAATGGTTGCACAGATTGATGCTGTGTTAGCGCATAGTGATGTTGCGGTATCCCTGAGTGATGATGCATCAGGGGGGTGCTGAGTGATGCGGTGGTGATGCGATAGATAGAGTGAGTGCGATAGATAGATAGAGGGAGGGCAATAGATAAAGGGAGGGAGGGCAATAGATAGAAGCAGGGAGGGTGATAGTGGGAGGGCGATAGATAGATAGATAGATAGAGGGAGGGCGATAGATAGAGTGAGGGAGGGCGATAGATAGAGTGAGGGAGGGCGATAGATAGAGTGAGGGCGATAGACAGATAGATAGAGGGAGAGCGATAGATAGATATTTTATTTATTTATAAAGTTTTATATTGCGCGCACTGGACAATGGATAGAGTGAGGTTGATAGATAGAGTGAGGTCGATAGATAGAGTGAGGGTGATAGATAGATAGAGGGCGATAGATAGAGTGAGGGCGATAGAGAGAGTGAGGGTGATAAATAGATAGATAGATAGAGTGAGGGCGATAGATAGATAGATAGATAGATAGATAGATAGATAGATAGATAGATAGATAGAGGGCGATATATAGAGTGAGGGCGATAGATAGATAGAGTGAGTGCGATAGATAGATAGATAGATAGATAGATAGATAGATAGATAGATAGATAGATAGATAGAGTGAGGTTGATAGAGAGAGGGGTGTGTAGAGAGAGAGGTGTAGAGATAGAGAGGGGTGTAGAGATAGGGGTGTAGAGAGAGAGAGGGGTGTAGAGAGAGAGGGGTGTAGAGAGAGTGGGGTATAGAGAGAGGGCTGTAGAGAGAGTGGGGTGCAGAGAGAGTAGGGTGCAGAGAGAGTGGGTGCAGAGAGAGTGTGGTGCAGAGAGAGTGTGGTGCAGAGAGAGTGTGGTGCAGAGAGAGTGTGGTGCAGAGAGAGTGGGGTGCAGAGAGAGGGCTGTAGAGAAAGGGGTGTAGAGAGAGGGGTGTAGAGAGAGGGGTGCAGAGAGAGAGGGGTGTAGAGAGGGGGTGTAGAGAGAGGGGTGTAGAGAGAGAGGGGTGTAGAAAGAGGGTATATAGAGAGAGTGGTGTAGAGATAGGGGGGTGTAGAGAGAGAGGGGTGTAGAGAGGGAGGGGGGAAGAGAGAAAGGGGTGTAGAGAGAAAGGGGTGTAGAGAGAAAGGGGTGTAGAGAGAGGGGGCAGAGAGAGGCGAGCAGAGAGAGAGGGGGTGTAGAGAGAGAGGGGTGTAGAGAGAGAGAGGGGTGTAGAGAGAGAGGGGTGTAGAGAGAGAGGGTGTAGAGAGAGAGAGAGAGGGGTGTAGAGAGAGAGAAAGGGGGGTGTAGAGAGAGAGAGGGGTGTAAAGAGAGAGGGTGTAGACAGAGGGATGTAGAGAGAGGGGTGTAGAGAGCTGTGCCCCTGGGTGTCAATTTGACACTAAAAAGGGTGATAACAGTGAGTCAGGGGGTGGGGGGGCATTCAAAGGTTATGGAGCAGACACAAGGGAAAAAATCTCATACTGTGGGTCAATGTGACACTAAGAAGGGTGCTAACATTGGGCCCTGGGGGTCAATGACACACTAAGAAGTTTGCTAACAGTGGGTCATGGGGGGGGGGGGCGGGGTATTCAAAGGATTGAAGCAGACATCCTTATAAAAGTGATAAAAATAGCACGTATCACTGGCGTCAATTTATATTTAAATCAAGATAAGGAAAACTGACAAGTGTGTAATACGTCCCGTGTTCAGTTTGCACACCTAATCATTAATAATAATAATACGTGTAGTGCTTGCTCTCATAACACTACTAGTAGTAGCGGTCACTGTTGTCCAAAATAATGGTACTTCTTTTATAGGCTTGAGGGAGATGAAAGGCAGAGCAAGAGTAGGGAGGATACATATGAACCCAAGACGTGCAGGTTGCACACTGATTTCAGTAGTGAGCTCTTAACGCGCTGAGCTAGATTTTGAGCCATTGGGCTTCCCTGCTCCATCATTTGAAGCGAGTTACGCTGGATGCTTTCCATGTTATGTGCGTACGAGTAGATTTGCACTGCTTGTAACTACTGCATGAATAGGGATGCTGCTCGTCCCTTTCAAGCTGTTTGCGCTTGTTTTAAACACTTTACGTTCGTATGAGCTGATTTGCACGGTCCGTACCTTTCGTCCGCCTTATTAATAAGAAAAAAGCAGGTATGGCATTACGTGTCCTAGCGCATATACAGACAAACATGCAGAAATAATGAGTGCATGCAATAATAGCACATTAAAGGTAAACGGTTGGCTTTGCCGACAAAGAGAAGCGCTGTCACGCTGTTCCCATCCCAACTCCCAGTGTATGGCGAGTTAAGAGGTGAAGGGGAGGAGGAGGGCATTGACTAATGGCAGCAAATGGGTCCGCGCTATATAAAAACGCATAAAATAAATAAATAAAAGGAAGGTAGTGATTCCTAATAGTGAGTGTAGGAGGAAGCCTTGTGACAGATGTTGAGAGCCTTAAAGAGCTGAATTGATATGGGTAGGCAAAGATTTAAGTGGAAACGTATTTAAGAGTATGTGCGGAAGGGAATGAGATAACAAGCTCTGATGCTCTGAAGTCTGATGCCTAGGCACAGACAAATGGTGGTGCGCGATGTGAACGAGGGGGGGAGGGGGAGCGGCAGCCTTTGATGTCTGATGCCGAGGCACAGACAAATGGTGGTGTGTTATGTGGCTGACGTGCACGCGCCTGTCTCACATGAACTGTATGGGATCCGCAGCCGTTTTGGTAGACTTTTCTTTTCCACTTACTATAATTCTCGCCAGCAATGCGCAAGCGCATTGGCAGGCGAGACCTAAAAACCTAAGGCAGACCCAAGAGACCTCAAGAACTTCCGGCCCATCTCTCTGCTCCCCTTCCCAGCCAAGGTCATCGAGAAAGCCGTCAACAGGCAGCTAACCCGATACCTCGAAGAAAACAGAATCCGGACCCTTCCCAGTGAGGGTTCCGCAGCAACCACAGCACAGAGACTGCCCTCATCGCCGCCACCGACGACATCAGGACCCTGCTGGACAATGGCGAGACCACAGCACTCATCCTCCTAGACCTTTCTGCCGCCTTCGACACCGTCTGCCATCGCACACTACGCGCACGCCTCCACGCCGCAGGGATCCAAGACAAGGCTCTGGATTGGATCACCTCCTTCCTCTCCTGCAGAACCCAGAGCGTCCGCCTCCCCCCATTCCATTCCAAAGCCTCCGAGATCATCTGCGGTGTACCCCAGGGATCCTCCCTCAGCCCGACGCTGTTCAACATTTACATGGTTCCGCTCGCACACGTAGCCCGACAGCACGACCTCAACATAATCTCCTACGCCGACGACACTCAGCTGATCCTCTCCCTCACCAAGGACCCCATCACCGCCAAAGCCAACCTCCACGAAGGAATGAAGGCCGTCGCCGACTGGATGAAGACCAGCCGTCTGAAGCTGAACTCGGACAAGACGGAGGTCCTCATCCTCAGCTCCAACCCTTCAGCTGGGACGACTCCTGGTGGTTGACGGCACTGGGGGCAGCCCCGACACCCACGGACCACGCACGCAAGCTGGGAATCATCCACCACTCAACGCTGTCAATGACCAAGCAAGTCAACGCCGGCTCCTCCTCCTGCTTCAACACCCTCTGCATGCTCCGCAAGATCTACGGATGGATCCCGACAGATGCAAGAAAGACAGTCACCCAGGCCCTCGTCAGCAGCAGACTCGATTATGGAAACGCCCTCTACATTGGAGCCCCGACCAAGCTCATCAAACGACTACAACGTATCCAAAATGCCTCGGCACAACTGATCCTTGACGTACCACGCAACGGTCACATCACTCCCCACCTGAGAAACCTGCACTGGCTCCCCGTCAACAAGAGGATATCCTTCAAGCTCCTCATCCACGCACACAAGGCACTCCACAAGACCGGCCCAGCCTACCTCAACAGACGGCTCTCCTTCTACTACCTTAACCACCAGCTCCGCTCAGCCGACCTCTCACTCGCCATCATCCCGCGCATCCAAAGAACAACCACCGGTGAGAGATCCTTCCCCCACCTCGCCGCCAAGACATGGAATACCCTCCCACCGAACCTACGACAGACCCAAGACCTGCTGACCTTCAGGAGGGTACTTAAGACCTGGCTGTTCGATCAGTAGCGCCCCCCCAGCGCCTTCAGACCCTCACAGGTATGTAGTACGCATTACAAATGATTGATTGATTGATTGATTGATTGATTGATTGATGTGACTCTGTGATAGAAGAAGCACACATGTCCAAAATGCACCAAAATGTGGTCCTCATTGTGTTGGATAAAAACACACAATTGTGACACACATCTTTATACAATCCTCATTGTGATGGGAAAAACACCAATCTCTGTAATAGGCAGCATAATATTTCTTGTGATAGATAAAGGCACACAAACCTGTTGTACAGAATTTAATATGGTTCTTAGTTACACCACTGCCTATCGGACCATAGGTCACATTTAAATAGGAGCTATTGTAAAGCACCAAAGAGCACAATCTTGTGACACACAGTATGAAATGGTTTTCAGTGTCCAGAACAAACGTTCATATGCTTGAAACATATAAAGTCGTGGCAGTGTGTATTACACGTTTAAAATATCAACACAAAACTGTAACATGCGTCATGATGTGCTCCTTTTTGCAATGGATAAAAGCTCACATGCTATACACATGGTCACATGAATTGCATAACACGATGCAGTCTTCATTGTGATGGATGAAAATATGTGTGAGATGTTGTTTTCAGAGTGAGGTGTTATAGCGCAGAGTTAAAACACGCACTGTGATGTAATTCATATTCATTGACAACAGAGGGGACCAGTCTCTCACAGGAATGCACATGCAATGAGGAACAGGTTTGTTTCTATTAGGTATCTTAAGACATCTAGTGCTTGATGCACATGATGAACTCAAATGAATTTGTAGCTGTGTCACAGGGTCGAGGATGACTTATTGGAGGAGATTCCATACTCCCCGGTGACTAGGGTGAATGAGGCACTCTTCCTCTGTGTGCAGGCTTTTTCTCCGGTCTGTCCCTTTAAGGAACAAGACTCTGACACCCAAGAAGAAGGCGGTCAGCAAGTCCGGATGACGTCTCTGCCCCTTACCAATGGGAAGAGAGAGCCCCGCTGATGAAAGCGGAAATGGATGTTGGAACGGATGCTGAGGAAGAAGTGAGACCTGAAGAACGCGGAGAGAGCCAGGTGAACCAGAGCGCTTGGAGGAGAAATGGGACCTCATCGCCTGCAACAAGTGGGGAGGTAACCCCTGCAGAGGAGGAGTCGCCAGGAGGCCAACCGTTTCACGCTTCGCTCTGCCACGCTCTAGGAGGAATGTGACTGAACAAGATACAGTCCGGCTGCGGGCTGCTCACGGGCACTGGGCTGGAAGGCAGCAAAGTAAGTAGAGGGCACACCTCTGCTAAACCGATGGGTTAACCGGACTACACTTGGTGGTGGTGGCTTCTTTGAGTGTGGTGATAGTCCCTGCACTGGCCCTCTACACTTCTACATATTGTCGATGTCCCGACGTTCACCGGTGGTTTTCTTATTTTCTTACCGAGGGACATACAAGTCCATGACTGACCTGGTGGCCTCATAAGAGGAAGAACGGAAGCAGTATTCATACCTAACCTCTACTAGCTGTGTAAACAGACGAACTAGGACGTGAAAAATAAAAACATATTCAAACCATACCTAATAAAAGGGATAAAAGAACCAAGTTGCACGTTGATTCCTTCCGGGGCTTAACCCCTTCCTTGACGACCCGGTGACAAAAATATAATGTAATATAATCCTATTTGTGATTGAAAGAAGTTTATTCTTGGCAACAGTAGTTTAGATAATAGCACAACTTTGCAACAGACCCAGTGGCATGGTCATTGCTGTGATGGGAAAAAGCTAAGATATGTAATACACAACATTACACGGTCCTCGTTGTGATGAATAGCAAAAACCATTCGTGACACACACTACAATGTGATCCCAAGTAAAATAATAGTAGCACACTTATATAACACAAAAACAACCTGTAACACTCAAAACTAAGGTCATTATGCAGGATATGAGCAATCTACTGGCATGATTGGGATTGTGACCCTGATGTGATACAAATAGCAACATAACTTAAGGCTTCTAGATCCTCTTCAATTCACAATACAAAGTGCTATATTTATTGTCATTGATTATTAGTGTGCTTGGATTACACAAGCATGCTGTTTTTTTAATTTGCAAAGGTTCTCTTGATTATTCTTAATATGCTTCTGCAGTAGCAGTATTTCATTATTTCTCATTTTCTTTTGAGAACATAATTTTTCCTTGAATAAGCATAAATGTAAAAAAAATGTGAACTATTCAGAATCAAGTAGAAGTAGTTAAATATTTCCTTTCTGCATATTTGCCTGTTGAGTGATCCCTACATCTATGCCATCTCCAATTTTTATTCTGATTCCTTCCGCTTCCCACTCTGAAACCCCATTATTCCGGCACTTATTAGAAGTGAATCTCAGATTGTTCCCTGGGTGGGAATGGGCTGAAGAAATGTTTGTGGACAGTTACAAAGTAACACATTTGCAGGCACACAAGTACTTTGCAGAGCACTAAAGCCCATGAAGATCACTATCCACACACACACAAATATTTACTCACATACAATAGTCGTCTTTTTCAAATTGTACATGTATATTTGTGCATATTAGCCCTTGGGCTATTCAGTACTGGAGATAAATGCTTTTCTATTGACCAGGCCTATATATAGCCGTCATTGTGATGGATAAGTGTCCACATTTCTATGATACAATACAATGTAATTTTATTTAGTTCCATAAGATCCATAAGATCATACACATTGGTAATATACAGCATTATGTTATAGGAGCTTTCTGTTAAAGTAATAAGTGATAATACTAAATCACATTAATGTGGTACTTTTTACGATGTCTAAAATAACATGAACCTGTTCAGTACAACATGATATTACTGCGATAGAAGCAGCACACATGTCTAGAATGGCCCAAAATGTGGTCCTCACTGCGTTTGATAAAAGACACAATTGTGACACACATCTTGATACGGTCCTCATTGTGATGAATAAAAGCACTTACCTCTGTAATAGGCTCCATAATAGTTCCTGTGTCAGATAAAGGCACACAACATTAGCCCTAGGGCCTTTTTGTGATGGAGATAAATTCATGTCCTATGTAACAGGTCTGTATAGAGCCATAATTGTGATGGATAAGTGGATAAGTACACACATTTCCAAGATAAAATACAATGTAGTTTTTTTTGAGCTACCCAAGATGATGCACCCTACAAAAACACAGCATAATGTTAAAGCAGCTTACTGTTAAAGGAGCTTTCTGTTAAAGGAATATGCAATAACACTAAATCACATTAATGTAGTGTTTTAATGATAGCTACATTAACATGAACTTGATCAATGCAACATGGTATGACTCTGTGATAGAAGAAGCACACAAGCCTAAAATACACTAAAATGTGGTCCTCATTGTGTTGGATAAAAACACACAATTGTGACACAAAACTTGATATGGTCCTCCTTGTGATGGAGAAAAAAAACAACCATAGTAATAGGCAGCATATTTCCTCTGGCAGACAAAGGCACTCAAACCTGTCTCACACAATTTAATATGGTCCTCAGTTTAACCCTTAAAGTGAACATAGGCTGAGGGAGATGGGGGTGAATACCACTGAGGAGTTGCCTGCGGGGTGCAAGACATGAGACCTGGCCTGTATTCCTCACGAGTCTCGTAATATGCTGCTCAATATGCTACATGTACTTCCTTGTTTTCAGATGTTGTCCTATTCCGTGATGTGCCATAATGAGTCAGGCGATCCGTATACAACTGTTTTAATGATGCCTGCGTGGGGGGTGGGGGGTTTTGTCTTTTGTATTTTACAAAATTGGAAATAAAGTTTAAAAAACAAAAAGAAAAAGTGAACATAGGAGCATAATCTCAAAATCTCAACACAATTCTGTAACATGCGCCATGATGTGCCCTTTTACTGCAATACATAAAGCTCACATGCTATACACATGGTCACATGAATATTCACCTACCATGATGTAGTCCTCATTCTGATGGATAAAAACATGCACTTGATTTTTTTCTTTCAGAGTGCAGTGTAATATCACACAGAGTTAAAACATGCAGTGTGATGCTGTAATGAGTTTGATGGACTACAATTCATAAACAATTCATATTTACCGACAACATAGGGAACCAGTCTCTCACTGGAATGCAGTCTTAATGAGGAACAGGTCTGTTTCTATGAAGTATCTTAAGGCAGCCTTATGATGGTATGCAAGCACATCACAAATTCTCGTCAATGAATTACAAATGAAGAGGTAAACCATCAGGCAGTTTTAGTGCACTGAATGATATTGCCCTCTTGGTGATGGTTAAAGCATGCATCTTTGTAAAACAGTGCATGAGATTGTCCTCTGTTATACATAGATACTGTCTCATATTACTAACAGACAGCATGATGTGCTACTTAATGTGATGTATCAAGGCAAACAATCTTGTAACACTTCAAGGCATCTAGTGATCATTGTACTTAATAAACCACATTAAATTGTAATATACTATGTAATATAATCCTATATGTGATGGAAAGAAGTTCATTCTTGGTAACAGTAGTTTAGATAATAGCACAACTCTGAAACAGGCCTAGTGGTATCGTCCTCGCAGTGCTAGGAAAAAGCTCAGATATGTAACACACAATATCATACGGTCCTCGTTGCGATGGATAAAAACAAACAATTGTGATGCACACCAAGACTTGATTCAAAGTATAATAGTAGCTCACTTATAATAGGCAGCATATTTCCTCTGGCAGATGAAGGCACTCAAACCTGTCTCACTCAATTTAATATGGTCCTCAGTTCCACCCTTCACTGCTCCACTTTCAAACTCTACGATCCTAATGACATCACCAAAACATTAGCAACCACCAAACTCAACAACCATTTCAATGACCCAGTCCCCTCAAGTTGCCTTCCCCACATCTACCAAGTCATCTCCCCTCTCTGGACCAAAATAATCAATGCCTCGCTAGTGCAAGGGCACATACAGGACTGCCTAAAAACAGGCCAGGTCACCCCTATACTAAAGAAACCAACAGCTAACTCTTCCGACCCCAAACAAATTCGGCCCATAACCAACATTCCCATGCTAGCCAAGGTCCTGGAAAAATGTGTTCAACAACAACTGAACCAACACATCACGGACTTCAACCTTCTGAACACCCACCAATCGGGTTTCAGACCCGGCCATAGCACAGAAACAGCCATTTTACAAATAGTGGACGACGAAAAAAATCTAAAAAGACTGGAAAATAGGCTCAGTCCTTCAATGGTTCAAATCCTTTCTGGAAAACAGAACGCAATCTTTCATGGTGAACTAAAATCTATCGTGCTCCTCACTGAACCCTCTGGGTGTACCACAAGGCTCTACCCTATCCCCCACCCTATTCAACCTATATGTCGAACCGGTAACCAAACTACTACAGCAGGCAAACATAGCCTACCACATGTACGCGGATGACACTCAACTCTACATCAAGATCTCCTCCATTGAAGACATAATATCAATGAACATGGCACTCAAAAAGACCGTCCACTGGCTAACAACCAACTTCCTCAAGCTAAACTCAAAAAAACAGAATTTCTTCTAATCTCCCCCCTAATAATTCCCAGGAGAAAAAGGAATCGTTCAAGTTGATCACTGCACTTAACTGCATGCCAACTCTGGTCGACTCCACCAAATCACTTGGAATTACACTTGATAAGAACCTTAAAATGCAAGCACACATCAACCTGTTAGCTAAAAACGCAAGCTTTCACCTCAACTATCTCAGGAAAATGAAACCTTTCATCGAGAACCCGGACCTCAAAACTGCTGTTTAGTCCTTAGTCATATCAAGGCTGGAGTACGGATGCACCACCCTCGTGGGACTTCCCAAAATCTCAACCGCCCCATTAAAAGCCTGTATCAACGCCGCAGCTAGACTCCTAACAGGATCCAGAAAATTTTACCACATATCACCACACCTGAAAACACTCAACTGGCTTCCCTTTGAAGCTAGAATCCACCTAAAAATGGGATGCATCACTCACAAAGCACTTCACCACAATACTCCCCCGTACCTATCGTAAAAACTGACCTCATCTGGAGGATTCAGACGTTCTAGGAGTGCTAACAATCTACTCCTGAAACCCTCATGCTTCAGAAAGAAAAAAAACCCTGACAGAGCATTCTCCGGAGCAGCATCAAGAATATGGTACTCGCTTCCTCCCCACATCAGAAAAATCTCCTCTACTTTTCTGTTAAAAAAAGAAGCAAAATCATTCCTTATGTGTTCAATTCCTCCCATAAACTATCACATGGACCTTTTCCAGATGTACTCCGTATAGTTGCCCCCTCTTTCCCTCGAAAGACACCTTCGCTGCTCTCGACTCGTTGCTAGAAATACTGTTAAGCCTGCGACATTACGAACTTTGTAAAATAAGTTGATCTTATGTATGCTATTCGTTTTGCAATCTGTCCTATTTCGTATTGTGCCCCCATTGTAAAGCGCTCTGATAACCTTCGCTGGGTCTGCTCCGCACTATAGAAAACTCTAAAAATAAAATAAAAATAAAAATGTGCCCTTTTTTGCAATACATAAAAGCTCACATGCTATACACATGGTCACATGAATATTCACCTACCACGATGTAGTCCTCATTCTGATGGATAAAAACATGCATGTGATCTTTTTCTTTCAGAGTGCAGTATAATAGCACACAGAGTTAAAACATGCAGTGTGATGCTGTAATGAGTTTGATGTACTACAATTCCTAAACAATTCATATTTACTGACACCAGAGGGGACCAGTCTCTCACTGGAATGCGGTCTTAATGAGGAACAGGTCTGTTTCTATGAAGTATCTTAAGGCAGCCTTATGATGGTATGCAAGCACATCACAAATGCTCTGCAATGAATTACAAATGAAGAGGTAAACCATCAGGCAGTTTTAGTACACTGAATGATATTGCCCTCTTGGTGATGGTTAAAGCAGGCACATCTTTGTAAAACAGTGCATGAGATTGTCCTCTGTTATACATAGATACTGTCTCATATTGCTAACAGACAGCATGATGTGCTACTTAATGTGATGTATCAAGGCAAACAATCTTGTAACTTCAAGGTATCTAGTGTTCATTGTACTTAATAAACCCACAATAAATTGTAATATACAATGTAATAAAATCCTATATGTGATGGAAAGAAGTTCATTCTTGGTAACAGCAGTTTAGATAATAGCACATCTCTGCAACAGGCCTAGTGGTGTCGTCCTCACAGTGCTAGGAAAAAGCTCAGATATGTAACACACAATATCATACGGTCCTCGTTGCGATCTATAAAAACAAACAATTGTGATGCACACCAAGACTTGATTCAAAGTAAAATAGTAGCTCACTTATATAACACCCTAAAACACCTGTAACATTCCAAGCTATGGTTATTGTGCAGGGTATGAGCAAAGCACTGGAAAGATTGTGATTGTGACCCTGCTGTGATTCATGTAGATAAACACCTTTATACCCCTTCATCATTGGCTCAATTCACAACACCTTGGGCCAGATGTAGGTAATTCCGATTTAACGACTCTTAAATACCGACTCATACCGAATCGGTATTTAAGAGACGGTAAATTGGAAGAAGGCAGATGTAGGTAAAAAATTACCGATTCTGTAAGAGTCTGTATTTACCGATTCTGTAAATACCGAATCGGTATTTCACATTGATTCCTATGGGCCTTGAAGCCCATAGGAATCAATGTGAAATACCGAATCGGTATTTACAGAATCGGTAAATACCGAATCTTGCAAGGGTGCAGGGGGTGTCACTTTGACACCCTCTAGCACCCTAAATACAGGCATGTGTGACATGTGGCACACATACATGCCCTAAGGGCATGTCTGTGTGTCACATTGCACAGGTGTGCATGCACACCTGAATTCGGTATTTTACCACCCAATAGGATAGGGTGGTAAAATACCGACTCTGAAGGGCCTGTGGCACTCTTTGGAGTGTCACCTACATATGAATTTACAGAATCGGTATATTTACCGATTCGGTAAAATACCGAAGTGGTAAATGTACCGAATCGGTAAATATACCGATTCTGTAAATTCAGACCCACCTACATCTCAAAAGCCAAATACCGGTCGGTAACGGCCGAAATCGGCCGTTACCGACCGGTATTTCTATACCTACATATGGCCCCAAGTGCTTTGTTTAGTATCATCATTTTGGATTACAGAGCAAGCTGCTTTTTAATTCACAAAGGTTGACTTGTGGACTATTAGCTTATAGCTACAGAGGATGTATTTCAAGGAGTAGTCTTCATTTTCTTTTGAGAATTCCATTTTCCCTTGAACAAGTTTACATGCTTACATTTCTGAAAATATTACAAAGCAAGTAGAAGTAATAACATTTGAAAAACATTTTCCCCTGTCACGTAATCCCTTCAGCTATGCCATTTCCAATTTTTAGTCTGATTCCTTTCACTTTCCATCCATGAAACAGATTTAATCCGGCACTTGTTTGAAGTGAATCTCAGATTGTTCCCTGGGTGGGAATGGGCTGAAGAATTGTTTGGGGACAGTTACAAAGTAACACATTTGGAGGCACACAAATACTTTGCAGAGCAACAAAGCCCTGTGAAGATCACTATCCACACACACAAAAATGTTTGCTCACATTCAATAGTCATCTTTTTTCAAGTGTACATATATACTTGTTCACATTAGCCTCTGTGCTTTTTTGTGATGGATCGTTCGATGGATGATGCATGTTCTATGGACCAGGCTGTATAGAACCGTCATTGTGACGTATAAGTGCATGCATTTCCAAGGTACAATACAATATAGTTTTTTTGTTACTCAAGCTCATACATTTTACTAATACACAGCATAATGTTATACAGGCTTTCTGTTAAAGGAATAAGTGATAACACTAATTCACATTTATGTGGTACTTTTAATGATGGCTAAATTAACATGAACTGTTTCAATACAATATTATGTTACTCTGTGATAGAAGAAGCACACTTGTCTAAAATGCACCAAAATGTGTCCTCATTGTGTTGGATAAAAACACACAGTTGTGACACACATCTTGATACGGTCCTCATTGTGATGGATAAAATCACTAACCTCTGTAATAGGCAGCATATTATTTCCTGTGGCAGATAAAGGCACACAACATTAGCCCTTGGGATTTTTTGTGATGGTGATAAATTCATGTCCTATGGACCAGGCCTGCATAGAGCAGTCAGTGTGATGGAAAAATGCATTCATTTCCAAGATAAAATACAATATAGTTTTCTGAGTTACCTAAGATCATACACATGACAACTAAACAGCATATTGTTAAAGCATCTTTCTGTTAAAGGAATATGCAAAAACTATAAATCACATTAATGTGGTATTTTTAATGATAGCTACATTATCATGAACTTGCTCAATGCAACATGATATTTCTCTGTGATAGAAGCACACATGCCTAAAATGCCCCAAAATATGGTCCTCATTGCATTGGATAAAAACATACAATTGTGACACACATCTTGATAAGGTCCTCATTGTGATGGATAAAAACACCAACCTCTCTAATAGGCAGCATATTTCCTCTGGCAGATAAAGGCACTCAAACCTGTCTCACACAATTTAATATGGTCCTCGGTTTAACGCTTAAAGTGCACATAGGAGCATAATCTCAATATCTCAACACAATTCTGTAACATGCGTCATGATGTGCCCTTTTTTGCAATACATAAAAGCTCACATGCTATACACATGGTCCCATGAATATTCGCCTCCCACGATGTAGTCCTCATTCTGATGCATAAAAACATGCATGTGATTTTTTTTCTTTCAGAGTGCAGTGTAATAGCACACAGAGTTAAAACATGCAGTGTGATGCTGTTATAAGTTTGACGGACTACTAATCATAAACAATTCATATTGACTGACACCAGAGGGGACCAGTCTCTCACTGGAATGCAGTCTTAATGAGGAACAGGTCTGTTTCTATGAAGTATCTTAAGGCAGCCTTATGATGGTATGCAAGTACATCACAAATTCTCTGCAATGAATTAGAAATGAAGAGGTAAACCATCAGGCAGTTTTAGTGCACTGCATGATATTGCCCTCTTGGTGATGGTTAAAGCATGCACATCTTTGTAAAACAGTGCATGAGATTGTCCTCTGTTATACATAGCTACTGTCTCATATTACTAACAGACATCATGATGTGCTACGTAATGTGATGTATCAAGGGAAACAATCTTGTAACACTTAAAGGCATCTAGTGAACATTGTACTTAATGAACCCACATTAATTTGTAATATACAATGTAATATAATCCTATATGTGATGGAAAGAAGTTCATTCTTGGTAACAGTAGTTTAGAAAATAGCACAACTCTGCAACAGGCGTAGTGGTGTCGTCCTCGCAGTGCTAGAAAAAAGCTCAGATATGTAACACACAATATCATACGGTCCTCGTTGCGATGGATAAAAACAAACAATTGTGATGCACACGAACACTTGATTCAAAGTATAATAGTAGCTCACTTATATAACACCCCAAAACACCTGTAACATTCCAAGCTATGGTCATTGTGCAGGGTATGAGCAATCCACTGGAAAGATTGTGATTGTGACCCTGCTGCGATTCATGTAGATAAACAGCTTCATACCCTTTAATCATTGGCTCAATTCACAACACCAAGTGCTTCGTTTATTATCATCATTTTGGGATACAGAGCAAGCTGCTTTTTAATTCACAAAGGTTGTCTTGTGGACTGTTAGCTTATAGCTAAGGAGGATGTATTTCAAGGAGTACCCTTCATTTTCTTTTGAGAATTCCATTTTCCTTTGAACACGTTTACATGCTTACATTTCTGGAAATATTACAAAGCAAGTAGAAGTAATAACATTTGAAAAACATTTTCCCCTGTCAAGTAATCCCTTCACCTATGCCATCTTCAATTTTTTGTCTGATTCCTTTCACTTCCCATCCTGGAAACAGATTTAATCCGGCACTTGTCAGAAGTGAATCTCAGATTGTTCCCTGGGTGGGAATGGGTTCAAGAATTGTTTGTGGACAGTTACTAAGTAACACATTTGGAGGCACACAGATACTATACAGAGCAACAAAGCCCTGTGAAGATCACTATCCACACACAAAAAATGTTTGCTCACATTCAATAGTCATCTTTTTCCAAGAGTACATATGTACTTGTTCACATTAGCCTCTGTGCTTTTTTGTGATGGATCGTTCGATGGATGATGCATGTTCTATGGACCAGGCTGTATAGAACCGTCATTGTGACGTATAAGTGCATGCATTTCCAAGGTACAATACAATATAGTTTTTTTTGTTACTCAAGCTCATACATTTTACTAATACACAGCATAATGTTATACATGCTTTCTGTGAAAGGAACAAGTGATAACACTAATTCACATTTATGTGGTACTTTTAATGATGGCTAAATTAACATGAACTGTTTCAATACAATATAATGTTACTCTGTGATAGAAGAAGCACACTTGTCTAATATGCACCAAAATGTGTCCTCATTGTGTTGGATAAAAACACACAGTTGTGACACACATCTTGATACGGTCCTCATTGTGATGGATAAAAACACTAACCTCTGTAATAGGCAGCATATTATTTCCTGTGGCAGATAAAGGCACACAACATTAGCCCTTGGGATTTTTTGTGATGGTGATAAATTCATGTCCTATGGACCAGGCCTGCATAGAGCAGTCAGTGTGATGGAAAAATGCATTCATTTCCAAGATAAAATACAATATAGTTTTCTGAGTTACCTAAGATCATACACATGACAACTAAACAGCATATTGTTAAAGCATCTTTCTGTTAAAGGAATATGCAAAAACTATAAATCACATTAATGTGGTATTTTTAATGATAGCTACATTATCATGAACTTGCTCAAAGCAACATGATATTTCTCTGTGATAGAAGCACACATGCCTAAAATGCCCCAAAATATGGTCCTCATTGCATTGGACAAAAACATACAATTGTGACACACATCTTGATAAGGTCCTCATTGTGATGGATAAAAACACCAACCTCTCTAATAGGCAGCATATTTCCTCTGGCAGATAAAGGCACTCAAACCTGTCTCACACAATTTAATATGGTCCTCGGTTTAACCCTTAAAGTGCACATAGGAGCATAATCTCAATATCTCAACACAATTCTGTAACATGCGTCATGATGTGCCCTTTTTTGCAATACATAAAAGCTCACATGCTATACACATGGTCCCATGAATATTCGCCTCCCACGATGTAGTCCTCATTCTGATGCATAAAAACATGCATGTGATTTTTTTTCTTTCAGAGTGCAGTGTAATTGCACACAGAGTTAAAACATGCAGTGTGATGCTGTTATGAGTTTGACGGACTACTAATCATAAACAATTCATATTTACTGACACCAGAGGGGACCAGTCTCTCACTGGAATGCAGTCTTAATGAGGAACAGGTCTGTTTCTATGAAGTATCTTAAGGCAGCCTTATGATGGTATGCAAGTACATCACAAATTCTCTGCAATGAATTAGAAATGAAGAGGTAAACCATCATGCAGTTTTAGTGCACTGCATGATATTGCCCTCTTGGTGATGGTTAAAGCATGCACATCTTTGTAAAACAGTGCATGAGATTGTCCTCTGTTATACATAGCTACTGTCTCATATTACTAACAGACATCATGATGTGCTACGTAATGTGATGTATCAAGGGAAACAATCTTGTAACACTTAAAGGCATCTAGTGAACATTGTACTTAATAAACGCACATTAATTTGTAATATACAATGTAATATAATCCTATATGTGATGGAAAGAAGTTCATTCTTGGTAACAGTAGTTTAGAAAATAGCACAACTCTGCAACAGGCGTAGTGGTGTCGTCCTCGCAGTGCTAGAAAAAAGCTCAGATATGTAACACACAATATCATACAGTCCTCGTTGCGATGGATAAAAACAAACAATTGTGATGCACACGAACACTTGATTCAAAGTATAATAGTAGCTCACTTATATAACACCCCAAAACACCTGTAACATTCCAAGCTATGGTCATTGTGCAGTGTATGAGCAATCCACTGGAAAGATTGTGATTGTGACCCTGCTGCGATTCATGTAGACAAACAGCGTCATACCCTTTAATCATTGGCTCAATTCACAACACCAAGTGCTTCGTTTATTATCATCATTTTGGGATACAGAGCAAGCTGCTTTTTAATTCACAAAGGTTGTCTTGTGGACTGTTAGCTTATAGCTAAGGAGGATGTATTTCAAGGAGTGCCCTTCATTTTCTTTTGAGAATTCCATTTTCCTTTGAACACGTTTACATGCTTACATTTCTGGAAATATTACAAAGCAAGTAGAAGTAATAACATTTGAAAAACATTTTCCCCTGTCAAGTAATCCCTTCACCTATGCCATCTTCAATTTTTAGTCTGATTCCTTTCACTTCCCATCCATGAAACAGATTTAATCCGGCACTTGTTTGAAGTGAATCTCAGATTGTTCCCTGGGTGGGAATGGGCTGAAGAATTGTTTGGGGACAGTTACAAAGTAACACATTTGGAGGCACACAAATACTTTGCAGAGCAACAAAGCCCTGTGAAGATCACTATCCACACACACAAAAATGTTTGCTCACATTCAATAGTCATCTTTTTCCAAGTGTACATATATACTTGTTCACATTAGCCTCTGTGCTTTTTTGTGATGGATCGTTCGATGGATGATGCATGTTCTATGGACCAGGCTGTATAGAACCGTCATTGTGACGTATAAGTGCATGCATTTCCAAGGTACAATACAATATAGTTTTTTTGTTACTCAAGCTCATACATTTTACTAATACACAGCATAATGTTATACATGCTTTCTGTTAAAGGAATAAGTGATAACACTAATTCACATTTATGTGGTACTTTTAATGATGGCTAAATTAACATGAACTGTTTCAATACAATATTATGTTACTCTGTGATAGAAGAAGCACACTTGTCTAAAATGCACCAAAATGTGTCCTCATTGTGTTGGATAAAAACACACAGTTGTGACACACATCTTGATACGGTCCTCATTGTGATGGATAAAAACACTAACCTCTGTAATAGGCAGCATATTATTTCCTGTGGCAGATAAAGGCACACAACATTAGCCCTTGGGATTTTTTGTGATGGTGATAAATTCATGTCCTATGGACCAGGCCTGCATAGAGCAGTCAGTGTGATGGAAAAATGCATTCATTTCCAAGATAAAATACAATATAGTTTTCTGAGTTACCTAAGATCATACACATGACAACTAAACAGCATATTGTTAAAGCATCTTTCTGTTAAAGGAATATGCAAAAACTATAAATCACATTAATGTGGTATTTTTAATGATAGCTACATTATCATGAACTTGCTCAATGCAACATGATATTTCTCTGTGATAGAAGCACACATGCCTAAAATGCCCCAAAATATGGTCCTCATTGCATTGGATAAAAACATACAATTGTGACACACATCTTGATAAGGTCCTCATTGTGATGGATAAAAACACCAACCTCTCTAATAGGCAGCATATTTCCTCTGGCAGATAAAGGCACTCAAACCTGTCTCACACAATTTAATATGGTCCTCGGTTTAACGCTTAAAGTGCACATAGGAGCATAATCTCAATATCTCAACACAATTCTGTAACATGCGTCATGATGTGCCCTTTTTTGCAATACATAAAAGCTCACATGCTATACACATGGTCCCATGAATATTCGCCTCCCACGATGTAGTCCTCATTCTGATGCATAAAAACATGCATGTGATTTTTTTTCTTTCAGAGTGCAGTGTAATTGCACACAGAGTTAAAACATGCAGTGTGATGCTGTTATGAGTTTGACGGACTAGTAATCATAAACAATTCATATTTACTGACACCAGAGGGGACCAGTCTCTCACTGGAATGCAGTCTTAATGAGGAACAGGTCTGTTTCTATGAAGTATCTTAAGGCAGCCTTATGATGGTATGCAAGTACATCACAAATTCTCTGCAATGAATTAGAAATGAAGAGGTAAACCATCAGGCAGTTTTAGTGCACTGCATGATATTGCCCTCTTGGTGATGGTTAAAGCATGCACATCTTTGTAAAACAGTGCATGAGATTGTCCTCTGTTATACATAGCTACTGTCTCATATTACTAACAGACATCATGATGTGCTACGTAATGTGATGTATCAAGGGAAACAATCTTGTAACACTTAAAGGCATCTAGTGAACATTGTAATTAATAAACGCACATTAATTTGTAATATACAATGTAATATAATCCTATATGTGATGGAAAGAAGTTCATTCTTGGTAACAGTAGTTTAGAAAATAGCACAACTCTGCAACAGGCGTAGTGGTGTCGTCCTCGCAGTGCTAGAAAAAAGCTCAGATATGTAACACACGATATCATACGGTCCTCGTTGCGATGGATAAAAACAAACAATTGTGATGCACACGAACACTTGATTCAAAGTATAATAGTAGCTCACTTATATAACACCCCAAAACACCTGTAACATTCCAAGCTATGGTCATTGTGCAGGGTATGAGCAATCCACTGGAAAGATTGTGATTGTGACCCTGCTGCGATTCATGTAGACAAACAGCGTCATACCCTTTAATCATTGGCTCAATTCACATCACCAAGTGCTTCGTTTATTATCATCATTTTGGGATACAGAGCAAGCTGCTTTTTAATTCACAAAGGTTGTCTTGTGGACTGTTAGCTTATAGCTAAGGAGGATGTATTTCAAGGAGTACCCTTCATTTTCTTTTGAGAATTCCATTTTCCTTTGGACACGTTTACATGCTTACATTTCTGGAAATATTACAAAGCAAGTAGAAGTAATAACATTTGAAAAACATTTTCCCCTGTCAAGTAATCCCTTCACCTATGCCATCTTCAATTTTTAGTCTGATTCCTTTCACTTCCCATCCTGGAAACAGATTTAATCCGGCACTTGTCAGAAGTGAATCTCAGATTGTTCCCTGGGTGGGAATGGGTTCAAGAATTGTTTGTGGACAGTTACTAAGTAACACATTTGGAGGCACACAAATACTATACAGAGCAACAAAGCCCTGTGAAGATCACTATCCACACACAAAAAATGTTTGCTCACATTCAATAGTCATCTTTTTCCAAGAGTACATATGTACTTGTTCACATTAGCCTCTGTGCTTTTTTGTGATGGATCGTTCGATGGATGATGCATGTTCTATGGACCAGGCTGTATAGAACCGTCATTGTGACGTATAAGTGCATGCATTTCCAAGGTACAATACAATATAGTTTTTTTTGTTACTCAAGCTCATACATTTTACTAATACACAGCATAATGTTATACATGCTTTCTGTTAAAGGAACAAGTGATAACACTAATTCACATTTATGTGGTACTTTTAATGATGGCTAAATTAACATGAACTGTTTCAATACAATATTATGTTACTCTGTGATAGAAGAAGCACACTTGTCTAATATGCACCAAAATGTGTCCTCATTGTGTTGGATAAAAACACACAGTTGTGACACACATCTTGATACGGTCCTCATTGTGATGGATAAAAACACTAACCTCTGTAATAGGCAGCATATTATTTCCTGTGGCAGATAAAGGCACACAACATTAGCCCTTGGGATTTTTTGTGATGGTGATAAATTCATGTCCTATGGACCAGGCCTGCATAGAGCAGTCAGTGTGATGGAAAAATGCATTCATTTCCAAGATAAAATACAATATAGTTTTCTGAGTTACCTAAGATCATACACATGACAACTAAACAGCATATTGTTAAAGCATCTTTCTGTTAAAGGAATATGCAAAAACTATAAATCACATTAATGTGGTATTTTTAATGATAGCTACATTATCATGAACTTGCTCAATGCAACATGATATTTCTCTGTGATAGAAGCACACATGCCTAAAATGCCCCAAAATATGGTCCTCATTGCATTGGACAAAAACATACAATTGTGACACACATCTTGATAAGGTCCTCATTGTGATGGATAAAAACACCAACCTCTCTAATAGGCAGCATATTTCCTCTGGCAGATAAAGGCACTAAAACCTGTCTCACACAATTTAATATGGTCCTCGGTTTAACCCTTAAATTACACATAGGAGCATAATCTCAATATCTCAACACAATTCTGTAACATGCGTCATGATGTGCCCTTTTTTGCAATACATAAAAGCTCACATGCTATACACATGGTCCCATGAATATTCGCCTCCCACGATGTAGTCCTCATTCTGATGCATAAAAACATGCATGTGATTTTTTTTCTTTCAGAGTGCAGTGTAATTGCACACAGAGTTAAAACATGCAGTGTGATGCTGTTATGAGTTTGACGGACTACTAATCATAAACAATTCATATTTACTGACACCAGAGGGGACCAGTCTCTCACTGGAATGCAGTCTTAATGAGGAACAGGTCTGTTTCTATGAAGTATCTTAAGGCAGCCTTATGATGGTATGCAAGTACATCACAAATTCTCTGCAATGAATTAGAAATGAAGAGGTAAACCATCAGGCAGTTTTAGTGCACTGCATGATATTGCCCTCTTGGTGATGGTTAAAGCATGCACATCTTTGTAAAACAGTGCATGAGATTGTCCTCTGTTATACATAGCTACTGTCTCATATTACTAACAGATATCATGATGTGCTACGTAATGTGATGTATCAAGGGAAACAATCTTGTAACACTTAAAGGCATCTAGTGAACATTGTACTTAATAAACCCACATTAATTTGTAATATACAATGTTATATAATCCTATATGTGATGGAAAGAAGTTCATTCTTGGTAACAGTAGTTTAGAAAATAGCACAACTCTGCAACAGGCGTAGTGGTGTCGTCCTCGCAGTGCTAGGAAAAAGCTCAGATATGTAACACACAATATCATACGGTCCTCGTTGCGATGGATAAAAACAAACAATTGTGATGCACACGAACACTTGATTCAAAGTATAATAGTAGCTCACTTATATAACACCCCAAAACACCTGTAACATTCCAAGCTATGGTCATTGTGCAGGGTATGAGCAATCCACTGGAAAGATTGTGATTGTGACCCTGCTGCGATTCATGTAGACAAACAGCTTCATACCCTTTAATCATTGGCTCAATTCACAACACCAAGTGCTTCGTTTATTATCATCATTTTGGGATACAGAGCAAGCTGCTTTTTAATTCACAAAGGTTGTCTTGTGGACTGTTAGCTTATAGCTAAGGAGGATGTATTTCTTTTTTATTTTTTTATTTTTTTATTCAGGCATAATAAGTAGGATATCATTGCAATAGTACATCAATACAGAATTAACTCAAATAATACAGTATTATGAATAAATAAATCGCAGGGTTTGAGATTCACAGAAATGATTTAAAAATCAACATAAATAACATTTTAGAAAGATAAAGATTATACAACAATATAAACAAACTCTAAAGTCAATTATAATTATAGTCACCAATCATCCGATACCACCAGGGACAATGCGACTTTTCCATTCAGTTATTGGACACCAAAGCATATCTCCTCGTAATTTAGATCTTATCCCTCTTGTTTTAAATACTGCAGATTCATATCTATAAGCTGCCAAAAAGCGTGCTAACCACATCTGAAAACTTGGAGGCACTACATCTTTCCATCTCACAGATAGAAGTATCCTGAAAACAGCCATGCCAATAAAAACTAATCTTTCTTCAGATTTTTTCAGATTTAAGGTATGGTCATGGCCAAAGAGAAATAAGGTTTCGGATTCTGATATTATATGTCCAAAAATTTCCTCCCAAAAGGAATTTATCATACTTTTAACTAATGCCAAATTAGGACAAGTATAGAACATATGGGTAAGGTTGCCGGCCCTTGAGTGCATCTTGGGCATAAATCATTCTCACGTTTGCCCCAAGTAAATAGTTTAGCAGGGGTAAAGTAAAGGTCAAAGATAGTTTTGTACAATTGTGCCTTAAGATTACTTGCCATCAATAACTTTTGACTCATATTTAACACCTGGTTTAGATCCACATTTGGATTATTCAATTTTAAACACCATTTTTTTTCCGTTTTATCGAGATCATCATTCTTCATGCTTAGAAGAATATTATATAGGGTTCCAATTCTAGTGTTTGTTCTAAATATTACATCCATAATTTCATACTTATGCAAGCAGATTAGTGATTCCTTAGCTTTTAGTGTAGCAAATATCTGTGCAAACTTCAGAAAATCCCCATTCGGTAGTTTATATTTAATTTTCACATCTAGAAAAGTTGTGTCATAGTCATTTATTAGAAAATCACCTATTGTCTTAATTCCTATCTTGGCCCATTGTTTTAAAAAGGCATCTGAATCCTGTCCTTGAATAAGATTAGAATGAAAAAGTGGTGTATAACGATTAATTTTCTCAACTTGACTATATTTAGAAATTTTACTCCAAATTTTCCAAGCATCAATCATAATTTCACCTTTAAAATCTTTATAATTTCTTGTCTCAGTTTTTCGCAATAACAAGCCTTTTGCCTCCCGACCGACTATAAGTTCATATATTGACGGTATTTCAACACGGCCCTCTGAATTCTCTTCGCTATATCCTTTAAACAAAGGTGTAAACTGTTTTAGTTGTGCTGCCCAATAATATAATACCATATTAGGTATAGCAAGGCCGCCTTTATCAACAGGAAGAGACAATAGTTCAATAGATCTCCTAATTTTCCCATTCTGCCACACAAAATTAGATATAAGTGAATTAATCAATATTAAAATCTCCTTTTTAATGGCTAGTGGTATTGCTCTAAATAAATAGAGACATCTGGGTAGCGTATTCATTTTAACATAATTAACTCTCCCTATAATGGATAGATGAAGGCTATTGACCCTTTCAAAATCATTCTTAATTTTTTTCAGTAATGGATCAAAATTAATTTGTGAGATTAACTTAGTGTTTGCACAGAGTTCAATGCCCAGGTAAGTAGCTTTTTCAACTCTTCGTGGATCCATACAAACTGTGTCGGGTGTACTTATTATAATCGTCTTTCCTTTGTTGAGATAGTACCCAGAATAAGTCCCAAATTCGGAAGTAATTACCTCTATTTCATGAATAGTTTCTGTTGGATCGGGTGTGACGATCGCAATGTCGTCAGCATATGCCAGTACTTTCGTTTCAAACTGATGACTGACAACCGGTTTAATATTAGTGCTCTCTAATAGTTTCAAGATAAGAGGGTTGATATATAGAGCAAATAGCAGAGGCGAGCACGGACAGCCTTGCCTAGTACCTCTTGTTATATTAATGTATTCAGAAAATAGTCCGGCCGCGAGAACTTTGGCTTTGGGGCGGTGATACATTGATTTTATTGAGTTAATAAATTTGGGGCCAAAATTATTACGTATCATAACTTCCCATAGAAATTTCCAGGTGACACGATCGAACGCTTTCTCAGCATCCAGTAGAATCATTGACATACGCTCCCCCCTGGCTATCGTGGCGTCAAATAAGGCGATTGCCCTACGGATGTGATCAGTGGTTCCCTTGCCAGGGATGAAACCATGTTGCCATGGGGAAGCGAGCTGTTCAATGACCCCACTGAGCCTGAGTGCTAAGATTTTTGCATATAATTTGGAGTCCGAATTGATAAGGGATATAGGACGATATGACGTGAGAAGTTCTGGGGATTTTCCCTTTTTTGGAAAGACGATTATATTAGCTTCCTCCCAAGAAATTGGAGGTACACCATTAAATTGTATTCCAAGAAACAAATCATGTAGAATCGGTAGTAACTGATGGCTAAGTATCCTAAATAGCTCAATCGGTATCTTATCTGGACCTGCTGCTTTGCCTGAGGCTAATAATGATAATGCGGTCCTAACTTCTGCAATTGTTATTTCTTTTTCAAGATCCTCCCTTGTATCATTGTCCAATGTTTTCGTAGCTTCGGAGTTACTAAGAAAATTGTTTATGAAAACTTTTGTTTCTATCTCAGACCTCTTAGTATCCTCTGTATATAGCTTCTGATAATACCTCTGAAACTGGGAATTAATTTCAGCTGCATGAGTAAAGGTCTGCCCGTTTTCTATTATAGTAACTATGTCCCTTCTTGTAATTTTCTGACGCGTACTAAGTGCCAATTGTCTGCCCACTTTCTCTCCACTTTCATAGACTTGCTTCCTGTGTGATTGATATGTCTCAGCAGCTTTCTGACTTAGTTTAGAGTTTAGTTCTGATTTTAGTATAGCTACCTGCATCATCACCTGACTTGTATCTTGTCTTTGCCTAATTTTACTGATATGTTCTTCTTCGGCTTTAGCTAGCGCAACTATTTTTACTTCAAATTCTTGTTTTTCCCCGTTCCTAATTTTAGATTGGTACTTCATGGTTTCCCCTCTTAAAGCGGCTTTATAAGTATCCCAAACAATATTTCTTGAGGCACTAAATCGATTCATGCTAAAAAATTCCTCAGTCCAGGCTTTAATAAAATCAATATATTCTTGGTTACATAGTAATTTCCTATCAAAGGACCATGTTGTTTTTTGAATATAATTAGTATTATAGTCAATTGATAATAATAGGGGATTATGGTCTGATAGTGTTTTTGGAAGTTTCCTTATATGTGAAGAGGATGTTAAATCTTTAGATGTAAAAATGTAATCTATCCGTACATATTTTTGATGGGGGTGTGAGTAATACGTGTAGCCAGAATCTGTTGGGCTATTTTGCATCCAAATATCAGTTAGCCCAAGGCTACAAATTAAATTACTAATAGCCCGATACACTTTTGGTTTCCGGCCAATATATTTTAATCTAGTTACATACGGTGACAAGGATGGTATTAAAGAAATTTTAAGATCGCCGCAAAAAATTAGTGGACCTTGCCAAATGGCTAATTCTGCTTCTAATTTTTCAAAAATTATAGGATCATCCTGATTAGATCCATAGACAGTGCATATCGTAATTCCACTACCTAATTTAGCAATTGCCCATCTTCCATATGAATCTGACGCACAACGTATTCCTTGTCCATGACAACTCTTAGCCAATATTGCAACCCCCCTTATGTTTGTCGTTTGAGATGAAGCTACTATCAGATTATATCCCCTCAGTCTTAATAGCGCTCTTTTGCTCCATGGAATATGGGTTTCCTGCAGGCATAGAATGTCTACCGGGTATAGCTTTAATAATTCTTCAAGTCGTACACGTTTATCTCTAGTCAGTAAACCTCCTATATTCCAGGTTTGTATATTAAGCTTACCCATTATTCATATGGTAGTTTTGTCGATTAATGTTACTCAAGTAATATTCCCTGTACATACCCTGCTTTATATTTTTCAAAATTAACTCTGTTCCTACTATTATGCCTGATTTTTTCCCATTTTCTCCTTTTCCTTCCCCCCTCCCTCTTCATCGTCCCTCCCTCTTGCCCGCCCCTGCTCCACTCCCTTCCTTCTTGCTGAGGCTTCCAGACTCACCCAGAGTCTGTGTGATGAAGTTGCTGCACTTCTACTGAGCTACCTTAACACATTTTTTAAAGAAAAGTGTCATAAAAGAGAAAAAAAAAAAAAGACAAAGGATTCTACAAAGGATTCTGCATCACATTCAAGTATATCATATTATATCTCAAAGCTATGTACAGTCTATGCCATACATCCCTGGATTATAGCTCCATTGCTTTGTTACTGTCTCAAAAAGGAAGAGTACACTTAATTCACCCGTCAAGAAGATAAAGAAAAGGACATATCTCACTTAGGTTATTAAAGTATTATGACCCAAGTGATTTAAATTCTATCTACGATATTTCATCTAAGTATGCTTTTGCCTTTATTCCTGACTGAAAAAACTTTGTCTGACCACGGTGGGCAATCTTAAGAGTAGCAGGGTTGTTCGGATAGGCCAGAGCACCTTTCTCTTGAAAAGATTTAATCAGCATTCGTAACCTCCATCGTCTTTCTACGGTTACGTGACAAAAATCAGGTCTCGAAAAGAAAGAAAAACCATTACAGGCTATCTTCCGGTCTGGTCTCGCTTTCTCTGCTACCGCCTGCCTTAGTAGGAAATTACCAAAGTACACTAGAACAGCTCTTGGATATAACCCTGGTTTCGGTGGAGGTTTAAAAGGGAAACGATGTACCCTTTGAATTTCAGCTTCCCAGTTCCAGCTCTGTAGTTCAGGCATAGCTTCACTGAAAAGTTTAATAATGAAGGCTCGTATATTTTCTCCCTCAACTTTCTCTGGTATTCCCAGGATGCGAAGATTATTACGGCGTTGCCTGTTTTCGAAAGCTTCAAGCTTCCATTTGATGTCCATCAGTTCTGTTTCCTGTAGTTTAATTTTCTCACAATTTTCAGAAGAGTCCTTCTCTGCTGCCATTACCCTTTGTTCCATCTCAGTTACACGCTCCCCAATCCGTGTGCATGTCTTAGAAAGTTTCTTTACCACCCCCTGCATTTTACGCAAGGCTATACGAGATCTTTTGCTGTCCTGGGCAGTCTCTTCCCTGTGAGCTGCTATAGCCTGGAGGATGGTCTCCACTGCAGAGGGGGTTATCTCTGAATCACCTGGCATGTCTGAGGAAGTAGCCTGATTATATTCAAGTTGACCTGTTGTTATTTTCTTTGATACAGTTCTTGTATTACCTTTAGGCTTAGTTTTCACAGTATTAGCCATTTGCCTCCCCTCGTCATAGCTGTCTTCTGAGGAATATATATGTGTTTCTGATTCATCTTCATCCTCAGACGATTCAAGGCTCTCGGACCAATCTCCTAAATTGTCAGCTCTAACCTCTTCAGTGTCATCGGAAAAAGAATAGAACTCAGTGAGGTCTTTTTCCCCCTCTTGCAGCTGTCCCGGTTGTGCAGGCAATTGTAACGTGATACTTGGAAGCAAATCATCGGCATCTTTATTTGCTATAGTTTGTTTAGAAACTACACGTTGGGGTGCCTCGGATACACTTGGTACCTCCTCCGTAGTAGTAATTATCTTGTCTAATCCTGGGGTTGTTACCATTACGCTAGGCTCGATCTGGTTATTGTTTATTGTAGGAAAAGACTCTTCAGGCACAGGATTAGTCTGTTCATTTTGCACCCCTAGAATATTGCCCCCAGGACCCGAAAAAGACATTGCCCGGCCCGCCTCAGGTTGCTTTTCCTCATTCAACACTATTACTTTAGATCCATCAATTAAGTTGTTTTTGGAAACCTCATCAATTATAATGTTATTCATATTGGGAGTCTCCACATTCAAAACATCAGTAATTGTTATGTTTTCGGGGTTTTCAGGGTTAATAAGGGAGTTGGATGTTCCCTCCTCTGGGTCAGAAATAGCATTCTGTTGCCCCTCAGTTGAAAGACTCTGATCCCCATTCATTACTGGAATAGATACAGCCTCGGTCTCAAGCTCAGTCTCTAATTGTGAATTGTTCTGATTTGGGGTCTTTCTAAGCATTAGCTCAAGCACAGTCCTCCCTCCAGCACTGCTTATTCTTCTACGAGTTGCTAAAATTTCCTGCCTTGAAGACCCCAGGGGAGAACCAGTTGCAGCTACTTGCTTTTTAGCTTTTGCTGTTTTTACCTGTAGCTGGTCTTCATCATCCATCAGTCCTTCTCGTTGCTGTCTCTCTGCCTCCTTCCGCAGCACCCTTGCCGCTTTCGCAATCCTGGCTCTGGTGGCTGCGGCTGAGGCGCTTTTTGGCGGCATCACTATGTCCTTCTCCCTCGGAGCCTTCCTCCGCAAAAGCTTCTCTAAACGCCAAACTGAGCCGTGCACAGTGGAGCCAGCAGTGGAGCCGGCGTTTTGCCGCGCTAATTCCTGTAGCTGACACGGCTTCCGTAGAGCTACTGACTGTGTATACACTGTTTCCCTGGAGACGCCGCGTAAAGGAGCCGGGTTCCACCAGAGAGTAAGTGTATCAAGTATATCAAAGTGTTTGAAGGCTTTTAGTGCGTTGTAACAGCATCGCATTATCGTGCTGCTGCAGGAACTTGCAACTGTATCTTACCCCCAGTTTAGACGTGTCGATTACAATTCTGTGTAGAAAAAAAGCGGCGCTTTCATTGAATGACTTTTCCCATGGCGCCCAGGGTTTTCCGCTGTCGGCGTGCCAGAATGTCAGCGTCTCTTCTCAGTTTAACTCAGCCAAACAATCAGGGGTTTTCCGATACTCTCCTTTCTTCAAGCCTTCTTTCTCGAGTCATGTAAACATTTCTTAGAGCACACTATAAAATTTACGAGTTCTCCGTGTAGAATCCGTCACAAGAGCGATCCAATTAATCACATCCTCGGAGCTCAGTAGAGTGCTGCAGTCAGCCTAGCGTCTAGGCCGCCATCTTGCCTCCAAGCCGCATCGCTTGCTTTTCCGAAGGAGGATGTATTTCAAGGAGTACCCTTCATTTTCTTTTGAGAATTCCATTTTCCTTTGAACACGTTTACATGCTTACATTTCTGGAAATATTACAAAGCAAGTAGAAGTAATAACAATCGAAAAACATTTTCCCCTGTCAAGTAATCCCTTCACCTATGCCATCTTCAATTTTTAGTCTGATTCCTTTCACTTCCCATCCTGGAAACAGATTTAATCCGGCACTTGTCAGAAGTGAATCTCAGATTGTTCCCTGGGTGGGAATGGGTTCAAGAATTGTTTGTGGACAGTTACTAAGTAACACATTTGGAGGCACGCAAATACTATACAGAGCAACAAAGCCCTGTGAAGATCACTATCCACACACAAAAAATGTTTGCTCACATTCAATAGTCATCTTTTTCCAAGAGTACATATGTACTTGTTCACATTAGCCTCTGTGCTTTTTTGTGATGGATCGTTCGATGGATGATGCATGTCCTATGGACCAGGCTGTATAGAACCGTCATTGTGTCGTATAAGTGCATGCATTTCCAAGGTACAATACAATATAGTTTTTTTTGTTACTCAAGCTCATACATTTTACTAATACACAGCATAATGTTATACATGCTTTCTGTTAAAGGAATAAGTGATAACACTAATTCACATTAATGTGGTACTTTTAATGATGGCTAAATTAACATGAACTTTTTCAATACAATATTATGTTACTCTGTGATAGAAGAAGCACACTTGTCTAAAATGCACCAAAATGTGTCCTCATTGTGTTGGACAAAAACACACAGTTGTGACAGACATCTTGATACGGTCCTCATTGTGATGGATAAAAACACTACCCTCTGTAATAGGCAGCATATTATTTCCTGTGGCAGATAAAGGCACACAACATTAGCCCTTGGGTTTTGTTGTGATGGTGATAAATTGCTTTCCTACGGACCAGGCCTGCATAGAGCAGTCAGTGTGATGGAAAAATGCATTCATTTCCAAGATAAAATACAATATAGTTTTCTGAGTTACCTAAGATCATACACATGACAACTAAACAGCATATTGTTAAAGCATCTTACTGTTAAAGGAGCTTTCTGTTAAAGGAATATGCGAAAACTATAAATCACATTAATGTGGTATTTTTAATGATAGCTCCATTATCATGAACTTGCTCAATGCAACATGATATTTCTCTGTGATAGAAACACACTTGTCTAAAATGCCCCAAAATATGGTCCTCATTGTGTTGTATAAAAACATACAATTGTGACACACATCTTGATATGGTCCTCATTGTGATGGATAAAAACACCAACCTCTCCAATAGGCAGCATATTTCCTCTGGCAGACAAATGCACACAAACCTGTCTCACACAATGTAAAATGATTCTCAGTTTAACCTATAAAGTGCACATAGGAGCATAAGCCCCATATATATAGGAGCAATTGCAAAGCATAAATGAACACAATGTTGTGACACACAATATGAAGTTGTTTTTAGTGTCCTGAACAGATGTTCATATGATTGATACACTTATAAAGTTGTGGCAGAATTTATAAAATGTTAAAAATCTCAACACAATTCTGTAACACGCGCCATGATGTGCCCTTTTTTTCATTACATAAAAGCTTACATGCTATACACATGGTCACATGAATTGCCCACCACAATGTAGTCGTCGTTCTGATCGATGAAAACACTGTTGTGTTTTTGTTTTAGAGTGCAGTATAATAGCACACCGAGTTAAAACATGCAGTGTGATGCTGTAATGAGTTTGATGGACTACAGTTCTTAAACAATTCATATTTATTGACACCAGGGAGGACCAGTCTCTCACTGGAATACAGTCTTAATGAGGAACAGGTCTGTTTCTATGAAGTATCTTAAGACAGCCTTATGATGCTAGGCAAGCACATCACAAATTCTCTGCAATGATTTACAAATGAAGAGGTAAATCAACATGCAGTTTTAGTGCACTGCATGATATTGCCCCACTGGTGATGGTTAAGCATGCACATCTTTGTAAAACACTGTATGAGATTGTCTATTGTTATACATAGATATTGTGTCATATTACTAACAGACAGCATGATGTGCTTCTTAATGTGATGTATCAAGGCAAACAATTGTGTAACACTTCAAGGCATCTAGTGATCATTGCACTTAATAAACCCGAATTAATTTGTAACATACAATGTAGTATAATTCTATTTGTCATGGAAATAAGTTCATTCTTGGTAACAATAGCTTAGATAATAGCACAACTGTGCAACAGACCTAGTGGGGTGGTCCTCACAGTGATATACAAAAGCTCAGATGTATAACACACATCATATGGTCCTCGTTGTGATGGATAAAAACAAACAATTGTGATGCACACCAAGACTCGATTCAAAGTATAATAGTAGCTCACTTATATAACACCCCAAAACACCTGTAACACTCCAAGCTATGGTCATTGTGCAGGGTATGAGCAAACCACTGGAAAGATTGTGATTGTGACCCTGCTGTGATTCATATAGACAAACACCATTATACCCCTTTATCATTTACTGGAGAAGCGTGGCTCAATGGTTAGAGCGGCAGACCCTGATGCAGAGGTCTGGCCCGGGACCAGGGTTCAATTTCCCCGGACCTGATAATTCTCGCCTCGGTGCCTAGTCTAATCATGGGTCCCACTCTGTGACTCTGGGCAATAGCTTGCCTAATCTCCACAACAGCCCCAGCAGCGCTTGGATGCCTGGCTTCACCTTGGGGGTGCCCAGGAGTGGACATTTCACAGGAAAGCCAGGATGGGTTCCACAGCGGTATGAATACAGAGCTACGAGGCCTCTGGGTAGAAGTGCGCTATTTAAATACTATACATTTACATTTACATTTACTCAATTCACTACACCAAGTGCTACATTTATTATAATTTTGGATTACATGAGCAAGCTGCTTTTTAATTCACAAAGGTTGTCTTGGGGACAGTTAGCATACAGCTACAGAGGATGTATTTCAAGGGGTAGTCTTCATTTTCTTTTGAGAATTCCATTTTCCCTTGAACAAGTTTGCATGCTTAGATTTTGGGAAATATTCTGAAGCAAGTAGAAGTAATAACATTTTAAAAACATTTTCCCCTATGGAATAATCCCTTCATCTATGCAATTTCCAATTTTTTGTCTGATTGCTTCCACTTCCAACCCTGTAAACAGATTTAATCTGGCACGTGTTAGAAGTGAATCTCAGATTGTTCCCTGGGTTGGAATGGGCTGAAGAAATGTTTGTGGACAGTTACAAAGTAGCAAATTTGCAGGCACACAAATACTTTGCAGAACAACAAAGCCCTCTGAAAAATCACTAACCCCACACACAGAAGTATTTACTCACATTCACTAGTCATCTCTTTGCAAGTGTAAATGTATACCTGTGCACATTAGCACCTGTGCTTTTTTATGATGGTCGATTGGCTGGATGATGCATGTCCTAGGGACCAGGCCTGTATAGAGCCCTCATTGCGATGGATGAGTGCACACATTTCCAAGATACAATACAATATAGATTCTTTTAGTTACTTAAGATCATACACATTACTAATACACAGCATAATGTCATAGGAGCTTTCTGTTAAAGGAATATGTGATAACACTAATTCACATTAATGTCGTACTTTTAATGATGGCTAAATTAACATGAACTTGTTCAATTCAACATGATGTGACTGTGTGATAGAAGAAACCCACTTGTCTAAACTGCACCAAAATGTGTCCTCATTGTGTTGGATAAAAACACACAGTTGTTATACACATCTTGATACAGTCCTCATTGTGATGGATAAAAACGCTTTACTAATACCCAACATAATGTTAAAGAAGCTTACTGTTAATGGAATGTGCAATAAAACTAAATCGCATGAATGTAGTACTTCTAATGAAGCTACATTAACATGAACGTGTTCAATGCAACATGATGTGACCCTGTGTTAGCAGAAGCACACATGTCTAAAATGAACCAAAGTGTGGTCCTCATTGTGTTGGATAAAAACACACAATTGTGACACACATCTTGATACAGTCTTCATTGTGATAGATAAAAACGCCAACCTCTGTAATAGGTACCACAATATTAATTGTGGCAGATAAAGGTACACAACCCTGTCTCACACAATTTAACATGGTCCTCAGTTTGACCTATAAGTGCACATAGGAGCATAAGCCACCTTTATATAGGAGTAATTGTAACGCATAAAGGAGCACCTTCTTGTGATACACAAAATATGAAATGGTTTTCTGTGTCCATAAGAAAGGTTCATATGCTTGATACACATGTAAAGTTGCGGCAGTGTCTATTACATGTTAGAAACACAAAAGAAAACTGTAACATGTACTTTGCTATGCTCCTTTTTGCAATGTATAAAACCTCACAATTTACACACATGGTCATCTGAATTGCATACCACAATGTAGTCCTCATTTTGATGGATAAAAACACGCAAGAGTTTTTTTTTTATCAGAGTGTGGTGTAATATCACAGAGAGTTAAAACATGCACTGTGATCTCGTTATGAGTTTGATGGACCAAAAGTCTTAAACAAATCATATTTATTGACACCAGATGGGACCAATCTCACATGAATACAGTTGTAATGAGGAATTGGTCTATTTCTATTAAGAATCCTATGGTAGCCTTGTTATTGTATGCCAGCACATCACAAAGTCTTTGCGATTAATTACAAATGAAGAAATAAACCAACATGCAGTTGTAGTGCACTGCATGATATTGCCCTCCTTGTAATATTTAAAACATGCACATCCATGTAAAACTATATGAAATTGCCTTCTATGATAAATAGACAATCTCTCATGTTGTAACAGATAGCATGATGTGCTCCTTAATGTGATGTATCAAAGCAAGGGATCTTGAAATCTGTCATGGCATCTAGCGCTCATTTCACTTGATAAACACAAATTAATTTGTTACATACAATGAGATATATTCCTATTTGTTATGGAAAGAAGTTAATTCTTGGTAACAGTACTTTAGGTACTAGCACAATTTTGCAACAGACCTAGTCGTGTGGTCATCACAGTGATAGGAAAAAGCTCAGTTGTGTAACACACAACATCATGCGGTCCTCATTGTGATGGATAAAATCAAACTGCTGTGATGCACAACATGACTTGATCCAAAGTATGATAATAGTAGCTCACATATATAACATACCAACACATCTGTAACACTCAAAGCTATGGTCATTTTAGAGGGCAGGAGCAAACCACTGGCAAGGTTATGATTGTGACCCTGCTGGTTCTTTTTTTTTTAAGGTTTCCAAAGAAAGTTTTATTCGGCTGACGCGTTTCAACCAAACTGGTCTTTCTCAAAGCCAATACATACGTGGTGATTATACCCTATCACCTATAAACACCAAGCTCACATATGAGTAAACATAGTGAAAAGACTTTGTTGGACCTTGTACGATGCCCAGAACCTTTGGAAGAAGGCCTGATATAAATAGGTCTAGGCAACGTAAATAAATTAACACAAGTGCATGATTTACCTTATGCTTTCACATGATCACAATATATAGGGTCATCAAAAATATATATAAATATTTATCTTAATAACAGATAAACATTTAAGTTCTACTAAGTTTCTAAACTTGTATAATTAATGAAAAGCACATACTCGACACGGGTACATTGAGAAACGCCACCCGAAAATAACAAATCCAATGCCTGTCATCCCAGCACACCATGCGCAGCCGCCACGCCGCCCCGCAACCATGACCCTGCTGTGATTCATGATGCTTTTTCAATAAAGGATTTAATAGCGCACAATGTTGCAATATGAAATGTGATATAATCATTTTAATGGACTAAACTATCAAAAACAACTCCTGCTTATCAGCACCTAAGGGGAACAATCTCTGTCAGGAGTGCACTCAGAATCGGGTACAGGCCTACCTCTATCAAGCATCTTAAGGCAGCCTTATGAAATTTTTGTGCAGTGAAATGCCGGCGGTGGGGAACGCGAGTCTTTCAATGAAGGGCTCAGCTCCTTCAATTATAAGTTCCCGATCGAGGTCCTCCTCTGCTGCCTCGTCTCTCCCTGGTATGCCAACAATGCGGAAGTCCTTGAAATACTTGTGTTCCCCACCGCCCGCATTACACTGCACAAAAATGTCAATGCATCACGGGTTCTGCCAGAAATCATACGCTTCACATGGGATGTACATCGTACATGAGGAGAAGAACCATGTGAGGCCCCCATGAGAACCATTCACAAAGCTACAGCTTGAAAGCCATTAACAAGTCCCCCTGTCATCATCTAATTATTTTGAAGCGTGAATATCATATTGAAGCACCAGCAACCGCCGCGGTCGTTTCTGGACACAAGAGAAAAAGGACCACACCCCTTGAGTTCATAAGGCATCATCACCCGTGAGAATTCCCTCACCTCAAATGTGAATGACCAGGTCCTGGTCCTGAGGAGAACCCTGAAATCAAATAGGGTTCTGAAATGTGTCGACCCCACCCAGCCAATTAACCGACCCATACCGAGTACAAACAGGACATTTAGGCCTGGTGTAACTGTTTAACTGCGTCGCTGGTTATGGCAGGTGTATGTAGTGAAACACATAACTGAATTGTACCGCCATTGTTCTTTATGTTAAAATAAGGACTGGTCTATTGTTTTGTCATGTTTGGCCATTTCCTAAGTATTTGTTATATGTCCAAAGTACTGTTACCATTGTGTTGTTGATATATGTTTGTACTAATTGTTCTTCTTTAAGACATGAAAGAAATATCCATCTTGTTTGTTCCACAAATAAATGAACAAATAACAAGTGTAATGAAAACAATATAACTACTTGAGAATCTAAGGTGGTTATTTATGAATGTATTTATTCCAAAATGTACGTCCAGACCTTTTTCTTGTTTCCAACTTTCTAAAAAGTGGCATTTTTAAAATTGAGGATTGAAATATGAATTTACCATTCAAGATGGTTTTAAATTACTCTGATACCATTCATGACTTTCCTACCTGTTCCCAATCAAAAATTAACACTTATTAAATGTAATAAGGTACCCAATGGTATGCTATGAAAGAGGCAGGCCTTGCAATAGTGACTACCAGGACATGTCAGATTAAAAACTACATGTCCAACTTTTTAAAGTAAACTGCACCTTGCCCTATGTGCTTTTGAGGGCCTACCCTTTAGGTGACTTATATGTACTCAACAGATTGGTTTATGCTTGGTAAAAGGTTTATTTTGACATGTGGAAATGGCAGTTTACAATTGCACCCACAAGCTGCAGTGGCAGACCAGGGACAGGTTAAAAAAAGTCTACTTAAGTGGGTGGCTCAAAAAGTGCTGTAGGGACACTAATAGCATTTAATTTACAGGCTGTGGGTGTACATGCAATATCACTTTACTAGGTACTTGCAAATAAATTAAATGTGACAATGGGGTCTGTAGCCCAATTTTATCATGTTTTAGGGAATGGGAACAAGCACTTTAGCACTGATTAGCAGTCCTAAATTAGCAGTCCTAAGGCCAACAAAAGCAAATTCATAAATATAGTGGGGGTGAAGGCAATAAGCTTTGGGGATGATCACCCTAAGGCTGACTGGTCTAACAAGCATTGACTTGTAACACACTCCATAATATTTTTCTCCTGGTGATGTTTAAAGCATGCACAACCCTGCAATACACACAGGACTCGACAAATCCACTCGCCCGCTCGCATTTGCGAGTGAGAATGGATGAGGACGAGCTATTTTTAGGTCCTACTCGCCCTTTCTGGCGAGTAGGAAATCAAACTAACTTTTGTCCTATGTCTTTGAAAACAGAGCAAAAGTGACAAGATAACACGATTTGAAGGCATTTTTATTGCTCACAAAGGGATTGAGCAATAAAGATGCCTTTAAATCTTGTTATCTTGTCACTTTTGCTCCGTTTTCAGAGACGGAGGTCAATTTGAATTTAAAAATATTTCTATAGCGCACTTTTACCACGCGGTTTCTTGGCGCTTTTGAATAGTAGGAGGGCCAACAGGAGCAGAGGGAAGACTATGCATTGTAAGCTCGAGAAAAGAGCAGGGTTTTTAGACCTTTCCGGAACTCAGTGTAGGAGGGTGTCCCGCGGAGTTCCGTCGGGAGGGAGTTCCAGAACGCAGGAGCGAGAACTGCGAATTTTGTTCCGCCTGCCTTTTTCTTTCTGAAACGAGGGATGGTTAACAAGGCCTGATGAGAGGAACGAAGCTCTCTGCCCGGCGTGTAGGGCATGATGGCGGAGCAGATGAACTCCGGAGCGGTGCCCATTCTGGCCTGAAAGGTGGTGCAGCCAAGCTTAAACAAGGCTCGTTCTTTCACCGGCAGCCAGTGCAGGGCCTGCAATAAAGGAGTGACGCGATGGAATTTAGGCAGGCCATGAATCAGGTGGGCAGCCTGATTCTGCACTAGCTGTAGACGGCGAATGGCATAGGCTGGGGCGCCGTTGTAGATGATGTTGCCGTAATCAAGGCGCGAAAGCACCATAGCCATCACTATGATCTTTAGAGCGGGCAGAGAGAAGAAGCGAGAGATCTTCCTAATGGTTCTAAGGGGAAAAAAACTGGAAGAAACAACTGAGTTGACCTGGGAGTGAACAGAAAGTGAGGAGTTCAAAAAAATACCAAGGGTTTTGACCTTAGGAACCGGAATCAGAGGGACACCAAGTGAGGGAGGCCAGTGAGAGGAAGACCAGGGACTGCAACCACCTCCGGTTAGGACTAGTTCCGTTTTGTCCGGATTGAGTTTGAGGTGGTTGCAGTTCATCCAATCCTGAATGAACAACATGATGGATTGGACGTTCAGGGATGAGGAGGAAGAATGGGAAAGGTTAAAGATAAGCTGGAGGTCATCGGCGTAGTTAAACACCGTGACCTCCAGCTGCTGTAACAAAAAAATAAGGGGGTAGATGTATAAATTAAACAAAAGGGGAGAAAGTGAGGAACCTTGGGGGACTCCACATACAACCCCACGAGGGGCAGCAGTGAAACCAGCTAGGTGGACCGCCTGAGCCCTATCACTCAGGAAGGACTCAAGCCAGGCGAGGGCCAGGCCCTCTATGCCCGCCGCCCTGACACGGGTAAGGAGGATGGAGTGGTCCACCGTGTCAAAAGCGGCGGACAGGTCTAAAAGAATGAGGGCCTGCGGAAGGTTGGTGTCAATGCCCTCGCGTAGGCAGTCCATCACTGAGGTCACCACCTTCTCCGTAGAATGGAGGGGGCGAAAACCCGCCTGCCGAGGGGAGAGGCAGTGATTGGCTTCCACGTAGGTGCTCAGGGTGCTGGTGACATGGGTTTCTAGAACCTTGCCCAAGTAGGGCAGAAGGGAGATAGGATGGTAATTAGAGGGTGATGAAGGGTCGGCACCGGGCTTTTTAAGGATGGGGATAACAGCCGCGAATTTGTGAGCGGTGGGGACCACACCATTGCTGAGTGAATCATTCAGGAGAGTGAGGGGGGGGTAGGGCAGTTTAGGAAGATTTCTCTCAAAATATGAGCCGGAGCAAAGTCTAGGGGGGAGCCTGACTTTATCTTGTGAAGCAGGGGAAGAAGCGTGACCTCGGTGAGGGGGGGAATGGAAGTAAGTTTGGAAGTGACAGCAGGTGGGGAGGGATTGGTGAAGGTAGGGGAAGGGAGGGGGATGTTGGCCTTGATCTTTGCGACCTTGTCAACGAAAAAATCGTTGAGTGAGTCGCAGAGCGATTGGGAAGGGGGGGATCGAGGCCGTGACTCTATTAGATGAGGCAAGCTCGTGTACCGTAGCAAAGATCTCTTTAGTTTGGGATTCTGCTGCCAGTATCCTGTTAGAATAAAACAGGGTCTTGGCGTCGAGGATGCCTTGCTTATATGCTTTGAGCACAGAGAGATAAGTGAGTTTTTTGACAGGACAATAGTCTCTTCTCCATGCACGCTCTGCTCTACGTGCGGCCAGTTTCTTCTCCTTAAGCTCAGAGGTGAACCAACGGTTAGCAGCATGGGCTCGCTTAACCGTGATCCGCCTCAGAGGGGCAAAGTCATCGCCTGCCTGGGTCAGCCAGCTGTCAATAGTGGCCATTTGGACCGGGGCGGCGAGGCCAGAAAGGTCGGGGCAAGAGTTGAGTAGAGATGAGCAGAAAGATGGCATATCTGCCTTGCCCCATTTCCTAACCCAGGTCTTCTTGGGAAGGGGGGGTTTGGTCGCTGGAGCTAAAGCAAGGGAGAAGGAAATTAAAAAGTGGTCCGACCAGGAGCAGGGGGAGATGGTGAGGGGAGTGGTGGGGATATTCAGAGTCCAAATCTGGTCAAGTGAATGGCCATGCACGTGGGTAGGGCTATGAACATGGGGAATAAAATTGAGGCAGGTCATAAGATCAGTAAATTCTTTGGAAGAAGGGCTTTCGGCCGGATCGTTGGGCCAGAAATTGAGGTCGCCCAACACCAAAACTGATGAATTGTTAATGACCAGTGTTGCGAGAATATCCTGGAGGCTGGAAACAAAAGTAGGGGTGGGTTGGGGGGGACGATAAATCAGGACAGCAGTGAGGGGGGCCGAATAAGAGCAAAAGCGGGTTATCAAGCAGTCCACTTCAGAGATGGGGGTAAAAGGGAGAATCTGAAGGTGGGAGTCAGTATGAGCTATCAAGGCCACTCCACCGCCTCTTCGGCCCTCCGGTCGGTCCGCTCGGATGATGGAATATGAGGGAGGGAGTGCGGCTAAGACGTTAGGTGTGGAGTCGGCCTTAAACCAGGTCTCTGTTAAAAACAAGAGATCCGGATTGTGAGTGTCAAGGTAGTCAAATAGCTCATACTGGTGGCTGACTGCAGATCGGGTGTTAAGAAGCACCGCAGTAGTGTTAAAGATCGGCGTGTGGGGGACAGGAGGGAGGGGGAGAACAGGGGCAGGCGTGACGGCAGGTGGAATTGCCGGGGGTCTCAGAAGGAGACTTAGGTTTTGCAACCGATTGCGCACGAGCGTACTGATGGTGCCTGGAATCCAGTGGGATATGAGGGCGAGGGATGAGTATGACAGCGGCGGGGCATAAGGAGGTGCCCCCTGCCCCGACCTGTCGCGGACGGGCGCAGACGGGCTTAACTCAGGCGCAACTCCGGCGCGCCTCCGTCGCGCCCGCTGCGCTCGTCCGCTGCGCTGACGCATGAGGGACGTCTTTGTAGGCTACGACGCGGTGGGGGAGGAGTCAGGAGGGCGGGAGGGGGGAAGTAATTAAAAAACCAAGATGCCCGTCCGCCGCTCGCTCTCAGCGGGACGGTGATGTCAGCAGGCTGCTCGTAGTCAGCAGAGAAGGTAAATGAGATTATTAAAAAATTAAATTAAAGTCACTTTCAAGCGCTCAGCGCGCAGCCTCTGCCCTCTGCCACAGGGCTTCGACCTACGCGAGAGGGAAAGTGGGCGGAGCCTATGTAGGCTACGACGCGGTGGGGGAGGAGTCAGGAGGGCGGGAGGGGGGAAGTAATTAAAAAACCAACATGCCCGTCCGCCGCTCGCTCTCAGCGGGACGGTGATGTCAGCAGGCTGCTCGTAGTTGGTTGCAGTGGGTTGCAGTCAGGTCGAGGGGATTTTCCATGGCACCAGACCTTCAGGACTAGTACCATTTTTCGGATTTGTCGAGCCCTGACAGTATGAAAATGTCCTCTGTGATGAATAGGCACACGCTCATATTACTAACAAACACCTTGATGTGGCCCTCAATGTGATGTATCAAAGAACAAAATCTTGTAGCATGCCATATTATCTGTTTCTCAGTGTGAATGGTACAACCACATGCAATTGTAATATACTAGTGATATAGTCCTTATTGAATAGAAAAGAAATTCATGCTTGATAGCAGTAGCATTGATAACAGCACAAATTTGCATCAGACCTAATGGTGAGGTAATTGTTATGAGAATAGGGTCAGATGTTTAACACACAATATCATATGGTTCTTGTTGTGATGGATAACAGATCACACTTTTTTGACACACACTAGGATATGATCCATATGATGGCAATAGAAGCACAGACATATCAGGCACCTAAACATGTGTAAAACTCATAGCTACTGAACGACAAACACCTATGTTTCCCCATTTTAAAGATCAAAATAGGTTCAGCTCTACTCTTGCCTTCCAGGTCTTATCTGAGCGACCTCAAGTTCTTATGTTGAAGTTGACGTTTAACCAGATTTTCACAATTTATGGACAGAATTTACTTACAAATTGTCAAATGCCATAATTAGAGTTGGACGAATGGAATACACCTTCACAAACGAGATGGAGATCCCGTCTGCAGTTTTACAAGTGCTACAATGCTTAATCCGGGCCCTACATTTTTTACTACTTTAAGAAAATAGCACATGTGGCTGGAAACTGAAAAGCAGCTCTTCACTTCGCAAATGTTCAAAATACCAACTGAATTGAGGATGCAGAACTACACAAATTCAAAGGGAAACACAGTGAAAAGATGGATATTTAGCAGTTAGGAACTATTTTTTAAAGGTATTGTCTAAATAATACACTATTTTAAATCCAGTATGGTCAGTTAAATATTCGCTGGATGAAATAAGAAAGCAGTGTTTGCTAAATGCATATGTATTCTGTAATACATTGTCAGTCACATACGAAAGGGATCCAAATAAAGACAGTTTTTTTTGACAAATATATACTGTGCCAAATAGGAAGACACTATATGTAAAATATAATCTGGTCCTCATAAACAGACTTGTAAAAAAACACACACCGGTCCTCGTAAAGCTGTTTGCTGTCTTTATGTAGTGTGTAAAAATGGTCTTCATAACTCTTGGATACGGGACATGTGCGGTCCTCATAAGGGGGTTATGTCAGAAAGTCTCAAAACTATTCCCATAATCGTTTTTTGAAAATCTGATATAACTTTCATACTGTCATTAAAGTATAAACATAAAATGTATGATCATTTTGATTCTCTGATGATCAGAAAGGGTGGCCCTCATAATGTAGGTTTTTTTCACTGGTCTTCATAGAGTGATATAAACATGTATGTGTGTGTGTGTGTGTGTGTGTGTGTGTGTGTGTGTGTGTGTGTGTGTGTGTGTGTGTGTGTGTGTGTGTGTGTGTGTGTGTGTGTGTGTGTGTGTGTGTGTGTGTGTGTGTGTGTGTGTGTGTGTGTGTGTGTGTGTGTGTGTGTGTGTGTGTGTGTGTGTGTGTGTGTGTGTGTGTGTGTGTGTGTGTGTGTGTGTGTGTGTGTGTGTGTGTGTGTGTGTGTGTGTGTGTGTGTGTGTGTGTGTGTGTGTGTGTGTGTGTGTGTGTGTGTGTGTGTGTGTGTGTGTGTGTGTGTGTGTGTGTGTGTGTGTGTGTGTGTGTGTGTGTGTGTGTGTGTGTGTGTGTGTGTGTGTGTGTGTGTGTGTGTGTGTGTGTGTGTGTGTGTGTGTGTGTGTGTGTGTGTGTGTGTGTGTGTGTGTGTGTGTGTGTGTGTGTGTGTGTGTGTGTGCCTGCCTGCGTGCGTGTGTGCGTGTGTGTGTGTGTATATATATATATATATATATATATATATGGTAAATAGAGATAGGCGAAGTAGCCAGGAAGGAAAAAAACCAAGGAAGAAAGAGGTAATGGTAGGTGGAGAAAGAGATGATAGGAGATTATAAGGTTTTAAAGTGAGATAAAGATTGAGAGGTTGAGAGGTGGAGAGAACTACACATGAGGTGAAAGAAATACAGTAAGATGTGGAGGAGAGTTAACACAGAAACAGGATGCAGTGAATGACATGCAGAGGTGAGTTAGAGATTTAGGCACAGGTAAGTAGAGCTGGACAGCTAGAGGTGAGGTAGTGAGAAAAGTATAGATCCGCATGGGGTTGACAGAGAATGGTGAGGCAAAGAGAGAAGTAAAACGTAGACACTTGGGGCCACATTTGTCAAACTTTCAGATCGAGCAGCAAGCCACCTCAATGCGTTGAGTGAAAGTGCAGGAATGCGCTGTATTTAGCATTATATGGCACATTTCTGCCATTTCCTTGCACTGGAGCACAAACTGTTGCCTAGGGCCAACGCAGGCTCCCTTGTGCCGTGGTGCAAGGGTGTCTGCTTGGCAGATAGGATTGTTTCTGTGCAGGAAGGGGCCCCTCCAGGCACAAAAACAATCCTCTGAGGTATTTTCCACTCTCTATGTATGCTGCATATTGGGAAAGAAAATTATTTCAAACAGGTGATTGGGTGTTGATTAGGAAACCTTACAGAGTTAAAAAGGGGACTTTAAATATATTTCTCCTGTTTTTAATTTTGAAACTTTCCAAAGGGTCAGCATTACTTGCTGGGAAGGGTTGATTGAGCAAAATACGTTTAGTAAGACTGACAGAAGAACAGACAATGAAAATTCTTAAAGCCAAGGGTGTTTGATTCACTGAAACCTCTACTGTTCCTGAAATTGAGCCTTGTTTAGCTTATGATAAGAAAAATGCTACCAATGCAAATTGCAATAATACTGTGTGAGACATTTCACATGCTTTTTCTGTTCCATGGTCTCCAACACTTTCTGGGACCTCTACTACAGGTTCAGTTTCTTCTGGATTTCACCCCAAATTTGATTATCATGCACTTGAAAATTCATATTCTCCAGAACACAGGTCTGCTGACAATATTACAATATTATTTCTGATTCTGCTGGTCGCAGACCACTTCAGAATGCTTCTGTAACCACAAGGCTTGGAGACTTATATTTGCACTAAAGTATTCAATGTACTTATTATATTTTTTTTTTCTTTGTTTTATTTCATAAAGGGGAAGGTGAGGTTACCTACATTTATTGAATGTAGTGCTTCACTGTAAGAGTGTTTCACTGTATAAGATGTTTAATGTTTATCTTAAATGTTATGCTTTATTGTTACTTACCTGTGCCTTATTATTGTTTGTCCTATGCCAGCGTTCTGCACTCTGGAACCTTTCTCTGTGATCTGTTCCAAGCAATGGTTCTCCGAAGCAGTTGGTGTGGGACTTTCATGGAGAAGGGTGCTGTCCAGTGGGCTCCTCATGTTTAAGAATAAAATACGCGTTTTAACTGCAATTTGAAATTGAGGCATTTCTATCCACACATTTTAGCAATGAAGATGGGATGAAGAGAGTTAAAAATGAGGAGAAATAAAAATATTTCTTCGCTTTATGCCTCAACTGGGGAGGCGTGGCAGTTTGATGCATTCCCAGGTCTACTAGTGTTGGTAAATCCGGGAATGCGTCAAAATCCATGGGTAGGCGGGTGGGGACACTCACCCTCCACCCATGGAATGCTTCCCTGGGCCAAAGAAATGCAACGCAGCAATTTTCACCCCGTTGCGTTACTCAAGATTTCATGTGGCTCGATAAATCTGACTTAATAGTTGCATCCCACTTGCTCCCCATTGCATGGTGTAAGGGTGATGGTACCTAAATACAGTTTATGCATAGATAGTAGTGAGGCGGACAGAAAGGTAGACTGAGAAAGGTGAAAGCTAGAAAAAGAGATGAGCTAGAGAGAGAGAGAGAGAGAGAGAGAGAGAGAGGATGTTGATGAAGTAGAGAGACAAAGGTGTGATAGAGGAAGGCAGGTGAGGTTAATGGATAGAGAAAGTGAGTAAGAGATAGAGACGTAAAGTAGAGAGATGTAAAAAGAAAGAGGTAGATAAGGAGAGTTGAGGAAGAGAGGGTGAGTCGAAATGGAGATGTGGAAACTGAGAGAGAGGGGATAATGTTAGAAATAGCAAATGCAGGAGTAGGGAAGCAGAGATATTGAGAAATGAGTACGGTAATGAGATGGTTGAGCTACAGGTACCAGAGTTAGAAAGAAGGTTAGAAAGAATGGGGAGGTGGAAGTAAGGTAGCAAAAGATTTGTAAGGTAAATTGATTGGAAAAAAGGTGGGTGTAGAGAGGTATGAGGTAGCACGTGAGATATGAGAAAGAGATAGAAAAGAGGAAGAGACCTGTGCGGTAGAGTAAGGGTAAGAGAAAGGTGAGCTATGGAGATATGAAGAGTGACAGAGAGGCTGTGTAAAGAGAAATGACGTTTAGAGAAAAGTGAAGAAGATTAAGGAGAAACATAGAGAGTTAAGTGAGGTGTAGAGAGAGAGAAAAAGAAAGAAAGATAGAGTTGATGTATAGCGGGGGTAAAGATGGTACCGAGTACAGTGAGGTTGTGAGAGAGTGGCAGAGAGAGGTGGGTAGAAACAGCGGCCTGTGAGCGAGACAGAGAGAGAGCGAGAAAGAGGTGAGGTATACAGATGTGATAGATAGAGTAGAGATAAAAGAGAAAGAATAGGTACCTTGGGGGGTAAAAACATAGATAGACAAAGAGGGAAAGGTAGAAGGGAGAAGTAGAAGGCACAGAGGTGTAAGATGTGACATAATGTAAGGAGAGAGGCAGAAAGAGAGATAGGGGGTAATATAGAGAGGTGACAGAGAGGTGGTCAAAGAACCGAGTAGATACAGAAATGAGTTGGTGAGAAGGGCAGGTATTTAATCATTAGCAAGGTAGACAGTGGTGTATCTAGGCAGTTTGCGGCCTGTGGCAGTTCCTGCCTTTACCGCCCTGCGCTGAAGAGCAGGGGGGGGGGCTGGAGATATATTCTGAGTTTGCCACCTATGCGGCAAACTCATGTAAGAGCAAGGTAGACCACTCGCCCCCCTTGCTATGCCACTGAAGGTAGAGAGATGAGATTCAACAAAATAGAACAGTAGACAGAGTGTAGGTTGAAGCAGAGAAAGGTAAGGTAGAAAGAGAGAGGAAGGTAATGAGAGTTAAAGTGGGGAACTGGAATTGGTATGAAGATTAAGGGGCTGATTACGATGACGGTCATAGTCACCTCTGCGGTGCTGGCGGAAAACGTCCATTTAGTCACTCCTGCGGCAGTCCTTGTTACCTCCATATTACAATGGGCAAAGATAGCCCTTTTTCCGTTCGTCGCAGTGTTTCCGGATCTGCCAGAAACATCATTCCGCAATGGTGCCGGAGGGAGTCAATATAGAAAGCCCGCCGTGCGGAATGACGTTCCAACCACCGATCAGATCACGATGCATCAAATAGCCCATCAGAACACAGCAGAGAAACCAGCTTATAGGATATTGCGGACGCACAATTGCGGAGTTAATAACTTGAGTCTGAGACACCTCAACAAGTTCCTGGCCATCATGGATCCTGCTCTACAAGCCCTGCCGCTGCTGTATCTGATCCACTACCAGCAGATAAGACGCCGTTGCGGTCAACATCCCAGGTCAGTTCAACACATATCCCAGCAAACAGCCCTGTACAACAACACACAACTGTCTCACTGAAATACGTGTCCTGTCTACATCAGGCACCCTGGTGGAGACAGGAAGATATACCATAGTCAAAGTACCCATGTCTTGCACTTAGGTACATTGTCACCTCTGCATCATGGCACCCATCTCCATAGAAATTATGGCATCTAGCCCGGTCAAGGTGGTCACGTCATCGCGGCGGTGAAGCGGCAGTAGCACTTGCCCACAATGTTGTAGGAGTCCAGCACATTGTCCCAGGTAAGCAAGATCCTCATTACAACCTCCACCCCACAATTTTTGAAAAAGAGGCACCACTCAGCACAACATATCTGCAGCAAGAAGTCATGTGCAGACACACTGTCTATAGTAACATCTCATTAGCATAATCAGCAATTGTATAGCAACAGGAGTGAGGGATGAGGCAAGAGTCCCTTCAAAAGGACAATAGTCTTCATTGCAGCCATATAAGGGTCAGTCCATATACAATGTGGAACAGAGGAGGGCAGAGCAACCAGGGTGTGTATGTATATATCACAGTAGTCCCACACGGTGGTGGATGAGTCAGAGAGGCAAGGTAGATGACATATGATTTGAGACACTACTGCCACATAATCACAGTTCAGCACACACCCCAAGCAGACATTGGTAGGCTCATCACATACAATGGCAGACCATACCACATAATGAGAGCCCATACAGTGCAACACAGTATACATTTTCTGACTTAAACACAAAACTCAAAGTTAGCACCAGTCTGCATTTAACTGATGTGTACTTTTGCACTAAATGACACCAAGTGAGTATGTCCTGTACATCAAAAACACTGACTACTCTTCCACTCCACAGAACACCTCCACACCATAACACCACCTCAACAAAGGTAGCATCAACTATAGAGTATTGAATGAATTCCAAAATGTCAGAAAGAGTCCATCTTGACAGCAGTAAACTCTGACCTGGGACTCATGCTAACCCTCCTCTTCCTCTTCAGAAATTGGGCCTTCTAGCAAGTCCCAACCATCTCTTGACAGACTAGGTAGAGCTTTACTTTTTAACCAGTCTTGAATTAGATCAATTGGTGGTACCCTCTCTTCTTTATAGAGCTTTGAAAACAGAGACAGCCGATACCTCTGCATGTCCTCCTGGTCACATGAGGTCGCGCCATACTCATCTACAGTCAGCTTGTTGATGTTATTCCTCACTCTGTCAGTTTTAACCTTCCATGCCAAAGTTGCTCCTGCTTTTTCACCATATTCATAATTTTCCATTTTATGGACTGCCCATTGAGCTCTAATTTTTTTATCCAGTTTTCCTCTATAGGCCAATTGTTGGCTCTCCAAATCCTTAAGGACTTGTGTCAAGAGGTCAGGTGGACAGCTAGATTTAACTTTTTCCAACCTGGATATCTCCTTCTCCACCTTTTTAAGTTCTAACAACTCTTCTCTATTTTTGGAGCATATCCAACTATGTAGCACTCCGCGAATATGGGCCTTAAATGCGTCCCAAACAAAATCCAGAGATGTTGACCCTATATTCTCGGTAAAGTACTCTACAGTTGAAATTTTGATTACACTTATTAGCTCCTCATTCAATAGCATTGCCCTTTTTAATGTCCACCTAGGAGTGGGTTTCGGTTTACCATTTACATATTGGAAAGCTAATGGTGCGTGATCAGATAGAATACATGGAAGGTATGGAGATATCCACTAAGTGCTCTAAGCCCCACCTATCAGTAAGGATGTAGTCTAGTCTCGAAGAGTGGCCATGATTTGTACTAAAAAAGGTAAATCCTGGTTCCCCATCCCTCTTCGATCTCCATAGATCTACCAGCCCTAGCTTGTGCATCATATTGATTATTGCCTGACGCGTACGCTGAGCTACCACATGTCGGCTATGGTTAGACCTATCTTTAGAAGGGTTAAGGAGGACATTAAAATCGCCACCAATTATTATTGGGACAGTAACTTCTACAAGTTTGGCCTGCACTCTGAAAAGACAAGCCGGATCGTCAATGTTGGGACGTAGTAAGAGACTATGGCAAGCTCAACCCCCCCTATAGCCACCTGTACCAAGATCCGCCTCCCTGATTGGTCAGTTAACGTGGACTTGATAGACCTGCCTAAGTTAGATCTAAACAAGACCGCTACTCCTTTACTATATATTGTCTGCTCAGAGCAGCAAAAGTACTCTTTTTTTAATATTATTTTTTAATTTTTATTGGCAGCACGAGATACATAACGAGAAAAGAAAAAAATATAAACCAATCCATACAGAGATGTAATTCATAACAGTTGAGGAATAAAAAAAGAAAACAAAAGATTAATGTTAAACATGGTAAAGTCCGTACAATTATAGCCTTAACAGTAGTTTAGCTTCAACACCAAATGAACACGCAAAAGAGCGAGGTAAAAAATTTCCCAAATTATATAAACGTTCCCCAAATTTTATCACACTTCATCATTGCTCGTAATCCCCTTACTTTAGCTAACGCTAATTCCATAGTGTAAATTTCATTAACAAGTGCCCACCATTCCATAATGTGCAGAGGTTTCGGAGAGATCCAAACCCTTGCGATGGTCAATCTAGCACATGCAAATAAAATTGTAATTAAATCTTATTGTGGGCAATTTAATGATTGTATATCTAATAGAACCATAGTAACTGAGAGAGGGGAGAAAATAATCTGTTTCTGATTAAGAATACTTTCCTTTCCGGACCAGAATTCCGATAGTGCGGGGCAAGAGAAAAGCATATGTTCTAAGTCCGCCGCCACTAGATCACATTTGGGGCACTTAGAACGGTCATTTGCTAAATTATTTGATGACCACGTGGATATTCTTTGCGGGGTATAATACAAAAGACACATAGTTCTATATGATTGTAGTCTTAGACTAGAGGATTGGACCACCCGGTTAATACTACAAAAAGAGGCAGAGATCTGGTTAGATGTTACATTACTACCCAATCTAGTAGTCTTTTTTATGGCAAGTTTTATGCAATCATCCTTTTGTTGACTGAGACATTTATAACTATTACTAATTAGCGATTTCGTCTAATCAGAGTAGAGACAGGTCCAGATGTCTGAGTCAGAGACATCAGACACCTTCATTTTACGGACTAAAAAGTTCCGAATATGCATGTATTTAAACTGCATGGAGTCATTCAATTTGAAAAGAAATTTAAGTGTTGCAAAATCTAAAAATCCATCTGGGCCATAGAAATCTCTTAAAATGTTAATCCCACGTCTGGACCAGCTGGCCTACGCGCCATCATTAAAAATTCCGGGAAGTACAGGATTACCCCATATCTGTAATCTTGAATGATAAAAAGAAGTTTTACTAATAGTCAAAATCAAATTCCATATTCTGATGATCTCCCTGGCAGTCTTAAATTTAACCCGCTTAAAGTAGTTTGGGTCATTGACTCTTGCCAGAAACTGATTACAATCTGTGCCCAACATAAACTGAAAAAAGTAAGATGAATTATTGGGTTTGAGCAAACTTCGAAGACAACCAAAAAAATTAGCAAAAAAATATAATTTAAAATCAGGGAAGTTTAGACCTCCTTTTTCATTTGGTAGTTTCAGCAAAAGAATCGATCTACGAGCTTTTTTGTATCCCCAGATATAACTACTACATATCCCATCTAGTTTTTTAAAGAAAAAGTTACTAACGCGTAAGGGAATTGATCTAAATAAATAGAGACATTTTGGTAAAATTTTCATTTTAATCAAATTAATCCGCCCACCAAAACTAAGTGGGATCTTATGCCATTTTTTCAATGAGAGTGCAACTTCTTTCAATAAAGAGTCATAGTTAAGCGTAATTATTTTTTTTATATTCGAGGACACTTTTAGACCCAAATATATAGCAGCCCTACATATACCTTGGACCGGGATCAAGGGTTTATAATTCACTATAACCTGTGTTTTATTTATATTTAATTTATATTCGGAGATAGCCCAGAATCTATTAGCTTCCTTTGTTATCCCCGGAAGAGCTTTTACCACATCAGTAGTGAAAATTGCAATATCATCCGCATACGTGGTTATTTTGAGGACGTTTGAGCCATATTTGTAAGGGATGATATTGGACTGGGTCTGTAGTCCATTTCAGAATGGTTCCATCGAGAGCGCAAACAGCAAGGGTGACAAAGGGCACCCTTGCCGAGTGCCCCTAGCTACTGAAAAATTGGGAGAAATCATGCAAGAATAGCAAATTTTTGCAAAGGGATGGTCATATAACGACTGTATCCATCTTAAGTATTGGCCCTGAAAGCCATATGCATTCATCACCGCCCATAGATAGTCCCACCCCACTGGATCGAAAGCTTTCTCAGCATCTAATAGAACCATTCCGAGTGGGGTGGAGCTCATCGTTGCTACGCCAAAGGCAGTTATTGTCATATTTACATGGGCGGTAGTATCCCTCCCCATAACAAATCTGTGTTGCTGTGTGTTAACTAGCTTCGTCATGAGGGGAGCAAGTCGCATAGCTAAGATTTTCGCGAACGCTTTTGCATCCGCGTTGATTAGTGAAATAGGTCTATATGAGCCACACTCATCAGCAGGTTTATGTTTTTTTAGAAAGAATACGATCTTAGCTATGTTCCACGAGCCAGGGGCTCTTCCCGTTTCCCCAATTGAGTTTATAACTAAGCTAAAAAGATCAAGTAATTCCTGAATGCATGTTTTATAAAGTTCTATAGGAAGCATATCCTCCCCAGCAGCCTTGCCAGAAGGAAGAGAAGTAATCGCAAGCTTTATCTCAGTTGGAGTAATATTTTCAGCCAATTGTCCTATTCATTCTCTGTTTCCTTGGTCGCTGAGATTATTATTAATATATGACGATATGTTATTCGTTGTAGGAAAGTTTTCCATGGTATATAAGTTACAATAACAGTTAACAAATTGTTCTAGAATCTGTTCTGGTTGGTTATAAATTATATTATTCGTTCCTTTAATAGACTTGATTAATGTGCTAGCCTTCTTATCAGCAACTTTCTATGCTAACATTTTTCTAATTTTGTCGCCGCTTTCATACTGGGATAAATGGTATTTATGTAGTTTAACACTACATCTCTCCCTAAGTTTCTTTCTTGTAGCAAACTGAAGGCTAGCTCATTTAAGTCTTAATTCGACAATGTTTGGTGTTCCTTGATGAAGTGCTTCAGCCAGGTCATTTTCCAATAGCAAAATATTAGATGTCATAATTTTTGTCTCATTCCTACATTCTATATTCTTTCTGAAGATATATTGCTGTGCAAAACCCCTAATGCTAGCCTTACAGGAATCCCAAACAAATATAGATGAAGTAGAGTTTAAGTTAATTTTAATAAATTAATGAATGGGTTCTTTAAGTTGAGAAATAAATGCTAAATCGGAAAAAAGATATCTAGGATATGTAAACTGCCTAAAACCTTGCTCCTTTGTAATGCTATTAAATTAAAAAAGAATGGGATTATGGTCTGATGTAACTCTTGGGCAAATTTCAAAAATACTTGAATCTAAAATCTTATCTGCTGCCCAAACCATATGAATTTGTGAACATAATTTATGGGGTGCAGAGTAATATGTATATCCTGCTAGCTTAGGATGTATTATCCACCATACATCCTTCAGATTATGTAAGCGGCTTAATTCTAATATGGCAGCTCGAGTTTTACGCATTCGCTGGAAGGCACCCCGCCTAGTAGTGTCCATGTCGTAATTCATTACACAATTAAAATCTCCCATTATTATCAGTTCTCCTTCCCAATCCAATAATTCAACATTCAACCTATCATTCATAGATGAATCATCAGTATTAGGTCCATACACCACACAGAATACATACTTACAACGTTCAAGTTCTATTTGAGCAATTGCCCATCTACCCCCTTTTATCAGCAGCCGTTTGGATAGTTTCTAATCTTAGTTGTTTTTGTTTCATTATTGCAACCCCCAATAGAAGCGTTTAGCGTAGAACATACTATTAACTCATAACCTAATTGCCCTAATAACTTCCTGTCTTTATAGCAAATATGCGTTTCTGATAGCAAAACTATATGGGGTTTATACATTCTTAGCTCCTCTTGAACTAGACGCCTCTTGTTCTTGCTGTTAAGGACAGCGACATTCCAAGCTATACATCTAATCTGATACATTCCTTGAACAAGTTACCTTCCTCTGTTTTACTAAGTACCAAAATATAAATGTTTCATCATAATCTTGTTTGAAAATTCCGAATCTCCTGCTGTCATATTTATCATTTTTTACCCTACCAGCCCTGAACCAACCCCTCCCACCCCCCACCCCGTCCTATTGTCCCTTGGGGGAGAACACCCCTCTATATTCTGCTGCCGCTGAAATGGCAGCCTACCAAAGTAGCAGAACGGAGTCTACTCCCGACATCCCATGGTGCTACATAAAAAAGAAAAAGAAAAAACGGAGGACAAAAAGAGAGAGAGGAAAGGAAGAGAAAGAAAAAAAAAGGAAGGGGATCTCTCTAATGCTTATTATCGTTTAGAGTTTATTCTAATAAAAAAAAAGAGCAAATATACAACTCGCGAGATATATGAAATAAAAAGAGCAAAGTACAAAAAAACTAGACAAATTACCAAAAATAATGCTAAATCCCCACTAGCTGAGAGCCGCTCAATTAAGCTCCAAATATATTTCCTTCATTCGTTCCTATTCTTACATTCCCCTTTTAAGTAAGCCACATAATATACTATTAATTAGTACAGAAACAACCTAACAGAAATTAGTATTCATACTCTGAATTTAGAAAGTGCTAATTCTGCTTCTTTTTCATCAGTAAAAAAGTAAGTATGACCCCCCTTAATAAATTTAAGACGGGCAGGTTCCTGAAGGTACGCCTCCCCTCCCAGAGATTTAAAAGGATATATCAACTGTCGTAGCTTCCATCTTTTTTCCATTGTAACTTTACTTAGGTCAGAACGGACAAAAAAAGTTACATTTTCTAGTGTCATTACACATCCAATGCCGTAGTTTTTACGGCGTTTCTCAGTTCTTGATCTGTAGACAAAACTGGATAAACCACAGGTGCTTCCAGGAAAACTCTAACCTTTAGAGACTTTTCAAATTGTCTCAGTCTAACGCCTTTATAAAATAGCCCCTCTCTGATCCATAAACATTGAAGCAGCACATGACCCACAAACATTTAACGCACATGAAAAAAGTGGGGAAGGCGAGAATGCCATCTCGCCTTCCCCACTTTTTTCATGTGCGTTAAATGTTTGTGGGTCATGTGCTGTTTCAATGTTTATGGATCAGAGAGGGGCTATTTTATAAAGGCGTTAGACTGAGACAATTTGAAAAGTCTCTAAAGGTTAGAGTTTTCCTGGAAGCACCTGTGGTTTATCCAGTTTTGTCTACAGATCAAGAACTGAGAAACGCCGTAAAAACTACTGCATTGGATGTGTAATGATGTATTGAGTGGAGGGCGCCGTAGTTTTGTTTTCCCTCTATACTCCTTGGTGTTTTCACATTTTCTAGTGTGACAGGGGTATTAGGTCTAGCTTTAAATGCAACTGACTGTCTTAGTAGAACATTTCCAAAATAAACCAAAAGAGAACGTGGGAATTTGCTCTCCCTATTTCTTTGGATTAAAGGTAATCTGTGGACTCTTTGAAGCTGTGAGTCCCAGTCCCAGTCAGAGAGATCTAAGAAAGCCTTCTGAAACAATTTGACCACGCATGTCCTTGGGTCCGACCCTTCTGGAATACCAAAGAGTCTAAGGTTTTGCCTCCTTTGGCGATTCTCCATGTCCTCCATCTTGTTCTGAAGGATCGTTATTTTTGCATCGTGTTGGTTAGTTAGAGTCTCTATATGGGCAGACACTTCTTCCGCACCTACGACTCTTTGCTGCAGTTCTACAATATCTTGACGAACCCCCCCTAGTTTACTGGACATCTCCTGTAAAGAGTTCTACAACTTGTTATTGTCTTCTCTCAGCTGCAGAAAATGCTGTGATGTTTCCTGTCTATGGTCCGTTAAGGTCTTTAGGATCAAATTAAGAGGGGAGAGAGCGGAGTCCGAATCCACTAGCACTGTTTGAGCCGGTACATCAGTAGTGTTTATTGTTATTGTGTCTATAAATGTAGCTGCCGCTGGAGTGGAAAACGGAGCATCTAATGAGGGACTCGGTACAGTAGCTGTTATAATACTGTCAAACTCTGACTCAGACCAAGTTTTATTCTGATCTCTAAGAGTTGATTTTAAGCCTGCTTGGGCGAGGAGTGGGGGTGAAGTATGATCGTCAGTTGGAAAAGAATCAGCCACATCTTTTAAATTTATGCCTTCCATTGGACTAACGCCTGAAAGACGACGGCCATGTTCTTAACCCCCCCTTTAGCTTGAATCCATTTTCGGAGAGGGCTTTCATCTCTGATAGGCTTTCCATGTAGATTAGAAGTTGAAATAGAAAGGTTAGATGCATTAGTATTCCCTTTCTTAGGTTTATTTTTAGCTTTTGTCCTTCCCTTTTTGCGCCCCAGAGGCTAACAGTTCCTGTAAGGGAGCTAGATAATTCATCCTCTTCAAGCTCCTCATAGTCACCGTTCGAGCACTCCTTCACCCCTTCAGTACTTGAGGCCACCAGATCCACCACGTCGACGTCCACATCATCAGGTGGCTGTTCGTTCGCTGTTCCGGCCCCTACCCCCAGAGTCCGCTTGGCATCATAATTGCCTGAATCGTTGCCTTGGTCTGGCCTCTGAGGAGGCTCAGTAGTTGATTCAGCGACATTGCCTGACAACACATTAGGCTCAGTAGCTCCAACGCTAGGGACAGTCTCCTCCGCAGAATTATCTGCGTCTTTCCTCCCTCTCGAAGTAATGTCAGAGTCGGGGGCCGCTTTATCCATGTTTGTTTTGCCCGTTTTATCCATTTTATCAATTTTGCCAGTCAGCTTAGTTGGTGAGCCGCCAGTTCCATTAAGGCACGCCTGTTTCCCAGTATCAACAATTTTGAGAGTTAATGTTTAATCAGAAGGTGCTATAACAATGTTTTTATTAAGAGTTACATTGTTTCCAACTTTTTTTCCAAGGCTAGCGCTAGGGTTAACACTCACAATACCATCTGAAATAACAAATAGCGGGGGACGTATCAATTGCTTAACCGCTATTTGCGCAGTTGTCTCCGATGCAGCCACTGAGAAAGATGGGATCATAGCAGGCTTGCTCCCTAAAGTATATGCACCCGTAGAGTCAACGGAGGCCGAGGTCTCCGCAGTGACCATCCTTCCAGCGTGAGTAGCTCGGGGGACATTCTTTGGCGCCATGCTCTTTTGCGGGGTCAGCATTGCAGCAGCCAAACCAGTCTGCGTCATTCCCTTCGCCAAGGCAATCGGAGTAAACGGTGCCACCAGCACAGTAAGGTCAGACCAGCCTAGCCCTAGTCTGCCGAGCAGCCGTGGATTCGGCAATCTGACCGCAAGTAAACGCCACTCACACCGACCCCGAAAGAAGCGAAGCATTCAGTAGCGTCGGAGCACACAAGAAACACGATGATTAGTCTCGCTCTTAAACATTCCTTTCCTCTCGATATCTCTAATTTTCCAATGTTACCTCCATATAATCCGTGAAAACAGGGGAGTCGGGAGCCTCCGTTAAGCTGCTGCTCCGTGACAGCATCCGCCCATTTATATTTACCAAAGACAACTCTAGACTCTAGATAGCTCAAATGAGTCTCTTGTAAAAGGAAAATCTGGGCAGAGGACTGTTCCAGGTATTTCATAAACAGCCTTTGTCTTCGAGGGCATCGTAGCCCGTTGATATTCCATGTCAAAAACTTTATTTTTGTAGACGTCATTCTATACCGGATTCTCCTCCAATCCCCCCTTCCTCCTTAGGCCGGGCAGACTAAGATACAGCTTACTCTTTAAAATATTGTAAAAAATGAGAATTTATTTTGTATTTTCTCCCACTGCCACCCAACCCGTGCTCCCCACTCCTCACCCCACCCACCCGCCCCCCGTGACCCCATCGATCCTCCACACCCTTGGGGAACCCTCCCTTTTCCTCCGGGCATAAGCCCTTGGACAGAAACCCCCCTTGATGTGTGGCTATAAACAAAATATTTCTATACTTAATGCTATTGGACTGATCCTTCTCTACTATGTGGCCTTATCATTATTCTATTTCCTCATAACACTCGCACTGTTGTTTACCTTTATCTATTTATTTCGGATATGACCATTTTATATAACAAACAATAAGTGCGGTGCACAGCGAAATTGTAGTCCTATTGTTGTGTACTTTGTTTGAATTCATTCATGTATGGGTGCGCCTGCTGGTGGTGTAACCGTCCGTTTACGCCAGTTAAATTAAAGTGTCAGTGAAGTGTGCTCATAGATTATGTGCACATTCCAGCTATGGGCACTCCTTAAGGTTCGTCATAGAAGACAGACTCCTCTGTGTTTTCAAATTGAATTTATTTGTAGTTCATTTGAAGTTAACGAGGTGAATTCAGTTTATCACATTCGTTTCCATATAGTTCATATACTTCAGCTTTTAAATGATATCAACAGTGGTGCTCCGATGCATTTCGGGCAAATGTCGCCCTTTCTCAAGGAACCCTGAAAATAAGAACGGCATTTGCTTCATAGCCCATCGTAGTAACAATATACATTAAACACAATATAAACAATGGTGTCCATGTTAACACACAAAAATAGTATAACGTGAACCAAGGTTAAATCGGTTATGCTCATACTGGGTGTACTAATGTGCTCGGGTGGTGTCAAAGAAGGTGGAAAAAAGAACGTGATTTGCGACGAGTGCATAAAGGAATGTGAGGGGTCGGGGGTTTCTAACGTTAAAAGTGGAAAAAAAGTGAAAAAAGTGAAAAAAGCTCACATGATCTTGAAGCTCGGGTCGATCTCACGAAAGCTGCAACGAATGGCAATACATGAGTCAGCAAGAGTAACACAAGTTATCCAACGGATAACGAGGATTAACATGCGAGAAGGGTTTAACTTACTGAGGTTTATTGACGGGTACACAAAGTCTCCGTTTTCTCCATTCAATCACGGTCGGCGAAAGACGTGGGGGTGTCGTATTTAATGCGACGGCGTATTCATGGATAAAGAAAGAGGACTAACGAAGTGCTAAGAGTAAATGGTCCGAATAAGGTGTCCACGTGCACAAATGACATAAATGATGGACATAAACTGATGGACTTACGACCGAATGTGTCGGCCATCATAAAAGAGTGATAAGAAAGTGCAAATAGCCATGCAGTGATGGGTTTAAAAAACGGCGATTGTGGTTGTGTTCTCACTGGAGTGAAAAAGAAGTATCATTGGAATGTGCTGAATATTATGCAGTGCTGAAAAGTATGTTGAATATATTCTAAATGAAAATATGTTCTAAATAAAAAACGGTGTAAACATGTAATTTCGTGTATTTACAGTTGCACAAGGGATTCGTGTCCATATGTACCTCGTGAGGTACTTACAAAAAACAACTGAGTTCAATACTGTCATTCAGACCGAATGGTTTCAAGGATTGCAAACGATAAATCCATGCGGTTTCTTTTTGTAGAAGAACTTTATTGTTGTCTTTTCCTTCTCTTTTTTCAATCACTTCCAGCACCATGAATTTTAACTGTGCCACATTATGGTTATGTTCCATGAAATGCATAGCCACACTGGATCTCTCTTGCTTGGTTCTTATTTTTGACTTATGTTCATTTAGGCGGATTTTTATTTTTCTCTCAGTTTTTCCAATATAGATTTTCCCACAGGGACATTTAAGCAAATAGATTAAATTAGAAGAGTCACATGTTGCATTTACTTTGATTTTGATTTCAGTACCCTTCATAGGGTGGTTTATTTTGTTGCCCTTGATGACGTTGTTACAACTGTTGCAGTTAAGACAGGGTCTTGTTCCTTTATATGTTGTTTGTTCAACTGGGTCTGTAGATAAGATTTCTCTCATATTGTTCGCTCTGGTGTAAGCGAATATTGGTGGGTTTTTGAAAAGGTCTTTGAATTCAGGTTCTGACGATAAAATTCTCCAATGGTTCAATATGATTTTTTGTATCTTCCACTGAGTGTAGAGTATTTTGATATTACCACCATCCTGGTGTCTTTACTTTTCTTTGCTCTTGTGAGTGCTTTGTCGCGGGTGATGCTAGACACTTTGCTCATTGCTTCATTCACAATTTCAGGTGGGTATCCTCTCTCTGTAAATCTTAAATTCATTTCAGTCAGACGTTTTGCACAGACTTCCGAGTTTGAAACAATCCGTTTAATTCGCAGCATTTGACTGTAAGGCAAATGGTGTTTGAGCGGGTTCTGATGGAAACTAGAGAAGTGCAATGTATTATTGCGATCTGTCGTTTTTCTAAATAAATCAGTTTCAAAACCTGTGTTGGTCCTTGTAATAGAGACATCTAAGAAGTTGATGGTTTGTTCATTCATATTCCAAGTGAGTTGGATTCGATTGTCTTTAGTGTTAAGCTCATTTAATGCCTCTTCTAATTTGTCTTTAGTGCCTTTCCAAATGAAAAACAAGTCGTCTATGTAACGAACATAAATGAGCAAATTCTTCATCCATTGGGGGTTGTCGTAGATATTTGTTTTTTCGAACTCTGCCATGTATATGTTGGCGTATGTTGGTGCGGCGCACTTGCCCATGGACATTCCAGACAACTGTTGAAACCATTGGTTGTTGTAGGTGAAATAGCTGTGATATAGCGTGAATATCATTAATTCCATGAGCAAAATCTGCATGGAATCAGGGATGTCACTGTTTAAGAGTATCTTTTCTTCTGCGTCGATTCCTCCACCATGAGGAATGGACGTATATAGACTCTTAACGTCTGCTGTACATAATACCAGGTTATCATCGTCTTTGATGCTCACTTCCGAGAGTTTGAGAAGGAATTCGGTGGTGTCTTTTACATAACTCTTGAGTTGTTTAACTAGAGGTTGAAGGTAACGATCTAGGAATTTCCCCACGGGTTCGTGGAGAGACCCCCTTGTGGAGACGATGGGCCCGAAAGGAGGATCCATTAGGCACTTGTGTATTTTTGGGAGCATTGTGATTGTTGGGCTTTTGGGATGTTCAACCAATAGAAACTTCTTGGTGCGATCATCAATTGTCCGTTGTTCATACGCATTCGTTACTAGTGTTGTTAGTGTTGACTTATATTGACTGGTGGGGTTAGATTCAAGTGGCATGTAGGTGTTTGGATCCTAGATGTGTTCAAGTATTTTTGCCTGATACATGCTGGTGTTTATGACAACCAGGGCGCCACCTTTGTCAGCTTTAATGCATTTAATCGCCTTGTTTCCTGCAATCTTTCTTAAGGTGTCGTGGTCTTTTTGTGTAATGTTCTTTTTAATCATTTTTTTGTAGTTGATTTTCTCCAGATCTTGTTTGACTAGGGTTTTAAAGGTATTAATGCTTTTATGGCTGGTCGGTGGCATATATGAACTTGATGGACGCAGACCGAGGAGTTGGTCCGGTTTCTGTACTGTAGGCGGAGGAAGAACATTCTCAAAAAAATGGCGTAGCCTTAGTTTGCGTGTTAGTTTAAAAGTGCTTGTCTCCAATCCCAGACGGTTGGTGAAGGTGGTCGGGATGAATGATGTGCCTTTTTGTAAAAGATTAATTTCGTGGGTTGATAGTCTGGTGTCCGAAATGTTGATCACTAGCGATTCCCTTTCTTTTTGTTGTCCTTTTTGGAGCTTCGTGTCGTTGGGACCCCTTTGTCCTTTTCTTTTGCTCCACCTGGGTCGTCGGTTTCGCTAAGGCCTCCCTCTAAAAAAGGTCCAGATGTTGATGCATTCTCCTCAGGTGGGGTTACTGTTTGTTCTTTGTTTCTGTTTTCCCCTGTGGTGTTATGACCAAATGTTGTTTTTTTGGGTGGACGGCTGGAGGTGTCACTCCCAGATGAGGAAGTATCTGTATGTTGACTGAATGGTTTATTACGTCGACGTTGTGCATATACATCAGCCCAAGTGTACACTTCATCTAATTTGTAATCGAGTGTATCACGTCGGAATTTCCTGATTTTCCTGTCATTAATTTCTTTGGTGTGTTTTTCTAATTGTATATTCACATCTTCTAACATTTTAGATAACTCCTCTGATGAGATAGATTCTTCCAGCTCTTTTTCAACTTCTTTAATTTCATTCGTCAATTCTTTAAGGATTGTTGATAGTTCCTCTACTATGAGGAGAATTAAGTCAAGGCTGCACTTATTCAAGATAGCGTTCCATTTTTCTTGAAAGGTCTTCGAATTTTTACATAGGGAGGGTTTTAAAGCGATCCTGAGTCCACGGGGAATGCGCAGGGCCCGATGGTTAATCAAGGTGTTAGCGTGCAGTTGTTGGTTAATCCTGCGCTTAGAAAGATACAGAAGGTGTTTGACACATTGTTCTCTTGTGCGACTGGTGGTTTCTTGTGTTAAATCATCATTTATCAGGGCATAAATCCGTTCTTTTTCTTCATCACCATAGGCCAGAAGGCTGGCTCTAGCGTCGGTAGATTTCGAAATTTCTTCATATTGCATTGTGAGTTTAAATGCGTGCAACCGCCTTTGGGGGCGGAAAAGTCAATTATGAAACAAACAATAAGTGCGGTGCACAGCGAAATTGTAGTCCTATTGTTGTGTACTTTGTTTGAATTCGTTCATGTATGGGTGCTCCTGCTGGTGGCGTAACCGTCCGTTTACGCCAGTTAAATTAAAGTGTCAGTGAAGGGTGCTCATAGATTATGTGCACATTTTATATAACATGCATACCTATACTGATTACACCTTACTGACACTTCCACTCCCAGCACTGCTTCCACCCCCGCCTCCCTCTCTGATTTTATCTATTATGGAGTCCACTTCATCTAGTTGTCGCATAATATACATGTGGTTATTCCACATGATACGTAATGATGCAGGAAATCTCAATTGGGTTTTTGCTCCTAGTGCATTCAAAATCGTTATTCTTTTGCCCAATTCCCACTGCCTTGTGGCAGTGATATGAGAGACATCTGAACGGATAGAAAAATATAAATGCAACAGAGAACGAACTACGCTTAAGATGCCCTGTTCTCAGGGTGAGAGATAATATTCTCTCCTTAATAGTGTATGTGAGGAAGTTCACCAACATTTTTCTAGGATGCTCTCTTCCTAGAACTCTCCTAAATGGGTCGCGGTGCACCCTTTGAATGTCAGCTATCAGGTCCAAACCTACATCCTCAGAGTCTTTCAGGATGGTTGCCTTCAGGAGCAAAAGGACAAAGTTCTTAATATCATCCCCCTTCAGGTCTTGCGGGACATTTAGGATTTTCAAATTATTTTTTCTGGAATGGTTTTCCAACCGCTCGATGTCATCTTTCAAGTCCTGGTTTTGCTTGGCCATTTTAATCATTGAGGCAGAAGACGCACTCAGAGTTTCCTTGATTTTTGGTAATTCAGCCTCAAGAACGTCTGTTCTCTGTGCAACCTCCTTTACCTTCTGTGCAAGCATGTCGCAGGAAGCCTGGATAGCTACCTGGTTAGCCTCTGAGATGGTGAACCTCCTACTAATGTCATCTCTCAAGCTTATCAGAATATCGGCCAATGTCCCAGGAGGCCCAGATGACCCGGCTAACCCGGATATGGGCTGGGTAGACAATGGGGATGGCAAAGAGGAATACTGGAAAGGCTCAAAATTTCCTAGCAACTGATGTCCAGATAGAGACCCGCCCCCCTTCACTAAAGTTATACTAAGGGTATCTTGCTGATCGGTACTCTGAATCTCCAGCGCCGAAAAGCTATTTGACAGTTCCACTGACGGGTGAATAGATACGGTGAGATCTTGCATGGGCAGGCTCTCTGCAGTAGCTGAGGTGTTAGTGGAGGGCTGGGGGCTCCTTTCAGTGGCCACAAGACTTGCTGGAGTAATGGTGGCTAAAGTAGTGGTGGCTAGAGCAGCTATATCGGCGGTGGTAGAAATGGTCGCCATATTTAAAGTCTCAGCCTTATCCTTTAAGCTATTATTCTGCCCCCACAACACAGTGCTAGTGGAGATGACCTTAGAAAAGGACTTCAATGAAGGCGTAATTTTTACTTTACTACAGCCCCTAGTTTTTTTCTGGCCTTTTCCTTTACCTAGCGGCGTTCCCTCTGTTACACAGGCACCTGTCGCCTGCCTTGTAGTGGCTTTTACTACCACTATCGGGGTGAAACAACCTTTGACTTAGGGATTACAGAAAGGCTACTAGGGCGGCTATTACGCAGTGTATAGCGACAGGCCGTGGGCTCATGGGAGGATATTTCCTTAACCAGACATAAACTACTATGGGGGCTACTACCCACACACTTCTCCATATGATAGATTAATTGGTGTGCAAGGTTTTTTGATGTTTACAACGCAATATCCTCTTTATGTACCCCCAATACTGGATGGAAGCATGCATCTTCCAAGTTCAGCCCAGTCTGGGACAAAGGCCCCCACCCCTTGCTTGAAGTCACCTTAGTATCCTCAATCATGCTCCCCCCACTCTTGCGCCCAACTCCTACCTCATTTCACGCTGATTTAAAAATAGATGTATCCACTACAGCATGCCGAAATAAATGACATGAGGGGGTCGGCACCGCGAGCAGAGGCAGCCGGGGCTGTATCAGGAGAGCCCACCACTTCCACACCCGAGCCGCACTGAGAATGCGGCTACATGGAAGCACTGAAGCCACCCCACCCCCTACTTCCTGCACTATCCGTGCGTGCCCCTGTAGGAGTCAGCGAGCCGCGAGGAGCCTACAGGATACCAGGCAGGTAAGCGAGTACACGGGTGAGTGGGTGAACGGGCAAGAAGCTTTTCCAGAGAAGGGTTATGCTGGTATCCCTAGCCTGAGCGATATCTCAGGGCAAATTCAATGGTGATCTGCCGTAGTTTCCAGTCAGCCTCCTTCGAACCACACATCATAGGAGTTCCGTCACGGCCATTAGCTTCCGGACGCCATGTTCCCAAGAAATTAAGAGCAGTTTAAAAAAGATTAAAAATAACAAAGCAGCAGGGACAGATGCTCTTCCTGGCAAAGTGTATAAGATCCTGGAAGACGTCATAGTGCCTAGACTTAGCGAGCTGTTTAACTTTATCTACAGCCCCGAAGGTAAGATTCCACCGTCTTGGAAGGAAGCAATAATAGTATTAATCCTGAAGCCCGGGAAAGACCCGCTTAGAGCTGACTCTTATAGACCGATCTTCCTGCTGAATGCAGACTATAAGATCTTTACTAGCATTCTGGCAGTGAGGTTGGTCAGGGTTGCCCCTCAACTGATTAATGAAGATCAAAAGGGTTTTTTGCCGGGAAGATTTATTCAAGAGCAAACCTTACAACTAATTGGCTGTATAGATTTGGCAGTGGCACGGTCGGAACCATTGGCGGTGGTCACATATGACGCCGCCAAGGCATTTGATCGTGTCAGCTGGGCATATCTCTGGGAGACCTTATAGGCAAGGTGGTTTGGACCATCATTTATAGGTACCCTTACTAGGTGCTACGAGGGGGCTTCTGCTGTCATTCTCCTTAATGGTTTATTGACATCAAGCTTTAGTATACAAAGGGAACATAACAGGGGTGTCCTATTTCACCCCTGGTATTTAATATCTATATTGAACCCCTGGCTCAAGACTTGAGACTTGATGTACAGATCACCCCATTTCAGGTATCTGATTTCAATTGTAAGCTGGCCCTCTACGCAGATGACCTGCTGGTATATACTAACAATCCAGCAGAGGTGCTCCCTAGGGTGGAGGATACCTTGAACGAGTTTGGCCTGTACTCTGGATACTCAGTCAACTCCTCCAAGACTGAGGTAATGTGCTGGGGCGTCGAGGGGTGGACTGGGAGGTGCTGTGGGGAGTTCAGGTACCAGGGGATTACTATAGCACAAGATGTTGAGGATATCCCAGTGATTAACCTGAGGAAAGTTTCCAAAGAAATGTACTATCTTTTCTTGAAATGGCAGAATCTCCCCCTTACCATTTACGGCAGGGTAAACCTGGTTAAAATGGTTATCTTGCCTAAGTTGACATACTTGTTTGGTGCTATTCCCCTAGCCTTTCCTGGGAAACTCCTGGGTAAAGTTCAAAGCAAAATAGGGAGCTTCATCTGGTCTAATAAAAACTCCAGGCTATCCTGGAAGAAGTTAAAACGGAGGCTACTAAAGGGCGGTCTCGCTCTCCCAGATGTGTTTCTGTACTCCCTTGCTTTTCAGTTTAAAAACATTTATTGCTTACTCTCTAGCCCGGCCGGATCCAACTGGGGGAAGATTTTGAATGCCATGGTCCTTCTCGAGGGAGGTAGAACTGGGCTTCTCTACAAATTTGGGGCTCACACATTTTTCAAAAAGGTATGATTAAAAGTATTACGGTCAGCACTCAGTGTATGGCAAGATATTAAAGCGAGATGGGGAATAAGGTATTACTCTGATTTGGCCCCGATTTGGGACTCTCCGGGTCTTCCCATTTGCCTAAACGATAACTTGGCCATCCCCATTAAGAGGGCGGGAATTCTTTTTTGGTCTGATTTAGTATCTTCGGACGGAGTCCATCCATGGGATGTGCTAAGGGCTAAAATAGGCGATTCCTTCTCTTGCTTTAAATATCTACAAATATGCTCTTGGTATGCTGCTGAGAAAGACCTTATAGGTGGTAACTGGGAGATTGTAAAAACACTTCAAAATGTAAACCCCAGAAAGAAGGAGGTAGGGCTGTGGTATAGATGTCTTCTTGATGCGGAGGATGTAGATCTCCCTCCCCCTATATAGTATGGAATCTATCAGTCCTGGAAGATGTATCTGTTATTTTCTATTTTTTTCCCTCCAAAACCTATACAAGTATGTCAAGTCAGCTTCTTTAAAGAAGAATCACTTTTATGTTCTAAATAGGTTATATATTATACGCCAAAAAAAATAGCAAGGTTTGCCCCAAATTCATTCCCCAAGTGTCCAAGGTGTGGTTTAGTGGAGGCAGACGATCTACATATGTTTTTGATTGTGTTCACTTAAGGGGCTTTTGGGAGAATGTGGGAGGGCACTGGAGGGAATTTTTAATGTTAAACTTGATCTTAATCTCGCATTAATCGTTTTTGGTACCGATAACAACCTTACAAACCGACTCCCTAATAAATCAATGAGTTTACTCCTTTGTTTGATATTAATGGTCTGTAGAGAGATCTGTAGGTTGCGGAAAGACCTTAGACCTCCGCAGTATGAGAACTGGTTGGAGTAGCTTTCAGCATGGTGAGATTGGACTAAGGGGCGAAAGTATCTGGTTACCACTAATCACCTTGGGCAGGGAAATGAGGTTGGTTTAAGACCCTATGGTCCAATGATTACACCAAGCCTCGCACAAAGAAGCTGGCCTGGTCAGCTAAAAAGCGAATGCAAGAGCACGGACCCAGGTTGCCCAGGTTGGAATAGGGTCTTCATTGTGAAAATTGCAGACGCTTATGGTGAAATGAGGACAAAAAAAACTCCTCCTCTTCCTCACACCTGCCTTCCACTCATATGAATAAAAGTGAGTAATTGAAGAAATGAAGAGACACTGTGCAGATTAACAAACTTGGAAAGGGTCAGTCTGCATGTCCTTGATACAGCTCACACACTTTTACTCTGGCTCATATACAAACCATAAGTCAGCAGCACTGTATGATAAACACGTAAACTATTCTAAAGTGGTGGACACAGTGCAGCAAAAGCATGGAGAAATGACTGGTAGCATATGCACATGGTATTCAAGAGGTACCACATATGGCACTACACTTAGGACATCAAATAATACATGGGTGGCACAGAGATTAGAATTGTATAAAAGTAAAATCTGTGCAGTATCCCTGTGATACAGCAATGCCAGTAATGCATTGGACCAGAATGAGATCAACTGTCGTGAGCCATACAGTGACCAGCCCCTCTTCTGTTTCAACTAATGTGACATGTGTATGTCATCAGCACAACACCCATGGCTCACAGTGACATTCCCTTATTGTCAAAATAAACTATGACCTTCACATATACCCCTCTTCTACCCATCTACCACCTTCACTGTTTTACACCTGGAACAAGCTCTGATAAAGGTGAAAATAAGGTCCTATGAGTTCCCTGCTACCCAATGATACACCCTAGTGTATATCTGTAAATGTCTGAGTTCCACTCAGGTATATCTGATCCAATGCTGAGCTCAAACCAATTGCCAAATACATGTATCACAAATCACACTAAAAGAAGTCCAACAAGCATGGCCATGTGCGGCAAATGAGTGGATAGGCAATGTGATCCCAGACCACCCTGGAACAGATAACATTTCTCCTCTGGTCAACTGCACAGACAGCATAATCCAAACTAATCCAAAAATACATGAACACATGACAAATATAAACACAAACTGTGTGCAGCCAGACAAATCTGCCAAGACAGTCATAGACACTCCACCAGTTATAAAGTGAGCATGGTGTCAGTGTGTTGCACAAGCATTCACATGCACAATCTTGACAAGTGACTATTCAGATATAGGAGGCCATAGCACAATTGTGCACACAAAACAAGCTAATAAACAAGACTCCACATTTCCGCATGTGACATGCACACAATAAATGACCAGTACAAAATTCAACACATACCTGCATACATTCAACTACACAAACTTCTCACACACAATGTCATGTTAAAAAAAACACACATGGACCTGTCAGTAGAAAGAGCCAACACAGGACAAAGACTGCATTCCTCAACAACAAATTCATAACATGCACATCCAAACACATCACATAGCAATCTCAGCTGGACATCATCGGGACTCACACCTGGCAAGGACAATGCAACATCCACCGATAGCAGGGCATGCACAGTAAGCAGTGTGTGAACACCACTAAAACCAGTATCACGCATATCTGATTTCACCACAATGAACGTTAACATCACAAATCATCACAGCACACAGATCACTTCGCACTCAGGATGGGTTGCAGTACCTCAGGAAACAGATACACACTTTAACCATCACTTACAGCTGCACAACTCAGGCAAAAACATATGCATGGACCTTACTAGAGGACTGGGCTGGAAACTCATCTGTACTGTACATGAGCAACCATGACTGCAATCAAGTAGAATAAAATAGCACATAACAAATTGTGAAACAGTGCTGAGGGGCACAATGGTTCTGGACACAGATCATCCTCCCACAGTATAGTGTCACACTATGGAGAGGTGGGGAGGGGCAAACACTGGCAAGGCATGGAGTAGAACATATTTGACTGACGTGGTGTATACAGTAGTATTGTACAGGTGAGGAGTGTACAGAGCAAAAACACACGAGGAGTAACTCAGACACTAACTCCACCCTCAGAGGCACCCTCGTCTACCGACCCCCCGGACCCTGCCCCCAGTTCAGCGACTCAATCGCCGACTTGATCAGCACGCACGCCCTGACCTCCACCGACTACATCCTCCTCAGAGACCTGAACTTTCACCTTGAGAACAACAACGACAACAACTCCACAACTCTGATCGATAACCTCGCCAACCTCGGACTGAAGCAACTACTCACAATGCCCACCCACTCCGCCGGCCACACACTCGACCCCGTCTTCTCCTCAAGCATGCACGTCTCCGTCAGCCACACCACCGAACTCCTCTGGACCAACCACCGCTGCAACCACTTCACCTTCCGGAAACCCACCACACACCCCCGCACCCAACAGATCCCCCGCCACTGCTGGAGCAAAATCACCGAAGACCAACTACACGCAAACCTCGCTCTCAGTCCACCCACCGAACCCTCCAACACCGACAACACTGCCCACAGCATCAGACACTGGATTGAGGACTGCGCTAACACCCTCACCCCACTGAATAAACCCCCCACAGAGACACCAGCAAGAGGGCCAGCTGGTTCACCCCAGAACTCCTAGCCTCCAAGCAAGTCTGCTGGAAACTATAGAAGAAATGGCAAACTCCGGACAGCCACGCAGCACACAAGGACGCCATCCACAACCACCACCACCTCATCAGGGCGGCCAAGAGGACCTCCTTCAAAGACCACCTCGACAACAATGCACACAATAGCAAGGAGCTCTTCAACATCGTGCAGGAACTCTCCAACCCCAGCTCCAACACCAATGACATTCCGCCTTCACAAGCCCTGTGCGACTCCCTCGCCACCTTCTTCCACCGCAAGATAGCAGACATCCACGACAGCTTCAACACCCAGACAGCCTCAACAGACAGCAACACAACAGACCCTCTGCACACCATTGACCACGATCCCTTGTCATGTATTCCTATAGGTCCTGAATCGATCCCCCTATTCCTGACCCTATTCTAGTTAAACAAACCAACAAGTTAACTAGCAGTCAGCCCATGAGGCAGAAAACCCCCATGATGCAGATACCGTTATCTGACGCAGTCACACTACGGCACAGGAATGTGTTATCTGATTAGGTCATAACACTTGCGATCTAATTAGACAAGCGATATTCCTCCAGCCCCTGATAAGGCATACGGAGTTCTCATAACAAATCAAACCTATGACAACCTGGCAAAACCCTGCGGCCATTGTTTTGATTTCACCGAGAACTTTAGTAAAAGAATGTGCTAACGAGCAAGTCATATGACATCTTTATTGACGTATCTATGTCCATCCTTACGTCAATCTCGGCACCTTAAAGGTATAAATATTACCGATCTTGCCATATGCAAACACACGCGTGGTGACGAGACGGAGCAGCCATACTTGCCGAAGCCAAGAGCAGAGCAGACCCCGCTGGCAGCAGCCCCACCTTCCTGACGCGCTGAGAGACGCGCTGCTTTCTCCTGCCGAGAATCCAGCACCGGCGTTTCCGGGTAGCCCTCGCAGGCAGCCTGGAATATCGAGACCAGAGAGAGAGATACCATTCCTCATTCATCCTAAATTCCAGGTACAGAACTGAATAACCCCTCACAGAGAATTCTTTAGTTATTCACTTGGCAAAAACAAACTTAACTTAAACTGTAACTATCTATTCCCGCCCACGTATTAGACTTAGGTCAGGTACACGGGGTAGGCGTATCTAGAAACACCAGTTGAGTACGTTTAGTCAAATGTATATGTGTATATAATATATTTTATTCATTTTAAAACATCTTATGGCTTAGAAACCATATCAATGTTTTTACAGTATTATTTTATACTATTGCTTTTAATGTATGCACTTTACTTAGCTATAAGTATTGCAATAATATCGATCCATTTCTCTTGTATGAGAAAAGAGACTGATCAATAAATAACACCTTTTTATTGAACACGCCCGTCTCTTCCTTTTCTCTACATTCTGATGAGACTAAGAATGCACGTACTGACTGAGTAAAATAATTTGCCTTTTGTTCACACGACTCTCGAGATTGACTCTTGATTAGGGGAGAGCAAAGTTGTCATGTTCTATGGTTGTCAGAAACTAAATCCCTTCTTGTCTAATCAGGGAAATTAACTCCTCCTTGAACATTCGAGAAAGTTTCTAGTGAACTCTGAGCTAAGCTGGCAAACCCAAAACTTTAAGTCTAGTATCGACAGTAGTAGACCTAGTTAACGTCTGGCCTAGGCCTTTACTGCTGTAGGTATTATTCCAATGCGCAGAGCCTATTGGGAAGATAGGAACTACACTACATGGCGCCCAACGCGTTTGGAAAGGGCGATAAAACTAACGTAAGACATTTAGAGTAACTCAGTCGTGCTTTCTCACTCAGACCCCTTTTCCCAAATACTCCAAAGACGTCTGGAGTGGGTGAAAGGTTATATCCGCCAGACCTCGCAGGAGGGAACTCCTATGTATGGTTCTTGGTATAGTCAACGTTGAAGGATAAACAGTTCCAACATATTGTGCATCTAATCTTTGTTTCCATAAGAAACCTGATCTGCAAACAAACAAAATAACCTTCAGGACAGTAAAATGTCAGAAAATGAAGAAGAAAGAGAGGCAGTTAGATTAGCAACTGAAATAGCAGAAGCTGATACTGCACTACAAAATGCAGACCCGGATATAATACTCATCCCGGTCATTAAAAGAAAATCTATAACCTTGAAACTTATAGAAAATGGACTGACACCCAGAGGTGGCACAGTCATATTCGTAATTGAGGCACACGAATATCGGCAGACAGAGGTATATTATTCATGGATACATTTTCCAGCAGCAAATGCTGTAACAAAGTACTTCCACTATTACAAAATAGAGGAACCTCCTAATGAGTACACTCCTTTCGAGGAGGTGGAAGTACCACTCAAATTCCAAGAGCATTTGCTCTTATTTGATGGCGCCCTAAAACATAATAATCACATCACCAGGCTCGGTCCTTTAGGTAGACCAGGAGCAACGTGGCCGGTCCTAGCCGGATACACACCACATCCAGACATCAATGGGATGTCTGCAGCAGAACTGTTAACACAGCTAAAACAATTAATAAAAATTCATAGACAATTAGTTCAGTATGTGATGCGGACATCAACAATTCAGCCAGCGATTAAACTTCCACAGCTGACCCCTCAACAGGGGAACACAAATAAAATTACACCACAGAACATCCAATCCTGCCTAGGTAAAGTACCGGCTAAACGGGAACAAATACCATTCTGGTTGGCACAGAAAATTACCCAAATAGAGGCGGTGTTTCCTGACACCACCCCGCTAGAAAAACACAGGATTCTGACTCTCTGTCTCCCAATGGGAATCGCACCACACATAGAGGACTGTGACACTTGGGGTACAGTCTTTGCTTCCATCTACACAAAAACGCACGGTGTTCCATCCATTTCGGTGATACCAGATGTGCTAAAACAAATTCAAGACGAATACGGTCCAGAACCCGCTTTAACTCTTGGTATGAAATTACTGAAAGACTTCAAGCAGGTCTCGGCTATATTATTAGCCAACATAAAAGGTGAAGCAGCCAACGTGGCGATCCGCCAGAGGTTAAAAGAGACAGATATAGCATACCAACCAGCTGAAATTGCCAGAATCATAGAAAAATCCTATGAGGAACTAGGTAGAGACAGTTTAGGTGGAATACCAGTAAAACCACAACTGACTGAAAGTCCAGAAAAAATATTTTTTAATAATAATTCACCAAAAAAGAACTGGGATGGAAACAAACAATCCAATCCTAAAGAAAAGAAATTCCAGTCCAGAGGAAGGTCTCCTAGGCGAAGGGAGAAATCTCCGAACCAAAGACACAGGTCACCCCAGAGTGACCCCTCTGGGAAAAGATATAACCTTAGAAATAGGGATAATATAAAAAAACCTGATAGATATCAAGACATTGATACGCGTCCCTCTCAATCTTTTCAGACTTCCTCGCAGAAATCGGAAAGAAGAGGACGATCAGAACAAAGAGAAGGGCACGCCAAGTCCAAAGACAAGGAACCTGCTCAGCTAAAAAAGAAATTACAATTTCCAAAAAAGAAGGTAGCCAGTATCAAGGTAGTTAACAATGCCGAGAATACTGAGGACACAACTGAAAAACGGAGAGTGGGCTCAGACAATGCTAGACAGCGCAGCAGAAGTGAGCATAGCTCGCAAAGTCCTTATGAATCATCTGGAGACAGTGGACACAAATGAATATCTTCAAGTGGAAACTGCAGACACCAGGGTTAGCAAACCTCACAAGATATACGAGATAACATTACGTATAGAGGGAGATAAGACTAGGAAAATAAGGGGACTATTTTGGGATAATCTCTCCAAGGGCTATGACATCCTTCTAGCTGAAAAAGACTGGCCACCAGAGTTTGTCAGGGAGTGCCCTCATGGCGAAGAAGTAATTATGCCTGCCTTCTCAAATCAAATTCCAATTCATAAAAAATACACACTTGCTAGAAAGTGGGCAGTGGCTCTAGCACCTGCTTTATATAAAAATCATGTAGGATGGGATGAGGACTCCCCTCCTCACAAAATCCAGTTAAAATCACAATCTACTGCACAAAGGCAGTACCCAATTAAGCAAGAAGCTAAAAAACAGGTAAATGAAATACTAGATCAGCTAGAATACCAGGGGGTGATTGAAACTTGCACCTCACAAATGAACAATCCTTTGTTTCCGGTCTCCAAACCAGACAATTCATATCGTCTAGTTTTGGATTACCGACACCTTAACACATGTTGCAAAACTTTTGCAGTGCAAAACTCACACAGTGCTGCACTAATGAATAACATAGTGCGCAAAAAATACAAAACAACCTTAGACATCTCTAATGGATTCTTTTGTCAAAACATAGCACCAGAGAGCAGATATTTAACTGCATTCTCAGTAAATGGCACTCAAAAACAATTCTGTCGGTTAGCCCAGGGGTACAAGAACAGCCCGGGGGTATTCTCAGCGAGAGTAACAGAATTACTACAACTATATGATGATGAAGCATTATCTTATGTCGATGACATTTACTTAACAGATGATGACTTGGAGACTCACTTGAAAAGAGTGAACACCATAATACTTGGGTTCGCTGCAGAGGGTTACAAATTCAACTTTAAAAAATCCAGAATTGCCCATCTAACAGTCTTGTACGTAGGATATGAATTATCAAGTATAGCCTGGTTGACAATTTTTTAACAACTAGAAGAAACATATCCTCTGCCAATCGACATTCTGCCTTTACGACATTACGCCTGTGTAATCTATACAGACGGACATGCTCAACCCTCCGTTTGGGGAGAACAAGCATACAACCCCACATGTGAGATTACAAAAGAAGTGTGGCGCGGAGGTAAACTAAAACCTCTATTAACAAAGACACACTCAGTAGAAAGTAATTCAGAACAACAAACTGAAATATTAGCTTTAAAAATGGCGCTAGATAATGCGGATCGCGAATTCCCGACACTTATAGTGTCAGATTCATATTACTGCGTCAAATCATATAACAGCGATTTGCAGACATGGATTCAAAACGGTTACAAAGATGACACGGATGCACCAATAAAGCAGAAACTGCTCTGGGAACAAATAGCTCTTTTACAAAAAGAACTACCAAAGACTCACGTGACTCACTCACTGAGTCATCAGCGTGATGGCGTTCACGTTGTAGGGAATTCATTGGCTGAGACAGCCACAGCGGCAGCCACCAAACCGGCTCCCGTAGATCGAAAAAAGCGTACATTAAAATACATTGACGGTGAAACAGTGCTGGCAGTGAAAACGTCATCAAAAGGCGACTGCTCAGCGTTACCGATCAACTATCCACTCAATTACACATACATAATCGATGCAAACTCCGTCCCTTTTGCTCGAATCCCTGGAGTGGGGGATAGAGTGATTCCAAACATGGACAGGAGAAACTTGTTAATCGCAGACGCACACATGGGCGAGGGTCTCAGACACCTTAAAATAAAAGATTCTCTGGAAGAATTACAATCACGGTACTGGTGGCCAGGCATGAGCCTGCGTCATACCATGTTTGTAAAAAACTGCCCAAACTGCAACAGAGATCGCAGTGGGGAGAGAAACAGTTTAACACCTCGTCGTTCTACTCCAGGAAAAATCAGGAGTAAAAAGGAAGGGTTGCGATTAACATATACAGGCTAGTTCCACTTATAATGTAGATCACCAGCACTCGGCTGACGTCCGGACTGTTATACAAAGATTTGCGGGTCTAAATGGCATATACGCTAAGCGCATGCTACGTTTGACTATTGTTTTCACTCAAGCCATCCAGCCTGGGGGGAAACATGGCCAAATGAGCATAGTCCAGCGGGAATCTTCTCACTTCCTTCCTGAGGGTACGGGACGGTGTAAAGAAAAAACCAAGGCATAAAGCAATCTATAGCGGAAAGGATATTAGGTTCGGGAGCTGGGTGGGTCAAACATCTAATAAGTGTCCAACGTAGTCTCAATAACTTGCCAAGAAATTCTCTGAAGGGATTCAGTGCGTACGAATTATTATTTGGAACTAGGATGATGATCTCTGACATTGATAGTCAGACTTCAGTGGTGAAAGAAAAAAGCTTTGATATCAAAGACCGTTTGGCTATTTTGCAGGACTTAAACAAAACAAGAAAAGACCTGAGCAACATAAAGTTGAAACAACAGCCAACAACCACTGAAGAACCACCACCTGTCCCAGCAAGACCTGTCTGGATTCCAAAAGTCGGGGATCTAGTCAGGGAAAAGATCGCGGTAAAGAAGGAATTTGGGCCTTCTTACAGAAAAGCAGTTCCTGTCTTGTCTGTCAACGGGACAAGATCAGTTGTACTACCGCCACTTGCTGGTAAAAAGGAGAACCGAGTTGTATCCATCGACCTGGTAAAACCACAACATGTGGCCGATAACAAACAGTAGGCCAAGTGGACTCCCAATAAGTAGCAGAACACCAAGGTTTGCTACCAGTACAGAGGTCCTAACGAAGAGGCTCATCACATTCGAAACGCCTACAGAAGAACAACAAGGACTATGCAAAAATGCAATAGAACTAAGACCTCTGAATACCCAAATAAAAACATTTAGCAGAGACACACCAATCTATAATGAAGTACCAAGTGAAAATGCAAGAAACAGAAATCCTGAACCAATTGGAACAATTGACAGAACTGCATCCGGTTACTTCATTAACTTCGATGATTCCTCTGAGGGCTTCAGCGAATCAAAGACACAGCCATCATCAAAAACCTTTAAAGACAAAGCTAAGGAACTTTTGAGACACCTGAAAGAAACATATCTGATTTCTCCATGGATTGAATTTTGGGTGGGTTTTGGTGCATTTATCCTCATACTTTGGCTCATCATGGTACTTACTTTGGGACGCTTCATTGAGGGAAAATATGCTAAAATGGACACAGCAAGTCAGAAAATCAACTTGATCCTCAAACCACACACTTCTTCACACGTCGAGAAAAGAGAACTTTCTTCAGCCAACTTCACAGCCAATCCGATACCTGGTGGGGTAGCTTGGGACAACACTGACTATGAAATTTATGGTCCGGTCGAGATCCTGAAATATCCACACCAAATTAAGATCTCATTAAGTGACTTTGCAAAACCAAACTCATTTGCTGATGATTGGGACTTCGAAAGCATTAATAACATGATGTCTGACCTAGTAATGTCTGCTAAATTTACCAAACATGATTATTTGCAGGGTTCTACAAATTATGACAGTATGTATTGCTATAACCACTATGGTAACCACTTTTTACATAGATCTGCACAACCTAGAAATGTTTTAAATTATAATCAATGGGAACATTGTGCAACACCTCCAAAAGGGAGCTCAAGAACCGTTTACGACAAATATTCATATTTTTCAGGTTTTAACACAAGTAATGCTGAAGCATTTTATTTTAAATTGTCAAACAAGACAGGAACCAAAACCATGATAACCAACACAAAATTGTTATATTCAGACTCATTTTTTGAACAAATGAATACTTTTGGATTTGATTATTGGGACAAAAATGTTGAATTGAAAAGTGTTTGGGGTACAAAAGAATGGCAAGTACAGGGTATAGAAGCTTTGTTTAGAGCCTGCATGATCCCAGAACAAATGATATTTTTAAATGACACTGTTCAACAGACCACCTGTCTTGGCTTAGCCAAAATCAAAGATTTAAATAAACCGTCTATTCCAAAGCAATAATGTTTAGCAATAACTCTGATACAGATGAGGAGATAGACGTAAACCAAATATTAAACCAAAACAGAACACATCCTGATTGTAAACAGTGGTTGATCTGGCCCACAGATACTAATAACTGTCAAGACAGATTCCTGAACAAAACACAGGGGTTCAAAATGACCAGGCCAGACCCTAGATATCCTCAAAGACATCACCCAGGGATAATAACCACCTACAGTGTGGGCAAACTATGCCTTCAATGGCTACAAACTTCCACACTGACAGAAATTAAGCAACACCTAACTTTACTTACTGATGGTGCTGACTTGCGTGATTTCACTTTGGGACCACGCAAACAGCGTCAAAAGCGTTTCATAGCAGCCTCTGTATATGCAGCATACAATGAGGCCTGGAAGGTTACTCAAATTGAAACAGCAGAGAGAATACGGGAAATTGACCGTATTAATTTGGAAAAATCACTTTCTGTAGTGGACAATGGGTTAATGACTCTGTCCTCCAGAATTTTTTCTTTGGAGAGCATTGTGTCGTCAGCAATCGATATATTATCGCAAGACTTACTGCTATTACAACACGGTCAGTCACAATTGCGTTCTATTGTACAGCTTGGCTGGACGTTACAAAATCTTCGTTCAGGCTATGTGCTTTGGCGTTTAATCAACACAACGTCACTATTCAAATCTTTAACCTTACTGATAGACAAATCAGTATGGCGCAAAAGGGTGCTGATTATACAATCTTGAGCATTGAAAAACTAGAAAGATTACCAATGACAATGTCAGAACGACCTGTCAATGAATGGATAATACATGGGATAATAAATATTCCAATCTCAACCTTCAGGTTTCAATACTGCCAAAAATATATACAGGCTGGCATGTACGAGAAATTGGGAAAGGGGTACCTTAAAACAACATGGAACCTGCCCTATTCACATGCATGTGTCAGTAATAAAGGACAGAAAGTGTTTCTTAGTGGCAACAATTGTGCGATGAAACTGAGTGGCACACTTCTGTGTAACGGAATTAGTTTGCATGGAGCCTGTGAAGGGAATTCATACAACCTTTCATGTCACCAGCAAGGCGCACCTGCAACAGAAATAGAATCATTCTTTCAAAGACTCTATAATGGGAGTTACATTCTTATTGTAGACCGCAGATGTTGTAGTCTTATGCCCGGGACTCCTTATCTAGTAACTACTACTGCGAAGGTCAAGTGCTGTGGACGCACATTGTTCCCCAGCTCCTTCCCAGACAGGGAGGCAAGGGCATGGCCCGATTTGAAAATTACTTCTATTCGAATAGATACTTTAAGCAGAATGAAAACAGTCCTTCTTCAGACGCCTACCAGGCTCTCGTCATCAAAAGAAACGTATGATCTACAAGTCGCAAGGACGACTGCAGAGATACATACATTATTATCAACTAATTCCCCCGTACATTTCGCGGAAATCCTGAATGAAATCTTAAATATTTCTGATACCAATGGGGTCTCAAAGGTATTTAAGACAGTATTTTCAATGGCATTAACACCATTCAAAGCCATACTGGGTATTTTTCCAGATTTCGTCCATTCGATTTTTGGCGGACTTCCCCTGATCCTGGGACTAATTGCAGGAATCCTATTCTTAGTCCTTATTTTTCGTTATGGCAACCCATGTCACAGACAAAACTCTTGCGACAAGGGAAGAAACAATCCTAGCCATTGGATACCGGGACCGGATATCAAAAATCCTGGGACTCTCCCGGCTTAGAGACCTGAACATGACTTGGTTTCTATCATTTCGACCAATGTGGCAAAGATGTGTTTTACCTGTATTGAGGTGTCTGCTATGCGGAGAAGAATGCGTGTTAGACACCTATCTGACGCTACAATCTGATGCGCCGATGGATGCAGAAACATTGTTGAGCCCGATCAAGGTTCATGCTTTGTGCTGCCCTCAAAGGCTACCAATCCTGATGACGGCATTCGTGGAAGCTTCACCACTACGATTGATGGGTAGTGAAGTTCAAGATGAAAGCAGCATCGAACAGGTACGACCTTCTGTCAGTAATGCAAATCAGAATGTCAGTGGAGACAATCATGCGCAAGAATGCATGATTACACCTATTTCCGAGTTAGTGGAACTTTCCCAGGAAGCTGTTGACAGTTTTTTCGAAAGCCTAAATGATATGATGTTCTCACCCGAACAGAAATAGAGACTTTTGAGCAAGCTCGCACACGGCGTTCCCTGAATTCGGCCTTCAACTTTAAAAATAAAGTCACATGAACATTTTCGCTCCAGTTCACGGACAGCAGTTTTTCCAGCAGCCCCAAATATTTTTGCATATTTTTCGGGACACTATCTTCTGCTTAAAGTAAGAACTATTCATAGAGAACTAAGGTTTCAAAATTTTAGATAGCTTATAGACATTAGCTGCCCGCTGGCTTGTTCATAAAGATATTTTATTCTGTGATGGAATGGTCTCGAAACTTTTTTCTGTAAGAAACCATTTCATGTGTAATTCTCATATACCAAATAAGCAATAATGTATACAAATGCGATTACTTTGGCATTTTTTCTACAGCTTGAGTGCATACCATATATATATGTCTGCAATTTTTTTTTTCAGTATATTTGAAAATTTCAAAATGCATTTATGTATTTTGGGGTGGTAAGGTATACACACTACTCTATAGTATGTTGTACTATGTTATACTATGCCTAGATTAGTAAATATGTCCATAGTTAGCGTGGAGTGGGTGTCATGTATTCCTATAGGTCCTGAATCGATCCCCCTATTCCTGACCCTATTCTAGTTAAACAAACCAACAAGTTAACTAGCAGTCAGCCCATGAGGCAGAAAACCCCCATGATGCAGATACCGTTATCTGACGCAGTCACACTACGGCACAGGAACGTGTTATCTGATTAGGTCATAACACTTGCGATCTAATTAGACAAGCGATATTCCTCCAGCCCCTGATAAGGCATACGGAGTTCTCATAACAAATCAAACCTATGACAACCTGGCAAAACCCTGCGGCCATTGTTTTGATTTCACCGAGAACTTTAGTAAAAGAATGTGCTAACGAGCAAGTCGTATGACATCTTTATTGACGTATCTATGTCCATCCTTACGTCAATCTCGGCACCTTAAAGGTATAAATATTACCGATCTTGCCATATGCAAACACACGCGTGGTGACGAGACGGAGCAGCCATACTTGCCGAAGCCAAGAGCAGAGCAGACCCCGCTGGCAGCAGCCCCGCCTTCCTGACGCGCTGAGAGACGCGCTGCTTTCTCCTGCCGAGAATCCAGCACCGGCGTTTCCGGGTAGCCCTCGCAGGCAGCCTGGAATATCGAGACCAGAGAGAGAGATACCATTCCTCATTCATCCTAAATTCCAGGTACAGAACTGAATAACCCCTCACAGAGAATTCTTTAGTTATTCACTTGGCAAAAACAAACTTAACTTAAACTGTAACTATCTATTCCCGCCCACGTATTAGACTTAGGTCAGGTACAAGGGGTAGGCGTATCTAGAAACACCAGTTGAGTACGTTTAGTCAAATGTATATGTGTATATAATATATTTTATTCATTTTAAAACATCTTATGGCTTAGAAACCATATCAATGTTTTTACAGTATTATTTTATACTATTGCTTTTAATGTATGCACTTTACTTAGCTATAAGTATTGCAATAATATCGATCCATTTCTCTTGTATGAGAAAAGAGACTGATCAATAAATAACACCTTTTTATTGAACACGCCCGTCTCTTCCTTTTCTCTACATTCTGATGAGACTAAGAATGCACGTACTGACTGAGTAAAATAATTTGCCTTTTGTTCACACGACTCTCGAGATTGACTCTTGATTAGGGGAGAGCAAAGTTGTCATGTTCTATGGTTGTCAGAAACTAAATCCCTTCTTGTCTAATCAGGGAAGTTAACTCCTCCTTGAACATTCGAGAAAGTTTCTAGTGAACTCTGAGCTAAGCTGGCAAACCCAAAACTTTAAGTCTAGTATCGACAGTAGTAGACCTAGTTAACGTCTGGCCTAGGCCTTTACTGCTGTAGGTATTATTCCAATGCGCAGAGCCTATTGGGAAGATAGGAACTACACTACACCCTTGCTAGCCTGGGCCAGCATGAGCATCGATGACACCATCAAGACCATGCGCACAATCCACTCCGGCTCTCCGTCAGATCCATTCCCGCACCACGTCTTCAGCAGAGCAAGCAGCTCCATCGCACCCCACCTGCGCAACGTCATCAATCTCTCCCTCAAGACCGCAACCTTCCCAGAGATCTGGAAACATGCCAAGATCAACCTCCTGCTAAAAAAACTTAAGGCAGACCCAAAGGACCTCAAGAACTTCCGGCCCATCTCTCTGCTCCCCTTCCCGGCCAAGGGGATGTATGACATTACAACGCATACTTTTACAACGCCTACCTTTACAATGCATTTTTTACACCGCAACATCCATTACAACGCACACCATTACAACGCATGCCATTACAACGAATTCTTTGAAACTACCTTTACAACGCATTCCACTACAACGCATACTACATTTACAACGCATACCATTACAACGCATTACATTACATTGCATGTAAGGTAAGTGTTGGATAGTGTAGGGGTAAAAATTACTATTCTAACTCCAGGGGGTGCAGAAGTAGGGTAAGTGTTGGATAGTGTAGGGGTAAAAATGACTATTCTAACTCCAGAGGGTGCAACAGTAGGGTAAGTATTGGATAGTGTAAGGGTACTATGTGTTGTAATGCTATGCGTTGTAATGGTATGCGTTGTAATGACTGCGTTGTAATGGCATGCGTTGTAGTGGTGTGCGTTGTAGTGTCATGCATTGTAATGACTACGTTGTAAATGCATGCGTTGTAATGGATGTTGCGTTGTAAAAGTTTCGTTGTAAATGTAGTGCGTTGTAAAAGTTGCGTTGTAAAGGTTGTTCCCCCGGCCAAGGTTATCGAGAAAACCGTCAACAGACAGCTAACCCAATACCTCGAAGAAAACAGAATCCTGAACCCTTCCCAGTCAGGGTTCCGCAGCAACCACAGCACCGAGACTGCCCTCATCGCTGCCACTGACGACATTAGGACCCTGCTGGACAACAGCGAGACCGCAGCACTAATCCTCCTAGACCTCTCTGACGTCTTCAACACCGTCTGCCACCAAACACTCCGCGCACGCATCCACGCCGCAGGGATCCGAGACAAGGCTCTGGAATGGACCATCTTCTTCCTCTCCGGCAGAACCCAGAGCGTCCGCCTTCCCCCATTCCGTTCCAAAGCCTCCGAGATCATCTGCGGCGTACCTCAGGGATCCTCCCTCAGCCCGACGCTGTTCAACATTTACATGGCCCCGTTCGCACACGTAGCCCGACAACACGACCTCAATATAATCTCCCACGCCGACAACACTCAGCTGATCCTCTCCCTCACCAAGGACCCCATCACCGCTAAAGCCAACCTCCACGAAGGAATGAGGCCGTCGCCGACTGGATGAAGACCATCCGTCTGAAGCTGAACTTGGACAAGACGGAGGTCCTCATCCTCGGCTCCAACCGTTCAGCCTGGGACGGCTCCTGGTGGCCGACGGCACTGGGGGCAGACCCAACACCCACCATCCTCAAGTCAACTCTCTCAATAACCAAGCAAGTCAACGCCGTCTCCTCCTCCTGGTTCAACACCCTCCACACGCTCCGCAAGATCTACAGATGGATCCCGACAGATACAAGAAAGACAGTCACCCAGGCCTTCCTCAGCAGCAGACTCGACTACAGTCACCGTCTACGAGGGAGCCCCAACCAAGCTCATCAAACGACTACAACACATCCAAACATGCATTTTCGGTAATTTTACCGACCGGTATATTTACTGATTCGGTAAAATATACAGAATCGGTAATTTTACCGATTCTGTAATTTTACCGAATCGGTAAAATTACCGAAAATGCATGTTTTTTATCCCCCTACATCTCCATGGCCATTTACCGGTCGGTAACAGCCGAATTCGGCCGTTACCGGACGGTAAATGGCCAAAATCTCCCACCTACATCTGGCCCTATGTTTCTGACAACCATAAAACATGACAACTTTGCTCTCCCTGAATAAGAGTGTATCTCTAGAGTCGTGTGAAAACAAAAGACAGCTATTTCACTCAGTCAATAAGTGCGTACTTAGTTTCACCAGATTGCAGAGAAAAGAGAGACGGGCGTTTTCAATAAAAGGTGGTATTTATTGAGCAGTCTCCTTCCTCATGCAAGAGAAATGAATTGCTACAATTGCAATACTTATAGTTAAGTAAAGTGCATATAGTAAAAGCAGGATTATAAAATAATACTGTAAAAGCATTGATATGGTTTCTTAGCCATATGATACTTTAAAATGGATAAAATAGATACATACATATATACATTGACTAATCGTACTCAACTGGTGCTTCTAACTATGCCTACCCCGGTGTACCTGACCTAAGCCTAATACGTGGGAAGGAGTAAGTAAGTAGCAGTTTAAGTTAAGTTTGTTTTGCCAAGAAACTGACTCAAGAATTCTCTGTAAGGGTTTAGTCAGTTCAGTACCTGAGTATTAGAAGGCAGGAGGGCTGGTATCTCTCTCTCAGGACTCGGTATCCCAGTCACCCGCAAGGGTGGGCTGGAAACGCCGGAGGCTGGATTTCTCGGCAGGAGAAAAGACAGCGTCTTTCTCAGCGCGTCAAAAGGGAGGGGCAGCGTCCGTGGGCTCTCGCGTCAGCTGGGCTCTCGGCAAGTAGTAGCTGCTCCAGATTCATCACCATCGTGTGTTTGCTTAAGGCAGCGTTGGTATATTTATACCTGAAAGGTGCCGGGTTTGACGTAAGGCTGGACATAAGACGTCAATAAAGATGTCACTAAGAACTGGTCGTTCTTACAGTGCTTTACATGAGTTCTTGGACGGAATCAAAACAAAGGCAGTGGGGATTTCCCAGGTTGCTGGAGGCTTGGTTTTGTTTAAGAACTCGGTGTGCTTTCTAGGGGGCTGGAGGAATAGGCTTGCTTAATGTGACAGCATGCGCTATGACTGAATTATGAATAGGGTTTCTATACCGTTGTAGGGATATTATTGATTTATAACCAGACAAGGGCAAAGAATAGGAATATCAATTCAGGTACCTAGATAAACACACTACAATCGCTAGTGAGTCTGCTCCCCTTAGGTAGGTGATCCAGGAGAGCCTTCCGCCGGATGACACTTTAGCTGTGTCTTTCCAGTTTGCGAGGATTAGCTTGCCGAGACTCGAACCCGGCTCCCCAGCTCTGAGGTCGACCACTCTAGCCATTAGGCCACATCTCAGAAAGAATAAATGAAAGCAGCATTCTGAAGGTCTCTGGGTCATATCTGCCAGGTGAACTCGACTGTTATGATTAAACCACTTTTCATTCCAAGGGCCAAACTGTAATGCGTGACTACTCTGATAAGCAGGATTGCAGCAGAGGGCGGGGAAAGGGGTTGAAAGGGGTTCTGGGAGCAAGAGCTGTGGCTCATTGAGAATGTTTCACCCTTAAGTGAAGAACAGGGGTGGAGGCTAGATGATAAATACCAGGGGTTGCTACATGCTGCTTGAGTGTTCCCGCGGTCAGTCATGACTGTTGAACATTTAAAGCAGGGCAGGGGACATAATATAAAGACCAGCAATAAACTGAGGTGACTGGAAAAGTCTACCAGTGGTGTGACATCAAGATGAGGTGTAAATCACTCACCGTGAGTGAGTAGAGTGAGCAACCCATAATGACTTCAGTGGTGTAAGGAGGAGGAGGGAGTAGTGTTCTTACACTACTACAGATAAATCATGAAAAATCAGCCCAAAAGGTGCCTTTCAAAGCATAGTCCCTAAAATTGCTTTAAAACACAGGTGTAGTCCTCTGCATCCATTGTGAGGACAAGCAAGATTGATACTCACCAAGAGTTTTCTCATTGAATGTAAAAAAAAACTGTGGACAGAGATTAGAAGGGGTGTTGTACTGTTCCTTATTAACAGACAGCCTGCACAGGGGCATAGCCTGGGCTCCATGGGCCCTACTTCAGTCTAGACAATTGATCCCCCGGTCCCCTATTTTGTATTTAAAACAACCACTAATTGGAATTAGGTGGGCCCCTCACAATCCAGGGCCGGGTGCCACGGCATCTGCTCACAAGTGACAGTCGGATACCCACTACTGCTAAATATTCCCAACTCGGATACAAGGCACAGCCTGCTCAATCTCTTCCATCACCTCATTTACTAACCACCTGCGCCCCATGCCCCTAATTCCACCTCAGGAGCTACCCACTTGGCCCTGCACCAATGCCACCAATTCAGTTTTAGTTCACCCACCCACATATATGCCCAACTCTTTCAATACTGGATCTTTCCAGCACACGGTGGACAGCGCAGTTGGGATGTCTCAACCAATGCTCAAAATGGCTGCATCCAGAGCGTGCCTGGCTTTTTGGTGGTAAGCAGAGTCAAGTAGTGTGCTGTATGTGTGACATACTGTTCTCAGCTACTGTTTATATTCCAAAATTGGTCTGTGTATCTCACACCTAGGTGACTCTGCGTATCCCAACTGATCTGGTTGCCGGGCCCACTGAGGAATCTCATAACGCCGGGTGAAGTTTGCTACAATTAGGCACAGGGGAGGACATGTCATGTGGTGGAACGTACTTTTGGGCTTCTGAAGTCGATTCCGGTGTCTGGACAAGAGCTGGGGTGCACTACTGTACTCTCCCCAAAAGGTGTGTCAGATTGTAGTTGCATGCTGCATGCTCCACAACATGGCCTTGCGCAAAGAGTGACATTGTACAACAGTGACATTGTCTGTTGTCTTTGATGGTAGTGACAAGGCCTAGAAAAGTTTTTTGACTGCCGGCTGTTGTTGGCTCTGTGCTAATAGCCGATGTGGGTAGCACAGGATGTTTATGACAAGCTACATAATGTCTATGTTGATGTTGTTCATTGTTATGTGTGCTGGTTTGTGTACCTTGATGACTAGTGGTGTGTTCTATCAGAGCTTGTGGTACATTGGACTCTGAGTTGACATTGTACATACTGTGATAAACATGGAGCTGACATAAAGACATAGGTGTGTAAAGAGTGTTTATTTGCAATGAGTATTTGTGACAGAAAAGTGAATATTTACAAAATGGTGCTCAGTGAATTTCTGAGTTGTCCGTGATGGTAAATGAGACAATAGAGTAGTCACCACATTGATGCAGTCCCACAGTCCAACAGACACCTGCTATCAACATGGCAATGTGGGTAAGGATAGTCAAAAAAGTCAATGTCAAGGGGAACAGAGGTCCCATCATGGCTGGCTCGGCTATTAGATTTTGGATGGTGCATAGCCACGTGATCCTCCCTTGATGTTTTTCGGACGGCCCCTTGTGTGTTTGGCAGGTGGGGCCACTGCTGCGGGCTCCGATGTGTCTGAAGAGTCATTTTGTTGGGGGACACTCCTCTCTGTGGCCGCAGCTGAGGTGGTGGGAGTATCATCCTGCGAGCCACTGGAGGGATGTTAAGCTGTCCTTCGGGCCCCATGTCTGTTCCTCAGAATGCCCACTAGCTGGCCCATGAGGTCCATAATTTGGCCCATACGCGTGTCCATGGACCTCAGCAGCAGGCGGAGCTCACACACTTCTTCCACAACCTGGCCCATCTGTCCCTGGGTCTGCTCATATTCCCCAAGGACTCTGGCAATGTTGGCAAGGGCTTCAATCCCAGTGTCCTCCTGTACTTGTCCCCGAGTTGCCCTCCCACCTGCCCTGCTGACGTGGACCTGTACCGCTAGCACTCGACGTACCCACAAACACTCCCTGCCCTCCTCTGATTGTGTGGTGGTGTTGGTAACCACTGAGGTTGGTAACCATGATGTCCATAATTTGGCCCATACGCATGTCCATGGACCTCAGCAGCAGGCGGGGCTCACACACTTCTTCCACAACCTGGCCCATCTGTCCCTGGGTCTGCTCATATTCCCCAAGGACTCTGGCAATGTTGGCCAGGGCTTCGATCCCAGTGTCCTCCTGTATTTGTCCCCGAGCTGCCCTCCCACCTGCCCTGCTGACCCGGACCTGTAGTGTTGGCACTTGACGCACCCACAAACACTCCCTGCCCTCCTCTGATTGTGTGGTGGTGTTAGTAACCACTGAGGTAGGGAGACTGTTGCAGGCAGCAGTGGTGGTGGTGGTGATTGAGGCCACACAGGATGTTGCAGCAGAAGTCAGCGCTGTTGTTGTTGCTGTGGTGTTGGCGCTGGTGGGGACAATGGGGGCCTGGTACGTGGTGCGCCCTGGCAGTTCGGAAGGGCCAGGTTGTTGCTCCTCATCCGAGAAATGTAGGGAGTCTGCATCAGAGAGTTCATGTTCCGGGGGGGGGGGGGAGACTGGCTCTGCAAGTCGGTGTTGTGTTCTGCAGAAGTTGCTTGTGGATCTCCTGTTGAACAGAGGTAAAATGGTCATTGAAGTGCACTCCACAAGCTTGGTGTTAGATGTTTGGATGTTACATGTGATACACCACACACGTTACATTGCAATCACTTGATATGGCTTCAAGGTACTGAGCATTATGAAATGATGTTGAGATACATACATTACTTGTCCATGGTCTGACATGTAAATAGTAATCATGTGCCAAGAACAGATTGTGTGATTACACATGTCGTCATCTAACGACTTGCGGCACATCAACTTTATGTGATGCGTCTTTTTGATGTGCTCTGCATGAAATCAGTTTCATCTAAGCAAGAAATAGCCATTGCAATGTTATACATGCCTTTTTCATATCATGTACTTTACTTTGTTTTTCTAATTGACCATGCATGTTTTGTGTTCATATGGACTTTCATTCTATGACACCCTGGCACGTACACATTGCATTCTGTCCTGTGCATGATTAGGCCCTGATTTTCTTCAACATGTGACTTGGTGAGTCAAACTTTAAATTCAGTGACAGTTCTGTATGCTTAGCTGTCTGCACACTAGATGTAGCTTTTGAATCTATGCCAAGCAAGATGTCATGTGAGGGCTGGTGTGGTCATATGGCTCCATGCATTTTGAGAAGGATAGCAAGGTGCATGCACTGCCTAACTACCTGTTCGATGACACAGTGGAGGGAAATTGCTACCACATGGTTATGAATGGGAGGGGTATACCTTCCTGCTGAGCTATGGGACAAGGGTGCTTGTTGGTATTGTAGTGCTGGCTACTACCCACAAAGACCCCTACCTGTTAAGATGGCTACCTATCTGTGAAATAGAGCAGAGGAAGGGAATAGGTTACACATGGCTCTTGGATGAGAGGAGTGTTCCACCCTGCTCAGGGGTGAGACAAGAGAACATGAGAAAGCTACCTACTTGTAAGTTTGAAGAGAGCAATGCAATATCTGCCACATGGTTCTGGCTGGGTGGAGTGTTCTATCCTGCTCAGGGGTGAGACAGGAGAGTATGAGAAGGCTACCTACCTGTACGTTTGAAGATACATTGCTGCCACATGGTTGTGGGTGTGTGGAGTGCTCCATCCTGCTGAGCTGTGGGGCAAGGGGGCCTTCTGATAGTTGTAGTGCAGGCTTCCTACCCACAAACACCCTTTCCTGTTAGGATGGCTACCTACTTGTGAGTTTGAAGAGAACAATGCAATGGCTGACACATGGTTGTGGGTGTGGGGAGAGCTCCATCCTGCTGACCTGTGGGACAAGGGGGCCTGGTGGGAGTTGTAGTGTTGGCTTCTTACCCACAAACACCCCTCCCTGTTAAGATTGCTACCTACCTGTGAAATGGACCAGAGGAAGGGAATAGGTTACACAAGGCTCTTGGATGGGTAGTGTTCCATCCTGCTCAGGGGTGAGACAAGAGAGCCTGAGAAGGCTACCGACCTGTAAGAATGAAGAGAGCAATGCAATAGCTGCCACATTGTTCTGGCTGGGGTAGTGCTCTATCCTGCTCAGGGGTAAGACAACAGATATGAGAAGGCTACCTTCCTGTAAGTTTGAAGAGAGCAGTGCAATTGTTGCCACATGGTTCTGGATGTGTGGAGTGCTCCATCCTGCTGAGCTGTGGAACAAGGGGTCCTGGTGGGAGTTGTAGTGCTGGCTTCTCACCCACAAATACCCCTTCCTGATAAGATGGCTACCTACCTGTGAAGTTGAACAGAGGAAGGGAATAGGTTACATGTGGCTCTTGGATGAGAGGAATGTTCCATCCTGCTCAGGGTTGAGACAAGAGAGCATGAGAAGGCTACTGACCTGTAAGTTTGAAGAGAGCAAAGCAATAGCTGCCACAGGGTTCTGGCTGGGAGAAGTGTTCCATCCTGCTCAGGGTTGAGACAAGAGAGCATGAGAAAGCTACTGACCTGTAAGTTTGAAGAGAGCAAAGCAATAGCTGCCACAGGGTTCTGGCTGGGAGAAGTGTTCCATCCTGCTCAGGGTTGAGACAAGAGAGCATGAGAAGGCTACTGACCTTTAAGTTTGAAGAGAGCAAAGCAATAGCTGCCACAGGGTTCTGGCTGGGGGAGTGTTCCATCCTGTTCAGGTGTGAGACAAGAGAGTATGAGAAGGCTACCTACCAGAAATTTTGAAGAGAGCAATGCAGGGGCTGCCACATGGTTGTGGGTATGTGGAGTGCTCCATCCTGCTGAGCTGTTCGACAAGGGGGCCTGGTGAGAGTTGTAGTGCAGGCTTCCCACCTATAAGTACCCCTCACTGTTAAGATGGCTACCTACCTGTGAGTCTGAAGAGTGCAATGCAATGGCTGCCACATGGATGTGGGTATGTGGAGTGCTCCATTCTGCTGGGCTGTGGGACAAGGGGTACTGGTGGGAGTTGTAATGCTGGCTTCCTACCAACAAAGACCCCTCCCTGTTAAGATGGCTACATACCTGTAAATTGGAGCAGAAGAAGGGATTCAGGTACACATGGCTTTTGGATGGTGGAGTATTCCATCCTGCTCAGGGGTGAGACGAGAGTATGAGAAGGCTACCTATTTGTAAGTTTGAAGAGAGCAATGCAATTGCTGCCACATGGTTGTGGTTGTGTGGAGTTCTCCCTCCTGCTGAGCTGTGGGACAAGGGGCCTGGTGCAAGGTACAGTGCTGGCTTACCACCCACAAACACCCCTCCCTGATAAGATGGCTACCTACCTGTGAAGTGAAACAGAGGAAAGGAATAGGTTACACATAGCTCTTGGATGAGAGGAGTGTTCCAACCTGCTCAGAGGTGGTATAAGAGAGCATGAGAAGGCTACCAACCTATCAGCTTGAAGAGAGCAATGCAATGTCTGCTACATGCTACAAACGAGCGCTGGGTAGGGCGAAATCGCCGTTTTACCACCAGCTGTATTCCTCACAAGCTAACTGGGACACGCCCACTCGAGGCCACGCCCCCTTGTACTAAAATCTACAAATACCGCGCTGAACCACGAGCGCTGAGACAGCCAGATATCTCCTGAGGCACGGCCGGGAGCAGAAGCAAAATTGTGTATTTTAAATGACAAAAACTGAAATTTTGTACTTATTTTAAAAAACCCACTCACCTCTGTTGCACGATTACTGTGTGCAGGCACCCTTTTTCCTTTAAAAACGAGCGCTGGGTAGGGCGAAATCGCCGTTTTACCACGAGCTGTATTCCTCACAAGCTAACTGGGACACGCCCACTCGAGGCCACGCCCCTGCACTGCCCTCCTGCTATAAACATGTGTATATGCCGGAGGCGCAGCGGACGAGCGCAGCGGGTGCGACGATTGCGCGCCGAAGGCGCGCATAAGGCAAGCTCGTCTGCGCTCGTCCGCGCCGAGTCCGGGCCATGGGCAACCCCCCTTGCACCCCAGCCATCACAGCGCAGATGCTACACCCCGGCAACCCTCTATAGACTAAGGCCCTCCGCTAATACCTGTACTCGACATATTCTTCAAGCCGAGGACCTACCTGTAATCTGCCCCACTTGCTCCGTACCGCTCAAACCTAAACCCTGTCCTGCGCCCACGCATGAATTTCACATGCTCCTATTAAACTGCCGCTCCTTGCCCAAGCATAGCGCAGAAATGGCCCTGCTGTTAGAGGAACACACCCCAGATATATTGTTCCTGACGGAAACCTGGCTCACTTCTGAGTCCGATCCCGCGATAGTAGACGCCCTCCCTGCCGGCTTCCAAATCACACGGCAAGATCGACCCAAAGGGAGAGGAGGAGGCCTGGCTATTATTCACAAGGAACAATACCACTGCCAAGTCACCTCTGAGACTATCTCAGATTGTGAAAGTATTGGTTTTAACATCGAACTCTCACCCTATAGCTGTTTCTCGGGCACCCTTATCTACCGCCCGCCCGGCCCCCCGAAGCAATTCTATGAATCACTGCCATCTAGTGTGGCCGACAGAGTTAGTACCTCTTCTCCCTCCTCTGCTTCTAACTTTCAATCTATTATGCTTTATATCCGGGACTGGATGAGCCACAACCACCTTAAACTCAACCCTGACAAGACAGAGTTGGTGTTGACAGGTGGTTCATCCAGCCCCTGGACTCCTCTGTTTTGGCCCCCTTCTCTTGGCCCCTCCCCGACTCCTGCTACCTCAGTTAAAACCCTTGGCATAAAAATTAATTCCCAACTGTCCCTTCACTCTCAGGTTGGCTCTGTGGTTTCTGCTTCTTTTCTTGCACTGCGTACTATACGCAGGGTGTCCCGTTTCTTTTCCTTTTCTGCCCTCAAACTTATCATTCTGGCCATGGTGGTGTCCCGCCTGGACTATGGTAACGCCCTATATGCGGGGATCCCTGCATATAGTTTACGGCGTCTCCAACTCATACAGAACCAGGCGGCCCGCCTGGTCTTTAACCTCCCGAAATTTTACCACTCTACCCCCCTCCTGAAGTCTCTACACTGGCTGCCTGTACGAGCCCGGGTCCAATTTAAGATTGCTTCCATCGCCTTCCTTGCTCGTCTAGGTTCAGCCCCAGCCTTTATCTCTTCTGAGATTACCCCTTATGCTCCGTGTAGAGAGCTCCGTTCATCCTCCCAGGCCCTTCTTATGGTTCCACGTTTCCGAACAAAGAAGTGGGGAGGCTCTAAATTTTCCACTCTGGCCCCGTCCCAGTGGAACTCTCTTCCTTTGGAAATTCGATCCCTCACCTTGTACCCACAATTCCGGAAACAACTCAAGGCCCACCTATTCAAGAAGTCCTTTGAATAATCTCTAACGGCCCCCTGCCTCTCTCTTTTTTTCTCCTCGGTAGTTTGTTAGTTGTAGCGCCAAGAAACCGCTGGTGTACGCGCGCTTTTACAAATAATTTTAAACTCAAACTCAAACTCCTCTAACTTCACCGTGCTAGGTGACCTAAACCTTCATTTTGACTCCCCTTCTGACCACACAGCCGCCATCTTACTAGAGGATCTCGCAGCCCTACAACTCACTCAACGTGTCACTACCCCCACTCATGCCAAAGGCCACTTACTGGATCCAATTTTCACCAACTGTCCTTACATCACAGTGGACCCAGGCATTCCCCTGCCCTGGACAGACCACCTTCTGATCCCCTTCAGGTGGACCGCACTCAAAACTCCACCACCAGTCCCCACTACAAGGCTCAGGCGAGCCTGGTCGCGCCTCGAGGTTGATAACTGGTCCATCAAACTTGCCAGCTCACAACCCGAGAATCAGGAGGACCCTGCCCTAGCTAATCAGGCCTATGTCAACTGGATTACTCACACCATTGACACCACTCTCCCTATGAGCAAGACTGTACTGAAGCATCCACAGAAAACTGCCCTGTGGTATACGTAGTCTCTTAGGGACAAGAAACGCCTCTGTAGAAGGGCGGAAAGACGCTGGCGTTTAGACAACTCAGCAGATAACAAAACCCGCTATCGTGAAACTCTTAGCGAATATAAAACCCAAATAAAAGCAGCCCAGTCCACCTACTTCGCCGATAAAATCCTGCAGGCCAAATCCAAACCTAGAGAGATCTTCCAGATCATTAAAAAATTAACAAACCCACCCCCTGCGTTGCAGGTCGAGAAATCTGTCACTCAGTGCAATAATATTGCCGAATTTTTCTATCAGAAAGTAAACAAGATCTATTCAGCATTTCCCCCCTCAAAAATTAACTCATCAAACCAACCTAACATCTCCCCTATCCTCTCCCCTCCCCCCTCTCAACACAGCTTAACCCATTTTCCCCCACTGAATCTCTCCACCCTTGAATCACTAGCTCTCAGTGTCAAATCAGGCTCTCCGGACGACCCTGCCCCACCTGACATCTTAATGGCAGCATCCCGGATCACCTTGCCCGTCGTCAGGGAGGTACTAAACGCATCCATCTCATCCTGCACTGTACCAACTGTCTGGAAACAAGCCTTGGTCAGGTCACTAATTAAGAAACCCAATCTGGACCCGTCCGACCTGGCCAACTATAGCCCCATCTCTTTGCTCCCATGGGTGAGCAAGGTCCTAGAGAAATACATTAACCAACAGCTAGTGAATTATCTGGAAGACTATCACATACTAGATCCCACTCAGACGGGCTTCATGGTTACCGAGGAAGCTAGAAAAATCCTGGATCAAGGAGGATCAGTGGCAGTGATCCTCCTTGATCTAAGTGCGGCGTTTGACACGGTCAGTCACGACACCCTACTGAACCGCCTGGCCTGTGCGGGGATTAAGGATAAAGCCTGGGCATGGTTTAAATCTTTTTTGGAGAACAGATCCTTTAGGGTTTTTGATGGCGAGTCCGTGTCCTCCAGCAGACCTCTAAAGTGCGGTGTTCCTCAGGGCTCTTCTCTGAGCCCTGCACTTTTCAATCTGTACATGAGACCACTAGCCGACGTCGTCCGCCCATTTGGAGTTAAGATCATCTCCTATGCGGACGACACGCAGCTAGTGGTCTCACTGGCGCAGGAGGCAAACCGTACTGTGCCAGGCGGGCTTAGAGAATGCCTGGAGGAAGTGAGGACCTGGATGTCATCATCATCCCTGAAGTTGAACGGGGACAAAACAGAGCTGATGCTCTTAGGCCCTTCAGATCTAGCCCTCCCTCCCTCTCTGTGGCCTACCTGTCTAGGCCCCCCCCACACCCCAAAGATAACATCAAGAGCCTTGGAGTGTGGCTGGATAGATCGCTATCCTTCAATATGCAAGCCACAAAACTTTCAGCTACCTGTTTTGGTATCATGAGGGTGCTAAATAAAATATTTCCCCTCCTTCCCATGGAAGCCAAACAGGTAGCCATTCAAGGTCTCATACAATCACGCCTTGATTTTAATAATGTACTCTACCTCGGCGCCCCAGAATACAACCTACGCAGGCTGCAGATTGTACAGAACTGCGCAGCGCGTCTACTGCTCAAAATCCCCCGTAGACACTCAGTGAGGGCCGGACTGACTAGCCTTCATTGGCTACCAATTCGGCAGAGAGTTTTGTTCAAGGCATTATGTATAGCCCATCAAGCCTTCTGGAACATGGGCCCCAGTATCACCCGTGATCTGGTCACCCATTACACCCCAAACCGAAGTCTTCGTTCCAGCCAGACCTTCTCGGCAGTGGTGCCAAGAATAAAAAGATCAAGATCTGGTGGAAGGACGTTCGCATATAACGCGTCCAAGACATGGAACACTCTTCCACTCCATCTCAGAGCTAACCCTAACCTCACGGTGTTTCGCAAGCAATTAAAGACTTTTCTGTTCACATCCCCTTACTAATTGCTTGTCCCCCTCCTTTGCTTCAGTGGGTTTGTGGCTATCTTAGCGCTTGGACGCCTCCGGGCAACAATTCGCGCTCTATAAATCTGCAAGTTTACAGTTTACAGTTTACATGGTTCTGGATGGAGGGGGGGGTTCCATCCTGCTCAGGAGTGAGACAAGACAGTATGAGAAGGCTATCTACCTGTAAGGTTGAAGAGAGCAAGGCAATGGCTGCCACATGGTTATGGGTATGTGGAGTGCTCCATCCTGATGAGCTGTGGGACAAGGAGGCCTGGTAGGAGTTGTAGTGCAATCTTCCCACCCTCAAACACCAATCCATGTTAAGATGGCTACCTACCTGTGAAGAGGAACAGAGGAAGGAAATAGGTTACACATGGCTCTTGGATGAGAGGAGTGTTCCACCCTGCTCAGGGGTGAGACAAGAGAGCATGAGAAGGCTACGTACCTGTAAGTTTGAAGAGAGCAATGCAATATCTGCCACATGGTTCTGGCTGGGTGGAGTGTTCTATCCTGCTCAGGGGTGAGACAGGAGAGTATGAGAAGGCTACCTACCTGTACGTTTGAAGATACATTGCTGCCACATGGTTGTGGGTGTGTGGAGTGCTCCATCCTGCTGAGCTGTGGGGCAAGGGGGCCTGCTTGTAGTTGTAGTGCAGGCTTCCTACCCACAAACACCCTTTCCTGTTAGGATGGCTACCTACCTGTGAGTTTGAAGAGAACAATGCAATGGCTGACACATGGTTGAGGGTGTGGGGAGAGCTCCATCCTGCTGAACTGTGGGACAAGGGGGCCTGGTGGGAGTTGTAGTGTTGGCTTCTTACCCACAAACACCCCTCCCTGTTAAGATTGCTACCTACCTGTGAAATGGACCAGAGGAAGGGGATAGGTTACACATGGCTCTTGGATGAGAGGAGTGTTCCATCCTGCTCAGGGGTGAGACAAGAGAGCATGAGAAGGCTACTGACCTGTAAGTTTGAAGAGAGCAATGCAATAGCTGCCACATGGTTCTGGCTGGGTGGAGTGTTCGATCCTGTTCAGGTGTGAGACAAGAGAGTATGAGAAGGCTACCTACCTGTAAGTTTGAAGAGAGCAAGGCAATGGCTGCCACATGGTTATGGGTATGTGGAGTGCTCCATCCTGATGAGATGTGGGACAAGGAGGCCTGGTAGGAGTTGTAGTGCAATCTTCCCACCCTCAAACACCCCTCCATGTTAAGATGGCTGCCTACCAGTGAAGAGGAACAGAGGAAGGAAATAGGTTACACATGGCTCTTGGATGAGAGGAGTGTTCCATCCTGCTCAGGGTTGAGACAAGAGAGCATAAGAAGGCTACTGACCTGTAAGTTTGAAGAGAGCAATGCAATAGCTGCCACATGGTTCTGGCTGGGGGAGTGTTCCATCCTGTTCAGGTGTGAGACAAGAGAGTATGAGAAGGCTACCTACCTGTAAGTTTGAAGAGAGCAATGCAGGGGCTGCCACATGGTTGTGGGTATGTGGAGTGCTCCATCCTGCTGAGCTGTGGGACAAGGGGCCTGTTGAGAGTTGTAGTGCAGCCTTCCCACCTATAAGTACCCCTCACTGTTAAGATGGCTACCTACCTGTGAGTCTGAAGAGTGCAATGCAATGGCTGCCACATGGTTGTGGGTATGTAGAGTGCTCCATTCTGCTGGGCTGTCGGACAAGGGGTCCTGGTGGGAGTTGTAATGCTGGCTTCCTACAAACAAAGACCCCTCCCCGTTAAGATGGCTACATACCTGTAAATTGGAGCAGAGGAAGGGAATCGGGTACACATGGCTTTTGGATGGTGGAGTATTCCATCCTGCTCAGGGGCGAGACAAGAGAGTATGAGAAGGCTACCTATTTGTAAGTTTGAAGAGAGCAATGCAATTGCTGCCACATGGTTGTGGTTGTGTGGAGTTCCCCCTCCTGCTTAGCTGTGGGACAAGGGGCCTGGTGCAAGGTACAGTGCTGGCTTACCACCCACAAACACCCCTCCCTGATAAGATGGCTACCTACCTGTGAAGTGAAACAGAGGAAGGGAATAGGTTACACATAGCTCTTGGATGAGAGGAGTGTTCCAACCTGCTCAGAGGTGTTATAAGAGAGCATGAGAAGGTTACCAACCTATAAGCTTGAAGAGAGCAATGCAATGTCTGCTACATGGTTATGGATGGGGGTGTTCCATCCTGCTCAGGAGTGAGACAAGAAAGTATGAGAAGGCTATCTACCTGTAAGGTTGAAGAGAGCAAGGCAATGGCTGCCACATGGTTATGGGTATGTGGAGTGCTCCATCCTGATGAGCTGTGGGACAAGGAGGCCTGGTAGGAGTTGTAGTGCAATCTTCCCACCCACAAACACCCCTCCATGTTAAGATGGCTACCTACCTGTGAAGAGGAACAGAGGAAGGAAATAGGTTACACATGGCTCTTGGATGAAAGGAGTGTTCCACCCTGCTCAGGGGTGAGACAAGAGAGCATGAGAAGGCTACCTACCTGTAAGTTTGAAGAGAGCAATGCAATATCTGCCACATGGTTCTGGCTGGGTGGAGTGTTCTATCCTGCTCAGGGGTGAGCCAGGAGAGTATGAGAAGGCTACCTACCTGTACGTTTGAAGATACATTGCTGCCACATGGTTGTGGGTGTGTGGAGTGCTCCATCCTGCTGAGCTGTGGGGCAAGGGGGCCTGCTGATAGTTGTAGTGCAGGCTTCCTACCCACAAACACCCTTTCCTGTTAGGATGGCTACCTACCTGTGAGTTTGAAGAGAATAATGCAATGGCTGACACATGGTTGTGGGTGTGGGGAGAGCTCCATCCTGCTGAACTGTGGGACAAGGGGACCTGGTGGGAGTTGTAGTGTTGGCTTCTTACCCACAAACACCCCTCCCTGTTAAGATTGCTACCTACCTGTGAAATGGACCAGAGGAAGGGGATAGGTTACACATGGCTCTTGGATGAGAGGAGTGTTCCATCCTGCTCAGGGTTGAGACAAGAGAGCATGAGAAGGCTACTGACCTGTAAGTTTGAAGAGAGCAATGCAATAGCTGCCACATGGTTCTGGCTGGGGGAGTGTTCCATCCTGTTCAGGTGTGAGACAAGAGAGTATGAGAAGGCTACCTACCTGTAAGTTTGAAGAGAGCAATGCAGGGGCTGCCACATGGTTGTGGGTATGTGGAGTGCTCCATCCTGCTGAGCTGTGGGACAAGGGGGCCTGTTGAGAGTTGTAGTGCAGGCTTCCCACCTATAAGTACCCCTCACTGTTAAGATGGCTACTTACCTGTGAGTCTGAAGAGTGCAATGCAATGGCTGCCACATGGTTGTGGGTATGTAGAGTGCTCCATTCTGCTGGGCTGTCGGACAAGGGGTCCTGGTGGGAGTTGTAATGCTGGCTTCCTACTAACAAAGACCCCTCCCTGTTAAGGTGGCTACATACCTGTAAATTGATGTAGAGGAAGGGAATCGGGTACACATGACTTTTGGATGGTGGAGTGTTCCATCCTGCTCAGGGGAGAGTATGAGAAGGCTACCTATTTGTAAGTTTGAAGAGAGCAATGCAATTGCTGCCACATGGTTGTGGTTGTGTGGAGTTCCCCCTCCTGCTTAGCTGTGGGACAAGGGGCCTGGTGCAAGGTACAGTGCTGGCTTACCACCCACAAACACCCCTCCCTGATAAGATGGCTACCTACCTGTGAAGTGAAACAGAGGAAGGGAATAGGTTACACATAGCTCTTGGATGAGAGGAGTGTTCCAACCTGCTCAGAGGTGGTATAAGAGAGCATGAGAAGGCTACCAACCTATAAGCTTGAAGAGAGCAATGCAATGTCTGCTACATGGTTCTGGATGGGGGGTGTTCCATCCTGCTCAGGAGTGAGACAAGAAAGTATGAGAAGGCTATCTACATGTAAGGTTGAAGAGAGCAAGGCAATGGCTGCCACATGGTTATGGGTATGTGGAGTGCTCCATCCTGATGAGCTGTGGGACAAGGAGGGCTGGTAGGAGTTGTAGTGCAATCTTCCCACCCACAAACACCCCTCCATGTTAAGATGGCTACCTACCTGTGAAGAGGAACAGAGGAAGGAAATAGGTTACACATGGCTCTTGGATGAGAGTAGTGTTCTACCCTGCTCAGTGGTGAGACAAGAGAGCATGAGAAGGCTACCTACCTGTAAGTTTGAAGAGAGCAATGCAATATCTTCCACATGGTTCTGGCTGGGTGGAGTGTTCTATCCTGCTCAGGGGTGAGACAGGAGAGTATGAGAAGGCTTCCTACCTGTACGTTTGAAGATACATTGCTGCCACATGGTTGTGGGTGTGTGGAGTGCTCCACCCTGCTGAGCTGTGGGGCAAGGGGGCCTGCTGATAGTTGTAGTGCAGGCTTCCTACCCACAAACACCCTTTCCTGTTAGGATCTCTACCTACCTGTGAGTTTGAAGAGAACAATGCAATGGCTGACACATGGTTGTGGGTGTGGAGAGAGCTCCATCCTGCTGAACTGTGGGACAAGGGGGCCTGGTGGGAGTTGTAGTGTTGGCTTCTTACCCACAAACACCCCTCCCTGTTAAGATTGCTACCTACCTGTGAAATGGACCAGAGGAAGGGGATAGGTTACACATGGCTCTTGGATGGGGAGTGTTCCATCCTGCTCAGGGGTGAGACAAGAGAGCATGAGAAGGCTACCGACCTATAAGAATGAAGAGAGCAATGCAATAGCTGCTACATGGTTCTGGCTGGGGTAGTGCTCTATCCTGCTCAGGGGTAAGACAACAGATATGAGAAGGCTACCTTCCTGTAAGTTTGAAGAGAGCAATGCAAGTGTTGCCACATGGCTCTGGATGTGTGGAGTGCTCCATCCTGCTAAGCAGTGGAACAAGGGGTCCTGGTGGGAGTTGTAGTGCTGGCTTCCCACCCACAAATACCCCTCCCTGATAAGATGGCTACCTACCTGTGAAGTTGAACAAAGGAAGGGAATAGGTTACATGTGGCTCTTGGATGAGAGGAGTGTTCCATCCTGCTCAGGGTTGAGACAAGAGAGCATGAGAAGGCTACTGACCTGTAAGTTTGAAGAGAGCAATGCAATAGCTGCCACATGGTTCTGGCTGGGGGAGTGCTCCATCCTGTTCAGGTGTGAGACAAGAGAGTATGAGAAGGCTACCTACCTGTAAGTTTGAAGAGAGCAATGCAGCGGCTGCCACATGGTTGTGGGTATGTGGAGTGCTCCATCCTGCTGAGCTATGGGACAAGGGGGCCTGGTGAGAGTTGTAGTGAAGGCTTCCCACCTATAAGTACCCCTCACTGTTAAGATGGCTACCTACCTGTGAGTCTGAAGAGTGCAATGCAATGGCTGCCACATGGTTGTGGGTATGTAGAGTGCTCCATTCTGCTGGGCTGTCGGACAAGGGGTCCTGGTGGGAGTTGTAATGCTGGCTTCCTACCAACAAAGACCCCTCCCTGTTAAGATGGCTACATACCTGTAAATTGAAGCAGAGGAAGGGAATCGGGCACACATGGCTTTTGGATGGTGGAGTGTTCCATCCTGCTCAGGGGTGAGACAAAAGAGTATGAGAAGGCTACCTATTTGTAAGTTTGACGAGAGCAATGCAATTGCTGCCACATGGTTGTGGTTGTGTGGAGTTCTCCCTCCTGCTGAGCTGTGGGACAAGGGGCCTGGTGCAAGGTACAGTGCTGGCTTACCACCCACAAACACCCCTCCCTGATAAGATGGCTACCTACCTGTGAAGTGAAACAGAGGAAGGGAATAGGTTACACATAGCTCTTGGATGAGAGGAGTGTTCCAACCTGCTCAGAGGTGGTATAAGAGAGCATGAGAAGGTTACCAACCTATAAGCTTGAAGAGAGCAATGCAATGTCTGCTACATGGTTCTGGATGGGGGGTGTTCCATCCTGCTCAGGAGTGAGACAAGAAAGTATGAGAAGGCTATCTACATGTAAGGTTGAAGAGAGCAAGGCAATGGCTGCCACATGGTTATAGGTATGTGGAGTGCTCCATCCTGATGAGCTGTGGGACAAGGAGGCCTGGTAGGAGTTGTAGTGCAATCTTCCCACCCACAAACACCCCTCCATGTTAAGATGGCTACCTACCTGTGAAGAGGAACAGAGGAAGGAAATAGGTTACACATGCCTCTTGGATGAGAGGAGTTTTCCACCCTGCTCAGGGGTGAGACAAGAGAGCATGAGAAGGCTACGTACCTGTAAGTTTGAAGAGAGCAATGCAATATCTGCCACATGGTTCTGGCTGGGTGGAGTGTTCGATCCTGCTCAGTGGTGAGACAGGAGAGTATGAGAATGCTAGCTACCTGTACGTTTGAAGATACATTGCTGCCACATGGTTGTGGGTGTGTGGAGTGCTCCATCCTGCTGAGCTGTGGGGAAAAGGGGCCTGCTGATAGTTGTAATGCAGGCTTCCTACCCACAAACACCCTTCATGTTAGGATGGCTACCTACCTGTGAGTTTGAAGAGAACAATGCAATGGCTGACACATGGTTGTGGGTGTGGGGAGAGCTCCATCCTGCTGAAATGTGGGACAAGGGGGCCTGGTGGGAGTTGTAGTGTTGGCTTCTTACCCACAAACACTCCTCCCTGTTAAGATTGCTACCTACCGGCGAAATGGACCAGAGGAAGGGAATAGGTTACATATGGGTCTTGGATGGGGAGTGTTCCATCCTGCTCAGGGGTGAGACAAGAGAGCATGAGAAGGCTACCGACCTGTAAGAATGAAGAGAGCAATGAAATAGCTGCCACATGGTTCTGGCTGGGGTAGTGCTCTATCCTGCTCAGGCGTAAGACAAGAGATATGAGAAGGCTACCTTCCTGTAAGTTTGAAGAGAGCAATGCAATTGTTGCCACATGGTTCTGGATGTGTGGAGTACTCCATCCTGCTGAGCTGTGGAGCAAGGGGTCCTGGTGGGAGTTGTAGTGCTGGCTTCCCACCCACAAATACCCCTCCATGTTAAGATGGCCACCTACCTCTGAGTTTGAAGAGAGCAATGCAATGGCTGCCACATGGTTGGGGTGTGTGGAGTGTTCCATCCTGCTGAGCTGTTGGACAAGGGGGCATGTTAGTAGTTGTACTGCTGGCTTCCACCCACAAACACCACTCCCTGTTAAGATGGCTACCTACCTGTAAGTTTGAAGACAACAATGCAATGGCTGCCACATGGTTGTGGGTGTGGGGGGGTGATAGAGCAAGATTTCGCATCGCGACTTGCTCGATTCATGAACCTCGAAACTGTTGTAACCTCGTAACAAATTGTACGTTTACTAATGTCTTTTATTTTTGATATATATGTATGATAGAGAAGCTTGCTTATGTGTTTTACTAATACGAATAACTTCGTGTTTTAAAATGGCCGCTGCTTGCATTTCTGCTTCTGCGCATGCGTCAGGTATAGTCACGTGTTGTGACGCAGTCACATTTTTGGAGGGAAAGGGTGCGCATGCGTAATAGCCACAAGATGGCAGCGCTTACTAGTAAACGTGAAGAAGCTTACCCCGCTGCTCTTGTGATTTTGTCCGTTGCACTTACTATTAACTACATAGTATATTTTTATGATGATAAACGTGAAGTACGAAATTATGACATGTAATACCTTCATTTATTTTTATGTGCTAATTTGTTTTCGCTTACTTTTCATGTATCCTCGGCACGGAGGGGTGATGGGGGCTTGGGAGTCCATTATGGAGGGCAGTACTGCGCAGGACCAGCCAAGGCAAGGTGGCATTGAAACCAAGCCAAAGAAGGTTCCTGCCAAAGCCTGCATGGGAAGATGCACCTTCACCCAGCAAGAGGGACTAGATTTGTACCCTATTGTATACATTGTATTTCTTTCCATTGTATTCAGTGCGACTTCTCGTGGGAACCCCAATCTTGCTAGGCGGTACCCAAACATGTAAATAGGGCCTTAGAAAAGTCTGTTCTGATTGGTGTGTTAACCAAATCCTACCTTAGGACCAATCGAAATTGGGGATTCTGACATTTTGCAACATCTGGGGGGTGGTACACTGTCCCAGAACAGTATAACTAGCCTAGGTTCACCTAGGGAATTTGTCCGACTTGTCTGAATAGCTGACCTGTCACTGACCCAACGCACTCAATAGGTGACTTGATACAGAGGTGCTGCGGAGCTCTCTGTCCAAAATTTGACCATAGACTCTGAAGGTTTTACTGAACCTTAAGTGCTGGCGGAGCACTTTGCTGAGGAATTCGCTGACCCAATCGGGGTCCTGACTGATAGCTGCAGAGAGGGTGGAGCGCTGGCGTTGCTTCCAAACTGCGGGTGCTGGTCGTATCCTGGTGGTCCTGTCCTGATCCTAATCTGGGTTTCCTGTCCTGTCCTGGGGTGTCCCTTCTGCACCTGCTGTCCCATTGAGGGTTATCCTTCCTTGAGGGTTTTCCTGTCCTTAACTGACCCGTGGCCAGGGTTGGTTTTCACACCAGTCTAGGTAAATATCGCTCTGAACTCTTAAAACTGCACCTTTCTATTTTTCTGTCTTTGCTTCAATAAAGACATACCTTTGCATATGATAATTTTCCATGCTTTTCGCAACCATTGCATATCATGAAAGTCATTGGCATTTAATTTCATAGCGTGTTCCTATGTTACCCTACCTTTTAGAAATCATTTTCGCTATTGCAGTTGCAAATTTTCTAATATGGTCTCTGAATTTCTCTCATAAAAACTGACTAAAGTAACTCTGATTTATAGCGTGTTCACTTTGCCCTTTCAATAGTTTTCTTTCCCACTTAGCGTGTTCCCTGTCGCACTAGCATTTTATAAACTAAATGATTGCCCTTTTAGTTCTCCTGTATAGTTATGTACTCTTTGCTAAATTGATTTTAGACTGTCTCCTTGTAATGGAGTATATATTCTAAAGAGATTGAATTCTAAGATAAAACTTTCAAAACTTCCAGTTGTCCGTGGTCATTTCATGAAAAGTAAAGTTTAAATGTTGGGTTTGTATTTTGCCTACCTTTCCTTTTACAGCTAGCTCCCTGACCCATCGTGGTCATAGGTACCCGTATCGGTGGATGGTAAGTCGGGTACAGTAGGAAATAGATGAAAGGGACTCACAATTATTGGTAGTAGATTGTAAGGTCATCTGATCAATGTGGATGGTGAATGGAAACATATGGGCCCGAAACAGAAGTTGGTGAAAATATTGGTCGGGTGACCTGCGATCTCTATCAGTAATTTTCTGGTAGCAGAGGTAATGGTTAGGGACTAGTTAAAGGCTAGGTAGGACTAGTTAAGCTAGATAAGTTGGATGCTGCTAAAAAGTTTTTGATTATTCATGTTTATGCTCCTATGAAAAGTGAAGCAATTCGGGCGAACTGATCACTTGCGTGAAATGTTTTTTCTTCAAAAGTTATGAAATGTTTTAAATTGTTTTTCTTATTATTGTACTGATATATGTATTAACACACTTGTTAGTTATTTGTTAAACGTTGTTGAGAATCCCCGGGGAATTGAATAGCGCGTGGTGAATAGAATCCATTTGTGTTGAGGTCACTTGCTGTAAGGAAAGTTGGTGCAGGTTAGGCAGAACTGGAAGCACTAACTAGGGTTTTTCTGGATGTATGATTGAATAAATGTTAGCAACGAGGTTTATTGGCAAAATTCCTATTGTGGCGTAACCTAGTCAGGGTCACATAGGAAAAGTAGCGGGTTCATCGGAGCTTGGCTGAAGGCAAAGGGGTCCGCTGGTGAAACTTTAGACTTGGATATATCCCGGAGAAGTAGATGAGTCTAGGGAAGTAGCAGGTTCTCCAATGCTAGTGTGAAGGATAGGCAGAAGGGATCTATCCGCAGTGAGTGAAAAGTAAATGGAAGTAGTTTACTTGCAGTGAAAAATTCTTTCCTGTCTAGACACTTGAGCACAGTGGCGAATGTGTATTCGTTGTAAAATAACCAAGCACTAAGCACCTTAGAAAGAAAGAAAGTTTCCGTTACCTTGTGAAGGAGGGAGTCAGACGTGAAGCAGTTCTGACGTCACTCGGTGCCGCGCTGGGATTGGTAGACGCAGCGGGCTGGTAGCGGAGCTGGAATTGTAAAGGAGGGGCGAGTGCCGAAGCGTGAGAACTGTCTCGCGAAAAGGCCGCGCACCCATTGGTCGAGATTATTTGAATCCGTGCATTTCATTGGTTGCAAGAAAATAAGAAAAGCATTCTGATTGAAAGTAATTTTGTAAACAAAGTCACTCGTAGGAATTGTATGTGGCACTCGTACAGACTCGACTAGACCCGATCCGAGAGATTTGGGATTTGAGAGAGATCAGTTTAAAGGCATAAAAAACGACATTATGTACGGAAACAAGAGAAAACTGTCCCTTGTAAATAAAGTGAAGAATTATTTCAAAAAGGACAAACCGATTAACACTAGAGAAGGTGTTGTCATTCCGCCACCAAATACTCCCGCATCTTTCATGATGTTCGATAAAGGGTATAATACGTGTGTATGGTTGGAAAATTGGGTGGAATACACGAAAGATGACGGAATATTGGCTTTTCCGTTAGAAGGGACTTTTAACAGCAGAATTCTATTTAATTTGAGAACCCGAATGAATGATTTACATCCCAGACCTAGATTGACGCAGTATGAAGCACTAGAGGAATGGGAAATTGAGGCTTTTGAAAGAGACAAGCCCCGATTGGATAAAGGGTTGACAAAATTTTATCCGAAGTTGAAGCAGGAAACTCGAGCTAAGAAAATGAAACAGTGGAGGCAGAGTATGATTGTAGAGGGATTGTTTCCAATGATGCCAGCGGACGGTCCTCCAGGGGGGGAGAAGAGAACAGAAAAATGTAAACACTGGGTGCCTCTGGGAGAGTCGGATGATGAATTGTAAGATGACATGTGTATGAGAAGTCCGCCTCCCTATAATGAAGGACACCGACCTTCCAGTGCAGGAGATATTTCCCGAAGACTTCCACCTCGGGAGGAGGCCAGGTCTGCAAGTGTAGGAGGGGGTTACCAAATACCTCCCTATACCGAAAGTCTAGGACCCGTAGATACAAGAGACATATACCCCAGAATGCCAGCTAGTGGGGATGCAGGATATTCACGTGAAAGAGATTTTTGTTCTCTACCTCTCTATGGAGGTGAGGCGAGACCATCTAGTTCAGGAATGTCGTTCTTACCACCTCAGCGCGAGGAAGGACCTAGATCCCTAGGCACCGGAAGTTTGTTCCCCAGACCAAATTATGGTGAAGGACCGAGTGAGACACATCCCACTGCCCCAAGTTGTGCTCCCACTCTAACCCCGCAGGTGTTACATGATAATTCAGAAAATATCACAGTTAAATACAAGTCCTGATGCCTTGACCATCCCAGTAACTATCGAACCAGTGGTTCTGTTGTATGGGGATCGTCAAGGAAGTCCGAAAACTCCAGTAATTACCCCTGTCATAGCACAGCCCAGACCAGAGCCCTTAATTGTAGATGACCAGACAAGTGAATGCGAATCTGAGGTCTCATTAATGGACCTACCCATTAGGAGCACAGGGAAAAGGATGCAGAAAAGACATAATCCTTTCAATACGAAAGAAATTCAGATGGAGTTAACTTTGGGTACTAGGAGTGTCACGTTGGTGACTCCTGAAGAAATCGAAAGATGGAGTCAAGAATTAGAGAAACAGGTTCCTCAGTCAAAACCTTTAGATATCTGCAAACTGAGAATAGAAATAGAAGAACTATTGGCTGGAAATGTAGGATTGGACAGACTGAATACTTACTCTGAAGGAGAGTTACTGTTCATTTGTAAAAATCTCACCCGAAATGTCTGAGTATTTCATGAGAAATTGACAGACACTGCTGCTAGCATGGGAATAGATATCTCAAAATTGAAACCTTTGCAGAAACCATACAGAGCAGATTTCTCAGACAAAGATTTGGAAAACTCGAATGTGTCAGGGAAAAAGGCACAGGTCAAAGAACTATTGTCAGTGTTGCAGAAATGGGGAGATGTAGACAGATGGAAGGCTAGATGGACTAAGAAAAGAGATGAGGCCAGATCTAAGCAGGTAACTCCCGAATTTGCTCTAAGAGAAGCTGAAAAGCCCGAACAGCTATGCCCTATGCGCGAAGTGCCAGGTGGAAAATATGTGCATGTTCCATGGTCCAGACAGGATATTGTATCCTTTACTAATGATTTCCCAAAACTACGGGAAAAGCCTGTGGATTGGTACAGGCAGGTAGAGAGATTTGTGAAAGTGCAGAAATGCTTATGGAAGGACCTGGATGGGTTCTTCGACATTGTGGTCCCGGTAGATCTGTGGACCGAGTGCAAGATCGCCATAGCCTGGCCTAGTGAGGAATACCCGAGGGACTCAGTGACAGGAGAACCCTCCAAAGAAGTGATGAGAAAATATGAGCAAGTAATCCAGTGGCTGCTGGATTACCTGGATATCTGAAGGCAGTAGCTGCAACTTGCACAAGTTTAGAACAAAGTGAGTCCATTATCATGGGACATCCTGTAACTGTGTATGTTCCACATGCAGTTGTGATTCTATTGACCCGCACGAAAACTCAGTACCTCACCCCTAGTCGGCTGACTAAATGAGAGAGAATTCTCATGGGTGCTGCAAATATAGTCATCACCCGATGTAATATTTTGAACCCAGCAACTCTGCTCCCTGACTCAATGATAATGGAAGATAAGGGAGATAACGAGCATGACTGCATTGACCTGACAGAGTTTAGTACTAAACCTCGCCCAGACATTAAAGAAACTCCTTTGCCTGAACATGAGGAGGAATGGTTTGTAGATGGTTCATGCATGAGGCACGAACTGGTAGGCCTGAGTGCTGCCTACGCTGTGGTCATGTTACACAAAATTGAAGAAGCATCCTGTTTATTGGGAATAAAGTCTGCACAAGTAGCTGAATTATTTGCTCTGATAAGAGCTTGCAAATTGGGAAAAGACAAAAGAATAACAGTATATACCGATAGCCAATACTGTTATGGGGTGGTGCATGACTTTGGCCAATTATGGCTGCAGAGAGAATTCCTGACTTCATCAGGTACCCCCATTCGAAATGGAAAAGTTGTTCAAGACCTTTTAGAGGCAATCCAATTACCAAAGGAATTGGCAGTGGTCAAATGTGTTGCTCATAAAAAGGGCCTTGACCCTGTATCTTTGGGAAATGATTTTGCTGATCGAGTGGCAAAACAATGTGCTAAGGATCGCATGTCAATGAATATCAAAAGGGGAGGGACTGGAAACAGCTGCCAACTTATGATGTTTGAAGAAGTGCCTACATGGGATGAAGTGAAAGAATGGCAGCATGTTGCGCCATGGGAAGAGAAAGAGAAATGGAAGGAACAAGGTTGTCGACCGAGACGTGAGGATGGTGTCATAGTAGGCCCAGATGGTATGCCTGTGTTACCCAGACACCTGCTCGCCCCTATGGCCAGATTGATTCATGAAGGATCTCACATTGGTAGGGATGCCATGGTTCTGGTGTTTCAACAGACTTGGTACAACAAGAAGTTCAGGAAGGTAGCAGAGTCCCTTTGCCAGAGGTGCTTGACATGTCAACAGTTCAACCCTGGCAAAAGAACAGTAGTTGAACTGGGAAAGATAGGGAAGTCAGGAGGTCCCTTTGTGAGAATACAGGTTGATTTCATCGCCATGCCCCGTTGTGAAGGAAAAAGATATGTCCTTGTCATTGTCTGCCTATTTTCAAAATGGGTGGAAGCTTACCCTACCCCACAGAATGATGCCATAACTGTAGCCAAACTACTGCTAAAGGAGTTGGTACCTAGGTTCGGGGTTCCAGTCACTATTGAATCAGATAGAGGCAGCCATTTTCAGAATGAAATATTGGCTCAACTCTGCAAAGCATTTGGAATAACACAAAAGCTGCACTGTGCACATCGTCCAGAGGCTTCTGGAGTTGTGGAGCAAATAAATGGCACAATAAAAAACAGATTGGCAAAAATGTGTGACTCTACTGGCATAAACTGGGTAAATGCCTTGCCTCTTGTTCTGATGGGACTCAGAAGCATTCCAGACCGAAAAACAGGCCTGAGCCCCCATGAGATCTTGATGGGAAGAGTGATGAGACAAGCATGGGCGCCAGGATACAAACTGTTAAACATATCTGATGATTTGGTACTTGAATACTGCAAGCAACTGGGTGACCAAGTGCGTTCTATCTCTCGCCAGATTGGGCCAGACGCCGTCGCCAACCCAACAACTCCAGTTCACAAATTGGTTCCAGGTGACTGGGTTAAAATAAAGAAACATACTCGTTCAAGTTGCCTTGCACCCAGGTGGGGACAAAAGCGCCAAGTGATACTGGTGACCACGACAGCGGTGAAGTGTGCAGGCGTTCCCAAGTGGATCCATGCCAGCCATACCCAGAAGGTGACACCAGACGAGGAGCCTGGAGCGGAAGGTTGTCCAGCTGAGGGGTCTGCAGACGTCGGTCCTGAAGTAGCTGATGACGGACAGCCGAGCACCAGTCCACCTGAGGGTCCTGTAGATGTTGGTCCGGAAGTAGCTGATGACGAGCAGCCGAGTACCAGCCAAGACGATTGGATACCCTTAATTGATCTCATCGAAGACCCAATCAGAACAAGAGAGCGAATCTGCGAAGATAGAGAGTGGAATAGAGAGGTTGAGACAGGCACAGGCGAAGACCCTCAGATCATTGAGATTCACATCAAATCTGAGGACGAAGAGGAAGGTCAGATAGGGACAGAGCAAGTGATTGACACTCCTCCACTGACTCCTGAAATCGAAAAGGGACAGACTAGAACTAGTGTGGAAGTTCGAGCAGAAGAAAATCAAGAGATCGAAGTGCTTGAACAGGATCAGACAGAACTAGAAGAACGTGTTCAGGAAACAGAAACAGAGACATTTGAAAGCCAAAATCAAAATTCACCTGAACCAGGCCAGCTTAGTAACCAGGCAGAAGAAGTAGATACAAGACCTGGGACTAGTCAGACAGGAAGGGAAGAAACAGAAGTGCCACAAACAAATGAAAATAAAAGAGCATTAGAAGAAAACAAGATCACAGTGCCAGCTAAAAGGCTCAAGAAAAAGAAGCATATTGAGCCAAGATATATTAAGAGACTGAGACTAAGAATCAAAACAGTCCAAGAGAAACTTGCAGACAAAAGAAGAAGCCCACGAATTGCAGAGCAGCCTGAAGATAGCTCCAAAAGAAGGAGTGATCGAATAAAAAGACTGAACGAAAAATACCAGGATCCTGAGTGGACCTACTTAATCTTGGAAAACTTTGAGGATCTCGATATCACTGACGAAAGCGACGAAGATCGAGTTGCTGATTTGTCTACTGAAGAAGAAGAGCTCACCTGAAATTGCACAGAGTAAGCTACCTGTGTAAAGTTACAAAAGAGGGGTTGCAAGACTTCTTCTGAGCCAAAATGTCTGATTCAAGAGTGAATGGAAGGCCTAGTGGCAGTTGTTGCAAAACATGCTGCAAAGTATGTATATGTAGCATAGTTATAGTTATATTAGTTTGGATAGGACTAACAGTTTTCATTCCCTTTATGGTTAGCAAAAATACTAATGTCGACCCTACACAGACTACTGATACTGAAGAACTTACAACACGAAGTGTAGAAAGACGTGAGAAAGCACTAAGACAAACAAAACAAGACTTAGAAGCATCAGATGAGGAAGGACTACACTACCATGGAGTTAAGAACCAGACTCATTTAAATGTTTTTGCAAATCTGTTAGTACACTATGTAGAAACTATGGAGATAGAAGATTGCTATGTCTGCATGAAGCTACCTACTTCTGTAGCTGAAGGCGTGACTTACCATCACCTGCCCTTGACATATGGAATTTCCTGTAGCATTTTAGCAAGCTTGTTTTATAAAAGAGGACCGTTACAGTACTATTACTCTAATAATGACGTGATCTTTTCTGAACTTCCTATACGTGGAAATTTGAATCCTGTACATACCAAAAGTGACGTTACACGTTATATGGGAGAATATTTTCTGACTATAGGTACTATAGACTTAAACGAAGCACACAGAGACAACTTGACCTGTTCATTACATGAACAAGAAAAAATATTTTTAAACATGGCAGAGAGAAGAAGGGAGAGTTTCCAAAGAAAGGCAAATGACAAAAGACAGAAAACACCAAAGTGGGCTGAGAACATGGAAAGCACCTCAGATGGCGGGGCAGGGCCTGCTCTGTTGCTGGATTTCGAGAAGAAAGGGAAACTCTGTCTTCACCGCGAGAAGACTAGTTATTATAATAACATTTTCATTGGTTCCAGTCAATGTGAGCACAAATACAAGGTAATTGGAGGTTGGGGATTCAAAAATGGGTCAGAGCCTGTGTTTCCTGGAATTTATTATATATGTGGAGACAAGGCTTATTTCAAATTGCCGGATCACTGGTATGGAAGTTGCTACTTTGGCATTGTCTTCCCGAAAATATACCATGTGAATGAAATTTCTGGAAGCAATGAAAATACTAATGGCTTAGTGCGTAGTAAAAGAGAAAGCGTAGGCGAAATAATGGGTAGTATTTTTAGTGCACTGATACCTGGAGTGGGAGTGGTTCTGAACACTCACAGAATTTGCAAATTGTCCACAATAGTGGATGTGTTGTCTACTGACACAGCTCATGGATTTCTGTTGGTCAATACCGAAATGGTTGCGATCAGATCAATGGTTTTGCAGAACAGACTTGCTCTTGACACCTTATTAGCAAAAGAGGGCGGAGTCTGCCGGATGTTGAAGGCGCAACATTGTTGCACTTACATTCCGGACAAAAGTGTGCAGCTCAAAAGATATGTGAAAAACATTTCTAATTTGGAAAAGGAACTTAAACCACTGGAGGTTGACAGTGCCTGGAAGAGACTGGTTGATGGTCTCTCCAATGTAGGTCATTGGTTTGCTAGCTTAGGTAAAAGCTTATTGTTTAAGGTACTGATGCCAATTGGAGTGATAGGGCTCACCTTATTTCTCATATTCATCTGTTGCAAATGCCGAAAACATACAAAGAAATATCAAGTGAATGGGAGAGGAGTGAAACGGAATGCGGATGAGCTTGAATTGGAAGAAATGAATAATCAGATATACAAAAGGGTGAAAAATTCTCACCCTACCAAAAACGAAAAGGAGAAACTGAATAGAATGTTGGAAGAGATTGAATTGTACAAAGTGTGAAAGAAAGTTGGCATCTGATTCCATTATTTGTGATGATAGTAAATATCATCAAAGAGGGGAATGATAGAGCAAGATTTCGCATCGCGACTTGCTCGATTCATGAACCTCGAAACTGTTGTAACCTCGTAACAAATTGTACGTTTACTAATGTCTTTTATTTTTGATATATATGTATGATAGAGAAGCTTGCTTATGTGTTTTACTAATACGAATAACTTCGTTTTTTAAAATGGCCGCTGCTTGCATTTCTGCTTCTGCGCATGCGTCAGGTATAGTCACGTGTTGTGACGCAGTCACATTTTTGGAGGGAAAGGGTGCGCATGCGTAATAGCCACAAGATGGCAGCGCTTACTAGTAAACGTGATGAAGCTTACCCCGCTGCTCTTGTGATTTTTTCCGTTGCACTTACTATTAACTACATAGTATATTTTTATGATGATAAACGTGAAGTACGAAATTATGACATGTAATCCCTTCATTTATTTTTATGTGCTAATTTGTTTTCGCTTACTTTTCATGTATCCTCGGCACGGAGGGGTGATGGGGGCTTGGGAGTCCATCTTGGAGGGCAGTACTGCGAAGGACCAGCCAAGGCAAGGTGGCATTGAAACCAAGCCAAAGAAGGTTCCTGCCAAAGCCTGCATGGGAAGATGCACCTTCACCCAGCAAGAGGGACTAGATTTGTACCCTATTGTATACATTGTATTTCTTTCCATTGTATTCAGTGCGACTTCTCGTGGGAACCCCAATCTTGCTAGGCGGTACCCAAACATGTAAATAGGGCCTTAGAAAAGTCTGTTCTGATTGGTGTGTTAACCAAATCCTACCTTAGGACCAATCGAAATTGGGGATTCTGACATTTTGCAACATCTGGGGGGTGGTACACTGTCCCAGAACAGTATAACTAGCCTAGGTTCACCTAGGGAATTTGTCCGACTTGTCTGAATAGCTGACCTGTCACTGACCCAACAAACTCAATAGGTGACTTGATACAGAGGTGCTGCGGAGCTCACTGTCCGAAATTTGACCATAGACTCTGAAGGTTTTACTGAACCTTAAGTGCTGGCGGAGCACTTTGCTGAGGAATTCGCTGACCCAATCGGGGTCCTGACTGATAGCTGCAGAGAGGGTGGAGCGCTGGCGTTGCTTCCAAACTGCGGGTGCTGGTCGTATCCTGGTGGTCCTGTCCTGATCCTAATCTGGGTTTCCTGTCCTGTCCTGGGGTGTCCCTTCTGCACCTGCTGTCCCATTGAGGGTTATCCTTCCTTGAGGGTTTTCCTGTCCTTAACTGACCCGTGGCCAGGGTTGGTTTTCAAACCAGTCTAGGTAAATATCGCTCTGAACTCTTAAAACTGCACCTTTCTAGTTTTCTGTCTTTGCTTCAATAAAGACATACCTTTGCATATGATAATTTTCCATGCTTTTCGCAACCATTGCATATCATGAAAGTCATTGGCATTTAATTTCATAGCGTGTTCCTATGTTACCCTACCTTTTAGAAATCATTTTCGCTATTGCAATTGCAAATTTTCTAATATGGTCTCTAAATTCCTCTCATAAAAACTGACTAAAGTAACTCTGATTTATAGCGTGTTCACTTTGCCCTTTCAATAGTTTTCCTTCCCACTTAGCGTGTTCCCTGTCGCCCTAGCATTTTATAAACTAAATGATTGCCCTTTTAGTTCTCCTGTATAGTTATGTACTCTTTGCTAAATTGATTTTAGACTGCCTCCTTGTAATGGAGTATATAATCTAAAGAGATTGAATTCTAAGATAAAACTTTCAAAACTTCCAGTTGTCCGTGGTCATTTCATGAAAAGTAAAGTTTAAATGTTGGGTTTGTATTTTGCCTACCTTTCCTTTTACAGCTAGCTCCCTGACCCATCGTGGTCATAGGTACCCGTATCGGTGGATGGTAAGTTGGGTACACTAGGAAATAGATGAAAGGGACTCACAATTATTGGTAGTAGATTGTAAGGTCATCTGATCAATGTGGATGGTGAATTGAAACATATGGGCCCGAAACAGAAGTTGGTGAAAATATTGGTCGGGTGACCTGCGATCTCTATCAGGGGAGTGTTCCGTCCTGCTCTGCTATGGAACAAGAGGGCCTGGTGGGAGTTGTAGTGCTAGCTGCCTATACACAGGAATATTGCTAGCTATCTTTGGGGTGATTCAGAGGGAGTAAATGTTAGATCTGTGAGACATGTGTTGGGAAGAGTATGTTGTACATAAGTGCATTTGGGCCTATGAAGTGTAGCTTTGTAGTTGTGCAAGACGGTACATGGCAGTATAATATGATACCTTTTTTGTAACTTATCAGCCTCCACTCCCCTGCCTCTTCCTGTGAGACTCTCTGGATGCAGTAAGTCAAGCACCTTCTCCTCCCATTCAGTGAATGTTAGTGATAGAATGGGAGGGCCACCACCAGTCCTCTGAGCCAGATCATGTTTCTTGTTGCTATGCTCTTTCACCCTAGGCTTCATGTCATGCCACCTCCTCCTGATCTCCTACTGGGTACGCGGGGTGCATTACCTTTTTCGACTATCCTTGTCCACATTTGATTTTTGGTGGATACTGGTGTCTGTTGGACCGTGCTCCCAAACAAATGTGGTTCTACTCTGATTAACTCATCTACCATCACTGACAACTCATTGTCAGTGAATTTGGCCAACTTCTTCTGTGACAATGTTGTGTGATGTGCAATTGTGGGGGGAAATGCTGTTGTGAAGGTGGTGATGTGTCTGGTGTGTGTGTGGCTGTGACGGTGTGATGTGTGTTGATGTGCCTCTCCTTTGTGCTATGGGGTTGGGCCCTTCAGTTGTGGAGTTGTGCAAAGGATTCTGGGCAGGGGAGGGGCTGGTTTTATACTCAGCTATGTGGGTGGGTCAATATGGACTATTCATATCAGGTGTATTGTGTGGGTTGACCTGGGATTTGTATTTTTCACTTGCCTTGGGGATGTGTCATTGGGGTATGTTAGGTGTTTTCTGAGGCTGAGCCAGATTGCCACACTTGGTAGCTTTGTTGTGTGGTTGCTTTCGACCCCCAATACTCTTCCGGAGCGACCGCGGCAGTCGGAATACAACAGCCTTTCTGCCAGCTCTCCCATTCATCAATTGTTGCGATCGCAGCGGTCGGAAGCAACTGATCGTTCCACTGTCACCGCAGTCGTATCCTAATTTCACGGGCGGTCAATCCGCTGGTCGAACTGCGATTTTGGGTCTTTCCGCAGCAGATCCAACCACCGCAGATGGATTTTCACCTGCTCCGGACGGACCCGGTAGAGTATCGTGTCCGTCTACCGCGGTCAGATTTTTCTGACAGTTCATCATAATCTGACCACCGGTTTTCCTGCGGTACATGCGGAAGGTTAATTTCCGCTACCGCGGTGGTCGGAATGGTTTTCCGACAGCCATCCTAATCGACCCCTTAGAGTAGCAAAACAAATTTTTCGGCTGACTGTAGTCATTCCGTTGTTCTTGGTAGCTACCTATATGCAGTTTGGTTGATTTTAAAGCCATTGGGTATCCCGCTATAGCATAATTAAAATTAATTGTAGCTTATTAAAGTGCTCCTGTTAATCGTTGTTTTAATGTACACTGTTTAAATAGAGAAACTCTATGAATTATTGTTTTAAATTGGACTTGCAGTGCAATATAACATCGGTTTGCTGAATGGACTTATTGCAATCTGTTTTTATGACTCATTTATGTATTTAATAGTGCTCTTTTATTTGTTTTTACTATATGATGTGCTTTTATGGCTAGTACCTGAAATAGTAATTTGCAAATTTAATTGAATTGAACAATAGCCATGAAAAAAAATGTTGAACTCCAGAAAATCTTCAGAATTAAAATACAAACATTCAAAATGACATAAAACATTTTTAATGTTTGTATAATATATATATTTTATAATACAGTAAAACATATGCGTATGTGAATATATATATATATATATATATATATATATATATATATAATTACATTACTTTCAAGACAAAAACACTAATTAGCATTGACCATATAGGGTTACAAAAAGATTCAAAATAGTCTCCAAACAACCTATCAAATTAATGCAAAAAATAGCTAAAACTGTACTATATATTTATATTGCCCAAAAACGAAACTTGCACTATAAGACAAAAGCATAAAAAATAGAAAATATAGCCACATACATCTGAAAATCACAAGCCCATTAAAGACGAAAGTAATATAATTAAAGCATGAAATGAACATTTAGAGTAAAAATAAAGCATTGGCATAATTTAAAACTTTGTGCCAGTAAATCATTAGTATGGATGTGATCTAACCAGACACCCACTATTTTATTTCACGAATTAGAGCGGGGCCTCCAACCCCGAGCAGTGGCAAGGAAGAGGTGAGGCTTTCTCCCAAGAATTTTTGGGTGAGTAAAAATAAATAAAAAAACATATCTCTTTTGAGAATGACCTATTGGCATACAGAAACATTTGGCGCAAAAACAAATAAAAAAATGTATGTCTGTGTTCTACCTATTTGTTGTCCCTTGTTGTGTATCTTCCTTTTTAGGAAAGAATCCTAAATACTTTATAAAACAGACATCCCCCGTCTGGAAAATCCAATGTACGGTAGGATGTTTGGTATCATTTATTTGTGTTAATTTTTGCTTTTTTCACTAAACTTAGGTTAAGCTTAATTGCAGTAGTGTTCAAGAGGTCCTGACGAAAGCCAGGTAGGCTTAACTTTCCTACAATGGCTGAAACATGTTGACCAAATACCATCCTTAATAGACAGTTATTGTGTCAAACTGTCTCACACTCATTTTAATTTTGACACCATGATTTTCCCTAATAAAGTTTTCCTTAAATCATGGTAGCCAATTTTACATCTCACTTTTTGATTCTTTTTGCACACATTTTTTCTCACTGCAATTTAACATCCCACACCATTCCAAACTGATTTGATTTTTTGTATGATCCATCACTGGTGGTTCCTTGGGTTTGGAGAAGCACATAATTCCAACAGGTGTGTGGCTCCCTAACCGGACCATCTTTGGTTCTATCCCAGATGATGAAGCTCTGCCATATGGGTGGGCTGATGGGATTCATTTCCTTTTTGTTGTAGACACTTTACAGGTAGACACAGAGTCTGTCACATTTTTCTTTGCCCCCATAAGTTGTACAGACCATTGACAGTCCTTTTGTGTTGTTATAATTTAAAACTAAACCTAAGAAACCCAAACTAAAAAATAACTATTCATACTAAACTGGCACAATTAATACACCTCTTCCTCTCAACAGACTGCACCAAATGCCCACTGTTACCAAAATCAAAAACAAACAGCTCTGCAAAACAAAATCAATTCAAACGTTTCTGAATAGAATTGGAAGAAAAAGAAGTGAATAGAAGAGAGAAGTAAGGGAAGGCAAGGGAAGGGGTGGATGGGTAAGGATAGAAGAGGGACAAGGGGAAGCATTGGAACGTTAGAGGAGAGACGAGATAGTTATGGGAGGGAGGGAAGGGAAGGCAAGACAAAGGAAATTGAAGGGAAGGGGAGAGGTGGGGAAGGAAAGGGACGGTAAGGGAAAAAAGGGAAAAGGGACAGGAAGGGAAAAATGAAAGGGGAAGGGGGAGAGGAAGAGGGAAGTGATGAGGAGGGAGTGGAGGGGAGGGGAAGGGGGTAAAATGAAAAGGTAGGGGGAAGAGGAAATACTATAGAAGAGACAGGGTAGAAAAGAAGCAGGAAAGAGAAAAGAGTAAAGTACAGTAGAGTTGAGTGGAGCAGAGAAGACAATATAAGACAAGAGAAAACAAGACAAGAAAAGACAAGAGAAGACAAGACAAGAGAAAACAAGACCAGACAAGACAATTGAAGAGAAGAGAATGGGAGGGAAGGGTAGAGTATAGGGAAGAGAAGGGAAGGAAAGGGAAGGGAAGGGGAGAGGAGAGGAGAGGAGAGGAGAGGAGAGGAGAAGAGAGGAGAAGAGAGGAGAAGAGAAGAGAGGAGAAGAGAGGAGAAGAGAAGAGAAGAGAAGAGAAGAGAAGAGAAGAGAAGAGAAGAGAAGAGAAGAGAAGAGAAGAGAAGAGAAGAGAAGAGAAGGGAAGGGAAGGGGAAGGGGGTGGATGTTAAGAAAGATGAAATGGGGAAAGCGAGAAAAGCAGGAAGTAAAGAATGAGATAAAGCTAGGGAGTTTGAAAGGGTACTAAGGAGAGGTTAAGAGAAAGACGGGATATGGTAAGGAAAGTGCTGGGTACAGAAGGGAATGGAAAAGTGGTGGGAAGAAAGGAACGGAATGATTGAGAATTGAAAGGATGCAGGAAATGAGATAGTATTAGAGAGTAGGGGGTAAAAGAAAGAGGGACGGGAATACATTTCAAATTAAAAGAGGTAATTGGTAGTAAAGGAACTGGGGAACCGAGGAGAATGGGAACCTACGATGAAGGGAAGGGAAGGCAAGGAGAGATCACGGGCTGGGGTAAGGCTGGAGAAGGAAGGGAAGTGGGTGAAAGTGGAAGGGAGGCAAGAAATGAACAATGACAGAAAGGGACAGGTCTGAAAATGTAAAATATAATGTTGGATAGGTAAGCATAGTTCAGTAGGGTGGCTATTTTTTTTTTCAAGATTGGGGTGAAAGAATGGGGGTGAATAAATTAAGTATTAAGGTAAATTGGAATTTCAAGTTAGTTTTCAGCTTGGTTTCAAGTTCAGTTTGTTTTTCAGTTCCGTTATGGTTTGGTTCATTCACCCCCCTTGTGCCCTTATACCCACCCCTGCCCCCTTCCTTTTTGGAGTCTGCTCAGCCATTGCACCTTTAGCCTCTCGCTGTCCCTGCTCCAGCCGCCAGCAGTGGTCCTCTCCATCCGGTGTCCCTGAGTGAAATGCTGCAGCTGCCTGGTTACAAGCCTTTTATACCAAGGACACGTCACAATGGAGACTTTTCAATGTCATCATACAGCGCGACTTTGTGGGTGATGCCATGTGTTTCAATTTAAGAGGAGGGGCAAACATGTATTGTCCAATTTCTTAAGAAACTCCAACTATTTAGACACAGACATGACCCCACACTTAACCTGAAAGAAGATCCCATCCTACCCGACATACTTCCCCGCCAGGGGTCTCTCCTTTTCTTTGCTGCCGCAGGCCTCACCTCTGTGCGTACCCTGGGCCTTGTGACGTCACACTCGATTGTCTGTCACGTCATTAGTGTTCTGTTCCCAGGATTCAGCTTCTGCTGCTGCTGCTGGGAAGGCAGGGGGCCTTTAACGTGAATTTTAGAACGTGGGTTTTTCTAAGTCTTCGCACAAAATAAATGGCAATTTTATCGTAGGGCTCATTGTCACAACTTGTTTGCACAGCGCTCTTTCTCTGTACATGTCCAGTCCTTGCACAGTTTTTGTCCGCTTCGTTCCTTCCCATTAGCATGTGCAGTCTTCCGAAGGCTAGCAAGAGACAGTGGGGCATATTATCAAGGGGTTTTATCTCCGCATTTTTGGCTTTAAAAGCCAAGAAAGCGGAGATAAAATTATCTCCCTATTACCAAGCTGTCGCTAACACCAGTTAGCGACAGCTAATAGGAGATAGCGACCATCATGGGCCCCACTTTGCATGTCAGTGATATTTATCACTAATGACATGCAAAGTGGGCGTGCCAAGATCGCTATCTCCTATTACCAACTTTTGGAGATATTCGCGCTAAGCGCGAATATCTCCAAAAGCTAACACCTGCCCTGAGCAGTTCTTAGCCATGTTATCCAATGGGAGGTGGATAACATGGCTAAGAGCATTTGCTCGATAATGCATGAATATCGCTGACTTTTCAGCGATATTCATGCATTGCGGCCGTTTTTTATCGCATTTGCGATAAACCTTGCTAATAGCAAGGTTTATCTGCGATAAAAATCGCCGAATTGCGGCGATAATTTTTGTCTCTAAACAAGTTAGAGACAAAAATTATCACTAGTTGTTGGTAATATGCCCCATTGATCTAACAGGCCACTTTTTTAATCACAGTTCACATCGCAAAACTAGAGCTATGAACTATATTTTCTCGTTGGGTCTATGAAAAACCTGCACCCTGGTCTGTGTAGGCTCGGTATAACTGTAGTTAGTTCACATTAAATAGTAGTAAGTCATTCATGAATGGACAGGCATTACTTCAGAATGGGAATGTTACAAATAAGCATTTTTTTAGTTTGGAGTTTAATAAAACGCGAACGCGAACTAGCCCCGAAGGTATCAAAGCGCTTTACATGAGTTGCGTTACAGAAGGATACATTCAGTTTTGTTAGGCAAGGGGAGACAGAGTGATTTGCACAGAATCACATGATGTTTAGCGTCCCTGCCGAGACTCGCACTCAGCTCCCCAGCATTGAGGTCGACCACTCTAGCCGTTAGGCCACATCTTGGAAAGAATAAATGAAAGCAGCATTCTGAAGGTCTCTGGGTCATATCGTGCCAGGGGGGGCTCGACTGTTATGATTAAACTACTTTTCATTCCAAGGGCCAAACTGTAATGCGTGGCTACTCTGATAAGCAGGGCGGGGAAAGGGGTTGAAAGGGGTTCTGGGAGCAAGGGCTGTGGCTCATTGAGAATGTTTCACCCTTAACTGAAGAACAGGGGTGGAGGCTAGATGATATATGCCAGGGGTTGCTACATGCTGCTTGAGTGGTCCCGCGGCCAGTCATGGCTGTTGAACATTTAAAGCAGGGCAGGATACATAATGTAAAGACCAGCAATAAACTGCGGTGACTGGAAAAGTCTACCAGTGGTGTGACTTCAAGACGAGGTGTGAATCACTCACCGTGAGTGAGCAAAGTGAGCAAGCCATAATGACTGCAGTTGTGTAAGGAGGAAGAGGGAGCAATGTTCTTACACTACTACAGATAAATCATGAAACATCAGCCCAAAAGGTATCTTTCTAAGCATAATTTGTCTCCAAAATTGCTTTAAAAACACAGGTGTAGTCCACTACATTCATTGTGTGGCAAGCAAGTTTGATACTCGCCCGACTCATCCTGGATGTCCCCCGACGCAGCCACATCTCCAGCCACCTGAGGAGCCTGCACTGGCTCCCCGTCGACAAGAGGATCACGTTCCGGCTCCTCACCCACGCACACAAGTCTCTCCACGACCTGGGCCCCAAGTACCTCAATGACCGCCTGACCTTCTACACGCCCACCCGCCAGCTACGGTCCACCAGCCTCGCCCTCGCAGCCGTACCAGGCATCCGAAGAGCCACCGCCGGAGGAAGATCCTTCTCTTACCTGGCTGCCAAGACATGGAACTCCCTCCCCATCCACCGTCGGCTGACCCAGGACCATCTCGCCTTCAGGAAACAACTCAAGACCTGGCTGTTCGAGCAGTAGCTTACTCCTTCCCCAAGCGCCTTGAGACCCTCCCGGGTGAGTAGTGCGCTATACAAATGGTTTGATTGATTGATTGATTGAAAGGTTTCCTCGATGAATGTAAAATAAAAAACTGTAGACAGAGATTAGAACTAACCCTGCCTCAGCAGCTACCCACTTGGCCCTACACCACTGCCACCAACCCAGTTTTAGTTAACCCACCCACTTATATGCCCAACTCATTTTACTACTCACCTGTCTCATATGACTCATCCGTTTCTCACCTTCTTCGCCTCTGTTTCTATCTACCTGCTTCCAAATTAATCACTAAGCACCTGTCCCCACACACAGCCATATCATGCCTATCTGACTGCCACAACCTGGTCACACCACAAATACCTACTCGCCGACCAAATTTCTCTGCCCACATCTCATTTATTAATCATTTGCTTCTTACACCCTTGATGCCACCTTTGCTGCTTCTCACCTGCCCACCCAGCACTACCCACCAGTTCCCACCCCTTTTCTGCTGACCTGGCTCCTGCTCGGCTGGTCCCCCATTAGCCACTTCTCTTCTACCCCACCTCCATCACTACCCACCTAATCCCTCTTCTGTCACTACTATCCCGCTTCCACCAATACCCAACCCCTCATCACTACATCTGACCTCCTCCCAGTAGCGGCTGCTACTTGATGGGGGTAGTGGGGCAGGGAGGAGTGGAGGGTGGAATGAAAAAAAGAGAAAAGGACTTACCTGGAGTGGCTGGCCGTCGCCTCTTCTCCATCCTCGTCCTCTTCCTGTCTCCAGTTCTGGCCAGCACAAGGAAGTACCCAGGGAGACAGGCTCCCCTGAGGCAATAACAAAACTGCAATGCAGCGTTGTGATTGGTCTGAACGCCATGGTTCGGCACTCAGGCGGGCACAAGGAGCCTGTGCATGTTCCTCACCAGGCTGTGTAATGCGGGTCAGCCAAACAGTCATGAGCACTTAGGGAGTGCAAACCACTCCTCCCTCTGCTCTGGCCAGCCCTGCCTCTGACTGCGATTGGAAAAATAATATGATAATAACATTATGTTATTATAATTTTATATTTATTTTTGAGCAATGGGGCGATGCTCCTCCGTCTTGGTGGAAGAGCCACCACTGCCTCCACCCACATTCATGACAGAACCCGTTCACCCAACAAATCTGCCCACACCTCATCTCAAAATTATCCATGAACCCCCTAGACCCTAGGTGCAGCCTTAATCACTACTTGTCTGCTCTATCTGTCACTACTCACCTGCTCACCTCAAGTCACAGCCCACCTGCTTCCACTCCCCTGCGAGTCCATACCTACCAGCTTCAGAGTCGCACTCCTGCCGTACCTTAGTCATGTCCACCTGCCCCCATCTTGAGCCAACATATTCTCTTACCACCTCCCATCACTACCAACTTGACGATCAAACCCCTGCCCCCCTTACTACCCAGCTGCAAGCACACCCCTGCTCCAATTGAGACCCAACCCACCTGCCCCCACACTCCTGCCACCACCTCACACACTACCCACTTGCAACAACATCCTTGGCCTACCTGTTAACACCAACATGACTCCCACACCCCACCTGGGCTACTGCCCCGCACTCCTGCATGCACTTAGCTTACACTACACCTGTCCCCACCCCACTGGCAAACATAAGTGAAATAATCATCGCAATGCCTATTAGCCCCAGAGACCCTGTGCAGCAGCACCTACTGCACTCTTTTCTCTCAGTGTGCTGCTTGGGTCTGGAGACACCACACACATATGCTCTCTACCCCCGCTCCCAACTCATAGACCCCAAATGGCCACCCTTCACCTACCACACACCTTCAGCCCCTTTGAACCCGAGGCCTTCGGATCTCTGGATGTCCAGCATCGAGCCCCCCCATTCCCCCCACCCATGCATCCTGTCCAGCCTGCTGTGCATAGTAGATCTTAAATGAAGGGATATTTGCGTGACTTCTAAGGTTCTCCTGTAGCCCCAGTGCAGCAGCCCGTTCCCAGAGGCACTGCACCTGCTGCACTCGAGACTTGTCTCTGAATGTACTGCCAGGTTGAGTCCACAGAAAGGTGATGACCACCTTGGCCCTGAACACACCTAGTCGACCTTATGTAATGAAATGGCTAGCATTTACCTTCAAATGTAAGAAATACATCTGCGAAATTGAAGGAAACAGTGTGAAGGTTGGACCCACGTTCCCAAATCTATAGCTTTTAATTTAATCTTAAATGTATGCAGTTTACTACTACTTCAGTTTTCACCTGCACAGCAACCCAGAGGCCTGGGGCACACTGCAAGACTCCAGAAACAAAACAAAAATAAACTGTGTGAGCCATGCTATCCTTGGACACCCGATCCAAACTGCAATTTCGGAAGAACCAAAATTAAATTTTGTCTTCTCAAAGTCTTAGAAACTTTAGTAGACAGTGTGATTTAATCTGTGATTGGCCTGTGGCTTGACTTGCAGTTTGATAATACTGAATGCAGGAAACTGCCCAGCTGATAATTAAAGCTACAGACACGACCTCTCGAGCACTCTCATCTGAGGGTTCTACGGGGCATATTATCAAGAAGGGCGTTAAAATTATCGCCGCTTTAGATAATGGGCCTGATAATATGCCCTTGAGAATTCCAATAGAAGCCCAGGTTCACACCAGAACATGGGCGTCTATGGGAATTCACAACGGCATATTATCAAGCCCATTATCGCTGCTTTAGCGGCAGTTCCCTGATGCTAAAGCGGCGATAATTTTAACGCCGTTTCTTGATAATATGCCCCTAAATTGTTTTCAGGGGAAGGCTGCCTGAACTGGGGTCTCTCCTGAGCCTGACACTTATACACAAATGTATATAGTTTTATGAGGAAACTATATACATCTGAGAGGAAATAATACATGCCTTGCTCGTAGGACATGAGGACATTGCATGAAGAAACTCCAAAATAATTTCTGGCCTCCCAAAAGAGACTGTATATAGAGACAGACAATGCTTTGTTGTAGAAGGACACTACATAATGTAGAGTAGCAGGATAGAGAAATTAGTTGAATTTGTGGTAAAATGATGTGATTGTACCCTACAGTTCAGGTCTCTGGTTCAATTCCCACCAGCACACAAAAAGTGATGGAAGGAATGCTTGAAAACAGTTCAAATCACTGGCAAGCATTTGAAGTAGTATTCAAATCCAATTTTCGTCCACCGTGCCACTCTAGAGTCTGCTTTATGCAAATCAGTACTGAACTCGCTACTTACGGAAACAGTCTACCCTGAACTGCCAGAGGAGGACCTCTACTGAATGGGAAGACAAGCAACCTCAGACCAGTTTCAGCCTTATTAGACCTCATCAGTGAGATATTGCTTGGTTCCTTTGACACTTCTAGCAAGGTAATTTTGTGCCACCGATGGGCCCTTTTCCTGGGTTTCAAAATTTTAATAGCCAGCCTTTTTTAGCGCGTGGCCCCAGACGGTCACGGGGCAAAAGAAGACCGGCACAAGGACAGCCTCAGGTCCAATGGGAGGACACAACAGGCCCCCATGCAGGAACTCGGAGTCAAACGAGAAGGAATGCTCAAGAACAATAAACAGACCTGAACAGAGCTTGGTGGTCAATCTCAGTCAAAGAATACTATCAGATACAGAGGAAGCTGTGCTGAATAAGGGTTTAGGTTTCGTGACTACAGATGAGGGTGATCCATTTGTCCTACAAATGGAACTAGCACAGTTTTTCCGTAAGTTAAGGCTCCATTATTTCTTTAAGAACAAGAATACTGAGGAATCAGAGGAGGACAAGGATACTAACACCGGTTTGAGGAACAAATCTACTTTCTCACCTCCCTCACATGCCATACCAACTCAAGTACTAACTTTTGAACTGGCTGTCAAGAATGACATAGATCTTATACAGTATAGTTCTAGATCACGATACAACAACCTTACCACTGCAGAGAGACAGGGTCTCAAAACCTTGACCCAAGACGGGACTATAATTGTGAAGCCCGCCGACAAAGGGGGCTCCATTGTGGTCCAAAATGTAGAAACTTATAGGGCAGAGTGTCTCCGCCAGTTGAGTAACAACAATGCTTACCGTCCACTGACTGTTGATCCGACTCCAAGACTGATGAGTGAAATTAAAGTCCTGGTTGAAGAAGCCTTAGGAGAAGGCTGGATCACTCCCGCAGAGGCACAATTCCTGCAGGCTAAACATCCCACGATGCCTTATTTTTACACCTTACCTAAGGTGCACAAACCACAGAGACCGCCTCCAGGGAGGCCTATAATTTCAGGCCAGGGTTCACTTCTCGAACCCCTTTCAGCCTTTGCTGATTATTTTCTCAAACCATTGGTCAACAGGATGCCCACGTTTCTCAAGGACACTACCGATGTCCTGAGAGTGATTCCTGATATAGTTTTTGATCGAGAGACGGATTATCTTGTCTCTCTGGATGTTGAGTCCCTGTATACCTCCATTCCCCAGGATGCGACTCTGGACACCATCAGATCCATCCTGGGTGAATCGAAATTGGACTCCATCACTCCAGTACCGTTCATTATGGCTTTGGCTACCATAGCCATGAAAGAAAACTTTTTCATGTACGAGGACCAGATATACCATCAAGTCTCTGGAACCAGCATGGGCAGTTTTTTGCGCCTTCGCTGGCGAATTTATACGTCCATGAATTTGAACAGACCACAGTTTTGCACCCCACCAACCCTTTCTTTCCATCTATAATTTGGTGGAAAAGATATATTGATGATATTCTGATGGTGTGGAGAGGGACTAGTGAATCAGTCACACTGTTTCACCAATGGCTTAACAGTCAGAACGACTACCTCCGGTTCACCATGGAAATGAGTAAAGATAGACTTCCATTCTTGGACCTCTCGATTTACAGCACTACTAGTGGTTTGGAGAGTGAACTGTACAGAAAACCGATGGCAAGATATTCCCTTCTCCTGTACGAAAGCCAACACCCCAAGTCACTGAGGGATAATCTGCCCTTTGGACAGTTTCTTCGAGTTCATCGGAACTGTTCTACCCCAGACACCTTCAAACGCCATGCAGATGATCTTTCTAAGCAATTGAGGGAGAGGCACTACCCAAAAAAATGGGTCCAGCGCTCTTATAAACGAGCAACAAACAATCATCGTGCTGCTCTTCTGGAACCACGTGTAGAGAAACCACCTTTGGACCGATTAACACTAGTGAGCACATTCAACACCAAATCGAACTACGTTCAGAAAGTGATTAAAAAGCACTGGAAAATTCTGAACAGCGGCAAAGATAAAATTCCTTTCCCACTTTTCGCTTTTAAACGCTCAGCTAACCTGAGGGATCGTTTGGTACACACTCGACCTAAAGCCACACCTAGGAGAGAGATAGGCACACTTTGGGATCTCCCTCCGGTGGTAGGGCACCATCCATGTGGAGGCTGCTCTGTTTGCCCTATTACGACTAAAATCACTAGTGTGGACATTGGTACAGATAGGCCATGGGAACTGCGGCAGTTTACAAACTGCAATAGCACCAACTTGATCTACCTCATCACTTGCACGTGCAATGAACGATATGTGGGCATGACCACGAGAAAGGTGCGTGTGAGGATGCAGGAGCATAGAAGCACCTTTCGCTGCAAAAAAGACATCTCCAAACTCACTAAGCATTTTATCACACGTAATCATGCCGAAACAGACTTCAAGTGGCATGTTTTGGAAAAACCATACATTCCACCACATGTGAGTGATGTGTCTAGGTATCTTTTCATTCGTGAACAAAAGTGGGTTTTCAAATTGTGGACAGACAGACAAGGGCTGAACGATGACATTCCGTGGTTCGCCTTGACCTGATATCAGGTGTGAGTATGGGGGTACATGTGAAAGAGTTAATTTTTGGTCACGATATGACTTTGTACATAACAGTATTCTCCCTATGATGTTTATACATGAGGGTACTGGGGGCTAGATACCACCTCTAGCCCACTACATAATGGCTGTTTGGACTGAACTTTGTTATTGGTCTGAAATATGCAAAAGTGTCATTATATTGATTCCTGGTATGCTCATGGCAGGGCGACCTGGAGACACCTTTGGCGCCTCCCGGCTGGTATTAATGCGAGCCCGGTCACTCTGGAAGTTGGGCATTGTTATCTAACCTTAGAAATTATTCGGGTAAAGTATATGACTAACATCGCCTGTCCAGTCCCGATCTGAATTGACTTTAGCCCAGGGTCTGTATTTGTTTTGGGTACTGGGTGATTAAACCCTTTGTGGGGATGATGTGTCTATCATGGTACAACGATCGATGTACGCAGGCTTGCGACATCGTTGAAATATTGTTCTTGGCTAAGGAACTCGGCTAAGTCCGCAATGCGGAAGTTAGAACTAGAAACTATAGATTCGGGAGACGTGACGTCATCCCGTAGTTTCATACCGCCTAGTCTCGCGAGAGCATGAGCGCGAGTCCGGGACGGGGTGCTGAATGCCCTCTGTGGGTAGGCTAATTCTATCATGGCACAACCACTGGTGGACGCGTTAAAGCGTTACCCGGCAGACATTGTTCTTTGTTGCTATACTTGGCTAAGTCCGCAATGCGGAAGTTATATCTATAAACTATCTACACGGGCGAATTGACGTCATTTTGTAGTTCCCTACCGGCAAGTCTCGCGAGAGTACGAGCGCGAGGCCGGGATTGAATGTGGGACTGTTTACGTGCAATCTTTGGGCATTTACCAGTCCTGTCATTAGCGGTGGGCTTTACTGCTAATCAAAGCGCTAGAGGAGTCACCCTGGCAGATTTGGATATCGATCCCTGTGTAGGCGGCGACAGGGCTAGCCCCTCCCCCACAGGTATCGATTGGGTGGTTGTCATCTACCAGAATAGTGAAGTAGTCAGAGTTTAGGAGGGACTGTGCCTCCCCCTGACTCAGTCACGGCCTGAGACAACGACGGACAGGTAGGAGTATTGGTCTACTTGTTCTACTAGCCTTATACTGGGTTTTTCTTCATATTGCCAGCTAGATGCTGGAGCAAAGGAGGTTTGAACACGTTTGTGTGTTTAGCCTGTAGTTGACAGTGTGGTGGAGAGAGGGTGTTTTGGTGAAGCTCTGGATGGTTGTTAATAAGCTCCACATACAGAATATATATCGCCAGAGTAAATTAATGTTCGACCTCTTGGTCTTTGTAATTTACGAAGCCGGTTTCTGTTATTGTAGAGCGGGGTCTCACATATCCTGAGCCAGGTCCAGGAAGAGGTGAGGTCCACTCCCCGGACACTCTGGGTGAGTAAGCAAGCTGATTTAATTTTTGTGGAACAATTTATGTTGTTTACTACAGACCAGTGTAGCTGATTGTGATCTTCCTGTACGTTTGTCCTCTTTACACAGTACAAATTGAACCAGGTGCCGAAGAGAGGAGTTGATACAGTTGAAGGAACACTATATCCTTTACTGGTTTTCACTTGTGTGTTTTTTCTATATTTTTTCACACTTTATTCACTTTTAAGCAGTAGTATTTTGATTGAACAGAGACCCTGACGAAAGCCTGAGGAGTTAACCTTTAGTGGCTGAAACATGTTGGTCTCCTCGCAGCTATTTGTGTGGACTGCGATGATGATACTACACTGTTCTTGATTTTATTAGGGAAGGGGCTAACAATTATTAAAAATATTCTTGGTTGAGCTCCCTATCCTTTTTTAGACCACCACTTATTTGTTTACACTGCACTTCCCATCATTTCAACATCATGTGGTAGTACCGAGTGATTGTGGGTCGCTACCCCGTATCTGGTTATCTGGGTATGCCGGTCTCAATGATCTAGAGACACAATACCCGATAAGGATTACCAAATGATAATATTGATCATTACAAGACTGTTGATGGGAATCCTAAACCAGGGGTGACTTACGCTACTGGTTCTTCACATCGTGTGATCTGGTTTGTTAGTGTCACTGTCTTTGTACCCTTGTACTACTGATAAGGTTACTATGAGTAGAGGATTACTTTTGGATCCCTGATTAGACCCCTAAGTTTGTAGTTGATCGTCACTTCTAGCAAGGGACCCGTGACTTGTCCTGAGAGTGTGGTGATCACTTCATGCATGAAACTGCACTGATGAGATGTATAGCTCTGAATACAGATACTTTGGCACTCTCATCTGAGTAACATGAGCGTTCTAAATTGTTTGAAAGAGAAGACTACACAGACTGAGGTTTCTTCACAGTCTGGAGAGACAGCCATTTTAGAATTCACACGATTGACTAAACTACATACATCTGAGAAGAAATAATCCATCTGATGCTTCTAAGAAGCGAGGCAACAACTACAAAACAATTCCTGACCTTCCAAAAGGCACTAAACTTAGGAGACAGATACTCCGAACTTCACTGGCAGAGGGACACAACATCATGAAAAGGAGCAAGATAGTGTAATGGATTGACTTCATGGAAAAAAGTTCCGTATATTACCTATACAGCAGTGATTTTTAACCTGTGGTCTGGGGATCCCTGGGGGTTAGAGAAACCTACGCAGGGGTTATTTGACTGCTTAGAAATGAAATAAGACTATCAGAGCATGTATACCTAAAGAAGCAAATGTAAAATGGAACATTTTAAAATGTTCTGTAAATGTGAAGGAACTTGAAATTGGAGGCCTAAAATAAAGCTAGTACTCTCAGATTGATTCCTGAGACAATGCAAATGCATCAAACAGAATATACTATGGATGGTGGGGTGCCTTAATTGAATATAGAAAAGCTCAGCCCTTCCCATTAAAATACAAATTGTGATTCTTTTCAAATATCAGTATATACATTGATTAAATATTTAATCATTTGTGTATTGCTTTGTTGTTCAAATCATCAAAATTGCCTGGGCCAGGGTTTCCGGCTTACAGCAATGACTCAGAGGGGTCCCCAGATTCCAATAATTATTCAGTGGAGGTCCATGGATTCCAGTAATGATTAAGTGGGGGTCCACAGAAGTCAAAAGGTTAACAGCTGCTGGCCTACAGTTCAGATCTCAGGGTCAAATCTTTTCAGAACCAACTTACACTTTCATCCTTCTGAGGCTTTCGTTAAAAGTAATATCAATCTGATTAATAATCTGGGATATCACAAACTAAGCTTCGCAACTTTAAACAAATGACTTCCAATTAGTGAAGTTGGAAGAGGAAGTATGGATACTGGCGTCCTGGTCAAGTGGACACAGATTGTAATTGAATAGGGCAAGATACGATAACTTGCACTGGAAATCTCACTGAGTAAGATCTTCCTGTTCCATTTGCCTCACTGGGCATTCTGCTTTACTACTTACCGCTCTCTCCTTTTGTTCATAAACATACACTTATCACTGTAAAATGTTCCATTTGCAACCTAACTTGTAAATGCAATTTCACTGGAGTAAACCAGATGCAGGAGGTGTAAAGTGGGCAGGTCACTATGTAGGTTTAGAAATGTCTACATACTTGTGAGTTCTTGGGGGCAATAGGGGAAGGGATTTCTCTACAAAGAAAAATGTTTTCCATTTGGAGAAAAAAAAAATTGAAAATGTGCAATTGCACAATCGGGATGACTTCCAATGCAGAACAGTACTGTATGTATAAAAGAAGCCTAACATTTTTGGTGGTGGATGGTAAGGGTGTCATGGCATTTCATGACTTTTAGCACAAACAAAATATTTAGTATCATTTTAAGTGGTAGGGCATTGTAAATTATCAATTTTTTCATGAAAATGTAGTTGTTGAAGCTTTCACCACATTTGTTCGATCTCTCAATATAAATGTACTGATACTTGTTGTGCAGTCGCCGCTGCTGTGTTAAGAATATATTGCAGCCTAATTGATCTTAACCTTAATCTTTGATTCACTGTTATCAGCTGTGGAGGGCCTCAGGGCTCCTACCTGAGTCCCACTCTCTTCAACATCTACATGGCCCGTTCGCAGCCATCATCAGGAAGCACAGGCTCAACATCATCTCCTACGCCGTTGACACCCACAGTTGCCAAGAGCAACTTCCACGATGGGATAAACGCTGTCGCCACCTAGAAGAAGGACAGCTGCCACAAGCTAAACACAGAAAAGACCGAAGTCCTCCTCCTGGGGTGCACCCCCTCCGCTTGGGGCGCTTCCTGCTGGACCGCAGGTCTTGCACCTCCCCTCACACCCACAGACCATGCACGAAATCTCTGCATCATCTTGGACTCCTCACTCACCATGAACCACCAGATCAAAACCGTCTCATCATCCTGCTTTCACATGCTACACCTGCTCTGAAAGACCTTCAGGTAGATCCCACAGAGTCCAGAAAGACGGACATCCGTGCACTCAACAGCAGCAGACTCGACAACGGCATTGCACTCTACACCGGCATCACACAGAAACTCCTCAAGAAACTGAAAAGCATCCAGAACCCCTCTGCCAGACTTATCTTCAACATCCCTCACCACAGCCACATCACCAGCCACCTGAGAGAGCTCAACTGGCTCCCAACCAAAAGCGAATCACCTTCAAGTTCCTCACACACCCCTACAAAGCCCTACACAACATGGGACTTGCATACCTCAACCACAGCCTCTCATTCCACGCTCTCACCCGAGACCTCTGCTTCACCCAACTGGCTCTGGCCACTATCCCACAAATCTGCAAGACCACGGCGGGGGAAGATCTTTCTCCTACCTTGAACACCCTGCCTCTCCCCCTAAGGCAATCACCGTCAGTGCCCCAATTCAGGAAGGACCTCAAGACCTGGCTCTTCGATTGAACCACAAGTGCCTTGCAACAGATCTGCAGTTCTCCTCACCCCGCGCCTTGAGACCATTACGGGTGAGTAGACACACTTTACAAGCCACTTGATTGATTGCTATCATATGTTTTTTCTTAACAAAGAAAAAAAGTGCAGCCCTTCAGGAGACCTCCACACAGTTTGATACATCTGAAAAATTACCAGATTGTCACTCAAACGAAGGGAGAGAATAGTGGCTGATAAAGGAATTTAGTTTCTCTCTCTTTTTCTTTTCTCTCTATCTCTCACACTTGTAATGGAAGCAATCCGTTCCTCAGTTTTCAAAGCAAAAAAAGTAGCAAAAAGTAGGGGAATAACTTACGATTGTCACCTGGACTGTGAAGAAGATTTGCACAACTATGTTGGTTGAGGTCTCATAATTTTAATTCCCCACTATTAGGTCTCCCTTCAATGTGGAGACAAAAAACAGATCTGATAGTTACCATCAAGAAATTATTTAACACCTCGTCATTTTTTAAAAGAGCCTGGATGCATTACACAACTGTAGCTACAACATAGTTTATATATTCCCAATAGAAGTATCCTGCACTCGGTTTGTATAGTTTCAGGCATTATCACATTCTGAAACATTGAGCTATGGCACAAGGCACGCCCATCGTAAATAGTGTTCCAGGAGAAGTAATGTGCATCATAAGTAAAATATCATTGACAAATGAGGAAGACGAGCAACCCTGTTTGTGCCAGACACTACTGCCATCACTAGCATCATGGTGCTTATTTTGCAATGTAAAAATGGCCCTCCACACTTTAACATAGAATAGTCCGTCTCAAAATGTATTGCCAATACCAAGTATGTACATTTGTGTACCACAAGCAAGTTCCAATCAAACTGAGTTTAATGGCCTATGTCAAATCAGGCTCCCTAACCAGGTCTGCCAGGATAGCCCATGTCAGAAGAACACCATTCTGCCAGTCCATTGATTTTACCACTCTTTGTTTACAAAGTGTTTGGCGATTAGGTTCCATTAAAAGAAATTAAGGACTCAACTGACAAAATGCACTCATTTCTTAATGGAATCCCTGTGAAACACAGAACCCTGTTGACAAAGGCAATTTGGTTTAATATATATATTTATGACTGTGTTTACCTTACATACATCTGCCAGGAATTCACAATGGGATTCTTGGCAGTTGTAAGCCCCTTTTGCATCTGTGAAGATCTCCACCATGAGTGGGAACTTTTCAACATACAAATGTCGTGGCCCACTTGGGCCCGTCTCAGAAATACCACATGAGACAGGTAGGTGCTTCAACGCTTCTTTGTTCTATTGCACGGTCATTTTGCATGCAGGCTCTACCTTCTTCCTTGCAGGTGTCCTGAAAAATGCCCATTCCACCTTCCCTGACCATAATTGGTGTCCAGTGGCTGGTTCCTTCCCCTTGCGTCCTGTGCAGGGTCCTAGTGTCCCCTGCACAGCATACATCCAACTTGCAGGATGGGAAAGCGAGTGTGCAAAGACATGGTTAGACTTGGAAGTTTGTGTACACCAGCAAACATGGATGCTTGTCTGCATTCAAAAACTCCATTCATTCCCTTTTCGACCCTGAAAAGGGTCGAATTTTTACTCCAGACAGGAGATTGAATATATCATCCGCAGATATGATGGGCTTCTCAGGCGCAAGGTTTTCCATCTGGAAAAATATTTTCATCACGTAGAAAAAAAAAAAGAAAGGACATTGGTTTACAGGGGTTCATATACCTAGCTTATAGGAAACTCCACATAGCGTCAATAGGCTCCAGCTGGGAATATCACTTGACCTTCCCATGAATACTCATGAAAACCTGGCCACACTGGGAATGTCTATGAATAGCAGAAAGCAGTAAATCTACCCTCACAAGTGTAAATCTGTAAGTGAACAGTTACAACTTTTATTGTGAATTGGATCCATGGTGGCTGACCAAAATGGAGTGATCTGGTAGCCCTAGGCCTAACAGTGCCAAATTGTGGGTAAGGTCCTTGCAGATTAGAGCCCATGCTTCAGCACCACTATCGCCGAATTGCCCATCCTGCTTCTTGTCCAGGTAAAGTACTTGCAAATGTCAAGGTGGGCATGCAGGCTGGTGCAGATCTCGGCAGGTAGGTTTGTTCATGCTTGTCTTCCACTTTCCAGCCCCTAAAGCCTTGCCATCACTATATCGACTAATAGTAAATTAATTTAATTGGTTAATGTACTTTGAGTTATCTATTGTTTATTGCTTCATGATAAAAAAATCCAACTACCGGTCACCTAATATTTGTAATGATCTTGTGCTACATGTTTTAAACAAGAAATAATTTTATTTAATATCAATAAATATCAGAATTTATTAACGAATTCGTTGTATTCATTAGAAAAGCTTGCTGCAACCAATGTTACGTCACGGGAGTCACAGGGATTGTGAAAAACACGTGTAGCAAATGAGCAACGCCAACTTAGCATGAGAGTAGTAAGCGTGTGGTACATAGCTAGGGGGTGCACTTTGGAGCATACTGTCACATACCAAGCCTTAGTGTGTTAGCGTACTGCCATTTACCTACAGCATATTATCCATTGAAATTGCCACTAAATGTGCAGGGTCTTGTAGTTTTACTGATGACACTATACAGCGCACAAATATCAGATTTCAATTAATTTTTATAATTTTCACACCACCAGGTAAAGTGTCTTGATTTGTTTTGATCCTTTTAACATATTTGTTCACAGTTCAAAATGTCAAAAGAAAATGCTATATGTGTGCTTTTCTTTGCTGATATATTTTAAATATGTGTACAGTTCAAGTTTAGTTGTGTGCCCGAAACAAAAAAAGGAACATCCTGCAGCCTTTCCTTTCACCCTCGTCCAAACGGTAACATCCTCTCACTTTTCAGAGACAGAAAACACCAATCTCCATGTAAAAATAATTAGAAGCAATTTGTTGGGAGGCAAAGCCTGGCAAATGACAAAATTAAATATATTTCTTTATTGCCGCAATCACCGTCTGACCTCCAGCATGTTTATTTTAGGGGTAGTGCAGCACCATCAGAGCCCCTACTTCCAGCGCCTATGGAAAAGTAGGACTATTTTGCAACCACTTAGATGGCTTGGTGAATTGACCATGAAACAATCTAAAATAGGCATACAATTAGACTATTCAGGCACTATTCATATACAATTGATACTAAGAGCTCTTTTGGGATTTACCTGCAGTTGCTGTTTGCCGATCAACAGTGCCAGGGCCCGGTTTCTCTGCTTGTAGGGAACCGTGACTGAAGCGGAGCGGACTCCATTTCCCGGCAGCCTTGGGGGCACGCACACCATAGCGGATGCAAGATACGCCAGGAGGTGCTTAAAACAATGCCAGGGCTCCCACAGCGTGGGAGCTCATTTAGGATTTACCTGGTGTTGCTGTTCGCCGTTCAACAGTGCCAGGGCCCGGTTCCTCTGCTGGTAGGGAGCCACGAGTGAAGCAGAGCGTACTCCATTCCCAGCAGCCTAGCAGGGCACGCACGTCGTAGCGTACGCTAGACACGCAAGGAGGCGCTTAAAACAATTCCAGGTCTCCCACAGCGTTGCATGTGCGTGGACGTACCCGCCCGTGCCCTGGCGAAGCCCGGGCCAAGGGCGGGCCCGTCTGAGATTGTCAGAGACCGAAAGAGGCCAGGCTAGACCATACTATTAACATTTTGTTACTGAGTGGACTGGAAATTCGCAAAATGTGGCAGGTACTGTGTGGTGATTGTAACTACGTGAAATAACAATAATGAGCAAATGTAAATCAGGTGTGGGGGTGGTAGGGACTCTTGATGCCTTTCTGCCGAGGGCAGAATCGACTCTTATACACGAGATAGAGCTCACAGAGTGCAGATTGAAGTTGGAACCACAGCATGTCCAGACTAGCAGTATACAGTTAGGCCCTCTTGCTCAGCAGGATTAGATCGATGAGGTTAAAGAACTGAGCCTTCATAGTGATCACAGCGAGCATTCACAGAATATAGACATAGATCCTGAGACAATCATACCCCGAGAGTCAGTAAAAAGTTTAACCGGGCTAAATGTTACTACCAGGGGCCAGAAGGCAAAAATATGCCTAGGTAATAGCCTTGAACCACCTCCTAAGAAAAGGAAGGGCCGAGCTGTTCTGAAAAATAAACAACAGTCCCCTAAGATAACTAGGAGAAAAACTAATACCACTGATAGTGATAACAGGCAGGGACACAGCATATCGACTGCGACACCACCCAATGGGCCTTTTGTGGGGCATAATCAGGAAGAATCATGGAAAAGGTTGGAGGTCATGCTGGTAGATTTGCTAGACCCTCTGTCCCATAAGTTATCCCACATTGAGGCTAGACTTGCCAAGTTAGAGGACTCTATCATTAGTACTTCCACTCTCCACCTTGGTGCCCGTTCAGGAAGGGGTATCGATTTAGCGCCTACGAAGGAATTGGGTAATAAGAGTACCATCCCCACTGGTAACATAGTTTTTCACAACCCTTAATGCCCTACTACAACTGGCAAGGGAACCAAAAATTCAGATTCAATTGATCCCTTACTTGAAAGTCCAACATCCCCCTCATCTTCACACCTAGGTCTACGACCCAGATGAACTGCTCCAAAAGCTGTATATAGACCATTAACTACTAATGAGACACCTCAGGGGATGGTCGGAGACAGCCAACAACCCAGAAGATGCAGAGAATAATTGAGGGACCTGCTAATAAAGCAAATGTGAACTTACATCTCCCTCCAGAGGTAACTCCCTATGTAGTCGTCCCGGCAAATGTTCCACTTCTATCTTCTAATGCCCCGGAACACTGGTCAACCAGGCATAACAAAAGTCTGCACCTACTGAGTTCCAGGACAGGCCTTAAAGACATCCTCTTCTCGAAGTTCAAGATGGTGCAGAGAGTGGGGTGGATCGGAAACTCCTACCGGGTGATTGTGTGGTCCTAAGATTTAAATCTCCAGACTTGGTGCAGGTAATACTGGGGAGACGGAAACAATTATATCAGGGCCCAGGAGATAAATATTCTCCTGCTTGGAAATTTTTATCAACCACCCAGAGATCATTAGCAAATGAGAGGGGGACGAGGTAGAGATGTGATCCCAACTGAAGCTCCATGGCAGTCGAAGAGGGTGACAAATACTTCCCTGGTTCAGGCAGTGCAGTAATGAAATACCACTTAGTAATCTCTATAGAGTTTTTAACTCGCTTGAAGGAGTTCACATGTATGGCTTACCCAGGAGAGTCTTTAACTAAGTGGGATTCCATCTCTAAGACACTACGAACGAACAGACCCTATAAAGATCATTCCATCTCTGATAAACCCCATTTAGCTGTAGGTACCAAACCCCATTTAGCTGTAGGTACCCAATCAACACCACAAGCCTCACCGGGATGTAGGGAAGTTTCTGGAGATCATAGAAACATGCAATCAGGAGAATCACAGGAGGATTTTAAGCTTTTAATTGCTGATGAGAATGCAGTTAATGCCAATGATCCTATTCCAACTGCAGGAGCCCCAATTAATCTATGGGAGAGGAGCGATGAAGCAACCTGCAATTTTGTCTCGTGGAATAGTGCAGGTCTACACTACAAGATAAGCAATCCCATTTGGTGTGATTTCATAAAATCATATGATGTATTATCTCTTCAAGAAACCTGGTTGAAAGAGCCGATCCACATCAATGGTTATAAAACCTTCCACACCTCAGCAGTGGAGGGTCTAAGTGGAAGGGCGAAGGGAGGTTTATGTACCTACATTTCAAACACGCTAAATGTAAAAATGATAAAAAAATGATAGAGAACTACCAAGAGGAGATTTATTACCAGCTAATTGTAGTGGACCTTGATAGCGCCAGAACACCTCCGGGTAACAGTGCGCTCTAAAAATGTGAAAAATAAATAAGTAAATAAATAGAAGTAAACGCATGCTAATGGTTTATTTTCACAACAATATTTCCACTGGAAATTTGGGTGTGGTCATAACAAAACTGACCCTGGATGTGAGGACTATATGTAGTGAAAGTGCAAAAGATACAATGGTTATTCTGGGAGGGGATTTTAATTGTTCTTTATGCCCCAATGAGGATGTAAAGCAGTGTGGTTTAACATATGAAGAGGGCACTAGTAATACTCATTTTTGTCACTCCATGTTGGGAGACTTGTATAATGAAATGATATTCACTTTAGATTTAGGTTTTGCAAATGAAATCTGTGACCGGCCAACCCCTATGGGTTATTCCTTCAATGGTAGAGGCCTCTATAGTACTATTGACTATGTATTTCTGACAAACAACCATGCTTCTAAATTTCATACTTTCTCTGTCAGAGATATTTCACTTTTTGACCATTTTCCACTATGCTATTGCATATCACTGTCATTAAATAAGACTGTGAGGCATGATAACACTGACCAGGCAATATCTGATATTACACTGGATAAGACAAATGGGTACACCTTGCGCTGGTCACTAGTGGACCCTCTTTTGGTTACAAAAAGAGTGATACAGAAGTGTAAAACAACCATAGAGACATATCTATCTGATATTGCCGTTGCAGCTAACATTCTGACGTCTTTTCAGCTGATCTCAGCAGCAGTGAGGGTGCTATTACATGCGCAGAGCTCAAATAGAAGGAAAACCCAGGGTTGGTTTGATACAAACTGCACTCAATCTTATAAGAACCTAAAAAAGCATTACACGAGACTCCTAGAAACCCTAACGCTGTGCGGCAGGCAAGAGTCGCTTATAGGTTAGCCATCAAGAAGAGAAAAAATGAACTACGTAATGAAGCCTGGGAATCTCTGTACAAAGCCTCGTTAACGGAGGGCAGCTTGGCTTTCTGGAATGCTGTCAAAGCACCTTTTTTGAACCCAAGAGATGGCCCATCCTTGGAAATTTCTATCAGCGAGAACCATTGGGTAGATAATGTTACTAGGGTTTATGATTCAGGTAATAACTTCGAACCCAGTACTGAGAAAATGTCATTGGATTTTAATATGTATTATTGCAACCTTGAGTTTTCACTGGATGAAGTAAAGCGAGCTATCTCTGCAAGTCTTGGGGGTAAAAGCACCCAGCCCTGATGGCGTGCGGGTGGACTTGCTTAAGGCTAATTTGTCTTTATGGGGCCTTATTGTCACTCAGGTAGTTAATACCTGTTGTTCCGAACCCTTTTTGGATACCTGGACTGAATCAGTGATTTTTCCCATTTTAAAAAAAGGTAACTGTCAGGACCCGGGTTGTTACAGGCCCATTTTAATTTTGGACTCTTTGGTTAAGGTCGTGGGGCGAAATATTTTAGAACGATTACAGGCCTGGGCAGAGGAAAATAAAGTACTCTCCGATATCCAATATGGTTTTCGGGAGGGCTACGGAGCAGAGCTTAAACCTAGCCATCATTATAGGGAAATACACACAGGCGAAAGGGGGCAGGCTGTTTTTATTAGCCTTTGTGGTCTCTTTTTTGACTATGTGCAACACAAGAACCTTTGGGAGATTCTCGAGGAGATGGGGTTGAAGCTCAACTATTTACTTTCTCATGCACCTATATAATAATGCCCAGGGCCGAGTTAGATTTAGTGTAGGAGGTGAACTCACTGCGCCATTCCCTATTAAGAGGGGAGTCAGACAAGGCTGTGTCTTGGCCCCCTTTCTTTTTAACCTTTATATTAATGGCCTAGAAGAAGCACTAACAAACCACAATTATGATTTTCCTCAGATATCCGGACGTCCTATCCCCACTCTCCTTTATGCGGATGGCGCGGTTTTAATGTCTCGGACACAAGTAGGTTTAAAGAGGGTCCTAGACAATATCTCTAACCTCATGAAGGGTCTTGGTCTTATGATTAATATTTCCAAAACCTTCGTTATGAGGTGTGGGCGTGGAAGTCAAAGATGCAAGGGCATGTTATTGGACGGACAAAAGTTTGAGCCCACAAAGAGATTCACATACTTTGGAATACTCTTTGATTAAAAAGACCTATGGGCTCAAGCCAAAGCAGCAAAAAAACTCGCTTTTGCAAGAACCACTACTGCCCTTGCCCATTTCACAATGAAACTGTCTAGGAGACCCCCATAGAGCTTATTAAGATATATACAGCCAAAAGTGTCTCTACTATAATGTATGGAGCAGGGGTATGGAGCTTTGCTAATTCCTAACCGTTGCAAACAGTAGAAAATGCGTTCCTCAGATACATCTTGTCTTTCCCGTCTAGCACATCCTCATATGTATGTCATGCGGAACTGGGCCTCCCATACATATCAGACCTTATCAAACCTGTGCCCATTCTTATGTGGCATAGATTGTGGACAAAAACAGGGACAAAGCTAAATAGAGATATATTGCTGGATAGCCTGCAGTTGGAAGGGGCCTTAAAGATCCCCTGGATAAGATATGGCCCCAACTTCATCGAGGTTCTCGAACATCCTGAGTACTTTACTGACCCAAGTACTTTAGACAAGGTCAGGAGAAAGGACCTAAAAAAAGAGGGTCTCAAGCTTTTGGACACCATAACATTTTAAAGCATAGCGTCCAGCAGAATCAACACATTTTAATTACTTGTAATATTCAGCCTTATCCGTAAGTTGTTCCTGGGGGCTATGATAATTTTTTATTAACCAGATACAGACTGGGGATCTTCCATAGAATTGTTAGCTTTCCAATAATGAATGACTGGACCCAACAACTGCAACTTTGTTAATGTGATAATCTTTCAGATCAATCCACCATACATGTGTTGCTGTTTTTGTAAATTCTATAAAGAATTGAGAAAGGTGTGGATCCTTCCTATTCTAAAATGCTTTGGGATTAGACAATGTAGGCCATCTTTCGTTGCTTTGCAATTCTTAGACAATGTACATGTTATTTGGAAGATAGCAATGTTTTTAAAGCATGTAGTTAACCTTCTGAAAACTATGGTAATTCAAGTCTAAAGGTCGCATGGGAGTAAAGGGTAATTTTGTAGAACTGATGAAATTAAGAACTTTAAGACCTGAGCTTCGTGTTGCTATTTCTTATAACAGTCTTCCTGTTTTTAATGATTTTCTATGTAATGTATAATTAATTGAATTATGAATTATTAATGTATATATAGGATGTCCCCTTTTTTAACTATATATATGTTTTTTACATGTGCTTTTATGAGTGTATGAAATAGCAATTGAATAAAGCTGTACTTGACTTGACTTGATACTAATAGGATTGTGCCCTATTTGCACTTTGGCTAACAGAGAACGGGATGTTGTAGTGCTGATTCACAAAGCTTTTAAGAGTATGTAAAGGAGTACTCTTGTATTACGACTTACCGTACTCACAAAATGCTTTTGTGAATCAGTCTTTATATTTCTGACATGCTACTTATAACACTCATGATGAAAGCGATTTAAGCGTCACTGAAAGGAACAGCAGCAACAGGTTAATCAGCAGTTGATCACCACTTATTGGTACAGTGGCGAAAGAAGCAACTTCAAGGCGATACAAATAATGTAAAATATGAAATGCCAAAAAAATGAGGATTATCAAAGATTGCAGAGTTAAAAAAAAAAAAAACAACAGTGAATATTTAGCCTACTTCAGGAGGCAAAGCCACTTAACAGTTGCTCTTCCTTTGGCTGTGTTTGGATACAATATAGAATACAAAATACTGTTGTACAAAGATATTGTATCAAGAATGTTGGGATATCATATATATTGACAGAAATATCTAAAGTAAAAATATAGTTTTAAGTGTTGTTTTTATTGTTGTAAAATATATTGATTTAGCAAACATTGTTTTATGTAATAGTGTTTGTAAGAGATACTCTGTAAGTAATTTATTGCGCTGTGCTTTATTTATATGTTTATTATTTTTTTTTAATTTGTGTTTTTTAGTAAGACACATTATTAATTATGAAATTGTTGACATGTGTGCTCTTAGTTATATTAGTGTGTATAAATATTGGATCCAGCATTTTTTTAGCATCGGGATATTGGGTGTTTAGGCGATAAGGACGGGGAGATTTAATTTTTTTTATTTTTTATGTATATTTGATGTTAATTATTTTAATAGTATGCAAATTAATATTATAAAATGTCTAACAACGATTTTTTCTTTAATCTTCTTTATAAATATTCATTTATGATTAAATACAAAATATATTAATGACAATACATTTTAAAAACATATCTTATTGCAAATATTTAAATAACTATATACATTAAATGCTGTAGTTGAAATGAAAAATCTAAAACAAATGTAATAAAGTACATTAAGCCCTGATCTCTTGACTGGGTGAGAGTACTCTGCTTTATTCAGAGACTCTGTCCATCACCACCCCTTGTTGTAAATAATTTTGTCCACCCTAAGCGTGGAAGGGTATACTCAGATGTGAGTCCCTTGCTCATTGCACCATCAGGATTCAAGCAAGCCGGGCCGAAGACGCCTGAAATGGCAGAAACCGGTCCCCGGAAGCTTGTTTCCTTCCCAGTGTAAGAATTGGCTTTTGTAGTCTGGTCTGCCCTGTTCCCATGATGCACTGGGCCAGGGACAGACTAATTTGCATACAGCCAGGTTCTGAAACTGGGATGGTGCAATGAGCTAAAAAACGGTGTTGGATCTAGCCCTGATCTCTTGACTGGGTGAGAGTACTCTGCTTAATTCAGAGACTCTGTCCATCACCACCCCTTGTTGTAAATAATTTTGTCCACCCTAAGCGTGGAAGGGTATACTCAGATGGGAGTCCCTTGCTCATTGCACCATCAGGATTCAAGCAAGCCGGGCCGAAGACGCCTGAAATGGCAGAAACCGGTCCCCGGAAGCTTTTTTCCTTCCCAGTGTAAGAATTGGCTTTTGTAGTCTGGTCTGCCCTGTTCCCATGATGCACTGGGCCAGGGACAGACTAATTTGCATACAGCCAGGTTCTGAAACTGGGATGGTGCAATGAGCTAAAAAACGGTGTTGGATCTAGCCCTGATCTCTTGACTGGGTGAGAGTACTCTGCTTAATTCAGAGACTCTGTCCATCACCACCCCTTGTTGTAAATAAATATTGGATCCAGCATTTTTTTAGCATCGGGATATTGGGTGTTTAGGCGATAAGGACGGGGAGATTTAAAAAAATTGTATTTTTTATGTACATTTGATGTTAATTATTTTAATAGTATGCAAATTAATATTATAAAATGTCTAACAACGATTTTTTCTTTAATCTTCTTTATAAATATTCATTTATGATTAAATACAAAATATATTAATGACAATACATTTTAAAAACATATCTTATTGCAAATATTTAAATAACTATATACATTAAATGCTGTAGTTGAAATGAAAAATCTAAAACAAATGTAATAAAGTACATTAATTTAAAATTTTAAAATACAATATTACATTTTTCAATTAAAATACATTACAATATTTTATGTAGAAAATTATAAAATTGTGAAAATAGTTCTGTTATTTTTGGTTTAGAAATTGAATTAACATTTTTTTAAATGTATTATTGTTAATTTTGGATTATGATTTCATTTTTGATTTTATGGTTCAAAGAATAGCAATAGTAGGAAGTATTTAAACATTATATTAATTATTATTAGAGACAAACATATTCTTTTATATGTTAATGTTTCATTATGAATATAGAGGTTTAATAGTTTTGGTCATTTTTATGTAAAGTACAGTTTTTGGGAAGGTGGAGGCCCTGGGCACTTGCCCACATTGCCTGTGCCTTAAAACATATCTGTCCTGCTTGAGTTAGTCACTCCTGTGGAGCATAGCCTTTATACTACCTCTCCGATTAGCTCCTTCTATTCTTCCATGCCTGCTTGCTCTTTGGGAACTCTTTTTGCTTTTTTGTAAAGCACTTCATAAGAATGCATGTTTTAAAGATGTCTCTCCTTGCATACTCCTACCCTCAACTCTCTCTGTATGGCTTCTCTAAGGTGTTTTGTGGATTCTAGAGTCATTTTTATTACCAGAAGATGTTGTGTTTTTTACCTCGATTTTTTAGGCACATTTTTATGCATGGAATGGTATGTTTTTATTAGATGTCACTTTCAACAGGGTGTGCTTCACTAGCTGCTACAGCATGCCTTCCACTCGGATGCCAGATGCTGTCATTTTGTGTTTACAACTGCTAAAGTTTTTCTAGGTCAATTAGTCTGTGAAGAGAGCATTGTGTTACCTTTATTGCATGCCAACAAACACCCCTGGCCCATTTGCTGCTTGAAGGCCCTGAACAGACAGTAAAATATATAAATTGCCCAAATGTTTCCTGTTTCTACTTCTGTCTGCTTTTAAACTTTTTAACACTAGTAATTAAACCTGCTCCCTTAACAGGAATGAAAGCACATGAGCACATGCTTTTATTTCTTTTGGAATTCTACATTGCAGTAACAAACAGTTAAATTTACTTTTTTAATAGGGTGTTTATGTACTGGGAACAACTGGGAACGTACTGTGAAAAAACATTTCTTTGTTCTCTTGATCTCTTGAAATGTGTTTTCCTCTATGTGCAACACTTTAACCCCTTCCATACACGTGAAGTTTCTACGTTGTGTGGGTGTTTTCATTAGTGGGCGGGATTCAGAAGGCCAAGGACCATCCTCCGCACACGCCTACTGTGACGCGTGACGGCTCCCAGCCGTCACAAGCATACAAGGGGTTAACATAAGTTTGATAACTCCGTTACTTTCATTTATTGAATGGCAATTGATTATGCTGAGTGTTACCCTTCTGCATTTAATACAATAATCATATAATTCGTATTATTAACTTTTCATAATGCTAGATTTCATCCAATGCACACAATGGTACACGTGTGATTTTTGTAAAGGACACATAATAAACAAGTATCTGCATAGTCAATACATCGCACCTATGAGAACTATTGGCTTTGGCTATGTTTTGTAGTCATGCTGTACAGCAACATAGTCGTTTTGCAATGTGGTTAAAACTATTTCAAGAAAGGGCTAATACACATTTTGTTTAAAAGTGCATTAGCTATTGATGCATCATAGTCCCTTTTTGTTATTATTTTTAGCTATGCTGCACAGCAGCCACACTGTCATACAGGATGCCTACAAATCATTTTGAAAATCAGCCGTGCCCATGCTGTAAAGCATGAACAAAAGGCAATGGCAGAGCCAGTAGTCTCAAAGGCAAGACCTATTGAGTATGCCAATGCTTGTTTTTATTGTTTTCTATTCTTCCAGGATTATCTGGGTTGCTGCTGCCCTACTTCCAGAGCCTCTGACACACTCACATCCCCGACCCAGATCAGCTGACATGATAGTTGCAGATTGTCAGTAGTAAACAGGGGGCCCCTATCCAGCAGAAACAAGGGCCATATACATCAAGATAGCTACACCTTGCAAATGACACTTGAAGCACTCAGACTAAGAATGCTTGCCTCTGAAAAGCTACCATTATTACATTTGCTGATGCTCAGGGCTTTATGTGGGCTGTGTCTTGCCGGTGCTCAGAATTGTCAGTTCTTAAAAGCCGGTGCTGAGACCGGTACCATCGGGCTCTCCATGTTTGCCCTCACCCCCAGGGTGAAAAAAACCCAACTCTGCAACAGTACCACCCTTCACTGCCTTTTAGGTAACTTCAAAGAGACTCGTTTAAGATAGTTCACAGTCTCTTCATGGCAGAATGGAACCATTTTCAATATTATATTCAACAAAGTCATAGTTGTTGCTTATTTATTTTATGCAACTAATAACCATTGACAAAGCCAATAGTCCTGGCTTGATGTAGTTATAATGTTAATTGTTGTATCATATATCTGGATGCAATTAAAGAAACATGAAAATATTCATCGGGCGGTTCACCATGCTCAGCCCAGAATTTTAGCTCAGGTGGTATAAGCCATGCCCTTAATTACATAGGCCACGCTCTTTGACAGACCCCCCCAGTTTTTTCATGCCAGCTAAAGCTCTGCTGATGCTTAAAAAAGTGTTTGCCTGTGCGCCTCTGTGTATAAAATAAGCTTTTGAGAGTTTGAAACATTTGCATTCCAAGCACCATAGTCTGAAGCATCTTCAAATCCCTCCGGGGTATTTGAAAATCAATTTGTGACTCGGTTATCCTCACAGAGGGAGGTGCCATTTGGGGTGATGCTATAAAAAAGCGCATTATTTCAGCCTCCTGAAAATAATGTACGATCGTAGAGATTTATACACCTAGTTATTTTATTAATCACCCAGACACAGGCTGCCAGGGATAGAGATCTGCAAGGCGTGAAGGCCTGCAGAGTCTGGATATTTTCCTTTTTCATCAAAGGTCACATTTACTCATTCTTGTTCTATTCAAGCCATTTATATAAAGTTGTATTTGTTATGCTGGAAAAAATATTTATTTGGAAGGTTTCAAAATGGAATTCTCCTTATAAGTCAACTCTGATGTCCTGATATCACACCTGATATGACTAAGGGCCTGATTTACAGTTCAGCGGATGGGTTACTCTGTCACAAATGTAATGGATATACAGTCTGCCGTATTACGAGTGCCAGAGGATATAATGGATTAGTAATGTGGTGGATGGGATATCCAGTACTTTTCCGACGGAGTAACATGTCACTAAATCTCTAAATCAGGCCCTAGTTCGTAACGAAATGTGAAAGATGCTTGTGGGGAGGTTTAGTAAGATTTTGTGTTGTGTTTGCGTCACAAAAGTGATGCAAATTGGAACAAAATCTTTTTTCCCAATTTACTTTACACCGCTAAAGTTGTTTAGTGCTGGAAAAAATGGGAAAGTAATGCGAAGCAGTGCATAGCAAGGGTGAAACATTGGCGTTCCCATGCAACCACCCAAGTTTTTGCTTACTAAACTCAATTTGCTATATAAAGTTGATTGGGTTTAGCGTGAGAAAACTGTGCCCTTTTCAAGTAGACGCAAGGTAGAAGAAAGGCTTCCATTTCTCCTTCCTTTTCCAACTTTGCATGCGTGCTGCACTGTGCAGCATGCATACAAAGTTGGAAAAGCTTTGTATCATGTCTGGGCATTGTATGTTGTACAGGAAGAGTACCCTTACTGTACAAAACATATGCTATAATAATGCACACACCTTAGCGTAATGGGGCTAAGGTGTGTGCGTGGTTCATGACTGAGGAAATCAGTACCGGCACAAGGAAAATGGGAGGAAAGAGGCATATCTCTGAAGATATTGTGCTCGCCTGCTCCCTTCCTGTCACGCAATGCAGTGCAGCCTTGCAGGGGGCTGCGCTGCATTGCGTGACTTTTTGGTAAATCTTCCCCTTGGAATCTTAGAGTATTTCAAGTTAAGATGTTAAACATCGGTGCTCTAGCACAACTTTAATTTTAATTTTACAAAGCCACACCTCTTTCCTTTTTTTCCATATAGGTTGAAGAACACACCTTTATCCCATCCTCCTTTGCAAGATATTTTTTCACTAAGGTGAAAGTACCTCTGAATTGTGTGGCTGAAACCATGGAAGTACATTTTAACCTCTTCTATGCTGTTGACGGAACCACTCCGTCACCAGCCACGGTGGGCTGTGCTAATGACTGAGTGGTTCCGTCACGGCCGGGCCGCCGCGTTAATTTCGCGCCTGCGTGGCGCATTCTATTACGCGGGCGGGCCGTGATGGAACCACTCCGTCATTAGCACAGCCCACCCGTGACTGGTGACGGAGTGGTTCCGTCACCAGCATGTCGGCGCTGCGTGGCCCCCCTCTCCCCCAGCGCCGCGGCGGAATTACCTCCGCGGCCAAGGGGTTAAAAAGCCCCATTTTTGACAGTCTGTGGTAGATGAGGAATCCAGGCTTTTGCTCATGAGCGATCCCATTCAAAGAGGAACTCTAGCATCTAAAATGTCCATGGGATTTGACTGGTGCCCTAGTAATGTGCAACACATTTTGATGAGTATTACCCTTTTAAAGAAGCTTAGGGATCCCTTACGATGGCTGGCAGACAAAGTCTGCCCGCCACCGTAACAAATGCGGTTCCATCTGCCAGGGGTGCGGCGGTCCCGAACCTGCAATTAGGATGCCACCAACACAATGGCGGTGGCATTCCCCATTCCCAACATTGTGGCGGGTGGTGCTCACAGCACCGCCCGCATCGATGCTGGGAATGGACGTTGTGCATTGGCATGCACAAGGTGACAGGCACTGAGTGGTGCCTGCCACATTGTCCATGCCAATGCATGTGCACCCCTCACTGTTTTGTGTATATTTAGATACCGTATATAGATTTCCCGAATCATGCCCTTATATAGGTACAATTCACATTACCCTTATTTAGGCATAGAAATCTAATTCTTATTTAGGCATTGCTCATGCAGACCAAATACAGGCATGATCAACTACATCCGTTCATCTTCGTCACAACGAGTTCTTGGAAAACCAGGCTTGTAGTGTAGCTCCTATTTTCCCAATAGGCTCTGCGCATTGGAATAGTACCTACAGCAGTAACGACCTAGGCCAGACGTTAACTAGGTCTACTACTGTCGAAACTAGACTTAATTTTTGGGTTTGCCAGCTAAGCTCAGAGTTCGCTAGAAACTTTCTCGAATGTTCAAGGAAGGATGAACTCCCCTGATTAGACAAGAAGGGATTTAGTTTCTGACAACCATAGAACATGACAACTTTGCTCTCCCCTAATCAAGAGTCAATCTCAAGAGTCGTGTGAGCACAAGGCAATTATTTTACTCAGTCAGTACGTGCATTCTTAGTCTCATCAGAATGTAGAGAAAAGGAAGAGACGGGCGTGTTCAATAAAAGATGTTATTTATTGATCAGTCTCTTTTCTCGTACAAGAGAAATGGATCGATATTATTGCAATACTTATAGTTAAGTAAAGTGCATACATTAGAAGCAATAGTATAAAATAATACTGTAAAAACATTGATATGGTTTCTGAGCCATATGATGTTTAAAATGATTAAAATATATTTACATACACATATACATTTGACTAAACGTACTCAACTGGTGTTTCTAAATACGCCTACCCCGTGTACCTGACCTAAGTCTAATGCGTGGGCGGGAATAGAAAGTTACAGTTTAGTTTAAGTTTGTTTTTGCCAAGTGAATAACTAAAGAATTCTCTAGGAGGGGTTATTCAGTTCTGTACCTGGAATTTAGGATGAATGAGGAATGGTATCTCTTTCTCTGCTCTCGATATTCCAGGCTGCCTGCGAGGGCTGCCCAGAAGCGCCGGTGCTGGGTCTCTCGGCTTGAGATAGCAGCGCGTCTCTCAGCGCGTCAGGAAGGCGGGGCTGCTGCCTGCGGGGTCTGCTTCTGCTTTCGGCTTCGGCAAGTATGGCTGCTCCGTCTTGTCACCACGCGTGTGTTTGCATAGGGCAAGGTCGGCAATATTTATACCTTAAAGGTGCCGAGATTGACGTAAGGATGGACATAGGTACGTCAATAAAGATGTCATACGACTTGCTCGTTAGCACATTCTTTACTAAAGTTCTCTGTGAAATCAAAACAATGGCCGCACGGATTATCCAGGTTGTCATAGGTTTGATTTGTTATGAGAACGTCGTATGCCTTATCAGGGGCTGGAGGAATATTGCTTGTCTAATTAGATCTCAAGCGTTATGACCTAATCAGATAACACGTTCCTGTGCCGTAGTGTGACTGCGTCAGATAACGGTATCTGCATCATGGGGGATTTCTTGCCTCATGGGCTGACTGTTAGTTAACTAGCTAGTAAGTTTAACCAGAATAGGGTCAGGAATAGGGGGATCGAATCAGAACCTATAGAAATACACGACACCCACTCCACGCTAACTATGGTCATATCTACTAATCTATGCATAGTATAACATAGTACAACATACTATAGAGTATAGTGTATACCTTACCACCCCAAAATACATAAATGCATTTCGAAATTTTCAAATATACTGAAAAATTGCAGTCATATATATTGTATGCACTTAAGCTATGAATTAGATGCAAAAGTGAACACGCATTGTTATGCATTATTGATTGTTGGTATATGAGAAATACACATGAAATGGCTCTTAATATGGCTATACAGAAAAAAAGTCGAAACCATTTCATCACATAAAATCTATTGCGAACATACCAGCGGGCAGCTAAAGTCTATAAAGTCTATAAAGTATCTAAAATAGAAATCTTAGTTCTCTAGGAATAGTCTCTTACTTTAAGCAGAAAATCAGTGTCCCGGGAAAAAATATATAGAAAAATATTTTAGGGGCTTGCTGAAAAAAGTTGCTGTCCGTGAACTGGATTGTAATTGTTCATGTGACTTCATTTTTAAAGTTGAAGGCCGAATTCAGGGAACGCCGTGTGCGAGTTTACTCAAAAGTCTCTATTTCTGTTCCGGAGAGAACATCATATCATTCAGGCTTTCGAAAAAACTGTCAACAGCTTCATGGGAAAGTTCCTCTAAGTCGGAAATAGGGGTAACCATGCATTCATGCGCATGATTGTCTCCATTGACATTCTGATTTGCATTGCTGACAGAAGGTCGTACCTGTTCGATGCTGCTTTCATCTTGAACTTCACTACTCTTCAATCGCAGTGGTGAAGATTCCAGGAATGCCGTCATCAGAATTGGCAGCCTTTGAGGGCAGCACAGTGCGTGAACCTTGGTAGGAACCAACAGTGTATCTGCATCCACCGGCGCATCCGATTGTAGCGTCAGACAGGTGTCTAACACGCATTCTTCTCCGCATAGCAGACACCTTAGTACAGGTAAAACACACCTTTGCCACATTGGTCGAAATGATAGAAACCAAGTCATGTTTAGGTCTCTAAGCCGGGATAGTCCCAGGATTTTTGATATCCGGTCCCGGTATCCAATGGCTAGGATCGTATCTTCCATTGTCGCGAGAGTTTGATCTGTGACATGGGTTGCCATAACGAAAAATAAGGACTAGGAATAGGATTCCTGCAATTAGTCCTAGGATCAGGGGAAGTCCGCCAAAAATCGAATGGACGAAGTCTGGAAAAATACCCAGTATGGCTTTGAATGGTGTTAATGCCATCGAAAATACTGTCTTAAATACCTTTGAGACCCCTGTGGTATCAGAAATATTTAAGATTTCGCTCAGGATTTCCGCGAAATGTACGGGGGAATTAGTTGATAATAATGTATGTATCTCTGCAGTCGTCCTTGCGACTTGTAGATCATACGTTTCTTTAGATGACGTGAGCCTTGTAGGCGTCTGAAGAAGCACTGTTTTCATTCTGCTTAAAGTGTCTATTCGAATAGAAGTAATTTTCAAACTGGGCCATGCCCTCGCCTCCCTGTCTGGAAAGGAGCTGGGGAACAAAGAACGTCCACAGCACTTGACCTTCGCCGTCGTAGTGACGAGATAAGGAGTCCCGGGCATAAGACTACAGCATCTGCGGTCTACAATAAGAATGTAACTCCCATTATAGAGTCTTTGAAAGAATGGTTCTATTTCAGTTGCAGGTGCGCCTTGCTGGTGACATGAAAGGTTGTATGAATTCCCTTCACAGGCTCCGTTCAAACTAATACCGTTACACAGAAGCGTGCCGCTTAGTGACATAGCACAATTGATGCCACTAAGAAACACTTTCTGTCCTTTGTTACTGACACATGCATGTGAATAGGGCAGGTTCCATGTTGTTTTAAGGTACCCCTTTCCCAATTTCTCGTACATGCCAGCCTGTATATATTTTTGGCAGTATTGAAACCTGAAGGTTGAGATTGGAATATTTATGATTCCGTGGATTATCCATTCACTGACAGGTCGTTCTGACATTGTCAACGGTAATCTTTCTAGTTTTTCAATGCTCAAGATTGTATAATCAGCACCCTTCTGCGCCATACCGATTTGTCTATCAGTAAGGTTAAAGATTTGAAATAGTGACGTTGTGTTGATTAAACGCCAAGGCACATAGCCTGAACGCAGATTTTGTAACGTCCAGCCAAGCTGTACAATAGAACGCAATTGTGACTGACCATGTTGTAATAACAGTAAGTCTTGCGATAATATATCGATTGCTGAAGACACAATGCTGTCCAATGAAAAAATTCTGGAGGACAGAGTCATTAACCCATTGTCCACTACAGAAAGTGATTTTTCCAAATTAATACGGTCAATTTCCCGTATTCTTTCTGCTGTCTCAATTTGAGTAACCTTCCAGGCCTCATTGTATGCTGCATATACAGAGGCTGCTATGAAACGCTTTTGACGCTGTTTGCGTGGTCCCATTATGAAATCACGCAAGTCAGCACCATCAGTAAGTAAAGTTAGGTGTTGCTTAATTTCAGGCAGTGTGGAAGTTTGTAGCCATTGAAGGCATAATTTGCCCACACTGTAGGTTGTTATTATCCCTGGGTGATGTCTTTGGGGATATCTAGGGTCTGGCCTGTTCATTTTGAAACCCTGTGTTTTATTCAGGAATCTATCTTGACAGTTATTTGTATCTGTGGGCCAGATCAACCATTGTTTCCAATCAGGATGTGTTCTGTTTTGGTTAAGTATATGGTTTATGTCTATTTCTTCATCTGTTTCAGAGTTATTGCTAAACATTGTTGGCTTTGGAATAGACAGGTTATTTAAATCTTTGATTTTGGCTAAGCCAAGACAGGTGGTTTGTTGAACGGTGTCATTTAAAAATATCATTTGTTCTGGGATCATGCAGGCTCTAAACAAAGCTTCTATACCCTGTACTTGCCATTCTTTTGTACCCCAAACACTTTTCAAATCAACATGTTTGTCCCAATAATCAAATCCAAAAGTATTCATTTTTTCAAAGAAAGAATCTGAATATATCAATTTTGTGTTGGTTATCATGGTTTTCATCCCTGTCTTGTTTGACAATTTGTAATAAAATGTTTCAGCATTAGTTATGTTAAAACCTGAAAAATATGAATATTTGCCATACACGGTTCTAGAGCTCCCTTTTGGAGGTGTAGCACAATGTTCCCATTGATTAAAATTTAAAACATTTCTAGGTTGTGCAGATTTATGCAAGAAATGGTTACCATAATGGTTATAGCAGTACATGCTGTCATAATTTGTAGAACCCTGCAAATAATCATGTTTTGTAAATTTAGCAGACATTACTAAGTCAGACATCATATTGTTTATACTTTCAAAGTCCCAATCATCAGCAAATGAGTTTGGTTTTGCAAAGTCACTCAAGGAGATCTTGATTTGGTGTGGATATTTCAGGATCTCGACCGGACCATAAATTTCATAGTCAGTGTTGTCCCAGGCTACCCCACCAGATATTGGAATTGCTGTGAAGTTGGCTGAAGAAAGTTCTGAAGAAAGTTCTCTTTTCTCGACGTGTGAAGATGTGTGTGGTTTGAGGACCAAGTTGATGTTCTGACTTGCTGTGTCCATTTTAGCATATTTTCCCTCAATGAAGCGTCCCAAGGTAAATACCATGATGAGCCAAAGTATGAGGATAAATGCACCAAAACCCACCCAAAATTCAATCCATGGAGAAACTAGATATGTTTCTTTCAGTTGTTTCAAAAGTTCCTTCGCTTTGTCTTTAAAGGATTTTGATGATGGCTGTGTCTTTTGTTCGCTGAAGCCTTCAGACGAATCATCGAAGTTGATGAAGTAACCGGATGCAGTTCTGTCAATTGTTCCAATTGGTTCAGGATTTTTGTTTCTTGCATTTTCACTTGGTACTTCTGTATAGATTGGTGTGTCTCTGCTAAATGTCTTTATTTGGGTTTTCAGAGGTCTAAGTTCTATTGCATTGTTGCATAGTCCTTGTTGTTCTTCTGTAGGCGTTTCGAATGTGATGAGCCTCTTTGATAGGACCTCTGTACTGGTAGCAAACCTTGGTGTTCTGCTACTTATTGGGAGTCCACTTGGCCTACTGTTGGTTATCGGCCACATGTTGTGGTTTTACCAGGTCGATGGATACAACTCGGTTCTCCTTTTTTCCAGCAAGTGGCGGTAGTACAACTGATCTTGTCCCGTTGACAGACAATACAGGAACTGCTTTTCTGTAAGAAGGCCCAAATTCCTTCTTTACCGCGATCTTCTCCCTGACTAGATCCCCGACTTTTGGAATCCAGACAGGTCTTGCTGGGACAGGTGGTGATTCTTCAGTGGTCGTTGGCTGTTCTTTCAACTGTATGTTGCTCAGGTCTTTTCTTGTTTTGTTTAAGTCCTGCAAAATAGCCAAACGGTCTTTGACATCAAAGCTTTTTTCTGTTACCACTGAAGTCTGACTATCAAGGTCAGAGATCAACATCCTAGTTCCGAATAATAATTCGTACGGACTGAATCCCTTCAGAGAATTTCTTGGCAAGTTATTTAGACTACGTTGGACACTTATTAGATGTTTGACCCACCCAGCTCCCGAACCTAATATCCTTTCTATTATAGATTGCTTTCTGTCTTGGTTTTTTCTTTACACCATCCCATACCCTCAGGAAGGAAGTGAGAAGATTCCCGCTGGGCTGTGCTCATTTGGCCATTCTTTCCCCCCCCCAGGCTGGATTGCCTGAGAAAAAGAAAAAAATGGTCGAACGTAGCATGCTCTTAGCGTATATGCCATTTAGACTCGCAAATCTTGTATAACAGTCCGGACGTCAGCCGAGTGCTGTGGATCTACATTATAAGTGGGAACTAGCCTGTATATGTTAATCGCAAGCCATTCTTTTTAGTGGTGATGTTATCTGCCTTGATACGACGAGGTATTAAACTGCTTCTCTCCCCACTGCGATCTCTGTTGCAGTTTGGGCAGTTTTTTACAAACATGGTGTAGTGCAGGCTCATGCCTGGCCACCAGTACCGTGATTGTAATTCTTCCAGAGAATCTTTTAATTTAAGGTGTCTGAGACCCTCGCCCATGTGTGCGTCTGCGATTAACAAGTTTCTCCTGTCCATGTTTGGAATCACTCTATCCCCCACTCCAGGGATTCGAGCAAAAGGAATGGAGTTTGCATCTATGATGTATGTGTAATTGAGTGGATAGTTGATCGGTAACGCCGAGCAGTCGCCTTTTGATGACGTTTTTACTGCCAGCACTGTTTCGCCGTCAATGTATTTTAATGTACGCTTTTTTCGATCTACGGGAGCCGGTTTACTGGCTGCCGCTGCGGCTGTTTCAGCCAATGAATTCCCTACAACGTGAACGCCATCACGCTGGTGACTCAGTGAGTGTGTCACGTGAGTCTTTGGTAGTTCTTTTTTCAAAAGAGCTACCTGTTCCCAGAGCAGTCTCTGCTTTATTGGTGCATCCGTGTCATCTTTGTAATCGTTCTGAATCCAGGTCTGCAAATCCTTGTTATATGCTTTGACGCAGAAATATGAATCTGACACTATAAGTGTCGGGAATTTGCGATCCGCATTATCTAGCGCCATTTTCAAAGCTAATATTTCAGTTTGTAGTTCTGAATTAGTTTCTACTGAGTGTGATTTTGTTAATAGAGGTCTTAGTTTACCTCCGTGCCACACTTCTTTTGTAATCTCACATGTGGGATTGTATGCATGTTCTCCCCAAACGGAGGGTTGAGCATGTCCGTCTGTATAGATTACACAGGCGTAATGTCGTAGAGGCAGAATGTCGATTGGCAGAGGATACGTTTTTTCATATTTTAGATTTTTTAATTCTTCTAGTTCTGGATCAAAGAAGTAATATACTTTGTCCGTTGTGATTGAATTTACCCATTGTAACCATTCTGGATCCAATGTTGTTATTGGTAAATTACACGGTGTTGTTAATGCCTCAAAGGCTGATTCTGCTGTTCTGACTGTGATATGTCTACCGTCAGCTATGTCTTTTTCTCTAGCTATTGCGGTTTGAACTGCTTGAACAATTTTTCCTTTGTTGTTGAATCTCTGTTCAGCTTTTGTGTACAAATGTGATTTGAATGCAATTGGTACCTTATCTCCCTCATTAGAGGTTAGGTATGTGAATCCGCACCTCCCTGGGATGACTCGGATCACAAGGTTGCGTGTATTATCACGGGTTTCTAATTTTGTTTTAATTAGCATGTCTGTTTGTAAGGATCTCAAAATTTCTGTGTGTGCTTGAGTCCAACTGGATCTTTTAAAGTCTGGTTTAATTAGATCGTAAAGGGGTTTGACCCTTTCTGCGTAATTTGCAATATATGTTCTTCCGAAGTTTAGGAAGCCTAGAATTGACTGTAGGTTTTTTAGTGTTTTAGGAGCTTGGATTACGGCACATTTCTCTAGGAAATTGTCTGCCAGGCTTTTGCCTTCACTTGATAACTCATATCCTAAGAATAGGACCGTCAGATGGGCAATTCTGGACTTTTTGAAGTTGAATTTGTAACCCTCTGCAGCGAAACCAAGTATTATGGTGTTCACTCTTTTCAAGTGAGTCTCCAAGTCATCATCTGTTAAGTAAATGTCATCGACATAAGATAATGCTTCATCATCATATAGTTGTAGTAATTCTGTTACTCTCGCTGAGAATACCCCCGGGCTGTTCTTGTACCCCTGGGCTAACCGACAGAATTGTTTTTGAGTGCCATTTACTGAAAATGCAGTTAAATATCTGCTCTCTGGTGCTATGTTTTGACAAAAGAATCCATTGGAGATGTCCAAGGTTGTTTTGTATTTTTTGCGCACTATGTTATTCATTAGTGCAGCACTGTGTGAGTTTTGCACTGCAAAAGTTTTGCAACATGTGTTAAGGTGTCGGTAATCCAAAACTAGACGATATGAATTGTCTGGTTTGGAGACCGGAAACAAAGGATTGTTCATTTGTGAGGTGCAAGTTTCAATCACCCCTTGGTATTCTAGCTGATCTAGTATTTCATTTACTTGTTTTTTAGCTTCTTGCTTAATTGGGTACTGCCTTTGTGCAGTTGGTTGTGATTTTAACTGGACTTTGTGAGGAGGAGAATCCTCATCCCATCCTACGTGATTTTTATATAAAGCAGGTGCTAAGGCCACTGCCCACTTTCTAGCAAGTGTATATTTTTTATGAATCGGTATTTGATTCGAGAAGGCAGGCATAATTACTTCTTCGCCATGAGGGCACTCCCTGACAAACTCTGGTGGCCAGTCTTTTTCAGCTAGAAGGATGTCATAGCCCTTGGATAGGTTATCCCAAAATAGTCCCCTTATTTTCCTAGTCTTATCTCCCTCTATACGTAATGTTATCTCGTATATTTTGTGGGGCTTGCTAACTCTGGTATCTGCAGTTTCCACTTGAAGGTATTCATTCGTGTCCACTGTCTCCAGATGATTCATAAGGACTTTGCGAGCTATGCTCACCTCTGCTGCGCTGTCTAGCATTGTCTGAGCCCATTCTCCGTTTTTCAGTTGTGTCCTCAGTATTCTCGGCATTGTTAACTACCTTGATACTGGCTACCTTCTTTTTTGGAAATTGTGATTTCTTTTTCAGTTGAGCAGGTTCCTTGTCTTTGGACTTGGCGTGCTCTTCTGATCGTCCTCTTCTTTCCGATTTCTGCGAGGAATTCTGAAAAGATTGAGACGGACGTGTATCAATGTCTTGATATCTATCAGGTTTTTTAATATTATCCCTATTTCTAAGGTTATATCTATTCCCAGAGGGTTCACTCTGAGGTGACCTTTGTCTCGGGTTTGGAGATTTCTCTCTTCGCCTAGGAGACCTTCCTCTGGACTGGAATTTCTTTTCTTTAGGATTGGATTGTTTATTTCCATCCCAGTTCTTTTTTGGTGAATTATTATTAAAAAATATTTTTTCTGGACTTGTAGTCAGTTGCGGTTTTACTGGTATTCCACCTAGACTATCTCTGCCTAGTTCTTCATAGGATTTTTCTATGATTCTGGCAATTTCAGCTGGTTGGTCTGCTATATCTGTCTCTTTTAACCTCTGGCGGATCGCCACGTTTGCTGCTTCACCCTTTATGTTGGCTAGTAATATAGCCGAGACCTGCTTGAAGTCTTTCAGTAATTTCATACCAAGAGTTAAAGCAGGTTCTGGACCGTATTCATCTTGAATTTGTTTTAGCACATCTGGTATTACCGAAATGGATGGAACACCGTGCGTTTTTGTGTAGATTGAAGCAAAGACCGTACCCCAAGTGTCACAGTCCTCAATGTGTGGTGCGATTCCCATTGGGAGACATATAGTCAGAATCCTGTGCTTTTCTAATGGGGTGGTGTCAGGAAACACCGCCTCTATTTGGGTGATTTTCTGTGCCAACCAGAATGGTATCTGTTCCCGTTTAGCTGGAACTTTACCTAGGCAGGATTGGATGTTCTGTGGTGTGATTTTATTTGTGTTCCCCTGGTGAGGGGTCAGCTGTGGAATTTTAATCGCTGGCTGAATTGTTGAAGTCCGTATTACATACTGAACTAATTGTCTGTGAATTTTTAGTAGTTGTTTTAGCTGTATTAATAGCTCTGGTGCAGTCATCTCGTCGATGTCTGGATGTGGTGTGTATCCGGCTAAGACCGGCCACGTTGCTCCTGGTCTTCCTAAAGGACCGAGCCTTGTAATGTGATTATTAAGTTTTAGGGCGCCATCAAATAAGAGCAAATGCTCTTGGAATTTGAGTGGTACTTCCACCTCCTCGAAAGGAGTGTACGTTTCAGGAGGTTCCTCTACTTTGTAATAGTGGAAGTACTTTGTTACAGCATTTGCTGCTGGAAAATGTATCCATGTATAGTATACCTCTGTCTGCCGATATTCGTGTGCCTCAATTACGAATATGACTGTGCCACCTCTAGGTGTCAGTCCATTTTCTATAAGTTTTAAGGTTATAGATCTCCTTTTGGCGACCTGGATGAGTATTATATCCGGGTCTGCTGTTTGCATGGTAGCATCAGCATCTGCTATTTCAGTAGCTAATCTAATTGCCTCTCTTTCTCCATCACTGTCTCCCATTTTACTGACAGGATGGTATTATTTTTATTTGCAGATCAGGTTTCTTTATGGAAACAGAGATTAGGTGCACAATATTTTGGAACTGTTTTATCCTTCAACGTTGACTAGACCAAGAACCGTACATAGGAGTACCCTCCTGCGAGGTTTTGGAGGATATAATAACCTTTCACCCACTCCAGACGTCTTTGGAGTATTTGGGAAAAGGGGTCTGAGTGAGAAAGCACGACTGAGTTACTCTAAATGTCTTACGTTAGTTTTATCGCCCTTTCCAAACGCGTTGGGCGCCATGTAGTGTAGCTCCTATTTTCCCAATAGGCTCTGCGCATTGGAATAGTACCTACAGCAGTAACGACCTAGGCCAGACGTTAACTAGGTCTACTACTGTCGAAACTAGACTTAATTTTTGGGTTTGCCAGCTAAGCTCAGAGTTCGCTAGAAACTTTCTCGAATGTTCAAGGAAGGATGAACTCCCCTGATTAGACAAGAAGGGATTTAGTTTCTGACAACCATAGAACATGACAACTTTGCTCTCCCCTAATCAAGAGTCAATCTCAAGAGTCGTGTGAGCACAAGGCAATTATTTTACTCAGTCAGTACGTGCATTCTTAGTCTCATCAGAATGTAGAGAAAAGGAAGAGACGGGCGTGTTCAATAAAAGATGTTATTTATTGATCAGTCTCTTTTCTCGTACAAGAGAAATGGATCGATATTATTGCAATACTTATAGTTAAGTAAAGTGCATACATTAGAAGCAATAGTATAAAATAATACTGTAAAAACATTGATATGGTTTCTGAGCCATATGATGTTTAAAATGATTAAAATATATTTACATACACATATACATTTGACTAAACGTACTCAACTGGTGTTTCTAAATACGCCTACCCCGTGTACCTGACCTAAGTCTAATGCGTGGGCGGGAATAGAAAGTTACAGTTTAGTTTAAGTTTGTTTTTGCCAAGTGAATAACTAAAGAATTCTCTAGGAGGGGTTATTCAGTTCTGTACCTGGAATTTAGGATGAATGAGGAATGGTATCTCTTTCTCTGCTCTCGATATTCCAGGCTGCCTGCGAGGGCTGCCCAGAAGCGCCGGTGCTGGGTCTCTCGGCTTGAGATAGCAGCGCGTCTCTCAGCGCGTCAGGAAGGCGGGGCTGCTGCCTGCGGGGTCTGCTTCTGCTTTCGGCTTCGGCAAGTATGGCTGCTCCGTCTTGTCACCACGCGTGTGTTTGCATAGGGCAAGGTCGGCAATATTTATACCTTAAAGGTGCCGAGATTGACGTAAGGATGGACATAGGTACGTCAATAAAGATGTCATACGACTTGCTCGTTAGCACATTCTTTACTAAAGTTCTCTGTGAAATCAAAACAATGGCCGCACGGATTATCCAGGTTGTCATAGGTTTGATTTGTTATGAGAACGTCGTATGCCTTATCAGGGGCTGGAGGAATATTGCTTGTCTAATTAGATCTCAAGCGTTATGACCTAATCAGATAACACGTTCCTGTGCCGTAGTGTGACTGCGTCAGATAACGGTATCTGCATCATGGGGGATTTCTTGCCTCATGGGCTGACTGTTAGTTAACTAGCTAGTAAGTTTAACCAGAATAGGGTCAGGAATAGGGGGATCGAATCAGAACCTATAGAAATACACGACAGGCTCTTAAGCCTTTAGGACTTCCCCATGCCTGGTTATTGATTTCTCCAAAAACTCATTTATTATGCATGAACATCTATTCCTTAGGGGTTCATTCATGACGTTCCTATGCCCGACGTGTACGTCAATACTGGCATTCCTAAACACTTTCGAGGTATAAATATACCTTCACTTGCCGTGGCAAACCATGGTGTGGTTCGGCTACCTACTTGCGCGACGCGGCTCACCTCGGCAAGTTCGGAAGGAAGTCAAGTCCCCAACTAAGGCACTGACCAGATGCTGTCATCCTCCTCGCAGAGACTCCAGCTCCTGTGTTTCTGACTCCCCTTCCTGGGTGTTAGAGATCGAGTCCCGGAAAGAGATACCAACCTCTCTCATTCTAAGGTATGGAGCAGACTAGAACCTAGAGAAACTTTTGGCAACTCTTGGCAAAACTAAACTAGACTATAGCTAAACAGCAGCTATGTCTTCCCTCGTACTACATTTAGGTTAGGTACATTGGGGTAGGATTATTTTAGAAGCACCAATTGAGTTTTTTTTTATCCTGTGTTATTTATGTATGTATTTGTATATAGGTCATAGCTACAGACCATGCTATTGCAGTATTATTTTATCTTCCTGCTAACGCTGTGCGTATTATACTTCGCATTCTGTCTTACGATTGTAGCAGTTCATATCTCTTGCATGAGAAATAATACTGTTCAGTAAACCTTTTTTAATGAAACGACCGTCTCTCTATTTCAGTGGAACTCTTTAGAAACGAAGCAAGCACGATTGACTGAGTGAAACTGTTATCTATTGTTTCCACGATTCTGAGATTGTTCCGATTCTAAGGGAAACAAAGTTGTCATGCTTATGCGGTCAGAAACTAATCCCTTCTTGTTCATTCGAGAAGTTTCTGTTGACCTCTGAGTTAGCTACACTTAAGTTTAATGTACTTGATAGAGATATACTGACCTCAGTACTATGTCAAAACTATAGTGTATATTATTCCAATGCGCAGAGCATATCAGGGATATAGAAACTACACTACACCACCCCTCCAACATTCGAAGATCGCATTCCTTTCCGCCATGGAAAGGCTCATCGCCGCCCTCATCATAATATGGTTGGCTGTGTCTTACAGACACCGCCACCATATTGTGGCAGTTTTCCCGTCCGCCGCGGACCCCCCCAGCCATTCTAATGTGGCGAGGGTGAATCATGGACTGATGGCGGGTGGATCGCCCCCGCCAGGCCAGCGGTGGCTACCGACGGTCTGGCGGGGGCGATCCGCCCGCCATCTTTATGGGCCCCCAAGATTGGAGCTGTGCCTCACTATGTTTTGGAGGTAGTGCATTTACTCAGAAGGTTTATAGTTTGAAAGGAAAATCAACATGTCCTACGCAAGGAAATGTGGGGAATAGAGAAATGGAGGCTTGCACCAGCAGCACTGTCATTTCAAAACATCTGGAATGTCTTCTTGATCTACCTTAATGTAAAGACTTTAAGACTGCAGGTGGCAATGAAAAGGAGGCTGAAGAAGTCAAACATGAGAGACTTACTTGGATTCTTGATGCTGGATTATACCGGATAAAAGCTCTGATTGCTTCCAAAAGGACACATAGGCTGATATGGAACCACTGAATGAAAATTCAGTATTATCAATGTAATAATAACTTATGATTGCTCTTTGAAAGGGCTTAGATTATGATCCCCTGCTCCTAACTGGGCTCTCTTGTTAAGGCCCTGCGGGCAAAATTAAGAGTTTAAAATGCACTATATGTAAATGTGGTTGACATCAAAGAAACAACATTAAAAAAAATACAACATCCAGCTCATACAGAACAGCACATTTTCAAGGACAGCCTTTAGTTGCTACCATGTGGGACAAATGATCAGACAGGTACTCATCACTTTCTTTATTCATTTTATATGAAACGGTTTATTTGTATATCCATAAAACACAAGGTGCTCCAAAAACATCGGGAAGCAACATGTTGTCCCCATGATGAATAGTCTTCTCGTATATAAACATGGTACTGATCACTGCGGTGTCTCTGTGCAGTTAAATGAAGAGTTTATTCACAGACATGACCCAAAGTGCTGTCTTTCCTCACCAGCCAGCTGTCAAGTGTCCAGGTTTGGAGCCACAAGACTCAAACCGATACACATTTAGAAATATTAATAAAGTAACATTCTATTCCTAAAAGTAACAACATATCTCCTCTCCTCCATTTACATGTACACAAATATTAGACAAGAATACCTACAGCTTCTACAGCTCGTTTTTGAAAAGTAAACAAAATCCTGGAAAATAATTTGTGTTAGCAGCAAAAATAGAGGTGAATTTTATTTGAGAATCAAATCTTCACATATTCTTCTATATATGCAAGAATTCTCCAAAGTCTCTGTTCCCATGGGCACAACCCACTTCCCTAACCTGTGGTCCTGCTTAACCACAAACCACACTCTCTACATCCCTTCCAATATCATCACCAAGAAGAACATTCCACCTAACAACTTGATCACTACTTGTGCCCACCTCCTGTACCAACTCAAATCACCATCACTCACCATCATAAAACTGCTGCTGCCATAATCCATACAACTGGCACAACCAATCCGTTTCTAGTAGATGGCAACTTTTCTGTGATTCCACTGTTCACCATTCATTAAAATGATATACGTCATGCTCCTTCCGGATGTTGCATGGGCCCCAAATTCCATTATTCGTCTACCCACATGTCCAAACTAAGGGGCTCCTTACGATGGTGGAAGGACCGCCATCGTGGTGGGTACCGCAGCAGATGAAAAGTCAGTCTGCCGCTCCACCACCACAGGCAATAGCACCAATTTCCTGGCAGACAGAGCAGGGCCACTATATGGTGGCTGTGCCTAGCAGGCACCTTTCGCCATATTAGGACGTGGGTGTGAAGATGCCTTTCTATGTCGGCGATGCCGCCATGGAAAGGCTGGGCTTGGGTGCCCATTGCGGGTCCCCCTTGTGGGGGGTGTCACTGCTCTGGGGGGTACCCATGGTAACCCCCTGCATTTCCATGCACCAAGTCCGCCGGCCATTGTAATGAGCCCCTTAGACCCAATCACCAACAGATAAACTGTTTCCAGCATGTGTTTTCTCCAACAGAACTTTAAGCCCAACAGCTAAATCACTCTCAACATATGTTTCCTCACACCCAAGGTTCATGCCCCCCACAACCAATTTCGTTTTCCCCTTGGGTCCAATTTGATACAGGATTTCAGGCTCATCATAACATCAAAGGGCACTTTTCCAGTTACTCTGTTTGCTTCGGTTTGATGTGCCTAAACCATCTTTGAAACCAGTGCTTCAACATCAACCCTGCTAACTTGTGCTAACTGAATCACGCCTTTCACCATCCTGATCAGCTTTCAACTATCCCATTAGCATGTGAATGGTATAGAGCAATGTGTGTATAATTCATGCCACACAAGGATATGTAATGTTTCACCTCAATAGATATTAACTGAGTTCCATTGTCCATAATGAAAGTGGATGGGTACCTGTTAGAAATAGGATCTCTGGTTGGCTAAGGCTTTACGCCAAAGCCAGGCAGAAACCACCACTCTACGTCAGGGTAAGGGAGTTACACGCCAAGATAACCCCTGCTCACCCCCTTGGTAACGTGACACGAGCAGTAAGGCTAATCTCGGAGGCTTTGTAAGTTAAGCGTTTGCGCGCGCACCCAGTAACAACACCCAAGGCCCACCACAAAGGAAACTCCACACAAGGTTATATATAAGAATAGCCTTTGTATTATACCAAACACATTAGATAATAAACACACACTTTACAATGTGCCATATGCACGGACATAATTTACAGGGGATTATGTACATGGGACAGGGCCACATGGACCACTGTCAGGAATAAGCACTTTTAGAACTAGCACTTGGTAGAATTAGCACTTTGTAGGAATAACTCCTAGAACATAGAACATATCATAACTGTAGCACCAAATAGCAAATGTAGCACACAATCAGTAATCACTGGTAAAAGGTAAGTACCACCTACGCAACCCTAAACACCTTTGGAAAATATCACGCAGGGAACCATGAACTCACTAGCATCACCTATACTAGGTAAAACAACCTCCTAAGCATAAACAGACATTCAGAGGTGTAGGTAAAAATGCAGTACACATGATGCAGAAATCACATTAGGCAGGTAATCACAATTGCGCCAAAATATCACAGAACTGACCCCAGGCCAACCGGGCCTTTCAGGGGCTGAAACGCCCTGTGTCCAAAATGTCAGGGCAGGCTGCACAGGCAGTCAAGGAAGGATGCAAGGCCTAAACGAAGCAGCTGCCCACTAAGTGCTGGGCAGCTGTAGGAACTGAGCCTGGCACCAGCGTGTCTCCTGGCTCTCTGTAGGGCTCCAAATGAACAGTGGGGCCCCAAACTCAATGTGGGAGCCTCGTGGGCTCTGAAGAAAATGCTGCCCACTGTAGTGGGAGCGGCCCGCTGCCAGCCAGGGCCGCTCTACCTTCCGAAATGCCCTCTTCGTGGTTTGAACCTCGTGGGCTTTGATAAACAAACTGCCCCCGTCGTTGGAGTCCCCCCCTGGGGACTCAAAAAGACAATGGCGCCGGGAGCCCTTGTGGGCTTTGAACAAAATATGCCACCATCGCTGGAGCCTCTCGTGGGCTCGAAATAATAAGGACTGCGGTACAACGTGGGAGCGGCCCGCTGCCAGCCGGGGCCGCTCTAACATCAAAAATGCCCCCAAGCTCGTTGGAGTCCCGCTCTGGGAACTCAGCAAAACAATGCTGCCAGCACTATGACTTGGAGCTCCCGCCCAGCCGGTTTCACTTACCGGCACTTCTGCAGGCGGGGGCTCCTTCTGGCGGTCGCTGTCCTCTTCGCCGGGGGCTGCAGGGCTCTCTCCACACCACGGGAGCCCCGCTGCTGGACAGGCGGCTTCTCCCTCTTCTTTGCAAGTGCACTGGAGCTCAGAGTAGACTCCCGCCCTCCTCGATGCTCGTCCAGCCGCAACTCTTCCGGGGAGGCGGGGTAGGCTCCCGCCCTCCCTGCTTCCTGTTTCCCGCTACTGTTTCCGGGTCAATCTACTGCGGCCAGCCAATGGCAGCGCGGCCCGGGGTGGGGAGGCGGGCACCGCGCCTTCCAGGCAATCCCCGGGCCAGCAGCGGTGAAAACACGGGGTGGGCTCCCGAGATAGATTATAATATGAAGCGGCGTAGGCACCCGCTTAAGGAGGACAAATACCGGCCAAAAATGCAGGGTGGCACCTGCTAGGGGAGCACAGCTCAGGGGTATCATATACGGAGAGAATCCCTCAGGATGAAAGGCAGCTCAGCGCTGTGACAGCCTCACACGTTCTGCTCCTACTGGAATACAAAAGCGCTCCTTAAGGACATACCGTGCTTCCAGGCACTTCAGCCCTCAGCTCCAGGGAAGGTTTCTTAGGAAGGTAAGGGGGGGGCAAAGGCTGGGCCCAGGGGCCAGCTCACAGGCCCTCCAGGCAGGGAGGCAGTCCTCAGTGGTGGTCCTCCTGGCACCCAGCAGCAGCAGGCCCCCCTCAAGTTAGGATCACGAAGAGAACATTTTGTAAGGGGTCACAGCCTCTTTTTATACACACAATCCTTTGTCTGTGTCTGCAGGGTGGGGGGAAAACCAGTCGGAGCTGGTTTTGGAGCACTCTGATGTGCTCAGCCCCTCTTCCCATTCACTGGCCAGGCTAGGGTCATCAGTCGCACCACAGGGGGCGGAGCCAGCATTGTGTGGGGGAAAGCTCAGCCCTACTCAGGTCCCAGGTGCACTCCTCCCTCACATCAATCATGCAGATCTCTCCACTCACCACCTGGGCAGACCCATCCTGACTCCTGGAGCCAGGCTCACCAGCCAGCTCCAGCCAATCACAAGCCAGACAGCCAATTCACATAAATTACACAGACAGGCCAACTTCTAGAAGTGGCGCTTCCACACTAGACACATTTATGCCGCACACATCATCGCGCAGCATTTAATCACACGAGTCCGTACATACCAAACTCGCACCTGCACTCCCCATGCATCAGGAACTACCAGGGACACATACATTCCCCATGCATTCCTACGAGAGGGCAGGCCAACCTCACTACACACACGCACTTTACCCTGGGACACAGTGGTAAAGTGCGCAGAAGCCAAAAATCACTAATAACAGGTAACAATTAAAAGCAAAAAGTTTAGGGGTGAACCTGCCAGAAGGGCCAAGTCCAACAGTACCCCTTTTCTCTGAAAATATCCTCTGAGTGTAAAGGGTTGCACATGTAGTTTCTACTCATGAACATCGTCCCCAACCATTTGGAGTGAACATCCACCAATAGAAAGCAAACTACAACTTCTCCTGAATTCCAGAAACAGACCAACAAAGACCACATATACACCTTGCCACACCTCAAAGCGTCATGTGTGTTTTCTGTGACTGAGGTCCTACTCTCAGTCTCTTCTCGTCTTCTGTTCTCACCATAGTCTTTCACCCATGACATTACATATAGAGGTGGGCATGACTGGCATAATTCTCTCTAGCATAATTACTCGTAAAGAAGCATTTAGGGCTTTTTCCTTTGTGCAAAATGCTCCCTCACATCCAAAATTGTCCCAATGATGATTGTGAGCAAAGAAAATAGCACTAAATGATACAGGACACCAACAGAATTAGCCAGAAGGCACTCACTCTCTTTTAGTTAGTTGTTCATGTGCTCCTGTGGTAGGAACTTTGTCCCAAAATTACTCCTAATTACTCAAGATTGTGCAATTGCATAATTTCTGTAATTTTGCATCACAGGAGTAATGCATATTCACTGAAATTATGCTGATTACTCCGGTGTAAATGATATTTTGCCTAGGCCTAATAACATCATTTCACAGTCCTTACCAGCAACCAAAATTCAGACTATAGCTTATTTTTCACTCAAGTTTGGCCAAAAGGGTCCTCATGCACCAAATAGATAATTTTCCTTCACACCTCCCCTGGGAGGTATCAATCTGTCACCCTTCATGACTAAATTATCACCACACTCATGACTAAATTATCACTACACAAAGACAACCCATCCAATACCTTAAGGTAAGGCAAAATTACAGTGCGTTCTCTTTTTCTGTCGTTTTGTATTAGCTAAGCATAATTTTTCAATGTCATATTACTACCCCTCTCTTTCATCCATTCTCCACATATTACTGCACTGCAACATGTTATAATCTACATGTTGGTTATTGCATCCTCCTCATTGTTGTTCTCTGCCTTGCTGCTCAGCCAATGGTGAGGTCATTGGAACGTTTAGTGTGTTGGTACTTGAGGAATAATCAGTTGGAGTGAATGGACTGAGCAGCAAGGAGGCTGCTCCTGGTGGGGCATTATATAGATCTTATCATCATCCTCCAATCTGTAACTGAAGAAGTAACTTGAAGACTAAATCCTCAACCTATTTCCACATGACCTGTCTACGTATCATCCATCATTTTAACACTGGCAACGAGGATGGCTTTGTTGTGAGGCGAGGTGGGTTGAGTTATGTATTACCCACTGTTTAGGGGTTGTGAAGATACCCTGTGTGTACTTTTGCCTTGGGAATGAGGCAAGGTGGAATGAAATACCCACTAATTGTCAGGTTGATATGTAGCTGTTTGGGAGAAGTGAGGTGGGTTGAGTTATGTATTACCTACTGTTTAGGGGTTACCATGTGTGTAGTTTTGCCTTGTTGTGAGGCGAGGTGGGTTAATTTATTTATTACCCAATGTTCAGGGGTTGTGAAGATACTCAGTGTAGTTTTGCCTTGTTGTGAGGAGAGGTGGGTTGAGTTACCTATTACCCACTGTTTAGGGGTGGTGAAGATACACTGTGTGTAATTGTGCCTTGTAGTGAGGCGAGGTGGGTACCCTATGTGTAGTTGTGTTTTAGGAGTGAGCCGAGGTGATGTGGTACCCACTGTTTGAGCGGTGAGATATACCCTGCTTAGTTGTGTATGGAGTGTGAGTTAAAATGGGTGTGCACCCACTGTTTTATAGAATGGAACTTTTACTTGTTTTTCCTATTTTTCCTGGAATGGATGGGCATGTAGTTTTTGATGAATTTATTGGACATGTCCTATGTGTGTCTTAACATCTTGCATACATTTTCTATAATCATTATAAGGGGGAGATGTGTTATAATCTACATGTTGGGTATTGAACCCTCCGCAATGTTGTTCTCTGCCTTGCTGCTCGGCCAATGGTGAGGTCATTGGAATGTTTAGTGTGTTGGTACTTGAGGAAGAATCAGTTGGAGTGGATGGGCTGAGCAGCAAGGAGGCTGCTCCTGGTGGGGCATTATATGGATCATCCTTCAACCTGTACCTGAAGAAGTAACTTGAAGAATAAATCCTTAACCTATTTCTACATGACCTGTCTATGTATCATCCTTAATTTTAACACAACTACACTCAAATAAATCATCACACTAGCCCCAGTGTCCTCTTTTTCATTTATCTTTATAGCCCGAAATATCAACTCATCCCAATTCAAAGGGAAGTGAGACAGGCAATTTGCTTGCACTTTGTGCCAACCCAGGATATTTTCCAACTTTTAAAAATACTCAAGTCAAGCACCTTACCTGGCCAACCTTGCTGATCCCTTTACCATTCCACCAGGTAACAAAACCTTCATGCACCTTTTGAAATATTCTGTGTCCTATGATGCAGCTAGTACTTCTAGAATTACAGAATAATTCCTCGCCTTTTCCATTAAGACTGTGAGGAGAGCATCACAGTTTTTCATCACTTACCACGAATATGCAATAAGATACCACATACTCCAGTTGCACAGGCATCAGTAGTCAAAATAATTTGAGCTTGTAACAAATGGAACCAATATTCCATCAGAACAAATCTCCTCATTAATATTGTCACAACATTGTTGTTGACATTTTCTCCATGCAAAGTTGCACCTCTTCCTCAGTAATATTCCTAAATTCTCAGTCTTATTCTGTAACATTCTCTAATAATGTAGCATTGTATTAAATAAGACCTTAAAAATATTACCAACTGGCCTGGATGAATGTCTGACAAAATATCGATAACACAAATATCGATATACAAAAATATCGGAACAAAAATATCGAAGTCAAAAATATAGGAATCCTATCCCTAACAAGGTAAGTACAAATATATCGGAAAAAATATATAGAATGACAAAAATATTGTTTTTTGTAAAATATCGTTTTTTTTATTAAATAAAAATCTAATATTAACAAAATAATACTTAAAAATGTAATAAACATATTTAAAAATGTACTATAATATTTAAAATGAATACATAATGTAATACAAATTAATATTAATAAATATATAATACATAATATATTTTTCATTAATATTAACTCTAAATTAATTATTTTCATAACTTATAAAAAAATAAAAATATAATAAATTACTAATACATTTATATACATAAAATAATCACATAAATAACAATTAATAACAACATAATACTAATAAGACAGCTAAATACATTTTAGATAGTGTATGAGTAAAAATTACTATTCCCACTCCAGAGAGTGCAACAGTAGGGAAATTGTTGGATAGAGTAGGGGTAACAATTACTATTCCAACTCCAGAGAGTGCAACAGTAGGGAAAGTGTTGGATAGCGTAGGGGTAACAATTACTATTCCCACTCCAGAGAGTGCAACAGTAGGGAAAGTGTTGGATAGCGTAGGGGTAACAATTACTATTCCCACTCCAGAGAGTGCAACAGTAGGGAAAGTGTTGGATAGCGTAGGGGTAACAATTACTATTCCAACTCCAGAGAGTGCAACAGTAGGGAAAGTGTTGGATAGCGTAGGGGTAACAATTACTATTCCAACTCCAGAGAGTGCAACAGTAGGGAAAGTGTTGGATAGCGTAGGATTAAAAATTACTATTCCAACTCCAGAGAGTGCAACAGTAGGGAAAGTGTTGGATAGCGTAGGGGTAACAATTACTATTCCAACTCCAGAGAGTGCAACAGTAGGGAAAGTGTTGGATAGCGTAGGGGTAACACATACTATTCCAACTCCAGAGAGTGCAACAGTAGGGAAAGTGTTGGATCGCGTAGGGGTAACAATTACTATTCCAACTCCAGAGAGTGCAACAGTAGGGAAAGTGTTGGATAGCGTAGGGGTAACAAATACTATTCCAACTCCAGAGAGTGCAACAGTAGGGAAAGTGTTGGATAGCGTAGGATTAAAAATTACAATCCCAACTCCAGAGAGTGCTACAGTAGGGAAAGTGTTGGATAGCGTAGGTGTAACAATTACTATTCCAACTCCAGAGAGTGCAACAGTAGGGAAAGTGTTGGATCGCGTAGGGGTAAAAATTACTATTCCAACTCCAGAGAGTGCAACAGTAGGGAAAGTGTTGGATAGCGTAGGGGTTGAAATAACATACTTATAAAAAATAATTCATTATTACTTAATTACATTAAAATTAGTTCCCACCATATTCCCCTATAAACACACAACCCACAACAGAACACATTTATCAATTAATGAATTATTTAAAATTAATTACCAATTAATTTTAATTATTTACCAATTAATAATAATTAATGTATGCTTCCTACTAATTAATAATTAATTCTACAAAATTAAATTACTTCCCACCCTATTCCCCTATAAACCCATAACCCGCCACAGAACATATTTATCAATTAATCAATTAATTAAAATTAATTAAAAAGAATTCTCAATTAATTAATTAATAATTCCTACTAATTAATAATTAATTTAACATAATTAAATTACTTCCCACCCTATTCCCCTATAAACCCATAACCCGCTACAGAACATATTTATCAATTATTCAATTAATTATAATTATTTAAAAATTATTCTCAATTAATTAATTTATAATTCCTACTAATTAATAATTAATTTAACATAATTAGATTACTTCCCACCCTATTCCCCTATAAACCCATAACCTGCTACAGAACATATTTATCAATTATTCAATTAATTATAATTATTTAAAAATTATTCTCAATTAATTAATTTATAATTCCTACTAATTAATAATTAATTTAACATAATTAAATTACTTCCCACCCTATTCCCCTATAAACCCACAACCCGCTACAGTACTAAAAGACAACATTTAATTAAATTACATTAAAAATAAATTATTAAACATAATAAATACAATATAATATACACAAAATGTATTTAAAACTTCGATATTACTAATATCGATATTAAGAGTGTCGATATTACTTACCTTCTATATTATGTCCCTTCGATATTTAAACTTCAATATAATTGCATATCGAAATTTAAAACTCGATATTTTGTCTGTGTACCGGCCTGGATACCATCCCATGGATCAGCAAGACCGCGGCTGGAGGAAGATTCTTCTCCTACCTCGATGCGTAGACCTAGAACTCCCTGCCTCTGCACCTCAGGCAAACACAATCGCTGCCACAATTCAGGAAGGACCTCAAGACCTGGCTCTTTGACCTAACCGCAGATCTCCCCACCCCTCAGTGCCTTGAGACCCTCACGGGTGAGTAGGTATGCTATAGAAGAAACCTGATTGATTGATTTATTGATTGATTAACTCCCTTGAAAATTTCAGAGATCGTTCTCTGGAATACACTTGAAGCCAATAATTTCTTCTTTTACTGTCTCCCAACATTCTCTTCACCTCATCGCCCACATATATCGAAACTCTCTTCAGCTTGTGCTGAATAGGTATAGCATCAGGTTTTGCAATGATCTTGTGCACATTCACTTTAGCTTTCCCACGCTTTTGCCTAAATACACTTTCAGTCGTTTTAATGATGTCATCAACTGTGGTCTCCTCGACAATCATCACTTGGTTCGACTCCTTAGGATTAATGATGATATACAGATTATGTTTATGGACCCACTCAATAATTGGTGGACAATCTTCTGCTGCATAACATTTTCCATCAATGTCCCCTGCCCTGATACACAATCTTCATAAACCTATTCCCCAATATGCCAATCTCTTCAACTTAGTACACCCCAATGTCATTAGGTTTCAACTTAATCCCAGACCATTCTCTAAGAAATACATTTCTCAATACGTTTGTGTACAGTGATCCAGAGTCCACGATCAGACACACCTTTTTTCCCCAATTTCAAATTCCGCTTTTGGCCTACATTCTCTTCTTCCTCCTTCTAAATCCACCCCAACCCTCAGAAACCTGTCCTCTTAATATTCTTCAACATATTTTTCAGGTACTACCACCGCTCTGCTACTTCTATCATTATCTCTGCACATATTGGCAAAATGGCCCTGTTAACCACACTGACTATACTAGCTAATAATTGTATTAGAATCCTGTGATTTTGACTCATGATTATAGCTACCAAATCCACAATATGTTGTGCCATCTTGCTTTTCATTATTGTGGCATCTCCCCATTTTACTGACACTTTAAGTAGTAACATTTCTTCTCCCTCTTTCCCCCATCTAACTTTTCTATCAACAAGACATCTTTCCCATTGTTCACCTTCCTTTTCTCCATTTCTTTCATGCAGTACTCTGTTTCCTCAACGACTTTGGATATATAAATTGCATCATTTAGGAATTTCTTTTTAGTCCCCATGGCATCTCTTGCATATGTTTACTTCTACATTGTACTATAAGTTGATTCCAAATACGTTTTACTGTCATGTTACCAATTTGGTACTTCACTGATATTTCAAGCAACCTTGTAACAAACCTTTCCACTGTCTCTCCGACTCACTGAGGTTGAGTGTAAAACTCATATCTAGTCTTGACAATGTTGTTCTCTTTCACAAATTTGTTCTGAAGTCTCTTGTTTACTTCCCTGCCAAACTCTGGCACTGGGTCACTATCTTTTCAAGGATGATGGGCAAGTGTTTATAAACAAGTTGTACCTCTTTCCGCAGTGCACTGAGTAGCAAAGCTTTTTTCTGCTGGGGTGAAAATCTTGACCATTAATAGTTTCCTAGTAATTCTCAAACTTATCCACCTATTCTTCTTATTTTATTAGTGGATTCCTTGGTTCTCCTAAAACAAGGTGGTGGTATTACAGCAATCCCCTTTATTGTGGCTTTCCTTGACAAAAAAAATATATGGATTAAAAATATATGATTTGCCTAAGAGTCAGTGGAAGAATCAAAGTGCTTCAATATAATGATGGTAGATACGCAGTACAGAAAGTTGCAATTGAGACTTTTTCTGTGTTTTTCTTTCGGATCAATGCCAAGGTTCTTTCCTTTAACATTTCAAGGAAGTGATATTGGTTGTTGTGACAGCACACGTGGCAACCAAAACCATCTTTTGCCAGACTATTATACCTGTCCTGGTTTACCTTCATTGGTTATCACTACAGTGGAGAACCATCGTATTTGGCTAAAACCTTCCAACCATATATTCCTTGCTGAACATTTCAGACAAACAAATTGACATCAGTGACAGTGCAGTCATTCAAGTGAATTTGTCTTTGGAGTGCAGCCTCAAAGCTGTGGAACATCAAGCATATGAGTCATTCAAGTAACCCCAAAACACAAGAGGAAGTGGAGAGGTACTGATAGAATCACCCTCCTAATAGGTATGCATAAACAAGTGGATTCTATCAATGTGAAGTGGCAAAAAAATATTTTTAATTTTTTAATTTCTGTGAGTTGTGGGAAGATTTACTCTCTCTTGGGGTGGTAAAGATGAGAGCACAATGTGCTTGCTAAAATACCCCTCACACACTAAAAAAATCCAATAGTGTCATGCTTCATCATTGGGGTCTTCCCGTCCCTCTACGGGGCGGGGCGTGCTACGACCTGGCGAACTACGCGGGAGCACTGAAGATGTGACAAGGCTATGTGATGGTGCAGGGTGAGGTGTGTCAGTGAAGTGTAGGGACCTAATGCTATGTGTAAAAAACAAAAAGTTAAAAATCCTCTGGCTAGTGGAAAAAAACAATTTATTCACTTCCCTAGCTGGGGACGTTAAGAAGGGGGTTTTGGGGTAGAGCAATTAGCCACTACCTGGTCTACATGTTTCGTAAGCAGTCCCCTACTGCTTACTCATCAGGACCTTCTAATGGCCCCTACAGAAAAATAGCTCAGTTGCTAAATATAGTAAGCCTGTCGTCCTAAAAACTAACAGTAAAAATAAACTGATAGTTTTATGCTTTAGGGCATGAGCTGGCCCAGAGAAGCTAAGTTTCTCAAAAAGAACCTAAATAGGTCTCTGTAAGAAAAGGAGAAGAAAACAAAAAGGACAAATCTTTACCATTATAGTTGTCATTCAATTCGAGACACGACATATATTTAGCGCCATGATGCCCACGGGTCATTCAAATTATGCCCAACTCATAAAGGTTATAATTAAAGCTTTATGGACAGAGTGATGGTACAATCTGCCATCCCCTGTGTGTCCGTTTACATAACGAACATATTGTTGCCCCACATAATTGAGGGCGGATTCATATTACCACACACATTCATTCATAACTCGATGCCCACAAGGCCTCACACACAAGGTAAAAAAGAGGAATTCATTTTTCAATTGGTCACTGGCAAAATTATCTACCGTGTTGGTATCAAGACCAATATGCATTAAAAACCATGACACTCACACCAGATGTCAATACAGAGATTCATACATACTGCTGAGGCGGAGTGAATATGCCTCATGAGCTGGCAGTCGATAGGTATCTCAATGCGGTAATCTGTAAGGAAAAAAGCCGCGCCCATAATGTCAGAGCACGCATCCTTACTGCAATGTTACCGTTATACGGGCTCAACGATGAAATTCCGTGGGCCCAGCTGTAGATTATCACTACTTTGCCACACGATGACAGTGCCACCATGGGACTCATCAACATTTTGTGGTCACCCTATAGATCTGATGAATCTGACAACCATCTTTAGCTAGGCCAATGATTTGAAAACCATCCAGGGTAATTCCCAACGACCCAGTGTGATCATATTGGGGGTGCAGGGAGTGAGCTATCTTGCCTTTTTTCAGTGGGTCCACAATTTATTATCATCTGATAGCACCTCTAGGCCTTTTTTCGCTAATTGCCTCGTTCTACTAAGATCAGGGGTCTACCTAGCAATAATGTGTTCAACCATTGGGCAGTATCTTGAGTCCCGCACTGAAATTCCCCTTTTCCCATCTAAGACCAAGGGAGTATTTTATCAACATGAAGTGCGAACCCCTGGCTTATAATTAAAAAGAATCGTGAGTGATTTTACAAATGCCAATGCAGACACAGAATAACGATGGGCAGAAACGGAATAAACATAGTGAAAAGACTACCGTTTTTGCACACCCCGCGCTCCATCAGGGGCGGCCATCTTAGGTGAGCGCTCTAGTCTTTCCACATCCTTCCGGCGCCCAGGGAAGTCATAAGCAGAACCGGGCTGCCTACGCGAGCACTCTTCAGGGCGGCAGGACGGATAGAAGTAAGGTATTAACCTTGTGCGGCTACTGTAAGTAAAAGACGCTGCCAGACGTCGTTAAAACCCTGGTCTTTGATTAACGGTAACATTGCAGTAAGGATGCGTGCTCTGACATTATGGGCGCGGCTTTTTTCCTTACAGATTACCGCATTGAGATACCTATCGACTGCCAGCTCATGAGGCATATTCACTCCGCCTCAGCAGTATGTATGAATCTCTGTATTGACATCTGGTGTGAGTGTCATGGTTTTTAATGCATATTGGTCTTGATACCAACACGGTAGATAATTTTGCCAGTGACCAATTGAAAAATGAATTCCTCTTTTTTACCTTGTGTGTGAGGCCTTGTGGGCATCGAGTTATGAATGAATGTGTGTGGTAATATGAATCCGCCCTCAATTATGTGGGGCAACAATATGTTCGTTATGTAAACGGACACACAGGGGATGGCAGATTGTACCATCACTCTGTCCATAAAGCTTTAATTATAACCTTTATGAGTTGGGCATAATTTGAATGACCCGTGGGCATCATGGCGCTAAATATATGTCGTGTCTCGAATTGAATGACAACTATAATGGTAAAGATTTGTCCTTTTTGTTTTCTTCTCCTTTTCTTACAGAGACCTATTTAGGTTCTTTTTGAGAAACTTAGCTTCTCTGGGCCAGCTCATGCCCTAAAGCATAAAACTATCAGTTTATTTTTACTGTTAGTTTTCAGGACGACAGGCTTACTATATTTAGCAACTGAGCTATTTTTCTGTAGGGGCCATTAGAAGGTCCTGATGAGTAAGCAGTAGGGGACTGCTTACGAAACATGTAGACCAGGTAGTGGCTAATTGCTCTACCCCAAAACCCCCTTCTTAACGTCCCCAGCTAGGGAAGTGAATAAATTGTTTTTTTCCACTAGCCAGAGGATTTTTAACTTTTTGTTTTTTACACATAGCATTAGGTCCCTACACTTCACTGACACACCTCACCCTGCACCATCACATAGCCTTGTCACATCTTCAGTGCTCCCGCGTAGTTCGCCAGGTCGTAGCACGCCCCGCCCCGTAGAGGGACGGGAAGACCCCAATGATGAAGCATGACACTATTGGATTTTTTTAGTGTGTGAGGGGTATTTTAGCAAGCACATTGTGCTCTCATCTTTACCACCCCAAGAGAGAGTAAATCTTCCCACAACTCACAGAAATTAAAAAATTAAAAATATTTTTTTGCCACTTCACATTGATAGAATTCATTCAAGTAACCACCTGAACTTTTCCCTCCAATGAAAATGTATTTGTTGAGTGAGCAAATTATTTTTCTGTCATTAAGTTCTAATCTCTGGTTTCAGAGTTATATGGTACCACGAAGCAACTGATTTTTAACAAATAAATAATAAATAAATACAAATTTCTATACCCACCAGTTTCTTAATAGGGCCTATACTCAAGAACATGGAGCGGTGCATAGTAGGATACACAAAAGGCCTGGAGGTTCAACACTTACACAAAAAATATGCATACATACAGCGGGCTCTACCCTTTCAAAAGACATATGTTTCACATTCAGTAAGTGATGAAATCAACTACCTGTTATAGTACTTGCAATTACAACACCTTACCAAGTCATTATGGCATAATGTCAGGGAGTAAGGATGCATATATGGACACATGATCACTTTTAGAGGGGTCATTCGGGCATAGGGGCAAAACGCTTTCCAGCTAGTTGAGAAAATATTGGTCTAAGTATTTCTAGGTAAAGCACTGTTTTACAGAAAGTTCTGAAATAGACCTTATAGAATAACATAATTCTTCAAGATCTGCAATCATTCCTAGCAGAATTATTCTTCTGGAATAGAAAATACATGTATGTATCTGAGAGATAATGATGTGACATGCAGAAATGCTGGATGTGTAGAATAAACATGTTTCTTCCATAGGAGAAACAGTAACTGACTGGAGCACTGTGCAAAAACAGCCGAAAAGCATCCTGAACCCTGCACCAATAGAAATACCACAAGTCTTGCAGTAAATATTGTGTAAGGAGATAAGATGCACATCACATTCCTTTATCAAAATTCTAGAAAGCAAAATGTATTATGAATTACCACTATGACATGTTGAGCTATTACAATAGAATGCACCAGTAAGGTGCAGTGTCTTGTAATAAAAGAACCCTGGAACTCTTTTGGTACCCACTGTACACTGTAGGCCTGTGATGTAAGTGTTGGATGGATGAGTTGAAGGCAAGCTTAGAATGTTGAGATATGCAAAATTATTTTCTGTGTGTGGCGTACTTATTGGCGAGTGCCTAGGTTTCCAGGATGCTGCAACTGGCGACTACATAAGAGATACAAAGCCCATACACTGAAACCACTCTTCCAGAGAGGATGATGTGATTCAGCATACTGCTCATGTTGGCCACATTTTCTGCAGTTGAAGTGCAAAACCAACAATGGCATTGGTGGAGTATCACTGCAACAAAAGCCTGTGTAAACGCTTGAAGGTAAAGAAAGCAACAGTGAAAGTCTGCATGTTGGTGGGCAGGAACTGAATGAAATGGTTGCAAATAAAATGTACTGTGCTATTAAGCAAATTAATGCCATGCGCTAAACAGAGTAAGAACGCTAAAGGTGGAAGCAGAAAGGTTACAAAAGCAGCACAGAGCAAATACGTCAGTACAATTCAAATTGAAATTCATGTTTTAAGAAGCAGAGATTAACCAGGTGTTTGTGAAGAAACATTTAAGCACAAAGCACACCCAATATCATAATGTTATCAGCATTCATGGACTAGTGGGGTGGAAGGTTAATCTACTTACAAAAACCATTAATGAATTTTCATGCGACAACATGCAGCGAAATGGGCTGATATGGAGGGTCAGAGGTTGTAAGTGCAGAGTTGTCCCCAGACGAAGCAGCCCACCACCAAAGCTGCACATAGGGGCCCAGGATAACTACTTAGAATGCCACAAGACTAAGAGCGCCAATGGAGAACCAGGGAAAGTCCAAGCTTCAAAAGTTATCAAAGTTTACCACGAAGTGAGCACATCACAAGGCGCTAGAGACGCTCATCCTGATCAAGTTCCGCAAGAAGCTCCTGAGAGACCACTACTGTCAACAAACTTATACACGTCTGCTGCATCCTTAAAACTGCCAACTGCATTTGATACTGCTGAGAAACACTATAGTGCCAATAGATGGATTGCATGGATGGAGACTTTTGAAGATTTCATAGATGCGATAGATGAAAAATGTGATAAAAAGATTATGTAGTATCTGAGGGAACATGGCTGGCGAAGGAGTGAAAGAAACCATGAAAAAGATACCACAAGAAGGTGAAGTGACATACAAGCAAGTCAAAACACTCTTAAATGTCAAGTTTAATCCAGCGTCAAATGTGGATTATGAAAGAGACATATTCAGTCAAGAGACCAGATGGGACGATCAACAAGTTTGTGTGGAGACTGGATGTTCTGGTGAAGCACTGTAAATTCAATTAATTTAATTATGGACAAGCTACTCACCTCAGGGTAAGCAACTGATGTCTATCAGATTCCTTTCAATTAAGAATACTGAAGGAAACTCTGAGTTTAGGACAAGTCCTCAAGGCTGCTTCTGCTGAAGAGCCTGCTGATTGTCAAGCGACTGACATGAAAGGGCAAAGGTGCCCAAAGTGCGCCAGTCATAAGCATGAAAAGTAAGGTAAGGTACAAGGCTGAGGGACATAAGGAGATGTATCAACGGAAAAAGGGAACACGTTACAGATGTGGATTGTAATTTCCACACAAAGGTAAATGTCCAGTCATTGGACAAATATGCATTGGCTGTGGTAAAGTGAACTATTTCGTGCTGATTTGCAAGGTGAAGAGAAAACGAAGGGGCTCATTATGATGGCGGAAGGACCGTCACCGCTGGACCAGCGGTGGTGGTCCCTCCGCCATCTGACTCCCATTTCCCCCACCACATTGGGATGGCAGGGGGAATCGCTTTGTGACCGCGGCGGTCACAAAGACCGCTCTCTATGCCTCCGCCTCAGGCAATCATCATGATTGCCTGATGGAGCGGTCAGCATGGGTAAAATGGCGGCAGTGCCTAGCAGGCACCGCCCGCCTTATTACAATGCTGGTGTCAGCCAGCCTTTCCATGGCGGTGGAACTGCCATGGAAAGGCTGGCAGAGGCTGGGTTCAGGGGCCTGTTGTGGGCCCCCTCTGGTGGGGGGAGGATGTATGTGCACTGAGGGTACCCCCCTACATTACCATACACAAGGTGGCAGACACTACGTGGTGCCTGCCACGTTGTGCATGGAAATGCACAACATGCGATTTCCAACACCACAGCGGTTCTGCAGCCAGCAGCACCGTCCGCATTGTAAAATCGCTGGTTGCTTCCGTCACGGTGGCGGTTGCATAGTGATTTGGAGGGCGTACCTGCTACGATGGAGGGCGGACTCAAGTCCACCCGCCATCGTAATCGGCCTTTAAGTGTGTCATAACATGAAGACAAATTGGCCGACCAAATGCTACCTCAGCAACGTTCGATATGCTTCCACAAGGCCAAGGGGTCACACCAACTCAGGAAAATCGACACCAAACAAAGTCAATCATCAACTAAATCATCGACAAAGAGATCCTCAGTCTCTGTTTCCAGTGAAAATAAGAATGATAATTGTGTGATATCGATGCTTACCTCAAAAAGGTATGCCCATGTGGGACTGGTCAAATGTGCAAAAAGTGAAGCAATATGGACAAGAAGAACCACCAAACACATTGAAACATATCCTAAGATCACTCTAAAAGTAAATGGGTATCCAATGTCAGTGATGCGTCGATAAATGTGATGCCTGAAGAAGTATATACATGGGCTGCGTCAACACCCTTAAAGAGACAGATATCCTTTGTAGCCACGAATAAATACAAGAAAAAGGTAGTAAAAGCACCTGTTTATGTACTTCAAGGAACAGCTTCATGTGCCAGTTTTATACTGCTGATGATATGGGACTGATATCAGTGAATTACAATATTAATGCTCATCATGGAATTCTAAGTAAATTTACTTCATTATTTCATTTACTAGGAAAACTCAAAACAATGAAAGTAAAGTTACACATAAATGAGGATGTTCCCACTGTTGCTTAAAGACACAGACAAACTGTGTGTTCACTTGCAAGATGCTGTTGAAAAGGAACTTAATTTGTTAATCTGTTATTTAAACATGACATCATTGAACGCTGCACTAATCCAACACCATGGGTTTCTCCAATTGTAGTAGTGCCCAAAAGAGACAGTGAAGGAGCTGAACGCATATGTATTGACTTAAATAAAGATTATCACAAATTGGAGCGTGTAGAAAAATCCAGGTACATTACAACCATTCTACGCATTTTGTCCTGTTTCACTAGAAACTATTGAGTTTTGGTGTATCCTCTGCTGCGAGACTTTGTCTAGATGTCATTCGACATATCATACAGCCTTTGGTAAATCAATTTAACTATAATGAGGACATATTAGTTTTTCGAGCCACACAGAAAGAACATGACAAAGCTCTGTTGTAAGTATGTCGTTTGCTGACCAGTGCTGGCCTAATATTTGTTGTTAAGTTTCCACTTTCTCAGTAGGAACTGTTCGTCTGTTAAACAACATAAACAATGGGATGGAGCCAGACTGATTCAATGCACCCCCCTTAGGATATGCTGGTTAATAGACTTGCTAGCTCCCAGTGCCACTATATGTACCCCTAAACGGAGTAAGGTAACAAATGGATTGTGCAACCTCAGAACATGACAAACCTGACTCCCCAAGGAATGGTGTTAGCATTTCTAGAACCTTTTTTCTCCGTCACTTGTGCTTACTAAGAAAGGTATACAAAGGAGCATTTCAATATTATTGACCCATTGTGATTCTTGTATAAAATATATGAGCTGCAATAATTATTAGGCAGAAGCAGAGAAAGGTGATTAGCAGTATAAGAACAGTGAAAAGGGAATTGATTTGACCCATTGTGTTAAAACAGTATATATATATATATATATATATATATATATATATATATATATATATATATTCACTGAAAAAACCATAGGTTATAGACCATATATAGTTAGGAATTAGCATTTAAAAAACCTTATTTTACTCACACAAAACCATTGAAATTCCATATATAGTTAGTTGCACTAACTATATATCGCGCACCCGCAATCCACTGCTGATCATGTCACATATTACATCATTCATGACATGGTCAGTGACATCACTGATGACATCACTGATGACATCTCAAATGACATCACTGATGACATCACTGATGACAACATCCAGTGACTGTATGTTTCTGTAAAGTTAAAATATGTCTTACATATTGAAGAATGAGTGGATGTATAAGTGTCTGGATGAAGGATTTAGTAGGTGCGTGACTGACTGTATGAGTGAGTGATTAAATGTGTCTCACTGAATGCATGGGTTAGTGACTAAACTGTCTTAATTTGTGCATCATTATGTCTGTTGTGATGTAAACTGCTGCATGTGTTGATCATTAGCTATACGAGAGGCTATATGTGTTATTAATTGGTTGCCCAAGTATTTCTATGGGAGATTGAGTTTGTGTGGGGGTGGCTGGAAGGTGTGTGACTCTATGCATAGATGTGTGAGCAGTTTATTCACTAGGTGTATGAGTTCAAGACTGCATGTGGAAACAGCTACATGGGCAGTTGACTGTGTGCATGAGTGTATTGATGAGTGAATGGATATCTCAATGCTACATGTCATAGTAAGTACATATGTTAAACACAGTACATGTGAGAGTTGGCATATATAAATAACTGTGCATGAGAGCCACTGAATGAGTGAGTGGTTGTATCGATCATTGTGAACTTGTATCAGGGATTGTATAAGAGAGTAAATATGTGTTAGTATATGTTTCAATAAGTAAGGTGTGTTTAACTGTATAGTTGAAGAAATGGAGGTGAGATTGTTTCTTTGCATGACTGACTGGGTGTGTGAGTAACTCCATGGATGAGTGGCAGTGTGTGAGTGTCTGTATACACTGAGTGTATCTAAGGTTATATTAGAGTCTGAAGAGGTTTATCGTATTAGCACAAGAATGATGTCAAATGAGATGTCATCAGTGATGTCATCATTGATGTCATTTGAGATGTCATCAGTGATGTCATCAGTGATGTCACTGACCATGTCATGAATGATGTAATATGTGACATGATCAGCAGTGGATTGCGGGTGCGCGATATATAGTTAGTGCAACTAACTATATATGGAATTTCAATGGTTTTGTGTGAGTAAAATAAGGTTTTTTAAATGCTAATTCCTAACTATATATGGTCTATAACCTATGGTTTTTTCAGTGAATTTCAATGGTTTTTTAATAGCAAATATCATAAGCTGTCGAATGTCAAGTACGTGGTAAGTAAAAACATTTTCGTGTTTATGCACACTGATCTGCTTTGAATGCTGCCCCCCACCCCTCATTTCTATTAGGAGTACTCTCTCTTTGCAGATAGTGAAGGGTAGTTAACGCAGGCCTTTGCCCCCGTTGCCCCCGTTGTAATCCGTCGTGCCTGCTTCTCTCTCCATTTGATTGATTGTTCTCTTTGGTTCATTCTCTATTTACAAACAAGCAATACTCTGTTTAGTCTTTGCAGATAGCGAAAAATCGTGTAAAAAAACAAAAGGAATCGAGCAAAATCAGTAGGCCACTAATGGGATCTCTTTTTGACCTCCCTAAAATAGAAACATTAGGAACAACCTGTTGATAATACCAATGTGTATGTACATAAGCGGCGTTCATTTGTGTTCACAGTACCCCTTGTTGATTGTTTGAATCGAGCATTGAATTGTTCTCTTAAGAATCTTCTCTGCCTGCAAACGAGGAAGAATAGGAATATTCTCTCTCCCTTTGCAGATAGTGAAGGGTAGGTAACGCAAACCTTTAACACGTCGTGCCTATTTCGTTCCTCATTGATTGATTGTTTCCCCAAACATTGACTGTTTGGGAATTGGTTCTTTTTGGAGGTATTCCCTGTTTGCAAATATACGTAGGAAAATCTTTGCAAATAGTGAAAGGGTATGTAATGCGGACCTTTCTCCCCCGTTGTAATCTGTCATGCCTATCTACTCCCCACTGATTGATGCACCTGTTTCACCCGGACCATTTACTAGAGATACGTCATCTGGCCCGACCAGAGAGCACCCCTAGTGAAAAGGACATATGCAATAATAACGAAGTGATCACTGTATCCTGTTAACAGAAACTTTAGCATGAAACAACCTGGAAAGAAAAGAATAGGAAAACGAAAATCAGTAGGCCACTGATGAACATGAACTTTTATTAAACAACGAACAAAGAAACGATAACATAACGTAATGATAAAACCTATTAATGTCCTAGAAACAAGAAAACGTTAAAATATGCCAGTGGTGAGAGACCAGAAAAACAGTAAGAGAAACCAAATCACCCCTCGCTGTCCCACCGCCTGCCACGCCAAAAAAATCGATAGACTAGGGAAAATGCAAGTCAGTAGAACATTCGCCCCCACTCTGGAAACTTCCAAGGTGGGGCAGGGTTGCGGCAACGCCCATCCGGGAGCAGCCCATATAAGGCGGGTCCTGCTGCCATGCCTCGGCCAGGAGATCCTAACGTAGGGTGTAGCCGGAGGAGAGGCCGAGGCCAGCGGGACCGGCCAGGGGATTGCCTTTACAACGCTGAACAGTTGCAGGGGGGGGGGGATGTCTCCTCGACCCTCCCCTCTCTCTCCCAGTCCGGCCGCGGTGGCCCTTGACAGTTTCAGGTAGTCCCGCCACATGCTCTTCCGGTCCGGCCACCAACGGTCGGGGGACCGAGGCCGACGGGATCCGGCTGCAGCCGATAAACCAAGAAACCCGTTCATGGGGCCAGAGCCAGGGGCGTCCGGCCGACATCTACCGGAAGCCCGGCCCGAAGACGGACGGGACACTTCTTCTTTCTTGAATAATGGCTGCGACAACACTGGGGGGGGATGTCTTGCACATGCCTCCGACCCCCCCCCCCTCGTCCTCATCGCCTGGTCCGGCCATAACAAATCTCAAGCGAGACGCCGTGGGGTGCACTGGGAGGGAGAGACGGTGCGAACAGGCCTCTCCCGCCTCCCCAGGTGGAGGCTTTCCAGCTGCACCCTCAGCGCTCCAGGCGCCCGGAAAAGGGTTCTTCCACTGTGGCCATGCTGCAACGTCTCGCCCGGCAGGGTGGAGCCCGTCCGCTCATTTGACCCCGCGATCGCCAGTAGCTACCGAACTCTCAAAATGGCGGTCGACCTGGCAAGAGCGGGCCCAGCATAAAGAAATGGCCCGGTCACTGGTTGACTCCACCACCGTAGTCCTCCACGACCTTGAAGATTCTAGAGGAGCCGCGGGAGTCTCCGACCCCCGATGGGGAATGACTGCCATGATCGCCCGTGGAGTGACGAAACTGTATCCGCGGGACGTCGGCGCTCCCATGCTGGCGCCAGCCTCACTTTGAATTACTAGAATCCTGCAGACCTCAGTTCCGGTGAAAGCACAGTGTGACCCGGTAGGAAAAATTGTTGCACCCCCTCCCCTTTTTGACTGATAGTTCAAACCACCGATCCTTTCCTTTGCCCTTTTAACGGAACTTTGGACTGCCTCCCCCTCTTTTACATTTTCTAGAGAAAACAAAACATTAACCACTACATTAGCATAGCAGTTGACACCAGAACTGTATTCAAATTGAAAACCAACAACATCTTCAACAGAATCCTTTTTGTTTCTGCTGTGACCCTGCTACAGCACAGGCATTGTCCCCAGCAGTAATTCTGCAATGCCGGTAAGAATAGCTGTGGTGCCTACTGGACTCACTCACCCCCGCGGCGCCCCACGCCGTTATTTGCTGGGCGGCAACTTACTAGACATCACTTTCGTGCCATCTAGATTTCAGCGCGTTCTGCTGCCTTGGAACTATTCGCACAACAGACTGCTACTGACGACCCACCCCCAGGCAACATCTTCTGAATTTTCATAATTTGAAAGAACTAGTAACATGTCCTCATCAGGAATTCAAAAGAAATTGCCACGGTCTCTTCGTTGTTTAAATATTTTTACTGTTTTTGTTTTGTTGTATATATTTATATGTTATTAAAGTTTTATATTCCTACTACTTTGTTGGAGTGCTATATATTTTTAATGTGACACATAATTGTAAAAACTTTGATGTACAAAGAGTCATTCCTGGAATCTTCCGCTTCAGGCTCGGTCCCCTCCCCAATCACAATACAGGATGGTTTTCAGATAGTAGGAACACGTGTGGTGTGACGGATCTCATCGGGTGTGGGCCTTGATCTACTATAACTCCTTTGAAGAGGGGTGATTCTTTACAGCTGGGGCCATAAACTACATCTGCAGGGCTAGGTGATAGCCTGGACAATCGGACACAGACGAAGAGGAGTGTCAGAGGGTGCGGTAGTGAATAGGGCGAAAGGGAGGTGTCGGGCGGGCACAGAGTGTGATTTTCAGGGAAGAGCAGCGCAGATGGGGGGAGGTTTATTGCCGATGCATAAGACGGAGAGCGGGGGTGACCAGTGCCTGGGGAAGATGCTTGCGAGGGTGGGGAGCCATGCTACGAATCGACAGCGTGCAGAGAGTGGGTCTGGTCAAGGCATCTAAAATGGCTGCCGTGCACGACAAAAGTGTGGCATTTCAAAAAAGGCAAGATGGCGCAGACAATGTTTTTCAACACTTCCTCATTTCCTTCGAATCGAACGTTAACAGACGTTGGTGCATATTACCAAAGTTAAGCGATATTTATCGCTAACGATGCTTACCAACGAATTTTTTACCGCTAAGCATCGTCAGAAATTATCGAAGATAAACCTTGCTATTATCAAGGTTTATCGCAAATGCGATAATAAACGGCCGCAATGCATGAATATCGCTAAAAAGTCAGCGATATTCATGCATTACCGAGCTAATGCTCTTAGCCATGTTATCCACCTCCCATTGGATAACATGGCTAAGAACTGCTCAGGGCAGGTGTTACTTTTTGGAGATATTCGCGCTTAGCGCGAATATCTCAAAGTTGGTAATAGGAGATAGATATCTTGCATGTTGTAATGCAAATTATTGTGGTATATGGAACTCATACCATAATCTCTCAGGAAAGCAGAAACTGATCCTTTTGGGGCCGCCTAAAAAGGCCTAGGGGGTGAGGGGTACTCTACTTTGCCCCCTTTTCACGTTCCGAACTATTTTATTTTACTCTCTTCTGTAATTACACAAAATAGCAGCGATAAGATGCATCGGAGACACACAGTGAGAGAAAGGAGGCCGGAGATGAAGAAGAGATGTCAAATACACATTGGAGATAATATAGTGGCAGAAGGGAAGTAAATATGAGTAAACTTACCATGTAACATAAAAATGTTGCACTCTATACTATAAGTCTCATTTTATACTACAATCACTTCGCTACAACCTCATAAATTAAAAATAAAAATGAATAATGTCTCAAACAATTTTTGATTTCTAAATATAAATTTATTCTTCAGAATTTTCTAAATTTGAAAGAACTAGTAACATGTCCTCATCAGCAATTTCCTCATGAAAAGTCTGCAATGATGATTCTTGTAACTCTATGGTCTCCAAACATTCGATAAATTCGCCATCAACAGATTGATCAAAAAAATCATTCAAGTCATCTCCTCCTTGTGACAATATTTCATTATTGGTGCTGTCAATTTCAATCAATGTAGTGGAATCATTCAAGTCATCTCCTCGTGACAATATTTCATTATTGGTGCTCTCAATTTCAATCAATGTAGTGGAATCATTCAAGTCATCTCCTCCTTGTGACAATATTTCATTATTGGTGCTGTCCATTTCAATCAATCTAATGGAATCATACAAGCCATCTCCTCCTTGTGACAATATTTCATTATTGGTGCTCTCAATTTCAATCAATGTAGTGGAATCATTCAAGTCATCTCCTTGTGACAATATTTCATTCTTGGTGCTGTCCATTTCAATCAATCTAATGGAATCATACAAGTCATCTCCTCCTTGTGACAATATTTCATTATTGGTGCTCTCAATTTCAATCAATGTAGTGGACAATTCAAAAGAAATTGCCACGGTCTCTTCATTGTGAGCCATTTTATTTTGAAATTGCTTGCTGTAAATTGCAGAAAAAAATAATCACTTTCATTTATCGTTTTTAGTAATACATAATATAAAACTAACTTTATCAAGTATTTAGTATAACAGAAGGACTGCAAATAAATAACAGAAAACATTTTTCAAATTATCTTCAAGTGTACAACATAGTTCCCCTTACAAATTAACAACTCACCTTTTTAAAAGTAGGAGAAGTGTTAGTACTGTGTAAATCAAACACCAGAAATTCACCACCAAAAATTCCTCACAAATGTACCTCAGACAGTAGTATCACAAAATGGCTGTGGTTTCCTCTCATTTGACATATATACATAACCAATTAACTTTCATCACACACAAATACAAAACCAAAGTAACATTTTAATTGGTTCTAAATTTCAACACTTTCAAATGTGTTTTCCCCATGCAATTTTCCATAGGACATTTACATACGTCTACAGCCTGAATGGCTGAACGGAATTACACCAAACTTGGCAAAATGGTACATCAAACCTAAGAGGTCAGGAAGGATCTACTATGCCCCCTTATGGTCATTTCCCCCTTCGCTTTGGCCTCCTCTTGTCTCTCAATCCTACCGAGAGACAAGATGGCGGCCGCTACGGACTGTTTGGAATGTTGACAGACGCCGGAGAACCAATCAGCTTCGCAAAGCTCCGTAACGCGAAAAGTACGCGAAGCGGAGCGCTGTTACAGATATATATCTTTTTTTGAACGTTAATTTCTCAAAATCCACTGGAGCACACATATTGAGACCTAGCAAAGGCACATCGGGCTACCAGTCCCTAATATTTTACCAAGTTTCGTGCAAATCCATTCAGCCGTTCGATTATTATTATTATTTTTTTTTTTTGCCCCGCGGGGCCCTTTTAAAACCTCCACATCAAACCTAGGGGGTCAGCGAGGATCTACTATGCCCCCTTATGTTCATTTGCCCCTTCGCTTTGGCCTCCTCTTGTCTCTCGATCCTACCGAGAGACAAGATGGCGGCCGCTACGGACTGTTTGGAATGTTTACAGACGCCGGAGAACCAATCAGCTTCGCTTCACAAAGCTCCGTTGCGCGAAAAGTACGCGTACTGGAGCGCTGCCCGGTCCGCTGTTACAGATATATATCTTTTTTTAAACGTTAATTTCTCAAAATCCACTGTAGCACATATATTGAGACCTACAAAAGGCACATCGGGCTACCAGTCCCTACAATTTTGCCAAGTTTCGTGCAAATCCATTCAGCCGTTCGGGCTAAAAGTGAGGCCAACCGCCCTATGGAAAACTCAATGTTAAAAACACGTTTTGGGACCCCCCTTTTTTCTCGACCCCCCCTGACGAACCCCCCCCCCAATTTTCAGGGGCTGCTCAGAAACAAAATGTGCCATTTTCCTGAAAATTTCAGCCAATTCCGTCCACAAACGCCAAAGTTATTAGACATAGAATTTTCAAAAATCCCATAGAGAAAAAATCCTAACTATATATACCTACTGGCGACCGCCAGTAGGTAATATATATATATATATATATATATATGCTGTAATATAAGTATTTGGTATAGTGTACTCATACTATGCACTACCCTACCCAAGTTGCCTAGGGCAGGTGTTCTGCCAAAAATCCCCTACTGGTTGATCATACTCCCCATTACCTGAAGGCAAGGTATGTAGGTCCCCGTCTTGGTCACAATGGGACATCCCTCCTTGAGGGTGTAAACAGGAATCAACTGGGCTGAGACTCCAACACAGCGATGACCTTCCAATGACAGCAGAGGGCTCCTCTAATTTAAGCATGGAAATGCATGTGTATTTTTAATAACATCATCTGTACTTTCATTTTGAGGCTTCAGCTCAGCCAACATTGTTTATTGTGTTTATGACAGCCATATCGACTCATAGATGAATAACAAACAACAACATTTGCACAGTGTGTAATAAATGTAATAAATGTTCAAAATTTTGTGATAGTGTACTTAAGAAGTGGAAATGTAAGCAATGTGGCTTCAGAGAAACGAATCCTGTACTGTCATGTAAACAAATGTGTGCCAAAAGCCATTGTGTAGAAAAGAAGTCACCATAAGTAATGTGTACATGTAAAATGACAGTGTTTCTTTCAGGGCCTAACCTAGCCACGTGACGCTCTGAATGCCGAAAAATGTGAATTCCACAAGAAACGCTTTAAATTCTTTGGCCATGTCTTTTCTGATGGGGGGATAACACCTTATTCAGCAGAGGTCCTAGCATTGTCTACTGCAAATCCCCCACAAGACATTTCTAAGTTACGATCTGTCACTGGACGGACCAGTTACTGTTTGAGATACATACCAGACTTTGATATGATCAGTACACCATTACAAGACCTAATGGGAAAAAAGTGTAACTTTTCATTGGTCATATGAGTGTGAGACGAGCTTCCAACACATCAGGCAATCCAATGAGAGTGCCACTGGCATGTCTTACTTTGATCCCAAACTGCATACAGAGGTTGTAGTTGATACTTGCCCTGTCTGTTGGGCCAGTAAGAGCCTGTCACAAACAGAACATACCTACTGGCAACCTTAGAAAGAAGGTTTGGAAGTGTACGTTTTAGTGTACAGTTTTTTTGCATTCCTCTTCCTTTTTTCCCTCTCCCCCTTTTTGCAGTTAGTAAATGCAAAGTTCTGCTTTTCCCTTTTTATTTACCTGTAAATCTATTATTGACGCCTGCCTGTATATGAGCGCTAGTGCAACCGCTCGTTCTGCAAGGAAACATGTGCACGAACATGCAGAGGTGGACATGTACAAACACTCACGCTTCAATTGAGCTTCAAGACTGCAAGACATGGAGTGGCTATCATGTGTATTTGTCCCCTCTTTTCTCCCCCTTCTTTTCCTTCCCTTATCTACGTATTGGAGATGAACTGTAAATGCATTTATGAGTCTTGCTATACACAGCTGTATATAATGCTTTGCGAAATGTTCTGTGAAGGAATAATGTGTACAAGTGCTATGTAACAACAGAAACGCTCAACAGTGCTCGCATATGTAAGTCTTATGTTGTACTTATATGAAAAGGCAATAAAACAGACTCACAAAAAAAGAAGGCTTGGCTGTGGTCTGGGCTTGTGAAAGTTTCCATGTTTTCTTGTATAGAATCCCTTTCACAGCAGTGACTGATCAGCTAGCACTGTTGACAATATATTGCAAAGCCAAAATGCTTCCTCAAAGTGAATATTGATCAGAGTCTGGCTGATTAGTTTTCAAGAGTACCATTATACTGCCCTGGTACCCCATCTAAGACAGCAGAGGCCTCCGATTTGTTTGTGAAATAGAGCACAACAGCTGTCATGTCTTTAAAACAAATTGTCACTGTCACGAGCAAAGACAGTGACATGTTAAAATTAAAAGGCATTATTGCTCATCCATCGTGAAACCAGCACTGCAGACCTTTCACTAGTGACAGTGAGTATTTGAAGTTCAAAAATGTAAGAGATCAACTTTCAGTGTCTTAAGAAGGCCTCTTTTTGCAAGGTACACACATTGCTATTCCTGAGAGTCTACAACAACAACTAATCAATGTCGCCCAGGAGAGACATTGAGAAATAGTTGTCATCAAGAGAGCTCTCTATGACAATATCTGGTTTCCGTATCTGGATGAAAGGGTCATAAAATAATTAAAGACTTGTCATATATCCTACTGTCTTTCATCTCAAGTCATTCAGCATCCTTCGAACATGTCAGAATTTTCACATCATGCTTGGGAGAAAATTGCTCTTGATTTCTTTGATCCTCTTGAGAATGGACATCATCTTCTAGTCATTGTTGATGAATACTTCAGTGTTCCATTGTTGGAAGACGTTTTATCCACTACACATGAAAAGGTCATTAAAAAATTATATGGCATCTTTGCGACATCGGTTGAACTTGCAGTATTAAAGTCTGACATCGTTCCCACCTTTCAATAGTCAAGAATTTAAAGACTTTGTAAACCACCTCAATACAAACCATCGGAAAAGCACTCCTCTTTGGCCCCAGGCCAATGAACTGGCAAAATGTGCATGAGCAGTGGCGGTGTGTCCATTGGGGGCACTGAGGCATTGCCTCAGTAATGCTACGGCCCCTTTCGAATCCTTTTTTCTACTTCTCCGACGCTAATTCCAATCAGGACTCCTGATTGGAATTAGGGTCGGAAAATTAGAACGAGGGACGCTGAAGGGGTGGGGGTGGGGCTGCGGCAGCACTCAGGGAGTTGAGTGACAGCAGCGCACAGTCACAGCGATAGTGTGCATGTTAATTTTTGGGCTGATCATTTTTACGATCAGCCCGAACATGCGCACTAGCCTTCCCCTTACGAGACCGAGGGTTGCTTCATGCCGCAGCCCTCGGTCTCCTAATACTACTCCCTGCCCTCAACCAATCCTGGTGCTGCTGGAGCAGCGTCAGTAGAGGGGTTGGCAGTGACGTTGCGGCTGTTCCTGTTTGTTGAAGAGCGCGGGACCCCAGCCCAGGAGCAGTCGAGCGAAGGCGGTGCGGACCAGTACGTTTTCTTTTATTATATTTTAATCTTCTCCGGCCCCCACCCCCGTGCGACCGCCCCACAAGTATTGTGTACCGCGACTTTCGTGTGTGTGTAAACCTAGAATGAAATCCCCAAAGCATGCTGCTGGAATGGCAAACAGTCATGTATAACGTGCCCCTCATCAAAACAACTGTACATAAGGTTTTGTATTCTGCAGTGCAGACTGTCCGTCTTGAACCTGTCGCCCAATGAGCACCCTATTGCTTGGATCGCCCCTTTCCCTAAATCATTCTGATTTTTGAAGTAGCCTCTAGACTCTTCGGGAAAGCTTAGTTTACTCTCCCTATTCCGTATGGCATGCTAGGTCATTAGTGAAGAGGATCACAGCAAATTGTCTGTCACAATTGTCTGTGTTGAAGTACGTTCATGCAAGATTGACTTCTATGCTTGATGCTGTTTAATTCATTATTTTAAATTTTATCAGTAAGGTTTATTTTTCCAGAAATTAAGTACACCTGACAAACTCAAACCCAACAACACAAAACAAATGTGCAGCTAACAGAAAGACAAGATGGAGGACTGCCTCCTTGCAGAATCTTGTTAAAATGACTGCCAACGCTGGTGTTATGTAGGAGACCACCATTTGAATCACATAAACAGTTATATTGGTGCTGTCTGAACTATTCCACAAACATGGACACACCTCATAAACAGATTTGCATCAGCACAATGTGAATTTGTGGGTGGTGAAACCTGCAAGCAGTATTGTAATGGAGCAGCGGTAAAGTGTGCGATATTTTATTGCAGCCAAAGGTAAATCATTAACTATTTTGGTGCCCATCAGCTTAAAATACCACGGATAGGATTCACCACCGACAAATATCAGACATCACCAACATTCATCTATTTCCATATTAGGGCGTCCGCTGATCCCAAATTCAAATACTGCCGACGTATACAACCGTTTCCGGGACACTTGCAGAATTTCTTTATTTTTTCTTCCATTGTGGGCTGGCTCCGTCAAGTTACCCAGAGCCTGGTGGAGACCCTTCATTTCAGAGCTGTGTGCATCAATCTGCAGTTGCAGAACACTTGACCGAAGTTCTAATGTTAATGTCCCTGAAACTCGCTCTTCCTGGAGACTCTTTCCAGAGTTAATTTTAGCTACTTTGACAACCTGAATTTCTTTTCTGTTCCATTAGCCGAGTTCCCTATTCACTCAAATCATGTCTCAATTCCTTAAACACATCCACACTGGATCACGTCTGAATTGTGTCCTTTGTTTCAAATAAGTAATGTATTTGTGGTCCGAAAGGAGTTTGTACTTTGAGGGAGGCTGACAAAATTTGACTGTGTTTCTAAGGCGAGCTTCAACACAGGTAGATTTCTCAATTAGCTGCAAATTACATGTTTGAGTTTGTCTTCTCATTTCTTTATGTGCTGCTGCTATCACACTGTTCTAGCGTTTCACTGGTTGCGCTTAACTGTGTTGTGTCTGTCTGGTACCCCGAAATACTGTGTGCCTGGGACGTGAGTCTGTGGTTGTCTTCTTTAGCCCTCCAGAATGCAGAGTTTCAGGGTCTGTCAAAGATGGTGTCAGGGTGCGAGCAGCAGTGGTCCAGTGCTGTGTCATTGCTTTTGTTTTTGACAGACACCAAACCCTCCGGGTTTTTCTTTGGTTCCACACACCTGCCGCTGGACTGTGCATCCCTTCTGCGATAACTCCAGATTCCTTAGATAGGGCCAGTCAACAGCACATGATGGACAAGAGCAGAAAAGCCATGCTTTGAACAGGCTAGGAGCAGGCTGGACGGGTGGCTGGCTGAATAGAAGAAATGGATGAATTGTTAAATTAAACAAATGGGGGGACAAGTGCATAGATAGATTAGCAAGCAGTATATATGGCATTAACACTGGCCTTGTGTACATGCCCCTAGGTTACCACTGATGCCAAAAACATGGATAGACTTGCAAACAATGAATGTCAAAAGCGTCGAGGGAATGCATTTCAGCAAATTAGTTCCTCTCTTATTTTACATGTTTACTTTTTCTTGCATTCCCCATGAGTTAGCTATTTTATAATGTTGTTGTTTATCTGTATTTTTTCTGTGCATACTTTGAGGCTTGAGCCATGCCAGGTGTTTATGAGGGGCTTTGATTGAGCACGCAGGCGGTAAGGCTAAAGCCAAAGAAAGTGCCTGTCAGTGGGTTGGCCTCTGCAGAGCACACACAACAATATTTGTGTATTCCATTTGCAACTGAAATTATGTGGAAGAGAAATTTAAGTGCTTATATTTGAGGGAGTGCAATACATGTTGGGGGCGGTGAAGTGACATATGTGAGGAAAGTCATTCGGGGAAGAGTGAAAAGAGGATGCTGAAGAGGAAAGAGAGGAGGTTGAAGACGTGCAGATGGACAAGATATACAGAGAAAAAGAGGATACATATCTAACATAAAGCTCACATAATTGAAGGCCAAAAATTCTTTCACAGTCCTCAATGCTATTTAATTCACAGACTCACTATTTCAGAATTTCAGAATGTAAGCATTTTCAATGTTAATTATTAATAGGACATCATTGTTGTTACTCATTTATCTTAAACAGCTAACACCCAGTGACCAAGCCAATCATACTGACATGCTTTAGGCATATGTCAGTTGCTGTGCCATTTATCTGGATAAAATTACATCTCAGAAAGAATCCAAAATACCGGTTTGATGGCACACTATGGGAATCACAGAAATGTATTTGGCATGTTCCTTTGTAGAGAGCACCCACTTTTTTCATCTCTCTCAAAGACCTGTCTGAACATATTTCTATATGACTCGTTACAGCCAGCAGCTGTGGGTGCTTCCCGAAGTCTGGTTAGAGCATATTTTTCCAAAGTTAATGCTGCATGTAGTGCAAGGCAATGGGAATGCATACATTTTAAAGGGCTAAAGTTGTCATGCAGAACAATTTACATATTACAGTAACTGTTGAACAAATGAATGCAAGAAGATACGGGGCAGTTTTTATTATGTTTAATTTTTCAAGACTATACGTTCCAACTGCTTAATAAGCCTTGCTTTATTGCTGCATTCATTTGCTTTAAAATGCACCATTTGGCAATCTTTTTTAAATTTCTTTTACAGGAGAGGGACTCTCCCTAGACCCCAGGTTTGTCCATTGAACTTGTTCACATCGCTAACTAGTGTTTTCTATTGGAAAGGGTAGAGCCAAAGCTGTCTTGCTTAGTACCCTAGCCCTCTTCAGAAGTCAGACTTGTTTGGCAACGCAGAAATTCTCTGAAATAATGTATGAGTTTTCTTTTATGAATGCCTAGAAGAACTGAATTTTTAGTCCATTTATCACAGAAATAGTGCTGAAAATCGCACTAAAAAGATGTCAATTAAAAAAAATAAAATGATTCACGGGGGAGAATCCCCAGGAACCACCCTATTTGCCGTCGTGCTTGCTAGCTCGCATCAGTTGATTCATTCTGCATACGCCTCACCAGTTTAAAATTCCACCAGCCGCCACTGTGCATTAGTACTCTAAAGAAAGACGTTCAGTATGCTGCATTAGAGAAGCTGGACCTCAAAGCTGTTTTCAACACTCTTCTTCAAGCTTACCATTCAACCTCTCCCTCAACGACAGGGGAAAGCCCTGCAACTCTCATGTTTGAAGTACCCATAATGACCAACTGCCCCAGTGGGCCAACCTCAGATCTAAGAATGAGGGAGACATTCACACACTACAGACTCTGGTCACTTACAGAAGATTAAAATATGTGCTAACCAATTACATCATCCAAAGGACCACTTTTATAAGAGGAAATCGAGTGCTTGTTAGACAATACAGAAGAAGGAAACCTGACGCTCCTTTTGAAGTTGAACCCTTTTCTACTACCAACACCAAAGGACACATGGTGACTGCATCCTTGGAAGTCCCTTATGAGGGATTCCTCTCGTTTTCAGCCTGTGACCCATCACTCACCAAACATCAATGTCAATGTACCGACTGGGTCTAGACAGACTGTTCTTGACTGTCTGCTGATGATTCCACATCACCTGTGCAGATCGCTGATACTTCGACTGCCAGTTCCCAGTTTCCAGTAACCTGATCAGGACGTGTTATTCAGGCCCCACAACGCTTAATTGAAAAATTGCAATTGCTTGGGTATCTATGTATTTATTCATGTATGTATTTGTATATTTATTTATGTATTTATTTAGTTACCTATTTTTGTAAGTTGTGACTTTTCATTTAACAAACCGGGAGATGTAGTGTCTTGTAATAAAAAGAACGCTGGAACTATTTTGCTTCCCACTGTACACCGCGCAGAAGGGATGAGTTGAAGACAGGCTTCGAATGTTGAATTCTGATTTACATGTAGCAGAATTAAGATGTGCAAAACCTCTCTGCATGTGTGGTGTACTTATTGGTGAGTGCCTAGGCTGGTGAGATGCTACAGAAGGCATGACAACCACAGGTGAGTCAGTATGCAATACGTAATAAGAACTCATTAGTTAGATTAATAAGGAATAGGCAGCACAAGAATAAAACCCTTCCGAAATAGGTCAGAAAACCAAATTAAATGGAGTAACAGCGTAAGTAAGAAACCAGTTGAATGGAGGAAGACAGTCAGGTCAGAAAGATAAACACATGGATAATCTAGGTAAGAAAAGGCTGAACTCAAGATTTAGGGTACTGGCTAGTAACCTGCTGTCTTTGAAGGATACAGGTGCAAAATATGAATTAAAATATTATGGATCCATGATGTCAGGTGGAGATACAAACAGTGCAACTTCAAAAACCACAAAGCTACTGTGAAGTCAGCAGACAGGTGGACTGAGTGCTTCCACATTTTTCAGAGAAAAATACCAGCAATTTGCTAATTTTTTACATTCTAGAAAGTGAAAGAGAAGGAACCTGCAAAACGCTTAAGTAAAGTCATCTGTACTGTTTTCTAGCATTGCAATTATGTGCCATTATACATAGAGTGTAGTAAAGCAGAATAGAATGGTGTAGAGGGCAGTAGCATAAACGGCATTGGTGTAGAGTGCAGTAGAGTGGAATAGAGATGGGCGGTGCAAAGTAAGAGTGCAGTGGCTTAGAGTGCAGTTGTGAAGAGTATATTGGCACATAATTCAGCGGCGTAGAGTGCTTTGGCATAGAGTGGTGCAGAGTAAAGTAGAGTGACGTAGAGAGCAGTGGCATCAAGTTCAGTGGTGTAGAGGAGAATAGAGTGCCATAGAGTGCAGTGGTGTAGAGTAGAGTAACGTTATGTTATGTTAATCGCACTTTTAGAGCGTACAGTTACCCTGGGGTGTCCTGGCGCTAAGCACTGCCTGCTGGAGAGCGTAATGGAGTATGCTACTGAGTAAAAAGCCATGTTTTCAACTCCTTCCTAAAAGAGAGGAGGTTTGTAGCATTCCTTAGGTGGAAAGGGAGATCATTCCAAACCTTTGACGCGCAGGGGATAAAGCTCCTGCCTCCCCAATTCAATTTTTTAAATGAGGGGACAAGAACTTGTTTTGCTCCTGCTGAGCGTAGCGTTCTTCTTGGGACATACCACTGGAATTTTCACCTCATGAAATCGGGTCCTACTCCATTGAGGGTCTTAAAAGCAGTGCAAAGTGCTTTAAAGCAGTGGCGTCACTAGGGGGGTGCGGGGGGTGCGGACCGCACCGGGTGACACCCTCACTTGGGGTGACACCATCTGGTTATGTTACGCTGTGTATGTAACACAGCTGATCTCCGCCAATCCATACCCTTCAGGTTTTTGCTCACCGCAACTTCGTTTACCTTGGACGCTGGCGCGAGGACATTCCTGTGCGTAGTTTTCCCGATATACTTGTTTTTTCCCGGCATACTGACTTGCATGTTTGCCAATAGATAACAGCTCGCAGGGATCACACATCACTGACAGTGGGCGCCTGGGGGAAGAATGGGCAGTCGTTTAATGTTTTGAGTTTGTCGCTGGCGCAGGACGGTACGTCCGCCTGACCACCGTTATTCGCCAGATTTGTGCCAAAGTGAAGTCAGCTCGAAGAGGGAACCCCGAGGGGGACACTGGAGGACACCAGCCATGACGTCTGTACTGCACCTGCTTATTAGCATGTGTTTACTGGGTCATACTGGAGCAGGTAATTTTCAAATGAGTGACGGAGTTCGTTCATTCAGACTCCGTTACCTCGGACCTACAGGGTGTGCACAGGCCGCAGATTTCAGGAGCCAGTTCCGTACTAGGTTTTACAGTACTGGCAGCATTTTACTCTGGTACATGGTATTTATGGAAATAGGGAATCGGCCACCAAAGTGCCGTGCAGCACCATTAGACTCGCGGTCAGTCTGAAGGTAGATACCCCCACGAGGATGAGGATGACTCATGGATTCAGGATGTTAGAGAGCCATGGAGAAGCATAGAGGAAGGGGTGAAAACAACAAGGGGGTTGTTTGGGACTATCTTCTGTTTTTCACGTCGGCAAAGTGTTGCTGGTGTTAACATATCTAAGATGAAAAAAGTTACATATCTTTAGCAATGTTGGCTCAATTGAACTGAGCCATGTGGCCGTGCCCAGGGGGATGTGTGCAGATATTGGTATCAATCAGCATACTGAGCCCATGGCATGACTGCAGGGCATACTGCATGCCCAGTGACAACTAGGACCTGGCAAGCCAAGTGATTAACGTGGGTAGGGATATTTTGTCCTGAGCATGTCTGTGGTGCCCAGGCAATCAATTAAGGTACCAGATCTGGTGAAATCAATGTGTATAGCTATTGGGTTATAATGATAACCCTCTTTCAGCAGTTGTTTCAAATTGTATATCGCACATCTATGGTGTCATACATTATTTTTTTTAATTTTCAATAATTCACTGAAATTATATAATTCTGTAAAATGTGACTTTCAGTCAGCGAGGGTGCTAGGAAGTAGAGCATTACACTTGTTAACATACACAAGTTTTATGAAGTGTTATTTTCGTTATGCGTTTTCCTATTTCAAAAACATGTAATATGAAAATGCGTAACAGATGTGTTAAGACGTTTAGGTGACATTTACAGCCTAGCCTCTGCTCTGTGTCTATTTAAACTTATCCTCAGCGTCGCGCGCACAAATTCATAGCACATTTCATGTGTTTATTTCAGTCACTTTGAGAAAAGCCGAGAACTGTGAGGGAGAAACCATGGGGGCGGGGGTGGAGAAGGCGACTAGGAAAGGGTTAAAAGAGCAGCAGGAGGGGGAGGGGGTGCAGGGGGAGGATGGTGCAGGCAGAGAGGGAGATGGTGCAGGCGGAGGGGAGATGCAGGCAGAGGGGGAGATGGTGTAGGCAGAGGGGGAGATGGTGCAGGCAGAGAGGGAGATGGTGCAGGCAGAGGTGAGATGGAGCGGACAGAGGGAGAGGTGGTGCAGGCAGAGGGTGAGTTGGTCCATCCGGTAAGTTGTGAGGGGGTGACACCATTAGTTACCCGCACCGGGTGACACCAACCCTAGTGACGCCACTGCTTTAAAGCGAACTCTTTGTTTGACCGTGAGCCAGTGGAGTTGTTTAAGTTTATCCTTTATGGAAAAAAAATCAGAGTCCCTGACAGCAATCTGACTGCTGTATTCTGTGCAATTTGAAGCCTGTTGATGTGTTGTTTTTGGGCATTCAAATATAGACCATTGCAGTAGTCAAGACGGGACATTATGAGGGCCGTGACCACTGTCTTGAGACTATTTTTGGTGAGAAAAACCTTAATTTTCCTTATAATTCTGAGTGCCAAAAAGCAGGCAGAGATTACCATACCTATTTGGTCACCCAGAGCAAGCTTATTATCCACCATAATAGAGTGGATTGGCATAAAGTGCACTGGTATAGAGTGGTATAGAGTGCAGTGGCGCAGAGTGCAGTGAGACAGAGTAGAGTGGGGTAGAGTGGAGTGGCACAGAGTAGAGTGGAGTGGTGTAGCCTAGAGTGGAGTGGTGTAGAGTGGAGTAAAGTGGCGTAGAGTGCAGTGCTGCAATGTAGATTATTTCAGAGGCGAGAGAAGTGACATAGATTGGAGTGGTGCAGGGTAGAGTGGAATGGTGCAGGTTAGTGTGAAGTGGCATAGAATAGGGTGGCTTAGAGTGCTGTGACGTAGAGTAGATTGGTGTAGAGTGCAGCATTGTAGAGAGCAGTGCTGCACAGTAGATTAGACTGGCATAGAGTGCAATGGCATAGAGTGGAGTGGTGCAGATAAGAGTGGCATAGAGTGTAGTGGCCTGTAGTGCATTGGCGTAGGGTGCAGTAGACTGGCACAGAAAAGAGTGGTGCAGCATAGATTGCAGTGGCATAGAATGCAGTGGCATAGAGTGCAGTGGCGTAGTGCTGAGCTGCTGAGAGTGGAGTGTTGCTGAGTGGAGTAGAGTGGCGTGGAGTGCAGTGTGTAGAGTGCAGTGGCATAGAGTAGATTGTTTCAGAGTAGGATGAAGTGACGGAGAGTGGAGTGGTGGAGGGCAGAGTGCAGTGGCATAGAGCAGAGTTCCGTAGAGTGCAGTGGTGCAGAGTGGAGTGGTACAGTGTAAATTATAGTGGCAGCGACCTCCGGTAGGTCGCTCTCCACCCGCTGCAGCTCCGCCGCCGAGCACCTCTGATCTCTGCCTCCTGACCTGCCTACTACCTGCTGCTCCTGCCTGTTGCCTGCCGCTCCTGCTCCTGATTCTCTCTCCGTCTGATTGCCTGCGGCGCCCGTGGCCCCAGCCCCCTTCCGTCCTTCTCCCCGCACTCTGCCTGATTTTCCCGCCGCTGCCTCCCCTGCGGCCCGCCCCCCTGCTGCTGATTCGCCGTCCTCTCAGCCCCTCCCGCCTCCCAGCTGAGCCTCCCTCCCCACGCCTCCATTTAAGGCGGCCGCTGCGAGATGAGGAGAGCGACCCTTGACCCTCCGGTAGGTCGCTCTCCACCCGCTGCAGCTCCGCCGCCGAGCACCCCTGTTCTCTGCCTCCTGACTTGCCTACTACCTGCTGCTCCTGCCTGTTGCCTGCCGCTCCTGCTCCTGATTCTATCGCCGCCCGATTGCCTGTGGCGCCCGTGGCCCTAGCCCCCTTCCGTCCTTCTCCCTGCACTCCGCCTGATTTTCCCGCCGCTGCCTCCCCTGAGGCCCTGCCCCCCTGCTGCTGATTTGCCGTCCTCTCAGCCCCTTCCGCCTCCCAGCTGAGTCTCCCTCCCCAGGGCTCCATTTATTGTGGCCGCGCGCAGCGGGCGCGCCACTGGCGCGCCGAAGGCGCGCCTAAGGCAAGCCCGTCTGCGCCTGTCCGCGCCTGGACCACGCCCAGCGCCACGACCCCTGGACCACACGGCATCCAGGAAGCCCACATCCGGTACAATGCCAACACCCTCATTGCACTCGACCACTGACGGCCGCTCAACTGCCACTAGGCCGCCCCCAAGCGCACCCACGGCCCCTTCACCTGCCGGAACTGCAGCTTCTCCTGCATCGAAGACGCCGAGACGCTTGCAACGACGGAACCCAACCAGCTCCGATGCATCCTGCTCAACACCCGCTCTGCACGCAAACACGCCGTCGAGCTCTGGGACCTGCTCGACGCCACATCACCAGACATAGCCTTCCTGACCGAGACCTGGATGAATGAAGCCTACGCCCAAGACATCGCAGTGGCCATCCCCGACGGAAACAAGATCACCCGCAGAGACCGTACCAACGGAGTCGGAGGAGGAATCGCCATCATCCACAAGAACACCATCAAGGTCTCTACAAACACCGTCGAGTCCCTCAACACCGCCGAACACATGCACTTCCAGATCCATACGGACCCCAAGACCACCCTAAGAGCCACCCTCGTCTACAGACCACCCGGACCCGTCCCCAATTCTGAAACTCCATCGCTGACTTCATCAGCACGCACGCACTGACCTCCACCGACTACATCCTCCTTGGCGACCTGAACCACCACCTGGACAACAACAATGACAGCAACTCCTCCACCCTGATCGACAACATCGCCACCCTCGGACTGACACAGATCGTCACGGCACCTACCCACATCGCCAGCCATACGCTCAATGCCATCTTTTCCTCCAGCCCCCACGTTGCCTTCAGCCACGCTTCCGAACTCACCTGGACCGACCACCACTGCGTCCACTTCACCTTCCAGAAACCCGTCTCACATCACCCCACCCTACAGAACTGGGGCAAAGTCACCAAGGAACTACCACAAACACACCTCGCACTCAACCCACCGGCCAACCCCACCGACCCCGAGGAGGGGGCCCGCACCCTCAGACTCTGGATGGAAGATTGCGCCAACACCTTAGCCCCTATGAGACAACACACCCACAGAGACACCAGCCAGAGAGCCAGCTGGTTCACCCTGGAGCTCCTAGCCTCCAAGCGCACCTGTCAGAGACTGGAAAACACCTGGCACAGTGAGAAATCGCCGACAGCCGCGCAGCCCTCAAAGACGCCATCCGCAGTCACAACCACCTCATCAGGACCACCAAGAAGGCTTCCTTCGAAGACCGCCTCGACAACGCACACAACAGCAAGGTGCTCTTCAACATCGTGAAGGAACTCTCAAACCCCAGCTCATGCACCAACGACATCCCGCCGTCACAAGCCCTGTGTGACGCCCTCGGTGCCTTCTTCCACCGCAATATCACCGACATCCAAGACAGCTTCAATTCTCGGACGAACCCCGCCAATCCCACCACGCCAGACCCACCGAACCCCACCGACCACAAACGCCCCACCGCATGGTCCAGCGTGACCACCGAGGACACCGTCAAAACCATGAGCACCATACACTCAGGCGCCCCTTCTGACCCCCTTCCCCACCACGTCGTCAACAAGGCTGACAACTCCATCGCACCCCACCTGTGTAACATCATCAACCTCTCCTTCGAGACCGTGACTTTCCCTGAGAGCTGGAAACACACTGAGATCAACGCCCTACTGAAGAAACCTAAGGCGGACCCGAGCGACCTCAAGAACTGCCTGTCCATCTCCCTGCTTCTGTTCCAGGCAAAGGTCAGCGAAGAGATCGTCAACACCCAACTCACCTGATACCTGGAAGACAACAGCATCCTCGATCCCTCAGTCAGTTTTCCGCAAGAACCACAGTACCGAGACCGCCCTCATCGCCGCCACAGACGATATCAGAATCCTACTCGACAACGGCGAGACAGCAGCCCTCATACTCCTGGACCTCTCCGCCGCCTTCGACACCGTCAGCCATCACACGCTACGCACACGCCTCCACGACGCAGGGATCCGCGACAAGGCCCTGGACTGGGTCACCTCTTTCCTCTCCGACAGATCCGAAAGAGTCCGCCTCCCCCCGTTCCACTCAGGAGTCACCAAGACCATCTGCGGCGTCCCGCAAGGATCATCCCTCAGTCCGACACTTTTCAACATCTACATGGCACCACTCGCTCGCATCACCAGACTTCACGACCTCAACATAATCTCCTACGCCGACGACACCCAGCTGATCCTCTCCCTCACCAAGGACCCCCTCACCGCCAAAGCCAACCTCCACTGTGGTATGAAGGCCGTCGCCGACTGAATAGAAGAGAGCCGGCTCAAACTGAACACGGACAAGACGGAGATCCTCATCCTCGGGTCCAACCCCTTAGTCTGGGACGACTCCTGGTGGCCCACATCTCTGGGCTCTGCCCCCACACCAACCAATCACGCATGCAACCTGGGAGTCATCCTCGACTCGAAGCACACCATGTCCAACCAAATCAACGCAGTCTCCTCAACCTGCTTCTACACCCTCCGCATGCTCCACACAATCTACAGGTGGATCCCTACAGACACACGAAAAACCGTCACCCACACCCTCATTAGCAGCAGACTCAACTACAGCAATGCCCACTACTCCGGAGCCCCGTCCAAGCTCATCAGCAGACTTCAAAGAATCCAGAACGCCTCTGCACGCCTGACAACCTCCACTGTGGTATGAAGGCCGTCGCCGACTGAATGGAAGAGAGCCGGCTCAAACTGAACACGGACAAGACGGAGATCCTCATCCTCAGGTCCAACCCCTTAGCCTGGGATGACTCCTGGTGGCCCACATCTCTGGGCTCTGCCCCCACGCCAACCAATCACGAACGCAACCTGGGAGTCATCCTCGACTCGAAGCACACCATGTCCAACCAAATCAACGCAGTCTCCTCAACCTGCTTCTACACCCTCCGCATGCTCCGCACGATATACAGGTGGATCCCTACAGACACACGAAAAACCGTCACCCACACCCTCATTAGCAGCAGACTCGACTACAGCAACGCCCTCTACTCCGGAGCCCCGTCCAAGCTCATCAGCAGACTTCAAAGAATCCAGAACTCCTCTGCACGCCTGATCCTCGACATCCCCTGCCGAGACCACATCACCCCCCACCTGAGAGACCTGCACTGGCTCCCCGTCGACAGAAGAATCACCTTGAAATTCCTGGCCCACGCACACAAAGCACTCCACAATACCGACCCAGAATACCTCAGCCACCGACTATCATTATACGTACCCAACAGGAAACTCCGCTCCGCCAACCCCTCACTGGCCGCCGTCCCACGCATCCACAGAGCCACTTACGGGGGCAGGTCCTTCTCCCATAGCGCTACCACGACATGGAACTGCCTCCCCCTCCTCCTACGTCAGACTGAGGACCCACAGACCTTCAGGAGACTATTCAAGACCTGGCTCTTCGACCACTAGCTGCAGCCACCCCCCCAGCGCCTTGAGACATTCGCGGGTGTGTAGTGCGCTTTATAATTTCTCTGATTGATTGATTGATTGATTGATAGAGTAGATTGAGGTAGAGTGTACTGGCATAGAATGGAGTTGTACAGAGTAGAGTGCATTGGCATAGAATACATTGGGAGAGAGTGGAGTGTTGTAGAGTGGAGTGGCGAAGGGTGGAGTGGTGTAGAGTAGAGAGGAGTGGCCCAGATTGGAGTAGTGTAGAGTTTAGTGGCAAATAGTTGAGTGGTGAAGAGTAGAGTAGAGTGGCATAGAGTGCATTGGCATAGAGTAGAGTGGTACAGAATAGAGAGGCATAGAGTGGAGGGCGTAAAGTGGAGTGTCTTAGAATGGAGTGGCAAGGTGTGGGGTGGTGCAAAGTAGAGTGAAGTGGTGTAAAGTTGAGTATGCATTGTGTGGCAGAGCACTGACATTGCAGACAACATATCTTTAATTGAAATGATCATTACCTTTGCACAGACATACAATTTTACTGATGAAAGTATACAGCATACAAACACAAATGTGTGGAAATGTCATCACTTAGTGTATTTATTTGATTTGATTGTATGAAAATATTTGTTTCCACCACACTTCAGGAATAGTGCTTTCCTAATTCTGATACATCCTGAAACATCTGCACAGTTCATTTGCTGAAATGTTAATGTTGTTTTGTGCAAGAAACAAATAACATCTTACAGTCTTCCTCCAGTGCTTCCCAGTAGCCAGCATGTTTGTCAAATAAATGTTCTCACTTTGAAGTCTGAGAAAGAAAGGTAAACTCCAAACTCCCTTGGAAGACAGTACCTGACATCTAACATCTGTCTTTGAATACACAGCATATGTGACAAGATTAGACAAGATTTAAAGGCCTGTTTACAGAAATTGAGCACTGATGGAAGGATTTAGTAAACAAGATTTGCCCTACAGGTGGGATGAACTCATATGGCCAGGGATTACTGAACATCCCCCTCCCCCGCCTTGTGTTTAACCAACATTTATTACAAATAGACATGAGGGAGGATTTCTTTGGAGGCGGGGGGTTCGTACAACCCCCAGCAGTATTTATTAAAACATAAAATCAAATAAAAATTTAAATTAACAATATTTACACATTTTTCACAGAAAACGTACTTGACATTTGATTACAATTCATATGTACAGATATCAGATGGCTAACCTTAACATACTTCTAATACAAATTATTTCCTATAAGAGTCTAATATCTGAATCATAATTATACATTAATAACTTTTCTGCGTATCCTATTTGGGCCTACGGCAAGGTCGCTAACTGGTGTCAGATCCTTATTAATTAGCCACGCCCTCCCGTAAGAGTGCGCATGCGCAGAGGGCCTGATTACCGAGAGGGTACTTCCCCCCTGTTACCCCGTACGCTCCAAGACCTCCATTAAAAAGGGGGGCCCTTGCACTCTGCGCCGTTTAATGATGTAATTGTGCCCATGCGGGGTGGCCAACCAGCCTTAAGAAAGTGTGGCTCCCCCCTCCCCCGCACCCATCCAGTCAACCGGATGTACCGCCCCTGGAGTTCTAGGAGAGACCACTTGTCCCTCCCCTGGGCGACCCCAATCAAGAATGGCGCTGCACCCTAAGGACCTTAAATTGACTGCTCACCAATCATGACCTTACCGCGCCAGACTGCCAGCTATTAGACCCGAGATAAGAACCCTGGTCTGCGGGGATCGAGAGGCAGAGTACTGCCGATGTGTGCCAGAGAGCAAGATTGCCACCCAATGCACACCCTAAGCCAATCCTTGTTTTAAGAAAACTGGCCCAACAGCAGGCGCAATGCGGTAAGTTTTTTAAAAGAGATTCTAAACCATCACTCGGAAACAGACCTCCAAGTGCCTGAAATGCTGCAAGGCTTATGCCGACAGAGACAAAAATACAGGCAGCTTGTACCGCTACCTGAACAAGCCCTGCACAGGGCAGCGTCAGCGGATCTGTGGAGCGAGTGTCTCCTGAGCCTGTGAGCTCACACACCGGCTCCTGCCCCCCCACATGTGGCGACCCGCTCGCGCCCTCTCCATACCTCAAAGGCGCATGCATGCGCCTTCTTCAAATCGGAACAGCGATGCTGGCAGCCGACTCCTCACCGGTTCTCGAGGCAGCAGAATATGTCCGCTCCCGCTTGCGCCGTACGTCCCTGCCGGCTCCCGTCACACTCTACGCCGTCGCTCCAACCGGACCTCTATAGGATAAATAAAATTAAGCCCGTCCATGCCAAATCCAGCGATGTCGGAACACCGAAAGCCGAACGCCTTTTCTGCCCGCCGAATGACCTGCAACTAAAAAAGACAGAAAAAAGATTACAGCCTCCTAAAAGGCTGGTTTAGGGCAGGCCTGGGAGTGCGGGAACAAGAGAACGCCTTCCGCGCTCCCCGGCCTTTTAAACCCCATGTTTGGCCAGGCCGGTTCTGACCGGCCTGACCACTGCTCCCCCTTGACCCGGAAGCGATCCAATCGCGTCCGGGTCACTTGGGAGCGCTCGGACCAGTCGATGATGGGGCGCGCCCACCGCGTCACGATGATGCGGTGGGGCGCGCCCCACCATGGACAACAGGTGAGGGGGAGGGGGACTGGTGTCCCGCCATACCGACGGCGGGGCCGATCGGACTTCCTACAATGAATGGAGCCAGCATAAAGAAACCAAGCAAATGTGAGTTACAAACCACAAAATCAATGGAATGCATTCCCAGAGAAGCTTTCCAATTGTCTCTCCAAGATGTCTAGGCTTCGACCTAAAAATCAAGAAGAAGCTCATAAGTGACAAGCCCAAATTATGAGTGGGGTTATTAAAGAAAGTCTGTGCACAAGCCAATCAAAATGTGAAACGATCATTACCAGAAGAACAGTTAATATTCTGTGTATCACACTCAATCACCCAGGGGATCACCCTACAACGATGATGGAGTGAGTTCGAAAAGACAAGGCAAGGCACACATGTATACAGTTCTACAGAGAGACTTCCAAGGAATTGTAAAACAAAGTTAGTACACGGTGCCTAAGTGTGAGATCATGTGAACAGAAGAAGACGACCTTCATTAGAATTACAAGAATGTAAATTCTTTTGTCTTAGCAAGGAGAACTTAATTTCTTGTCTCCGGACCAAAGATACATAAGTGAATGTCTAAAGGTTACAGACAAGTGCATCCTTTTAGGCATGGATCAAAATGAGCAAAACACATGTCTGAATCTTTTTTATTTATGACAAAAATTCACAGTTCACAAGACTTAATCTGCCAGTTAGAACAGTTATTAAAAACTGTTTTCAGAAAACAGGGGGCCTCGCCCATGGCCTCACAGATTCTGTTGTAGTGTTACTCTGCAAAATTGTTTACGTTGCAAGAAAAAAAATATCATAAAGCACAGGTGCAAACAATGCTCTTTATGGGAATAACTGATGATGAATGCTTCTCCTAGTTAACCTTAAAAATTAAAAGCGAGCAGGGAATTGTGAGGAATCTCTAATGTACTTTTTTCACTGCATCTCGCAAAGCATTTCTGCACCTATTTAATTGTCTGGATCGAATTGAAACGTCGTTATATCTTGCAGCTGGGCATTTCAGAGGCACGCTACGCCCACATAATGTATCTTAATGCAGCGCTCATACTGATAAAATATGAGATTAAATCACAGCGTACATCAAGTAGATTGTTTTGCCTAACTCCTAAGTGCCACTGTACTCTACGCCACTATAATCTATGCTAAATAAGATGAATACTTTAGCTATATTGTTTTCATGTATATTATCACAGACATAGTGGAATGTTGCCAATTTTAGAATGGGGATATGGATGCCAGTAATGCCAGACTCTGACTTGTATACAGAACATTGTTCAATGACACCTCATGCTTGCATATGACATTTATATGTGTGTAGGAGGATTCATGTTTATGTACTCTGAAGTTCCACAAACTTTTTTTTTAATGTGGTGAAACTTGGCAGTCACCAAACTGGTATTGATGTCCCAATGAGTGCGCAAATGATCTAACAAGTGTGTTGCAATTGAATCGCATACAATTCACGAATTGATCAGTGGAGAAATAATGAGTTACAAGTGTTGAAATCAAAGATTTATTGGAGAATAATCACATATATATATGTATTCACTGAAAAAACCATAGGTTATAGACCATATATAGTTAGGAATTAGCATTTAAAAAACCTTATTTTACTCACACAAAACCATTGAAATTCCATATATAGTTAGTTGCACTAACTATATATCGCGCACCCGCAATCCACTGCTGATGATGTCACATATTACATCATTCATGACATGGTCAGTGACATCACTGATGACATCACTGATGACATCTCAAATGACATCACTGATGACATCACTGATAACAACATCCAGTGATTTTTTGTTTCTGTAAAGTTTAAATATGTCTTACATATTGAAGAATGAGTGGATGTATAAGTGTCTGGACGAAGGATTTAGTAGGTGCATGACTGACTGTATGAGTGAGTGATTAAATGTGTCTCACTGAGTGCACGGGTTAGTGACTAAACTGTCTTAATTTGTGAATCATTATGTTTGTTGTTCTGTAAACTGCTGCATGTGTTGATCAGTAGCTATATGAGTAAGTATATGGGTTATTGATTGGGTGCTCAAGTATTTGTATGGGAGACTGAGTGTGTGTGTGGGTGGCTGGGAGGTGAATGACTCTGTGCATAGATGTGTGAGCAGTTGATTCACTAGATGTATGAGTTCAAAAGTGCATGTGGAAACAGCTGTATGGGTGGTTGACTGTGTGCATGAGTGCATTGGTGAGTGAATGGATATCTCAGTGCTACATGTCAAAGTAAGTACATATGTAAAACACAGTACATGTGAGAGTTGGCATATATAAATAACTGTGCATGAGAGCCACTGAATGTGTGAGTAGCTGTATGGATCATTGTGAACTTGTATCAGGGATTGTATAAGAGAGTAAATATGTGTTAGTATATGCTTGAATAAGTAAGGTGTGTATAACTGTATAGTTGAGGAAATGGAGGTGAGATTGTTTCTTTGCATGACTGACTAGGTGTGTGAGTAACTCCATGGATGAGTGACAGTGTGTGAGTTTCTGTATACACTGAGTGTATCTAAGGTTATATTAGAGTCTGAAGAGGTTTATCGTATTAGCACAAGAATGATGTCAAATGAGATGTCATCAGTGATGTCATCAGTGATGTCATTTGAGATGTCATCAGTGATGTCATCAGTGATGTCACTGACCATGTCATGAATGATGTAATATGTGACATCATCAGCAGTGGATTGCGGGTGCGCGATATATAGTTAGTGCAACTAACTATATATGGAATTTCAATGGTTTTGTGTGAGTAAAATAAGGTTTTTTAAATGCTAATTCCTAACTATATATGGTCTATAACCTATGGTTTTTTCAGTGAATACATATATATATGTGATTATTCTCCAATAAATCTTTGATTTCAACACTTGTAACTCATTATTTCTCCACTGATCAATTCGTGAATTGTATGCGATTCAATTGCAACACACTTGTTAGATCATTTGCGCACTCATTGGGACATCAATACCAGTTTGGTGACTGCCAAGTTTCACCACATTAAAAAAAAAGTTTGTGGAACTTCAGAGTACATAAACATGAATCCTCCTACACACATATAAATGTCATATGCAAGCATGAGGTGTCATTGAACAATGTTCTGTATACAAGTCAGAGTCTGGCATTACTGGCATCCATATCCCCATTCTAAAATTGGCAACATTCCTTTATGTCTGTGATAATATACATGAAAACAATATAGCTAAAGTATTCATCTTATTTAGCATAGATTATAGTGGCATAGAGTACAGTGGCACTTAGGAGTTAGGCAAAACAATCTACTTGATGTACGCTGTGATTTAATCTCATATTTTATCAGTATGAGCGCTGCATTAAGATACATTATGTGGGTTTTGTAAATGCTAATTCCTAACTATATATAATCTATAACCTATGGTTTTTTCAGTGAATTTCAATGGTTTTTTAATAGCAAATATCTGTAGCTGTAAAATTTATTCTTCTTTAAATCCCAAAATATATTTTATATGTTTATTAATAACTTTTTAAAAAAAAAAAAAATGTTCTTCGTTCCCGCTTCGCGAATCGGGAAGCTTCCCGTTAGCTGACCTTGATGCCGCGAAATAGACCGTGAGCCGGTAAACGTTTCTTTACCGCAACTGCCGCGTTAGAAAACAACATCGTGACGCCTCCCGTCCGCATGACGTTTCGCGTTGTCGCGTGATACGTCATATGACGTACTACGTTAGCGAACGGGTACGCTTACCGAGTCGCAAAGCACAGGTTTCTGGAAGCAAACCGGGAGGCCCTGCAAAGCGTGTAACGTAAACACAGCAGGTCATGTGACTTGGTAATAACACTTTTCATTGGTTCATTTCACTTTTGGTTTCCTAATGATGTAAGACTAGGTCATATAATCTAAAATGAACACTTTTCATTGGTTGAGAACTATTGTTTTTCCCAAATGATGAAAATCCCTCTTTCTTTCCTCACTCTGACTTTCATCATTGTGAGAGAAAGACCCTTTGTTACCAGTGAGCAATGGCTTCTTTAGTAGCTTCAGCTGGTGCTTCCCCACCACCTCCACCACATCCAAGGAAGAGTGGACCGATGTGTGAATGTGTTCACTGTATGCAACAACTTTGACACTTACAGAAGCCTCACCTCCTCCATGCCTCATACACAGTTCTACATGTACATCATAAATGCAAACAGAACAGAATTAATTATACATGTTAAATGGTTTATTTTTGCTGTTCTCAGAATGTATGAAATTTCACTAAAAACAGTGACTTGAAGGTATTCATCATATAACAGCGGGGAAAAAAAAACACAATCAAAATGATTGTGTTTAAAAAACCCATACAACATAACAAATCAGAATTCAGAACTCCTTAAAGTTAACTTACTTTCCATGACGGCCAAGGATGTCCTATGAACAGCTTACACTCTGTTGTGCTGTTATTACTTTCAACCCGCCACTTTCTGAAAGAAAACCTCCATCGTTTTCAAAAACATGTTACATACAATAAATGACTTCTTGCTCTCTACCACAAGTTTCCACAAGGCCAAATCTTGTCAGACCCATTTATAACTCTTGGATTTCTTGTAAGCCAATCCCGTCTTTTCGCATTTCCGCAACTTTCAGAATTAAAATGTTGAAGATCATTTACACAATCCTGGACTAGTAATATCTTCCCCTTCTTGCTCAATCATGTTCTACATTTCCTATCACACTGATACTGCTTACTATGAAGCAGACTTACACTACCTTTATGACTACTACAATTATTTAATTCTCTACATCACTTTTAATCACAAAGCAATGTAAAACAGTAGACAGCATTGCAGACTTACATTCCCTCTACTCCATGTTTTGATTGGCTGCTTCAATTAGCTTATAAAAAGAAACAGTTTTTCTGAACTCATTCAAAGTGCACGTATTTCTCCATGACGTCCAGTGTTATGGTAAGAAGTTATGTCTCTGTACTACACTTATCCTCAAGGCCAAATAGTGTAGGAGCCATGAGAACTTATTGAAATTCCTCAGAGCACATCCCGAGATTCTTTCCCTAAAATTTTGGTTTTAAAAACACCAGGTAAGAGTTTTTAAGGTCATACGGCAATTTTTGTTTGAAAATTAAAACAGAATCATTGCAGAATGACCAGCCATTTCTACACTTTAAATAAGCTGTATAATGTCCTGATGTTATTGAAGGACCATCATGATATATAATTGCTACAGTTACAAAAGTCCTTCCTGATATTGACAACTGTGAAGCCACAAATTTTTTAATTAAAGTTCTCAATTTTGTTCCATCAGGCCTACATCGTTGGAACATTAAAATGACATACTGGCCATATGTTCGTATAAATAATGTGGACATCATTTCAGATTTACATTGGCTACACTCCATGTTGTGATCAGCTGCTTTTACTAGCTTATTAAAAGAGACTGATTTACTGTCTGGCAAAGTTAAATATAATAATCTTTCTGAGTCTACACTAGTAGTACTTGATACCCTACAGTTCTCGCAGTCATGCTGCCATTGATAAGAAATCCCAAACAGGTGATCTACATCTACACCTTCATCATGCAATACATCAAGCATATACATTAAAAACTCCTGACAATCTTGCTGACTATTTTGAGAGAATTGTGTTTGGCCTGAACATCTGTCTAACAGATTTCGAATTTCAGACACACTTTCTATGTTTGTTCTATCAGTGCTACATTTCTCTAACACAGAATTTAACAAACTGCAAAATCTTTGATCAGAATTGACCACAATCTCTTCTTTTACATTTTGTAGAGAAAACAAAATATTTACCACTACATTAGCATAGCAGTTGACACCAGAACTGTTTTCAAATTGAAAACCAACAACATCTTCAACAGAATCCTTTTTGTTTCTGCTTATAATTTCAGGTTCATCGACTTTTCGTCTTTTTGCTACAACCTCCCCAGTATTGGTCACATTTCTTCGTTTCCGGCCTACCACACGTTTCTCAAACAAAGGATACTGAGGCAAATGTGGCGCATACTCTCTTCTCAACCTATTGTATTCCTTAACACAATCTAGATCCGCACAAATGTTTGTGACATCACACTCAATCAAGTACAATCCCGATAAAGTCCTAACTCGTGACAATGCCACATATGCCATACCCTCCTTGAACACAGAACTGCCAATATTCACCAATGCACAGTCTACACTTAAACCTTGCGATTTATGGATTGTCACCGCATATGCCAAGCAAACAGGAAACTGCTTACGACGAACATATAAGTCTTTTACAAGCAAAAATCTAGCAGAACAACGAGCAATTAGCTGTACTTCCTCAATGCCATCAAATTTAATTTTTAAAAATTCAATTCCATCTCTATTTCTGTATTTCACAAAATCAACAACATTACCCATTGATCCATTTACCAGACCTCTTTCAACATGTAAATTCCTTCTTAAAATTATACGGCAGTTCAAGCACACATTCAGAGTCTTTTCAAAACCCGCAGTTTTAGATATACTCTTCTCTAATGAATCCAATTTTGTTTTCAAATTCTCAGACAAAATAATTGTTGATCCCATATGCTCTACTCTGTCAATAGCTTCCAGTTTCACAATCGCTTGCTTTTCTAAATGCAACATTTTGTTGTTGAAGATGGCACATTCTGCAAGAGTTGGCATCAAACATATTCCAGATTTCTTCTCAGTAATTTTCTGAAAAATATTCTCAGGCACAACATCTTGTTCTGGATATAAACTTGAAAGTAATCGTGCATGTAAAGCTTCTTTCCCATGCTCGGTCACTTTTCCAATTCTAACATCTTGTAGAATATCCTTGTAAACTTCATCCTTCGCCTGACGCATATTTTCATGCAGTTCAGCATAATTGAAGTTTAACCATATATTGACGTTGCCATTGCTCCCTAAGCACTTCCTGGTATCTTCATGCGTGAGCATTTTGAACACAGGTTGCCCTTTCACTGGTGTCAGCTGCAGAAGATCTCCGAAAACAATGATGTGTTTGCCACCAAATAACACATCATACTCTGTTTTGAGAACTTCTTGCATTCTCAAATGCACAAAGGCAAGCATGACATTGGAAACCATGCTTACTTCGTCAATGATAAGAAGTTTCATTTTCCTCAAGACTCTTGAAACTTCAAAACAAGCATCTCCAGATAGCTTGTGATATTCTAATTTGTTGTCATGCTCCACTGGCAGCATCAGTAAACGATGTAAAGTAATCCCTTTAATGTTATGTGCTGCCAGTCCAGTTGGAGCGGTGACAACACAAGACAGCGATGACTCTGTCCTTTCCTGCAAATAACATGAAATTGCTTTAATAAGGAAACTTTTTCCAGTTCCCGCTTCTCCACTCACGTACAGTCGGACAGGCTTCAACGACGTACATGAGCACTCTTTCTTGTCATGACTTAATCCATGATCAATTTGCATGGTAAGTTCGTCATATATTTTCCTCTGCTCAACGTTGAGTTGTCTTTCCAACTCTTCTAAGTTAACCGCATCCTCCTGAGCATGTGCCATGGCTCTTTCCACTTCATTCATAGCAGTGGCAGCTTCATTTTCGATAAGAGGTCCTCCTAGTGGATCCTGACTCAATGAAGCAGAACTCTGACTGTCCTGAGAACTGTCTCTGGCAATCTCGGCTGCAATCGTTGCTTCCTGCTCAATTTCCACATTCAACATTTCTACATATTTGGGAAAAGCAGGACATTCTATGGTCTCCTTGGCAGCATTGAATGAGTCTTCGTAACAAAGGAAATCTCCAAGCAGTTCCTCTTCTGCACGCCAAGGCTTAAAAAGTTGCAAAAGTGCTAAATAGAAAAACACCTTTTTTTCAGGAGATTCGCCACTCAATTTTCGATGGTTTATCAAGTGGCATTTTCTTTGCTTGACCAGACATCCCTCACTTCCTATTACAGCATACACTCCTTTCTCAGTATCTTCTTTGATGTTCCTCTTGAATATGTAATTTTGCAGAACCTCATACAGACAAACATTCTCGAGGTGACTGCTTCGATTTGGATAATATGTATCCAACATGTTGCTCTTCAAAATGTCGGTACTGTTTGGCTCCTTTTCCGCCAAATACTCAATTTCCCGCACAGGTTTCAGAACTCGATTACGCGTTGCAGCAAGACCAACACTCGCCCAAACGATACTCCTGGACTTGGCATAGAGACTTGCTGAAGACAACCGGTCAGAACATTCGTAAGGTCCGATTTCTCGATGCGACAACATCTTCAGACTGAAACTGTACAACTTCTTGCTGAGGCTCTTTTCATGGGAAATGTCCTCCCACATATCCTTCAATTCTGTCTTCTCTTTTTTGGTGATGTAAGATGTCACATACCGAGCCACAGCCATACAGTTATCAGCCACAAACTGTATATCCATGTTAGCATTCCACATGGACAAAATCACCGGGTTGTAGTCGTTGATGTACTTAGACTCTTCGTTCCTCTTCAAATTGTATGTGTTTTTAGGTGATTTCTTCATCACATTATGTCGCAGCGAAGACATCAAACTGTTCACTCTTCCTTTAGAAATCACCGGTCGTGGAAAGCCGAAACGACATTTGGTGTAGAACTTGTCTTTGTTCCGGAATTTACGACGACAGTACTTTCCACATCGATGGCTTTGGAAACGTAGAACTTTTTCTCTTAGGCTTTTTTTCTCCTTTGCGTTTGGAACAGCACACGTAGAATACTGTTCTATGAAACTCATCACTGAGTCTTCTGCATCCGTTCCAAATTTAGGTGCATCCTTGATCCACAGCAACATATGTATATGAGGAGCACCTCTTGCTTGGTACTCCTTCCTCCAGAAGAAATCCAACACCTCTTCAAGAGGTGGATTCTTCTTATTCATGATGAAAGACATCATACCTTCAAATCTATGATTGAAGTACCTACATACATTGACTGGATCCAAAGAGCACAGTTCTCCGGGTGTCTTGAATTCGATGTTTTCTACGTTAGCATTTGCCTCTCGTAGAAATTCAAGTAAGTCTTCCCAGCCATACTCAGCACAGCTCAAAGTGAGGAACCATGTGGGAGTTCCTAAGTTCCTCAGCATACATTTTAAATCACCATGACGACGGTACCAGTACTCATTAGTACCACGCTGACACGCCATGAGATTAATCAGGTGAGAATCCAAAATACTGTCTTGGACATTGACTTTATCCATAAAGTCACTTGCCGAGATGTTTTGCATGTGTATACCACTTTTCAAGATGTGGTTCACTGCATATGACAGTCCAGACAGATCGCTTTCAAACAGGAGATGAAACAAATAAGGAATGCATTGTCGAAACCTAGGATCTCCTGCATACAATCGCAAAGTCCGGTATTCAGAAGCAGGAATTTGATGAGGTCGCTCATCATATCTTCCTCCCTGACCTGTTGGAAAAAGCTGTGGGAAACACCGAGCTTCCAAACTTTCCTCCCAAACACTAATGGGACTCCCTTTCGCTTGTTTCATTTGAAACAACTCAATAGCATTCCCCATGACTTCCTTGGAATGCAAAGGATGAACACTATAATGTTCATATATTTCTTCACTAGTACAGGGTTCTACTTTCTCAATTTGACCAGCACACAAATCGCTATCCTCTTCCTCACTTACTTCCTCTTCTGCAACATATAAATTTTTATAGTATTTATTATATTTTTTCAAATACAATGTTGCCCTTTTGACTTTCCTAACATCTACTAAATCTTGCCATATTTTCTTATTCTTTGTCGGAACCCCATTAACTAAGATAACAAGAGGTTCCTCTTCCACTTTTTCTACTCCAATTGTGTTAATGTTTTTCTTCAAATCTAGAGGCAAATAAACAACTCTTCCCTTTAATCCTCTCTGTAAATCTGATGGAGGCAATTTCCCTGTCTTTGGCTCCATTCTTACAATAGCCTGAAAGGGATGGATACTTTGAATCAAAATAGATTCATAAGTATTTAAATCCTTCAATTCAGAAGGAATCTCAACCAATTCCAGATTATTATGAACTGCTCTAGCAGGCATCTGGTTTTGATTTAATTTGTTACAACAATAAGTACACACACGTTGATCCAATCCCAAATCAAAACAATTTTCTACCATCAAGTATGTTGTAAAATCCTTCCATTCACTATTATTTTCCCTTTCACTTTTTCCATATAAATCCACTAACTTAGTCTGATTCTTATAATAAGTGCGTCGACAACACACACAAGTGAAATTTGGCCTCTCACTTGATTTCACCTCAAACGTCGCAATTTCCCTCTGGAAATTATCTGTACTGGAAACCTGTACACTATCTTCCACATTACTCTCTTCTTCTTGGTCAATTTCAACATCCTCCTCTTTACTTCCAAAGTAACAAAACTCAATTTCTTCACATATATTCTTCACATCTATTTCAGAACCATGCAAAAGAGCAGCGCATAATTGTTTAAGCATAATTGCTGGACTCTTAGCATAATACAACATTCTAACTAATTTCCTCACTTTATTATGATGCACTGCTAGCATCCTGAAATGATGAAAAACACTCTGGCATACTCTCCTGGAAAGACAAGCCAGTGAATGACCATGCAAACCTATCACTTCTCTCACTCTGCAAGGATCTAATTCTTGCAACAACTTCATTTTCTGCTTCAAACTTTTCTTATTAAATGACCGTATAAAATCACAAAGCAAATTGATGGAATCCTGTTGTACACTGCAAATACTACTACACTTCCAGGTGTACACAGGACCCTTAGGACGTCTACCTAAAACCTCATTACCTAACACCTCTTCTATCTCTGTTCTCACAAGTTTTTCTTTTTCAACTGGACAACCATCTTTCACTTCATAAGCTCGACCACTGGTGTCAACTGCATGCACCAAATCATTATCCTGGAAATAACTCTCCTCATTAAAAAATGCCTCAGAGCTTGAACTATGCATCCATTCTCCAGAAAAAACTTCACAAAAATTACTACGATTAACTATTCTCTTCCATCTACTATTTCTTTTGAAATCATAAATTGCCTTGTTTAGCTTCCTAATTCTATTGATTGTCAAAATAAATAACTTACGTTTAATTTCAAATGCCTGATCAATAACTTTCTCAACTATTTTTTTTCTCTTATAAAAAACCACTTTCTGTTGACCTTTCTTAATATTTTTTAACAAATTCCCAATTATCCTGTTGCGGAACATTCGTTTACGAATGTCCCTAAACTGTTGTTTCCTTCTACTTTCATGCATAGAGTTATCTCTTACTCTAGCAGTAACATTTCTCATTGGCCTTTCCTTACCATTTGAATTGTTTCTCCTTTTCTGGACTGAAACATTTTCTGTAGTAATATTTTTTTTACTAGACATATTTCTTATGACTGTTTTTGGACTCTTACCCGGAGCTTTCTTGGTGACTTGACAAATCTTTTTGTTAGAGGACTGCTGCATTATTCCATGGTCCTGCTGTCTTTGACGTTTTGCAGCCTTTCTCACTCTTTCTTTGCTTGGCATCCTAAAATCTTGAAATAATCTGCAGTTGAATCTGTGGTAAAATATAATAAAAAATGTTATTAACCACTATTACCCAACAGTAAATTAATAACAGTCATCAAAAACTTAACACACTACTTAAGTATATAACATACTGAAGCCTATCTCCAATTTTTCACTGAACAGGACTCATCTCTTCTTAACCTTGGATAAACCTCACCTACTCTGTGTCCCCTGCACATAATTAAATGTAAAGGGGCAGATTTATATTAACTAGCACATCCCCAGGGATGCACCAGTTAACGTGCACCGCTGCTCTGCCACCCACGGTGTGCCGCATTTACAATCAGATAGGACAAAGCTACATCAAAACCCTGCGCCTGCTTGAAGCAGGCATAGATCTTGACGCAGGTAGGCTGAAAGCTAAAGCAACAACTAAGTGTCGTGTGCAGAAGTTGCAAAAAAGGAAAAATGGCGTTTAAACCAGTAATGAGCCCATGCTAACTTAACACAGAGTAAAAATATCCAGGATCTACATCAGTTTGGGGTTCACGAACCTGGCAGGTACAAGGCACTGAGGCTTTCCACCGTGCATGTCTCATCCCAAATCATATGTTGTTTGTGAATGAAACAATTTCCCAGACCAAATGCTTTGGATTGGCTACTTCTAAAAAATTAAACACCCCTACTATCCCGGAGTTAGAGGAATATGATGGTTGGAGTAATTTTACTCGTTGTCCATTAAAGATTTACAGGCCCTACTCCGTAATTCTTCCTTTAACATTTCCAGTATAAATCCAAAAGGTTGACTGCTTTGGCAACGTGCCTTATCCACGGTTTAATAACGCTGCCTTTTGCTTTATATAAGTTTTCAAATTGTATGAAATATATACCAATAGGTCGTTATTAACCTTTAGGTAGTGGTTTTCTTCATGAGGTCTGGTCGCTTCCATACACATACAGATTTTCAAAGATGATCAAGAAGTTTATCTGAATGGAGAGGAATGCACTGAGACGCCAGATCGTTCACTAATGTGTAGGCACATACAGTTACACGGTTCATGCAACAAACACCGACCAAATATGGCTTGCGTGTTGCAAGGTACACCAGTTCCTGCTATCATCCCCACGTTCAAGTTCTTGGAAAATGGTAGTTATTTGATGCTCAATAATGAAGATTGTTCTGGGTTAATTAAAAGTATTCCTTTTATCGTAACAGTAAATGAACGGGTTATTTGCTGCAGAAATGTTCTATTTCCTCCCACACATGAACATAGGGAGTTTTCAATCTGGCCACAAATGCCAACCTTGGGAGCACATTTCAACGGCATGGCAAGAATAAGAGCTCTTTTGTCTCAGAGAGAGGTGGCCTTGACTTCGGCCCGTGAAACTTTCGTGCTTCACATAGCGAACACCCGTACAGAGGTGCAGACCCTTTTAAATACAGATTCGCCTTTCCATTTCAGCAAGATGGTTCGGACTATCTCTAACGCGTCCTCCACAAAGGGCCTGGCGCACTTTTTTAAAGTTGTTACCAGTGGTCTCGTGACTTCATTTGAGAAAATCTTTGGAGTCATCCCTGCTTTCTTTCATTCTATTTTTTCCACTCTGCTTCGTGGATTCCCATTTTTACTTGCATTACCAGCGGACGCTCTTGTGCTTTTTTACATTTTTAAATATGGATGTCCCTCCTGTGCAAGCTCCCGCCCTGCAGCTGCTGACACTGTTCCGCAATCGCATGCTAGAATATTATGGCACAATGCCGTTGGCGATATTAAGCACGGCATATGGATTATCTTTTCGATTCTCCTACTTCACCTGTGTCCAGCCTGTATTTCACTGCCTGACCTGTGATTTCAATTGGGCCATTGATTTGTGTCTCTGCGGACCGGTTTCTCCTGACGTCGACTTTAATCAGCTGATGACTCCTATCATTACTCACGAGTTGGTTTGTCCTGGCGAAAGGATTATGGCTGTGGCATTGATGCATGGACTAATTGGTCCCTGGAATTTACTGGCGGCAACACAGTCTTTCTTGGAACAGAGCTTTCTTGAAAACCCACCGAGCTGTCCTCTGATGTTGATAGAGGATCCGGTGCTGGAAGAGCACGTATGTTCTTTTCCGCTTTTAAATTGGATGGCTGAACTCTTTTCGGATGAAGACGGTGACTTCCTATTGGAGGCTGTTGCAGCTTATTTTGCATACACAGTTATGTCATAGACCTATTTCATGTTTGATATGCTGAGTACTAGCATTTCATTGACAATTCATTGACTTATTTGTCAAGTTTTTATTATTTAGCTTGCCTATTGGCTTAAGACTCGATAAAGTACTTGGCTGTTTTATTTTTCTTTAGCATTAAATTTTCCTAGTTTTTAATGTTTTACCTTGCGGACCGTCCACATATAAACTTGCAATCTGCTCTCATGAGATGGCACTTCTATTATCTTATTCAGTTCGTTTCCGGATCATGGGGAGGTGTCATCTAGGTCCTGGATATCTTTACACCGTGTTAAGTTAGCATGGACTCATTACCGGTTTAAACGCCATTTTTTCCTTTTTTGCAACTTCTGCACACGACACTTAGTTGTTGCTTTAGCTTTCAACCTAATAGTTCATCGTGATTTACATGACAATAATATGTTATTGCTCTACTATCTGCTTTACTTTGTTAAACTATATCTGTACAGCGACTGCTGAAGTTTCAAGAACAACACGATACAGAATTGTTATGAGGTCTGATCTCCACGACTTCATACTCATAACATAAGTGCAGCTTCTGCCAATTCTGGGCATGAGGCGGGTTTTATATTGCTTTGCCGAACACACATACACAACACTTGATGCGGTTCACATGAAGAGAGAGCTGGTGTATGCTGATGTGATTCCTTCAAATCTAAGACACTAAAGTATCGGCACGCCCTAAACCAACACAAAGAGACCTTCTTAGCAAATAATATATTATGTGTATTAGGGAGGGTGAGATATAAGCAGCCGCGGGCCGTGGAGGAAGTTACGGTGGGGCAGGGAGGCGGGGAGGGGGAGGGGCAGGGTGGAGCCCTCTCCACCCTGCCCCTCCCCCTCCCCGCCTCCCTGCCCCACCGTAACTCCCTCCACGGCCCGCGGCTGCTTATAAGTGTTGCTAACTCTTATTCATTTACAGCATGTTAACATACTGTCACCATTCGCTTTTTATGTACTAGTAACTATGCTGGTAATTTTGCTACTGATAATATGTGTACTTGTATTATCTAAGATACTACGCCTGAGAAGACGGCATTAGTAAATAAACATTTCAAATACACATGTGTTCTTCTTAACTCCATGTTCTGGTTTCTAAGAAATATATAACGACCGACTGTTCATGAGGTCCACGTATCCTGAGGTACTATAAGTTCATATTCTGAATTGTCTAAACATTGAGAGTTTGTTATATCCAATGTGACACTGTACCTAGCTTGCTAAGGGGTTTTGATTACTAAGGTGAGTTTTGGGACACCCTAATTCGCCGAGGTTCCAATCCTCTGTCCACAGTTCTGTGTGAGAACAGAAACCCTGCGACAGGGGCACCCCTGAGCCTTGCTGGAGCTTCATCACACTTGCGATACAACTCCAGCAATGCGCCACCTTTACGGCACAGATACGTCACGCATCTGTGCTGTTTTTGCCCCATGATGCGCCGCATTGTAAATGCAGCACACCATAGGTGACGGAACAGCGGCACAGAATGACTAACACATCCCTGGTGATGCGCCAGTCATCATAAATCTATCCCTATGCTTCTTATCTTGTTAGAGATGAACCGCCATATGTATCATCAAAGTTTTTTGCATTTCCTAAATAGCGAACTTTAAGGAATAAATAGCGATTCTTTACCATTCCTAGTTTGCGATGACCTATTTGCTAATTACAAATTACCCATTCATTTCCATGCAGCAGGAGGCCCATAGGAATGAAGGTGCAATTTGCGATTAGCAATTACCTCATCGCAAATTACGAATTTTTCCGAGGGTGCAGGGGTGTCTCAAGAACACCCTGCTGCACCCCTGAAAAAGAAATTTGGGGGCATATGGCGCACATAAATTTTGAAAACATTCCTTTACCTCAAAAACGATTTTCAACTCATAATTTGAAAACACTGCACATGGGGAAATGACTTAAAATGTCCTTAAGACACATAAAAGCGTTTTTTGATTGCCTTTGCAGCATGTTTCAGTCACCTTTAACATGCCTATGTAACGCAAACATTCAAAATCTAAATTTGCCATGCACAGGTGGGAGCATATTTACAAGCAATTTGCTCCACAGACAAACTTCTTACATTGAAATGGGAAAAATAACATCAGAGACTCTCAATTACCTTATAAAGAAGCAGACACCATTATGTCCTTCTCATCAATATTAAAACCATTGCTTTTTCTCAAAAACGATTTACAAGTCATAATTTGAAAACACTCCACAGCTCCTATGCACATAAAAGCCCTGTCAGTACTAATACTTCACATTTTCTCCAATTACAATTTCTCAAAGAAACAAAATCTATTTGTAAAACACTTGAGACAAAGCAACATTTGAAAAACACAACTTTCTTCATAATTTTCTCCTTAAAGCACACTATTTTCTATCTAAATTAAAGAAATCTTTTCTCACCTTAGCAAATACTTTGAGTTTCAAAACAGTTTCAGAAACACACCAATTTGTCTTCAGCAGAGCAAAAGGTATGCACTCCAGAGTCTGCAGCTATCAAAAGCACAGAAATGCTGTAATTCCTCACACATATCTCTCATGTCACCCAATCAAAACTCTTCCCTCACTTTTTTTCAAAGCAAAACCCTTCCCCCCTCTGCCCCCTCTCTGCTTTTTCTGCATAGCAACCACCTCTTGCAAGACCTCTGGTGTTTCCAAGTTCACACAACAATGTTGCAATTGAACTCTGAACTCTCAGTGCACCTGCATATCCAGAGCATTCTTTCATTTAATGATTTTTTCTTCGCCACTCAAAATACATCTTTCAACGAACTCATCCATGCACACTAACTTTCTGTTTTCAGCAATCAAAATCTACCAATCACTCTTACTGCTTCATTAACACAGAAACTCCTCAGTTTTTTTCATTTTACACTCTCATTTTTTCAACTGCCATTTCATTGCCACACTTCATCTGACTGCAGGAGAACCTTCTCTCGCCATGTTTTCTGTCTGGATTGTTGGACATAGTTATATCTATTGGGCTCAAAGGTACGCTGAAAACAGGAATTTACCTAACCTCAATTCACAAGATGTGGAAATTAAGTGGTTTGGCCACAGAGGATTAAAATGTCACCAATTGATACCATTGGTGAAAACCTTTATGCATTTGCCAAAACCTGACCTGTTAATTGTGCACTGTGGAGGTAATGATTTGGGCACTTTGACTGGGGTAGGTCTGGAAATGCTTTTAAAGGACACCTTTGAGCAATTGATGGCACTTTTTCCTCAGACTGCCTTGGTATATTCAAATATATGCCAAAGACAAAAATGGAGGTGGTCGAACCAATTTTGTCCACAAATTGAGAAATCGAGGAAGCATGTAAACAAATCTGTTTCAGCTTACATGAGAGACCATGGAATGGGCTCCCTGTACAACAATAACTTGCGTTACTACATGCAAGATATCTACAGAGGAGATGGAGTTCACTTCTCAGATGAGGGCAACAGAATTTTCACTCTGAATTTAAGACTGTGCATTGGTACCTACTTATAAGTACCTAAATGTACCATAAACCCAAAAGCTCTTCTCAGAGCTACCCTACATCTGATCACTCACAATTATTATTTTACTCTAACTTTTTTCACTAATTTTCAAGAAAGTACGCTCCCCAGAACGCTTCCCGGTTCGCGAACCGGGCGCACTCCACGCAAAAAAACTAAAAAAACGGTATATTTTTTTTTGCCCTGCGAGACCCTTTCAAAGCCTCCACATCAAACCTAGGGGGTCAGGGACGATCTACTATGCCCCCTTATGGTCATTTGCCCCTTCGCTTTGGCCTCCTCTTGTCTCTCGATCCTACCGAGAGACAAGATGGCGGCCGCTACGGACTGTTTGGAATGTTTACAGACGCCGAAGAACCAATCAGCTTCGCAAACCTCCGTAACGCGAAAAGTACGCGAAGCGGAGCGCTGTTACAGATATATATCTTTTTTTGAACGTTAATTTCTCAAAATCCACTGGAGCACATATATTGAGACCTAGCAAAGGCACATCGGGCTACCAGTCCCTACAATTTTGCCAAGTTTCGTGCAAATCCATTCAGCCGTTCGATTATTATTATTTTATTTTTTTTTGCCCCGCGGGCCCTTTTAAAACCTCCACATCAAACCTAGGGGGTCAGCGACAATCTACTATGCCCCCTTATGGTCATTTGCCCCTTCGCTTTGGCCTCCTCTTGTCTCTCGATCCTACCGAGAGACAAGATGGCGGCCGCTATGGACTGTTTGGAATGTTTACAGACGCCGGAGAACCAATCAGCTTCGCTTCACAAAGCTCCGTTGCGCGAAAAGTACGCCAACTGGAGCGCTGCCCGGTCCGCTGTTACAGATATATATCTTTTTTTAAACGTTAATTTCTCAAAATCCACTGGAGCACATATATTGAGACCTACAAAAGGCACATCGGGCTACCAGTCCCTACAATTTTGCCAAGTTTCGTGCAAATCCATTCAGCCGTTCGGGCTAAAAGTGAGGCCAACCGCCCTATGGAAATTAACATGGGAAAAACGCGTTTTGGGACCCCCCTTTTTTCTCGGCCCCCCCTTGACGAACCCCCCCAAAATTTTCAGGGGCTGCTCAGACACAAAATGTGCCATTTTCCTGAAAATTTCAGCCAATTCCGTCCACAAACGCCAAAGTTATTAGACATAAAAAATCCTAACTATATATACCTACTGGCGACCGCCAGTAGGTAATATATATATATATATATATATATATATATATATATATATATATATATATATATATATATATATATATATCCAGCCAACAAAAGTGTGCCCTGAGGTGAGGACACACCGACAGCACGTACGTTGTAACACCACTTTATTTCGGAAACCAGCTTGTCACAGTTCAAATTACAAATCCATCCTTATGCGTTTCAGAGCTTGGGCAGTCCCTTCGTCGGAGGAAGACATTGCGATATGCTGAAAACCGCTCCCAAGCACCATTAACTGCATGCATCAATTACTCCCAGGTGGGCTAGTCAGGTGAGTAAACCCTCTAAGCATGCTGGTACATGTAGGCAATGTTCTTGGAGCAAAAATAAAACCCTAGTGGGTGCAGCAAAATCCGCAATGAAATCAGTCCATGAGTATTGCCCCAGTGAGCTTTGAAATGGAGAAGCCGGTATAATGATCTCTTTTACCGCTGTGCCATAAACGAAATCCGGGGTCTGCAGAGTCTCTGGCCCTGTGTCTCTCACTCTCACAGTGGCGGGTCCTTTGCCGCCAGGAATGGCACACATACATGAAACAAAAGTGTGCCCTGAGGTAAGGACATGCCAACAGCAGGTAGGTTGTAACACCACTTCATTTCGGAAACCAGCTTGTCACAGTTCAAATTACAAATCTATTGTTAAGCGTTTCAGAGTTGGGCAGCTCCTTCGTCAGAGGAAGACGTCGCAGTATGCTGAAAACCACGTAGGAGACGATTGACGCCTTGTCTTCTATGGTTGTCCAGTGGACATTGCTGCCCCTCCGGTACTGACCCCTTTGTGGTCCAGGGCGTGACCCCAAAAAAGGTTGTGGTCCATAATAATTATAGCCATACTTCTGTGGTGGGGTAACCAGTGTGGGTATGCCCCTCCCATTGGTGGTGGCCCATAGGGATATGACGTATATGCTGGTGGCCCTTGATAGTGTCCCCATCCTCTTCCTCTCCTGTTGAGGGGTCTTTGGTGTTGTCCACTCCGTCGTTGGTATCTTGGGCCGCTCCCTCTGCTGGAACTATTCGCCCTGAGTCCTATGCGTCTCCTTCTGAGCTCTGATCTTGGTTTGAGGTCCTAGATACGTAGTCTTCACAAATGTATGGGTATACCTTTTCATGACTTAAACGAGCTGTGTCTTTCTTCAGCTTGTTGTATTTGGTTTGTTTTAGTGTTATCTAAAATGTGTTCATTTGCTGGTTTAATTATTCCAGGCGTTTTTTGAGAACACTTGGGGACTGGTAACTCTTCAGTTGTACTTCCAAAGCCTGCATCTGAATCTTGAGTTCCTGGGTCAACCGTGTGGCGTTTTGATGATTAGGATGAGCCACTCATGGGGACAATGCCATGATGAATTTTAGTTGAGCACGTTCAGTTTACTTTTTACTTTTGACGCACTTGACTCATACAGCTTACTGATTCTCTGAACCTCGGGGGTGAAATGCTTAGACCGTGTTTTTGCCTTGTAGGAATCCCCTGACGAAGGACAGATGTCCGAAATGCATCGGGAGGGAAATGTTTAAATATCTGAATACGACCATTGGATTATTGACAACATGTGTTGAATGAATATTGATCAATGGACATGAATGGACATATGTGAATTAAACATAGATACTGCATTCATACATTTTTGGTACAAAACGTGAATTTATTTCACCAGAAGGTTGTGCTCTAGGAGCTGGTACCTATTTTAGGTACCACGGACCACATTAGACAATGCCATGATATCAATGACCAATCCTTCTTGAACATCTTATCGTGATGGAATGTGGAGCGTTCATTGCGAACAATTAGGCCCTGTGGCGCTGCATTCGCCCCGAGATACTCTGACATTAGCAAACCATGAAGTGCTTTCTTGATCTGAGTTCTCCTCAAAGTTGCCAACTCGTCCCAATCTCCATTATTTGGACCAGGTTCAGAGTTATTTAACTCCTCAAAGGGATTGATGGTAACCAGGATTCTATCCACTTCTCCCTCTGAACAAGTGAGGCCGGTTGCTTCAGCCATGGTCAAAATATTGGGACTCTGGTACTTGAAAAATAAATGTGATAGAAGTGTGGTTATGATTGTGTCTGAGATTCTAAAAGGTTCAATGACTTCCTATTGTAACGATAATATTTCCAATATTTAATAGTCAGCAATAGTGGATCGCTTCCACAGCTGCACGCTGTCGTTATATTAAAGTAAAGCAAGAAGGGAGTGAAGAGGTAATGCTCACAAGAATATAAGAGGTGGATACGTCCTCCTCAAGATATATTATCAAAAAACAAAGGGATCCACCCTTATGGTAAAGTATAGAAGTGTTCCTCCAGACTACTTGTGTTTCCTACAATGGTGGCAAGCACACAGCTTTGTTTAAATACCGGCATAACACAGCACTGTTTACAATTATAATGGATAAAGATAAGAAAAATATATCACAGAAATATACCACTTTTCTTTACAGGTCAACACCACATATGGTGCAGTTTGGATGTGTTATGTTATTTTAACTTTGTTTTTATTCTTCCAGAACCCATTCAGCAATATACCTACTGGGGTATAGTATACTGTGCATGTTAAATTTATGTGCACCACGTAGTTAGGATTACATCTATATACACAGTTGTTTTGGTTTGAGTGTAGAAGGGATCTCTTCTAGGTCCTGATGAGACGCCAAGGGAGGGCTTCGAAACATATTGACACTGGAGACACTGCTAATTAAAGCATAGTATCCCCATCTTATTCCCCACTTTTAACGATACCAGCTCAAAGGAAAATTAAAATGTATTTTTTCCACTGAGCCAGGTATTTTTTTCAATTTTTTCACCATTCACCATTCACTCACTTCTGACCCTTTCACTCATAGTCCTACACCACACATAGTATTGTTTTTCATAACCAGTGCTCCCGTAGTCGTAGGTCGTAGCATGTCCCATCCCGCAGCAGGGCGGGAAGACCCCAAGGATGAAGCATGCCACCAAGGGTCCTTTTGGTGGGTGAGGGATATTTACACAAAGCTGTGTGCTTTCCACCATTGTAGGAGACATACATAGTCTGAAGGAGCACTTCTATACTTTCCCATAAGTGTGGACTAAATACTTACACTGTCATCCTAGACACGGGGGCAACACACTTTTGACACCCCGCGATTTAGCAGACTGCGGATTAAGTTGAAGGCAGAGGGCAGTTTGAAGGCAGGAGTGCTGCAGGATGTTCAGCACTTCAGAAAAATATAATTTTTCTAGATGAGTACTCCACAGCCACTAACAAAAATTCACTTTGAAGCACATTTTTTTGTATTGTGGCACTAACTAGCAGCTGTGCCATGAAACTACTCGACTAACTTACCATATTGAGGTGCCTATTTAAAGATGTTGTATGCAGTGCAGACTGTCTTCATGTGGGCACCACTGATTCAGAGCGTATTCTTTGAGAATGAGATATCTCCAGGTGGGCAGAGTCTTTAAGAACACTTTGGGAATGAAAATCTGTGTGACTCTACAATATTTTCCACATGCTCTCTTGCTGTAGTCATGCCAGTGTCTCTTACAGTATGAAGCATCTGGGTAGGTAGGCTCATGATTTCACTATGCCCTGAGACCCTCTTCTGCTGCCCGCTGGCTTAAATTGTTTCACAGTGGGTTCTGATCATTAGATATGCATTGGGTGAAGTGTATGCCACCTGAAAGAAAACTGGGAAGAGAGTGGAGGGAAACTGTGAATCTTTTTTCACTATGAAATAATCATTTATTTACAAATTACACCTACAATAGAAAGAGATACTTTTGTATAACCATCGGTATTTACTGTTTGTTGCAATGACTGTAGCCCGTTTATGTATAGCCGCAGAATGGCTAAGTCCCGATCCCCCAATGTTTGAGACTTGGCGGGCTAAAATGTATAATTTAGTAAACCTTTAACTGAGCCTTTACTATATAAAGGGGGCACGGAAATGAAAAATAGGACTTTGTTTATGGGAAGAATTATTTGATTATATGAATACATGATGTAATCCCATTTTGATTAATTTTACTTAATTTAAGTCTCTGTATTTATGTTATATGTAATGTTCTTCATGGCTTGATCTTCTTATGGTGTTGTGTCTCTCCTATGTTGTTGGAACTGTGTTGAATAAATAAAATAAAAAATAAAAAAAATTAAGTTGTCCCTCATCATGCCATATCCACATCCAACGAAACACCTCTAAATGAATTCAGTGCATTTCTGGAAATCCACATGTACATTCAAACTCCCACCTAAAACATGCATGTGGAAGCCGAACCCTACAGCATCTTGAAATGGTTAAAACTTTGTCAACAACAAGCGCTTCATACATAGACAGGAGAGTAAATGGAACAATGTAGGTCTCTAAGAACATCATGCTATTGAAGTACCTTTGCATCTCACACAGACAATTTATCATATTAGTCAAAACCGAGTATTGTATCAAAACCATCACCGAAGCTGTGAACAAACTATTTAAGCACTACATCTTCTACATTGTAATTAGGGTTTCCGATTTAATGGTATTTATCTTTTTAACATTTCCATTTCTATTTACCCATATTTATTATTTGGCCATCTTATTCTTATTTATCCGTGTTAGACCTGGCATCTTTGGTGTGGTTTCCCCCTATCTTTTTGCCTCTACCTCCTGTATTTTTTTTAATATATTTCTTTTTATTGAAAAGGAACAAAAGAAACATTAGCATCAGGTGAACAACAATTGACATCATTGTGAGGTTTGATTTGTCATTCGTACAGTATCATAAATTATAGTATGCATAAAATTTGGGATCACGGGGATTCCTGTGCTTCTGCTTCCCTTTGCCGCATCAGGGGTATATATAATTTGCCGTGATGACTATTCCAAGCCCCCCAGGTCTTCCCCCACTTCTCCGGACAATCCCTGGCCACATACACTGCCCTTTCCCTGAACATACACCAATCTAGATCCTCGGCCCATTTAGCAATCCGGGTGGATGGCTGGCTCCCCACAACTGAGCAATATAACGCTTCGCCACCATACACGCCAATGTCACCCACTGTTTCAGATACCCGTTCAAATCCGTGGGTTCCCATACATTCAGTATACATCTCTGGGCTTCCGGTCATATCTCCTCCCCCAGTTCTTCTTTAATCTCATTGTGTATCTTTACCCAGAAGTTCTGTATCTCCTCACAGTGCCATCGGATATGAATCAAAGTGCCAAGTTCTCCACAACTTCTCCTACATTCTCTGCTCACCGCACACCCCATATGCACTAGTCTAGGCCCTGTGATATATGACCTATGTAAGATCTTAAGCTGCACCAATCTGAGCCCAATCTGAACTGCGACCACTTTAGGGGAGGAGACTGCCTCTACCTAGTCCTCATCGTCTAATTCCAATCCATCTGTCCCCCACGCTGTTCTAATACTTCCCAGCGGGTCATCCATATTATTTACAAGCTTCCTATATATTAAGGAGATAGTCTTTTCTGGGATGTGACCATCTAGCACTCGGTCCTCCAGAGGAGAAGCCTCTGGAAGCTCCGCGTCTCCAGGTGTGTGGGCGAGAAGGTCGTGTCTAATCTGTCGGTACCGAAAGTGTTCATTATCATTCAAACTGTATTATTGTTTTAAAGATTCAAATATCTGCACACTGCCCCTCCCCCGCACATCCTTAATCTGGCTGATTCCAATGAGGTCCCACTTATCAAACCCTTTAGACTTCCACAAGCTCCCAAGCTTCTCCGAGCAGAACAGGGGGGTGGCCAACGTCAATCTTCCCTCCCACCCCAAACTTCTGGTAACAGCGTGCCAAACATGTACAGCGTGTGCTGTTGGGCCCGCCAGCGTGAACCTCCCGGGTCTGGCATAAAAGGCTTTGATAATATCTCCACCCGGTGCCTGCCCACGATCGATAGCATAGCCTGGGTCACCAGGGGGCCCATAAACCATGTGATTCACCGCCGCAAGGTGTGAGGCCCAATAATATTTCCTCAAATCTGGGAGACCAATGCCCCCATCGTACCACGGGAGGGAGCTTGACAAAAGCTATGCGGGGTCTGCCATCACAGAGAAGCTGCCGCTGAAGTGTCTCAATCTCCTTAAAATAGGATATCGGCACCGGATCCATTGTGTTCTGGAGTATGTATAGGAGCCGAGGTAAGGCCATCATCTTGAATAACACCGCCCTCCCAAGCAATAGGGGGAGAGCTTTCCAGTGTTCTACGTCCTTTTTAAACCGATTCAAGGGGGGTCCTAGATTATTAGCATATCTCGTCTTCGGGTCCAAGGTTATATTTGTGCCTAGATATTTAAATCCCACCAGTTCAATCTTTATAGGGCATGAATGTGGAACCACAGGCGGCACTCCCGATAAAACGAACAATACCGGCTTTGACCAGTTCATAGCAAACGCAGAGTTTCTGCCAAATATAGCCAGGACATCCAAACAATTACTCAAGGATGCCCTGTGGTTAGTGAGGTATAGCAGAATATCATCCGCGTAGAGCAAAATTGAATCCTCCCACTCTGGCGTTCACCGCAAGCCACGTATTGACCTGACCCATGCCACCAGAGGCTCCAACGCTAGTGCGAAGAGAAGTGGGGACAGCAGGCATCCCTGTCTCGTGCCTCTCCCAAGGGAAAAATCAGCTGATTTACAATTATTTACAACCACTCTGGCCAAGGGAGTGGCATATAGCAGTCGAACCCACCCGATAAACTCCGGGCCAAAGCCCAACTTAGCCAAAACCCCAAATAAATAGGCCCATTCGACCCTATGAAATGCCATAGTGGCATCCAAGGACACCAGAACTACCGGCTCCAGTATCTTTTGGGAGCCACCCAGGATCCCGTATAGCCTCTGCAGGTTCAGGGCCGTTTTGTGACGCGGCATGAAGCCGGATTGATCGGGGTGTATCAGGGTTGTAATGACCTTGACCAATCTGGTGGCGAGCAATTTCGCCAAAATCTTGGGCTCAGCATTGAGAAGCGAGATGGGCCTATACGAGGAAGGAGATGTGTTAGTCTTGCTTGCCTTGTGAATGACCACAATATTTGCCACCCGCTGGTCGTATGGAAGTTGACCCAACTCCTCACATTCTAGAAACATGGCCCGAATATGCGGAGCGATTTTATGGGCATTCAATTTATATAATTCTATTGGTATCCCATTTGGATCCGTTGCCTTCCCAGATTTTACGCCTCTAATCGCCTGCGTGACTTCATCATCCGTGAAAGAGGAGTCTAGATATTTTTTATTGTCCTCAGATAGGCTAGGCATGCAGATATCTTTGATCATTTCGCCATTCTCGGCCTCTGTAAAACCACCAACCGAGGCGTAAACTTCTTTGAAATACTCAGAAAATACATCTGTCACTGCCTGCGGATCTGTGATTCTGTCGGATCCTGACCCCTCTAGCTCTGGCACCAACCTAGAGGCCCACTCCTCACGTTCCAACCAAGTGATCAGCTTACCGGCCTTGTCCCCATGTTCATATATTCGACTTTGTATGGCATGGTTATGAGAAATTGCTCTTTCCCTGGAGAGGCCCTTGTATTCATCTTGTTTTAACTTCAGTAGGTGAAGGTCTCCCTGAGCAACAGACCCAGCAACCCGTTCCTTTATCCTTATCACTTCCGCCTCCACCCTAGTCACCTCCGCCTGGTGTTTCTTATTCTTGCCTGCACCCAAGGAGAGGACCTCACCCCTCAGCACCACTTTATATGCCTCCCACAGTGACTGGGCTGAGTCGACAGAGCCCACATTCTCATGAAATTAGCGTTCCGAAAACTGGAGTATCTCCGTTTTAGGGGCCGGGTCCTTCAGATGCCATGCATTAATCGGAGCTACCCTGGCAACCGCTGGTTGCCCGAACTCGACCTGTAACCACATCGGGGAATGATCTGAGATGCCCCTGCCCAGGTATCGTGCTTCTCTAACTGTGCCTGCCATAGAAGCCGGTATCAATATGTAGTCCAATCTGGACATACTGTTGTGTGCGGCGGACACATGAGTAAAGTGCCTCTGAGTCGGATTACGTACCTTCCAACTATCAACCAACCCCAGCGTTTCAAGGAAATCAGGGTGCCACCTCTGCGATGGTGTATGAATTTGTGCTGGGTATCTATCTATTCCCCCATCGAGTACTACATTGAAATGTCCCCCCAGCACCAGGAGACCCAGGGGCAGGGTCAGAAAACAGCACTCAAATCTTTGAAAGTATCGGACCGAAGGCCTGGTGGTACATATATTGACAAGAAGGTAACTGTCCTACCTCCCAGCTGCCCGAGACACCTACATATCTGCCTCTCTTGTCCGACCAAGTAGCCTGAATTTCCAACGGAAAGGAATTCTTTGTTAGGATACTGACTCCCCTAGACCCCGATGTAAACCCAGCATGTGCCACAAGTTTATATCCCCCTTTATGGAGGGCCATGCACCGACTCCCGACAATATGTGTCTCCTGCAACAATGCGACTTCTGGGATATGTCTTCTGATTAGCTGATTTACCATCCCTCTCTTTATCTTGTCGCCCAGACCATTGACATTCCAGCTCAACACCCTTATCCCCGATCCCTGACTTGTACGTGACATTTACCCCACACCGCTAGCACCTAATTGCAATACTGTCACTGGATGCAAAAAATAACAACTTATCGCCAATGTTACTGCACACATTACATTCTCGGTCACAAACCCCCCCCCCAACACTTAACCCCCCACCCATGAAATCAATACTTATAACCTCCCTGGTCCCCCACCCACCCACCCTGCACCCCTGCATATGGCACAAGCCCATCCCCAACTAGCAGAGTGCCTGTCGCCCTAAACAACAACTTCTAAGCTACTAAATGTAGTAAACGAAGAGGACGGCATCCCGCACCCTCCCCCTGTCCCCACAGTTCAATAAACATTATTGTCCATCCGAGCACCATAAACATATTTACAATTCAATGCTCTCTGGGGAGTTCCTACCAGGCCGCATGTCGAGTCCGGACCCAGTACCTGACAGTCTGTGGAGAGCTCACGTAGCGAGACTTCAACTCATTCTTGTTCTCCGGCCGCCTCCCTCCCATCTCGATCCCGGGGCTCTGAGCCGTCGGGGGGGGGCGGCTGTCAATCCAATCGGATACCACGTCTGGGTTATCAAAGAACCATGCCCGACCATCAGCTTCCACCCGCAGACGCGCCAGGAACATCATGGCATACTTATATCCTCTGTCACGCAGTCTTTTCTTGACGGTCAGAAAGTTACGGCGCTGCTTCTGTACCAGTTGAGTAAAGTCGGGAAAGAAGGAGAGCATGGCATTCTCATAACGGAAGGGTCCTCCTTGAGGCGCGGCCTGGAGGATGGGGTCTCTGTCCCTGAAGTTGAGCACTCTGGCAATCATGGGGAGTGAGGGCGCTCCAGGCCTCGGTTTCCCACCAGGGACCCTATGGGCGGATTTGATAGTGAAAAACTTCCCGGTTCCCTTGGGCTTGAGATGTTGGAGGATTAACTCTTCCACAAACAAGTCGGGGGCCGGACCTTCAGCTTTCTCCAGCAATCCTAAAATACAGACATTGTTGCGCCGGGCCCTCCCTTCATATTTATCAACCTTGCGCTCCACCTGGACATGGGATGATTTGAGGACGCTCATTTCTTGCTGAAGCTGGGCGACATCGTCCATCAAGCTAGCGGTTTTGATGTCGTGTGATTTGACCTTCTCGTTGACTTTGGTAAGGTCTGCGCGAATGAGATTAACTTCTATCGAGACAGTGTCAAGCTTGGTGTCCAGTGTCACCATTTGTTGTCCAAGAGATGACTTAATTCCCGCGATCACCACCATGACATCCGTCAATGTTCGTTCCGTCCCCGGACCTCCAGAATCTCTGCCGCCCACCGGCTAGTTTCAGATGGGGAGCCTTTTGGCATCGTATAGCGGTTGAGTTTGCTTGCCTATACCAGTTTCAGCCCCTTGGACCCACTGGAAGAGTGCCTCTCGCCGTCCGTTTTAGTCACCATCCTAGGCAACTCCCGCCGCCGGGTCTCCGCAGTCAAGGAATCTCCCCAGCCGCTGACCATATGTTGCAAGCAACTTAAAAGTCTGTGTGCACATCCGCTAAGTCCCTGGTGAAGAATTGGCTTGGTAGTTTGGTCTGCCCTGTTCCCATGATGCACTGGGCCAGGGACAGACTAATTTGCATATAGCCAGGTTCTGAGCTGGGATGGGGCAGTGAGATAAATAACGGTGATGGATCAAGCCCTGATCTTTGGACTGGGTAAGAGTGGTCTGCTTAATTCAGACACTCTGTTCATCACCACCCCCTTTTCTGAATCGTTTTTGGCCACTATAGGTGTGGCAGGGTATACTCAGACATGAGTCCCTTTCTCACTGCTCCATCAGGATTCAAGCAAGCCGGGCCGAAGAGGCTGAAATGCCAGAAACCGGTCCCCGGTAGCTTGTCTCCTTTCTGGTGAAGAATTGGCTTGGTAGTTTGGTCTGCCCTGTTCCCATGATGCACTGGGCCAGGGACAGACTAATTTGCATATAGCCAGGTTCTGAGCTGGGATGGGGCAGTGAGATAAATAACGGTGATGGATCAAGCCCTGATCTTTGGACTGGGTAAGAGTGGTCTGCTTAATTCAGACACTCTGTTCATCACCACCCCCTTTTCTGAATCGTTTTTGGCCACTATAGGTGTGGCAGGGTATACTCAGACATGAGTCCCTTTCTCACTGCTCCATCAGGAGTCAAGCAAGCCGGGCCGAAGAGGCTGAAATGCCAGAAACCGGTCCCCGGTAGCTTGTCTCCTTTCTGGTGAAGAATTGGCTTGGTAGTTTGGTCTGCCCTGTTCCCATGATGCACTGGGCCAGGGACAGACTAATTTGCATATAGCCAGGTTCTGAGCTGGGATGGGGCAGTGAGATAAATAACGGTGATGGATCAAGCCCTGATCTTTGGACTGGGTAAGAGTGGTCTGCTTAATTCAGACACTCTGTTCATCACCACCCCCTTTTCTGAAAAGTCCCAGGGAGCGGCCTCACAAGGATCACCTGAGGGACGGGGTGGGGGCCCACGTGTCTAGTTGCGGCCCCTCGGCCCACCTTGATACTGTTCACCCCAGAAGCGGAGATCCCCCAGCCAGGGTCCCCTCCACCCAATCCCGGCTCCACTCAGGCCCCGGGAGCTGGCCAGTATCTGAACCAGGAGTCTCCTTGTGGCTGCACGGGCCAACTCCAATGGTCATCACTCCTGGTGAATAGGCAGCGGGGAGGGGGGGAACTACCATTCCCAGTGGTCCATTGTAGCAGAAATGTGTAGTGCCCCAGGCTTTGTCTAGGTATCGGAAGTCCCACTGCAGCTCCCCGGGTCACCACTGCACTCCCGGGCACCTCAGCTCACAATTCCCCATATAATGGGACGGTAGCAGGCTCAATCACTGTCCAATCCAGCATCTCTTGCGGGAGTGCCCGTGGTTCTCACAGCGCCCCCAGGAGTCCTTAATCAGCTGCCAGGAGGGGGGAGAAGGTCCCCCTTCATGACCTTCGTCACTTGTCTGCGTGTTGTGCCGCGTCTCGGGCACCCGGAATTACCGCCGTGCCTGCGGCATACCAAAACGGTTCCCCCTTGGTCCGCCCGGAAGCCTCCACACTATAGCGCAAAGGGGGGGAGGGGGCCCCCCACAATGCAGCCCACACTGCACACTCCCCGCTGGTCACCGCTTCTGGCTCCCGGCCGACGCAGCGTCTTGCGGGCGGACCCGACCAGCACTTCTGGCCCGGGTCCCCGCTGTTGTGAAACTTGTGCGTGGCCTCCAAACGAACCCGGTCCCCGGCCGCAGCCACGAAGCAGGCCACAAGCCCCCTTGTTCAGATCTCGAAAATGCGGTGCCTCCGGGAGGCAAGACCCGTTTCCCGGAGCACCGCACTGCTTCCCAGAGCTAATTCCAAGCTCAGATGTAAGTATTATGACAGGATAGTGAGGCCGGGGGATGGTCACGAAGGAGCCTAGAGCTCACGCGGCCATCTTCCTCAGCGCGTAGCTCCTCCTCCCTACCTCCTGTATTTTTGATGCTGTGCTGGATTTCGTTTTTGCTGGTTTAGATGCTTTGGACACTGTGCCGCTGCTGATCAGTGTCAGAGTGTAAGTGCTCCCTGTGTAAATTGTTATTATGATTGGATATACATGATTGGCATATTTGTATCACCAAGAAGTCCCTAGCAAAGTGCTCTGGGTGTGCCAGGGCTGGTGATGACAAATGCTACTAGTGGGCTTACAGCACTGATTGTGCCAACCACATAAGTAGCCCTAAAATGGTGTCTCAGGCCTGCCACCATAGTGCCTGTGTGCAGTCTGTGAACTGCCATGTCCTCCTGGTCAGTGTCCCCACTGACCAGGCCTAACCCTTCCCTTTCTGGGCACATTGGTCACCCCTATCAATCAATCAATCAGGTCATTTATATAGCGCACTACTCACCCGTAGGGTCTCAAGGCGCTGGTATGGGGGGGGGTGCCGTTACTGCTCGAACAGCCAGGTCTTGAGCTTCTTCCTGAAGGAGAGGTGGTCTTGGGTCAGGCGCAGGTCGGTTGGGAGTGAGTTCCAGGTCTTGGCGGCCAGGTAGGAGAAGGACCTTCCTCCTGTTGTCGCTCTTCGGATGCGGGGGACGGCGGCGAGGGCGTGGTTGGTTGATCTGAGGAGGCGCTTGGGGGTGTAGAAGTTGATCCGGTTGTTGAGGTAGCTCGGGCCTTGGTTGTGTAGGGCTTTGTGTGCGTGGGTGAGGAGACGGAAGGTGATTCTCTTGTTGACCGGGAGCCAATGCAGATCTCTCAGGTGTCCGGAGATGTGGCTGCGTCGGGGGATGTCGAGGATGAGTCTGGCCGAGGCGTTCTGGATCCGCTGGAGTCTCTTCTGGAGCTTGTCGGTGGTTCCGGCGTAGAGGGCGTTGCCGTAGTCCAGTCGGCTGGTGACGAGGGCCTGGGTGACCGTCTTCCTTGTCTCGGTGGGGATCCACCGGAAGATCTTGCGTAGCATGCGCAGGATGTAGAAGCAAGACGAGGAGACGGCGTTTACTTGTCTGGTCATGGAGAGGGAGGAGTCCAGGATGAAGCCCAGGTTGCGTGCGTGGTCCGTCGGTTTGGGTGCGGTGCCCAGGGCGGGGGGCCACCAGGAGTCGTCCCAGGCGGAGGGCGCGGAGCCCAGGATGAGGACCTCCGTCTTGTCCGAGTTCAGTTTCAGGCGGCTGGTCGTCATCCATTCGGCTACCTCTCTCATCCCTTCGTGCAGGTTGGCTCTGGCGGTGGCGGGGTCGTTGGTCAGGGAGAGGATCAGCTGGGTGTCGTCGGCGTAGGAGATTATGTTGAGGTTGTGTTGGCGTGCGATGGCCGCGAGGGGGCTCATGTAGACGTTGAAGAGGGTGGGGCTCAGTGAGGATCCCTATGGAAGGCCCAAGGTACCCCCTTGGGCAGGCTGCAGTATATGTGAAAGGTAGAGCATGTACTTGTGCAGGTGACATGCTCTGGTAGTGAATTACAGCAATTTTCGATTTTCCATTGCTGCAAGGCTATCTTGCTCCATAGGCTATCATGGGGGATGCTGGCTACAGTGGCTACCAGCATATCTTCCCATAGGAACAAGATGGAACATAAAAGTCTGGTATCCCTGAACTCAGAATTTAATAACACGTCTTTTAGGAAAGGTTGTTTTTAAACCCTGTGTTTGAGAACAGCACTTTTAGAAAGTTGCTGTTCTCTTGTCTGATCTTTCTGTGTGCCTTGGCCTGTTTGTGAATTGACTGAGTCAGCCCTAGGCTGAATGACTGCATTTGCAACTTGAGTGGTGGGAGGAGATAGCACCTGGGCCTGAATAGGGCTGTGCCTGCCTTCCACAATGCTGACTCCACCGTCTGCTGGGCGGCTGATGACCCTGCTTCTCACTCTGAAAGGAAAGGAAAAGCCAGGAAAACAAAGTGCTCATGGAACACCCAGAACTGGTTCTGACTGGGCTCAGAGCCCTCCTGCACAAAGGGAACAAAGACTTTTAGGGGTATAAGTACAGGACCCCTGACTACAGAAAATTAGATCATCCTGGAATCAAGAAGGAACCTCTGCCAAGGAGAAAGCTGAAACTGAAGAAGGAAGACTGTCCTGCTGTTGCTTTGCTGGACTGACCTGCTGTTGCTTTGCTGCCAAGGAGAGGGGAAGGACTTTGCTTTGTGCTGTGTCCGCTTGCTTGAAGGAATCTCCAAGGGCCTGAGAAGAGCTGGCTCCCTGTTTTGAAGTTCCAGGAACAAAAGGACTTTACCCCCAGCACCCCTGAGCTCTGCTGAGAGAGCTCTGTCCTTCCTGGAGTGCTTGGCCCATGTGTGGTGCCTCTGGAAGTTGTACCTGTGTTGGGGAGCTGGAAATCAAGCTTTTAAAGACTTTGCTACAGAAAATCTATCGCAATCCCGGCCGAGCGAGAAAATTCCCGCTACGAAGACCGAGATCGTCGCAGCGCCTGTCGCCGCTGCCTGAAGATGTCGCACCCTTCGTTAGCGGAAAGATTTCCGCCGCTGCGAACATCGTAGCAGAGCCTGTCATCGCTGGTTGAAATCATTGCATCACGTCACTGCGAGAATCGTCGCAGAGCCATTGCATCAAGGAGCTGCGAGGGAAAGATCGCCGCTGGACCGTGCATTGTCGCCCCGGATATCGTCGCAACAACCAAGAATCATCGCATCATGCCTTTGCGGGAGAAAACTTCCTACAAAACCTACGCACCGGAATCCATACAAGTGGCTTTCCTCCTCATACAGACCGGATTTGTCGCAACACGCTGGCTGCTGCAGCGGGGCTGTCGCTAATGCCTCCCCAGGGTCTCAGGAGCCACGCATCGCTTGTTTTTCACCGCTACAGCTTCTCTGCTTGGAACTTTTTATCGCTAACAAAGGTACTGTGGCCAAAACGTGACGCAACTGTGGATAATTTTATCGCTAACCTTAAGAACATTAAGAACCCTTTTACAACCATATACTTGTACTGGGTATGTTAGATATTTGTTGTTTTGGTCTTGTGTAGTTTAGATTAAATACCTTTATTTTTCTAAACTATTGTGGAGTCAGTTTGTGGTGTTTTCAGTGTGTTACTGTCAGGGTTGGTACAAATACTTTACACATTGCTTTTGGATAAGCCTGACTGCTTGTGCCAAGCTACCAAGGGGGTGAGCAGAGGTTATCTACAGAGTGTTTCCTCCTTACCCTGACTAGAAGCAAGGGTCCCTATTTGGACAGTAGTACCTACCTCAGCCAACTAGAGACCCCCAGTTCTAACATTGTTGGTCAGCGGTGGGATTTGAACTTGTATTTGTACTAGACCCACTGTGATTGGTGTACATCACTAGTGAGTGCAGACCACTACGCCATCGCATACTACTGTTTTTTTGTTGGTTGGTTCTATTTTTGAGTAATTCTTCAAAGCATCATGTCTGTGAATGGAAAGGCACTCAGTGAGAAGGCAGAAGTAGAATTGGAGTTTGTCATTGAGGATTTGTATTCCTACAAAGCAAAAGAGCTTAAGAGATTTTGCCAAGAGTTTGGATGCCACGCAAAGAGCACCCTTAGGAAGGAGGAGTTGCAGAGAATCTGGAAGGCCCATTGGGAGGCACAAGAGGGAAATGATGCAAGTACAGGGAATTGTTTTCAAATCACAGATCTGCCTGTGAGCAGAGTAGGCTCAAGGGCTGGTAGCACCCATTCCAGTAGGGGCTTCACCCAAGAAGAGTTACATAAGAATCAAAGAGTAAGAGAATATGACTTGGAAGTCATGAACATGAAAATGAAGCAATTGGAAACGGAAAAAGAGAATCAAAAAGCTGAGAGAGAAAGGGTGGCGGAGGAGAGTAAAAATGCCTGTGCCCTGGAAGAAAAGAAATTGCTTTTGGCTCATGAGTTGAGCATGAGAGAACTGGATCTTAAAGCCAAGGAGGTGGATGCCAGTTCAAATGGTGGCAGCGCACAGCCAGTGCACGGGGGGTAGAGTATATATTCCCAAATATCTGGTACAGAATTACTTAGAGTTAGCAGGTGCCTTGACCTACCCCAATATAAAGGTAGGCCCTATGTCTCAGGTATGGACTTACTCCAGAGCAGTACAGACTGCGGTTTAGAAACTCTAAAAAGAAAGAGTCTGAGACTTGGATGGAGTGTGTGAATTTGTACTCTCGTGCACTGCAAGGTTGGATGAAGGGCAGAAAAGTAACTGATTATAAGGGGTTGTTGCATTTAATTAGTTGGGAGTACTTGAGTAGTCTTTGGGTTCCAGAGCTGTGCCAGCATCTTTTAGACAGCAAGCTGACAGACCCCATTGAGCGTGCTAAGGAGGCGGACCGCTGGACCAATACCAGGGTCCACAGAAGAATTGTGGTACCACAGCCAAAGGTGGGCAGGGTTCCCAGCAGAAGAGTGGGGGGGACAATGGTAACCAAAAGGAGTTCTCTATAGGGCCCCAAAATTGTTCCCAGGAAAAGGAGTCCCAACCCCCCAGACCCAAGCAGCCATGGCCCCCAAGGGGCCGATGGGAAAACAGAGGTCCCCCTACCTGCTTTCACTGCAATGAGGTGGGACATGTTATCAACTGGTGCCCCAAGAAACCCCCAGCACCCGCTGGTGCTCCCGCCCCGGGGTTAGCAAGTGTAGCTTTGGGATGGGAATTTGATTTCTAGTGGGGAAGGAGACCTAGCAGTTATGACCCTTGTCTCTCTAGGAGACCAAGAGATGGTCCAGGAAACCTTACTGCCCCCTTACACTAAGAAACACGGGCAGAAGGTGATCATCAATGGGAGGGAGATAGAGGCTCTGAGAGACACAGGAGTCAGCGTGACATCCGTGAGGTGTCAGTGGGTGTCTGAAGAGCAGTGTATCCCCAATGTACTCCGCCTGGTAGTTGCAGCTGATAGCTCAGTGCGCCTCTGCAAAGTGGCACGTGTTCCCTTTGAATGGGGAGGGGTCTCTGGTCTCTTGGAAGTTGTTGTCAGTGATGCCTTGCCTGTAGACTGTCTGCTAGGTAATGACCTGGAGAGTTCTCCATGGAAGGATGTAGAGCACAGAACTCATTTGGAGATGTTGGGTTTGCCTGCGTGGATCTGTGTGACCACGCGTGCTATGGCAGCCAGTAGGGGTGATTCAGCAGAACTGGAGCCTGAAACAGTGACCCAGAAACCTGCCAGGCAAGGAAGAGGCAGAGGGCGTGGGAAACTAGCCCCAGCCGTTCCCACGGTCCAGGAAGGAGCGGAACCTGAGGGGGATGCCCTGGAACCTACAGGGGAACAGGTGGCCGAACGGGGCGACCTGCCTGAGCTGACCCATTGGCAGCAAGAAGGTGGGCCCTCCAGGGAAGAATTCTGCAAGGAGCAGAAAGAGTGCCCTTCTCTCGTTGGTATGCAGCAACAGGCTGCAGACCAGGCAGCAGGTGGAGCGTCCAGAGATCACTTCATCTACTGGGAAGATGAATTGTTATATAGCAAGCCTAAGTTTGCTGAGCCCGGTGCAGCCCGTGTGCTGGTGGTACCCGCACGCTTCAGGAACTTCCTAATGGGTCTGGCTCATGACGTGCCTCCCGCAGGACATCTGGGGCAAGACAAGACCCTAAACAGGCTTGTAACCCACTTCCACTGGCCCCAGATGAGCAAGCACGTTGGTTCCTTTTGCAGATCTTGCCAAACATTTCAGGCCAGTGGCAAGACTGGAGTGAAGTGCAAGGCACCCCTCCAACCCTTTCCTGTGGTGAGCACCCCTTTTGAGAAGGGTGGGCATCGACATTGTGGGGCCCCTGGACCCCAAGACAGCCTTAGGCAACAGGTTCATCCTGGCCTTGGTGGACCATGCCACCCGGTACCCGGAAGCAGTCCCTCTCAGGACCTTACAGCACCCATGGTGGGCCGTGCATTGATGGTGATCTTTTCCTGTGTGGGGTGCCCCAGAGAGGTGGTCTCCGACCAGGGTACCAACTTCATCTCTAGGTACATGAAGTCTCTGTGGGAGGAGGGTGGGGTAACTTATAAGTTCACCACTCCTTACCACCCTAAAGGAAATGGGTTGGTTGAAAGGTTCAACCGCACCCTGAAAGGTATGATTATGGGCCTAGCGGAGCCCATGAGACGGAACTGGGACGTCTTGTTGCCATGCCTGTTGTTTTCCTACAGGGAGGTGCCTCAGAAGTCCTTAGGGTTCAGTCCCTTTGAACTCCTGTATGGCCACCCTGTTAGAGGACCTCTCACACTGGTAAAGGAGGGGTGGGAGAAATCCCGTGGGAAACCCCCCCGGATGTGTTCAGCTATGTGCTGGCCATCGGCAACCAGACACAACGCTTCAGGAAGCTCGCTCAGGAGAACCTGGAAGCTAGCCAGGAAGAAATGAAAAGATGGTACGACAAAAATACCACTCTGGTCGAATTTCAACCTGGGCAGAAAGTGTGGGTGATGGCGCCAGTGAAGCCTTGTGCGCTCCAAGACAAGTGGACTGGGCCATATGAGGTGGTGGAGCGCAAGAGCGAAGTAACCTACCTAGTTAACTTGAAGACTCCCAGGCAGCCCCTTGTTAGGATTTGGGTCAAGTCCCCTTTCAGTGACCATGGACTGTCATCACATGACCTACCAGGACAGGTATATAGGTCAGTCCTACCTTTAATCCCTGCTTGATATTGCTATTGTGTGGGTTCCTGGTTGTCGGTTCCTGGTTGGTGGTTCCTGGTTCCTGTGATCATTGGGGTTCGATTCCGTTTTTATCACGGGCTCGTGAGGACTCTTGGACCCCCTTTAGAGTTTATTCCCTCTGTTCCTTTAAATCCTTCCCTCCCTATTCCTTATTTCCTGGTGTAGTTAGCTAGTTAGTTCCCCTTTGCCTATTTCTTTCCCGTTTTTTGCCAGTTCCCGTCACTTACTGTAATTGGGGGTTTGTAGGGGCTCCTGTTTCCCCCCTCTTGGTAAGCCCTTGTGTTATTGGTATATCGCCTCGGAGTAGAGTGGTGCTTGGGAGACGTAGTGTTGATCGAAACGACTTGATTCGTTTCCTTTTTCGCGTCGTTTTCCTGTACCGCTCCATGTCGTTATGCGCGGAAATTACGTTTTAGGTCATTCCGCGAGTTTGTTTTGGATCCGAGTTCTGGGATAGCCAGCTTTCCTGGTGATTTTCGACCTGTCCCTTTCCCTTTGGGTAAAGAAAACTACTAGGGTTTTTTTTTATGCCGGTAGCGAGGCATATTTTTTCCCCTAATGCCCTAATGACCTGAGAGACACTTTTAGGCGCACTATTGAGTGCTCAGTTCATTCCTGAATCCGAGAGGGGTTATCTTGGATCAGTTTTGTCTGCAGCCCGAAGTCTCCACGAAGCAAAGCCTGCATTCTTGACTGGTAAGAGAAACGGGATTGTTTTGATAGGACATGGTCATTGTTTCTGGAGCACTTGGAAAGATACATGAAGTGTATTTTTTGTTTGTTTAGGTGCAGAAGCGTGGAGGAGGGAGCAGTGATTACATCGTTCTTACAAGGGTGGAAGACTTGGTGTCTCCTCATATTATATTCCACCCTCTTTCCTGGTCCATCGGCACACTCATAGTTATAACTTTGTGAGTGGCATATGGGCAGGGGAAGTGGATTGGTTCATACTTCGTTCCTGCAGTGTGCGGGCTGAGTCGACGGAATCCAACACCCCTGAGAGTCTTGCATGTGAACCGCCTCAAACCACACTTTGAGAGGTCTGAAGTGACAATGCTCATGGCTACGGATGCTGGAGGGGAAGAGGATAGTGATCCTCTCCCTGACCTCCTGCCTGGCAGCTAGGGAGCAAGACGGGTCAGTGGATGGTGTGGTCTTCTGAACTGAAATATAATGAAGAATATAGAAATACTGAGATACTAAAAATAAAGTAACAGTCAAATTAATAAAGAAAATAAAAACTATGCAAAAAAATTGTCACATATCTGTCACCTTTTTCTAATTTAAATGTTGGATGTTTACCATCACTTTGAAATCAATGGCCCACGACGGAACATTCTTTCCTAGTAATGTTGCCTTTTTCCCCTCTGTTCCGGGGCCTTATTTAGTTAATTGAGGGGGTCCCATCGTACCTGCTATAACCTCTCGCCCACCCTGACAGCAGAGGGACTGTCGCCAGGTGTTGGGTCAGTTTTCCTCCCGGTTCTCCCTGACCCCAGGTGTCACCAATTGGTGCGTCCATGATGTGGACACTGGAGATAGTCTGCCTGTGAAACAACAATTTTACAGGGTAGCTGACAAGGTCAGGGCCAGCATCAAGGAAGAGGTTTCCAAGATGTTTGCGCTAGGGGTAATTGAGCCCTCCAGCAGCCCTTGGGCTAACCCAGTGGTCTTAGTCCCAAAAGCTGCTGCGCCCGGTGCCACTCCAGAACTCAGATTTTGTGAGGACTACCGTGGGCTCAATGTGGTCACCAAGACTGATGCACACCCCATCCCCAGAGCTGATGAGTTCGTGGATCGGTTGGGAGCTGCCCAGTACCTCAGTACATTTGATTTAACTTCTGGGTACTGGCAGATTGCCTGAACTGATGGGGCCAAAGAGCGGTCTGCATTCTCAACGCCAGAGGGGCCCTTCCAGTTCCGAGTCATGCTTTTTGGGTTGAAGAATGCTCCTGCCACCTTCCAGAGACTGGTTAACCAGGTACTGACCGGGCTGGAGGAATTTAGCGTTGCATACCTGGATGACATTGCTGTGTTCAGCTCCAAGTGGGAGGAACATTTGCAACACCTCTGTGAAGTGTTGAAGACTCTGCAAAGGGCAGGCCTCACTATCAAGGTCAGGAAGTGCCAGATAGGGCAGGGATCTGTAGTGTACTGGGCACACCAGGTAGGGAGCGGCCAGGTGGCACCACTACAGGCAAAGATTGATACCATTCTGGCTTGGGAGCCCCCCAAGACCCAGACAGAGGTGAGAGCCTTCTTAGGTCTCACCGGGTATTACTGGCGGTTTGTCAAGGGATATGGCACCATCGTTGCCCCCTTGACAGAGCTGACTTGTAAGAAGCAGCCCAGAAAAGTGAACTGGGCCGAAGCCTGCCAGACTGCTTTTGATACCCTGAAGACTGCCATGTGCACAGCACCGGTGCTCAAGGCACCTGATTTCTCCAGTGAGTTCATAGTGCAGACAGACGCTTCAGAGCATGGTGTGGGAGCAGTACTCTCACAGATCACTGATGAGGGCTGGGACTAGCCTGTAGCTTTCATTAGTAGGAGGCTACTCCCCAGGGAACAGAGGTGGAGTGTAATTGAAAGGGAAGCTTTTGCTGTGGTCAGGGCTCTGAAGAAGCTGAGGCCCTACCTGTTTGGGTCTCACTTCCGTCTTCAGACAAACCACAGGCCCCTCAGATGGTTAATGCAGATGAGGGGTGAGAACCCAAAACTGTTGAGGTGGTCCATCTCCCTACAGGGAATGGACTTTACGGTGGAACACCGCCCTGGTACAGAACACGCCAATGCTGATGATCTGTCCAGATTTTTCCGCCTTAGTGAAGAGAACTCCCAAGAGGGTGGGCAGTTCTCCCCACTTTCAGCTGGAGGGGACACGTGTTAGACCTGGCATCTTTGGCGTGTTTGCTCCCTATCTTTTTGCCTCTACCTCCTGTATTTTTGATGCTGTGCTGGATTTCATTTTTGCTGGTTTAGATGCTTTGGACGCTCTGCCACTGCTGATTAGTGTCAGAGTGTAAGTGTGTAAATTGTTATTATGATTGGTTATACATGATTGGCATATTTGTATCACCAAGAAGTCCCTAGTAAAGTGCACTGGGTGTGCCAGGGCTGGTGATGACAAATGCTACTAGTGGGCCTGTAGCACTGATTGTGCCACCCACATGAGTAGCCCTCAAATGGTGTCTCAGGCCTGCCACAGCAGTGCCTGTGTGCAGTCTGTGAACTGCCATGTCCTCCTGGTCAGTGTCCCCACTGACCAGGCCTAATCCTTCCCTTTCTGGGCACATTGGTCACCCCTATTGAAGGCCCAAGTAACCCCTTGGGCAGGGTGCAGTGCATGTGAAGGGTAGAGCATGTACTTGTGCAGGTGACATGCTCTGGTAGTGAATTACAGCCATTTTCGTTTTTCACTGCTGCAAGGCTATCTTGCTCCATAGGCTATCGTGGGGGATGCTGGCTACAGTGGCTACCAGCTTATCTTCCCATAGGAACAAAATAGGACATAAAAGTCTGGTATCCCTGAACTCAGAATTTAATAACACATCTTTTAGGAAAGGTTGTTTTTAAATCCTGTGTTTGAAAACAGCACTTTTAGAAAGTTGCTGTTCTCTTGTCTGACCTTTCTGTGTGCCTTGGCCGGTTTGTGAATTGACTGTCTGGTTTGAGAGTGACAGGGGCTGGGGATTCCCCTGGAGGCTGGCTGAGTCAGCCCTAGGCTGAATGACTGCATTTGCAACTTGAGTGGTGGGAGGAGATAGCACCTGGGCCTGAATAGGGCTGTGCCTGCCTTCCACAATGCTGGCTCCACCTCCTGCTGGGCGGCTGACGACCCTGCCCCTCACTCTGAAAGGAAAGGAGAAGCCAGGAAAACAAAGTGCTCAAGGAACACACAGAACTGGTTCAGACCGGGCTCAGAGCCCTCCTGCACAAAGGGAACAAAGACTTTTAGGGGTATAAGTACAGGACCCCTGACTATAGAAAGCTGAAACTGAAGAAGGAAGACTGTCCTGCTGTTGCTTTGCTGGACTGACCTGCTGTTGCTTTGCTGCCAAGGAGAGGGGAAGGACTTTGCTTTGTGCTGTGTCCCCTTGCTTGAAGGAATCTCCAAGGGCCTGAGAAGAACCGGCTCCCTGTTTTGAAGTCCCAGGAACAAAAGGACTTCACCCCCAGCTTCCCTGAGCTCTGCTGAGAGAGCTATGTCCTTCCTGGAGTGCTTGGCCCATGTGTGGTGCCTCTGGAAGTTGTACCTGTGTCGGGAAGCTGGAAATCAAGCTTTAAAAGACTTTGCTACAGAAAATCTATCGCAATCCCGGCCTAGCGAGAAAATTCCCGCCGCTACGAAGACTGAGATCGTCGCAGCGCCTGTCGCCGCTGCCTGAATACGTCGCACGCTTCGTTAGCGGGAAGAGTTCAGTTGCTGCGAGAATCGTCGCAGAGCCATCGCATCGAGGAGCTGTGAGAGAAAGATCGCCGCTGGACCTCGCATCGTCGCCCCGAGATTGTCGCAACACCCGAGAATCATCGCGTCGTGCCTTTGCGGGAGAAAACTTCCTGCAGAACCTACGCACCGGAATCCATACAAGTGGCCTTCCTCCCCATACAGACCGGATTCGTCGCAACACGCCCGCTGCTGCAGAGGGGCTGTCGCTGACGCCTCCCCAGGGTCTCAGGAGCAACGCATCGCTTGTTTTTCACCGCTACAGCTTCTGTGCTTGGAACTTTTTATCGCTAACAAAGGTACTGTGGCTAAAATGTGACCCAACTGTGGATAATTTTATTGCTAACCTTAAGAACATTAAGAACCCTATTGCAACCATATTCTTGAACTGTGTATGTTGGATTTTTGTCATTTTGGTCTTGTGAAGTTTAGATTAAATACCTTTATTTTTCTAAACTGTTGTGGAGTCAGTTTGTGGTGTTTTCACTGTGTTACTGTGAGTGTTAGTACAAATATTTTACACATTGCTTTTAAGCCAAGTTACCAGGGGGTGAGCAGAGGTTATCTAAAGAGTGTTTCATCCTTACCCTGACTAGAAGCAAGGGTCCCTATGTGGACAGTGATACCTACCTCTGCCAACTAGAGACCCCCAGTTCTAACAATCCATATTTATTTTGTGTTTTTAAAATAAATGGAGTTGCAAAATGTTATATTTCTACATTTATTTAACTGTTGCATATGCAACGTGGATGCCTGTCAAGTTTTAGCAGCTAAAGAAGCCACATATAACATAAAACTACACCCACAGGTACATATTAGCATTATACTAGAAATATATCTTAAAATGTATCTCTATTTAAGGAAATATCATCCTGTTTTTAACTCCCTATGCTGTCTATCTGTTCAGGTTTTGGCTGGAGTCCATGAAAGACAACATGGAGAGTCTCTCAAAAGAAGCCCAATTTTCAGTATTTTTCTGCTTTTAAAAATAAACACAAACAGGAAACACATTGGCTTCTGTCTGTATTTATCTGTAAAAAGCAGTAAAAACAGAAAACTGGGAGCCTTAATTGTAATTAACCTTTTTTTCCAATAATAAAAACTACAGATCAGACAACACATCATCAACAACAGGCCTGCATTTAGTTTGATACTGACCCTCTTTTTATATTCCAAAATGGTTGTCCTTCAGCCTCACAGCTCTTGTATGCCTCTCCAACATCCTCAACTTCTTCTAAGCCACCTTGTAGGAAGAAGATGTCTTACCTGTGCTTCATCAATGGTCTCTTTGGTGAATCTCACTCACTCCTTCTCAACATCATCAATGGCTCCCTCTGTTAAAACGTCTTCCCAGAAACTCCAGAGACTGACCAGACCTTGAACACCCATGAACAAATACGAACTAGACCTTGATGACCTCACCAAATGCCAGCCCGTCACTTATCTACAATTCATCGGCAAGACCAATGAAAAAGCATGTACTTCTCTCAGAAAACACTAGTGCTAACAGTTTTCTGAATGACTCCTAATCCAGCTTCAGAAAAAACTGTAGAAAAGATACTTCTACATTACAATTCATGCATGATATCCTCCTGACCACAGACAACGATGCCACTTGACTACTTTTATTGATGGACCTCTCAGCCACTTTCAACATTATTCATCATCTCACTTTTATTGACATCCGGAAGACATGAATGGGATTCACTGACAATGTCCTTACTGGTTCTCATCATACCTATCTAACCAACACCAGTTCCATCACGTATGCACCGTGAGGTCTCCAGTGACCCTATCACGTATAGAGTTCCTCTGGGTGCCACTTTGTGGCCCATCATCTTCAACCTCAAACTGGAGTTCATCGGGACTCCCCTCAACAATATCAGCTGAAAAATGTACCAATACGTAGACAACACTCAACTCTCCTTGAATTCTGACTTCGCCAAGAACAGCTTTCAACAACATCATCAATCACCCAGTGCTAAGTTACTCAGATTCACCCTGGAAACCAACCACATCCTTGAAGAAACACATTGTCAAGAATAACAAGAAAGTCTGGTATTTGCTGTCTCCTCTAAAAAAAAGTGAACCACTCCTCTCAGGCAGCGAATTCAGAGCAGCCATCCAAGTCCTCATACTGTTGCATCTGGATTGTGGTAATTCCTTCTTCTACAGTCTCCCAAAGTCTGCACTGGCCATTACAAAGGGTATTCTTCATGACTGAGCATGCCTGCTCATGGGTCTAAATAACTATGGTATCGTCTATACACACTGATCAAACTTCACGGGCTGCCTATGCAGCCTGCATTAACTTAAAAACCACCTACATCATTTCAAAATCCATCAGAACCTCCCTCACTGCATATCTTGCTGCTGAGCTCTCCACCTCCTGAGCACAGTAAAAAACCAGGGAATATGCCTTCTGCATTAATGCACCCAGGATCTGAAACAGCATCATTGCATTCATTAGAACAGCCCCAAACCTGCTTAAATTTAGGACAGAGCCTAAGACATGACTAAAAACACTACAACAGGTCAAAGTAATAGTCCACTTCCACTCTCAGAACGTAGCCTCCATTTTAATCACTCTTCAACTGCATCCTTAAAACTGACATTGAACACCACTCAGCTGCCTTTTGGTTAGGATTGTGTAATATAAATATCACATATATGCACATGTAGATACACAAGAGTTTGACTAAAACTATGAGAATTTAAATGTATTATACTGAATGCTTATGCACACATCACTTACAAAAATCATACTAAATATAGATAGGAGAGGAGACTCGTTTGAGGAGAAAATGTTTCTTGGATACAATTTTCCATTTCCCACAAGATATTTCCTGCTCAAACCAGTCTCCCGCTAGCAAAATTTACATGGGTTAGGCCAGCTGGGAAATTTAAAAAAAAATGCAAAAATTCATGAAATTTAAATAGCACAAAGTATGCACCATGGCCTGACTGAGACCAAGCCATCACATGAATGCCATGAGGTCGTAACTCTGGGATTCGGCATAGTCTTAGAACTAATTGTTTTGATAGATGCTAAAGTGGCTTGTTTCATGTTTCTAGTGGTTTTCAAACTAGCGCACACCACAGCCAGGCTTCCACTGCCCTAGAAAAGTGTCTGGGTTTCTCTGTAACCAAGGTAGATGCATAGGACAGTGAAGTAAGGACAAAATCAAAATATGGTAAAACAAAGAGGAGTGAGAGTTTCAAAGACTGGTTGGTACCCGATGGTTGAGCCTTGGAAGAATGCAGTGAATTGTGTTTAGTCTAGACTTCTTGTTCAGGGACTCGTGCAAAGATTGAGAGAAATTGTGGGTATCATCATCAGTTGAGGAAAGGAGATAAGTGCTAAGATTGGCACTGGTGGTTCGCTGACAGAATATTAAGGACAAAAACTTCAGAAGAGAAAAATATCTAGGAAAAAATATCGAATTCAAAAATATCGACAGCTTATACTTTAAAAGGTAAGTACAGAAATATTGATAAAATACATAGTTTACAATAATATAGTTTTATTAAATATCGATTTTTAAATATATATAATTTAAAATAATAAAATAAACATATATTAAATACTAACATTAATTTATCAAAATAAAAGATATTTAAAGGTATATTTTAACAAAAATAACAAATAAAATTACTTTTAGAAATATAAACACAAATATAGGACCCAGTAGAAGGCGATTCGCCAAAACGTGTCGGTCCATACTGACAGAGAAAATGAATACTGTGTAAAATATGCCTTGAATACCAAAAACCATTCAATAAAAAGAAGTAATTTACTCATCAAGAAGTATTGCCATCTGTAAACCGTGTGCCGCTGGATTCGGTGTTCGCAAGGAGGACGTCAAAGGGAGAAATATATATATATTCCACAACATCACCTCCACTTTGCTGGGGGCCCCCGGTTCTGAAGGGCGGGCTCATAGCCAGGAATGGAGATCTTGGTAAATGCGGGAACACCACAGAAGAGAAGATGAGCCCAACATCGATTTATGGCGCTGCTGACTTTATTCGTCTCAACATGAACACACCACGCTCAAACTCTTTCTTACGCGTTTCGGCGTCTAATCGCCTTGATCACAGGTGAGCGTATTTATTTTGATACCTAGTGGTCACATGCCTGCAGAAGTATACCACAGGCCCCAGAATGCACCTTGATAGTCATTTACGAACATGCCTCGGAAATTCAAATTATGCTTAATAGCGTGATTTTCTTCCATTATGCAGTACAGTTCACCAACGGTGCTTTCATTAAAAATCGTGCTGCCAAATGCAAGCTGTTGTCCATGGATCACTGACATAACCTCGACAGACCGAATATCGACTGGACAAAATATCGATGACTAATTATCGACAACAAAATTATCGATTGACTATACTTAAACAACAAACATCAAAAATATCGATTCCACAATATCGACTACTAAAAACAACGACTACAACAATATCGACTAACAACATTATCGATTTCTAAAACATCGATTATTACATATTTATATAACAACAGTCAAAATATCGATTTCAAAAATATAGATAGCAAATTTATCGATTTTTAAAAATATCGCCATTAATACATCCTAGAATAAATGACTTTATTATTTAATAATTCAGTCATACTAATCATAAAAAATCAGATATTGTTAATATAAATAGATAAAATATATTATATATTTTCATAACATTTACAACACACAATAAATACTAACATACATTTTATAATACATAAACAATGTTTCGACCCGCTACACATTTCTTACAGCTAATTATATATATTCCTCCACTTTACAAATATCAAGATAACATTACCTATACAAAATAAGGCCTTACACATTCAATAAACGTTAATTGGCGTCACCCATATAAGGAAAGCAATTAGCATAACAGAGAAAAAAATTCAAATCCACAAATAAAAACAGACTATCAATTAAAACAACCAATCCTATTTCTGAAACAATTAACCTAATACTATATAAACGAGATCATAGCAAACTAAAAACGCAGTATACATCTCCTAACTAAAGGAAGACGAAACTCTGCAGGATTTCAGAAAGAAAACTGATTGACTTCAACAGAAAGAGAGCTACACATATCTAAAGTAAGTACTACTACATTATTAGTCAGCGAAAATGTAACTCTCAAAGCTCACACCTATATTTAAAAGCAAAATACCTCAAATATATGGTTTTTTTTTTAGCACTCATCCTACAGACTAAAAGAAAAAACAGAAGACCTACACAACACCTGGACATCAAAAGTTACATATAAATAAGTAAGTATATATTAGAAATGTAAATTCGACATTTAATAGATAGGTAACTAAATAGAAAGTAGCTAAAAACGTCTATCAAAATATCATAAATAGTAATAAAATATTTCTACACATTTTCTCAACTGCCACAGGTACAAAAAGATATACACAGAAAATAACAGTTTGAAGAACATCAACAGCTGGAAATAACGACTTGATATCATCAAAACATTTACAGGTAAAATAAAAATGTATGAAACTGTATAATGTGATTAGAACATTATTTTTTCTAAAAATATATTTACATTCTCTTTTAATTACCTCCTAGCACTACAATACAATCATGACTGAAGGAGCTAAATTCATTTATTCACAAAAAGGGAAAATGCTTCTTTGTTACATGGGATATGTCTACACTCAAGAGAAACAAAAAGATTTGAAAGTGTTTTGGAAGTGTACGAAATATTATGCCAACAAATGTTATGGTAGAGCTATAACTCAGGAAACTACTGTTACTTATACTAAAGAACATAATCACCCACCCAATGTAACAGAAATAGAGATTAGACAAATGCTAGATTCCCTTAAAGAAGCTAGTACTAGAACTGATGAACCATCAACTGCTATTCTGAAACACCATTTAAGTGTACTTCCCCAACATGCTTCTAGCCAATTACCATCTATTGAATCCCTTAAAAGAACAGTAGCTAGACAAAAAAGAGCAACATGCACTACTCCTCCCACACCAAAAACTTTAGAAGAAGTCCAAATTCCCCCTGAACTCTCTGTAACTCACAATAAAGAAAATGTTATACTCTATGACAACAAATCAAAAGATAAAAGAATTATAGTGTTTGCCACAGCAAACAACATGACTAAACTTACCCAATGCCAAACTTGGATGATGGACGGTACTTTTTCTGTATGCCCCAAACCTTTTTATCAATTATACACCATCCATGGTCATTTCCAAAAAGCAAATATTCCATTCCTTTATGCCCTTCTACCAAACAAACAGCAAGCTACCTATCAAGAAATACTAACTGAAGTCAAGCAACATACTAACAACTATTTTCCACAAAAAATTATCATTGACTTTGAAAAAGCAATGATAAACAGCATCCTTAAAACATACCCACACACAGCAATACAAGGTTGCTATTACCACTTTAATCAATGTATCTGGCGACATCTACAAAAATCAACCTTGAGTATCCAATACGCCACTGATAGCACATTTGCTTATCAAATTAAAAAACTCATCGCCCTAGCCTATGTTCCACTAACAGATGTAACTGAGCACTATAACTTATTAATAGACAGCCCCTACTATAAAAGAAACGAAGATAAACTAAGCCCTATGCTTGACTACTTCGAAGACACATGGGTAGGAAGGCTACACAGATCAGGCCATAGAAGACAACCCAAATACCAAATAGCTTGGTGGAATGTCTACCTTAGCACACTAAATAAGGAAGCAAAAACAAACAATGCAGTTGAAGGATGGCACAATGCCTTCCAAGCAACTACAGGCCGAGGAACGCCTACCCTTCACAAATTAATACAATCCTTACAAAAAGAACAAAGTTACCAGGAGCTCCGAATGGAGCAATCAGTAACTTTGATCGGACCTAAACTCATCAAAGAAACTAAAAAAATGTATAACACACTCCAAAGTCAAGTTACCCTCTATCCAACTAGCAAAGGACTAGAATATCTATCAATGATAGCAAAAACAATTCTTTAAAACATTACATAACTATACACGTTAAATTAAACATTTTTTTCCTAAAATCCTTGATTATAACATGTAACAATTTGCAATTAAATTATCAAATACATAATATTAACATATATAAAATGTATTTAGATAATGTATTTACAAAATGTTACATACAACGTAAGTAAAGCAAAATTTAAACCAGTTTCCCCACCCATTAAATGTTCTGAAAATACTTACATTTCTGTTGCAGCTTCAAACGTAATCCAAATCCAAGCAATCCATACGGCACCATTCCAAAAACCCATACAATCCATGGAAGCCCCAAAAAAATGCAAAAATACAAGCAAATCCATAGCGACTCCTTTCCACTTCAGTAGACACGAGATACGATAGAAAACCCGAAAAACAGTAATGCAGAAAAAAAACGCTCCAGGAAAACTTGAAATCCCAAAAATGTGTGTGCAAAAATAAGAGTATATAATACTCGTTACACAGCTCTGATCAAAAAAGAAGGAAGTCCTCCAAAACAGCGAAACGCGACGATAACCTAGAAAAAATAAAATACATACCCACCCACACAAAAACACCCATACATATATAAAAACACATATTTATACATCAAACATATTATCTTAGTAACACTTAAACATATTACCTCACCTCACACACCTACAACAAAAACGCGGTAAAAATCTAATATCGTACACTACCTAACACCGAACACACAATCTTCTCTTAGTAACTCTACCTACATAAACCTAAACACAGCACACATACACTAACAATAAGTTCATTAACTTATAAAACACAATTAAAACAAACTTACCCTCTCTAACGCGAAGCAGCATCCAACCGCGATCTGTTGAAGCACCAAATAAGCCAAAGTAACATTACGCGGTTAAAAAGTAGTCCCTGTATACAGCTAAATGCTCTTTAATTTCTATATTCCAACACTTAAAAAAATACACAGAGTATTATATTAAGTGTAAATAATTATTTAAATTGTATAAAATTATTTCATAAATATTCATTACTTTGAAATAATTATTCAACTGTTATGTTATAGTTTAAAAAATATTTTATGATTTATAAATACATTTAGTAAATAATGTATATGGTAAAAAAAATTGCATATATAAGTTTGTTACAAAAAATGTGTTATTAAAAATTGGAAATATTATTTGAAACATTATGGTGTCGATTCCGATCCGGTAAAATGCGCTCCGAATGGTCGTACGGAGAGTTTTTTCCCCGTATGAATCGTATCCGTAGACGTCCCGTACGTACGATGAAGTACGATCCGTACTAGGTGCCGAACTCCGTACGAGTCGTACAGGACTCCGTACGACTCAAATCTCCGTACGGATCTCACTCGGAACCCGCAGTACGCGACATCGCGGCACGTTTTTACGACCCAGCAAGTACGACCCTTTTCCTACGGGAGCCGAAAACAGTCGTAAACGCAGAGTTCGCGCCGAAATAGGTACGGAGGCCCCCCCCCGGGTACGGCACGTACCCCCCATGATCGCATGGGTACGCGCCGTACCCCTGTGGTCATGCGGGGTACGCGCCGTACACCCAGCGTTCATGGGGTACGCACCGTACCCCATGTGCAGTGGGTGTACGGCACGTACCCCATGTACGCTGGGTGTACGGGACGTACCCCGCATGACCAGAGGGGTACGCCGCGTACCCCTGCGATCATGGGGGGTACGCGCCGTACGGTGTGTAGGTGAGCGTGTGCTTTTCCGTACGAATCGACGTGTACCGTACGAATCGCGTACGGGTCGGCCGATCGGGATCGGAATCGTCCGGTCGTACGGCGTCTGTACGAGTCGTACGGAAACGGCTCCGGATACGATTCGTACGCCGGATTATTTTACCGGATCGGAATCGACCCCCATGTATGTATATAAAAAAAATTTGGGGTGTTTATGTATGTAAAAATTTATATTATAAATATGTTCAATATTCATAATAATAATAATAATAATTAAAAAAAATATAACATGACTTGGTAAAAAACAAAAATGTTACTGTTACAAAATAAATGTACATATTTTTCAATGACAATATATTCAATGTGTATCTGAATAAATTTTTTGTTATTAAATAAAAAGTACATATTACCAATTTGTTTCTGAAACTATTTAAATGTGAATATATGTAAAAAAACATAAAATTATGTTAATATCATTTATGTGTTAAAAACATATATATGTACTTCATATATTTTTTAGGATAATAAAAACTGTGTATTAAAAAATTTCAATATAAATAAAAAATTAATGGCTACTTACAAATAATTTTTTATATGTTAATAAACAGTTTTTCATTTATTGCATTTAACCCTGTGTATGTTTCCTTCTTTATTATTGTATATAAATATTAATTGCATATTAAATAAAAATGCCTTATAATTTTTAAAAATGTATTAATATTCAAAGTACTACAATAACAATAATTATAATGAGAAAATAAAAGTTCTATGTAATGTAAAAACTTGATTATATTATCCTACCAATAATAAGTATTTATTTAAAAATTGTTTTCTTATTTCCACTGCACCAATTATAAACTCACAAAACCATACTACACATTAAAACTATACAAATTACTATTCCCATTTCACCAATTGTAAAGTCATGGAAGGTGCTGGACACTGAACCCATACTAATTACTATTCCCACTCCAGTGGGTGCAAGAGTAGGGAAAGTAAATACTTCATATATTAATAAATTAATGAAAAAATCATATATATATATATAATATTTTTAATAAATGATTACCAATTAAATTTCACATAACACTTAATATTTTAAAAATACTAAATAACTATCATTATTTATCTTACTTTCCTATTAATAATAATTTACAACTAATTACCAATAATTTATAAGATAATTTAAAAATTATTTTTCAATTTTTTTCTATTTAATAAAATTAAATAAAACATGTATTAACTTTTAACACATACTTTTACAACGCGTACCTTTACAACGAAAGTGTAACAAAGCAAATACCATTACACCACATTAATGTACAACAGATATTTGTACAAAATAAATACCTTTACAACGCATAACATTACAACATAACTATTTATAATTATATAATATTGTGTTTAATGTATATTAATAGAAATATTTTATATAAAATGTATTAAAAATTAACTAATTTAATAGACATTAAAATTTACCTTATTTGTACCCTGTACCCCTCTAACCTAAAACCCCAAAGTGACCCAGAACCCTAAAAACACCCCTTTACCCACAAACTGAAAACTGACCCAGAACCCACAAAATACCCCTTTAGCCACAAACTCAAAACTGACCCTGAACCCTAAAATTACCCCTTTAACGACAAACTGAAAACTGACCCAGACCCCTAAAAATACCCCTTTACCCACAAACTGAAAACTGACCCTGACCCCTAAAAATACCCCTTTACTCACAAACTGAAAACTGACCCTGACCCCTAAAAATACCCCTTTACCCAAAAACTGAAAACTGACCCTAACCCCTAAAAATACCCCTTTACCCACAAACAGAAAACTGACCCTAAAACATAAAAATACCCCTTTACCCAAAAACTGAAAACTGACCCTGACCCCTAAAAATACCCCTTTACCCACAAACTAAAAACTGACCCTGACCCCTAAAAATACCCCTTTACCCAAAAACTGAAAACTGACCCTAACCCCTAAAAATACCCCTTTATCCACAAACTGAAAACTGACCCTGAAACCAAAAAATAGCCCTTTACCCAAATACTGAAAACTGACCCTGAACCCTACAAATACCCCTTTACCCACTAACTAAAAACTGACCCTGACCCCTAAAAATACCCCTTTACCCAGAAACACAAAACTGACCCTGAAACCTACAAATACCCCTTTACCACTAACTGAAAACTGACCCTGACCCCTAAAAATACCCCTTTACCCACAAACAAAAAACTGACCCTGAAACCTAAAAATACCCCTTTACCCAAAAACTGAAAACTGACCCTGAACCCAAGAAATAACCCTTTATCCACAAACTGAAAACTGACCCTAAAACCAAAAAATACCCCTTTACCAAAATACTGAAAACTGACCCTGAACCTTACCAATACCCCTTACCCACAAACTGAAAACTGACCCTGACCCCAAAAAATACCCCTTTACCCACAAACAGAAAACTGACCCTGAAACCTAAAAAAAAACATTTACCCAAAAACTGAAAACTGACCCTGAACCATAAAAATACCCCTTTACCCACAAACTTAAAACTAACCCTGAACCCTAAAATTACCCCTTTACCAAAAAACTGAAAACTGACTCTGCACACAACATATACCCCTTAATACCCAAACAGAAAACTAACCCTGAACACTAAAACAACCTCTTTACCCAAATATATATATATATATATATATATATATAAAAATATATATATAATTATATATATATATATATGTTATATAGATCATTAAATATCTAATTATATATATATTATATATATAATTATATATAATTATATAAGTATATATAATATATATAATTATATATATATATAATTATAATAATATTAATTATATATAATTATAGATATAGAATTAACATATTTTATTTAATTAACAATTATTTAATTATTAATACCAATTAATTAATTAACATATGTCATTACTTATAATTAAATGACTTCCCACCCTATACCCCTATAAACCCACAACCCACTACATAAAATAAAAAATTAGATTTTACATTATGAACAATTATTCAATTTATTAAAATAAATTACCAATTAAATTATATATAATTAACATATTTAATTTAATTAACAATTATTTAATTATTAATACCAATTAATTAATTAACATATTTAATTACTTACAATTAAATTACTTCCCACCCTATTCCCCTATAATCCCACAACCCGCTACATGACATAAATTATTTAAATAAGCATAATTATCAAATAAGCTATTAAATTAAAATATTTACCAATTAAATATTATATATTTAATTAAATAGTAATTTAACAATTAATTAAATATTAATACCAATTAATATATTTACATATTTAATTAGTTAATACCAATTAATATATTTACATATTTAATTAATTAATACCAATTAATATATTTACATATTTAATTAATTAATACCAATTAATATATTTACATATTTAATTAATTATATTTAAAATACTTCCCACCCTATTCCCCTAAAAACCCACTACCCGCTCCTAGAAATTATTATAGTAATTTAATTTTTTTTTATTTATTAATTATTTTTAACATTAATTCTATATAAATAAATAAATAAAAATAATATATTTTAACAATAAATGTTTTTATTAAACATTAAAACAGTGTACATTGAACTATTACATATTATATATATCCATATTAAGAGTCGATATCATGACAGTCGATATCATGACAGTCGATAACACAACTTTCGATATTTTTAAACTAATAAACAAATCGATATTTTTTACTGACGATATTACTTACTCGATATTTTATCTATCGATATTTTTAACATACATAACAATCGATAAAAAATAAATCGATATTACTTACCTCGATATTAATGCCATCTCGATATTCTCTAGTCGATATTATGTCCATTCGAAATAAATGACTCGATATTAAGACTGTACACCGTTGTCCATGATGCAAAAATTTGTGCTGCACCCACGATGTTGCCGAAGAGAGGAATCTGCCTCTCTCCTCTCCCTTTCTCATCCGTCATTGCCAAATTGCTGTGTTCATCTCATTTAGCTGGCACTTGACGGCGAGCGGTCCATGCCACCTCTATAAATATTCCACAACATCACCTCCACTTTGCTGGGGGCCCACGGTCCTGCAGGGCGGGCTCATAGCCAGGAATGGAGATCCTGGTAAATGCGGGAAAACCACGGAAAAGAAGATGAGCCCAACATCGATTTATGGCGCTGCTGACTTTCTTCGTCTCAACATGAACACACCACGCTCAAACTCTTCCTTACGCGATTCGGCGTCTAATCGCCTTGATCACAGGTGAGCGTATTTATTTCGATACCTAGTGGTCACATGCCTGCAGAAGTATACCACAGGCCCCAGAACGCACTTTGATAGTCATTTACGAACATGCCTCGGAAATTCAAGTTATGCTTAATAGCGTGATCTTCTTCCTTATGCAGTACAGTTCACCAATGGTGCTTTCATTAAAAATCGTGCTGCCAAATGCAAGCTGTTGTCCATGATGCAAAAATTCGTGCTGCACCCACGATGTTGCCGAAGAGAGGAATCTGCCTCTCTCCTCTCCCTTTCTCATCCGTCATTGCCAAATTGCTGTGTTCATCTCATTTAGCTGGCACTTGACGGCGAGCGGTCCATGCCCCCTCTGTAAATATTCCACAACATCACCTCCACTTTGCTGGGGGCCCCCAGTCCTGCAGGGCGGGCTCATAGCCAGGAATGGAGATCCTGTTAAATGCGGGAAAACCACGGAAAAGAAGATGAGCCCAACATATATATATATATATGTAAAGTAAATTGGAAGGAAAGTTACTGGATGTTAGCATTAGACGTAACATCACTTTATACCAGCATCAATCATCAAGATGGTATACAAGCTGTACAATATTACCTATCCAAGAAGCCACCTCAATACAAGGACCATAATGCTATACTAACTGAAATGTTGGAACATTGTCTAAAGAATAACAACTTCATGTACAATAACCTTATATATCAACAGATAAGGGGCGTGGCCATGGGGACCAGTTTCTCTCGCAGCTATGCCTTTCTCCACATGGGCAGCTCTGAGGAACTGGTCCTCGAACACAGATTCGAAAAGGTATATATTCAGCAAAATCGAATTGAGACTAGGCTCTATAGGAAAGACACTTCTGGAAACTCCACTCTTCATGCCAGCAGTGCACATCTGGCATACCTCATAAATAGTATTCCTTATGGGGAGATGTTACGTCTTAGATGTATTTGTAGTAATGAACAAGAAATAAAGGAGGCAAAAATGCTCAGCAAGCAGAGATTCCGTGAGAGGGGATACTCTGATATCATCATCAATAAGACCATTGCTAAATCCATGAAATACACTAGAGTGGAGCTATTGACAAATAAGAAAGACAAAGATGGGTCTACAACACAGATGGATAACATTGAAACAGTCAAAGTTGATAGTGACATCAACCAATTCAGAATCATTTTGAGCTATAGCAGACAACCCAACAGCCTCCAAAGAGTTATCAATAAGAATTGGCCTGTTATTTTAAATGACCCAGTGAATGGATCTACATTACCACGCAGAGTATCCATCACACATAGCAGAGCCCCTTCTATGAGAGATGCGTTGGTTGACATTAGTAGTATCATGATTGATAAAACCACTTGGCTTCAGGCCAACAAAGGGTTTTTCAGGTGTAAAACCTGTAAGGCTTGCCTTCATGGAGTAAATACCAAATCATATCAAACTCCCTTCAGTGACAGAGAATACAGGATTTAAAAACTCCTTACCAGTAAAACTGAATATGCCATATATGTACTAACATGTCTATTCAAGCTTCAATACATAGGAAGTACAAATGTATCTGTACATAAACGTCTATTGCAACATCTCCGTGCCATTTCTAACCAGGACAATACATATCCTGTGGCACGTCATTTTATGGAGTTTCATGGTAGCAATAATGCATCCCACCAAACAGAAGACGGGGTTAGGGAAACACAACTGCGCAAACTGGAAACTAGGTATATCCTCCAGTTTTATTTCAAAGCCCCAGGGGGATTAAATATAACGGAGGATTTACACACATGTTTGGGTTGAGAATAACAAATGCAGAGGTTTTACCTAATCTGGAGCTATGGGATATACAAGAGAGGGGGATTCTTTCCGTTGAACAAATATATACATTTTTATTCTATTGTTACCTCAGTATTTATTAGGAGTATTTTAAGTAACCCAATTTCCTTTGAAAGGAAATGTGGTACTTCATTTAATCTCTCTATATATAAGCAATTATACATTTATATTTATATATATGTATATTTATTTATATATTTACTGTGGGAACATTGATAAATTAAACCAAACCAAATAGCAGTGACTTTGATACTTACATAATGCAAAGGTCTTTTCTGATATTAAGTCTAGTCTTTCTATTAGGGCAACGGAGAATCTATACCTTGATTTACATCATACCTCTTGATGTTCAAAGGCAATAGAACGTGGATAATTTGGTAGTTGACATGTAGATACTATATGACAAACCTTGATCACCATTAGTATCTAGAACCCCCACCTCATGGCAGTCGAGTCACTATGTAGCTGAACTGAACAAATAACTATCTTACCGATATACTTAAGGTTTTTTAAATCAGCCACACATATTGGGTCAATTTCATCACTACACTTCACACCATGGCTCTATAGACATAGATGTAAAGCAATGCAAATGGACTATGGGTAAAGGTGATTTAAACCATGCCTAGAGGTATTTATACTTTTAATAAAGGTTACCCGTGAGGCACAACAAATCCATGGCATACGTTGAGATTAGTTATTAGCAGCTGCGGCAGCGGGCAAGGTATATAATTCCCCTCCTAGCAAGATTAGAGGGACTATATTTCCGGTATTATTACTCTTATATCTATCCCAGCATCAGCATTTAAGATAACATTGATAAAATGGAAAATTTCATATAGTAACCATATGTAATTGGCCATCGCAATTTTATATCGCTGTTTGTACTGTTGATTTTTATCATCTAAACATCTTTATGGCATTTTTACATGGATTTTACTATATATCATTATATTACCTAGTACTTGTGTTTATAATGTGTTATAAAGATGCCGAAGAACTACAAAACCTATATGTCTTTTATGTCTATGAGCACTGAAAACACATGGTTGTTTTACATTGCACTTGTCCCTTTAAATACAGCAGCTCTACATGAGTATGATGTCATGTGAACAAAGCTCGGACGAGCCAAAACGTTATGATGGCATAGAAGAAATAAATAATGAATTTGCGCGTATCTTTTGGTCCGTGTCAGATGTCGGAGGAAAGGAATCATCAAACTCTGCTTGGAAAGAAGTGATATATATATGTATATACATATATAAATATATATCTCTAGACTGCTGCTGTGCTATGTCGGTCCACCTCCAATGATTCCGGTGTCTGCAACAGTGGCAGCTGCCGTCAATATCTAGCATATTCTACACATATATATATTATCTACTGGCGGTCGCCAGTAGATAGTTATAGTTAGGACCTATTTTCCATAGGAAATCCGCAACATTCTATTTGGAGTAACTTTGGCGCCGATTGACGAATCTTTGCAAAATTTTCAAAACTAATGGCCAGCTCTGGTCCGCTCCTATTCTGAAAGTCTCGGGGTGATTCGTCAAGCGGGGGCCGAGAAAAGAGGGGGTCCCTAAACATGTTTTCCCCATGTAATTTTCCATAGGAACCGTTTATCGCAGCTACAGCCCGAACTGCTGAATGGGATTACACCAAATTTGGCTAAGAGATAGTCCTTGGGTTAGACTCGTGCCTTTTGCTTAAATGGTGTAAATCCGTTCAGTATATCCTGAGAAAATGACATTTAAAAGTACATATATATCTATGGCTGCGCAGGATCCCCGCACCCTAAGCACACCCTGCCTTGCATGATCTGTATTCTTATTGGCTGTCAACACTCCAAATCAGGAAGTGTTGGCAACCTATAAAAAAAAACACGCAAAACACGAAAAGGGGGCAGGGTAGCAACACCCTGACCCCCTAGGCCTGTTCAGGGTGTCCCACAAGGACCCCCAAGGCCGAAATATATATATATATTTTTTAGATCGTCAAAATCCACAGATCAAAAAAAAAAGCAAATAGCCCAACAGGTATCTCCAGTATGTGCCAGGGAGCTGCGTTGCAGACAGGTGTTCAGAGGCCACGCCCCTTTTTACACCTCTCTGCAACGCAGCTCTGTGGTGCTTATTGGAGGTACCTAGTGGGATAGTTTGACCTTAGGGTCCCTCAGGATTGAAGGAGACTTAATCTATCAACTTAGAACAGCCACAGGGCGTGTTTATACAGTGGTGAAGGGAGGGGACGGGGCCTGAGGTGTTGTGTGCAAAGACACCCTGTGGCGCATTTTAAGTTGGGGAAAAAATTCCTCTTCAATCCTGAGGGACCATGGGGGCCAAGTAGCCCACCAGGTACTTCCAGGAAGCGCCACTGCGCTGCTTTGCAGAGAGGTGGTGCAGGCCGTGCCCCTTTTACATCTCTCTCCTATGCAGCTCTGTGGCGCTTACTGAATGTACCTAGTGAGCTAGTTGGACTCAAGGGACCCTCAGAATTTAAGGGGAATTATTTCCCCAACTTAAAACGGGGTAGAGGGCGTATTTGCACAGTAGTGAAGGGAGGGGATGGTGTACGAAAGTGGCTCTATATATACTGAACCGAAGTGAAATCAGCCGAACTACGAATTCCGATTTACTCACCTGTTATCAGGAGAGACTTCAGTGATGCATCTTTGAGCCCAGTACTGATCCTGAAAAGTAATTGTAACCGTACTTACCAGTAACTTGAATTTCCTCACATAGGATATCATTGCCTGCTTTTTGCTGAAAAAGTTTTTAAGTGTTGATTTAAGAAACTTCCAAATATTAATCTAAAATCAGCCAAACTACAAATTCCCATTTCGTCACCTGTTATTAGGAGATACCTCTGTGCTGCATCTTTTAGCCCAGCACTGACCCTGAAAAGTAATTCTAACCGTACTTACCAGTAACTTGAATTTCCTTCCATAGAAATCCATTGTCTGGCTTTCACCAGAAAAGTTTTTAAGTATCTATTTTCACAAACTACAAATATTCCTTAAAAATCTCCTGTTTGACTTAAATGCATTCTTTCAACTGTTTACAGGAGATGCACCAGTGCTGGATCCAGGATCCACCACTGAGTAAGAAAAAGTAACGATAGCACTACTTACCTGCTAAGTTAATTTCCTCCCGTAGGATAACATTGGTGATTCTATGTGAAAACATTTCTAAGTGTCAACTTTTAAAATACAACAATATTACTTAAAAATCACAACTGTAACCAAAACACTTTTACTCAACTGTTTACAGGAGATGTCTCCCAGGACTGAATCTAGGATCCAGTGGTTAGAAAAGTAATCCATAAAGTAACTAATTGCATTTAACTAGAAATTCACATCGAGCTCAATGTTGCATTGTGTTTGAAATTGTGTTGCCCATTGCTTCAACTTTAACTACTGTACTTAAAAGGTCGATTGCCTATTTGCAAAGTATTTAAACTAAAGTAATTTATTCTGAGAAAGTATATTTTGTAATGTAATGTATAATGTAATTATAATGTAATTTAAAAAATAAAATTTCTAAAAATAAATAGTTTTAAAAAATGTAGTAAATCAGTATCAAAAAAATAATATAACAATTAATACATTTAAAAATTGTCATTTACAAAACCTTTGAAATTCACTGAAAAAAACATAGGTTTCAGACATGTTATAGTTAGGAATTAGCATTTAAAAAAACCTTTGAAATTCACTGAAAAAACCATAGGTTTCAGACATGTTATAGTTAGGAATTAGCATTTAAAAAAACGTGTTTATAGTTAGCTGGACATTTCACTCGTACAAAACCATTGAAATTCCTCCATTATATAACTTGCGCGCCCGCAATCCACTGCTGATGATGTCACATATTACATCATTCTGGACATGGTCAGTGACATCACTGATGACATCTCAAATGACATCACTGATGACATCATCCACGTGACAATAAGATAAACCACATCATACACTAGTATAACCTTTCATCACTCACTGTAAAATACAGAGTACCATATTTGAATTAATGGACACATCAATGCAAGTTTCTAAAAACTCACTCAGTGATTCCTAGATCTACACACACATCTAATCACTTACCTATAGATTCACTCATACATGCTGTCAATGATCAATAGAACACTATAAAATATACTTATGCACCTATATCAACATTACACACCAGCACACATCCTATTCACTTATGCAGTCATCCTACTCACTTATGCAAACAATGGATCATACTTACATTTACTCAGCTACACATTTATACAAACACCACTTCATTTATTCATATAGATAGTAACTCATACTTAGGGGGTCATTAGGATGGCGGGTGGATTGCCCCTAAAAGGCTGGCGGAAGCCACCGCCGGCCTGGCGGGGGCAATCCGCTTGCCATCCTCAGCTAAATGACCCTCCGCCATATTAGTATGGCGGGGGGACCGCGGCGGACGGAAAGACCGTCCTCCGCTTTTCCGTCCCGGCGGAAAAGGTTTAATATGGTGGAGGTGTCTATTAGACACCGCCAGCCATATTACCATGGGTTAAGCTGGATGCCTTTCCGTGGTACCTGTGGTACGCCCCTACATTTACATAAACAAAGCGGCGGGCGGTCCCAGTCACCGATGGGATGGCGGGCGGTCTAAGTCTGGCCGCCATCCTAATGACCCTCTTAGTGTGCAAGCTACCGGTGGGTAGCGAAATGCGTCGGTATTTTTATGCTGGAAATTGCTGGAAATTAAAATTACGAAGAAACTAAGGGACCCATTAGGATGTCGGGCGGATAGGAAAGGGAGGAACCCACCAGGATGATAACCAATTTCAACACAAAAGAGGGGAGGTAGTCCATATTTTCAAGAAGAACTGGCCCATTTTATCTACTGACAGTGTGCTTAAGAAACACCTTCCCGACCGACCGCCAATTACTTACCGGCGTTGTCAGTCCTTGAGAGATCACCTGGTCCACAGCCACTTTTCCTCGAAAACCCAACCCATTAAACTATCCAAAGCTAGGGGTTTCTTTCCATGCTTACGATATAAGGCGTGTAATAACTGCAAAAAGGTCCTTAGCTATCCTGGAAGAACTGGTAAAGATAGTCCCCCTAGAATGATCAAAAAATTGTTAAATTGTAATTCTGAATATACAATTTATTGTCTCGAATGTCCCTGTGAGATGAGATACACGGGGAATACCATCAACCCCACTAAATTGCGTATTCTTGAGCATTTACGTGCCATCACAAATAATGACAGGTCTTATCCTGTGGCACGCCATTTTGCGGAATCACACCAAAGCAAAAGGGATTTGCTCAGCTACTATTGTCTAGATCAAGTAGATCGAAATGAACGGGGAGGAGACAGAGTCAAGGCATTACGTATCTTGGAATTAAGATACATCATTGATCTCAAAACGATGACACCTTGGGGGCTAAATAACGATGAGGAGATGTGGGTACACTTGTAGATCGTACATGGAAGTAGCAGGACGATGGGTTTATTCATCGGACCATAGTACGAAATGAAATTAGAACATGATGCAATCTAAACTCCAGCTTTCCTCTAATCATGACAAGTTTGCTATCTTTTTAATCAAAAAGAGTAAATTCGGCCCATACAGGGCAACAAAACTGATAAAGAATAAATAGTGACATAATGAAATATATATATGCCTAATATGCGGTGCACTTGTGAACTATAAGTGTTGAAATGTATTAAGAAATACACAAGGTGTCAAGCAAATGAATTATGGCAATTTAAGTCACTATGAAATATCTATGTCAAAGCTTGCATGGTTTTAATAATTGAATGTTTGTGGTTACGATGTTTTTTTAAAATGCACATGAACACTTTATAAATTTGTATCTTTTTACCCACAAAATGAATTGGCGGATAGACACTCAAAGATGGCCACTACAAAAATGTGTGTTTGCAGGATTGCACACCGTTTTCTATGTTGTTGATACCTTTGGGCCAAAGTGTGGGTTAAAATGGTGACACTTTTTTAGCACAAACTGACATTGACGAAGCTACCAGCGAAACGCGTCTTTCGGGGGTGAGGGGTCTGTACAATAAACCATTTTACAACCGGATACCTGTGTGCTTGTCTTTTTGGCTCAACGGAGCCGAAAGTGTTGGGATATATATATATATATATATATATATGTATATATTTACTGAAAAAACCATAGGTTATAGACCATATATAGTTAGGAATTAGCATTTAGAAAACCTTATTTTACTCACACAAAACCATTGAAATTCCATATATAGTTAGTTGCACTAACTATATATCACGCACCCGCAATCCACTGCTGATGATGTCACATATTACATCATTCATGACATGGTCAGTGACATCACTGATGACATCACTGATGACATCTCAAATGACATCACTGATGACATCACTGATGACGTCTCATTTGGATTCATTCTTGTGCTAATACGATAAACCTCTTCAGACTCTAATATAACCTTAGATACACTCAGTGTATACAGACACTCACACACTGCCACTCATCCATGGAGTTACTCACACACCCAGTCAGTCATGCAAAGAAACAATCTCACCTCCATTTCTTCAACTATACAGTTATACACACCTTACTTATTGAAACATATACTAACACATATTTACTCTCTTATACAATCCCTGATACAAGTTCACAATGATCGATACAACCACTCACTCAGTGGCTCTCATGCACAGTTATTTATATATGCCAACTCTCACATGTACTGTGTTTTACATATGTACTTACTATGACATGTAGCATTGAGATATCCATTCACTCATCAATACACTCATGCACACAGTCAACTGCCCATGTAGCTGTTTCCACATGCACTCTTGAACTCATACACCTAGTGAATAAACTGCTCACACATCTATGCACAGAGTCACACACCTTCCAGCCACCCCCACACAAACTCAATCTCCCATAGAAATACTTGGGCAACCAATTAATAACACATATAGCCTCTCGTATAGCTAATGATCAACACATGCAGCAGTTTACATCACAACAGACATAATGATGCACAAATTAAGACAGTTTAGTCACTAACCCATGCATTCAGTGAGACACATTTAATCACTCACTCATACAGTCAGTCACGCACCTACTAAATCCTTCATCCAGACACTTATACATCCACTCATTCTTCAATATCTAAGACATATTTTAACTTTACAGAAACATACAGTCACTGGATGTTGTCATCAGTGATGTCATTTGAGATGTCATCAGTGATGTCATCAGTGATGTCACTGACCATGTCATGAATGATGTAATATGTGACATCATCAGCAGTGGATTGCGGGTGCGTGATATATAGTTAGTGCAACTAACTATATATGGAATTTCAATGGTTTTGTGTGAGTAAAATAAGGTTTTCTAAATGCTAATTCCTAACTATATATGGTCTATAACCTATGGTTTTTTCAGTGAATTTTCAAGGTTTTGTAAATGCTAATTCCTAACTATATATGGTCTATAACCTATGGTTTTTTCTGTGAATTTCATTGGTTTTTTAACAGCTAATATCTGTAGCTGTAAAATGTATTCTTCTTTAAATCCAAAAATATATTTTATATGTTTATGAATAATTTTTTTTTTTAATATTTTTTTTTCTTCGTTCCCGCTTCGCGAATCGGGAAGCTTCCCGTTAGCTGACCTTGATGCCGCGAAATAGACCGCGAGCCGGTAACGTTTCTTTACCGCAAGTGCCGCGTTAGAAAACAACATCATGACGCCTCCCGTCCGCATGACGTTTCACGTTGTCGCGTGATACGTCATATGACGTGCTACGTTAGCGAACTGGTACGCGAAGCGAGTCGCAAAGCGCAGGTTTCTGGAAGCAAACCGGGAGGCCCTGCAAAGCGCTTAACGTAAACACAGCAAGTCATGTGACTTGGTAATAACACTTTTCATTGGTTCATTTCACTTTTGGTTTCCTAATGATGTAAGACTAGGTCATATAATCTAAAATGAACACTTTTGATTGGTTGAGAACTCTTGTTTTTCCCAAATGATGAAAATCCCTCCTTCTTTCCTCACTCTGACTTTCATCATTGTGAGAGAAAGACCCTTTGTGATCACTGAGCAATGGCTTCTTTAGTAGCTTCAGCTGGTGCTTCCCCACCACCTCCACCACATCCAAGGAAGAGTGGACCACCTGCTCAAGTTGTAATTCAACAAGAAGAAGAAGAAGAGGAACAGGAGGACGAGCACGAAGAGAGGCAGTTTTTGCCTGAGCAGCCCAGGACGTCTCACCGGAAAGAAAACTTCATTTGGCAATTTTTTAAAATTCCCAAAGGTCAGAAAAAAGTAAATGCAAGATACGTAACTTGCCTTATATGTCAAGATAGACTGTCCAGAGGGACCGACAAAAAATACAGTTTCGGAAACTACACAATGCATCGCCATATGACTAGGTGGCATCCTAACAACTACAGTGCTGCACAGTTTCGGAACGACCTAGATAATCTCCCTATTATGGCCAGAAGATCTGTTGTACCGGAAGTAACGGGACCAGAGAGCAGGGAGATGGTGCCAAATATACAAATGAGATTTGGTGATGTAAAACACATCTGCGCATTTTGCGATGGATTCATTTCCTACGGAGAAAAAAGCATCACTCTGATCAACAGAGCTATTGACTATCATATGCAAGTTTGTCCGAAACGCCCAAAATAATAAATACTTCTTTTTTTTGTTTTGTTGCTCCTGTTGAGCCCTTTACAATGAATCGTTTTCATTGCCCCCTCCAAGAAAAACCCCAAAAAATATAAAACTGTTCCGAAAAATTCAAAAACAGTAAAAAAATGTTCAGAAAAATAAAAAAAAAAGTTCTTTTCAGAACTACCTCCCCGTTATTAAAAAATTGGTACAATATTTGGAACTGTGCCAACCTCTATTTCTCTTAGTTCGCTTCCCAGTTCGCTCGCGGGTACGCGAACCGGAAGCGACCCAAAAACAGTAAGTATAAGGGAAGGAAACAGACACTTATGTTAAAAGAAAGACAGCTATAAGGGAGTAAACTAGAGATACCATTACCCGTAATCCACTGCTGATGATGTCACATATTACATCATTCATGACATGCTCAGTGACATCATCAGCAGAGGATTGCGGGTTTTTTGGCAACATGCCTTATCCACGGTTTAATAACGCTGCCTTTTGCTTTATATAAGTTTTCAAATTGTATGAAATATATACCAATAGGTCGTTATGAACCTTTAGGTAGTGCTTTTCTTCATGAGGTCTGGTCGCTTCCATACACATACAGATGTTTCAAAGATGATCAAGAAGTTTATCTGAATGGAGAGGAATGCACTGAGACGCCAGATCATTCACTAATGTGTAGGCACATACAGTTACACGGTTCATGCAACAAACACCGACCAAATATGGCTTGCGTGTTGCAAGGCACGCCAGTTCCTGCTATCATCCCCACGTTCAAGTTGTTGGAAAATGGTAGTTATTTGATGCTCAATAATGAAGATTGTTCTGAGTTAATTAAAAGTATTCCTTTTATCGTAACAGTAAGTGAACGGGTTATTTGCTGCAGAAATGTTCTATTTCCTCCCACACATGAACATAGGGAGTTTTCAATCTGGCCACAAATACCAACCTTGAGACACGTTTCAACGGCATGGCAAGAATAAGAGCTCTTTTGTCTCAGAGAGAGGTGGCCTTGAGTTCGGCCCGTGAAACTTTCGTACTTCACATAGCGAACACCCATACAGAGGTGCAAAACCTTTTTCAATTAACATTTGCCTTTCAATTTCAGCAACATGTTTCCGACTATCTTTAACGCATCCTCCACAAAGTCCCTGGTGCACTTTTTTAAAGTTGTTACCAGTGGTCTCGTGACTTCATTTGAGAAAATCTTTGGAGTCATCCCTGCTTCCTTTCATTGTATTTTCTGCACTCTGGTTCGTGGATTGGCATTTTTACTTGCATTACCAGCGGACGCTCTTGTGCTTTTTTACATTTTTAAATATGGATGTCCCTCCTATGCAACCTCCGACCCTGCAGCTGCTGACACTGTTCCGCAATCGCATGCTAGAATATTATGGCACAATGCTGTTGGCGATATTAAGCACGGCATATGGATTATCTTTTCGGTTCTCCTACTTCACCTGTGTCCAGCCTGTATTTCACTGCCTGACCTGTGATTTCGATTGGGCCATTGATTTGTGTCTCTGCGGACCGGTTTCTCCTGACGTCGACTTTAATCAGCTAATGACTCCTATCATTACTCACGAGTTGGTTTGTCCTGGCGAAAGGATTATGGCTGTGGCATTGATGCATGGACTACTTGGTCCCTGGAATTTACTGGCGGCAGCACAGTCTTTCTTGGAAGAGAGCTTTCTTGAAAACCCACCGAGCTGTCCTCTGATGGTGATAGAGGATCCGGTGCTGGGAGAGCACGTATGTTCTTTTCCGCTTTTAAATTGGATGGCTGAACTGTTTTCGGATGAAGACGGTGACTTCCTATTGGAGGCTGTTGCAGCTTATTTTCCATACACAGTTATGTCATAGACCTTTTTCATGTTTGATATGCTGAGTACTAGCATTTCATTGACAATTCATTGACTTATTTGTCAAGTTTTTATTATTTACCTTGCCTATTGGCTTAAGACTCGATAAAGTACTTGGCTGTTTTATTTTTCTTTAGCATTAAATTTTCCTAGTTTTTAATGCTTTACCTTGCGGACCGTCCACATATAAACTTGCAATCTGCTCTCATGAGATGGCACTTCTATTATCTTATTCAGTTTGTTTCCGGATCATGAGGAGGTGTCATCTAGGTCCTGGATATCTTTACACCGTGTTAAGTTAGCATGGGCTCATTACCGGTTTAAACGCCATTTTTCCTTTTTTGCAACTTCTGCACACGACACTTAGTTGTTGCTTTAGCTTTCCACCTAGTAGTTCATCGTGGTTTACATGAGAATAATATGTTATTGGTCTACTATCTGCTTTACTTGTTAAACTATATCTGTACAGCGAGTGCTAAAGTTTCAAGAACAACACGATACAGAATTGTTATGAGGTCTGATCTCCACGACTTCATACTCATAACATAAGTGCAACTTCTGCCAATTCTGGGCATGAGGCGGGTTTTATATTGCTTTGCCGAACACACATACACAACAGTTGATGCGGTTCACATGAAGAGAGAGCTGGTGTATGCTGATGTGATTCCTTCAAATCTAAGACACTAAAGTATGGGCACGCCCTAAACCAACACAAAGAGACCTTCTTAGCAAATAATATAATATGTGTATTAGGGAGGGTGAGATATAAGCAGCCGCGGGCCGTGGAGGGAGTTACGATGGGGCAGGGAGGCGGGGAGGGGGAGAAGCAGGGTGGAGCCCTCTCTACCTTGCCCCTCCCCCTCCCCGCCTCCCTGCCCCACCGTAACTCCCTCCACGGCCCGCGGCTGCTTATAAGTGTTGCTAACTCTTATTCATTTACAGCATGTTAACATACTGTCACCATTCGCTTTTTATGTACTAGTAACTATGCTGGTAATTTTGCTACTGATAATATGTGTACTTGTATTCTCCACCCTGCTTCTCCCCCTCCCCGCCTCCCTGCCTCACCGTAACTCCCTCCACGGCCCGCAGCTGCTTATAAGTGTTGCTAACTCTTATTCATTTACAGCATGTTAACATACTATCACCATTCACTTTTTATGTACTAGTAACTATGCTGGTAATTTTGCTACTGATAATATGTGTACTTTTATTATCTAAGGTACTACGCCTGAGAAGACGGCATTAGTAAATAAACATTTCAAATACACATCTGTTCTTCTTAACTCCATGTTCTGGTTTCTAAGAAATCTATAACGACCGACTGTTCATGAGTTCCACGTATCCTGAGGTACTATAAGTTCATATTCTGGATTGTCTAAACATTGAGAGTTTGTTATATCCAATGTGACACTGTACCTAGCTTGCTAAGGAGTTTTTGATTACTAACGTGAGTTTTGGGACACCCTAATTCGCCGAGGTTCCAATCCTCTGTCCACAGTTCTGTGTGAGAACAGAAACCCTGCGACAGGGGCACCCCCGACCCTTGCTGGAGCTTCATCACACTTGCGATACAACTCCAGCAATGCATTCGCCGAGGTTCCAATCCTCTGTCCACAGTTCTGTGTGAGAACAGAAACCCTGCGACAGGGGCACCCCCGACCCTTGCTGGAGCTTCATCACACTTGCGATACAACTCCAGCAATGCGCCACCTTTACGGCACAGATACATCACGCATCTGTGCTGTTTTTGCCCCATGATGCGCCGCATTGTAAATGCAGCACACCATAGGTGACGGAACAGCGGCACAGAATGACTAACACATCCCTGGTGATGCGCCAGTCATCATAAATGTATCCCTATGCTTCTTATCTTGTTAGAGATGAACCGCCATATATATCATCAAAGTTTTTTGCATTTCCTAAATAGCGAACTTTAAGGAATAAATAGAGATTCTTTACCATTCCTAGTTTGCGATGAGCTATTTGCTAATTAGCCGAATGTAGCCCAATGAAGCCCAATGTAGCCCAATGTAGCCCAAAGATGGCCGCCAGACACACAAAAAAACAAATGTAGCCCAAATATCAGCCAGATGTAGCCCAACTATAGCCCAGTGACAGAATGACCAATCAGCTTCGCAAACCTCCGTTACGCGAAGCGGAGCGCTGTTACAGATATATATCTTTTTTTGAACGTTAATTTCTCAAAATCCACTGGAGCACATATATTGAGACCTAGCAAAGGCACATCGGGCTACCAGTCCCTAATATTTTGCCAAGTTTCGTGCAAATCCATTCAGCCGTTCAATTATTATTATTATTTTTTTTTTTTGCCCCGCGGGGCCCTTTTAAAACCTCCACATCAAACCTAGGGGGTCAGCGAGGATCTACTATGCCCCCTTATAGTTATTTCCCCCTTTGTTTTGACCTCCTCTTGTCTCTCGATCCTACCGAGAGACAAGATGGCGGCCGCTACGGACTGTTTGGAATGTTGACAGACGCCGGAGAACCAATCAGCTTCGCTTCACAAAGCTCCGTTGCGCGAAAAGTCCGCGAACCAGAGCGCTGCCTGGTCCGCTGTTACAGATATATATCTTTTTTTAAACGTTAATTTCTCAAAATCCACTGGAGCACATATATTGAGACCTACAAAAGGCACATCGGGCTACCAGTCCCTACAATTTTGCCAAGTTTCGTGCAAATCCATTCAGCCGTTCGGGCTAAAAGTGAGGCCAACCGCCCTATGGAAAACTCAATGTTAAAAACACGTTTTGGGACCCCCCTTTTTTCTCGGCCCCCACTGGACGAACCCCCCCCCAAATTTTCAAGGGCTGCTCAGAAACAAAATGTGCCATTTTCCTGAACATTTCAGCCAATTCCGTCCACAAACGCCAAAGTTATTAGACATAGAATTTTCAAAAAACCCATAGAGAAAAAATCCTAACTATATATACCTACTGGCGACCGCCAGTAGGTAATATATATATATATATTCACTGAAAAAACCATAGGTTATAGACCATATATAGTTAGGAATTAGCATTTAAAAAACCTTATTTTACTCACACAAAACCATTGAAATTCCATATATAGTTAGTTGCACTAACTATATATCGCGCACCCGCAATCCACTGCTGATCATGTCACATATTACATCATTCATGACATGGTCAGTGACATCACTGATGACATCACTGATGACAACATCCAGTGATTATGTGTTTCTGTAAAGTTTAAATATGTTTTACATATTGAAGAATGAGTGGATGTATAAGTGTCTGAATGAAGGTTTTAGTAGGTGCGTGATTGACTGTATGAGTGAGTGATTAAATGCGTCTTACTGAATGCACGGGTTAGTGACTAAACTGTCTAAAAGTGTGCATCAGTATGTCTGTTGTTGTGCAAGCTGCTGCACGTGTTGATCAGTAGCTATATAAGTAGCTATATGGGTTATTGATTGGTTGCACAAGTATTTGTATGGGAGACTGAGTGTGTGTATGGCTGGCTGGGAGGTGTGTGACTCTGTGCAGATCAATGTGTACTTGTATCAGTGATTCTATAAGAGAGTAACTATGTGTTAGTATATGTTTCAAAAATGTAAGGTGTTCTGTCTTTAACTGTATAGATGAGAAAATGGAAGTGTGATTGATTCTTTTCAGGACTGACTAGGTGTGTGAGTAACTCCATGGATGAGTGGCAGAGTGTGACTGTCTGTATAGGTGTATGAGTGCATATGATAGTGTTGTAAAGATGAGTGATTGTATGTATGAATGATTGTATGAGTGAATGTGTGTGTAGACATAGGAATCAGTGAGTGCGTATGTAGTAACTAGTATTGGTGTGTCAATGGTTTCAAAAATGATACTCTCTATTTAACACTGGGTGTAACGGAGGTTATATTAGAGTGTGAGGAGATGCATTGTATTATCACATGAATGATATCATCAGTGATGTGATCATTGATGTCAAGTGAGATGTCATCAGTGATGTCATTTGAGATGTCATCAGTGATGTCATCAGTGATGTCACTGACCATGTCATGAATGATGTAATATGTGACATGATCAGCAGTGGATTGCGGGTGCGCGATATATAGTTAGTGCAACTAACTATACATGGAATTTCAATGGTTTTGTGTGAGTAAAATAAGGTTTTTTAAATGCTAATTCCTAACTATATATGGTCTATAACCTATGGTTTTTTCAGTGAATTTTCAAGGTTTTGTAAATGCTAATTCCTAACTATATATGGTCTATAACCTATGGTTTTTTCAGTGAATTTCATTGGTTTTTTAACAGCTAATATCTGTAGCTGTAAAATGTATTCTTCTTTAAATCCAAAAATATATTTTATATGTTTATTAATAACTTTTTTTTTTAATATTTTTTTTTCTTCGTTCCCGCTTCGCGAATCGGGAAGCTTCCCGTTAGCTGACCTTGATGCCGCGAAATAGACCGCGAGCCGGTAAACGTTTCTTTATCGCAACTGCCGCGTTAGAAAACAACATCGTGACGCCTCCCGTCCGCATGACGTTTCGCGTTGTCGCGTGATACGTCATATGACGTGCTACGTTAGCGAACTCGTACGCTTACCGAGTCGCAAAGCACAGGTTTCTGGAAGCAAACCGGGAGGCCCTGCAAAGCGCGTAACATACACACAGCAGATCATGTGACTTGGTAATAACACTTTTCATTGGTTCATTTCACTTTCGGTTTCCTAATGATGTAAGACTAGGTCATATGATCTAAAATGAACACTTTTCATTGGTTGAGAACTATTTTTTTTCCCAAATGGTGAAAATCCCTCCTTCTTTCCTCACTCTGACTTTCATCATTGTGAGAGAAAGACCCTTTGTTACCAGTGAGCAATGGCTTCTTTACTAGCTTCAGCTGGTGCTTCCCCACCACCTCCACCACATCCAAGGAAGAGTGGACCACCTGCTAAAGTTATAATTCAGCAAGAAGAGGAAGAAGAGGAACAGGACGACCTAGATAATCTCCCTATTATGGCCAGAAGATCTGTTGTACCGGAAGTAACGGGACCAGAGGGCAGGGAGATGGTGCCAAATATACAAACGAGATTTTGTGAAGTAAAACAAGTCTGCGTACATTGCAGTGGATTCATTTGCTACGCAGAAAGTAGCATCACTCTGATCAACAGAGCTATTGACAATCATACTCATGTTTGTCCGAAACTCCCCAAACAATAAATTCTTTTTTTTTGTTTTCTTGCTCCTGTTGAGCCCTTTACAATGAATCGTTTTCGTTGCCCCCTCCGAAAAAAAAACAAAAAAAATATAAAACTGTTCAGAAAAATTCAAAAAAAGTAAAAAAATGTTCAGAAAAATAATAAAAAAAATATAAAACAACAAAAACAATTTAAAAAAAAGTTCTTTTCAGAACTACCTCCCCGTTATTAAAAAATTGGTACAATATTTGCAACTGTGCCAACCTCTATTTCTCTTAGTTCGCTTCCCAGTTCGCTCCCCGGTACGCGAACCGGAAGCGAACCAAAAAAATTTTTTTTTAAAAAAGAACAGTAAGTATAAGGGAAGGAAACAGACACTTATGTTAAAAGAAAGACAGCTATAAGGGAGTAAACTAGAGATACTATTACCCGTAATCCACTGCTGATGATGTCACATATTACATCATTCATGACATGCTCAGCAGAGGATTGCGGGTAACAGTATCCCTAGTTTATTCCCTATAGCTGTGTTTCTTTTAACATAACTGTCTGTTTCCTTCCCTTATACTTACTGTTCTTTTTAAAAAAATTTTTTTAGATCAGTCAGAAACAGTGAAAGTAATGAAATATAAAAGACTACGTAGAATATGAGCACTGTATGCAACAACTTTGACACTTACAGAAGCCTCACCTTCTCCATGCCTCCTACACAGTTCTACATGTACATCATAAATGCAAACAGAACAGAATTAATTATACATGTTAAATGGTTTATTTTTGCTGTTCTCAGAATGTATCAAATTTCACTAAAACAGTGACTTGAAGGTATTCATCATATAACAGCGGGGAAAAAAAAACACAATCAAAATGATTGTGTTTAAAAAACCCATACAACATTAGAAATCAGAATTCAGAACTCCTTAAAGTTAACTTACTTTCCATGACGGCCAAGGATGTCCTATGAACAGCTTACACTCTGTTGTGCTGTTATTACTTTCAACCTGCCACTTTCTGAAAGAAAACCTCCATCGTTTTCAAAAACATGTTACATACAATAAATGACTTCTTGCTCTCTACCACAAGATTCCACAAGGCCAAATCTTGTCAGAGCCATGTATAACTCTTGGATTTCTTGTTAGCCAATCCCGTCTTTTCGCATTTCCGCAACTTTCAGAATTAAAATGTTGAAGATCATTTACACAATCCTGGACTAGTAATATCTTCCCCTTCTTGCTCAATCATGTTCTACATTTCCTATCACACTGATACTGCTTAATATGAAGCAGACTTACACTACCTTTATGACTAGTACAATTATTTAATTCTCTACATCACTTTTAATCACAAAGCAATGTAAAACAGTAGACAGCATTGCAGACTTACATTCCCTCTACTCCATGTTTTGATTGGCTGCTTCAATTAGCTTATAAAAAGAAATAGTTTTTCTGAACTCATTCAAAGTGCACGTATTTCTCAATAACGTCCAGTGTTATGGTAAAAAGTTATGTCTCTGTACTACACTTATCCTCAAGGCCAAATAGTGTAGGAGCCATGAGAACTTCTTGAAATTCCTCAGAGCACATCCCGAGATTCTTTCCCTAAAATTTTGGTTTTAAAAACACCAGGTAAGAGTTTTTAAGGTCATATGGCAATTTTTTTTTGAAAATTAAAACAGAATCATTGCAGAATGACCAGCCATTTCTAGACTTTAAATAAGCTGTGTAATGTCCTGATGTTATTGAAGGGCCATCATGATATATAATTGCTGCAGTTACAAAAGTCCTTCCTGATATTGACAACTGCGAAGCTACAAATTTTTTTATTAAAGTTGTCAATTTTGTTCCATCAGGCCTACATCGTTGGAACATTAAAATGACATACTGGCCATATGTTCGTATAAATAATGTGGACATCATTTCAGATTTACATTGGCTACACTCCATGTTGTGATCAGCTGCTTTTACTAGCTTATTAAAAGAGACTGATTTACTGTCTGGCAAAGTTAAATATATAAATCTTTCTGAGTCTACACTAGTAGTACTTGATACCCTACAGTTCTCGCAGTCATGCTGCCATTGATAAGAAAGCCCAAACAGGTGATCTACATCTACACCTTCATCATGCAATACATCAAGCATATACATTAAAAACTCCTGACAATCTTGCTGACTATTTTGAGAGAATTGTGTTTGGCCTGAACATCTGTCTAACAGATTTCGAATTTCAGACACACTTTCTATGTTTGTTCTATCAGTGCTACATTTCTCTAACACAGAATTTAACAAACTGCAAAATCTTTGATCAGAATTGACCACAATCTCTTCTTTTACATTTTGTAGAGAAAACAAAATATTTACCACTACATTAGCATAGCAGTTGACACCAGAACTGTTTTCAAATTGAAAACCAACAACATCTTCAACAGAATCCTTTTTGTTTCTGCTTATAATTTCAGGTTCATCGACTTTTCGTCTTTTTGCTACAACCTCCCCAGTATTGGTCACATTTCTTCGTTTCCGGCCTACCACACGTTTCTCAAACAAAGGATACTGAGGCAAATGTGGCGCATACTCTCTTCTCAACCTATTGTATTCCTTAACACAATCTAGATCCGCACAAATGTTTGTGACATCACACTCAATCAAGTACAATCCCGATAAAGTCCTAACTCGTGACAATGCCACATATGCCATACCCTCCTTGAACACAGAACTGCCAATATTCACCAATGCACAATCTACACTTAAACCTTGCGATTTATGGATTGTCACCGCATATGCCAAGCAAACAGGAAACTGCTTACGACGAACATATAAGTCTTTTACAAGCAAAAATCTAGCAGAACAACGAGCAATTAGCTGTACTTCCTCAATGCCATCAAATTTAATTTTTAAAAATTCAATTCCATCTCTATTTCTGTATTTCACAAAATCAACAACATTACCCATTGATCCATTTACCAGACCTCTTTCAACATGTAAATTCCTTCTTAAAATTATACGGCAGTTCAAGCACACATTCAGAGTCTTTTCAAAACCCGCAGTTTTAGATATACTCTTCTCTAATGAATCCAATTTTGTTTTCAGATTCTCAGACAAAATAATTGTTGATCCCATATGCTCTACTCTGTCAATAGCTTCCAATTTCACAATCTCTTGCTTTTCTAAATGCAACATTTTGTTGTTGAATTTGGCACATTCTGCAAGAGTTGGCATCAAACATATTCCAGATTTTTTCTCAGTAACTTTCTGAAAAATATTCTCAGGCACAACATCTTCGTCTGGATATAAATTTGTCAGTAATCGTGCATGTAAAGCTTCTTTCCCATGCTCGGTCACTTTTCCAATTCTAACATCTTGTAGAATAGTCTTGTAAACTTCATCCTTTGCCTGACGCATATTTTCATGCAGTTCAGCATAATTGAAGTTTAACCATATATTGACGTTGCCAATACTCCCTAAGCACTTCCTGGTATCTTCATGCGTGAGCATTTTGAACACAGGTTGCCCTTTCACTGGTGTCAGCTGCAGAAGATCTCCGAAAACAATGATGTGTTTGCCACCAAATAACACATCATACTCTGTTTTGAGAACTTCTTGCATTCTCAAATGCACAAAGGCAAGCATGACATTGGAAACCATGCTTACTTCGTCAATGATAAGAAGTTTCATTTTCCTCAAGACTCTTGAAACTTCAAAACAAGCATCTCCAGATAGCTTGTGATATTCTAATTTGTTGTCATGCTCCACTGGCAGCATCAGTAAACGATGTAAAGTAATCCCTTTAATGTTATGTGCTGCCAGTCCAGTTGGAGCGGTGACAACACAAGACAGCGATGACTCTGTCCTTTCCTGCAAATAACATGAAATTGCTTTAGTAAGGAAACTTTTTCCAGTTCCCGCTTCTCCACTCACGTACAGTCGGACAGGCTTCAACGACGTACATGAGCACTCTTTCTTGTCATGACTTAATCCATGATCAATTTGCATGGTAAGTTCGTCATATATTTTCCTCTGCTCAACGTTAAGTTGTCTTTCCAACTCTTCTAAGTTAACCACATCCTCCTGAGCATGTGCCATGGCTCTTTCCACTTCATTCATAGCAGTGGCAGCTTCATTTTCAATAAGAGGTCCTCCTAGTGGATCCTGACTCAATGAAGCAGAACTCTGACTGTCCTGAGAACTGTCTCTGGCAATCTCGGCTGCAATCGTTGCTTCCTGCTCAATTTCCACATTCAACATTTCTACATATTTGGGAAAAGCAGGACATTCTATGCTCTCCTTGGCAGCATTGAATGAGTCTTCGTAACAAAGGAAATCTCCAAGCAGTTCCTCTTCTGCACGCCAAGGCTTAAAAAGTTGCAAAAGTGCTAAATAGAAAAACTCCTTTTTTTCAGGAGATTCGCCACTCAATTTTCGATGGTTTATCAAGTGGCATTTTCTTTGCTTGACCAGACATCCCTCACTTCCTATTACAGCATACACTCCTTTCTCAGTATCTTCTTTGATGTTCCTCTTGAATATGTAATTTTGCAGAACCTCATACAGACAAACATTCTCGAGGTGACTGCTTCGATTTGGATAATATGTATCCAACATGTTGCTCTTCAAAATGTCGGTACTGTTTGGCTCCTTTTCCGCCAAATACTCAATTTCCCGCACAGGTTTCAGAACTCGATTATGCGTTTCAGCAAGACCAACACTCGCCCAAACGATACTCCTGGACTTGGCATAGAGACTTGCTGAAGACAACCGGTCAGAACATTCGTAAGCTCCGATTTCTCGATGCGACAACATCTTCAGACTGAAACTGTACAACTTCTTGCTGAGGCTCTTTTCATGGGAAATGTCCTCCCACATATCCTTCAATTCTGTCTTCTCTTTTTTGGTGATGTAAGATGTCACATACCGAGCCACAGCCATACAGTTATCAGTCACAAACTGTATATCCATGTTAGCATTCCACATGGACAAAATCACCGGGTTGTAGTTGTTGATGTACTTAGACTCTTCGTTCCTCTTCAAATTGTATGTGTTTTTAGGTGATTTCTTCATCACATTATGTCGCAGCGAAGACATCAAACTGTTCACTCTTCCTTTAGAAATCACCGATCGTGGAAAGCCGAAACGACATTTGGTGTAGAACTTGTCTTTGTTCCGGAATTTACGACGACAGTACTTTCCACATCGATGGCTTTGGAAACGTAGAACTTTTTCTCTTAGGCTTTTTTTCTCCTTTGCGTTTGGAACAGCACACGTAGAATACTGTTCTATGAAACTCATCACTGAGTCGTCTGCATCCGTTCCAAATTTAGGTGCATCCTTGATCCACAGCAACATATGTATATGAGGAGCACCTCTTGCTTGGTACTCCTTCCTCCAGAAGAAATCCAACACCTCTCCAAGAGGTGGATTCTTCTTATTCATGATGAAAGACATCATACCTTCAAATCTATGATTGAAGTACCTACATACATTGACTGGATCCAAAGAGCACAGTTCTCCGGGTGTCTTGAATTCGATGTTTTCTACGTTAGCATTTGCCTCTCGTAGAAATTCAAGTAAGTCTTCCCAGCCATACTCAGCACAGCTCAAAGTGAGGAACCATGTGGGAGTTCCTAAGTTCCTCAGCATACATTTTAAATCACCATGACGACGGTACCAGTACTCATTAGTACCACGCTGACACGCCATGAGATTAATCAGGTGAGAATCCAAAATACTGTCTTGGACATTGACTTTATCCATAAAGTCACTTGCCGAGATGTTTTGAATGTGTATACAACTTTTCAAGATGTGGTTCACTGCATATGACAGTCCAGACAGATCGCTTTCAAACAGGAGATGAAACAAATAAGGAATGCATTGTCGAAACCTAGGATCTCCTGCATACAATCGCAAAGTCCGGTATTCAGAAGCAGGAATTTGATGAGGTCGCTCATCATATCTTCCTCCCTGACCTGTTGGAAAAAGCTGTGGGAAACACCGAGCTTCCAAACTTTCCTCCCAAACACTAATGGGACTCCCTTTCGCTTGTTTCATTTGAAACAACTCAATAGCATTCCCCATGACTTCCTTGGAATGCAAAGGATGAACACTATAATGTTCATATATTTCTTCACTAGTACAGGGTTCTACTTTCTCAATTTGACCAGCACACAAATCGCTATCCTCTTCCTCACTTACTTCCTCTTCTGCAACATATACATTTTTATAGTATTTATTATATTTTTTCAAATACAATGTTGCCCTTTTGACTTTCCTAACATCTACTAAATCTTGCCATATTTTCTTATTCTTTGTCGGAACCCCATTAACTAAGATAACAAGAGGTTCCTCTTCCACTTTTTCTACTCCAATTGTGTTAATGTTTTTCTTCAAATCTAGAGGCAAATAAACAACTCTTCCCTTTAATCCTCTCTGTAAATCTGATGGAGGCAATTTCCCTGTTTTTGGCTCCATTCTTACAATAGCCTGAAAGGGATGGATACTTTGAATCAAAATAGATTCATAAGTATTTAAATCCTTCAATTCAGAAGGAATCTCAACCAATTCCAGATTATTATGAACTGCTCTAGCAGGCATCTGGTTTTGATTTAATTTGTTACAACAATAAGTACACACACGTTGATCCAATCCCAAATCAAAACAATTTTCTACCATCAAGTATGTTGCAAAATCCTTCCATTCACTATTATTTTCCCTTTCACTTTTTCCATATAAATCCACTAACTTAGTCTGATTCTTATAATAAGTGCGTCGACAACACACACAAGTGAAATTTGGCCTCTCACTTGATTTCACCTCAAACGTCGCAATTTCCCTCTGGAAATTATCTGTACTGGAAACCTGTACACTATCTTCCACATTACTCTCTTCTTCTTGGTCAATTTCAACATTCTCCTCTTTACTTCCAAAGTAACAAAACTCAATTTCTTCACATATATTCTTCACATCTATTTCAGAACCATGCAAAAGAGCAGCGCATAATTGTTTAAGCATAATTGCTGGACTCTTAGCATAATACAACATTCTAACTAATTTCCTCACTTTATTATGATGCACTGCTAGCATCCTGAAATGATGAAAAACACTCTGGCATACTCTCCTGGAAAGACAAGCCAGTGAATGACCATGCAAACCTATCACTTCTCTCACTCTGCAAGGATCTAATTCTTGCAACAACTTCATTTTCTGCTTCAAACTTTTCTTACTAAATGACCGTATAAAATCACAAAGCAAATTGATGGAATCCTGTCGTACACTGCAAATACTACTACACTTCCAGGTGTACACAGGACCCTTAGGACGTCTCCCTAAAACCTCATTACCTAACACCTCTTCTATCTCTGTTCTCACAAGTTTTTCTTTTTCAACTGGACAACCATCTTTCACTTCATAAGCTCGACCACTGGTGTCAACTGCATGCACCAAATCATTATCCTGGAAATAACTCTCCTCATTAAAAAATGCCTCAGAGCTTGAACTATGCATCCATTCTCCAGAAAAAACTTCACAAAAATTACTACGATTAACTATTCTCTTCCATCTACTATTTCTTTTGAAATCATAAATTACCTTGTTTAGCTTCCTAATTCTATTGATTGTCAAAATAAATAACTTACGTTTAATTTCAAATGCCTGATCAATAACTTTCTCAACTATTTTTTTTCTCTTATAAAAAACCACTTTCTGCTGACCTTTCTTAATATTTTTTAACAAATTCCAAATTATCCTGTGGCGGAACATTCGTTTACGAATATCCCTAAACTGTTGTTTCCTTCTACTTTCATGCATAGAGTTATCTATTACTCTAGCAGTAACATTTCTCATTGGCCTTTCCTTACCATTTGAATTTTTTCTCCTTTTCTGGACTGAAACATTTTCTGTAGTAATATTTTTTTTACTACACATATTTCTTATGACTGTTTTTCGACTCTTACCCGGTGCTTTCTTGGTGACTTGACAAATCTTTTTGTTAGAGGACTGCTGCATTATTCCATGGTCCTGCTGTCTTTGACGTTTTGCAGCCTTTCTTACTCTTTCTTTGCTAGGCATCCTAAAATCTTGAAATAATCTGCAGTTGAATCTGTGGTAAAATATAATAAAAAATGTTATTAACCACTATTACCCAACAGTAAATTAATAACAGTCATCAAAAACTTAACACACTACTTAAGTATATAATATACTGAAGCCTATCTCCAATTTTTCACTGAACAGGACTCATCTCTTCTTAACCTTGGATAAACCTCACCTACTCTGTGTCCCCTGCACATAATTAAATGTAAAGGGGCAGATTTATATTAACTAGCACATCCCCAGGGATGCACCAGTTAACGTGCACCGCTGCTCTGCCACCCACGGTGTGCCGCATTTACAATCAGATAGGACAAAGCTACATCAAAACCCTGCGCCTGCTTGAAGCAGGCATAGATCTTGACGCAGGTAGGCTGAAAGCTAAAGCAACAACTAAGTGTCGTGTGCAGAAGTTACAAAAAAGGAAAAATGGCGTTTAAACCAGTAATGAGACCATGCTAACGTAATACAGAGTAAAAATATCCAGGATCTACATCAGTTTGGGGTTCACGAACCTGGCAGGTACAAGGCACTGAGGCTTTCCACCGTGCATGTCTCATCCCAAAACATATGTGGTTTGTGAATGAAACAATTTCCCAGACCAAATGCTTTGGATTGGCTACTTCTAAAAAATTAAACACCCCTACTATCCCGGAGTTAGAGGAATATGATGGTTGGAGTAATTTTACTCGTTGTCTATTAAAGATTTACAGGCCCTACTCCGTAACTCTTCCTTTAACATTTCCAGTATAAATCCAAAAGGTTGACTGCTTTGGCAACGTGCCTTATCCACGGTTTAATAACGCTGCCTTTTGCTTTATATAAGTTTTCAAATTGTATGAAATATATACCAATAGGTCGTTATTAACCTTTAGGTAGTGGTTTTCTTCATGAAGTCTGGTCGCTTCCATACACATACAGATTTTCAAAGATGATCAAGAACTTTATCTGAATGGAGAGGAATGCACTGAGACGCCAGATCATTCACTAATGTGTAGGCACATACAGTTACACGGTTCATGCAACAAACACCGACCAAATATGGCTTGCGTGTTGCAAGGCACACCAGTTCCTGCTATCATCCCCACGTTCAAGTTCTTGGAAAATGGTAGTTATTTGATGCTCAATAATGAAGATTGTTCTGGGTTAATTAAAAGTATTCATTTTATCGTAACAGTAAATGAACGGGTTATTTGCTGCAGAAATGTTCTATTTCCTCCCACACATGAACATAGGGAGTTTTCAATCTGGCCACAAATACCAACCTTGGCAGCACATTTCAACGGCATGGCAAGAATAAGAGCTATTTTGTCTCAGAGAGAGGTGGCCTTGAGTTCGGCCCGTGAAACTTTCGTGCTTCACACAGCGAACACCCGTACAGAGGTGCAGACCCTTTTAAATACAGATTCGCCTTTCCATTTCAGCAAGATGGTTCGGACTATCTCTAACGCGTCCTCCACAAAGGGCCTGGCGCACTTTTTTAAAATTGTTACCAGTGGTCTCGTGACTTCATTTGAGAAAATCTTTGGAGTCATCCCTGCTTTCTTTCATTCTATATTTTTCCACTGTGCTTCGTGGATTCCCATTTTTACTTGCAGTACCAGCGGACGCTCTTGTGCTTTTTTACATTTTTAAATATGGATGTCCCTCCTGTGCAAGCTCCCGCCCTGCAGCTGCTGACACTGTTCCGCAATCGCATGCTAGAATATTATGGCACAATGCCGTTGGCGATATTAAGCACGGCATATGGATTATCTTTTCTATGCTGATGTGATTCCTTCAAATCTAAGACACTAAAGTATCGGCACGCCCTAAACCAACACAAAGAGACCTTCTTAGCAAATAATATAATATGTGTATTAGGGAGGGTGAGATATAAGCAGCCGCGGGCCGTGGAGGGAGTTACGGTGAGGCAGGGAGGCGGGGAGGGGGAGAAGCAGGGTGGAGCCCTCTCTACCTTGCCCCTCCCCCTCCCCGCCTCCCTGCCCCACCGTAACTCCCTCCACGGCCCGCGGCTGCTTATAAGTGTTGCTAACTCTTATTCATTTACAGCATGTTAACATACTGTCACCATTCGCTTTTTATGTACTATTGACTATGCTGGTAATTTTGCTACTGATAATATGTGTACTTGTATAATCTAAGATACTACGCCTGAGAAGACGGCATTAGTAAATAAACATTTCAAATACACATGTGTTCTTCTTAACTCCATGTTCTCGTTTCTAAGAAATATATAACGACCGACTGTTCATGAGTTCCACGTATCCTGAGGTACTATAAGTTCATATTCTGGATTGTCTAAACATTGAGAGTTTGTTATATCCAATGTGACACTGTACCTAGCTTGCTAAGGGGTTTTGATTACTAAGGTGAGTTTTGGGACACCCTAATTCGCCGAGGTTCCAATCCTCTGTCCACAGTTCTGTGTCAGAACAGAAACCCTGCGACAGGGGCACCCCTCAACCTTACTGGAGCTTCATCACACTTGCGATACAACTCCAGCAATGCGCCAACTTTATGGCACAAATACGTCACGCATCTGTGCTGTTTTTGCCCCATGATGAGCCGCATTGTAAATGCAGCACACCATAGGTGACGGAACAGCGGCACAGAATGACTAACACATCCCTGGTGATGCGCCAGTCATCATAAATCTATCCCTATGCTTCTTATCTTGTTAGAGATAAACCGCCATATGTATCATCAAAGTTTTTTGCATTTCCTAAATAGCGAACTTTAAGGAATAAATAGCGATTCTTTACCATTCCTAGTTTGCGATGAGCTATTTGCTAATTACAAATTACCCATTCATTTCCATGCAGCAGGAGGCCCATAGGAATGAAGGTGCAATTTGCGATTAGCAATTACCTCATCGCAAATTACGAATTTTTCCGACGGTGCAGGGGTGTCTCAAGAACACCCTGCTGCACCCCTGAAAAAGAAATTTGGGGTCATATGGCGCACATAAATTTTGAAAACATTCCTTTACCTCAAAAACGATTTTCAACTCATAATTTGAAAACACTACACATGGGGAAATGACTTAAAATGTCCTTAAGACACATAAAAGCATTTTTTGATTGCCTTTGCAGCATGTTTCAATCACCTTTAACATGCCTATGTAACGGAAACATTCAAAATCTAAATTTGCCATGCACAGGTGGGAGCATATTTACAAGCAATTTGCTCCACAGACAAACTTCTTACATTGAAATGGGAAAAATAACATCAGAGACTCTCAATTACCTTATAAAGAAGCAGACACCATTATGTCCTTCTCATCAATATTAAAACCATTGCTTTTTCTCAAAAACGATTTACAAGTCATAATTTGAAAACACTCCACAGCTCCTATGCACATAAAAGCCCTGTCAGTACTAATACTTCACATTTTCTCCAATTACAATTTCTCAAAGAAACAAAATCTATTTGTGAAACACTTGAGACAAAGCAACATTTGAAAAACACAACTTTCTTCATAATTTTCTCCTTAAAGCACACTATTTTCTATCTAAATTAAAGAAATCTTTTCTCACCTTAGCAAATACTTTGAGTTTCAAAACAGTCTCAGAAACACACCAATTTGTCTTCAGCAGAGCAAAAGGTATGCACTCCAGAGTCTGCAGCTATCAAAAGCACAGAAATGCTGTAATTCCTCACACATATCTCTCATGTCACCCAATCAAAACTCTTCCCTCACTTTTTTTCAAAGCAAAACCCTTCCCCCCTCTGCCCCCTCTCTGCTTTTTCTGCATAGCAACCACCTCTTGCAAGACCTCTCACACAACAATGTTGCAATTGAACTCTGAACTCTCAGTGCACCTGCATATCCAGAGCATTCTTTCATTTAATGATTTTTTCTTCGCCACTCAAAATACATCTTTCAACGAACTCATCCATGCACACTAACTTTCTGTTTTCAGCAATCAAAATCCACCAATCACTCTTACTGCTTCCTTAACACAGAAACTCCTCAGTTTTTTCATTTTACACTCTCATTTTTTCAACTGCCATTTCATTGCCACACTTCATCTGACTGCAGCAGAACCTTCTCTCACCATGTTTTCTGTCTGGATTGTTGGACATAGTTACATATATTGGGCTCAAAGGTACGCTGAAAACAGGAATTTACCTAACCTCAATTTACAAGATGTGGAAATTAAGTAGTTTGGCCACAGAGGATTAAAATGTCACCAATTGATACCATTGGTGAAAACCTTTATGCATTTGCCAAAACCTGACCTGTTAATTGTGCACTGTGGAGGTAATGATTTGGGCACTTTGACTGGGGTAGGTCTGGAAATGCTTTTAAAGGACACCTTTGAGCAATTGATGGCACTTTTTCCTCAGACTGCCTTGGTATATTCAAATATATGCCAAAGACAGAAATGGAGGTGGTCGAACCAATTTTGTCCACAAATTGAGAAGTCGAGGAAGCATGTAAACAAATCTGTTTCAGCTTACATGAGAGACCATGGAATGGGCTCCCTGTACAACAATAACTTGCGTTACTACATGCAAGATATCTACAGAGGAGATGGAGTTCACTTCTCAGATGAGGGCAACAGAGTTTTCACTCTGAATTTAAGAATGTGCATTGGTACCTACTTATAAGTACCTAAATGTACCATAAACCCAAAAGCTCTTCTCAGAGCTACCCTACATCTGATCACTCACAATTATTATTTTACTCTAACTTTTTTCACTAATTTTCAAGAAAGTACGCTCCCCAGAACGCTTCCCGGTTCGCGAACCGGGCGCACTCCACGCAAAAAAACTAAAAAAACGGTATATTTTTTTTTGCCCTGCGAGACCCCTTCAAAGCCTCCACATCAAACCTAGGGAGTCAGGGACGATCTACTATGCCCCCTTATGGTCATTTGCCCCTTCGCTTTGGCCTCCTCTTGTCTCTCGATCCTACCGAGAGACAAGATGGCGGCCGCTACGGACTGTTTGGAATGTTTACAGACGCCGAAAAACCAATCAGCTTCGCAAACCTCCGTAACGCGAAAAGTACGCGAAGCGGAGCGCTGTTACAGATATATATCTTTTTTTGAACGTTAATTTCTCAAAATCCACTGGAGCACATATATTGAGACCTAGCAAAGGCACATCGGGCTACCAGTCCCTACAATTTTGCCAAGTTTCGTGCAAATCCATTCAGCCATTCGATTATTATTATTTTATTTTTTTTTGCCCCGCGGGGCCCTTTTAAAACCTCCACATCAAACCTAGGGGGTCAGCGAGGATCTACTATTCCCCCTTATGGTCATTTGCCCCTTCGCTTTCGCCTCCTCTTGTCTCTCGATCCTACCGAGAGACAAGATGGCGGCCGCTACGGACTGTTTGGAATGTTGACAGACGCCGGAGAACCAATCAGCTTCGCTTCACAAGGCTCCGTTGCGTGTAAAGTACGCGTCCTGGGACGCTGCCAGGTCCGCTGTTACAGATGGTCGCCAGTAGGTATATATAGTTAGGATTTTTTCTCTATGGGTTTTTTGAAAATTCTATGTCTAATAACTTTGGCGTTTGTGGACGGAATTGGCTGAAATTTTCAGGAAAATGGCACATTTTGTTTCTGAGCAGCCCTTGAAAATTTGGGGGGGGTTCGTCCAGTGGGGGCCGAGAAAAAAGGGGGGTCCCAAAACGTGTTTTTAACATTGAGTTTTCCATAGGGCGGTTGGCCTCACTTTTAGCCCGAACGGCTGAATGGATTTGCACGAAACTTGGCAAAATTGTAGGGACTGGTAGCCCGATGTGCCTTTTGTAGGTCTCAATATATGTGCTCCAGTGGATTTTGAGAAATTAACGTTTAAAAAAAGATATATATCTGTAACAGCGGACCGGGCAGCGCACTGGTTCGCGGACTTTTCGCGCAACGGAGCTTTGTGAAGCGAAGCTGATTGGTTCTCCGGCGTCTGTCAACATTCCAAACAGTCCGTAGCGGCCGCCATCTTGTCTCTCGGTAGGATCGAGAGACAAGAGGAGGTCAAAACAAAGGGGGAAATAACTATAAGGGGGCATAGTAGATCCTCGCTGACCCCCTAGGTTTGATGTGGAGGTTTTAAAAGGGCCCCGCGGGGCAAAAAAAAATAATAATAATAATAATTGAACGGCTGAATGGATTTGCACGAAACTTGGCAAAATATTAGGGACTGGTAGCCCGATGTGCCTTTGCTAGGTCTCAATATATGTGCTCCAGTGGATTTTGAGAAATTAACGTTCAAAAAAAGATATATATCTGTAACAGCGCTCCGCTTCGCGTAACGGAGGTTTGCGAAGCTGATTGGTCATTCTGTCACTGGGCTATAGTTGGGCTACATCTGGCTGATATTTGGGCTACATTTGTTTTTTTGTGTGTCTGGCGGCCATCTTTGGGCTACATTGGGCTACATTGGGCTTCATTGGGCTACATTCGGCTAATTAGCAAATAGCTCATCGCAAACTAGGAATGGTAAAGAATCGCTATTTATTCCTTAAAGTTCGCTATTTAGGAAATGCAAATAACTTTGATGATACATATGGCGGTTCATCTCTAACAAGATAAGAAGCATAGGGATACATTTATGATGACTGGCGCATCACCAGGGATGTGTTAGTCATTTTGTGCCGCTGTTCCGTCACCTATGGTGTGCTGCATTTACAATGCGGCGCATCATGGGGCAAAAACAGCACAGATGCGTGATGTATCTGTGCCGTAAAGGTGGCGCATTGCTGGAGTTGTATCGCAAGTGTGATGAAGCTCCAGCAAGGGTCGGGGGTGCCCCTGTCGCAGGGTTTCTGTTCTCACACAGAACTGTGGACAGAGGATTGGAACCTCGGCGAATGCATTGCTGGAGTTGTATCGCAAGTGTGATGAAGCTCCAGCAAGGGTCGGGGGTGCCCCTGTCGCAGGGTTTCTGTTCTCACACAGAACTGTGGACAGAGGATTGGAACCTCGGCGAATTAGGGTGTCCCAAAACTCACGTTAGTAATCAAAAACTCCTTAGCAAGCTAGGTACAGTGTCACATTGGATATAACAAACTCTCAATGTTTAGACAATCCAGAATATGAACTTATAGTACCTCAGGATACGTGGAACTCATGAACAGTCGGTCGTTATAGATTTCTTAGAAACCAGAACATGGAGTTAAGAAGAACAGATGTGTATTTGAAATGTTTATTTACTAATGCCGTCTTCTCAGGCGTAGTACCTTAGATAATAAAAGTACACATATTATCAGTAGCAAAATTACCAGCATAGTTACTAGTACATAAAAAGTGAATGGTGATAGTATGTTAACATGCTGTAAATGAATAAGAGTTAGCAACACTTATAAGCAGCCGCGGGCCGTGGAGGGAGTTACGGTGAGGCAGGGAGGCGGGGAGGGGGAGAAGCAGGGTGGAGAATACAAGTACACATATTATCAGTAGCAAAATTACCAGCATAGTTACTAGTACATAAAAAGCGAATGGTGACAGTATGTTAACATGCTGTAAATGAATAAGAGTTAGCAACACTTATAAGCAGCCGCGGGCCGTGGAGGGAGTTACGGTGGGGCAGGGAGGCGGGGAGGGGGAGGGGCAAGGTAGAGAGGGCTCCACCCTGCTTCTCCCCCTCCCCGCCTCCCTGCCCCATCGTAACTCCCTCCACGGCCCGCGGCTGCTTATATCTCACCCTCCCTAATACACATATTATATTATTTGCTAAGAAGGTCTCTTTGTGTTGGTTTAGGGCGTGCCCATACTTTAGTGTCTTAGATTTGAAGGAATCACATCAGCATACACCAGCTCTCTCTTCATGTGAACCGCATCAACTGTTGTGTATGTGTGTTCGGCAAAGCAATATAAAACCCGCCTCATGCCCAGAATTGGCAGAAGTTGCACTTATGTTATGAGTATGAAGTTGTGGAGATCAGACCTCATAACAATTCTGTATCGTGTTGTTCTTGAAACTTTAGCACTCGCTGTACAGATATAGTTTAACAAGTAAAGCAGATAGTAGACCAATAACATATTATTCTCATGTAAACCACGATGAACTACTAGGTGGAAAGCTAAAGCAACAACTAAGTGTCGTGTGCAGAAGTTGCAAAAAAGGAAAAATGGCGTTTAAACCGGTAATGAGCCCATGCTAACTTAACACGGTGTAAAGATATCCAGGACGTAGATGACACCTCCTCATGATCCGGAAACGAACTGAATAAGATAATAGAAGTGCCATCTCATGAGAGCAGATTGCAAGTTTATATGTGGACGGTCCGCAAGGTAAAGCATTAAAAACTAGGAAAATTTAATGCTAAAGAAAAATAAAACAGCCAAGTACTTTATCGAGTCTTAAGCCAATAGGCAAGGTAAATAATAAAAACTTGACAAATAAGTCAATGAATTGTCAATGAAATGCTAGTACTCAGCATATCAAACATGAAAAAGGTCTATGACATAACTGTGTATGCAAAATAAGCTGCAACAGCCTCCAATAGGAAGTCACCGTCTTCATCCGAAAACAGTTCAGCCATCCAATTTAAAAGCGGAAAAGAACATACGTGCTCTCCCAGCACCGGATCCTCTATCACCATCAGAGGACAGCTCGGTGGGTTTTCAAGAAAGCTCTGTTCCAAGAAAGACTGTGCTGCCGCCAGTAAATTCCAGGGACCAAGTAGTCCATGCATCAATGCCACAGCCATAATCCTTTCGCCAGGACAAACCAACTCGTGAGTAATGATAGGAGTCATCAGCTGATTAAAGTCGACGTCAGGAGAAACCGGTCCGCAGCGACACAAATCAATGGCCCAATCGAAATCACAGGTCAGGCAGTGAAATACAGGCTGGACACAGGTGAAGTAGGATAACCGAAAAGATAATCCATATGCCGTGCTTAATATCGCCAACGGCATTGTGCCATAATATTCTAGCATGCGATTGCGGAACAGTGTCAGCAGCTGCAGGGTCGGAGGTTGCATAGGAGGGACATCCATATTTAAAAATGTAAAAAAGCACAAGAGCGTCCGCTGGTAATGCAAGTAAAAATGCCAATCTACGAACCAGAGTGCAGAAAATACAATGAAAGGAAGCAGGGATGACTCCAAAGATTTTCTCAAATGAAGTCACGAGACCACTGGTAACAACTTTAAAAAAGTGTGCCAGGGACTTTGTGGAGGATGCGTTAAAGATAGTCGGAAACATGTTGCTGAAATTGAAAGGCAAATCTTAATTGAAAAGGGTGTGCACCTCTGTATGGGTGTTCGCTATGTGAAGTACGAAAGTTTCACGGGCCGAACTCAAGGCCACCTCTCTCTGAGACAAAAGAGCTCTTATTCTTGCCATGCCGTTGAAACGTGTCCCAAGGTTGGTATTTGTGGCCAGATTGAAAACTCCCTATGTTCATGTGTGGGAGGAAATAGAACATTTCTGCAGCAAATAACCCGTTCACTTACTGTTACGATAAAAGGAATACTTTTAATTAACTCAGAACAATCTTCATTATTGAGCATCAAATAACTACCATTTTCCAACAACTTGAACGTGGGGATGATAGCAGGAACTGGCGTGCCTTGCAACACGCAAGCCATATTTGGTCGGTGTTTGTTGCATGAACCGTGTAACTGTATGTGCCTACACATTAGTGAATGATCTGGCGTCTCAGTGCATTCCTCTCCATTCAGATAAACTTCTTGATCATCTTTGAAACATCTGTATGTGGATGGAAGCGACCAGACCTCATGAAGAAAAGCACTACCTAAAGGTTCATAACGACCTATTGGTATATATTTCATACAATTTGAAAACTTATATAAAGCAAAAGGCAGCGTTATTAAACCGTGGATAAGGCATGTTGCCAAAAAACCCGCAATCCTCTGCTGATGATGTCACTGAGCATGTCATGAATGATGTAATATGTGACATCATCAGCAGTGGATTACGGGTAATGGTATCTCTAGTTTACTCCCTTATAGCTGTGTTTCTTTTAACATAAGTGTCTGTTTCCTTCCCTTATACTTACTGTTTTTGGTTCGCTTCCGGTTCGCGTACCAGCGAGCGAACTAGGAAGCGAACTAAGAGAAATAGAGGTTGGCACAATTCCAAATATTGTACCAATTTTTTAATAACGGGGAGGTAGTTCTGAAAAGAACTTTTTTTTTTATTTTTCTGAACATTTTTTTACTGTTTTTGAATTTTTCGGAACAGTTTTATATTTTTTTGGGTTTTTCTTGGAGGGGGCAATGAAAACGATTCATTGTAAAGGGCTCAACAGGAGCAACAAAACAAAAAAAAGAAGTATTTATTATTTTGGGCGTTTCGGACAAACTTGCATATGATAGTCAATAGCTCTGTTGATCAGAGTGATGCTTTTTTCTCCGTAGGAAATGAATCCATCGCAAAATGCGCAGATGTGTTTTACATCACCAAATCTCATTTGTATATTTGGCACCATCTCCCTGCCCTCTGGTCCCGTTACTTCCGGTACAACAGATCTTCTGGCCATAATAGGGAAATTATCTAGGTCGTTCCGAAACTGTGCAGCACTGTAGTTGTTAGGATGCCACCTAGTCATATGGCGATGCATTGTGTAGTTTCCGAAACTGTATTTTTTGTCGGTCCCTCTGGACAGTCTATCTTGACATATAAGGCAAGTTACGTATCTTGCATTTACTTTTTTCTGACCTTTGGGAATTTTAAAAAATTGCCAAATGAAGTTTTCTTTCCGGTGAGACGTCCTGGGCTGCTCAGGCAAAAACTGCCTCTCTTCGTGCTCGTCCTCCTGTTCCTCTTCTTCTTCTTCTTGTTGAATTAGAACTTGAGCAGGTGGTCCACTCTTCCTTGGATGTGGTGGAGGTGGTGGGGAAGCACCAGCTGAAGCTACTAAAGAAGCCATTGCTCAGTGATCACAAAGGGTCTTTCTCTCACAATGATGAAAGTCAGAGTGAGGAAAGAAGGAGGGATTTTCATCATTTGGGAAAAACAAGAGTTCTCAACCAATCAAAAGTGTTCATTTTAGATTATATGACCTAGTCTTACATCATTAGGAAACCAAAAGTGAAATGAACCAATGAAAAGTGTTATTACCAAGTCACATGACTTGCTGTGTTTACGTTAAGCGCTTTGCAGGGCCTCCCGGTTTGCTTCCAGAAACCTGCGCTTTGCGACTCGCTTCGCGTACCAGTTCGCTAACGTAGCACGTCATATGACGTATCACGCGACAACGTGAAACGTCATGCGGACGGGAGGCGTCACGATGTTGTTTTCTAACGCGGCACTTGCGGTAAAGAAACGTTTACCGGCTCGCGGTCTATTTCGCGGCATCAAGGTCAGCTAACGGGAAGCTTCCCGATTCGCGAAGCGGGAACGAAGAAAAAAAAATATTTTAAAAAAAAATTATTCATAAACATATAAAATATATTTTTGGATTTAAAGAAGAATACATTTTACAGCTACAGATATTAGCTGTTAAAAAACCAATGAAATTCACAGAAAAAACCATAGGTTATAGACCATATATAGTTAGGAATTAGCATTTACAAAACCTTGAAAATTCACTGAAAAAACCATAGGTTATAGACCATATATAGTTAGGAATTAGCATTTAGAAAACCTTATTTTACTCACACAAAACCATTGAAATTCCATATATAGTTAGTTGCACTAACTATATATCGCGCACCCGCAATCCACTGCTGATGATGTCACATATTACATCATTCATGACATGGTCAGTGACATCACTGATGACATCACTGATGACATCTCAAATGACATCACTGATGACATCACTGATGACGTCTCATTTGGCATCATTCTTGTGCTAATACGATAAACTTCTTCAGACTCTAATATAACCTTAGATACACTCAGTGTATACAGACACTCACACACTGCCACTCATCCATGGAGTTACTCACACACCCAGTCAGTCATGCAAAGAAACAATCTCACCTCCATTTCTTCAACTATACAGTTATACACACCTTACTTATTGAAACATATACTAACACATATTTACTCTCTTATACAATCCCTGATACAAGTTCACAATGATCGATACAACCACTCACTCAGTGGCTCTCATGCACAGTTATTTATATATGCCAACTCTCACATGTACTGTGTTTTACATATGTACTTACTATGACATGTAGCATTGAGATATCCATTCACTCATCAATACACTCATGCACACAGTCAACTGCCCATGTAGCTGTTTCCACATGCACTCTTGAACTCATACACCTAGTGAATAAACTGCTCACACATCTATGCACAGAGTCACACACCTTCCAGCCACCCCCACACAAACTCAATCTCCCATAGAAATACTTGGGCAACCAATTAATAACACATATAGCCTCTCGTATAGCTAATGATCAACACATGCAGCAGTTTACATCACAACAGACATAATGATGCACAAATTAAGACAGTTTAGTCACTAACCCGTGCATTCAGTAAGACGCATTTAATCACTCACTCATACAGTCAATCACGCACCTACTAAAACCTTCATTCAGACACTTATACATCCACTCATTCTTCAATATGTAAAACATATTTAAACTTTACAGAAACACATAATCACTGGATGTTGTCATCAGTGATGTCATCAGTGATGTCACTGACCATGTCATGAATGATGTAATATGTGACATCATCAGCAGTGGATTGCGGGTGCGCGATATATAGTTAGTGCAACTAACTATATATGGAATTTCAATGGTTTTGTGTGAGTAAAATAAGGTTTTCTAAATGCGAATTCCTAACTATATATGGTCTATAACCTATGGTTTTTTCAGTGAATTTTCAAGGTTTTGTAAATGCTAATTCCTAACTATATATGGTCTATAACCTATGGTTTTTTCTGTGAATATATATATATATATATATATATATATATATATATATGAGCACACAAACTCCGGTTCTGGAAGAAGCCGTCTTACAGGGCGGTCCGTGATCTGGGCACCGGTAGCCCTGTACAATATCGTATCCCAGCGCTTCCCTACTTCGGAAGAATTATCACGGACACCTTGCATGGATTGCAGGTAATTTATTCAAATATCAGACTGCAATTGAACTGTAATACCATGTATTGTGTGTATGCTTTGCTGTGTCCATGCAACAGGGCCTACATTGGCAGTACGATTCACTGTGCCAAAAAACGGGTCCTTGAACATATTAGAGCCATTCGACACAACAATAGACAGTACCCAGTTGCCCGACACTTCTTTGAACAACATTTCCAAAATGAAAAATTATTGAGAATGGTAGTCATTGATGAAGTTCCTAATAACATACGTGGGGGCAATCGTAAGTTGGCACTTCGGAAGCTTGAGTCGAAATATATTATTGACATGGAAACCATGATCCCGCAGGGTCTCAACTCGAGTGAAGAGTTATCAATTCACTTGCATTAAAAAATAAAAAAATAAAAAATTGAATAATCGAGAAATTGGGAACTGAGATGTCTTGAGGTAGTTATATGAGCACAACTAATGACTGTGGGAAATGTGCTTGCGATGTACCTGTATAGATATATATGATGTGTTTTATATTTGCTGCCGTTTGAATTTTACGAATTTTATGAATTTCTAGTGTATGTTGATTATATCATTTTATTTTATTTTTAGGTGATGGCACATTATTGGTGATGGTGAATTACACTTTTTGGACCTTCCTTGATTTGTAAATATTTGTATCTTCATAACATGGAATGCCTCTGAGTGTTCATGCCCACTGGGGCGAGACTTTCTTGCTTTCTCTTCTATTCAGGCATTAGAAGGTGGTATGGATTTAGCCCACTGGTGCATAAAAACCTTTTGATTTGTACAAAATCGATTGTGAACTAGAGCCCACTTGGGCGCACTCTTCTGATCTTCAGATTTTCAATTGAAATATTGGCCCACTTGGGTAATATTAACGCTGTTTCCGAATTATAATGCCGAAAATTCAATGAATTGTTTTCTCTATAAGTATATCAGAGATAGGAATGAGCAACTTTTGGCATTTCCCTATGTGTATTGAAAGACAATATTGACTAGGTCAAAATGGCGGAACCACCGCAAACTTGTGTATTATATTCACTGTGGTTGAGTCCTTTGTTTATGTTTATCACTGACGTATATTTAAATGTGTAAACTGTAATGCTTCTTTAGCGTGATCAAGCCGAAAGGTGAAACGCGTTGCGGTGCAGTCTGATATTTGAATAAATTACCTGCAATCCATGCAAGGTGTCCGTGATAATTCTTCCGAAGTAGGGAAGCGCTGGGATACGATATATATATATATATATATATATATATATATATATATATATATATATATATATATATATATATATATATATATATATATATATATATATATATATATATATATATATATATATTATAATAGATATTTATATTACCTACTGGCGGTCGCCAGTAGGTATATATAGTTAGGATTTTTTCTCTATGGGATTTTTGAAAATTCTATGTCTAATAACTTTGGCGTTTGTGGATGGAATTGGCTGAAATTTTCTGGAAAATGGAACATTTTGTTTCTGAGCAGCCCCTGGAAATTTGGGGGGGGTTCGTCAAGGGGGGGCTGAGAAAAAAGGGGGGTCCCAAAACGTGTTTTTAACATTGAGTTTTCCATAGGGCGGTTGGCCTCACTTTTAGCCCGAACGGCTGAATGGATTTGCACGAAACTTGGCAAAATTGTAGGGACTGGTAGCCCGATGTGCCTTTTGTAGGTCTCAATATATGTGCTTCAGTGGATTTTGAGAAATTAACGTTCAAAAAAAGATATATATCTGTAACAGCGGACCGGGAAGCGCTCCGGTTCGCGGACTTTTCGCGCAACGGAGCTTTGTGAAGCGAAGCTGATTGGTTCTCCGGCGTCTGTAAACATTCCAAACAGTCCGTAGCGGCCGCCATCTTGTCTCTCGGTAGGATCGAGAGACAAGAGGAGGCCAAAGCGAAGGGGCAAATGACCATAAGGGGGCATAGTAGATCCTCGCTGACCCCCTAGGTTTGATGTGGAGGTTTTAAAAGGGCCCCGCGGGGCAAAAAAAATAAATAATAATAATAATCGAAAGGCTGAATGGATTTGCACGAAACTTGGTAAAATATTAGGGACTGGTAGCCCGATGTGCCTTTGCTAGGTCTCAATATATGTGCTCCAGTGGATTTTGAGAAATTAACGTTCAAAAAAAGATATATATCTGTAACAGCGCTCCGCTTCGCGTAACGGAGGTTTGCGAAGCTGATTGGTCATTCTGTCACTGGGCTATAGTTGGGCTACATCTGGCTGATATTTGGGCTACATTTGTTTTTTTTGTCTCTGGCGGCCATCTTTGGGCTACATTGGGCTACATTGGGCTTCATTGGGCTTTATTGGGCTACATTGGGCTACATTTGGGCTCCAACATATATATAGGCCAATGTAGCCCAATATATATTTTTCAAAGTTAATTTTCGTAAAAACCACTGGAGCATATATCTTGAGACATAGCAAAGGCACATCGGGCTACCAGTCCCTACAATTTTGCCAAGTTTCGTGGAAATCCATTCAGCCGTTCGAGCTAAAAGTGAGTCCAACCGCCCTATGGAAATGAAGGAAATGAATGGGTAATTTGTAATTAGCAAATAGCTCATCGCAAACTAGGAATGGTAAAGAATCGCTATTTATTCCTTAAAGTTCGCTATTTAGGAAATGCAAAAAACTTTGATGATACATATGGCGGTTCATCTCGAACAAGATAAGAAGCATAGGGATAGATTTATGATGACTGGCGCATCACCAGGGATGTGTTAGTCATTCTGTGCCACTGTTCCGTCACCTATGGTGTGCTGCATTTACAATGCGGCGCATCATGGGGCAAAAACAGCACAGATGCGTGATGTATCTGTGCCGTAAAGGTGGCGCATTGCTGGAGTTGTATCGCAAGTGTGATGAAGCTCCAGCAAGGGTCGGGGGTGCCCCTGTCGCAGGGTTTCTGTTCTCACACAGAACTGTGGACAGAGGATTGGAACCTCGGCGAATTAGGGTGCCCCAAAACTCACGTTAGTAATCAAAAACCCCTTAGCAAGCTAGGTACAGTGTCACATTGGATATAACAAACTCTCAATGTTTAGACAATCCAGAATATGAACTTATAGTACCTCAGGATACGTGGAACTCATGAACAGTCGGTCGTTATATATTTCTTAGAAACCAGAACATGGAGTTAAGAAGAACACATGTGTATTTGAAATGTTTATTTACTAATGCCGTCTTCTCAGGCGTAGTATCTTAGATAATACAAGTACACATATTATCAGTAGCAAAATTACCAGCATAGTTACTAGTACATAAAAAGCGAATGGTGACAGTATGTTAACATGCTGTAAATGAGTAAGAGTTATCAACACTTATAAGCAGCCACGGGCCGTGGAGGGAGTTACGGTGGGGCAGGGAGGCGGGGAGGGGGAGGGGCAGGGTGGAGAGGGCTCCACCCTGCCCCTCCCCCTCCCCACCTCCCTGCCCCACCGTAACTCCCTCCACGGCCCGCGGCTGCTTATATCTCACCCTCCCTAATACACATATTAGATTATTTGCTAAGAAGGTCTGTTTGTGTTGGTTTAGGGCGCGCCCATACTTTAGTGTCTTAGATTTGAAGGAATCACATCAGCATACACCAGCTCTCTCTTCATGTGAACCGCATCAACTGTTGTGTATGTGTGTTCGGCAAAGCAATATAAAACCCGCCTCATGCCCAGAATTGGCAGAAGCTGCACTTATGTTATGAGTATAAAGTCGTGCAGATCAGACCTCATAACAATTCTGTATCGTGTTGTTCTTGAAACTTCAGCACTCGCTGTACAGATATAGTTTAACAAGCAAAGCAGATAGTAGAGCAATAACATATTATTCTCATGTAAACCACGATGAACTACTATGTTGAAAGCTAAAGCAACAACTAAGTGTCGCGTGCAGAAGTTGCAGAAAAGGAAAAATGGCGTTTAAACCGGTAATGAGCCCATGCTAACTTAACACGGTGTAAAGATATCCAGGACCTAGATGACACCTCCCCATGATCCGGAAACGAACTGAATAAGATAATAGAAGTGCCATCTCATGAGAGCAGATTGCAACTTTATATGTGGAAGGTCCGCAAGGTAAAACATTAAAAACTAGGAAAATTTAATGCTAAAGAAAAATAAAACAGCCAAGTACTTTATCGAGTCTTAAGCCAATAGGCAAGCTAAATAATAAAAACTTGACAAATAAGTCAATGAATTGTCAATGAAATGCTAGTACTCAGCATATCAAACATGAAAAAGGTCTATGACATAACTGTGTATGCAAAATAAGCTGCAACAGCCTCCAATAGGAAGTCACCGTCTTCATCCGAAAAGAGTTCAGCCATACAATTTAAAAGCGGAAAAGAACATACGTGCTCTCCCAGCACCGGATCCTCTATCACCATCAGAGGACAGCTCGGTGGGTTTTCAAGAAAGCTCTGTTCCAAGAAAGACTGTGTTGCCGCCAGTAAATTCCAGGGACCAATTAGTCCATGCATCAATGCCACAGCCATAATCCTTTCGCCAGGACAAACCAACTCGTGAGTAATGATAGGAGTCATCAGCTGATTAAAGTCGACGTCAGGAGAAACCGGTCCGCAGAGACACAAATCAATGGCCCAATCGAAATCACAGGTCAGGCAGTGAAATACAGGCTGGACACAGGTGAAGTAGGAGAATCGAAAAGATAATCCATATGCCGTGCTTAATATCGCCAACGGCATTGTGCCATAATATTCTAGCATGCGATTGCGGAACAGTGTCAGCAGCTGCAGGGCGGGAGCTTGCACAGGAGGGACATCCATATTTAAAAATGTAAAAAAGCACAAGAGCGTCCGCTGGTAATGCAAGTAAAAATGGCAATCCACGAAGCACAGTGGAAAAAATAGAATGAAAGAAAGCAGGGATGACTCCAAAGATTTTCTCAAATGAAGTCACGAGACCACTGGTAACAACTTTAAAAAAGTGCGCCAGGGCCTTTGTGGAGGACGCGTTAAAGATAGTCCGAACCATCTTGCTGAAATGGAAAGGCGAATCACTATTGAAAAGGGTCTGCACCTCTGTACGGGTGTTCGCTATGTGAAGCACGAAAGTTTCACGGGCCGAACTCAAGGCCACCTCTCTCTGAGACAAAAGAGCTCTTATTCTTGCCATGCCGTTGAAATCTGCTCCCAAGGTTGGTATTTGTGGCCAGATTGAAAACTCCCTATGTTCATGTGTGGGAGGAAATAGAACATTTCTGCAGCAAATAACCCGTTCACTTACTGTTACGATAAAAGTAATACTTTTAATTAACCCAGAACAATCTTCATTATTGAGCATCAAATAACTACCATTTTCCAACAACTTGAACGTGGGGATGATAGCAGGAACTGGCGTGCCTTGCAACACGCAAGCCATATTTGGTCGGTGTTTGTTGCATGAACCGTGTAACTGTATGTGCCTACACATTAGTGAATGATCTGGCGTCTCAGTGCATTCCTCTCCATTCAGATAAACTTCTTGATCATCTTTGAAACATCTGTATGTGTATGGAAGCGACCAGACCTCATGAAGAAAAGCACTACCTAAAGGTTCATAACGACCTATTGGTATATATTTCATACAATTTGAAAACTTATATAAAGCAAAAGGCAGCGTTATTAAACCGTGGATAAGGCACGTTGCCAAAAAACCCGCAATCCTCTGCTGATGATGTCACTGAGCATGTCATGAATGATGTAATATGTGACATCATCAGCAGTGGATTACGGGTAATAGTATCTCTAGTTTACTCCCCTATAGCTGTCTTTCTTTTAACATAAGTGTCTGTTTCCTTCCCTTATACTTACTGTTTTTGGTTCGCTTCCGGTTCGCGTACCGGCGAGCGAACTGGGAAGCGTACTACGAGAAATAGAGGTTGGCACAGTTCCAAATATTGTACCAATTTTTTAATAACGGGGAGGTAGTTCTGAAAAGAACTTTTTTTTTTATTGTTTTTGTTGTTTTATATTTTTTTTATTATTTTTCTGAACATTTTTTTACTTTTTTTGAATTTTTCTGAACAGTTTTATATTTTTTGGGGTTTTTCTTGCAGGGGGCAATGAAAACGATTCATTGTAAAGGGCTCAACAGGAGCAACAAAACAAAAAAAAAGTATTTATTATTTGGGGCGTTTCGTACAAACTTGCATATGATAGTCAATAGCTCTGTTGATCAGAGTGATGCTTCTTTCTCCGTAGCAAATGAATCCACTGCAATGTACGCAGACGTGTTTTACTTCATGAAATCTCGTTTGAATATTTGGCACCATCTCCCTGCCCTCTGGTCCCGTTACTTCCGGTACAACAGATCAGTGATGTCATTTGAGATGTCATCAGTGATGTCATCAGTGATGTCACTGACCATGTCATGAATGATGTAATATGTGACATCATCAGCAGTGGATTGCGGGTGCGCGATATATAGTTAGTGCAACTAACTATATATGGAATTTCAATGGTTTTGTGTGAGTAAAATAAGGTTTTCTAAATGCTAAATCCTTACTATATATGGTCTATAACCTATGGTTTTTTCAGTGAATTTTCAAGGTTTTGTAAATGCTAATTCCTAACTATATATGGTCTATAACCTATGGTTTTTTCAGTGAATATATATATTTATATATATATATATATATATACATATATAAGCTCCAAATACAGGCTGATTGATGTTCTTTGCGCAAGCGCATGTAAATGACACTTAGGGGCCCTTTAGGATCACGGGTGGATCGCCACCGCACGCATGGCGTTGGCGATCTGTCCGTGATCCGACCCCACCCCCCCCCCTTTCTCCCCCACCATATTACTATGGCAGGGGGACCGCAGCGGATGGAAATACTGTCAGCCTCTTTTTCGCCTGGTCAACGAGTTGACCAGGTGGAAAAGGGTGTAATATGGTGGCGGTGTCCTTTAAACACCGCCATCCATATTACTATCCACATTACTATTACTATACATGCCTTTCCGTGGTGGCGTTGCTGCCACGGAAAGGCATGCAGTGTTTGACATTGGGGGCCTGTTGCGGGCCCCAGGGGCTCTGGGGGCTGGGGGTGCATATGGGGGGTACCTTTGGTACCCCCCCGCATTTCCATGCACAATATGGCAGGCAACGTGCGGTGCCTGCCATTTTGTGCATGGAAGTGCACAACATGCTTTCCTGGCATTGTGGCGGGCAGTGCTGAGTGCACCGCCCGCCTCAATGACAGGAATGCAGGATGCGCCCACCACGATGGAAGGCGCATCTTAATTGCCCCCACGAGACCCCCGCCCCTATGGTGGGCGGTCCCGTTTCACCATAGGGTGGCGGGCGGACAAAGTCCGCCCGCCTTCCTAAGGACCCCCTTAGACTTCACAGAACACCTAATTAAGGAGCCTTTAAAACACTTGGTCATTTCTGGAAGCATGAACTTTTATTTTTGCGTGAGCAAGGCTTGGAAGTGAAGCTAACAGACATTAATGCTGCATGCCAAATTAATTTATATTGAATAAAAGTGTGTATATATATATATATATACACCATCGGCAAAGTGGTAATGCCCATACAGGGCTCAATTTTGTTGACACACCATGGATATAGCGGCATTGCCCATACAGGGCTTAATCATTTACATAATTTTCGTTGTTGCATAATTTATATGCGAAGGACTTTAAATCATGTATTGCGGCCTTATAGCTTATTATTGAATTAACCTTTGATCAGAAACAATTTGATTGTATAATGCTAATCAATTGTAAATCAGATATGTAGTGTTATGGCTGTTTTTCTGATTATATAGAAAACCACTCCAAAATGGCCGCCAAAGAAACACTGATGCTTTTGTCCATTTTCTGTCTTTATGAATTCACAAGAAAAAAAATGTGATTATTTTTTTTGAATGCTTTAAATGGCGGCAACCTCTGTAACCAGGTTGATACAGGGGAAAAAGGCCGTTCGCCGAAACGCGTCCTGTCCGTGCAATAAACTAATTCTTTACAATTGACTACGCGAGTGCGGCCACTTCCTTCCCTGGTGTGGGAGGGGGGCTTCTGGAGCAGATATATATATATACATATATAAAAAAACTAATATTTTAAATAATAAAATAATTTTGAAAAACCTAAATAATATATCAAAAATATATGTATACATATTTAAATATACCACACACATAAACTATTCAAAAAGAAAAGTAATATAATTTAAAATAAAAAGTGAACATTTTTTTAAATTTAATTATGAATAATTTACAAAAATAAATATTGACATTTTTAAATAATATTATTATAATAAATCAAACACAAAACTATCCAAATTACTGCAACATAAAATAAATTATTAAGTGTTAAAATAAATACATATAAATTTCACAATACATTAAAAAAACATTTTTATACTAAATAAATATACAAATATGTACTACCACCTAACACAATACAAAATGAAAACATTCTTTACATCATACAAAAATAAGATTTACTACTCTAACTACAAAAAATATAAAACAAATTAAAATATAACTTTGGAAAATACTACAATTTACTATTCTCAGTACAATTAACACAGCAATAAATATTGTAATTAACAAAAACAAATAATACCGACTCCAGTCAGTGCTACAGAAAGCTAAGTGTTGGATTATGGAGTGTTACCATTTACTATTCCCACTCCAGTCAGTGCAACAGTAGGGAAGGTGTGTGCTTGCGGAAGGGAAAAATTGAATATTCCTACTCCAGTCAATGCAACTGTAGGGAAAGCGATGGATTGCAGGAGGGAAATGTAATATTCCCACTCCAGTCAGTGAAACAGTAGGGAAAGTGTTGGATTGTGGAGGAGTAAAGTTTACTTTTCCCACTGCAGTCAGTTTAGCAGTATAAAAAGTGATGAATTACAGAGGGATACAATGTTTTATTCCCACTCAAGTCAGTACAACAGTAGGGAAATGTTGGATTGCGGAGGGCTAAAATGTACTATTCCCACTCCAGTCAGTGGAACAGTAGGGAAAGTGTTGGATTGCGAAGGGGTAACATTTACTATTCCCACTCGAGTCAGTGAAACACTAGGGAAAGTGTTTGATTGCAGAGGTGTAAAATTCACTATTCCCACACTAGTCAGTGCAACAGTAGGGAAAGTGTTGGATTGTGGAGGGGTAACGCTTACTATTCCCACTCCAGTCAGTGCAACATTAAAAACACGTTAAATATCTTTAAAAAAATGAAAATAATTTAATAACAGTAAATAAAATAAAAAATATGTTAAATAAAAAACATAAGTATATTTAATATTAAAAATGTAAAATGAATGTACTTCCCACCCCATACCCCTACAAAACCCACAACCCACATTTAGACTTTACTTGCACAATTATTTATCAATTAAAGAAATAATATTTATGAAAATCTAAATCTAAATTATTAAAAATGTGTTAACTTTCCACCCTTTACCGGTATAAACTCCACACCCCCAAGCTAAAATCAAACTAAAAAACAATTATTACCAAAATTAAACTAATTAATTTACAATTAAATAATTATTCATATTTCTTAGGTAACTAACAAATAAAATAGTTTACGCCCCAACCTTTGCCCCTATAAACCCTACAAACCAAAACCTAAAAAACATTTAATTAAACAACTAACAAAATTAATTATCAATTAATTAATAAGAATTACCAATTTATTATTAATTATTAAAAAATAAATTACTCTCCACCCTTTATCCCTAAAACCCCACAACCCAAACCTAAAAAATTAATGACACAATTAACATAATTAATTATCAATTAATTAAGTATTAATAATTAACCGCTAATTATTAATTAATTACAAATAAAATTACTTTCCACCCTTTACCTTTATAACCCTACAACCATACCCCTATAAACGCACAACCGCCAAAAAACCTTTACATAGAAAAATTAATAACACAATTAACAAAATTAAATATCATTAAAATAAATAATAATAATAAAGCAATGTTTTGAATTAATCATAATTAAACTACTTCCCACCCTATACTCCTATAAACCCACAACCCGCTACAGAACTAAAAAACACAAAATTGTATTAACTTAAGTTTCATAACCACTAAAAATTTAAATAATTTAGTAATACACCTAAACAATAATTAAACAAAAAAATAATACCATACACAATTTAAATATATACTAGAAAACATAACAATAATTAAAAAACAATATTTTAATCAACTATAATTTACAAATCATATTAATGGCTTCTATACTTTTAATGTCAATATTACTTACCCTCAAATCGATATTCTTGACAATGATATTCTCGCCCTGTGTATTTCCATTCCACAATATTTTTCACTCGATATTCTGGTAGTTAAAAAAAATTCCTCAATATTTTGTCTCATTAGTGGCACTGGTGTGGAGTCAAATAATTTCAGTGCTGGGTCACTCACCATTGCTGTATTATGAGTTTGTAATTGTAGAGGTATTAGTGCAAGAATGGAGGAGTGTGTGAGTGAAGGGTGATGCACAATATCCTGTAAGAACTCATCTTGTTCAGTCCTGTGGCACTCACTGGTTGCTGAGCTGTAGCTTGTGTGGCTACGACAGTGCCAGTTATGTGAAAACACCTCCTGAGGGCTTCCAACAAGAATAGGTGCTATTTATTGCACCTGGTAAATAATGATACCACAGTGCTTGTAATTTACCAAGTGCGATAAAAAGCATGCATATTTTAGTGTTTAAGGCACCAAAATCCACACGGTACGGTGAAGGGTGTATGCTTTCCCCTGGTATATTTGGGCAGGTTTGATCTGCCGCAATGTAACAAATTATGACCCATTTAACCACATCCAATAATAATTGGATGTGTTAAATACCTTCAAATTCGTAATTCCCACCCGTGCGTAAACAGAGGTGTATGCATGGGTCGTAATTTGCCAAGCAGCTTGTAATCAGGATCTAAGGCTATTGTACTCCAATAGGGTAACCATGTTTCTTGTATTGTCACTCGACTCTCCACTGGAAGCAAATTTAAGAACTAAGGCTTATTGTAAGGGATGGTATAGTGTTAGAGAGTGAGACACCCCAAGGCAATGTAAGTCAGATGCCATTACTTTTGAAGAATAGGGCTTAGAAAGAACATTAATAGAGCATATAATACCATGTAGACAAAAATGTGCAGAGCTGTCTTGCAACTGAATACAACCTCCAGTGTTTTGTAGTATTTATGCATTAGGCACTAGAGAAAAAAGGACCCTGTTATACTGCTGCTCAGCTTGGGTGTCTGTGTGAGAGAATGTTGGTAAATGGAATGTTCATGTGTGTGAGAGTCAGTTGGTGATGGGCTGAGCAGCAGTGAGGGTGCTCCTGGTGGGGCTCTCTTATGTAACATCATCCTGCATACTCCAACTGACACTCCACACATCACCAGGCTCCCATGCATTCTATGACATCAACAAGCATTCAGCATTCCATTCATCACCAAGTTCTCCAGCACTCATCCTGGATGAGCAGTAGAGAAGACGTAGCCAAGGAAAAGGAATGTAAACAATTAAGTTATAACACATCCTCCTTCCTTAGGAAACTAACAGCAAAAATAATGCAATAAACGGAAACATCATTAAATACATTAAATTGACAAAAGATAGAAGGAACATTCCCAATGTATACATGCATTAAAATCATGGAAACTAATTGACAGAATATACCTGAAGCAAACGATAACCCAACACACCCTGTCCCTCTGAGCCAATAAAAATCTCAACCTAACAAACGCAGTAATAAATACACACACCTGCAACTCAGCACTCAGCTACATCCAACCTGAACTAGGGTACTCACAACACTGCAATAGGGTACTCACTACCCCACAACTCTGTACTAGGGTACTAACCACCCTACAACTCTGTAGCAGGGTACTCACCACAATCCAAATCTTTATTAGGGTACACACCACCCTACGAGACTGTACTGGGGCACTCACCACCCCACAACTTTGTATTAGGGTACCAACCACCCTACAACTCTGTAGCAGGGCACTCACCACCCTACAATTCTGTATTAGGGTACACACCACCCTACAAGACTGTACTGAGGTGATCAACACCTCACAACCCTATAATAGGGTGCACACCACCCTACAAGACTGTACTGGGGTACACACCACAACACAACTCTGTATTAGGGTACACACCACCCTACAACACTTTACATCCCAGCATCACCAAAGACAACAAAATAAAAAAGACACAAATAAACATTACACAGTTCCAAAGTCCAAGACCGGTATAATATCTGAAGTATAACTGATGAGCGATGTCTCACCCGAACATGTAATTACGAGTAATTCTTCCATTGTAGTCTATCATCCAAGCTCATGGAGATGAAGGGACAGTCTTTCCTCTAATGGAAATCTGACATCCAATTGTAGTGTAGTCCCTATATTCCCAATAGGCTCTGCGCATTGGAATAATATATCCTATAGGTTAGACGTAGCACTGAGGTCGACTAGGTCTCTATCGAATATATTAAACTTAATAGTGAATGCCAGCTAGCTCAGAGGGCACTACAAACTTTCTCGAATTCGCAAGAAGGGATTAGTTTCTGAAAAACGCAGAAACATGACAATTTTGTTTCCCAAGAATAAGAAATATATCTCTAGAGTCGTGGAAACAATAGATAAGTATTTCCCTCAGTCACTTGTGCATGCTTCGTTTCTACAGAGGTGCAGAGAAATAGAGAGACGGTCGTTTTCAATAAAAAAGGTTTATTGAACAGTCTTCTTTCTCATGCAAGTAAAGTGAACTGTTACAATGTTAATACAGACTGCAAAGTATAATGCGTACAGCGAGAACAATATTATAAAATAATACTGTAAGAGGATTGTATGGTTTCTAAACCATATATAAATACATACATAAATAACAAGTTCTAAAAGTACTCAACTGGTGCTTCTAAAATACGCCTACCCCAATCTACCTAACCTAAGTCTAGTACACAGGAAGAAGAAGGTGTGGTGTAGCATAGGTTTAGTTTTCTTTGCCAAGAATCTATCCAAGGTTTCTCTATGTTCTTATCAGCTCCATACCTTTAGTTTAGAATGAAGAAGGTCTGGTATCTCATTCTCGGGACTCGATTTCCCAACACCCCGAAAGGGGAGCTTGGAAACACTGGAGCTGGATTCTCGCCAAGAGAAATGCAGCCTCTCGATCAGCGCATCAGCTGGAGGGTCGACTTCCTTCGGCACTTGCTGTAGCGAGCTGCGTCGGGCAAATAGATAGTTGAACTGCTCCGCACCAACGTGTCTTGCTAGAGCAAGTGAAGGCATATTTATACCTTGAAGGTGTCTAGATTGACATAGAATCAGGATTAATAACATCAGTAAAGAACCCCAAGGGAATAGTAGTTCTTTGTAAAGTACATGAGCTCTTTGACAAATCAATATTCAAGCAAGGGAAGGTCCCTGACTACTTAAGCCGATTTTCCAAATAATCGTTGTGACGTTTTGATACGGGTGGAAGTAGCCATGCCTGTATTTGGTCTGCATGGGCTATGTCTAAATAAGGGAATGATTTCTATGCCTATATTAGGGCAGTGTGAATTGTACCTATATAAGGGCATGAATCGGAAAAATTCGCTCGGAGCCTAAAGCGCCATGTAACACCCACTCCACTTATGTACGACATTACTAAGTTCTAAACACATAAAACATATCTGAGCATGATGTGTTAAAAACCCCATCCAAAATACATAAAAATGCATTCAAAAAGTTTGTACACGAAAAGAGTATTTGTGCTGTACGCATTTGAAAGCAATGTTTCATTCAAAGCATATAGATGACATTTGAAAATGCTATCCGAATGAATCATAAAAATACATTTATGAAATGGCTCTTAATTAAAAAGAAAAAGTCGAGACCATTTCATGGCATATTATATAAATTGTTTGGTGGTGGACAAGGTCAAATATTGTCTCTTCGGAAGTATTCAAAGAATTCTTGTTCTCTAGGAATATTTCTACTTTAAGCAGATTACTTTGTGCCAAAAAAAAGTTACATTTTGGAAAAGGGTCAAATCATAGAAAAATAGACAGCCAGATTCATCAACGGAAAATCGGCTCGCAAAGGGCCAGATTCTGAGAATCTGGCCCTTTGCGAGCGCAATTTTTGCATTTGGGATTCATCACCCCAAATGCAAAAATCGCGAATTGCGAAATCGCTAAATTGCGAGGAATTGCATTTAAGGAATCTCTATTTGAGATTCCTTAAATGCAATTCATGAACCATTTTTTTTATTGCGAAATCGCTATTTTTGGGCGCTATTTACCGCGAAGTCTGACTTTGTGGTAAATAACGAAAACTTTAGTGCATTTTTCTAAGTTGTATGTCACACACACACATGTCCTTTGGACATGTGTGTACGCAACATCAGTCTACATTTACATTTCAGGGGTGCTACAGGGTGTCCTTTGGACACCCCTGGCACCCTTGAAATCGCATCCTTATTTACGATTAGCAAATTGCTAATCGCAAATAAGGAAGCTGTAGAAATCGCAAATAATATTGCGATTTCTACATGAATCCCGTTTTGCGAGTCTTTAATAGCGATTCCTTAATAATCGCTATTAAGGACTCGCAAATCGGGACATTGATGAATCTGGCTGAGAGTTCCAAAGTTAGAAGTTTATTTTGTGAAAAGTGAAGGTCGAATTCAGGGAACACTCTGTGCTAACTTCAAAAGTCAGTGTCATTGTTTGGAGAAAACACCAAATTCTCTAAGCTTTTAAAGAATTCATCTACTACTCTAGGTGAAAGTTGTACTACCTCGTTAAGCAGATCAATCGCACATAAATGAGAAGCATCGCCGTCAGCGTCAGCCGCATTAGCAATGTTCGAAGTTGATGGTACCTGTGTGCCTGTTGCTCCACGCATCTCACCGTTTGCAGTTTGCGTCTGTGAGATCTCAACGAATGCTGTCATCAGGATTGGTAGCCGCTGGGGACAACACAGTGCATGAGCCATTATTGGTTCAAGCAAAGTATCAACTTCCGTTGGCAGGACTGATGGGAGTGTCAGACAGATGTCTAGCACACATTCTTCTCCACATAGCAGGCATTGTAGAACAGGTAAGATGCAATCTTGCCAGATTGGTCAGAATGATAGAACCCACGTGGTATTTAGATCTCTTAAACGAGCCAGGCCCAGAATTTGTCTCATGCGCTCACAATACTTCATTGCCAGGAGGGTGTTCTCTAAGGTGATATGGGTGTCGATGGTGACTTGAATTGCCATACCGGAGCAGAATGAATAAAAATAGTATTCCTGCTACGAGAGCTAAAACGAGAGACAGGCCGCCAAACACAGAGTGCACGAAGTTTGGAAATATGCCTAGGACTGCTTCAAAGGGTGCTAATAGTCCCGAAAAAATTGTCTTAAATACATGTACAATACCACTGGTATTAGACATGTTTAAGATACGACCTAACATTTCTGAGAAATGTATAGGGCAGTTTGTTGATAAAAGGGCATGTATCTCTGCAGAAGTCCTTGCAACCTGCAGATCAAATGTCTCTTTGGCCGAGGTCAGTGGCACAGTTTTTTGTAAAAGAATGGCTTTCAGTCTGCTTAAAGTATCAATTCGAATAGAAGAGATGTTCAGTGAAGGCCATAATGGCGACTCCCCGTCTGACTTAGTTTCAGGAAACAATACTTGCATACAGCAAGTGACCCTGGCTGACACAGTAATGAGATGGGGGTTCCTGGCAACATGCCACAACAGCTGTGATCATTCAACATAATGTAACTTCCATTAGAAAGCTGGCTAAAAATTGGATCTATCACTGCAGCTGGAGAACCTTGCAGGTGGCAGGATAAGTTGTTCGAGGAACCATCGCAGGCCCTGTGTAAGTTAATACCCTGCCATAAGAGTGAACTGCTTAGTGTGTTTTCAAAATTCTTACCACTAAGAAACACTTCTTTTCCCCCACTCCAACATTTGTGTGTATAAGGTAAATCCCAGGATGTCTTGATGTATTCTTTACCCAACCTTTCATATACGCCCGCTGGTATATGTTTTAAACAATACTGAAAATGGAAATCGTCACAGGCAGAGTGATTGTACCATGTATTATCCATTCTGTCGCTGGCTTCTCAGAAACAGTTAATGGTAATCTTTCCAGTTTTTCAATGCTCAGCACCGTATAGTCTGCCCCTCTCTGTGCCAAAGTGATTTGTTTATCTGTAAGGTTGAATTCAGAAAACAATGACGTGGTGTTGATTAGACGCCATGGCACATATCCAGAACAAAGGTTTTACAACGACCAGCCCAAAAGCATTATAGAGCGTAATTGTGACTGATCATGCTGTAACATGTGTCAAAGACACTGAACCTAGAGGCAGACTAATTGTGGCATCTCAGGGGCCATACAAACTGTAACTCTGCTAATGTAATTTATTTAATCAAGTGCCCTTGTCACCTAAGGTACGTGGGCATGACTACACAAAAAAATTTAATTATGCATTTGCGAGCATCGTAGTAATGTTAGATGCCGCAAAGGGACAACAAAACTGACTACTCATTACCTGGAACATGGACATTGCCCCAATGACTTTAGGTGGACGATAATAGAACAACTTAGACAGGGTGATGAGAACACCATCTTTGAAAAGGAACAAAGGTGGATTTATCGCCTTTCCACAAATATACATGGCTTGAATGATGATATACCTTGGGGTTCTGTAATGCGACGATAGATTTAGCCCCCTCCCTTGCTTACCAATCTGTTTGTGTATGAATAGGAGGCATATAAACCTTTCTGTAATTGGTAGACTACTTGTCCCATATCTGGTTACCTGACTGACAATTATCATCATTCTAGTCTACATAGACTTATTAGATACTATAGGTACAACTGCCCGAAACAGCCCTTTGCATTGATTGAGAACTTGATCTCTCCTCTGTGATCATAAGTTAAATACTATGAGATCACACAGGTTAACTGAATACAATAGGAAAAACCATTATTATTGGTTCCTTTTCCAAATAAACAAGGTGCCCCCTGTCCTTCCATTCACCGATAATCGAGTACTTTGTTATCGTAATAAAGTTGTTATTCAAAAAAAGAGGAGCGTATTGGACGCTCCTCTATCTTAGAACTCAACTTCCCCTTTAAGACCAGCCCGGATCTGTAACCTCGTGACTTCGATCAACATCGGGCACGTAAAACATAAAAACAAACGACGCCACCGGCTCATTGTGTACGGGCCGTGGAAGTGATCGAAGTAGGTTATCCGGCGGGGAGTCGCAAGGACGAAAGTAAGTTCCTTCCGATTCTGCTTTTTCGAATCTCTGAATGCATGGTTATGGCAAAACAGCCTTCGTGATGTCTTTCTGAATGATAATCTAAGAGAAGATGTACAGCTTATATTTTCACAGAACATCCTGGCGTGAAGGTTTTCCCCTGCCATTGGCCCAAGGGGCAGTTCACCCTAATCTAAAATGTGAGTCAACTTTTTCTATCGATATTTCCTGCTCTATCTACCAATGAGGGTGTATTTTTAAGTTGCGATCTTCAGTCGCATTTTTTAAAAAAAGGCTGGCAACTTCTCTTTAAAGAAAAAAGCTAAATATCGCGGTCGCCATTAAAACAGAATGGAGGTTTCTTTGGCTCCCGCTGATAGTTACCAACACAGGCGAAATTTGTCGACAATTAATAATGGAATTAAGCACAACGCTTTCTTTAACCGCGACTGGTATGACATTGGTAACAATAATTATGTCAGCGCAATTTATCTTTAAAGACCTGACAATATCCAGATGTCACAAATAAGCGGGAAATAAATTTAAAAAAAAGAAATTACGAGGTGGGTTCTATTAGACTGACATCTATATCCCTATGAGATATTTTTAAAGAGGAAATACTTACTGAATTGTTAGAAAAACTTTTTTTCTCTGTTTGTATTTCCAGATTCACCAACCCCTACCTGTTGGAGGGGCAGCACGAGGAAGTCCCTGTGCTTTTTATGATAACCAAGTTTGTAACATTTTCCTTTTCCCGCCTTCTATGGGCGAAGGTATGTATGGTCCTGATGAATGCTAAGCCAACTATTGGCCTCTGCAAGCAAAAACATGTCGACCTCAGATTAAGACGCATGGTTCAAATTAACTCAACCATCTATATGTCTTTCTCATGCACGATTGATTTTAATAGAGTTAGAACTACCCCCACATTAAATTTTTGTTTGGGGAATAGTCAATACTCTTTTTAAAATGCACTTTTCACTTGCTACGTAGTTTTTCACGTATTTCTTATAAAGGACCCGATTAAGACAACTGGCAATCGACTTTAGTTGGTGCCTAAGGGTTCTTTTTTCTGTCCACTGAATGGGTTTAACTCACTTCGTTTTCCTACTTTTTTGCTTATTGTTAAGCTTGTGATGGTGGCCATTGTGAGTTCACCTTCTTTTCTTACTAATTATTGTATTATAACAGGTACATTTCTGTTGTTTCTGATATATTTGTAATAAGGGGTATAAGAGTTGCCTACTAACCCTTTCTCTCTTGTTGTTTATATTTTTCATGCTGTAACATGACCAAGTCCTGTTCCATTATATCAATAGCAGGGGATATCATGCTGTCTAAGGAATATATTCTGGATGACAGAGTCATTAACCCATTGTCAACTACAGAGAGAGATTTCTCTAAATGAATACGATCAATTTCTCGTATCCGTCCTGCAGTCTCTGCTTGCGTTGTTTTCCATGCTTCATTATACATGGCATAGATACCGGCGTATATAAAACGTTTATGACGCGCTTTCGCAGGTCCTCGTAATAAGTTCCTTAAATCAGCGCCATCTTTAAGTAAAGATAAGTGTTGTTTTACTTCCTTTTGTGTAGATTTTTGGAGCCACTCATGGCAAGGTTTTCCCACACTGTATGATGTTACTATCCCTGAATGTTGTCTGTGAACATATCTCTGATCTGGCCTAGTGAATGTGAACCCTTGTGTTTGATTCAGTTATCTATCTTGACAGTTTTTCGTGGCTGTGGGGCAGATTAACCTTTTTTTCCAATCAGGAACTGTTCTGTTGATAAATAAAATAGTTTTTACGTCAATCACCCCCTCTGAAGTGTTACTTTTTTTAGGTGTAGGTACTGACGGTTTGTTTAAACCTTTATTTTAGCTAATCCAAGACAAGATGTCTGTTGAACAGTGTCATTCAAAAACATAATTTTTCTGGGATAATGCAGGCTCTAAATAAAGCTTCTAAGCCCTGTACCTGCCAGTCTTTTGTGCCCCAGACAGTTTTTGTCTCAATGGTGTCTTTCCAAAAGTCAAAGCCTAAAGTAGACAGCTGAGCATAAAAGTCCGCAGAATAAATTTGCTTTGTATTTATTAACATACTTTTCATTACTGTCCTATTAACTTTTTTAAGTAAAATGATTCTAGATTTGAAACATTAAAACCTGAAAAGTATGGAAATTTGTCATAAAATGTTTTAGAGCTACCCTTTGGTGGTGTTGGACAATGTTCCCATTGGTAATAAGTTAATACATTTCTTGGATTTGCAGATTTATGCAGGAAATGATGACCATAGTGATAGTGGGTTACTGCGGCGCGTCTTTCCATTTCTGCCAGATAATCACAGAAAAACTCTCATACAAACTCTTATAATAAGCAGAATGGATTATTGCAACGGACTATACCTATCAGCAAATGAGGAACAGCTGGATAAACTTCAGGTTGTCCAAAATACGGCAGCAAGGCTGGCTCTCAATGCCCCACCCAGAACACCCTCCCGTCCTCTGCTTTGCCAACTCCACTGGTTGCCAATAAAACAGCGCATCAAATTTAAAATCTGTAGTATGATACATAAATGCCTGTATGGAACCAGCCCCAAATACCTAAAAGATAAATTTATCCCATACACTCCCGGACGTACACTACGTTCAAGCAATCATCAGCTGCTACAGGTCCCAAAAATAAGAAGAGCTAGACAAGGCGGCAGACCACTGTCTTATAAAGGACCTATTCTTTGGAACTCTCTACCCACTGAGCTCAAATTGATCAGTAATCTGGAACTTTTTAGGAAAAAACTTAAAACTCATCTCTTTACCCAGCCATAATATACTCATACTTCCCCACAACGTGAATCATATAATACACTGTCCAGCTTCAAGCAACAGCGCAGAGATATCCCTTCGGGAATTGACTCAGGCGCTCAACAAGCAAATAAATAAATAAATAAATAAATAACAATGCATTTGTTAATAATCTGTTGAACCTTCTAAGTATTCATGATTTGTCAATTCTGCAGACATTTCTAAGTCTGACATCATATTATTAACATTCTCAAAGTCCCAATCATCAGAAAATGTGCTGGGTGAAACAAAATCACTCAAGGAAACCTTGAATTGGGGTGGAATCTTCAACAGCTCCGCCAGTCCAAGAATGTCATATTCAGTTCTGTCCCAAGCTATACCACCTGGTATAGGAATGGCTGTGATGTTTACTGCTGACAAGTCTCTTTGTTCACAATGGGATAATTTGTGTGGTTTGAGTAGTAAGTTGATGTTCTTTCTTACCGTGTCTTTTGTACCATATTTTCCATTGATCAGCATTCCCGAGGTAAATACCAGAGTCAACCAAAATAGAAGAAAAAGTACACCTAAGATTATCCATACTTCAACCCATGGTGAAACCAGATATATTTTTTCGAGTTGTTGCAGGAGATCTGTTATTCGTTTTTTGAAAGTTTTTTCAGCTGGCGGCGTTTCAGGTTCACTTGTATCCTCGGAAAACGCATCAAAGTTAATGAAGTAGCCAGGGGCAGTTATGTCAATTGTAGGGATTGCTTCTGGATTCGATGAAATCGCTGGAATCACTTGATCACTTGTCATGTTAGTATACTCGGATGCTATATCATTGTAGACAGGTGTTTCTTGACGAACTGGTATTTGGGTCTCAAGCGGCACAAGTTCCATGGCTTTTTTGCATAGTCCTTCTTTTACGCACTGCAGATTCTTCAAAGGTGATGAGTCTCTCAGTTTGAACCTCCTGGATAGTAGCCAGATTCGGGCGTCTGCTACATCTTTGGAGTCCACTTGGCCTACTACTTATGATCGGCCACATGATGTGGTTTTACCAGGTCGATGAATAGGAACCTGTACTCCTTTCTTCCAGCAAGGGGCGGCAGCAGTACTGTTCCTGATCCGTGAATTGAAAAAAAAGGTACTGGTTGTCTATATGAAGGCCCAAATTCCTTCTTGTCCGCGATCTTTTCTCTGACTAGATCCCCAATTTTTGGATCCCAGGCAGGCCTTGCTGGGACGGGTGTTTTTTCTTCAGTGGTCGTTGGCTTCAGTTGCTTTGATTTTTTCTTGTTTCATTTAAGTCCTGCAAAACAGCCAAATAATCTTTGATATCAAAAGGTTTTTCTTCTACCACTGAAGTGTGATGATCAAGGTCCTGGATAATCATTCTAGTTCCAAAAAGGATTTCATATGGAGTGATTTCCCCTAGAGAACTTCTTGGCAGATTGTTAAGACTACGTTGGACACTTATTAGATGTTTGACCCGCCAGTCACCCGAGCCTAGTACTCTAGCGGTTATAGATTGCTTTATGTCCCGGTTTTTTCTCTCCAGAACCGAATTTTCCTCAGGATGGAATGTACTAGAACACCGCAATGCAATACCCAGATTGGCCATGGCCTCCTTGTAAGCTTTTGTGCTAAATGCAGGACCCTGGTCAGAATGTAGCGTGCCGACTGCGTATGTGTGTTTTTGAGTCCAAATGATTAGTTTGAAATCCGGTTTGATTAATTCGTAGAGAGGTTTAACCCTTTCTGCGTAACTTAGAATGTAAGTTATTCTGAAATTTAGGAATTGACTGTAAGTTTTTCAGCGTTTTTGGAGGTTGGAGCAGCACACATTTCTCAAGAAAGTTGGCTGCCAGGCTTTTGCCTTCACTTGATAATTCACATCCTAGAAAAAGGACGTTGAGGTGGGCAATTCTTGATTTCTTGAAATTGAATTTAAACCCTCAGAGGCGACGCCAAGTATTATGGTGTTCACCCTGTTCAAGTGCCTGTCCAAGTCATCGTCGGTTAGATAGATGTCATCAACATACAATAATGCCTCATCATCATAAGTTTGTAGTAACTCTGCTACTCTGGCTGAAAATAACCCTGGACTATTCGTGAATCCCTGGGGTAGACGACAGACCTGACGCTGTGTCCCCATGATTGAGAAAGCGGTCAAATACCTGCTTTCTGGTGCAATATTTTGACAGAAGAAACCATTAGAAATGTTGTCTTATATTTTTTACGCACAATGTTATTCATTAGTGCTGCACTGTGTGCATTTTGTACTGCAAAAGTTTTGCAACAAGAATTTAGATGTCTGTAATCCAGAACTAGACGATATGTATTTTCTGGTTTGGATACAGGAAACAAAGGATTGTACATTGACAAGGTGCATGTTTCCATCACCCCTTGGTATTCAAGTTGATCTAAGATCTCCCTGACCTGTTTTTTAGCTTCTTGCTTAACTGGCTACTGCCTTTGTGCAGTTAGTTGAGTTTTTAACTGGATTTTATGTTGAGGAGAGTCCTCATCCCATCCTACATGATTTTTATATAATGCAGCTGCCTGGACGACTGCCCATTTTCTGGCATATGTGTATTTTTTATGAATTGGAATATGGTTGGAGAAGGCTGGCATAATGATGTCATCCTCATATGGGCACTCCCTGACAAACTCAGGTGGCCAGTCTTGTTCAGCTAGAAGAATGTCATAACCCTTAGAGAGCTTCTCCCAAAAGAGCGCTCTTATTTTTCTAGTAATGTCCCCCTCCATCCAGAGTGTTACTTCATATAACTTGAGGGGGACACTAACCCTGGTATCAACAGTTTCAACTTGGATGTACTCATTCAAGTCCACTGTCTCCAGATGATCCTTCAAGATCTTGCGAGCTACGGTTACTTCTGCTGCGCTGTCTAACATTGTCTGAGCCCACTCCCCGTTCTTGTGTTGTGTCCTCAAGATCCTCGGCATGTCTGATTTTTAGACCTGCTGCCTTCTTTTTGGTGAATTGAGTTTTCTTATTTTTTGGAACGCGTTGATCGTCTTTGGACTTCACGCATTCTTCCTTTTGTTCTGATCATCCTCTTCTTTCCGATTTCTGTGATGAAGTTTGAAAGGTACGAGAGGAACGTGTATCAGTATCTTGATATCTATCAGGTTTTCTCAAATTATCCCTATTGCTGAGGTTATACCTCCTTTCAGAGGGCTCCTTTTGAGGAGACCTACCCCGGGATTGAGAACGCTTCTCTTTAGAAGTTTGTTTAGTGTTCTCCTACTTCTTTTTAGGAGCAGTGAGAGTGTTTTTAATAAAGACCTTTTCAGGACTTTCAGACGGCTGGATTTTACTGGTTTTCCACCCAAACTGTCTCTACCTAGTTCTTCATAGGATTTTTCAATTATTCTGGCTAGTTCTTGAGGTTGCTCTGTTACATCAAATTCTCTTAACTTTTCGCGGATCACCACGGATGCTGATCCACCTATAATATAAGCTAATATTATTGTTGAGACCTGTTTGAAATCTTTCAATAATTTCATACCTAGATTTAAAGCAGGCTCTGCCACGTATTCATTTTGAATCTGCTTCAGGACATCTGGTATTACCGCCATAGACGGAGCACCATGTGTTTTTGTGTAGATTGCAGCAAAGACTGTACCCCAAGTGTTGCAGTCTTCCAGGTGTGGTGGGATCCCCATTGGTAAACAGATTGTTAAAAGTATCAGGAAATACTGCCTCTATTTGAGTAATTTTTTTAGCTATCCAGAATGGAAGTTGTTCCCTTTTTGCAGGTAATTTACCAATGACTGATTGTATAGTCTGTGGTGTGATTTTATTTGTTTTCCCCTGGTAAGGGGTGTGTTGTGGAATCCTTATAGGAGGTTGGACAGTTAGAGTCCACATGACATATTGAACCAATTTTCTATGTATTTTTATTAGATGTTTTAGTTGAACTAATAGTTCATCACCTAATATTTCTTCAATGTCAGGATGTGGTGTATAGCTGGCTAGTACCGGCCATGTTGCTCCTGGTCTCCCTAGGGGACCGAGTCTGGTAATGTGATTTTGATGGTGTAGGGCGCCTTTAAACCAGAGTGCATGCTCTTGGTAAGTTAGTGGAATTTCAATATCCTCGAAAGGAACGTATTCCGTTGTATGTTCCTCCACTTTATAAAAGTGAAACACATGTGTTACTGTATTTGCTTCAGGGAAGATAATCCATGAATAGAGTACCTCTGTCTGCCGATATTCGTGTGCGTCTATCATAAAAATTACCCTACCACCTCTTGATGATAAATTTTCTGGGATGATTATAGCATCCAAGTCGTCTTGTTGGAAACCTGTAACGTCTAAGCCGGGTAGGGCTGCAGCTCCACCGGTTGCGTTGTTGTCGCTGTTAACCAACATTGCTTAATGAAAGTTGCAGAGCAAGTTTCAGGGAAACAAAGATAAGGTGCACAATATTTTGGAACACTGTATCCTTCAACGTTGAACAAAACCAACAACTAATACATAGGATTTTCGTCCTACTCAGTTATGGTGGATTTTTTATACTTTTACCCACTCCAGATGTATATTGGAGTATTTTACGAGAAAAAGGGGTCTCTGAGTAAAGCACGACTGAGTTACTTTAGTATCTAGCGTTAAATTAGTACCTTACCAAACGTTGGGCGCCATGTAGTGTAGTTTCTATATTCCCAATAGGCTCTGCGCATTGGAACAATATATCCTATAGATTAGACGTAGGACTGAGGTAGTCTAGGTCTCTATCAAATATATTAAACTTAATAGTGAATGCCAGCTAGGTCACTAGAAACTTTCTTGAATTCACAAGAAGGGATTCGTTTCTGACAACAGCATAAACATGACAACTTTGTTTCCCAAGAGTCTTCTTTCTCATGCAAGTAAAGTGAACTATTACAATCGTAATATAGACAGCAAAGTATAATGCGTACAGCGAGAACAATATTATAAAATAATACTGTAAGAGCATTGTATGGTTTCTAAACCATATATAAATACATACATAAATAACAAGGGCTAAAAGTACTCACTGGTGCTTCTAAAATACGCCTATCCCAATGTACCTAACCTAAGTCTAGTACGCGGAAAGAAGTAGGTGAGGTGTAGCAAAGGGTTAGTTTTCTTTGCCAAGAATCTATCCAAGGTTTCTCTATGTTCTTATCAGCTCCATACCTTTAGTTTAGAATGAAGGAGGTCTGGTATCTCAGTCTCGGGACTCGATTTCCCAACACCCCGCAAGGGGAGTTTGGAAACACTGGAGCTGGATTCTCATAGAGAGAAATGTGTTGAGTAAAGAAGTTTGCCTTGAAGAGTTGCAGGCAAATTTTAATTTACTTCACAACACTGGCACCTCTTGAAGTGGCTGCAGCTCAAATGCTCCCTTGATCAATGCTGTACTTGATAGGGGAAAAGTACTTTCTCACGGTAGATGACAAAGCAGAAAACTAAGCAGGAATTGGCACAGTTCAGGATGAGTCCATAACATGTAACTGACACATACACCTCAAAGTCCTGGCACACTTAGGTTGTAAAATGGGAAAGCTGTCCCGAGGCAGGAGGGTGAGAAAGTCCATTAGAAACTGGCACTCACGAGTTGGGGCGACCGATGGAGTGGTCACTGGTGAGGCTCTGGGTGCCAGATTCTTCAAAGTCCACTTCAGTTTCTTCAGCATCAATTCAGTTACTTCAAACTTGACAGTTTCATTCTGATAAGGTGGCACACGCAGGTTCTTTCTTCTCAAATCGTAGCCAAAATGTGTTGTAACTTTTGGCGATGATTTGAACAAGAACCTACGTGTTGGGGAAGGAGGACTGTACTATACCCTGCTAAAGATACTGGAACTAAGGAGCCTACTGAAGAGATTGGAATTAACCAACCTTCAACTTGAAGGAAAAGTAACACCCTGGTCAGCCCCACCAGTGTCATTCATTTCTTGGACAGCCTTCAGCCTGGGGCGTTTCACCTTCTTGTCATCTATGGCCTTCATGAACTGATGTCAGCAAGTCTTAAACAATTTTCTACAAGTGGTGATGCTGCGTGCCTTGATGTGCTGAACAGACTTCTACACAAGTGGTGGAAGCACAGATTCCTTGATACTCCAACAGCATGCAATAAAGAGATCAAGGAGATCCCTACAGCATGATTTTGTTGCAAATGACTACACATCTCTTGAGAGAACAGCTGGACTTCTACAAACTAGTTGGTATGTGATTTGTCTTTTACACTTCATGGTCATAGCCATACTTACAGTTTGCGCTGTTGTATAAAAAATCGGAAATTTTTGGTTGTACCACCTTTTGCCCGTTAATTTTAACTGTGTGTTTAAAGTAGTGTGCTCGAGCGAGAGCCGCAAGCTGCAACAACTGTGCATGCAGAGGCCGCGTGAAGGGAAGCATTGTTAGGTCACCAAAGGAATGCCTGACTCCCAGAGCTGTCCTTGCACAACCTTACCTGTGCACTGTATGGCAGAGTACTGCACACTGTGCCTTCATGCCTTATTTGTCAGCAAGGACAGCTCTGGGAGTCAGGCAACTGCCAAGGTCCTCTTGGTATGTTTTTGCAGGGGAATACAGTGTTTTTCTGGAGCCAAGCCGTGTGTAAATTGTGCACTGAAGACTGTCTTCAGACCTTTTGTTTAAACCCCCTTCTTCAGTTTCTGCGTTGCATCATGCGCTTTGGGGGTAAGTTTTTTTTATTTTTCATTTCTTCTTATTCTTGGCAGCCCCTGCACTAACGACAGTTTAGCCTCTTTTGTTGTACTTTGAAAGTGAGCATGTGTCATAGCACGCAGCCTGACCTTCATCCTTTGTCCTCTTACGTCACCATGGATCCCCTCTCATATCCGCCCTATTCGTTGTTGACTCCAGCTTCCGAACGCCCTGCAGCACAGACGTGCGCCTATAAAGTTCATTCAGAAAAGGGGGTGGTGATGAACAGAGTGCCTGAATTAAGCAGACCACTCTTACCCAGTCCAAAGATCAGAGCTTGATCCATCACCGTTTTTTAGCTCACTGCACCATCCCAGCTCAGAACTTGGCTATATGCAAATTAGTCTGTTCCTGTCCCAGTGCATAATGGGAACAGGGCAAACCAAACTACCAAGCCAATTCTTATACTGGGAAGGAAACAAGCTTCCGGGGACCGGTTTCTGCCATTTCAGGTGTCTTCGGCCCGGCTTGCTTGAATCCTGATGGTGCAATGAGCAAGGGACTCACATCTGAGTATACCCTTCCACGCTTATGGTGGACAAAATGATTCAGAAAAGGGGGTGGTGATGAACAGAGTGCCTGAATTAAGCAGACCACTCTTACCCAGTCCAAAGATCAGGGCTTGATCCATCACCGTTTTTTAGCTCACTGCACCATCCCAGCTCAGAACTTGGCTATATGCAAATTAGTCTGTTCCTGTCCCAGTGCATGATGGGAACAGGGCAAACCAAACTACCAAGCCAATTCTTATACTGGGAAGGAAACAAGCTTCCGGGGACCGGTTTCTGCCATTTCAGGCGTCGTCGGCCCGGCTTGCTTGAATCCTGATGGTGCAATGAGCAAGGGACTCACATCTGAGTATACCCTTCCACGCTTATGGTGGACAAAATGATTCAGAAAGTGCAGCCATCTTTAGTTTGGAGGCTCCAGTCTGTTCATTAGAGCCTTATAACGACAAGGAAACGGAGTTCTGCCAACCACGCAAATGTAATGCTTTCCCTCCTGCTTCACTATGTGGCATGTGATACTGTGAGTCTACAAATCAGTTTTTAAGTGTATTGTAGCATTTATTTTTACATTTAACCTTCTTAATTTGTCTGCGAATGCGACCTGAACTCAGAGACGCTGTTAGTCTACTTTGCTGTTGTTTTTTTTCTCTCGTCAACACGTTATCCTCTTCAACTCCTGGACATTAAAGCAATGATTTTGATTTTGTGCCATTTGGTTCCCCTCTAGCAACAGCATCATTACGTCTTTTGTTCAATACTCTCCTGTTTTGCTTCTTGTGATTTGTTACTGGCATGTTTAACAATGTTTACCGCTTATTGTTTCTTCCTCTTTCTTACAGTCACTTTATTCCATGTTTAATTTGTTGCCAGTTATGCCTTGCATTATTGAGTGTTTATTATCTTAATAATAGTCACATTTTATTACTTATGCTGCTGTGTTCATGTGTTTTGACTCGTGGTTTATATTACTGTGTGATTGTACTTACTTTACTTTGCACGGTTCAGGTGCATTACGCCCCTTTTCAAGGTTTGCATAGGGAGTGTTGTGTTTTTGGTTCAGTGTGGAGTCCCTTCCACTTCACATCCCACTTTGCATTGGGGGAGTTCTTTACCTGTTAAGTGAAGTGTTGTGCACCTGCTTAGATTCTGTGTAAAGTGTTTTCTACACATCACGCCCCATTTTGCATTGGGGGGAGTTCTTTACCTGTTAAGTGAAGTGTTGTGCACCTGCTTAGATTCCGTGTAGAGCGTTTTCTACACATCACACCCCATTTTGCATGGGGGGACTTCTTTACATTTTAAGTGAAGTGCTGTGCACCTGCTTAGAATCTGTGTAGAGTGTTTGCTACACATCACACCCCACTTTGCGTTGGGGGGAGTACTTTACGTGTGGAGTGAGGTCTGGGCGTTGGTAGTGTTTTCCCTCTCACATCTAGGTTTGCGTTGGGAGTGTTTTTGGTCCCGTGTGGAGTCCCTTCCACACATCACACCCCAAGTTGTTGCTGGGGGAAGTGCATTTCTTCTGTATGGTCCGTTTTTCATACATCCCTCGCATGTCACGGTTTGCGTTGGGAGTGCTTTCCCTTGCACGCCAAGGTTTGCTTTGGGAATGTTTTTGGTTCCGTGTGGAGTCCCTTCCACACATCACACCCCAATTTGTTGTTGGGGAAGTTTTGCAATTATGTTGGTGCTGCTTTATTATTAGGTTTAATGTGGATATCCTCCACACATACATAATGTTGTTTCTTTACTGGATGGTTTTCCTTGGACTTTTGTTGTTTGCAACCTTGTACTTTTCTTGTGTTTGCCTGGCCAGCTTCCATGATTTTTGTACTTTGGTTAGTTTGTAGTTCTGGTGTGGGAGTGTGGGTTGTGTTGTGAGAAGAAGGCAGATTGTGTATTCCTGTTTGTCTTTCTACCTTCTTTATCCTTTCTGCATGAATTTGTCCTCTTTAATTTTAGTCTACTTTTCAGAACTATGTTATGTTATTTATTTCGTGCATTTGTTCTGATACTCTTCATAGAGTTTTTGTATTCTCTTAAACGAAGGAGATGTGTTATACTGCTGCTCAGTCTGGGGGTCTGTGTGAGAGAATGTTGGCGAATGGAATGTTCATGTGTGTGAGAGTCAGTTGAAGATGGGCTGAGCAGCAGTGAGGCTGCTCCTGGTGGGGCTCTCTTATGTAATATCCTACCTGAATAAAGATACCTGAAGAACCTATATGTATGGACTACTTTTATTTACAACACACCCCCATGTCAAATATAATCCTATGAGGAGAGTTTTATTTTTTTCAAACGTTTTCGGGACTTTGAAAACAAAAGTAAATGATGGCATATAGGTGCCAGACAGAAAAAACTGTACTAGCAGGATTACAGTGATATGTCAGGTCCTGTAAAGTCTGAAGAACTTTGTGACATTGAGACCCCAGTTACAAAGAGCCCACAATACCTCTAAACGCACAAATCACAACCCAAAGAAGAACAAGAGATATGACATAGACAAAAAATGGTGACCTTCTGAGTGGCAAGAGATACAGGCTCAATTTAAAAAGGTAAGTAAGTGGATGAAGAGCTCCATGTTTGTGTATTCATGCATAAGCCTATTTGCGCACATATCTCTGTCTAATACAATCATTAACTCTGGGCCTGATTACGATGGTAGTGGGACTGCCACGGTCAGGCCTTCGGTGGTGGTCTCTCCGCCATCTGCCCCTGCAGGTTTGTCCACCATATTACGATGGCGGGTGGATGGTGGATGGATGGAGAGACTGTCCACCATGCATCAGACCCTCCAAGGGACTGCATCCCTACAACAGTGACGGTGCTTGCTCAGGCACTGCAACAGGGAATCACAAAGTCCCTTTCCGGCGGCTGTTTCATGACGGTTAACCCGCCATGAAAAGCCAGGCAGAAAGTGACTCATTCCCCCTGCCTCTCCGCTATGGGCCTAGGTGCCACCTTAAACCTCCCTGCAACATGTGGCAGGCACCACATGGTGTCTGCCACATAGTAAAGGAATATTTACAAATATGCCTCGTAGCGTTGAGGCTTGTGCTGCATTCCTGTTTCAGGCCGCAGCACAAGCCTCAATGCTATCAGGTATGTTTCCGACCGCTTCCAAGGTGGTCAGATCATAATTAGCATGGGAGGACCGCCGACTCCCTGTCGAACGGTCCGGTTCCCGACAAATTGGCGGTTGGACTCTCATCCGACCGCCATCATAATCAGGCCCTTTGTGCAGAAATGTACACCTTTTGTAGGAGTTCAGGTCCCCAGCCCCTAATATGAGGGGTGAGAACATGTACACCTCAAAATAAGGCAGTATTTGAAATTATGGCTTCATTTTATGCACACATCCACCAACTTTAGTTCCACACAGAGTGGTCCGAGACCTGCAAAAGCGCTACATAGAACCACAAATTGGAAAGAAACGGAAACTAATATCAATTGGGAAAAATAACACAATCCTGTTAAACATTATTATTTGGAACACATAACTAGAGTGTCTTTTGATTCTGTTGCTGATACCATTATGAGAAATTCTTATCATACCCTGAAAGCTGCTCTACGTTATGAAATAACACTGTCACTGAAGCCAATTACTGAAAAGTCATTACACCCCTGAGACTGGCGCTTCAGATATTGCTGGAATAGTAATAAGCAAACTTTAGAAAATGTTTTAATTAACTGATCCATTTAGATTAAACAATGGGCATTTAGCGGCTGCCGTGATGATGCAGGGATAGAAAGTACTTTTTATCAGGAGCTGTGTTTCTACTGTCTGCAGTGCCTCTGTACTGGTGCTGAGATTCACAAGAGAACAGAAAGCAAAGAGAAAATGGCGGTTGGTGTAATTGGAAATCCTTTACCTACAGTATTGATCTGCTTGTTTACATTCAGCCTAGTACAGTAGTGGACACGCGTACTGCATCATATGAGCGGATTACACACCACAACCACCTACGGGGTTGCTATAGAAAACGGTGACATTTAAAGAGGGACAAAGATCACTTTCCAAATAGAACATCGTTAGCCTCACAACTCCCAGTGATAACACAGGTGCACTCAAACCTCATAGTATCTACTACTACCTCTGCCCTCAAAGTCGAACATCAAGCCTCAAGTCCACCTTCAATCACCTTGAATGAAATTCCCCTTTCTGCTCCAATAGTCCTAAACCCTAGATATTTTTCCATGTTGACCATGTTCTCTTTATGACCTAATTACCCTATAGGGATAAATGTTGTTGCTCAGTCTGTTGCATTTCTTTTGGAAAAAGCTTCAAACATATGGAGCTTTTGCTGACTTTGCTTTTCAGAAAATCGCTTACAATTTCCTCAACTTTTCAATGTAAATATTTGCCTCAATAATTGATAGCTAAAAAAAACCTGTGACAGCCGCTTGTTATATTTTTCACAAAAACTCCTGTCCCCATTTTCTGCAAAGTAACTTCAGCTTCTGGTTTATCATCTTCCTAGGTCTGTTTAGGGGTGTCGTCTTAGCACAGTAACCTATTTTGCTCTATTTAGTCATTTATGTTATCTTATGTCTAACCTCCCATCCATTAAGTAGGTAGCTGGTAATTCATTGATATATTTTTATGAATCTACTATTTTGCCAACAACTTATTATCGATGTGTGTTGGCATGGCAAGAACGGACATGCATCTTCCACACTAATACATTTTTTATGATATAAGTATATAATATTTAAACCAATATAACCAAAGCAAACAAAAACACATGCATGCACACACACACATGCACACATCCACAAACATTACGGGTCCTATTTCAATGTTGGTCAGAAAGCCTCCAACCTCGGTTTGACTGTCGACTGCCGCATTACAATGCGGGCGGTCGAAAGTGAAAATGGATGGTCATTCCGACGGGCTCAATCACACCGTCAACCAGTTGGAGGCTCCACCATAATCCCTATGGACGGCTTTTCCGCTGTTGGGATTACCATGTCGGTTTCCAACAGGCTTTCAATGTCAGGCTTTCCGATATTGAATCCCTGTCAGAAAGTGACTTTGGGGGCCCCTAGCAGAGCCCACTTCTCATTGGTGGCTGGTGACATTTGAAAGTGGTGGGGCGTAAAATGATAATCATACTTCACCGTAGCGAGCGAGCGTAGCGAGCAAGCCCGAACCCCCTAAGGAGGGTTCGTGGGGATTTCCCCCCGAGAAAATTTTGGAAAAATAGTGGGAAAATTGTGCATTTTCAAGCAAATTTGAGAAAGCGGGAAGGTTAATAAAGCAATTGTGAAAGTGCAGGTATTACATTATTAAAGAGATGTCATATAACATAGGTAGTTGCTTATTCAGTATAACCCGCCGGTGTGTGCACACTGCACACAAGGAAACCACACACACAGTCAGTCTGAGAGAGCGCGTGAAGGCCGTGCACTTAAATAAGAGTCCAGCAGCAGGTGGCTTCACTCCAAGAGGCATTCACCTCTTTTCATGCAGAGAACACTCTGGTATTCTCACTTATAAGCTGGCAAGGGAGACTTCCTTCTGTCTCCTTTGAATTTTCGCTTCATTTCCACGGTCCTTAAGTGTTTGGCAAGATAACGTTACAGCATTTTTTTAGAAGGAGCAAAGGAAATAAAAACAGCACTCGTAGAAAAATGATTCCAAGATTACGCAGCTTCGTGTGTGCTGTTACTGTTATTGATTTACAGTTACTAAAAATGAAATTTTTGATTACAACAAAAAAACCAGTTCAACATTCTCGATGGCATAGCGCAGACAATATACCAGGCCAGACTATATACATCTCAGGACAGGTCAGGAGACAATTTGGGTGGCTTATTTAGTTTCACCGTCCTAATATCTGTAGCCACGCAGTACAATGTTTAAGTACACACGCTGCTCGGGGATACCAGCGACGAGACTATTATGAAACGAGCAAAGTCAATCACCGCAGGCGGCAACGCTATCTCTAAAGAGGTGGTCGCTGGGTACTTTTACTTCCCAGATGCCCCGGGGTGCGACGTGCGAGTCGGAGTGCTGCATGTAAGTACATTATTTGTAACCCCTGTGGTGCGCCTCAGCACTGCAGGCTGCAGTGCTGAGGCGCACCATGGGGGTGACAAATAATGTACGTACTGGGCGCAGTACTCCGCTCCCTCACTAGTTTCCCAATCCCATCACAATTCACTCTCTGTCTCATCTACTTACTCCACTCACTGTCTCGTCTACTTACTCACTGCACTGGATGTCTTCCGCACCAGGTGATCTGGCCCATCCCCGTCCGTCCATAGCACACTGTCACTGGCACAACAACGAGACCAGGCAGTCTGAGTCACCAGTCTCACACGACAACGAGTCACGCCGCGGTCCACTCCCGTGACTCGGTGTGACTCATATCATCAATAATGCGCTATCTACTTCTACTTTCACTTTAGTTTACTTACTTGTTGTTGTCTGCACTGCAGTCACGCGCGGTGACGTCAGGACAGCGTAGGCAGTTGGCCAATCACCTCGACATGGCTGGATATAGCCATAGGTGATTGGCCATACAGTGCGGCCATAATCAATGCAGCCAACACCCACGCGCGGCACCATCCTGCTGCAGCAGCCAATCCTGGTGCAGCGTTAACAGCGCCACTGCGCCAGGATTGGCTACGAGCAGGATACAATTCTGCCCATATTGAGATCAGGGCCCCGGGTCCCTGCCTGTGTCTCTGGGGGGTTGGGGGGGTGGGTTCTACCACACTACGCATGCCCGAGCCAGTCTAAATATTGAGTACTCCTGGCTTTCACATGCGCAGTACCCCGCTACTCTCTCTCTATTCTGCCTGTGCGCACTGTGCCTGTCACTCTCTGCTGCTGCCCCGCCCTCCTCGTCCCACTTCCTAATGCGTTGCCCGATTCTGTCGGGCTTGTCCCGCTGGGGCCGGTAGCGCGCAGTTTCAGTGTGCGCGCTGCTCAGATTTATTAAAAAAAATACTTCAATAATGTTGGCAGTGCCGTGCGGTCGCGTCCATGGCTAGTGGGGCAACGCCCCAACGCCCCCAATGGACGCACCGCCACTGCCCCTTCTCCCTGCGGCTTCTGGTTGGGGGCCAAGGGGGCCCCCTTGCTAATCCCTGCAGCACATGGCAGGCACCTTAAAGTGGTGCGGGGATCAACAGATTCTCCCATTTCTCAACGGGAGCTTGTGCTGCAGCCAGTTTACGGTCACAGGGCAAGCCCCCATGGAGAAATGGGAGCAAGCGACTGCACCACGTGTGGTTGCAATGTAATACTGCAGTCGGGACTGCCGACTGGAGGTACTTTTATTGCACAAAATGCAGTGGTGCAAAGCTAATATTTCATTATGTCTTCAGAAATATGGATTTCGGTATCATAACAACTCGTCCCAAACGAGTCTGCAGCACTTTCTTATTGCCAGAGCTGCTAGGCTTATGCAGCATGAAGGCCCAAAATATGATGTTGGTAATAAAATGATGTTACAAAAATGCAAATTTTGCATCACAATCTTGGCAGACTAATTTCCATTCATTTTGTCTTCAGTCATTAATTGTGGAATTTCTGTCAAATGTGGTATATCAAGGGCCATTGGAATTATGCGACTGTGCAGCCACTGCGATTTTCGTGTAACAAATATTTTGACGCATTTACCACATCATCCACCACCTGCCACATAATCTGTAGATTTTATTTAAAACAAATTGTTTTGTAGCTCAAACAGGTCACAATTTACTAAAAATGCAGCAACACTTCTTGCTGTGTAGTCAAAAGCCCTTAGCAAAGATGGACTGGCCACTTTTCTGCTCCTTATTTCTATGAGTGGGCGTTAACTTTGTATAAATGAGCTGCAACCAATGCCCATGCTGTTTTACCAAGTTTAAAATTGACAAAATAATGAAGCAACACTATTACGTAATGAGCCACATTATGCTGCATTATTTGCCTTTTCTTGCTGCTCAGTTACTCAACCTTGCGACAGAATGTGTCCCTTTCATGCCACATAATTCCAGTGCCCTGTGTATATCCATACTCATAGAAGATAATACTCAGTAGGCCTAGTTATCTTAACCCAGCCGACGCAAGCACTACCTCCCTGGTGTGGCGCACGTCCATTGTACGTCGAAACCCCGCCCTCTCATTAATACTCCTGTACTGCGGGAGAATTAACAGCTCGAATAAGGGGTTAATTTTTTTCGGTACATTCTGGCTAAGGAAAAAGAAAGCAAAACCAAAGGAAATGATGGACGGAGCCTTGACAATACAAGCACTCACCCCTAGTCAACTGATCTGGGTTTAATCCATCGCCATTCTTTAGCCCACTCTGCCACCCCTGTTCAGACAGGCCATATGCAAATAAGTCTGACCCTGTGCCTCATGGGAACAGTCCAGCCTGAACTGCCAAGCCATGCCTTCCCTGGACCGGAAACAAGCTTCCCATGACCGGTTTCTGGCATTGCAGCCGTCTTCAGCCGGGCTTGCTTGAATCCAGTGGCAAAGTGAGCAAGGGACTCACGTCTGAGCATACCCTGCCAACTTATGGCGAACAAAGCAAAACCAAAGGAAATGATGGACGGAGGGTTGACAATACAAGCACTCACCCCCAGTCAACTGATCTGGGTTTAATCCATCACCATTCTTTAGCCCACTCTGCCACCCCAGTTCAGACATACCCATATGCAAATCAGTCTGACCCTGTGCCTCATGGGAACAGTCCAGCCCGAACTGCCAAGCCATGCCTTCCCTGGACCGGAAACAAGCTTCCCAGGACCGGTTTCTGGCATGGCAGCCGTCTTCAGCCGGGCTTGCTTGAATCCAGTGGCAAAGAGAGCAAGGGACTCACGTCTGAGCATACCCTGCCAACTTATGGCGAACAAAGCAAAACCAAAAGAAATGATGGACGGAGCGTTGACAATACAAGCACTCACCCCCAGTCAACTGATCTGGGTTTAATCCATCACCATTCTTTAGCCCACTCTGCCACCCCAGTTCAGACATACCCATATGCAAATCAGTCTGACCCTGTGCCTCATGGGAACAGTCCAGCCCGAACTGCCAAGCCATGCCTTCCCTGGACAGGAAACAAGCTTCCCAGGACCAGTTTCTGGCATTGCAGCCGTCTTCAGCCGGGCTTGCTTGAATCCAGTGGCAAAGTGAGCAACGGACTCACGTCTCAGCATACCCTGCCAACTTATGGCGAACAAAGCAAAAGCAAAGGAAATGATGGACGGAACGTTGACAATACAAGCACTCACCCCTAGTCAACTGATCTAGGTTTAATCCATCACCATTCTTTAGCCCACTCTGCCACCCCTGTTCAGACATGGCCATATGCAAATAAGTCTGACCCTGTGCCTCATGGGAACAGTCCAGACCGAACTGCCAAGCCATGCCTTCCCTGGACTGGAAACAAGCTTCCCATGACCGGTTTCTGGCATTGCAGCCGTCTTTAGCCGGGCTTGCTTGAATCCAGTGGCAAAGTGAGCAAGGGACTCACGTCTGAGCATACCCTGCCAACTTATGGCCAACAGAGCAAAACCAAAGGAAATGATGGACGGAGGGTTGACAATACAAGCACTCACCCCCAGTCAACTGATCTGGGTTTAATCCATCACCATTCTTTAGCCAACTCTGCCACCCCTGTTCAGACATGGCCATATGCAAATCAGTCTGACCCTGTGCCTCATGGGAACAGTCCATCCCGAACTGCCAAGCCATGCCTTCCCTGGACCGGAAACAAGCTTCACAGGACCGGTTTCTGGCATTGTAGCAGTCTTCAGACGGGCTTGCTTGAATTCAGTGGCAAAGTGAGCCAGGGAATCACGTCTGAGCATAACCTGCCAACTTATGGCGAACAAAGCAAAACCAAAGGAAATGATGGACGAAGCGTTGACAATACAAGCACTCACCCCCAGTCAACTGATCTGGGTTTAATCCATCACCATTCTTTAGCCCACTCTGCCACCCCAGTTCAGACATGGCCATATGCAAATCAGTCTGACCCTGTGCCTCATAGGAACAGTCCAGCCCAAACTGCCAAGCCATGCCTTCCCTGGACCGGAAACAAGCTTCCCAGGACCGGTTTCTGGCATTGCAGCCGTCTTCAGCCGGGCTTGCTTGAATCCAGTGGCAAAGTGAGCAAGGGACTCACGTCTGAGCATACCCTGCCAACTTATGGCCAACAGAGCAAAACCAAAGGAAATGATGGACGGAGGGTTGACAATACAAGCACTCACCCCCAGTCAACTGATCTGGGTTTAATCCATCACCATTCTTTAGCCCACTCTGCCACCCCTGTTCAGACATGGCCATATGCAAATCAGTCTGACCCTGTGCCTCATGGGAACAGTCCATCCCGAACTGCCAAGTCATGCCTTCCCTGGACCGGAAACAAGCTTCCCAGGACCGGTTTCTGGCATTGTAGCAGTCTTCAGACGGGCTTGCTTGAATTCAGTGGCAAAGTGAGCCAGGGAATCACGTCTGAGCATAACCTGCCAACTTATGGCGAACAAAGCAAAACCAAAGGAAATGATGGACGAAGCATTGACAATACAAGCACTCACCCCCAGTCAACTGATCTGGGTTTAATCCATCACCATTCTTTAGCCCACTCTGCCACCCCAGTTCAGACATGGCCATATGCAAATCAGTCTGACCCTGTGCCTCATAGGAACAGTCCAGCCCGAACTGCCAAGCCATGCCTTCCCTGGACCGGAAACAAGCTTCCCAGGACTGGTTTCTGGCATTGCAGCCGTCTTCAGCCGGGCTTGCATGAATCCAGTGGCAAAGTGAGCAAGGGACTCACGTCTGAGCATACCCTGCAAACTTATGGCGAACAAAGCAAAACCAAAGGAAATGATGGACGGAGCATTGACAATACAAGCACTCACCCCCAGTCAACTGATCTGGGTTTAATTCATTACCATTCTTTAGCCCACTCTGCCATCCCAGTTCAGACATGGCCATATGCAAATCAATCTGACCCTGTGCCTCATTGGAACAGTCCAGTCCGAACTGCCAAGCCATGCCTTCCCTGGACCGGAAACAAGCTTCCCAGGACCGGTTTCTGGCATTGCAGCCGTCTTCAGCCGGGCATGCTTGAATCCATTGGCAAAGTAAGCAAGGGACTCACGTCTGAGCATACCCTGCCAACTTATGGCGAACAAAGCAAAACCAAAGGAAATGATGGACGGAGCGTTGACAATACTAGCACTCACCCCCAGTCAACTGATCTGGGTTTAATCCATCACCATTCTTTAGCCCACTCTGCCACCCCAGTTCAGACATGGCCATATGCAAATCAGTCTGACCCTGTGTCTCATGGGAACAGTCCAGCCCGAACTGCCAAGCCATGCCTTCCCTGGACCGGAAACAAGCTTCCCAGGACCGGTTTCTGGCATTGCAGCCGTCTTCAGTCGGGCTTGCTTGAATCCAGTGGCAAAGTGAGCAAGGAACTCACGTCTGAGCATACCCTGCCAACTTATGGCGAACAAAGCAAAACCAAAGGAAATGATGGACGGAGCGTTGACAATACAAGCACTCACCCCCAGTTATCTGATCTGGGTTTAATCCATCACCATTCTTTAGCCCATTCTGCCACCCCAGTTCAGGCATGGCCATATTGTAGTAATGAGGAGATAAATCCAAATAGAAAATCCAGGGTTTATTGAATTCCAGCACAGTACTTCTACTCTCCAGGTAAAATCCAGTAAATCTGACTCTAGTACATTTCATAATGATACAATTCCAAATAGAACTGCTCCACAGTGTGCATGTGCAACAATAAAGATACATTCTATTAAAAGGGAAATATGCATATGAATGGAATATAATATTAAAAGGGAAATATCTGTAAATGAGAATACAACACATCTTTCCCTTAAAAGAAAATAAGTAACAATTCAAATTATCTAAATAAAATCATATAAATGTATATACAATTGAACATCTCAAAATGATTCTCCATCTTTATTTTGATCCACTAGAGTACTAAGATGTGCACTTAGATACCCTCCTAACATTCCACCTCTTACCATCTTGTGTAACAATACTATTGTGATAAACTTTCACAACTTTCATAGGTTTGCCAAACTTTGTTTCACCTTTGGTAACATAACCAGGTTTCCGAATTCTAAAAACATCACCTACCATAAATGCAGGTTGTTTGACTTTCATTCGAGAATCATAATCATATTTGTATTTGTTTTGTTTAAACTCCACTTTCTCAGCAACATTTTTGACATTCACATCAACCATGCAATAACCAATACTCTTTTTGAACCACCAAGGACACAAATTTGATACAGGATCTCTACCCTTTTATAGACGGAAAGGTGAAACCTCTGTTGTGGCATGAGGTGTTATACGGTATAACCATAACTTTTCTCTCAATTTTTCTTTCCACATTCCTCCAAACTTCCGTGCCCATAAGATATCTTGTTTGAGAACCCTGTTATATCTCTCAACTTGTCCATTACCCTGCGGTTCATACAAAGCAGTAGTACAATGTTTTATACCATATGAACGCAAGAATTCTGACATCTCTAAAGATTTGAACTGTACCCCGTTATCAGATACAACACTTTCTGGGAAACCTTCTCTTGAAAAAATCTCTTTCAAGAAAAGAATGACACTTTCAGTGTTAGGATGAGGTACCAGTTTGACCTCAGGCCATTTGGAATGATAATCTACAGCAACAATCGCAAATCTACACTCTTGTGGCAAAAAATTAAATGGACCAGCAATATCAATTCCTAATTTTTGCCCTGGATGATCTGGCCATTTCACAGGAGTCAAAGGTGCTGGATCACATTTACACATTTTATCACTTTCAATACACTCAGGACACTGTCTAACAAACCTATCTACAAACTTATCAACTCCTGGCCACCAAAAATTTGATCTAATTAATCTTTTCATGGATGACATTCCCATGTGGCATTCATGACTCATTTGCAAAATAATACTCCTTACGGAGAATGGTGGAATGCATTTTCCAGCTCTGAATAATAAATCTCCCTCGATGGTTAATTCATCAGCAACATTGAAAAAAGGCATAACTTCAGCAGGAATTAGATCCTTAGAAGGCCAACCCAAATTGACAAATTCTCTTACTTTACATAAGACAACATCCTCACTCATGCTTTTCATCCACAAATCTTCTGAAATCACACTGAATTTCTCAGATAACTTTTCAGTTATACTGACTACCACTTCTTCATCTTCATCACCATTGACACTGGGACACGGTAACCTTGATAAACAATCTGCAGTCACATTAAGTTTACCCGGCACATATTCTATGTCAAAATTGTATTCTTGTAGTCGAGACATCAATCTAGCAATCCGAGCAGTTGCTCGCAACCCTCCACCTGGTGAGAGAATACTCACCAAAGGTTTATGATCAGTACGTATCAAAAACCTTGCACCCCAAATATAATTACGGAAGTGCTCAACTGCCCACACACATCCTAACAATTCCTATTCAATCACCGCGTACCGTCTCTCAGTAAGACTTAAAGACCTAGAAGTAAATGCAATATTCCAATCTTCTTTACCTGACGTTGCGAAAGCACACATCCCAGACCATAAAGACTGGCATCCACTGTTAAAACACACAACTTGTTTAAACAAAATGGTTTAAGAGTAGGGCCTGACACCATATCAAGCTTAATACTGTCAAAAGCATTTTGTTGCCTAGTACCCCACAAAAATTCTACACCCTTTCTGGTTAACTCCCTTAATGGCTCCATTTTAGTTGCAAAACCTATGATGAACTTACTATAATACTCACAGAGTCCTAAAAATGATAGTAGTTTATCTTTGCAATCTGGTGCAGGAGCTTTCAATATAGCATCAACCAATGATTTCTTGGGTGCAACACCATTCCTAGAAATTGTATGTCCTAAATACTCTATAGTTTTTTTTAAATAACTTACACTTCTTACTCTTAATAGTAAGACCAAACTTAGTCAACATTTTACACACACTTCTAAGATGTTCCATATGTATCTCATCACTCTTAGAAAACACAAGGATGTCATCCTGAAAACACTTCACATAGTTTCCCATGTCCTTAAATATATGATACATCGATCTCTGGAAAACTGAGGCTGCCGATGCTAATCCCAATGGCATCCGTTTGAACTGATATAAACCTTGTGGCGTAATGAGTGCTGTGAGATGACGTAACTCTTCTGCCAATACAACCTGGTGGTACGCAGACCTCAGATCCAAAGTAGAAAACACAACAGCCTCACCAAGCATACTCACCACTTTGTTGATATTCGGCAGAGGATGACAATCTACCACAATGTTGGCATTAAGAACTCTCAAATCTATGCAGAGTCTTAGGGATTTATCGGGTTTGCGTGCCAAAACTACCGGGGAAACCCATTCTGAGGATTCTATCTCCTCTATAACATCATTTTTTAATATTTCATCAAGTGCACCACTCAGTTCTTCTTTAACATTTAACGGTACAGGTCTAAGCTTTTGTATAATGGGTTCAGCTCATTGTTTGAGTTTGATAACATGAGTGAAACCCCTTAATCTACCTAACTCTTCTGAAAATACATCAGGGAACTCACTAGATAGCAGTTTCCAAGCACTATCTTCCTCCACACACATAACTCTCTTATCCGAAATACAGTCATCTTCCAAAACCATAACAGGATCTTTGCTACGTGGATTCAACATGATGTTAAGTTTGAATTGATCACGCCAACCTAGAACATTTACACCCTTTACAACAACATACAATTTGATGTAAGCAGATTTATCTTTAAAATAAATGGTGGAAGCAATGTAACCAATGAAATATATGTTAGAACCATTGAAACCATATGCCATTACATTTGGAGGACATAAATCACTCTTGGCAATTTTGGATTCATACTTCTCATCAAAATACTCTTCTGTTATAATGGTCCAAGGAGACCCGGAATCAGCCAAAAGCTCTAGTTCAACATCTTTAAATCTAACTACACATTTAGGAGAGTCTATAACATCTTCCTAAAGTGACCCTAAACTCACTAAATATACAATCATACCTCTTTCCTTAAGGGATTCATCAGTCACAACATGCTCACACCTGGATAAAGTGAACCCAAAATCGGTGTCTTCTCTCACACAAGAAACTTCCCCTCTTTTAAAATAACTACTTTTGTCCCCAATTTTCTTCTTGTCTTCCTTGCAAGCTTTCGAAAAATGACCAATTCTCCCACAGTTATTGCACTCTTTTCCTAATGCAGGACAAAATTTGAAGGAAGCTACATGATTGTAACTCCCACATCTGTAACATACAACACGATTGCGTGATACATTTCTATAAGTTTGAAAACTTTTTGTAACGTTGTTCATCGCACATACTTCTTCACTCAGTTTATCATTTTTTCCACCTCTACTACTCGTTTCTTCAATGGTTTTCATCCATTTGTTAGACTGCTCAAAAGCTTTAGCGGTGGAAATGCTTTCTGACAAAGTAGGATTTCCTAAAATCCACAACTGTTCTTGGGTTTTTTTGCTTTTTACATTAACAATGATTTGATCTCTAATCATTTCGTCTGTCATTGCCCCAAAATTACACGAAACCACTAAAGCTCTTAAACCTGTTAAAAAATCATCAAAGGATTCATTTTCCTTCTGCACTCTTGTATAAAATTTATAACGATTCAGAGCAATGCTTGTTGTGGGTTTAAAACGCGTTTCTACACGAAGCATAGCTTCATCAAACACACCAGAGTCACCAGGTACAGGTGAAAATTTCTAAATATAGCTTGTCCCTCGGATCCCAAACAGTGGAGAAAAATATTTTTCTTTCTCTCATTTCCCATTCTTTCCCCATCAATAGCTTTTAAATATGTTAGAAACTCCTCTTTCCATCTGTTCCAGGGAATGGGAGGATCACCCTTACTTTGCAAAAATTTTGAAGGAGGATCAAACTGCATATTGTATAATTACAATTTAAGAAAGTATAGAATGAAGTTATAATAAAAGTATAGAATGAAATATTAGAAAGAATTTCAAAAGAAATAGTGTTAACATGCATTCACTGACAGGTGTAAATGACCATATTCAAATATAAAAGAAACGATTCTTGAGTACACAAGCTGTGTACATCAGCGATGTTATCTCTTGTAGAAAATAATAATAAAAATCCACTGATGGTGAGAAACGATAGTTAATATTCCAAATAAGATGAGCATAGATTGCAAAATGGTATGTAAAGTGATCGTTGTCCCACGTCTTTAATTGTGCAGTACTCAATGTGCACAAATGTGCAAAGTTTTGTTCACAGTACCTTATACTTCAAAATCGTATTTGAAGTCAACCGCGGCGGAAATAAAATGCGGTGCTTTCACTGCGATGTAAACAAATATGGCCGCTCCCACGTTATGCGAATTGACGTCTTAAGCGTGTAACATCAGCACGCTTGGCAAAGACGACTGGCATCAACTGTAACCATGACAACTTCACGCTCTGATCAGGTGCACGGCATCAACAGCAACCATGACAACCACACGCTGTGATTAAGCGCATGGAAACATCGTCGCGTGAGAGCTCTTCGTTTATCGCGTGTGTGTCGAAAACGTTGCAAAGGTAATCAAAGGTAAACATTTGCTGAAAAATCGTAAATCCCTTATTTTAAAAGTCAGGAACTTCGTATTTTCAGTTATACACAGTATCTTGTCGGCATTAACTTCTAGTCAAAAGGCGTCACTAATTCAGCGTAGTATGAAGTGAACACTCAGCTAGGTACTTCCAATTCTCTCCTTACATCGACAGTATGCAAGAGTATGTAACAGAATATGTTCAAGTCTTGTAGAACTGTCAAATATTCAATCTTCAAACTTCCAAACCAAATTTAAAATGAAAAATAATGCAAAACTTTTCCAAATGGGGTGTACCACACCTGTGCTGTTGCAGTAGTAGGTACCAGACACCCTTGTCGCCAAATTTGTAGTAATGAGGAGATAAATCCAAATAGAAAATCCAGGGTTTATTGAATTCCAGCACAGTACTTCTACTCTCCAGGTAAAAGCCAGTAAATCTGACTCTAGTACATTTCATAATGATACAATTCCCAGTAGAACTGCTCCACAGTGTGCATGTGAAACAATAAAGATACATTCTATTAAAAGGAAAATATGCATATGAATGGAATATAATATTAAAAGGGAAATATCTGTAAATTAGAATACAACACAAATGCAAATCAGTCTGACCCTGTGCCTCATGGGAACAGTCCAGCCCAAACTGCCAAGCCATGGCTTCCCTGGACCGGAAACAAGCTTCCCAGGACCGGTTTCTGGCATTACAGCCGTCTTCAACCGGGCATGCTTGAATCCAGTGGCAAAGTGAGCAAGGGACTCACGTCTGAGCATACCCTGCCAACTTATGGCGAACAAAGCAAAACCAAAGGAAATGATGGACGGAGCGTTGACAATACAAGCACTCACCCCCAGTCAACTGATCTGGGTTTAATCCATCACCATTCTTTTGCCCACTCTGCCACCCCAGTTCAGACATGGCCATATGCAAATCAGTCTGACCCTGTGCCTCATGAGAACAGTCCAGCCCGAACTGCCAAGCCATGACTTCCCTGGACCGGAAACAAGCTTCCCAGGACCGGATTCTGGCATTGCAGCCATCTTCAGCCGGGGTTGCTTGAATCCAGTGGCAGGGGAACACCAGACGCTCGTACCTGCTTTGACACCAGTGGAGCCGTGAGGGCAACGGCGGGTTAGCGGAGCGGAGCCCTTACCGGGAGGCAGCCCGGACCGGACTTCACTACCCAGCAGGCGCTGGGGCAGCAGCGCGCCCGTGACGCCACACAAGCGCCCGGAGGCGCGAGTAAAAGGCTGACCCCCGCGAGCATAGTGGGGAACACCAGACGCTCGTACCTGCTTTGACACCAGTGGAGCCGTGAGGGCAACGGCGGGTTAGCGGAGCGGAGCCCTTACCGGGAGGCAGCCCGGACCGGACTTCACTACCCAGCAGGCGCTGGGGCAGCAGCGTGCCCGTGACGCCACACAAGCACCCGGAGGCGCGAGTAAAAGGCTGACCCCCGCGAGCATAGTGGGGAACACCAGACGCTCGTACCTGCTTTGACACCAGTGGAGCCGTGAGGGCAACGGCGGGTTAGCGGAGCGGAGCCCTTACCGGGAGGCAGCCCGGACTGGACTTCACTACCCAGCAGGCGCTGGGGCAGCAGCGCGCCCGTGACGCCACACAAGCGCCCGGAGGCGCGAGTAAAAGGCTGACACCCCTCTCGCCTCGCGAGTCGCGCCCGCGGGAGAGCCCGTGGCAAAGCCTGGGCAAAGGGTGGGCCCTCTGAGGCCCTCAGAGGTCAGCAGTGGTCAGGCGGGCCACCCCTCTAACATCCCCTGTGAGAGGTGAGCATTCCTGTAAGTTCTTAAAATGGGTGATTGCAACGCCATTAGTAACATCACAGTTTTCGCCACTCATGGCGCTGAAACCTCTGCATCTCTTATTACATCTTTCGAGACATTGATAGACACTGCATTTAATGAAATTGTCGAGACCGAGAGGAGGTTCTCTATGGGCTCACGAACAAGCGCAACAGGCAATCTAAGTGGTAATATGCATATAACCCCTGAAGTCATCGTGGTTAAACCACCTCATTCTGCTGCCAGTGTGCCCATCGTCCATGAAGATGAAAATACTATTGTGTATACCGCCCCTGTTGTAGCTCCTGATCCTACCTCATTACCATCAACCACTGAGGTTATTGAGATTGCTGAGAACACAGGAGCTAAGCGTAAAAGGGGCCCAGCGAAACTGACATGTAACAAAAGGAAGCAGCCCCCTAGGAGTGCTAACCAACCGACACCACAAAGTATGTGGAGCAGGGGTAAGAAACAGAAACAGAAACAAAAACAATATACAGTATCCGTGCAGGACCAACCTCACCTGGATGACGTTGTAGTTATAAACAATGATGGTTCCAATTCAGTGTCTATTTCCACTCAGACCGAATTCCTCAATGTAAATGGCTATAACCCAAAATCAGAGGGGAATTTTATTGAGACCATCGCGGATACAATTAGTAAGCAACTTGAAGGTCAAATGATCAAACAATTTAATAATATTTTTAAAAGACTTGATAGACTGGAAAATCTAATCAAAAATGATGATGCCAAGAGAAAAGGCTCAGTTTGCTTGGATAAATTAAGAGGTGAACGCCTGCTAAAAGATTTGGAATCCACCACTCGTGCGTTAAGTAGCGGCGATCATATTACAAATAGGGCCAAGGAACCTAAGGTTGCCACTAATTTACCCACGACTATAACATCTGTGGCGACTACTACAAGCGTTAGGGAAAGTAATCCCTCTGCTTCCTCGAATAAATCTCCCTTGCCTCCCATTGTTGTTACTAGTGCCCGAAAAACTAATCATAACAGTAACCCTGCTATAAGCACCACACCGCAGAAGACGTCTACAAATTCCAGCCAACGCCAACGTTACAATAAGACTCCTGACGAAGACACCAGGCCTTTTAAACATCAAGGCCCTGCCTTATATCTGCCACCTGAGGCGTGCCCCTACGTCTTGGTTCTGGCTGGAATTCCACCACTTAGGGAAGGGCAAGGAGAATCGTGGGTCCAACTGCATAATAAATGTATTGATTGGCTAGCTAAATACAAGGGGATGGGCTACGATATCTCTAAAGAAATTATATCTACACGCCGTGTAACTTGGGTAGGTCCTCTCTTTAAAAATATTAACGGGGACTGTATTGTAATTAACTTTAGGAACCCGGGCACTGCGAAATTTCTGTTGAACAAAAATTCTGCACAAAATGGCCCACCCACTGTGGTGACTCCTCTATTGTTAAATTACTTTTACCGTCCCCCACACAAAATGATGCAGCCACCACCTGTATTCCCTCTACATAACAGGTTCTCAATACTCTATGACCGGGGAACATTGGATTGACTGTCCCCTATTATTGTAGAACCTGTCCCTGTGTGTCCAGTTCTCGATCACACAGTGGGGAAATCATCTGAGGCACCATTGCTAACATCTAAAACTTCTTCACTTGAAACATTATGTGAACAACATGGGCCTTTTACAATCACACCCTCCCCAGGAATTGACCAGGGCCTTTGTTCGAAGCCGGATAGAAATTTGTCAATCCTTAGCTGGAACATTGCTGGCCTAAAGGCTAAAATGGAAATTACATCCTGGAAGGACTGGGTTAATTGCCACGACGTATTAATGTTCCAAGAAACTTGGTGTACCGATGATTTGTTGTTTGAGGGGTACAGCTGTCATAATATGACTGTTTTGGCCCTCCTTTAGGCCGTCCTAGTGGGGGCTTATCTATCTGGGTCAAAATAGCTGCAGAAGTTAAAGTCGACACACTCCAAAGCGATTCTCCAAGCTTTATGGCATTATCATATACTCAAAAGACAAGGCTATGTCTGATCAATTTTTACAATAACGACTTTTTGTCCCAACCTAATTGTAATTTTATTGCTTTATTTGATTTTATTGATAGAATTATGGGTGGACAGAAATATGGGAAATTTGACGGTATCTGTCTAGGAGGGGATTTCAATGCCCATATACATTTTAGAAATCCACCATGTAGGAGGGGCACAGAACTGTCAAATCTCCTTGCAACTAGAGACCTTGTAAATTGCATGGAGCACGCTGGCAGGGAAACCAGTGTTGCCCCTTTTCCAACTTTCATTGGCCATGGGAGTGGTACTACAATCGATTATGTATTTGTTTCACCTCCTGTTGCAAATGTTTTAACGAAGGCAGAAGTTGTCTGCAAAGTATATAGCGACCATTACCCCATCGTAATCCACCTATTACTTCCGAGGGGTAAGCGTACACAAAACGAAATAGGTGCAAGAAACCTGGAGGTTTCAACAGATAAATTGAGGGTAATCTGGAGGGGCGTGGATAATAGGGGAATCCTGGCAAACGTCATTAAAAAACACCCAGCTCTGATTGAAAACTGTCTCACTACTGATATACATGGGGGTAATATAATTACATCATTTAGTGAACTCTGCTCTGTAATAAAAAGTGAGATCTCCAAACCAGTTTTAAGGAAATCTGAGGAAACACCCAGATGGTTTGATGCTGCTTGCTCCAAGGCAAATAGGCAGTTAAGAGCCGCTCTAAAAGCAGAACCTAGGGATATTTTCCAAATAAGGTCACTCAGAGCAGAGTATAAATCTACCCTACGGTTCAGAACAAATGAACTGGTTAAGACCCACTGGGGTTCTTTGGCACGCTCGGCCGAATTGAAAGACACCACTGGGTTTTGGAGCGAGGTAAAGAAGCTAAGATCTTTAGGTTCAAATTTAACAGCAATTAACTGTAACATTACTGGTCCTACGTGGGTTGAACATTTTGCTAAAATTTATGCCACACCAGACAACCCCTCTTTAACCTCCCTCCCTCTAAGCCCCCTTAATATCTCTGTGTCTGAGGTTGAGGATGCCATTTCTGAAAGCGCCGGAAACAAAGCGCCTGGCCCCGATGGGCTCTCAATTGGTCAGTTAAAATGTGAGCTTGACTTTTGGGCCCCATTGCTGTGTAACGTTTTTAATAATCTAACGAATTGAAAAATTCCAGAAACATGGTCTTGCAGTACACTAGTCCCCATTTTTAAAAAGGGTGATAGGTTGGATCCTGGGTGCTACCGCCCCATCTCGTTAATCGATAACACTTTGAAAGTTTTGGGGAGGATTATCTTTAAAAGGATCAGAACCTGGGCGGATGAGAGTAAGATTTTACATCCCAGCCAGCTTGGTTTCCGTAGCAATGTTGGCACGGTGGAACAATGCTTGAACTTGAGTCTGATTATGGCAAAATATAACATTGCTAAAAAATCCCCTCTATATTTTGGTTTTATGGACCTAAGTTCTGCATTTGATTTTGTTAACCATTCCCGCCTCTGGTCCACCCTTCTTGATTATGGTTTAGATGATTATTTGGTCCACTTTTTAGCTTTTTTGCAAAGTGATCTAAGAGCACGAGTGCGTATTAACCAATTTGGCGAAGTCTCCGACGACATTAGGATTGGTAGGGGGGTCAGACAGGGGTGTGTGCTGGCCCCCCTCCTTTTTATTCTTTATATAAATAATCTGAGCTGCTGGTTGAGTACTTCTACACATGATGTCCCCCATGTAAATGGAGTCCCTATACCAACCCTCCTCTACGCTGACGATGCGGTCCTAATGGGCCGCACACCAAAGGCACTTTGTACTTTAATTTCTGGCTTTGTTCACTTTATGGCAGACCTTGGCCTGACCACTAATTTTAAAAAATCTTTAATCATGAGCTGTGGCCCTAAAAAATATAAAATTTCTGAGATTAAATCAGGGTCAAATGTTTTGAAAAGCACTTGCACTTTTCTCTATCTGGGGCTGCTATTTTCGAATACTGGTTCGTGGCAATCACATGTATCTTACGCTAGGAACAAGTTGGGTAAAGCTATAAATTGTGTCACTTCGTTGCGACAACCCAACAATGCTGATGTGATTACACCACTAGTAAAGATTTACCAAACTCAATGCATCCCAACTGGTACTTATGGCGCCGAGGTTTGGGGTTATACAAATTGTACCCATATCCAAATCGAAGAAAATAGGTTTTGCCGGAAGGTGCTGGGCGGGGTTATTTGTTCCCCTTCCTATATATGTCATAGTGAATTAAACATCTGATATATAGAAGACTTTGTAAAATCTAGACCCGCTCTCTTCTGGCTAAAGATATGGATTACCCCGGCAGCCACCCTCACCCGTGACATAATCTTGGACTGTTTAAAGTGTGATAGGGCACACTGTATACCATGGCTAAAAGCTGTAAAAGAATGCCTTGATAGCGTAGGACATGGTTTTTTGTTTACATCACCCAGTTTAATAAATCGCACTCATAAAACTATTATCCATAGGGCACTATATCAGCTGTATAGAGATGAGCGTGAGGGGAAGAACCTGTCAAAGTGTACTATCATAAAATACAAGGGTTATTTTGAAACCTTACACTAAAAATCCAGGTTCCCCACATAGGTATTTATGTTTACACCTTGGCAGATGGAATAGGAGGTTATTGTTTCGCTTTCGAGATGGGAGTATAGTAAATTTACTAAACTTCCCTCTGGGCTACAATAAACATTTAGAAACTTTGCATTGCCCATGTAACCCTAATATGAAACAGAGCCTTATGCACTTTTTGTTTTTCTGTGGTTTCTATAAAAACCTCTCCGCTCATTATTTAATGCCCTATTGTAGAAAACATAATTTGTCTAGTTTCAGTACTGCACTGAGGTCTTTTTTATTACTGGGATCAGATGAAGTAATATTTAGAGTGAGTTGCTTCCTCAAAGCTGCCGTCCGTTCACGAGCCACTTTACATATTGATGTATAACATCCGCACATATGCTCTTTTTGCACTTCGTAATTCTATTTTTGCACATTTTTGCATTTTTGCACACTACTGATGTGGACCTATTAATGATGTTGATAACATTCTTCCTTTTTAACTATGTTTTTAGAAATCATTTGTTTTAATTGTGTAAAAGTTGTTGTTTTTAATAAGGAGGGATACTCTGTATGTTAATGTGAAATTGAATGACTGACCTTTCGTCTTTCAGCCAGCTGATATATTACTGTACTGTATTGTTTTGATTGATTTTGTCGTACTTTTATGGATGTTTTTTATTCCGAATAAAGATCTTTTGACTTGACTTGACTTGACTTGAATCCAGTGGCAAAGTGAGCAAGGGACTCACGTCTGAGCATACCCTGCCAACATATGGCTGGGTTCAAACTGGAAAGGCATGGTGAGCAAAAAAACGCTGGATTTAGGCCCAGATCTCTGTACTGGGGTGAATGTATGACATTGTTCTGAATTCTGTCTATCACCTGTTGTTTTTGCATTTGTCAACCCGAGTGGGACGGGTATGCTCAAACGTGAGTCCCGTGCTCTCCATGCCACTGGAATCAAGCTATCCAGGCTGATGAGGGCTGAAAGCCCGAAACCGGTCCTTGGATGTTTGTTTCCAATGCTTGACTCTATGCAGGTTACTTATAGTGTAGCCAGTTTTTTGGTAGCAGCAGCGCGTATAAATAAAATTAGACTCACCCAAATGAATTCACTTTCAAGAGGACACATAACTGAATGAGGATTGTTTGCAAATAGGGCTGGGCCTTTATATTCATTACACAGATTTCCCTCTTTTCTCTTTGCATCAAAGATTTTAACTGTTTTAGATTGTTTTGAACTGCAATCATGTGTATATCTTATTTCTGTACAAATTTTAATGTGTATATAATGTGTATGTAATGAATTTTTGTATTGCATTGCTTTTATGGTTTTTATTAACGGAAATAAAGATGTATTGACTGACTGACTGGCTTGTTTCCAGTCCAGGGAGAACCTGGCTTGGCAGTTCGGGCTGGACTGTTCCCATTGGGCACAGGGTCAAGACTGATTTGCATATGGCTGGGTTCGAACTGGAAAGGCATGGTGAGCAAAAAAACGATGGATTTACGCCCAGATCTCTGTAGTGGGGTGAATGTATGACATTGTTCTGCATTCTGTCGATCACCTGTTGTTTTTGCATAAGGAAAAAGAAAAGCATAATCTGAGAAACTATACATTCAGATCCACTTTGCTATTGCTATTTGCTATTTTTGACTATTAATGAAAGAGAAAAAAGGTATTATGGCCTACTGTAGGCTTCTTCGCCATTCTCCGCACTCCACCTCAACCTTTAAAATAAATATACATATATATGATTTATATATAAGTCCAAATGAGATGAGATGTTTTCAAAAAGCTTTCACAGCCCAAGAAGAGTTTTTGTGCCCAATTTATACTGGAATCAACTAATTCTAACAACAAACTTATTGAATTCTTTATGGAAATGTGCTCCCTAAAGTACCTGGCAAACAAGCCCACTCCTTCAAACTTAGGGGCTCATTAGGATCGCGGCCGGACTTGAGTCCTTCGCGACCCCAGAGTAGGAGGGAACGTCCGCATGGGCAGCGGCGTTCCCTCTGTGAAGATTAGGATGTGACCGCCAGGGTGGCGGTCACATCCTCTATCTTTAACATTGCGGCGGGTGCAGCTTCAATCTGCACCCGCCGCAATGTTAAAAATGCATACATTGCATTTGTATGCAGAAAGCGGCAGGCACCGCGCGGTGCCTGCCGATTTCTGCATACAAATTCAGGTGGGTACCATGGGTACCCCCCATGTGCACCCCCCACCACCCCTTCACCCAGGGGGCCCGCAACGGGCCCCCGAAGTCAAATTCCGTATGCTTTTCCACGGCGGAAAAGCCGCCGTGGAAAAGCATCTCTTTTACACTATCCAAATATGGCTGGCGGTGTCTGATAGACACCGCCAGCCATGTTACAGCTTTTCCGCCGCGGTTGTAAGTCAACCGAGGCGGAAAAGCGGCGGACTGAAACCAGGACCCACCAGCCATCCTAAAGTGGCGGTGGGTCTTTGGTGGGTCCGCTGAGGATTTTCCGCATCCTCCGGGCCGGCGGTGGCTTCCGCCGGCCCGGAGGATGCGGAAAATCCTCCTTCCTAATGAGCCCCTAGGTATGTATTGAAATCATCACTTTTTCCAAAAAGAACATTTCCGAAATATATGACAAACTAAATAGTATGCCGAAAACTTCCAACGTTCTAGCTCCAGTCGCTCTGCCTCTCAGAACATAATTTTGCCATTTTAAACATATGGACCTGGCCCAAGTGCAAGAATAAAGCCTCCAAGTTATCCCACCTACCTTTACACAGCTTAGTGGATCAGGGGTTCTTCCTTTCATTGGCATCTCAAGTGACAGAAATCATCAACAACTCCATTCAACAAGATAGGGTACCTGCTAGGTTAAAACGTGCCCATCTTTTCCTTGCTAAAAAAAACAGAAGATCCTATTGTATTTTCCCGCTACAGAATAATTTACACTCTGCTACGCATCAGCAAAATTTTAATGAGAGAAGTTAGTCAAAAAACTTAGAGATTACCTGAAATCTAGCATCCTACTGCATGAACAATAACGGGGCTTCAGGCCAAGAAGAAGCATGGATAATGCACTGAGGCATATATCAAACATTTCTTGTCAGCCTTTGACACTAATCAGCCAGCAGTACTCAAATTTTTTCATGTGCCCCCTTGTACAGTTCATTGATTCTTATCAGATGAAGTAATGACTCTTAAATCTTCCTCAGACTATAAATGAAAACGTACCTCACCAAAACAAACTCTCAGCCTTTATGGAACACAGTGGGGCAGATTTACACGGTCTGGCGCATCTCTGCCAGAACACTTATGACACGCAAAACCACCCGTGCACCACCACTGATGCACCACATTTACAATGAGGGGCGCCATAGCGCATGGATGGGCAGATGCGTGTCGCATCCCCCGGCTGAAATGCGGCACCAGCGCGGCACGGCTCCAGCAAGGCTCGGGGGTGCCCTATGCCTAACATGCTGCATCACTCCTTACGCCTGCTTCAAGCAGGCGCAGAGTTTTGATGCAGCATGGCCGTAAAAGTGACTCCGTGAAATCTTGTAGATTTCACTGCTTTTATAAGGCGTATCTGCGAGGGAACGCCCACCCTGCGCTGGAACGCCCACATGAAACCTGAAGCAGGTTTCATGTGGCGGAGGGGTTTACAACGTGACGCATCTCCCTGCCGTTGTAAATACGGCAAAACATAGTGCATGGTTTACGCCGCCTCTGCGTCACAGAAGTGACGCAACGGCGACGTAAAGGGTCTTGTAAATCTGCCCCAGTGTCTCTTGGAGGAGAGACTCAACAAGGACAAAAGTCCTAAATTTCAATTTCAAAGCAAAAATACACAATGCTTTACCATATAGGGGCCTATTCCGATGTCGGGCAGACCTGAGTCCGTCCGACATCAGCCAGGAGCTGTAACCGACCGACCTGCTGTCGTCGGTTGCAGCCCTGCTAGTACGATGTGAACAAACAGGGTTCAGTCGCATTCGTATACTTTACAATGCAAGCATGTATTCCGAGCGGAATCCATGCCTGCATTGTAGAAAGCAGGGGTGCAGTTCATCCCAGCACCCTGTGGCCGGCACCCAAGGTGCCTGCCACAGGGTGCAGGGATCAACGGAGGGGCACCGCCATCTGGCAGCCTCACACCCATGGAGGCCCCCCAGAGACCGCTTCCGACTACCTTTTTGTGCCGGACAGCCCAGCACGAAAAGCCAGTGAAAAGCTGCCATCGTACTCCCTCGGTCGTAAAGAGGCGACCGGGGGATACTGTGGGATTTCCGGACTGCGGACAGGCTCTCCGAGCCTGTCCTCCGCAATCCGGAAATCCAAGTTGGATTCCTTTCCGACCGAGCCCATCGTAATGGCTCGGTCGGTAAGGAATCCGGCCGGCAGTGACCGATTCGGTCAGAAGGGCTCCGAACATGCCGAAATTGGAATCGGCACCATAGTAGACACCTCGGCTCAATCTCATCTACCCTCAGTGAGCATTTTGACACTTAGATAACCTCTGTGACTAAGAGTCCTTATTGATGTTTAGCCAAAATATCAGATGACAAATTTAGTGATACAGAAATATCATGTCAAGTATGTTGCGGCCTAAAATATATTTTAGACAGGAATTTGGAAGGTAAAAATATCATTTTTAGTGTTGTTTTTAATATTGTTGCTCAAAATATCGATGTAATAAAAATCGCTATACATTATATTGTTTTATATTTTTAATTAGTATGTAATGTATTGTATTATTTTATTCTGTGTTCATAATTTATTTTAATTTGTTTTTATTTTTGATAATATTGTTAATTATTCCATTAAAAAAATTGTACTTCAAATTGTATTCATGTTTTAAAATTATTTATAGATTTTCTTTTAGTAGCGGGTGTTGGGCTATTAGGGGATAAGAGTGAGAAGTTTTTGAAAAATAATCATGCATTAAATTGTTTTGTAATTTAAAATGTATTTTAACATAATATTCTTTTTCAATGCTTTCAAATTTGTATATTAAATATAAATTATAAAGGCATTCATTATTTATTTAATGATTTTACAAATATAAATTATCATACTTGTATAAAAAAAGTTGAAATTTAAAATATATTTTAAAAATGTAAAACAATTATATTTATAAATATTAACATATAATAATATAAGTATGTTATTAGAAAAACATTATTGATAATTGTGTTATTTGAAATTTATGTAAATGTATTTTTAATGTGTAGGAATAATCAGAAATATCTATAACAATATTGAGATTAATATTAAAATTTATAATTTGAATAATTATTTTTTAAGTAATTTTGTAATTTACTGAAATGTTAGATTGGGTAGTAATAATTTTGTATTTTATAATTTAATTTTATGATATTTTAGGTAAAAAGTTTTCATTTGAACTGGATTTATAATATTTGATGTTTTTATTGTCCAAGGGTTTTTCTCAAATTAGTATAGATTGGAGTGGGAATAGTAAATGTTACCCCTTTGTGCCCAACACCATTCTCAAGTTAATTTAGATTGGAGTGGGAGTAATAAATACCATAACTTTATGGCCTAATTCAGAGTCTGGCAGGCCTCGGACCCCCGGACTCGTGATGGGGTGGAGGAGGCGGTCTTCCGACCACCACATTACTACCCTAGTTCTCGTGCTGTCCTGGGTCAGCCACCGCCAGGGAACGGCAGTGGTTTGGTGGTATTGAGGCAGTAATATTCCTGACAGGGCTTCCGCAGTCCCACCAAGCATATTTTGACTTTCCTCACCTCCACTAATTTCATGGAGGTCTTGCCTCCATGATAACAGTGGCGGTGAGAAACGAAAGGGGGCCATGAAGGGGAACAATATTTTATCTCTTACTTTATGTCTGAAGTAGTTTTTTTTGTGTTTTACTTTTACTTTGTACTGCTACCTTTTTGCACAGTTGGTTTTTTAATCTATTTCTCAAAGTGCATGCCAGTTAGGAGGGTATGCTGCCATTTTCTATATTGCCTACAGCAACGTAGGTAAACAACTACTTACCTGACCTGTAATAGAACTTTGTTACGTACTAAGGGCCTTATTACGATGTCAGTTGGAAAGGCTCCGAATGGCATTCGGATTTTCCTAACCCGTGTCGGAACCCATGTTTCCGACCGAGTTGGAAACGTTTCTGACCGACTGATTATGAACGAAGTTAGCCGTTTGGTCTTTCTGAATTGGTTCCAACGGCATTCGGAGACTCTGAGTAGGTCTAAGTCGAATTGTACATCTCTATGAACCGCGTTTCCGACCAACATATTACGGTGTTGGATTTGGACAGCCTTTCTGAATAGGTCTGTCTGACACAGAACTTCTGTCTGAAACTGACTTTGGGGGCATGTAGCAGGCTCCCCTTCACCTGGAGTCCTCCCGTTGGGGCCCGTAAGAATACCCATGATACCCCTGTTTACAACCATGCACAGTGTGCAGGCACCTTGGGGTACCTGCGAAAGGGTGCAAGGTTTTCCCCAACCACACCTTTTTTCATTGGGAGCCTGTGTTGTTGGTCGGAACACAGGCTCCCATTGAAGTCAATGGGAGTCTGACCGAATTGTGTTCGGAACATGGTAACTAGTCAGTCGGACTCGCTGAACTCAAGTCGGTAGTAATCGATTCCGACAAGGAGTTGGTCGAACTGCTTTCTGACAGATATCGTAATGAGGCCCTAAGTAAAATAGTTCACTTCACCCCATAGTTCTCTTAACTAAATAGATGAAGTGATGGCTGGCATGGATGGTAGTGCACTAACAGGGAAGGCATCACAGCAAGGTCCCACTCCCACCTAGGTGATATCCAACTGTTGGATTAATCAAAATGATCACAGGCAACCAAATTGAGAGAAAAAACAGGAGTTAATAGGCTATGTATATACATTTATATTATATCTTTAGAAAGACTCAGGACAGACTACTACCACCATGACACAAAAAAAAACCACATATTATAACAAATACTAGCAATAGTAAATTATTCTGAGCAATGGTGAGCTTGGAATTTGAAAACCAAAGATATGAAATCCTCAATCCTCAGGAAAAATGTACTCAAAGACAAGGTCAATCATTTTACTATGAAAAACAAAGGCCTGAATGATGATGTTGATATTGAGGAATGACGTTTTTACTTATGCGTGGTTGTGCAAGTGGAGCTGTGTGGGCTATTGCTCAGGTAATAGAAGATCCCACAGTGAGATGGCATTGCATTTAACTACAAGTGTGATATATTTGGGGTAAATTAAGACACACCACCACAAAAATGACACAGCCTGGGGAAGAGGGTTAGGGGTTTGATGAATGGATGGGAAAAGGGATTTGTGGCAAGGTGTGACAAAAATAAACACAATATTCATCACGGCGATGAGCAGCACATCATCATCATCATCATCATCATCATCAATCTGTTATGGAAGGAAACGAAGGAATGAGTATTGAACAGTACAGTTAAAGGCATTGCAAACAGTCCTTCTGTCCCAGAGACCCAAATTATGAGATATCTAAATATTCTATCTTCTATGTTTGAAAAAATCTAATTATGGAGGACTGCTGTTCGAACTGTAATTACTGCTGTTCCAACGGTAATTTCACCATCTCCATGGATCGCGTCAGTCTCAGTAGAGAGTGCTGATTCAAGAGTGTTCTTGGTCTCGCACTTGGATTACTCAGAGCCCTGTACTAACTTACGGGCACAATCCTGTAGTGAACACCCCTGCTCTCCTGAGCCATTTTTAGCAAGCCCTCTGTCTACCCCTACTACCATGACCTGAAATATTACCTCATGGAACATTGCAGGCCTGCGAACTAAGATTGAGAATCCAGTTTGGAGTGAGTTCATCCAGAACATGGACTTTTTGAGTATGCAGGAAACATGGTGTTTAGAACCAATTCATATTAATGGTTTCAAGACATATAATATCCAGGCAGTAAAGGGTTTGGGGGGCAAACCAAAAGAGGGTCTTTGTACATTCATCTCAAATAGGCTGGTGGTGGATAAAATAGTTTTTTTATCAGGGGGACTGCCATTATCATATAATAGAGGTATTTTGTACTACAACCTATTGTTTGATCTTGGTAAATTTTTATAATAACTCTCCTGTGGAAGACATTAGTACTGTGGTCAAGAACTTGAGTGGGTACTTTTATGCCATCTGCAAGTCAGGCTCTAAGGATTGTTTAATTATTGTGCTGGGGGATTTCAATTTTGCGATCTGTAATCTGCCCGATATCAGAATGTGTGACCTTCCCTATGAGCAAGGGGATCAAATTACCCACTTCTGCCATTCAAGGGCGGGAGAGCATTTATATGACCTCCTACATCTGTATGATTTGGGCTCTGCAAATGATCTTTTAACTACCCCCAAACCTATGTCCCATACCTTCAATGGTAGAGGTCTCGCATCAATCATCGATTTAATGCTAGTTTCCCGGATTTACGCATCCAGGGTGCTTACCTTAAAGATGGGGGAGATTTCTTTGAGCGATCACTTCCCACTTTGTTTAACGATTGCCCAGACCATACTTTGTTCGAATAAGCTTAAAAAGAATAATCCAACTATAGGTCATTTAGACCTGAAAAATACCAATGGCTACTCACTTCGGTGGTCAAATGTGGACCCCGACTGGCTGATGAAACAGTTAATTACTAATAGCAAACCCGCCATTGATATTTGTTTGAATGAGCTTTCCCCCAGCGAAAGCATTGTATAAATCTTTCTTGAATTATCAAAGGAGGTAAATTATTTACTTTGGGTGAAACACCGCAACAAACGAAAAGATCAAGGGTGGTTTGACAAAAAATGTACACAAGTACATTCAAACGTAAATGTTGAGCTACATAGGCAGCCTAGATCTCCACGCAAGTTCAGGTTAGCAAGAGTGGAATATAAGAAAGCTATCAATGTGAGGAAACGCTGTCTGAGAGACGAGGCATGGGAAACACAGCAATCCGCGGATTGCCAGAAAAACAAAGTGGCATTTTGGAGTGTAGTCAGATCTCAGTTTCTTTCTTCTGGGGAGAGACCATCAATTGAGTTTGCAATCTCAGAAGATGCATGGGTCAGCTTTTTCTCTAATGTGTATAATGGCCAAGATGACTCTGATTTGTGCCTGACCACTATCGTCCCAAATTCTCAGGCAAAGAAGGTCTTGCAAGTCACCTTGGATGAAGTCAACAGAGCCCTCTCTCAGAGCCAGGGGGGTGAAGCCCGAGGACCCGATGGAGTCCCAGTTGACCTGTTTAAATCTAACATCCAATTTTGGGGTCCTTTAGTAACTCAGGTAATTAATGCCAGTGCTAGGACGCTATTACCAAAGACCTGGGCGGAATCTAAAATAATGCCTATATTCAAGAAGGGGGATCGACAAAATCCAGGGTGTTACAGACCCATTTCCCTGTTAGATTCAATGGTCAAAGTGGTAGGACGGGTTGTCCTGGAACATTTACCAGACTGGGCGGAAGACACCAAGATCTTGTCTAACCTACAATATGGTTTCCGGGAAGGATTAGAGACCATTGAGCAGAGTCTAAACTTGGCAATTATAATCGGGAAATACACGAGCAAAGAAGGGAAGGTTATATTTGGCCTTTATGGACCTCACAGCGCCCTCTGTCTCAGTGAGACATGGTAAACTGTGGGAGATCCTCGTAGCCATGGGGGTGGAACTTAATATTGTAGCTTTCCTTCAGCAACCGTACAGCGGAGCCTCTGCTAGTGTACGATATGGTAAGGATGGGCAGTGCACTAAAGCTTTTCCCATTAGGAGGGGGGTCAGGCAGGGTTGTGTCCTGGCCCCTTTACTTTTTAATTTATATATCAATGGACTGGGAGACGAGCTGCGCAAGATTTTCCACAAGCTGGCGGTCATTCGATACCCTTGTAACTGTATGCGGACAACGCAGTCTTAATGGCTCGCACACAAAATGGGCTTCAAAGGGTTTTAGACAGTTTTAATGATTTTATGATGGGCTTGGGCCTAAATATCAACATTTCTAAAACCTTTGGGGCTGATTACGATGGCGGGCGGACAAAGCCTGCCCGCCATCGCAGCTGCAAAAGGGACCGCCCACCATAGGTGTGGCGGTCCCTCCATACAAATTATGATGTGCCTGCCACACTGGCGGGCGCATCCTGTATTTTAACATTGTGGTGGGTGGCAGCACCGGCCACAATGTTAAAATACATGTTGTGCTTTTGTAAGTACAATGTGACAAGTGCCTGCCACCTTGTACATGCAAGGTACCCCCCACATGCAGCACCCCCCACATCACCCCCTGGGGGCCCGCAACAGGGCCACAAAGGCATTCTCCGCCTGTCTTTTTGCGGCGGGATCGCCACCAAAAAAGACAGGCATCCTAATGCCCACAGTGATGCCTGCACGGCAACGCCACCATAGCCCCATTGTACCTTCTCCTGCAAGGGGGGCAGAAAAGGCCCGCCTTGTGGGACCACAGCGGATTGTCTTTCCGTCCGCCACGGTACCTTTCCCATTCCCACTGCCTTCCTAATTTGGCAGTGGGAATATTCAGGGTGATGGCGGAAAATCCACCACCGCCGGGCCGGCGGTACTCACCGCCGGCCCAGCGGTGGCAGACATCCCGCCATCGTAATCGGCCCTTTTGTTATGAGCTGTGGCCAAGGGGCTCTGAGGGGTAGGGTATGAGAGATCTTCCTGGAGGGTAGGAGGATAGCCCAAACAAAAAGCTTCACATATTTGGGCATCTTATTTAATTGTAATGATACATGGATCAAAACGATAGCTACTGAAAAGCTTATGGGTATAAGAACAACTAATGCCCTTGCCACCTTTGCAAAGAAGTTGGGTAGGAAGTCGCCAGGAGAGCTTCTGCAAATTTATAGTGCAAAATGCACATCAGTGGCAACGTACAGGGCAGGGGTGTGGGATTTTGCTAAGTCCCACCCACTACAACATGTGGAAAATGTGTTTTTGCATTATATTTTGTCTGTCCCTCAAAGTACTGGTTCCCTTGCCTGCCATGAGGAGCTGGGTCTTCCTTATTTATCGGACCTTATTCAATTTGAACCAATACTTCTCTGGCATAGTATATGGTCAAAGGTACAGACTCAGTTAAATAGAGAGATCGTGTTAGACACCCTGAGACTCGAAGGGGACTGCACATTCCTTGGGTCAAGTATGTGCAGAGCTTCAATCAATCAATCAATACACTTGTAGAGCGCGCTACTCACCAGTGAGGGTCTCAAGGCGCTGGGGGGGGGGGAGTACCGCTACTGCTTGAAAAGCCAGGTCTTGAGGTGTTTCTTGAATGTGAGGGGGTCCTGGGTCAGACGTTGGTGGGCGAAGAGGGAGTTCCACGTCTTGGCCGTCATGATTGATCTAGATCATCCGGAATACTTTACAAACCCAAGTTCCATGTTATTGATGTCTAAAAAGGGCTTAAAATCTGAGGGTCTTTTATTATTGGGAGAGATAAGAGCAGCAGATGAAACAGGTAAACACTGCATGATGCAACACCAGTTAACACTTACTTGCTTAGGGATGGAGCCATACCTGACTTTTGTACTCAGTGGCTTTGACAGAATGCTTTTAACTAGATTTAGATTGGGCACTATCCACAGATTATTGTCTATCCCTAAATTGAATGATTGGTCACGAATTGTGTTGGCCTGCCCCTGTGACTTGCAATCTGCCCACTCCACAATTCATGTAATGTTTTTTTGTAAATTTTATGTATCACTAAGGAAAGTTTGGATACTGCCTCTCTTAAAAAAATCAGGGATTTAGACAGTGCGCCCAGCGTTAATTCAACTCCAGTTTTTGGACAATGAACATATTGCCTGGTGGATAGCTCTGTATCTGAAGAAAGTACTCCGGCTTAGGAAAACTATGATATTTGAGGATTGCTAATAGCTGGGTTTTTATTGACTGAGGACGGTGGTTTTAAATTTATAATGTTTGCTAGTCTATCTGAATTCTGATGAAAATGCTTGTTCTTATATTTTACTATTTGTAATGTTTACAGTTTATAATGAATTTTAACTGTGTGCTTTTATGATTGTCCTACGAACAGTCGAATAAAGCTTTTCCTGGCTTGGCTTAGAGGAGTGAATTGAACCCACCCGGTTCTAAAAATATAATTGTTAAAAGGAAAATGATACTGTATTGCCAAATTGGGTGGTGCATCTGCATTCTCCTCAGGAATGCCCAACACTCTTGAGTACCTGCCTGAATTGGTCTGGTAGGTAAGTAGGAATATTGACCTCTGCTTCCGCCTTTTGTTAGTGCAGGAATGGAGAAGGCTTGCAGAATGTAAAACAGAAACAGTATTGTAGAGTCAATTAAGCTAAACTTCATGAAGAGTGTACCAAGAAGAATAAGAGGCAGAACAAAAAAACAAGAGGACTCATAGTTCCCAAATCAAGGCACCTCTCTCCATTCCACATAGCTGAGTATTAGGCCTCAGAGTCATGGTTTTCTTTCGAAGTTGATAACCTCCTTTTCTAGCTGTTGATGTGGTAGACCCACCCTGAGTTCTTCCATCCTCCGTCCCAGTCTTGACCCAAGCAAGATAGACATGTAGTGCACCACTGTTAAAGAACAAGTAGAGACAAAGAATTATAATATTTTGTATAGATTTCTGTTCGTTGACTAAAGTGACTGGACTTGTCTCTGAAGAACCCAAAAAATAGGAGTGGACCACACAGGTAAAGTTTCGCTAAGTAAGTTTGTAAAGGCTGATCACCTTCAGGAGGAATAATCACCTATCAGGCACCAAACATTGCAATTCATCAAAATCAACTTTACTAATAATTGAACACCCTCCCTCACTGTTTGCCACCACATAAATCATCAATCATCACTCACAATCACTCATTTATTGTTGCAATAGTTGTAGTTTCCTCTTTCAATCAAAGCATGGGTAGGTTAGGTAGTAGGTACACAATTGCATCTTTGATGCAGGCAACACATTGCAATTCAGTAGTGGCACTCTTGTAACTCAATGATCCTCTGGGGCAGCCCTGCTAAGTGATGTAAAGAAGGATAGGCATGTGAGGGAGGCAGGCATTGTCTCCAATGTCATGAGTGAATTGTAGAGGCTTCTTCACTGCCCACTGGTCCAATTCCAATCCGGCCATATATGGGATTAAAACATGGGGGGTCAGTAATCAATCAATCAATATAGACTTTATTTAGCTTTTGAAATAAAAACCATAAAAGAACAACAAGCCATAGAATACACAATAATGAAAAAAGCACATAAAAACTAATTCATACGCATAAAAAGAACCATCAATATCAAATTAAAAGAATAATTCCTAAAAGGGAATCTTACACAAGACAACAATTGACCTATAATTATTGATCACAGCTTTTTCTAAGCCTAAGATCAACTTTTAAAAAACAAAGAACATTATGAACAATATCTCCTGAGAGGATTTGTAAATAAACAAAGGCAGGGCAGACCTGAGTAAAATTAGACTTTTTTTAAATGGGGAGAGTATAGCTCTTACTGGGCTCCACATAAAAACTGCAAAACATTGCTAAATGTAACATTTCCTATTTAGACTTACTGTCGCAGCCATGGGGTGAGAGGTTATGGTCCCTATTCATCGCATTAGGATAGGCTAAAAGAAAGGTAAATAGGTCCAATCGAAACCTAGTTAATAGAAAGCAATCATATCTGCATTTAACCCACAGAAGATAAGACACCGTAGTGGGCACAGTTTTCAAAATGGTATATCGACGGATGCTGGACTTTATCAGAGCGCCTATGTCCCTATCCAGCAGTTGCCTTCTAAAAAAGTGATCATTCACCCAAATGTAATCCTTCTTGCAAATCTTGTTGGATAAATCACACCAGCCTAGTATAAATAACAATCTCTGATATATTTAAACCAAGTAATGTGATGGAAGTAATCAAGGGTCAAACAGTCCTTTAAAATCTCTTTGCTCAGATGATTCCTGGAGTGGACCAAAATTGAAGCCAAAGGTAAAGGGGATGAAAAGCTATAATATCGGATAAATAGGCCACCCCCATTTCTTTATGCACTACAAATGTGGGAGTGCCTTGTGGAACACAAAGGAACCGTTCAAAAAGCATTTACAATCATTTATAGCTCATCCTGGGTAATGTATCCCCATATCTCAGTCCTATAGATTATTTTGAAGATACACTTAGCCCTTTAAATCTGTAAAATGGCCCCAGTCAGTGTACTGCCCAGTCGTGCACCAAAAACAGCATTGTTCACCTCAATGCAATCCTCTTTTATCCTATGTACCATGGGACGCCAATTCATGGCAGAATTGAACAGAACTGCCAAGTGACAATACACATGTCTTAGGCACTGAGGCCAGTCCCCCAACTTTAAAGGAATGCTATTTGGTGGATCAAGGTCCCACAGCCATCACATAAGTCTTTTATCATTAATCAATAGATCCAAATCCTTCATAAAGAGGACAAAAGAGCTCAGCAGGGCCTGCAAGCCTCTGGCTGTCCGGGCCAGAAGAACTGCGTTGTCTGCATATAATGGTACCGGCAGACACCACTGCCCCACCTGTGGACAATCTACTTTTAAGTGTGATAAAAGCTGCCATAGATTGTTATCATGAAGATTAAAAAGACAAACGTTCAAGATACAACCTTGCAGGACCCCTCTTTGTAGGTAAATCTGAAACAAACATAATTTTCCAATAGCTAGTTTGTTTGCACAGAAAGAAGTTCAAGGAGAAGTAAATACATTCTATGGTGGCACTGGCATACTTAGTCTGGGAAGTAAAGTTTGTCTTCAAACTCAGGTGGTTCACACAAAAAGTTGGACAGCTAACACACTTGATTCTGACCAATCATTCTCCTCCTCCTGTGCTGTTTCAGGAAGGTATAATTGTGTCGTATGACATGTTAGCTCATTTTGATGAAGGTCAATCTCTCCACATTTTGAGGTGAGAGACATTCATATGATAGTGTGTGATGCCTTGCTTATTAGTACGGTTTGATCATCAACAGTGGTCAATTCAAACCTTTCCAGCACATGAATCGCTGAGCGGCGGTTCTCGTGGTCTGGGCATAACTTGTAAAATAGTGGAAATATATTCCATACCGACATTGATAAATTAGAACGCCTAACCTATGGGGCAAGCACTTTTGAAGTCTTGTTGTGAACATTGGTGGGTGTACAATTATGAAGTCAAGTACCTTTACTTGCACCCTGATGGCAGGGGCATAGCGCAAGGTATTCCACTTACTTGTATTAATTGAGCCTCGCGAGCAGGGGGTGATCATGTAACAGTTGTATAAATAATTGGTTTCATTCGTGATAGGTTCTAAGACAGCCTAGGGTTTTTGCTACATTTCGGAAACTGGTGTGAGAAACTGCCATATTTCCAACTCTATGTTTAAATACTAGATAAACTATGACAGGACAATATGTGGGAAAGAGTTTCTTTACAAGCTAAAAAAGAGATTTTTTTTTACAATTTACAGGCACCCTTTAGGCCCATCCAAGAATCGATGCATGCAATCATGTCTGGACCTAACACATAGTAGAGACTGCTTAATCCCACACAAACTATTTATAAGGAACTGCCCAAGAAATACCAGGTACATGATCCCAACATGTTATCAATGGGTGAAGGTCTGACATTTTAATGGAATCCTTTTTTTGTAACACATTTTTGTTTACCATCCCAAAGTTTGCAATAAGGATCCACATGTTTATGGGATCACTGGGGAAGCTTTACGATGAGAAAAAACTTGAGGTTTCACCAACAAGGATCAGTGCATGCTAAGTATCACCCTTGAACTATTGGCATATAATTCCACCTTTCTTTACACATTAGGATTGAGACAAAAAAAGAGTATAGATGGGTGCAATTTCGGTTTGTGACTGAGGAAGTATATGAGTAAATGTAGCTAATTCTAATTTCAATATAACCAAAATAAATCATTTTTTGTGTATGAAAGATGTATTACTAGGAGCAATTCAATGTAAAATCATGGGTAGAACAGATTCTGTTTTAACATGTGGAGACTGGACTGATTTCTCAAATGGATTTTGTTTTTCTTTATATGTTCTGTGATAGACTTTGGTTGTTTGGTTTGTAGTCAGCACAGTTTACTATTGAAGTGTTTACATCTGTTTACATCCAAAGGGAAGTCTTTGATTTTGTTTCATATCAATATCCCACGGAACTGTGTATGAACAGGGTTTTAACCCGCGGTGCCTTCAAAGTGGTTGCAAGATACAACTTACTCCCCTTAGTACAATCCTAGGATTGAACAACAATTGTTAGCCTAATGAAGCATTTATGATAATAGTGCTGCAAAAGGCACAAGGAACAGATGACCTTCGGCGCAGGTTAAATCATGCCATGCATGATGTTTGATTACCGAATAAAGTCAGACAGAATAGTACTGATGAAGTTGTAGGGATACTTCCCAGAGACGACGAAGCACGTGTTGGCTAAAAGAAGGTCTAAGAAAGAAAATAAAGAACAGCGACACCAGACAAGCCAAGAAATCTTTTGTGTTTATTATACTATTTGTCCAGAATATATTGATTAGGAACAAATTGTGTGTGCTTCATCAGGCTAACCTTTCTCTGAATGGTCATTGGTGCTGCCACTTGCTCGACCTCTTTTGCCTTCGCCTCTGAACTGGGCTTAAGACCTGCCACTTGAAACCAAGCCAATGCAGAGGTTGGGTCCAATTCTTCTGTTGCTGCTGTTGCAGATGATTTTGTTGCTGTTATTGGCTGCTGTGAGGCAAGACTGCTCTCTCTGGAAATTGAAGGTGGCACCCCAGAAATGTGGAGTGGAACTAAGTTCCATCTGTTCTTTTTCCAGGTCTCCAGCTTGCTCAACTATTCACCTCTTCTTCCATGTCTCCGGCTTGCTCATTAATCCACCTCTTATATTTTTAAGCATCCCCTTCAGAAAAAAGAATGAAAGTGGGCAGATTTATTTTGTACCATGGATCAAGTAGTGTGGAACCGATGTACTCTATGGATGAGATGATGTCATTTTGCAGTCTTGCATTGCAAGCTAAACTGAAGATTAAGCTCTCAACTGAGGCTGATAGCCTTGAATAAGTTACTGCCATTGTGCGGGCAACAAATCCAATTCTGAGACCTTTGGGTCTCAGCCATTCAGACACCATGCTGTTAAATTCGACCAAGATGTTTGCAGCACTATTGATTTCTCCATGGCAAATATGGCTACTGTTGCATGCTGCTGTACGCTCTTAAAACTTTCTTCAGGTCCACGACCTGTAGATAGCTTTTGCTTTACCCCTGCAAAAGAGATCCAGTGTGAAGTGATGCACATGTAATCAGTCACCCAACAACTGCACTGTCTGTCGTCAGGTGGATAGTGTGAACAACACTTTGCTGCAAAGTTTGCCCAACCAATTACAGCCCATCATGATGCACGGCTGGAAGAGCAACTCTGGCAAATTAGGTCCAACTTGGAACCTTCCCTTTCGGGGCAGATGGATGCCACAAATTCTCAGAACCCCACTTCTTCCACAAAAGTAAAAGGTTGGCGGTCCAGCGCTAACATTGTATAAATGAGCCGTTTGATGGTTGCACTTGTAGGGCCCTCTTAAGAAAACTTACCCATATTAGTAGTTTGTATTTTGTTCTTATCTGGGGCCTCTGACACAGGCCCCTTTTTAGAAGTAGGTGGTGGTAGACTCAGTGTGCATCATGGTGGGGCAGTCACAGTATGCTGAGGTGACTCCTTCTGACTGGAAACCTTCTTGTGCCATTGTGAAGTCACTGAGGCGGGTGAATCTGCTGGTGCACTGCTGGGGACAGGGCTGCTTTGCATGAGGATGTCACCCTCTTCTTTCTCATCACCTCCCACCATGATTGGTCTTGTAGATGATGTTTCCTGTCTCTACTCATCTTCACCACCAAGACCACATTCAGCAATTATTTTAAGGTAATCCTCTCAGTGGTTTTTGTGGTGTTTTTCGTGTGGGCTGTTTGGCCTCCAGTACCATAATGTGAACCAGACTTACCTTGACGACAAATTGTGTTGCGAGTGGTTCATATTACAATGTGCTACTCGTGGTTAATAATCATAAAAAGTCCCAAACTGGGGAGAAATGCTTTCGTACTGTGCCACTACCAATACATGAAAAAGAACTGGAGGTAGGTGGGTTTGTTGTTGATTGCCTCTCTGCAGAGCATACTACTACTGAGGTAGGGGGTGGTGCAGGTCTCAGTTGGAGCTTTGCAAATATGGGGCCTGGCAGTGCTACCTGTGCCACATCCCTCGGAGCATGTTGATTAGTGATGTCGGACTCCTCTGTGCCAGGTTCCACAATGACTAGCTCATTGTCATCATCTTCCTCATCATAATTCCAAGGCTTTTAGGATTTTTTCTTTTCCCTTGCCTTAAATCGTGTATCCTGGACTCTGTCGTGGTCCACTCCATGCCCCTGTCATCATCATTAGAAGTGGTGCTTGGAGAACATGGAGGAGTATCACCCTTCCTTTTACTTGCTGGAGATCTGGAACCAATGATTCTAACAGGGGAAAGTCTTGTCCGGCAGGAAGATCAAACAACTGTTTTGCTCCTGGTTCAGAAATAGCTACTATTGCTGGTTGTGATTGCTGTCCACTTTGCTCTGATTTCTGAAATGATTGGGTACTACTTTGCGAAAGGGACAGATTAAATTCAGCGTCCCAGCCTATTGGTGTTGGCATGATTGTAGTGGCTGCCTCACTGACAGACAGGGTCTTGGGCTTAGGTTGGTGCTATTGCTCCCAGGTTCCTCCCTGGATGCAGGTCTAAAAGGTACACGGCTCCTGAAAAAGGTTATTGTCGGCATGCCACTAGTGGAAAGCTGCATCTACTCACTAACCACTTTCTTGGGAGAAACTTTCTTTGGGGCCATCTTAAAACTCTCAGTTGGCAATGGTACTAAGCTGCACAAGTAGAAGATATTGGAGATATGACATCACTGTACAGACATTCTGTTTGGCACTGCTGTGGGTGATGTTTCTTCTTGTCTGTGTATCTAAAAGCAGACTAGCAAGAAAACAAATTGTGATATGTGGCATTGTTGCAGGTTGAATTAGCATTAGTTTGGTAGGCTACTTGTGTAATAATACATCAACCACTTTAAAGCCAAACCACACCACCATACCACAAAATTTAATTTCCAATCAGGATAAAACAACATATATATATAGCTCTTTGGTTTATGTATATCTGTTCTAAAGGAGACACCTGTGGCACTCAGGAAAGTGTATGGATAAATGGAATAATAATGTTTAAAAAAAATTAAGGTCAGTGTGTGCCTATGGCAGGCAATGTGGTCCAGGGGAAATGGAATGGTCATTAAAAAAATGAATAATGCACCGCAGCCAGAGTGTCCAGGAGAAAATGGAATTATAACTAAAAATACTGCATGCTGTTACTTGGCTGTGTGCCTATTATGGATGGATGGATAGATGGATCAATGCATTATGCAAAAAAAAAGATACAATTTTAAAAAAAATAAAAAAATGAAAATAAACAAATTAAAAGTAAAATAAGTTAAAAACAAAAAAATTCAAATTTAATTTTTTTGTTGTATAAACTTTATTTCGACAGCTCTTGTCATAATAGCTATAAAACCACCATTGAATATATAAAAAAGATATAAAAATGTAAATTCAAATATTTAAATTAACATAAAATAAATTAGAATACAAATTAAATTAGAAAATAAACTATTAAAGTTCAAATAATTAAAATAAAACAATAAAAATTAAATCAATATTTGATGATATTTGTATGGGAGGATGAGAACAAATCTATTGTGTATCTGTATAAGCACAATCATATTCATGATGTACATATATTATAATGATCCTCAAGCATATTTTTGAACTAGCATCATATCCATTCATGCAAGCCAGTGGCAAAGGCACACTGGCTGGATGCACAAAATGGCTGCCAGGCGATCCGACCGAAAAAAGTACGAGCCGTACGCGTGTTTTCTGCCCGACTCGTACAGCTGTACGAGCGAGCAAGTACGATGCGAGCAACGCGAAATTCACCGACCAAATTGTTTCCAGGTCCGGACCGCTCCTTAAATCTCATCCGTAGGCAAACCGTGCCGTGCAATGGATGCGATTTACGACTGAGCCAGTACGATGAATGAGTCGGACAGCCGGTTTGTTGTGAAGTTTCCTTCTCGAAAAGGTCCGGGACATTCCCTTTGGGGGGCAAACATAATAAATGACTTACCATATTAAGGTAGTTGATCATTTTTGCCAATATTTTACTGTTTCAGTAATGGTTTTCAGAATATTGACTCACAGAAGCCCCCTTAGACAGTAATACATACACAACTATGAGCATCATATTTCACAAAGGACAAATAGTAAAATCAGGTCATTTCAGAGAATCTCTGTAGTTATAAATGTTTTAAAAAGTCAAGTATCCTTACATATAGAATATATGTGTTTTATTGGGCTATAAGGGTAAAAGGCAATATAGGTTTCTAAATAAATACTACACTGTTAGAAAACATGTTCTTCTGTGCAAAGTTTATAGGAAATATTTATGGACTCACATTAATTATCTTTCTCTCATGGAAAAATTCGAATATTTTTATACATATTTGAAAAACCGTAGCTGCTTTTTGTTGTTGCGATTTACTACATTACAGTTTGTTTACATCCTGAGGTTTTTTTCCCCTTGGTTCTGACTGACAAAATTCCCGGTAACATGTCCAATGCAGTACACTAACACTTAGTAGCATTCTTCAGTTAAGTGTTTGTAGTTGAAAAGCCCTGTCTTAGAACCGATCAACAAAGGAAAACAATCTTAATGGAGAAATGTATGAAAGTACAAAATTTCACTAGAACTTACCAACAACTTTCTGGTAAAGAACATTTCATTACCAACACTTGTTTAGTCTACTTTTTTTTTTCTTCATTTTTGTGCATAATTAAAAAAAAAAATAACAATTGGTTTCAGGTTTAGTAAATAATTTAGCTTTAATGTATATTTCTTTACATATGCTTAAGTTCAAGTTCAAGTTCAGGGATTTGTATAGCGCACTACTCACCCAGAGGGTCTCAAGGAGCTTGAGGGAGGGTGTGTGCATCATTTATCGAATAGCCAGGTTTTAGCTGTTTTCTGAAGGAGAGGTGGTTCTGTGTAAGGCGGAGGTGAGACGGGAGAGAATTCCAGGTTTTGGCCGCTAAGTAGGAGAAGGATCTTCCTCCCATGGTGGATCTATAGATGCGCGGAATTGCAGCGAGAGCTTGATTGGATGATCGTAGATGGCGGGTGGGTGTGTAGAAGGACAGTCGTGTATTGAGGCATTCGGGTCCTTGGTCGTAGAGGGCTTTGTGTGCGTGGGTGAGGAGACGGAACGTTATTCTCTTGTTGACTGGGAGCCAGTGGAGGTCTTTCAGGTGACCGGAAATGTGAGCTTGACGGGGGATGTCCAATATGAGTCTGGCTGAGGCGTTTTGGATGCGTTGGAGTTTTTTCTGTAGTTTGGCTGTGGTTCCGGCGTAGAGGGTGTTTCCATAATCCAGTCGGCTAGTGACCAGTGCGTGGGTGACTGTCTTTCTTGTTTCGGTGGGGATCCAACGGAAGATTTTTTTGAGCATGCGAAGGACGTTGAAGCATGAAGATGAGACGGCGTTGACTTGTCTGGTCATCGAGAGGGAGGAGTCTAGGATGAAACCAAGGTTGCGTGCGTGGTCTGTGGGTCTGGGCGCTTTACCCAAGGCCGGTGGCCACCATGACTCGTCCCAGGCGGAGGGGGATGATCTTAGGATGAGGACTTCCGTTTTGTCTGAGTTTAGTTTTAAACGGCTGTTCTTCATCCATTCGGCTACTTCTTTCATTCCTTCGTGTAGATTGGTTTTACCTGTGTTTGGGTCTTTGGTGAGGGAGAGGATCAGCTGGGTGTCGTCTGCGTAGGAGATGATGTTAAGGTTGTGTTGACGCGCGATGGGTGCGAGGGGTCTCATGTAAACGTTGAAGAGGGTGGGACTGCGTGATGATCCTTGTGGTACGCCGCAGATGACTTCGGTGGTCTCTGATTTGAATGGGGGGAGGCGGACTCTTTGGGTTCTTCCGGTGAGGAATGAGATGATCCAGTCCAAAGCTTTTCCTTGTATACCGATGTTGCTGAGTCGTTGTATGAGGGTGCTGTGACAGACTGTGTCGAAGGCGGCGGAGAGGTCGAGTAAGATGAGGGCAACTGTTTCTCCGTTGTCCAGTAGCGTTCGGATGTCGTCTGTAGCTGCGATGAGGGCGGTTTCAGTGCTGTGTTTGGCTCGGAAGCCGGACTGTGAGGGGTCGAGGGAATTGTTGGATTCAAGGAAGGCGGCGAGCTGACTATTGACGGCTTTCTCAATGACTTTGGCAGGGAATGGGAGGAGTGAGATGGGCGGTAGTTCTTAAGCTCAGAGGGGTCTGCTGTGGGTTTCTTCAGAAGGGCGCTGAGTTCGGCGTGTTTCCAGCTTTCTGGGAAGGTAGCGGAGTTGAAGGAACAATTGATGACATCGCGGAGATGGGGTGCGGTGATGGAGTCTGCTTTGTTGAAAATGTGGTGGGGACATGGGTCGGTTGGTGATCCTGAATGGATGGAGTTCATCAGGCGGATGGTGTCTTCAGTAGTGATTGGGTTCCAGGTGCAAATGTTGTGAGGGTGCTGTTTTGGTTCGGGGGTGGGTGTGTGGAAAAGTAAATTTTGCCATGTTCTGTGTCCCTACGTGTCATCCATCATATGTTATGTGTGCATGATTAAATATGCATATGCATTCCCTATGTTCTATTAATGACGCAATTACAGTTGTGTCCACCTCTAGTATGCCAGTTTCCAGTTCTCGTGAATACTACGAATATCAGGCCTATGTAAAGTTACGTTGCCACGTTTCTCAGTGTGCACGTTATTCCATTATAAAGTCCCCGTTTCTAGGCCTCAAAAGGGCCTGGACACCAGATTCAGCTCCTGTCTCCTGAAGCCTCGCTGAGGAGCGATACAGCCCCCACCTGTATCCTCGACCCTTCACTTACTTCCTGCCTCGCAGTGCCCGGCTCACCCTGGCTCTGCCTCTGAGTCTGCCAAGAATATGTTATGATTCCAGTTATCAGTTCAGTCCTCCTTCTCTGCATTCCTAAAGCTACTGAATCGCATCGATAGTTTCCGTCATTGTCTAGCCTTCACGTCTCCACGTTAGAGAAATACTGCATTTAATGGTCATTTAATATTCTTCATCACGCACTACATGTAGAATAATGCATGGTCCAGTCTTAGAATCAAGTTAGCCTTTCCCCTCCTGACTTCTAGTTTATATCAACATGTTCTCTAAACATCAGATACTAGATACTGTTTAGGTACATGTCGCCCTGACTCTCCAGACTTCAGTCTCTGCTCCTAGCACAGAGTTCATAGCCCCCAGCTTCTCCTAGTAACACGTCATTGCTAGTTTGCGCGCACCATCAGGTTAGAGGTCCCGGCTCCTCAGGTAGCCCCCTCCATGGTTTCCGCCCCATTCATGACATATTCTGTTACGTTTGCATCACATGTCTATGTATACGCCCTGTTACACCTCTTTTCACCCTTATCTTTCGCGACTGCTACGCGTCACGCCTTTTGCTCCACCCACTGCTACGCCTATTGCAATGTAATGCTATGTGTTTGCGTTATGTATATATGCTCATGCACTGTTATTAAAAAGTTATTCCCTTGTCCCGATCCTGAAACCGGCAGCGCTGCTGGGCCTTGCCATCCTATTCCTGTATTTGCTGTATTAAACCTACAAAACTCCTACTACCTCGAATCTTGACTCTTATTTATTGAGCTATCTGTTATTCATTTATTCATTCAAAAATAGGGTATTATTTATTTATTTACCACATAATGGCGCCCGAACAGGGACCTGCCCTTTCCCCACGCGTCGGTGAAGCCACGCCGACCCCCTGACCCTCTGCAGTCGTGACGGAACTCTTCTGCGCACCGGCAGATATTTCTGCTTCAAGTATCCCTCAGGCCCACGGAGGAGACGGAGGAGGCGGTCCAGCATCCAGACGAGACGGTGGAGGAACGCGGCGAGTCCCGACCAGAGCCCAAGCCGAGAGTCCAAGGTCCGAGGTATCCGGAGGCCCACCTGTAACAGAAGTCCGAAGTTCGTCCGTCCGGTGTCCAAGCAGTCCCGTCCAGTCTGAGGCCTTCCGTTCTTGCTGCCCGGTGAGTACCGTTACTGGGGTAGTATCTAGACAGGGTCAATTTAATTGACTCTGGTCCGTGGGTTGGTGGTACACAGACCCACAAACGAAGTGTCCACTTCGGTGGATGCGGGTCCTGACGTGTCTCTTTATGAGACCGGTAAGTTTCGTACTGTTTCAGCAGTGCATCTAGTTTCTGTTCCAGTCAGTTCTGTTCTCGAGAAAATTCATGTATTCTGTGTTCCGTATTCCAGGTAGTATTCTGTTCGAACTGTTATTTTTAAATGTTCTTCATGTATTTTAATGTCGTGGTATGAATGGGGAATAAGTATCGTGTTCATTGTGTATTGTATTGTGTCTAGATTACAGTCCAGTCATGCCCTTGTTTTCTAAGTTACGTCAGTTAAAAACTAGAAAGGGTCTGCTGGAAGCAGCAGTTCCTGTCCCGCCTAGGGACAGTCCAGGTCATTTTATGTATCAGAAGCATGGCATAAGTGCCATACTATATCTAGATTTATGGGTAGAGTATACCAAACAGTTAGAGGAAAAGTATAGATGGCCCGTATCGGGTACATGGGATGCCGAGTGCATCATGCGAGTAGAAGAGGCATTATGGAAAAAGAAAGCCAGACAGTCACAGAAAGATGCCATCGAGTTATGGCGCAAAGAAGCTCATAAAAGAACTGAAAAAGAAATCAGAAAGTCAGAATTAAGTAGAGAATCCTTAGAACGAGCACAAGAAAAAGAACTAATCGAGATAGGTGAACAAGTTAAAGCCGAACAGTCAGACAGACAGAGGCATGCCCTTATTAGGGGTATGTATCCTCTCCTTGCCGAGGGCTTGCCAAAAGCGACCCCAGAGGCATCCAGTAATTTCCCGCCACCATTAGTTCCGACCAAGCTACGTCACAAACAGACCGCAGCTGATATTTTTATTTCGTCCTATTTGGACGACACAGTCCCAGAATATGCAAATCCTGTTCGCGCTCCGCCAGTCCCTGTAAATCAGGCACTTCCCGCTCCTCCAGACACCGGAGTACCTGTTACGGTACCCCCGGTCCAGCCCGCCATACAAGTCCAGCCTACATTTCCATTTCCCACTCTGCCAGGACGAAGAGCCTCAGTAGACGACTCTAGTTTAGGGGCCGCAGGGGGAGGTACTCCTCAAACCCCGCCGCCACACAAGCGTTTAACGACAGCCGAATTACATATGCAAGCGTCACAGCGTACGCCCAGACATCAGACTGTAGCAGAAATAAGAAAATCCCTTGCCGAATGCGGCTATGATCCAGTCCCAGGCGAGGATAATATGGTTTTATATTCATTCCGCGTAAGAAAGGTGACCGAGTATCTAGTCACCTTACCGAATATGAAAGAAGATCTAGACAGAATATATCGTTTCATCCGTACAGGGGATGATCCAGAAAGCATTGGCGAGGCCATGTCTCAAAGGAAAGCTGAGACCCAGCTCATGATATTAAAGTTTCTGATCAATTGTCTAATAAGAGAACAAGATTACCCGTCTAAAGATCCGGCTGAAATGAAAACCCTGACAAGGTGGAGTGATAATATAGCCGAGGGTAAGCACAAGACCGTCGGTGCTATGGAGAGTATGTACAAGAAAATCCGTAAAGAAATAATAAAGTTACACGAACAGCGTAAAGCAGCACAAGTAAGCGAGAAAGAAAGTAACTCTGATCCTGAAGAGTTAGACGACGAGAATCCCGACAGAATAGCGTATGTAGGAAAATCTAGATTTCCAGATCGCCATTTACGCCTAGAACACAAGTCTATTTTTCATCATCCAGCACCAGAACAAGGTTCTCTAGAACAAGTGTTTCAAGCTACCGATCACATTCTGAAATCACGAATCGGTTACAGTGAGTTAAGTACCATGCATGAACAAGAACTAGCCCGATCAGCAGTCCGATGGATTACTGATTCTACCACTTTTCCAGACGAAATAGTGGCACAAATGTTTCTGAAAATGCCCCCAGCCGAGCAACGACTGGCGGGTATGTATATGATTCAGCACCTCATTATATTGTATGAGGGTCAGCACTCTGATCCAGGTCCGTTACACGATATCCTGAACGAGTTACTCCAGTATAGATGGAAAGGTTTAGGTACCGATTTAATTAGTGTCATTCTAGAACAGCGTCACAAATATAGAACGTTTCTGAATCCGCATTTTGTTCATGTCTCACCCCCAGAAAGTAAGCCATTTTACATGGAGAGACAGAATCCGTTACGAGAAGTCCACCCAGTCAGAGGAACGGGTGGCGAACTAGAACGAGTGTTTGTTTACACTCCGATTACAAAGATGGAACTCCTAGAGATGAAGAAATTAATTCCCTGTCATGATAAAGATCCAGCAGGGTTCCACCGAGAATTAAAAGACATGCTCCGTATGGGAGAATACACGTATCCAGATATAATTAAAATGTTGAAAGTTCTGCTGCCCGCAGGGGTGTATGAAAAGCTCAAGGAAAAAGAATGGGAGGTGGGAGAGAAAAAGATCGATTGGGCAGTTCTAGAAGCTGAAGACAAGGCACGAGTACCAGGTACCGGTCTTGGAGCGAAATGTAAAGAATTACCGGAATTATTAATACAAGTTTTACCCAGATTATTGACAACTAGAAAAGAAGACTGGGATGCAATCTCAGCCTGTAAACAGAAACAAGACGAAGATATTAGTGATTTTTATTCCAGATTTGAGAAATGTTTTAGCATCAACAGTGGCCTCAAGACAAGTAGTGAGTCATACCCTCACCTTTTTGTTACTAAATTAGTCGAGAATTCAAGTCCACAAATTAAAAATCGAGTTTTGAAAGTCGAAAGTACCTGGCAAGCTAATACCCCGTCCCAGATGTTGCAGATGCTCCAATACCACCAGAATAGGATCAGGGAAGAACAAGAACACGAGAGAAAACGTATGAAAGACACGAAAATGAAAGTACTAGTTGCACAATCTGTTCCTCAAGACAGTCAGAAGAGGGGTCCGAATCAAGCCAGTCATCCTGCAGCTCCCGTTAAAGGGAACTGCAATTATTGTAAACAGCCAGGTCATTTTATAAACGAGTGTGCAGTTCTGAAACACAACATAGCTACTGGTAAGACTAAAGAAAGACCACGTCCGCCTAGACAAGAACAAGTTTCACAGACTCCTCAGCCACAGAATGCACCACAGACAGTTACAGCACCGCAGCCTATTGCTGCAACACAGCACGTTACACAGCAGATGTACCAGTATGCACAGTCTGAGTATCCAGAGTACCAGCAGTATTCATGAAACAGCCTAGAGAGGGAGGTAGGCTTGCCTCTCATCGAGATACCTGTAGATCAAGAAGGTCCCTATGTTCACAGTCAAGTATTAGGGAAAGACAGAAAGTTTTTGATTGATACAGGGGCAAGTAGGACCACAATTAGTCACGCCGAAGTTCCAGGGGCTCCGCTCTCAGGCTCAAGAAATGTTTCCCTTGGATTTTCAGGAAAACCCATTGTAAATGAAATATCAAAGCCAGTTACTCTAGAAGTAGGTCCATTGTCCCGCACTACTGATCTGTTACTTACTAAGTCATGTCCAGAAAACCTATTAGGCATTAAAACACTGAAAGAGTTAGGTGCAGTTATATGCTGTTCCCCAGAGGGAATACGGTTGTTCCTACGTGACTTTAAGGGTCACTATGTATTACGAGATTTTGATCCCAGATTGTCTAATGTTCCGCAGCATCTATGGGCGCAAGGTCCAACTGATGTTGGTTATATGCAAATCACACCCTATCGTGTGACTCTCAAGCCAGGTGTAGTGTTACCACGAATCAGACAGTACAGATTGCCACCTGAGGCTGTAGCAGCCTTATCCAAAATTATTGACGAGCTCATCGCTCAAGGAGTGGTTGTAGAAACTGACTCCAATGTATGCAATTCCCCGATCATTCCAGTCATGAAACGTACTGATCCAAATGCACCCCCAGTATATCGATTAGTGATTGACCTACGAGAACTTAATAAATGTATTATTCCTCAGTACCCAGTCGTTCCAGATATCTCTTCCCTATTGACAGCCATTGATTCCGAAGCCACGTTCTTTACTGTAATCGACCTCAAGAACGCGTTTTTCAGTGTCCCTATTCATCCAGACAGCCAGTTTCTTTTCGGATTTTGTTTAAATGGAAGGAGCTATATGTTCACACGCGCTCCTCAAGGTTTCACAGAAAGCCCTAGCATTTACAGTCAAGCACTTAAAAGACAACTAGACAACATTCACATGCCAACTGACACTGCCCTGCTCCAGTATGTCGATGATCTCCTGATCACAGCCCGTTCTGAACGTGCTTGCGAGCGAGCATCTCTTACAGTCTTGTATTTCCTAGCCGAGATGGGGCACAAGGTGTCCCCTTCTAAGCTTCAATTCTGTGTCCAGCAAGTGGTCTACTTAGGACACTTACTGTCCAAGAGGGGTAGGCAGTTGACACCAGACCGTATCCAGTTAATAGCGAGTCTTCCTCAGCCCAAGACCCAGAAGGAGGTACGTGCTTTTATCGGCCTTACTTCTTACTGCAGACAATGGATTCCTCAGTATGCATTTCTAGCCAAGCCACTGATACAGTTAACGACACAGGAGGCAGCCGTATCGACTGTCCTCCCTTGGACATCTGAACATACACTTAGTTTCAATGAGTTAAAGAAAGCCCTATGCCAAGCTCCAGTTCTAGCGACACCGAACTACAGTAAGCCTTTTACACTTTTCGTCACTGAACGCGAAGGTACAGCATTATCTGTTCTCACACAAGATCAAGCAGGACAATACAAGCCCTATGCTTATTTTTCGAGCACATTAGATCCTGTAGCCCAGGCTCTGCCTGCGTGCCTCAAGTCAGTTGCAGCCACAGCACTAGCTATCAGACAAAGTGATTCCATAGTCTTAGGACACTCCTTGTCAGTACAAGTTCCACAGTCCGTGGAAGTTCTTTTAAACCGAACACAAACTCAGCACTTGACAATTGCACGTTTAACAGGTTATGAATTGACACTGTTCCAGCCACACATAGAAATCAGACGCTGCAACATCCTGAACCCTGCTACACTGTTACCATCAGTTACTCCGAATTCTGCCACACATGACTGCGTGGAAGTAGTTAATATTACGACAAAGCCAAGACAAGATCTGACAGATATTCCGTTACCAGACCCCGACCTGACACTTTATGTGGATGGTTCATGTATGAGAACAAGTACAGGAGAACTAGTCGCCGCGTATGCAGTGACTACCGACACCGAAGTTATTGAGACACACCGTATTGACACCCTGTCCGCTCAAGCAGCAGAGCTAGTTGCTCTGACACAAGCCTGCATACACGCCAAGAACTTGAAAGTTAATGTTTACACAGATTCACGCTACGCATTTGGAGTTGTACACGACTTTGGAGTGCTCTGGCAGGAGAGAGGTTTCATGACTTCTCATGGAACCAAGATTCAGCATGGTCTCCTTATTCAAGCTCTGTTAGATGCCATACATTTACCGACATCTATCGCTATCATGAAGTGCAAAGCACATACGAAAGTTACTGACATTATTTCTCAAGGTAACGATCTAGCAGATCGCACAGCCAAGCTTACAGCACAGACTCCAGACATTCCAGTTAATCCGACACAGACACACACTCTAGATCCGATTACATGTATGACAGTTAAAGACCCTACACAAGATGTCATAGACATACAGTTACATGCTACTCCCGAAGAAATCAAGAAATGGTCCGAACAAGGAGGGGTCCAGACAGATCAAGGATGGTTAACGAAGGGTAGAGCCACATGGTTTCTCCCCGACTCTATGGTTCAAGTCATTATTAATACCGCACATAGTCCAGCACATTTAGGAGAAAAAGCTATGTTAGACAGTATCCAGAACATCTGGTTCAACAAGCATTTACGAGCTGCAGCCAAGCAGAAAGTCCGTACCTGTATGATATGTTGTCAGTTTAATCCAGGTAAAAGTGTCCCGGTGGAACAAGGTGGATTCCAGCCCCCTGACCACCCTTTTGAAGTCCTCCAGATGGATTATATTCAGATGGAACGATGTCGAGGTTTCAAGTATGTCCTTGTAGTTGTATGCGCTTTGTCCAGGTGGACAGAAGCATATCCAGTCCCAGATTACACAGCCGCGACCACTGCCAAGCAGTTGGTTCGTGAGTTCTTCCCCCGTTATGGACTCCCTAGAGTCGTATATTCTGACAACGGCCAGCCATTCTCATCTGAGTTAATGAAGCATGTTTCCCTTTTGTTGGGATACCAGTGGAAGTTCCATTGTGTACGCCATCCTGAAGCAGCCGGTCTCGTAGAGAGACATAACCAGACTCTGAAAATCCGAATCGCCAAAGTATGTAAAGAGAAAGGTGTGGACTGGCTAGTAGCTCTGCCAGTCGCTTTATTTTATATGCGCATGGTCGCACATTCCAGATCAGGTCTGTCCCCGTATGAGGTCGTTTTCGGCCGCCCCCCTAACATGTGGGGTACTCCTAGACCCCGAAGTATTACCGATGTTTCAAGTAATATGCTGACAGATTACCTAGCTTCCTTGATGTCTGCCCTCAACTCTTGTCGTTCACAGGTTGCCGCCGCATTTCCAGACAATACCGAGGTGGCACCGCATGAAATCGTTCCAGGATCCATGGTCTTGGTCCGCAATTTTGACCGCTCAAGTCCGCTGGAGCCACGCTGGAAGGAGCCCCGACAGGTCCTCCTCGCCACCCGTACAGCCGTGAAGTTGGAGGGTCGCAAAGGCTGGGTGCACCTTTCACATATAAAGAAGTTTTATGGACTGAAACCCGTCTCAAAGAACATTTCCCAGGATTTGAAGGATTGCCAAAATATTGTTCTCAAGGACTGTCCCGCAAAAGACATTGCTACAAACCCTCCCCTGTTAGAGAAAACTCCGCAACAGGAGTATAAGTTGAAACTCCGGTCTAGTAAAATAAGTCAGCCAGTTTGATTGTCTAAGTCCTCCCCTAGGTGAAACGGTTAGACTGTTTCTGACATGTATAAAATAGACCCCCATAGTGAGAGAGTTAGTCAAAACTCAATTCGATGTATCGTTTTTCTATGTTTCATATTATTTCTCAGCATTATGATTTCCTGCACCAGTTATGCATTTTACCTGTATTTCCCAGTTCTTCATGTAAATAAGTCTGCTAATGCTACAATAGAGCACACGTTTAGTGATCTGCCTCCTCATGAACTCTCTTACCGCCTCGCTATGCGAAATAATTCTTTCATCCGCATGTTACATTACTCACATCAGACCAGCAATGCCACTAATTGTTGGGTGTGTGGTCGACTCCCCCCTTTCCAGATACCGAAGGGAGTTCTGCCACTTTTTCCTTATCCATTTTCACATAATGGTTCGTGTGGAGCATGGTCCACGTTAACGTCATCCTCAACAGATATGTCTTTTCTTAACAGTACATGTTTCCCAGACAAGCAAGGTCTTCCCCACAGAACCGGGTTAGATCTAGAAAATGAAGTTTATAATTTAGGTAACTATTCTTCGAATTTCATGGTCCTGAATGTTCAGTCTGATACTACTCCAGACTTACCTGCTATTTCAGTACTACCAGTCAAAGGCGAATTATGTGTCCGAAATAATGGTTCCGTACACATAGGACATAGTGATTGTACTACTATTGTCAAGTATAGTGACAGTGGGAAATCCATTTTCAAAGCTTCACGTCATTCTTATTTTATTTGTGGTCAAACTGCATATGTTCGTCTGCCCCTCGATTGGGAGGGAACCTGTTACATTGCCTTCCTACTGCCACCAGTTTTCCTAGCCCCACCTGATTATCATAGAAACACACATCTAGTACACATTAGACATAGAAGGGAGTCCCAAATTGTCGATTATACTGAAACTACTCTAGAACAGTATACAGATTTCAATAGAGGTTTCTTTTTCTTTATAGGACCTATCCGGAATAGTAAGCTGATCCGTAGGTTAACCAGAACCCTTGAAGCAGTAGTCAATGAGACTGCCTCTGCTCTAGGTAACTTAACTGAAGAGCAATCTGCTATGAGATTTGTCGTTTTACAGAATCGTCTCGTCCTTGACGTCATACTGGCCGATAGGGGCGGGGCCTGTAGAGTCATCGGATCTAGTTGCTGCATTTTCATTCCAAATAACGCGCCGTCTGTTTATTCAGCTATAACCAGACTCCATAAAATTGCCCATCTGTTACACCAAGATCCAGGCACCTGGACATGGTCCGGTTGGTTCTGGAATATAATTTCCGCCTGGGGATGGAAAGTCTTGTCCTTTCTAGGTATTGCAGTAGCGATCATATTCAGCTGCTGCCTCTGTATACAATGTGGCCCTGCGATTTGCGGCATCTGTGCTACCTCTTGTATTCCTAGTCCCAAGCCCCGTTCTAAATCCCGTTCCAGGATAATTCGAGACGAGCAAATGATACTGTATGAAATGATAGATGGTATCATGAATATTGATGTTTCCTGATGGAAACGTAGTGACAAGGAGGGAATGTGGAAAAGTAAATTTTGCCATGTTCTGTGTCCCTACGTGTCATCCATCATATGTTATGTGTGCATGATTAAATATGCATATGCATTCCCTATGTTCTATTAATGACGCAATTACAGTTGTGTCCACCTCTAGTATGCCAGTTTCCAGTTCTCGTGAATACTACGAATATCAGGCCTATGTAAAGTTACGTTGCCACGTTTCTCAGTGTGCACGTTATTCCATTATAAAGTCCCCGTTTCTAGGCCTCAAAAGGGCCTGGACACCAGATTCAGCTCCTGTCTCCTGAAGCCTCGCTGAGGAGCGATACAGCCCCCACCTGTATCCTCGACCCTTCACTTACTTCCTGCCTCGCAGTGCCCGGCTCACCCTGGCTCTGCCTCTGAGTCTGCCAAGAATATGTTATGATTCCAGTTATCAGTTCAGTCCTCCTTCTCTGCATTCCTAAAGCTACTGAATCGCATCGATAGTTTCCGTCATTGTCTAGCCTTCACGTCTCCACGTTAGAGAAATACTGCATTTAATGGTCATTTAATATTCTTCATCACGCACTACATGTAGAATAATGCATGGTCCAGTCTTAGAATCAAGTTAGCCTTTCCCCTCCTGACTTCTAGTTTATATCAACATGTTCTCTAAACATCAGATACTAGATACTGTTTAGGTACATGTCGCCCTGACTCTCCAGACTTCAGTCTCTGCTCCTAGCACAGAGTTCATAGCCCCCAGCTTCTCCTAGTAACACGTCATTGCTAGTTTGCGCGCACCATCAGGTTAGAGGTCCCGGCTCCTCAGGTAGCCCCCTCCATGGTTTCCGCCCCATTCATGACATATTCTGTTACGTTTGCATCACATGTCTATGTATACGCCCTGTTACACCTCTTTTCACCCTTATCTTTCGCGACTGCTACGCGTCACGCCTTTTGCTCCACCCACTGCTACGCCTATTGCAATGTAATGCTATGTGTTTGCGTTATGTATATATGCTCATGCACTGTTATTAAAAAGTTATTCCCTTGTCCCGATCCTGACACCGGCAGCGCTGCTGGGCCTTGCCATCCTATTCCTGTATTTGCTGTATTAAACCTGCAAAACTCCTACTACCTCGAATCTTGACTCTTATTTATTGAGCTATCTGTTATTCATTTATTCATTCAAAAATAGGGTATTATTTATTTATTTACCACAGGTGGAGTGGCCTGTTCTTTGGACTGGTTTTCAAAGCTGTTATGTATGTCGGTGATTTTGTTGTGGAAGAAAGAGGATAATGAGTCGCAGAGGTCTTGGGAGGGAGTGATGTCGTTTGTGCCGGCGGTGGGGTTGGTAAATTCTTTGACGATGTTGAATAGTTCCTTGCTGTTGTGGGCGTTGTTGTCGAGTCGATCCTTGAATGCTGATTTCTTGGTCGATCGGATCAATTGGTGGTGTTTGCGTGTGGCGTCCTTGAAGGTGGTCAGGTTGTCAGTGGTTGGGTTTTTTCTCCAGGTTTTCTCGAGAGTACGACATAACTTCTTGGATTTTTTAAGGTCATCGTTGAACCAGGGGGCCTTTTTGGTACCTTGTTTGATCTGGTGGTTTTTCAGGGGTGCTAGTTCGTCAGCGCTGTGGGTGATCCATTGTGTGAGTTTGGTGGCAGCTTGGTTTGGGTCCGATGATATAGTAGGAGGGTTTTGGTTAAGCGATGTGAAGAGTTGGTCGGTGGTGATTTTGTTCCAGTTGCTTCGAGGGATAGGTTGTGGGGGGTTGTGGGTCGAGGACTTTTTGTAGCTGAAGTGGACGCAGCTGTGGTCCGTCCAATGGAGAGCTGTGGTGTGATCGAAGGAGATGTGTTTACTGGAGGTGAAGATAGGGTCGAGCGTGTGACCGGCGAGGTGGGTGGGTGTGTCGACAAGTTATTTGAGTTCGAGATTGGCCAGGTTGTCCTGGAGGGTGGTGGTGTTGGTGTCGTATTTATTTTCCAGATGGAAGTTGAGGTCTCCCAGTAGAATGTATTCCTCGGAGGGAAGGGAGTGTGGGCTGATGAAGTCTGTGATGTCTTCGTTGAATTTTGTGCGAGTTCCTGGTGGTCTGTAGATGAGGGTGCCTCTAAGTGTGGTCCTGCGGTCGGTGTGGATCTGGAAGTGAAGGTGTTCTGCGGTAGCGAGGTTATCGTCGGAGCTGGTCGTGACTCGGATGGTGTTCTTATGGACGATGGCGATGCCTCCTCCTGTTTGGTTGGTGCGGTCTTTTCGGATGATCTTGTAAGCGTCAGGGATGGCTATGGCGATGTCGGGCGTTGATGATGCGTTCATCCAGGTTTCTGTAAGGAAGGCGACGTCCGGCGATGCAGAGTCGAGTAGGTCCCAGAGTTCAGTGGCGTGTCTGTGTACCGAGCGGGTGTTCAGCAGGATGCACTTCAGGTGGTTAGAGTCGGAGCTGTGTTTGGAGTTGGTGGAATTGGTGTGGGTCCTGATGCAGGCGAATTTGCAGGAGTGGCAGGCGAAGGGTCCATGGGTGTGTCCTGGGGCAGCTTCGCAGCATTGTGGTGGGCGTCCGGGGTTAAGGGCAAAGAGGTTAGCGGCGTTATACGTTATGCGGGTGGAGTGGGTTTTGCGGGGACCAGGGGGTCTGGCGCTGGGCGTGGTCCAGGCGCGGACGGGCGTAGACGGGCTTACCTTTGGCGCACCTTTAGCACGCATGGGGCGCGACCGCTGCGCGTGAACGCTGCGCGTGAATGCATCTGTCATAAGTGGAGAAGTGGAGGGGGGAGGGGGGAGGGAGGGTCAGCTGGGAGGCGGGGGCGGGCTGTAGAGGACGGGCTCCAAGGCACAAACAACAACAAAAATGGCCGCAAAAGCGAAACTAGAGACAGGCTGGGGCACAAAGACGAGTTAAAGAGCATAGGCAATGTGTGCTGAAAGCGCTACAATTATCGAGGCACAAAGCAAGCAATGCACTATCCAGACAAAGCAACACAGATAGCGCTACAGCTGGGACAAATGAAATGCAAATGAAAACACAGTGCTTAAATCAATTAAAGCGCTCTAAATATTTCTAATACTTCGACAATGCTAATCTCACTACAGCGCTACGGCAGGCAGAAGCTAGCAGGTTTTGAAGAGCAGATCTGAGCAAAGAGCGCAGCCCAACGATACCAAAAGAGAGCTGGGAGCGAGGGGAGCAACCGCTGCTGAGAGCGTCAGGACGGTCAACTTACAAAGTTTACAAAGTTTTTTATCGAATATTTCCTTTCCTTACTTCTTAGGTGCCAATTACGATCTCGTCCAGAAAGCATTCCATAGGAATTGGTCCCGGAATGCTTACCGGACGACTTGGATTAGGTGAGTCCGAACGAATGATTTGGATGTATTCGGATGCTTCCAGGTACGATTCGGTCGGACTCCCATTGACTTCAATGGGAGCCTGTGTTCCGAAGGCGAACACAGGCTCCCATTGAAGTAAGGGATAGCTGGGCAAAACCTTGCACACTTTGGCAGATACCCCGTGGTGCCTGCGACTCTATGCATGGTTTGAAAGGGGGGCCCTTGAGAACCCCCACAGGCCTTATTCAGAAGGCCCCGGGTGAAGGGAGGCCTGCTGTGGGCCTCCAAAGACAGATTCCACCAGATGATTCGTTCCGGAAAAAACAATTCAGAATGGCTATCCGAACCGGTCATTCTAATTGCTCGCTCGGAAAATGAGTCCATAGAGCTGTACGATTTGGCTCCGAAAGACTTGACCTATCCGAATGCCTTTCGGAACCGATTTTGATAGCCCTTCCATTTTACGGGTATCGTCATCAGTCATTGGGAGCTGTGTACGATTCGGTTTTAAACAAGGGTTCCAAATCGGATTCGGCAAACCTGAATCCGATTCAGAGCCCTTCCAAACTGGATCATTATCGGCCCCTTAGAGTGCTATTAATCTTCAATTGTAAGAAATACCATGAAGTATATGTCACTTTTTTTGTTGCTTCTTATAGTTACATAGCCAAACCATATAGATATCCAATAATGAGGGCTCCTGGTTTTATGGTGTTTATTTTTTCAACATTTCCATCTGTATTTACCTACATTCTTTTTTGGGTCAATTTATCTGTATTTAATCTACTTTTGTTGCAAGCAAAAATGTACATTGCAACTAGTGTTTAGTCACATTTATTTAAATAGATAATGCACACTTTCACTCTGTTGTTATAGGTTTAGATATAATTATATAACGCCAAATTAAGTAAAAACAATGCATTCATCTGAAAATGTTCCCATTTCAAGAGACTGGGGGACATTGGGGCTCTTTCTACTTTGTTAATGAAATGAAAACACTGAAACATGTTCAGTTTTTGCCCATGATACTAAAATGGGCATGAGATCCCAGGAAAGATTACACAGTGTTTTCCATTCATACTTCTGAGAATGCAAGTATTTCATTGCACTGATCTCTTTTTGTGGAATAATGTGCATTATTCCGGCATACGATGTCTTGTATATGCTAAAGCCGCCGTTGCCCCAGCCCCTCCAACCTCTTTGAAATTATCCTCATTCATGCCCCCTCTAACCAGCCACACTGATTTCAATCATCAGGTACTAATGTGTAGAGCATCCAAAAAGTATTCTTGAAGCTTTGTTGGGCACATTTCAAAAGTTCTCTCTGCTTTTAAAAGCGCCCTGAGTTCACTCCAGCCCAAGCCACTGCACAGCAGCATAGTGTGTTACAGAGAAAGATTGTCTTTCCCCTACCAAAGTAAAATAATGTTGACACTCTTTGTCTGCAAACCTGCGAATGTCCCAATAGCCCTTTAAAAATAAATAGGTGAAAACCTTTCCCTTTAGACCAAAAGAATGAGAAGCACGGCTTTAGAAAGTGAACTGCTACCTTCTGGGGAAAGCTATCAGGAAAGCCATCAGGTCGGAATGTGCTATTATGTTTGAATGTGCCTTAATTAATCCTATTGCATTCTCTGCTTAATGGGAGAGCGAGAAGAATGAATGAGGGAACACTGGAGAAATACTGGAGCCTGTACAAAAGTGCTGCTAAAACCAAAAGAAATACACGCATTGAACTGGAATTTTACACATGCACTGACTCTGATGCCTTTCACCGAGAGAAACCTTCACTGGTCAAAAGCTGTGCATGTCACTCTTTCTGCCATATGTCCAACATAAAAAAAATAACCCTTTAATGTCACACTCACCTCTTTATTACATTCACAAAACATTACGCGCAAGGTATGATTTTGACTTGAAAAACAAAATGCAACACATTGTTTATTAGGAAACAATTATCAGCACTGAACATAAATATACCAGCATCTCATTCTTGTGAATGCTGACTGTTGTATTCCCAACCCCTCTGATCCCCTTAAAATGATCTTCAATCGTGACCCACTCACCAGCCACACTGATTTCAGTTAGGTACTGGGGTGAAGAGCATCCCAAAAGTATTCTTGAAACTCTGTTGTGCACATTTTGAAAGTTCCCTCAGCTTTCAAATGAGCACTGAGGTCACTCCAAACAAACCCGCCTCACAGCTCCTCTCCCCGTGAATGAATAGGGGATGTGTATGTTGCCTCCAAGATAAGAACAAGCATTGGCATAGCCAATAGGTCTCTCCTTTGGGAACTTATAAGTGTTTAGCCATGCAACAGTTGATGTTGTTGCACCAAGGATATTGTGCTGCATAACTAAATACGTGTAAGGTCCCAAAAGCGAGACCTATTGGCTATGCCAATGCGTGTTTAGAATTTCAGGCTAAAATTTCAATATATTTACAATTCATTTAACAAAATTATTTCAAAAGGCATCTTTCAGAGCAGGATTTGATGAAAGTCAAAGAGATGAATTCTCCTGAGCTCTGGTGAATCCTACACTTTTGGTCCATGAAGCATGGGTGGTAGTCGATACAGAGCTAGTTATTGACAGGTATTGGTTCACTGGAGTAGCACTTTCTCTTTTGGGTACACTGGCATCGAATTTCAGTTTGAAAAACTGAAGAGACGTGTGGAGCAGAGCCTCCGTAGCAGGCATGATGGTGGCGCCTGCATAAGCGGGCCTGATCTCCTGTGTCACAGGTGTGGCATGTATAACTGACTGATCTTAGAATTCTTCCAGGCCATTCTGTACCCCATGGAAGAACCGGACTCATGGAATGAAGAAAGGCAGGGGGGAATAGATGGGCGAAGCACAGGAACTTGGTCCCACAAGTGAGAACGCCCAGACCTACCTGCGGAATAGGCACCATTAATCTGCATATTAAAGACATGGTGGGAAAGAAGAGCTGGCCTGGAATAAAATCTTTTCATGGAATAAACAAACCAGGATACGGTAGTACCCTTTTCGATTTTAAAGGGGAGACAAAACTAAAAAATGCCCGTAGCATTTTATTTGTTGTAATGGTTTTCTAGCTTTCAGTGGTAATCCCGTTTAATATGGCGGACAAGCAACAATTGATTACCTAAGGCTAGGGGAATTTGTGCAATGCAGTCTTCTCACTACAGGAATCCCTCGTGCCTCCATGGAACCCTAGCAGAAAATGGAGAGGATGTGGCGTGTCATATAGAGCTGCCTACCTTGGAACGGGGAACCAGTTTTGAGTGGCGCATCTGCTCAACTTTACTTAATCTCCTGGTGCTTATAAATAATGCGGGTCTCTTTATGTAACGTAGCTCATGTAACGTGCCCAACACCTTTGGGCCAAGGTTATGCTTTCTCAGAATAGTAAAATAACGCGTTGTTGATGAGTTTTTTAGGTGAAGATAAAAATAAGGAATCTTTTGTTTTCATTTGAGCCGCTTTTGGTTCCTATTTCTAGAATTTAGACTCCGAGTCTTTCCTAGGACAAACAAGTAACAATAGGGGCAGCGCGGCGAACGCGCTAATTGGTAACAGATGCGCACTGCAAATAATTTAAGGAATGCAGCGGGCCGCTGCACGCTCCCGAGAAGGCTAGGCCAGGGCACAGAGTAGGCGGGACATGCACCCGCCTTGGACCAATTGTGTGCTGTCTTTCTTAGTAAAACGAATGCAAAGGCCAATTGCGGGTGTTTAGCGTGGAAAAGCCCTTACTAAAAGCCTTGCAGTGCAGCACATGCGTGCAGGCTCAGCAGTTTGCCTCCATTTACCACACTTAGGGCCCGATTAGGATTGCGGTGAATCCGCATCCTCCGGGCCGGCGGAAGCCACCGGCGGCTCGGAGGATGCGGATTTACCGCTGCGGTGAGTGAAAAGACCCCCCGCCAGATTAGGATGGCAGGGGGGTCATCCGCTGACGGGGAGACCGCCCGCCGCTTGTCCGCCGCGAGACCGCGGCGGAAAAGCTCTAATATGGTGGCGGTGTCTATCAGACACCGCCAGCCATATTAGGAAATGCAGTGGGATATGCCTTTCCCCGGCGGCAATGCCCACCTGTATTTGCATGCACAAAGCGGCAGGCACCACGCTTTGTGCATGCAGTTTTAACATTGCGGCGGGCGCTGCTTCACGCAGCACCCGCCGCAATGTTAAAAATACAGGATGTGACCGCCAGGGTGGCGGTCACATCCTAATTCGCACGGAGGGACCGCCGCTGCCCCTGCGGACGGTCCCTCCACCTCTGGGGTGGCGGACGGACGCAGGTCCGCCCGCCATCCTAATAGGGCCCTTAGTTACCCTGCCTTTCTCACCTTGCAGCGCTCCTGTCACTTGTGAACACTCCTCCTGTCCTTTGTTCTTGTAACCACCAACCAGGCTACTGGCCTTGTATTGGCACTGTGATGGGGAGTAGAGACAATTAGAGAAGACCTGCTCAGGTGTGTCAGTATTTTTCCATTTCCATTTCCATTTATAAATACAGACAAAGGAAAAATATTTTTCCGTCTGTATTTATATGGAAAAATTGGTTTAAATGGAAAACTGGAAGCCTTAATAATAAGAAAAAGTTCAAAGAGTTTTCTGTACGGGCCAATAAATATGTGTCTGCCGTTTTCTCACATCAGGCATTTGCAAAGTCAGCATATGTTTCAGGAGCCACATGATCTAGTCAAGCAGGTGTCCACATGGAAGTATATATTACCTTCCATCTTCGTACTTGGACAGAAGTCTAGTCGCCATTTATGTTTTCTAGTTCCATGCAATTTTATTTGTATATTCTGTCAGGCATTTCACCATGTTAACTGGCTATCCAATTATGAATTGACGCCAGGCTATGTACTAGCATGAGGTAAGCCATGTTAACAACTTCGGACTACAACCTGACAAATCATTTTAAATTCTTAGAGGAATAACCATACTCTTCCTCTGCATAACAGCAACCTAAATGCAACTATTCTAAGTAATGTGAATCTTATCTGTTTGTTATCCTTGTATATTACCTTCCACAGTCATCCCTTTCTCTTGCTCTGTCCTCCTTTATTCTGTGTTCTGAGGCCCTCTGAAGCGACTGCTAGCTACACGTGGTGCCAAACAAATAACCAACAATAATACATAAATAAATGATGTTCCTAGAACCATCGTTCCCCCAAGGTGATGGAATAATGCCTACTACTCATAAATAAAGCACAATTTGTTCTAAATATTAAGAATCATAGTTAAAAATCCAAGTGGAATGGGGGATATGCTTCAAGGTGGATTCATGATAATCCTCAAGGAATCAAGTGCCTAAATTAGAGAAGCAACCAAATTAAAAACTAGAATGCCACTGGTGTGAAACCGAGTATTAGACCTGTCACGCTTGGTGCGGTCTTCTACCAAATTTTGCCATCACCCCTCCTGTTTTCTGAATTTTTTTGGGCATTAGGATTCTGTGCACTTTGCCACTGCTACAAGTGGTAAAGGGTTTGTGCTCGTTCCCGAAATATGGTACAATTGGCATACCCCTGAGTGGCATATTTAATATACTTATAAAAAAGTACTAAAATCTGCAATAAAAAATCTTCATCACAACTCTGTCCAGCGGCTCCCCGACAATGACGCCTCCTCCTCAGACACCGCCTGCTGCCTTGCCCCACAGAACATTACCTTCTCAGGAACGATTCTTCAATACTTCTTCTAAGTCTGAAGGTAATCCAAGACCAGGCCATTGTGCACACGACCCAAGCTCCTTCAATCATCCTTACCTTTTGAATTTGCCCCGGTCTTGCTCGAACAGAAACCTGCTGTTGGCTTCTTGATCATTTAGAAGCCATTTTGCACTAAAACATTATTTTTATACTTGTTTTTATTTTGGGATTAATACAGCCAGCCGTATACATTTTGAGCTCATGCAAAAAACGCATTGTGCACAACTGAAGGCAAATGCAGTCCGTGGGATTAAGCATCCATCCTGGACTTACAATGTCCCAGGGAGTATCCAGGTTGCAGACCCCAAATAACATCATAGAGTACATCTGAAGATATTAGAAGCACTGCATATCCCTGATAAGATGAGCAAAGGACAGTAATACATAAATCAAATAAAACATAATAGTTCAAACGGTGGCAGCAAACGACAGAGGCATTATATGACGTATATCACTAAGTAACATAGACTAACTCAATCACACATCTGTGCCCATTCCACCCCTCCCTCTTGATGGATCTATAGTACACTTCGTAACAGGTTAACGAGACCGTGCCATATGGCGCCTCTCCCTATATGTGGCCATCCGTTGACCTAGTTTGATAGAGGATATCACCACTGCCAACATTGTCCATGATGACCGTTGCACAACCACTGAGGTTAATCAGGCGACCTCACCTCCCTGTCCGTTCCCCTCAGCTGGCGGCATATAATTAGTCAGGGTGACTGGTATTGTCTACTGTTTGTGCCTCGGAGTTCCATGTCTGAGAGTGTACATCCGTGTTCCCACCCAATGGCCCAGCTGTCTGTTTCTCCAGCACTATCCCCCACATTTCCAGATCACAGTCAGCATTCTCGTCTATGCAAACCAATCGTAAACATCGCTCCTCTGCTACTCCCTATTTGCGCATGTCCCCTCTCCATTTAGACAACCTAGCTGGTACAGGGTGCATCCAGTATATCACGATGAGGTGTTTAGCCAATACCAGTTCCAATATCATAAATGTATATTGCATTCAGGCTCCAAGTTAGGGAACCAATAGAACCCAGAAGAGAAAATGCTTGACTGTTGCTTTGGCTTGAAGTCCTGTGGCTTCCGGTAGATCTCCCATACCCACAACCATTAGATTCGGAGCCGAGTGCAGTCCCACGTCATATAGGCAAATATCACTGGCTCGCTACCACAGCGAGCGTTGTATGTTAAACTGTGCCAGCCTGTTTGGGGTCAGGTATGCACAATGTATGTAATGGAATTGTATAAGTTTGAAGCAAGCATTGCTGGCCACCGTTCGAATCTGAGCAAAAGGCTTCCATTCTTCCTCAGTAAGAGGCACCAGAAGTTCTGCTGATCTTCTATCTCAGACCCGGGAAATGTTGAGACAATGGTCCGCCTTAAGAGAGAGATCAGTCCCCTGAAGGAGCTGTAGTGTAGTTCCTATTATCCCAATAGGCTCTGCGCATTGGAATAATACCTTCAGTAGTATAGACCCAGGACGGAGGTTAACTAGGTCTTCTACTGACGATATTAGACTTAAAGTTTTGGGTTTGCCAGCTAGCTCAGAGTTCACTAGAAACTTTCTCGAATAGGCAAGGAGGAGTTTAACCTCCCTGGATAGACAAGAAGGGATTTAGTTTCTGACAACCATAGAACATGACAACTTTGCTCTCCCCTAATCAAGAGTGTATCTCTAGAGTCGTGTGAAAACAAAAGACAACTTATTTTACTCAGTCAGTACGTGCATTCTTAGTTTCACCAGATTGTAGAGAAAAGGAAGAGACGGGCGTGTTCAATAAAGGATGTTATTTATTGATCAGTCTCTTTTCTCGTACAAGAGAAATGAATCGATATGATTGCGATACTTATGGTTAAGTAAAGTGCATACAATAAAAGCAGGAGTATAAAATAATACTGCAGAAGCATTGATATGGTTTCTAAGCCATATGATATTTAAAAACTGTAAAATAGATATATACATATATACATTGACTAATCGTACTCAACTGGTGCTTCTAACCACGCCTACCCCAGTGTACCTGACCTAAGCCTAATACGTGGGCGGGAGTAGATAAGTAGCAGTTTAAGTTAAGTTTGTTTTGCCAATGGACTGACTCAAGAATTCTCTGTAAGGGGTTGTTCAGTTCTGTACCTGAGATCTAGAATGGTTGAGGGCTGGTATCTCTCGTCTCTGGTCTTGATATTCCAGCTGCCTGCGAGGGCCGCTTGGAAGCGCCGGAGCTGGATTTCTCGGCAGGAGAAAAACAGCGTCTCGTTCTCAGCGCGTCAGGAAGGCGGGGCAGCGCGTGTGGGCTTCGCTCTCTGCTGGGCTCCTCAGCGCGTCTCGCTGCTCCGATCTCGTCACCACCGCGTGTGTTTGCTTAAGGCAATGTCGGTAATATTTATACCTGTAAGGTGTCGAGATTGACGTAAGGATGGACATGGATACGTCAATAAGGATGTCATACGAACGGACTTGTTCGCACATTCTTTTGCTGATGTTCTTGGTGAAATCAAAACAATGGCCGCAGGGATTTTCCCAGGTTGTCATAGGTTTGATTTGTTTTGAGAACTCCGTATGCCTTATCAGGGGCTGGAGGAATAGTGCTTGTCTAATTAGATGGCATGCGTTATGACCTAATCAGATAACACGTTTCTGTGCCGTGGTGTTGGCTGCTAGTTAATTATTAACCAGAACAGGGTCAGGAATAGGGGGATCGATACAGAACCTATAGGAATACATCACACCCACTCCATGCAGACTATGTCCATATTTACAAGATCTAAGCATAGTAAATATACTAGTAGAGCATGTGTATACCGTACCACCCCAAAATACATCCATATGCATTTTGAAATTATGTAACATACGAGAAAAAAAATAATCATAAGCATTATATGCACTCAAGCAGTAGAAAAAGGCTAAATTAATCACGCATATTCATACGTCATCATTAATAAAATATTGAAAATAACACATGAAATGGCTCTTAATACAGAAGAAAAAGTGCGAGACCATTTCATCACAAAATGAAATATTTATGAACAGGCCAGAGGGCAGCTAATGACTCCAAAGGTCCTAAAATAGAAATATAGTTCTCTAAGAATAGTTTCTACTTTAAGCAGAAGATAATTGTCCCGAAAAATTGCAAAATATTTTGGGGCCGCTGAAAAATTATGTTCCGCTGTCCGTAAACTGGAGAAAAATTTGTTCATTATACTTTATTATCAAAATTGAAGGCCAATTTCAGGGTGTTGGGAACGCCTTGTGCTAGCTTGCTCAAAAGTCATTATTTCTGCTCTGGTGAGAACATCATATCATTTAGACTCTCGAAAAAGCTGTCAACAGCTTCCTGTGAAAGTTCCATTAACTCGGAAAAAGATGTTACCATGCATTCATGAGCATGATTGCCTCCATTGATGTTTTGATCAGCATAGCTGACAGAAGGTCGTACCTGATCGATGCTGCTTTCATCTTGAACCTCACTACCCCTCAATCGTAGTGGTGAAGTCTCCACGAATGCCGTCATCAGGATTGGTAGCCGCTGGGGACAGCACAATGCATGAGCCGTGACCGGACCCAACAAAGTTTCTGCATCCATTGGCACATCCGATTGTAGCGTCAGACAGGTGTCCAACACGCATTCTTCTCCGCATAGCAAGCACCTTAATACAGGTAAAACACAGCTTTGCCACATAGGTCTAAATGAAAGAAACCAAGTCATGTTCAGGTCTCTAAGTCGGGACAGTCCAAGGATTTTAGATATCCGGTCCCGGTATCCAATGGCTAGGATTGTTTCTTCCCTTGTCGCAGGTGTTTTGTCTGTGACACGGTTTGCCATAGCGAAATAACAGAATCAAAAATAGGATTCCTGCCACTAGTCCCAAAAGGAGAGGAAGTCCACCAAAGATGGAATGGACAAAGTCTGGAAAAATACCCAGAATGGCTTTAAATGGTGTTAGAGCCCCCGAAAACACTGTCTTAAATACATTTGAGACTCCACTGGTATCAGAAATATTTAAGATTTCGTTCAGGATTTCTGCGAAATGTATGGGGGAATTAGTTGATAACAATGAATGAATCTCTGCCGTTGTCCTTGCAACTTGGAGATCATACGTTTCTTTTGATGACGTAAGCCTGGTCGGCGTCTGAAGGAGCACAGTTTTCATTCTGTTTAAAGTATCAACTCTAATGGAAGAAATTTTCAAATTCGGCCATAACCTTGCCTCCCTGTCTGGCATTGCGCTGGGGAACAATACTCGTTCACAGCACATGACCTTCGCAGTCGTAGTTTTGAGATAAGCTATTCCGGGCACTAAGCTACAACATCTGCGGTCTACAATTATAATGTAACTCCCGTTCGATAGTCTCCTAAAGAATGGTTCTATTTGTGTGGCAGGTGTGCCTAGCTGGTGACATGAAAGGTTATTTGAGGACCCTTCACAGGCTCCGTGTAAACTAATACCATTACACAGAAGTGTACCGCTTAGTGACATTGCACAATTATTGCCACTAAGAAACACTTTCCGGCCTTTATTACTGACACATGCATGTGAATAGGGCAAGTTCCATGTTGACTTAATGTACCCTTTACCCAATTTTTCGTACATGCCAGCCTGTATATATTTTTGGCAGTATTGAAACCTGAAAGTAGATATTGGAATATTAATTATTCCATGTATTATCCATTCACTGACAGGTCGTTCTGACATTGTCAATGGTAATCTCTCGAGTTTCTCAATGCGCAGGATTGTATAATCAGCACCCTTCTGTGCCATACTGATTTGTTTATCAGTAAGGTTAAAGATATTGAACAGTGACGTTGTGTTGATTAAACGCCAAGGCACATAGCCTGAACGCAGATTTTGTAATGTCCAGCCAAGTTGCACAATAGAACGCAATTGGGACTGACCGTGTTGTAACAACAGTAAGTCTTGCGATATTATGTCGATTGCTGAAGACACAATGCTGTCCAAAGAGTATATTCTGGAGGACAGAGTCATTAACCCATTGTCCACTACAGAAAGTGATTTTTCCAAATTAATACGTCGATTTCCCGTATTTTCTCTGATGTTTCAATTTGAGTTATTTTCCAGGCTTCGTTATAAGCTGCATATACAGAGGCTGCTATGAAGCGTTTTTGACGCTGTTTGCGCGGTCCCATAATGAAATCACGCAAGTCAGCACCATCAGTAAGTAAAGTTAGGTGTTGCTTAATTTCTGCCAGTGTGGATGTTTGTTGCCATTGAAGGCAGAGCTTGCCCACACTGTACGTGGTAATTATCCCTGGGTGTTGTCTTTGGGAATATCTAGGGTCTGGCCTGGTCAATTTGAACCTCTGGATTTTGTTCAGGAATCTGTCTTGACAGTTATTAGTATCTGTGGGCCAGATCAACCACTTTTTCCAATCTGGATGTGTTCTGTTTTGGCTTAATATACGGTTTACGTCTATCTCCTCATCTATAGAGCTATTACTGTTCATTGATGGCTTTGGAATAGACGGTTTGTTTAAGTCTTTGATTTTGGCTAGGCCAAGACAGGTAGTTTGTTGAATAGTGTCATTCAAAAATATAATTTGTTCTGGGATCATGCAGGCTCTAAACAATGATTCTATACCTTGTACTTGCCATTCCTTTGTACCCCAAACACTTTTTACTTCAACATTTTTGTCCCAGTAATCAAAACCAAATGTACTCATTTGTTCAAAAAACGAGTCTGAATATATCAATTTAGTGTTTGTAAGCATGGTCTTTGTACCTGTCTTATTTGATAATTTGAAATAAAATGTTTCTGCATTACTTGTGTTGAACCCTGAAAAATATGAATATTTGTCATAAAAAGTTCTTGAGCTACCTTTTGGAGGGGTTGCACAGTGTTCCCATTGATTATAATTTAAAACATTTCTAGGTTGTGCAGATTTATGCAGATAATGATTACTATAGTGATTATAGCAGAACATTTTATCATAATTAGACGAACCCTGCAAATAATCATGTTTTGTAAATTTAGCAGACATCACTAGGTCAGACATCATATTATTAATGCTTTCAACGTCCCAATCATCAGCAACTGAGCTTGGTTTTACAAAGTCACTCAATGAGATCTTGATTTAATGTGGATATTTCAGGATTTCAACCGGACCATAGATTTCATAATCAGTATTGTCCCATGCTACCCCACCGGGTATAGGATTGGCTGTGAAGTTGACTGAAGAAAGTTCTCTTTTCTCGACGTGCGAGGACGTGTGTGGTTTGAGGATCAATTTGATTTTCTGGCTTGCTGTGTCCATTTTAGCATATTTTCCCTCAATGAAGTGTCCCAAACATAGTACCATGATGAGCCAAAGTATGAGGATAAGTGCACCTAAGGCCACCCAGAATTCAATCCATGGAGAAATCAGATAGGTTTCTTTCAGATGTTGAAAAAGTTCCTTAGCTTTGTTTTTAAAGGTTTTTGTTGATGTTTGTTCCTTTGATTCACTCAGGTTTTCAGATGAATCACTGAAGTTGATAAAGTAACCGGATGCCGTTCTGTGTATTGTTCCTATTGCTTCAGGATTGCTATTTGCTTTATCAGTTTTTTGTTGTTGCAGCAGAATAGTCATTTGTTACTTCATTGTAGATTGGTGTGTCTCTGCTAAATGTTTTTATTTGGGTTTTTAGAGGTTTAAGTTCCATAACATTGTTGCATAGTCCTTGTTGTTGTTCTTTTGGCATTTCAAATGTGAGTAGCCTCTTAGATCGAACCTCTGTGTTTGTAGCAAACCTTGGTGTTCTACTACTTATCGGGAGTCCACTCAGCCTACTGTTCGTTATCGGCCACATGATTGTGGTTTTATCAGGTCGATTGATACAACTCTGTTCTCCTTTTTACCAGCAAGGGGCGGTAGTACTACTGATCTTGTCCCGTTGATGGACAAGACAGGAACTGCTTTTCTGTAAGAAGGCCCAAATTCCTTCTTTACCGCGATCTTTTCTCTGACTAGATCCCCAACTTTTGGAATCCAGACAGGTCTTGCTGGGACAGGTGGTTTTTCTTCAGTGGTCGTTGGCTGTTGTTTCAACTTTATGTTGCTCAGGTCTTTCCTTGTTTCGTTTAAGTCCTGTAAAATAGCCAAACGATCTTTGATATCAAAGCTTTTTTTCTTTAACCACTGAAGTCTGACTGTCAAGATCTAAGACCATCATTCTAGTTCCAAACAATAATTCGTACGGACTGAATCCCCTCAGAGAATTTCTTGGCAGGTTATTTAGACTACATTGGACACTTATTAGATGTTTGACCCACCCAGCTCCCGAACCTAATACCTTCGCTGTTATAGATTGCTTTATGCCTTTGGTTTTTTCTTTACACCATCCCGTATCCCTCAGGAAGGAAGTGAGAAGAGTCCCGCTATGCTATGCTCATCATAAGCTTGAAGGCTAAAGGGAATACATTAGTCAAAACGTAGCATGCTCCTAGCGTATATGCCATTATAGACTCGCAAATCTTTTTATAACAGTCCAGACGTCAGCCGAGCGCTGGGGTCCTATATCATGAGTGTAAATTAGTCTTTATGTGTTAATATAACGCTTTTTTGTGATGGGTACTTTTTTATTCTTGTTGTGTTTCTGGAGCGAAGTGCCATGGTAATAGTCCTCCTCGCTCGCCACTGCGATCTCTATTGCAGTCTGGGCAATTCTTTACAAAGATGTGATGATGCAGGCTCATACCTGGCCAATTCTTCCAGAGAATCTTTTTGTTTAAGGTGTCTGAGACCCTCACCCATATGTGCGTCAGCTATTAACAAGCCTCTCCTGTCCGTGTTTGGAATCACTCTATCCCCCACTCCAGGGATTCGAGCAAAAGGAACGGAGTTTGCATCGATTATGTATGTATAATTGAGTGGATAATTGATCGGTAGCGCCGAACAGTCGCCTTTTGATGACGTTTTTACTGCCAGCACTGTTTCACCGTCAATGTATTTTACTGCACGCTTTTTCTTGACTACGGAAGCCGATTCAGTTGCTGCCGTTGTGGCTTTCTCAGCCAATGAATTCCCTGCAACGTGAACGCCATCACGCTGATGACTCACTGAATGTATCACGTGAGTTTTTGGTAGTTCTTTCTGTAAAAGAGCTACTTGTTCCCAAAGCACTTTTTGCTTTATTGTTGTACCTGTGTCATCTTTGTAACCGCTTTGTATCCATTTCTGTAAATCGTTATTGTATGATTTGACGCAGTAATACGAATCGCACACAATAAGTGTCGGGAATTCGCGATCGGCATTATCTAGCGCCATTTTTAACGCTATTATTTCAGTTTGTTGTTCTGAATTATTGTCCACTGAGTGTGTTTTTGTAAGTAGAGGTCTTAATTTACCTCCGCGCCACACTTCTTTTACAATTTTGCATGTTGCCTTGTAAGCCAGCTCCCCCCAAACTGAGGGTTGAGCATGCCCGTCTGTATGTATTACACAGGCGTATTGTCGTAAAGGCAGAATGTCGATTGGCAGAGGGTATGTCATTCATATTCTAGATGTTTTAATTCCTTTAATTCTGGATCAAAGTAGTATTTTACTCTGTCCGTTGTAATTGAATTCACCCATTGTATCCATTCTGGATTCAACGCTGTTGTTGGTAAATTACATGGGGTTGTTAATGCCTCAAAGGCTGACTCCGCTGTTCTGACTGTGATACGTCTACCGTCAGCGTTGTCTTTTTCTCTTGCTATAGCCGTTTGAACTGCATGAACAATGTTTTCTTTAATACTGAACTTTTTTTCAGCTTCTGTGTACAAGTGTGATTTGTATGCAATTGGTACCTTTTCTCCCTCATTAGAGGTCAGGTATGTGAATCCGCATCTTCCTGGGATGACTCGAATCACAAGATTACGTGTGTTATCACGTGTTTCTAATTTTGTTTTAATTAGCATGTCTGTTTGTAAAGATCTCAAAATTTCTGTGTGTTTTTGAGTCCAATTGATTCTTTTAAAATCTGGTTTTATTAGATCATAAAGGGGTTTGACCCTTTCTGCGTAATTTGCAATGTATGTTCTTCCGAAATTTAGGAAGCCTAGAATTGATTGTAAGTTTTTTAGTGTTCTAGGAGCTTGGAGTACAGCACATTTCTCTAGGAAATTGTCAGCCAGGCTTTTGCCTTCACTTGATAATTCATGTCCTAAAAACAGGACTGTTAGATGGGCAATTCTTGATTTTTTAAAGTTGAATTTGTAACCCTCTGCTGCGAACCCAAGTATTATGGTGTTCACTCTCTTCAAGTGAGTATCCAAGTCATCATCTGTTAGGTAAATGTCGTCGACATATGATAATGCCTCGTCATCGTATGTTTGTATTAATTCTGTTACTCTCTTTGAGAATAATCCCGGGCTATTCTTGTGCCCCTGGGGTAAACGGCAGAAACTTTTTTGCGAGCCATTTACCGAGAATGCAGTCAAATATCTGATCTCTGGTGCTATATTTTGACAAAAGAATCCATTAGAGATGCCTAATGTTGTTTTGTATTTTTTGCGCACTATGTTATTCATTAGTGCAGCACTATGTGAGTTTTGTACTGCAAAAGTTTTGCAACATGAGTTAAGGTGTCTGTAGTCCAAAACTAGACGATATGAGTTGTCTGGTTTGGAGACAGGAAACAAAGGATTGTTCATTTGTGAGGTGCAAGTTTCAATCACCCCCTGGTATTCAAGTTGATCTAAGATCTCTTTTACCTGTTTTTTAGCTTCTTGCTTAATTGGGCACTGCCTCTGTGCAGTAGGTTGTGATTTTAACTGGATTTTGTGAGGAGGAGAGTCCTCATCCCATCCTACATGATTTTTATATAAAGCAGGAGCTTGAGCTACTGCCCACTTTCTAGCAAGTGTATATTTTTTATGAATTGGAATATGATTTGAGAAGGCAGGCATAATTATTTCTTCGCCATGAGGGCACTCCCTGACAAACTCGGGTGGCCAGTCTCGTTCAGCTAGAAGGATGTCATAGCCCTGGGAGAGATTATCCCAAAAGAGACCCCTTATTTTTCTAGTCTTATCCCCCTCTATACGTAATGTTATTTCATATATTTTGTGAGGTTTGCTAACTCTGGTGTCTGCAGTTTCCACCTGAATATATTCATTCGTGTCCACTGTCTCCAGATGATTCATAAGGACTTTGCGAGCTATGCTCACTTCTGCTGCGCTGTCTAGCATTGCCTGAGCCCATTCTCCGTTTTTCAGCTGTGTCCTCAGTATTCTCGGCATCTTTGATTACTTTAATACTGGCTACCTTCTTTTTTGGAAATTGTAACTTTTTATTTGGATGAGCAGGTTCCTTGTCTTTGGACTTGACGTGCTCTTCCCTGTGTTCTGATCGTCCTCTTCTTTCCGATTTCTGCGAGGAAGTCTGAAAAGATTGAGAGGGACGTGTATCATTATCTTGATATCTATCAGGTTTCTTTATATTATCCCTATTTCTAAGGTTGTATTTTTTCCCAGAGGGCTCACTTTGGGGAGACCTGCGTCCTTGGTTCGGAGATCTTTCTCTCCGCAAGGAGACCTTCCTCTGGACTGGAATCTTTTTTCTTTAGGATTGGATTGTTTGTTTCCATCCCAGCTCTTTTTTTGAGTGTTTAAATTATTTTTAATAAATATCTTTTCAGGACTTTCAATCAGTTGAGGTTTTACCGGTATTCCACCCAGACTATCTCTTCCTAGTTCTTCATAGGATTTCTCTATGATTCTGGCAATTTTAGTTGGTTGGTCTGCTATATCTGTCTCTTTTAACCTTTGGCGAATCGCCACGTTTGCTGCTTCTCCCTTTATGTTGGCTAATAATATAGCCGAGACCTGCTTGAAGTCTTTCAGTAATTTCATACCAAGAGTTAAAGCGGGTTCTGGACCATATTCATCTTGAATTTGTTTTAGCACATCTGGTATTACTGACATAGATGGTACACCATGTGTTTTTGTGTATATGGAAGCAAAGACTGTACCCCAAGTGTCACAGTCCTCCACGTGTGGTGCGATTCCCATTGGAAGACAGATAGTCAGAATCCTGTGTTTATCTACAGGGGTGGTGTCTGGAAACACCGCCTCTATTTGAGTGATTTTTTGTGCTAGCCAGAAAGGTATTTGTTCCCGTTTTGCGGGTACTTTACCTAGACAGAACTGTATGTTCTGTGGTGTAATTTTATTTGTGTTACCCTGATGAGGGGTCAACTGTGGAATTTTACTTGCTGGTTGGATTGTTGAAGTCCGCATTACATATTGGACTAATTGTCTATGTATTTTGATTAGTTGTTTTAGCTGTATTAAAAGCTCTGCTGCAGACATTTCTTCAATGTCTGGATGTGGTGTATATCCGGCTAGGACCGGCCACGTTGCTCCTGGTCTACCTAGTGGACCGAGCCTGGTGATGTGATTATTATGTTTTAGGGCGCCATTAAACAAGAGCAGGTGCTCTTGGAATTTGAGTGGTACTTCCACCTCCTCGAAAGGAGTGTAGGTATCCGGTGGTTCCTCTATTTTATAATAGTGGAACTCTTTTGTTACAGCGTTTGCTGCTGGAAAGTTCATCCATGAATAGAATACCTCTGTCTGCCGATATTCGTGTGCCTCAATTACGAATATGACTGTACCACCTCTCGATGTCAGTCCATTATCTATAAGTTTTAAAGTTATAGATTTTCTTATGTTGACCGGGATGAGTTTTATATCCGGGTCATTTTGTAGCAGAGTATTATCAGCTGCTAGGAGTTCAGCTGCTAGTCTAACTGTCTCCCTTTCATCATCACTGTCTACCATTTTACCGACAGGAAGGTTATTCTGTTTGTTTGCAGATCAGGTTTCTATGGAAACAAAGATTCGATGCACAATATTTTGGAACAGTGTATCCTTCAACGTTGACTAAACCAAGAACCATACATAGGAGTCTCCTCCTGCGAGGTTTGGCGGATATGACCTTTTACCCACTCCAGACGTCTTTGGAGTATTATGGGAAAAAAGGGGTTCTGTGTGAAAAAGCACGACTGAGTTACTCTAATGTCTTGCGTTAGTTTTATCGCCTATCCAAACGTTTGGGCACCATGTAGTGTAGTTCCTATTATCCCAATAGGCTCTGCGCATTGGAATAATACCTTCAGTAGTATAGACCCAGGACGGAGGTTAACTAGGTCTTCTACTGACGATATTAGACTTAAAGTTTTGGGTTTGCCAGCTAGCTCAGAGTTCACTAGAAACTTTCTCGAATAGGCAAGGAGGAGTTTAACCTCCCTGGATAGACAAGAAGGGATTTAGTTTCTGACAACCATAGAACATGACAACTTTGCTCTCCCCTAATCAAGAGTGTATCTCTAGAGTCGTGTGAAAACAAAAGACAACTTATTTTACTCAGTCAGTACGTGCATTCTTAGTTTCACCAGATTGTAGAGAAAAGGAAGAGACGGGCGTGTATAATAAAGGATGTTATTTATTGATCAGTCTCTTTTCTCGTACAAGAGAAATGAATCGATATGATTGCGATACTTATGGTTAAGTAAAGTGCATACAATAAAAGCAGGAGTATAAAATAATACTGCAGAAGCATTGATATGGTTTTTAAGCCATATGATATTTAAAAACTGTAAAATAGATATATACATATATACATTGACTAATCGTACTCAACTGGTGCTTCTAACCACGCCTACCCCAGTGTACCTGACCTAAGCCTAATACGTGGGCGGGAGTAGATAAGTAGCAGTTTAAGTTAAGTTTGTTTTGCCAAGGGACTGACTCAAGAATTCTCTGTAAGGGGTTGTTCAGTTCTGTACCTGAGATCTAGAATGGTTGAGGGCTGGTATCTCTCGTCTCTGGTCTTGATATTCCAGCTGCCTGCGAGGGCCGATTGGAAGCGCCGGAGCTGGATTTCTCGGCAGGAGAAAAAACAGCGTCTCGTTCGAAGCGCGTCAGGAAGGCGGGGCAGCGCGTGTGGGCTTCGCTCTCTGCTGGGCTCCTCAGCGCGTCTCGCTGCTCCGATCTCGTCACCACCGCGTGTGTTTGCTTAAGGCAATGTCGGTAATATTTATACCTGTAAGGTGTCGAGATTGACGTAAGGATGGACATGGATACGTCAATAAGGATGTCATACGAACGGACTTGTTCGCACATTCTTTTGCTGAAGTTCTCGGTGAAATCAAAACAATGGCCGCAGGGATTTTCCCAGGTTGTCATAGGTTTGATTTGTTTTGAGAACTCCGTATGCCTTATCAGGGGCTGGAGGAATAGTGCTTGTCTAATTAGATGGCATGCGTTATGACCTAATCAGATAACACGTTTCTGTGCCGTGGTGTTGGCTGCTAGTTAATTATTAACCAGAACAGGGTCAGGAATAGGGGGATCGATACAGAACCTATAGGAATACATCACAGAGCCTGGGTTGCGGAGCATCGACAAAGAGTGAGACTCCGCAGGTTGCTCAGGGAAGGAGGTCCAAAGTTTGTGGGGCATGTATGAAAACTTTGAATACTGAAAAAAATGCCCCTCCTGGATTTGGAAGCATTCCCTTGCGGCAAAGGAGAGAAAGGTCCTGTTGAAGTATATATCACCCATGGTGAGACAACCCGGTTAAACCACCCTGTCAAGTCCATCACTCATTGAATATGGGGAAAGCTATGTAGCCACTGCAGTGGGAGCGCCCGTACCTATAGAGCCCTTTGTAGCACCAGAGCGACCACGTGCTCCCAGGCCCATGCAATTTGGCAAAACACAAATGGATAATCATTGTGAGTCCCGTAACCCATCATAAGACATCTCTAGAGACGAGTCCCCTGTCCCCAATCTGCTAAGAGATCCTTCTCTATATTTGGGTCCTCCGTGCACTACTGTGAATCATATTGAAAGAGAGCAGCAAGATAATAAAGGCATAGGTCTGTACGTCTAGTCCCCCCAAATACAGAACTTCTAATTTGACCCTGCTATATTTTCAAGCCTGTGCCAAAGAGATAAGGAGACTGTTTAGAGTCTCGAAGGTTGTTCTGGGAATTACACAGAATAAGTTCTGGAGGGCATAGACGCAGAGTGGGAACAGGACATCCAGGCAAAGGCCCTTTGACCCATAATAGACAGGGGGAGGCGATTCCAGAAGCAAATGGAGGACTTCAGACCCACAAGATTCACTCCCATATTCAATGTGTATTGTGCCTCAGCTGAGTGTACGACCTGGATCCCTAGTAACCGAAATTATTGCATTCACATATGAACTCCAGGGGAGGGAGGTTAACCATTTCCCTCCCAACCAGTGTCACAAGCAGGCACATAACCGACTTCTGATTGTTAACCTTCAGTTTCGACATCGAGCCAAACCCCAACAGAACTTCCAAGAGAGCAGGCAACGCCTCCTCAGGGTGAGTCACATAACGCAGTGAATTGTCTGCAGACAGGGACATGAAATGAACATGGCCTTCCATGACAACACGCCAACGGGCCAAGTCCCACCGCAGTCGGAACACTAATGGGTCCATCTCTAGTGTGAAAAAGAGTGGGGCCAACTAGCATCCCTTTCTTGTGCCCCATTCTATAATGGGAGTGTCAGAGATCACACCACCACTTTCAACCTAAGCAGTCAGCTGTTAGTACAAGAGTGGAACACAGGAAATACAGTCCTGACCAAGGCCCATTTGTCCCAGAGCCTCCCGTAAGTAGGCCCACTGCAGAGTATTGAAGGCCTTTTCAATATCTAGGTCAGCAGCTTGAACGTCCATGCTCTCTGTGGCGTGCAGGACATGAGATAACCTTCACAATTTCGTATGCATTCCCGGACCTGGCATAAACCCGCATTGGTCCACGTGGACCAGATGAGTTAGTACTCTACCCAAACACAACGCCAATACTTTAGCCAATATCTTAGTGTTGACACCATAGCATTGGTAAGGGCTGTTAGGAGCCAGGCATATATGGGTCTTTACCTAGTTTGAGGAGCATCACAATTTGGGCTTCCCTCATCGACAGTGGCAGAACTCCCACCCTACTGGCCTCCTGAAGGGTTTCTAGGAGACGAGAAAGCAGAAGATCTGCGTGGGTTTGGAAATATTTCACCGGTAGGCCATCCAGGCCTGGAAATTTACAGCAAGCCATTTTGGTCACTGCTTCTAACAGGTCAGGTGAGGCAGGGGAGCTCAAGGTCATCTAGAAAACGCCCCATGATAGCCAGGTCCACTCTCACCTCTTCTCTATATACCGATGACAGGTGAGCGTGCATTAGGGAATTAATGCCATGCTGTGTAGAGAAGGCACTTCTGCCTGCCTGCCGAAGCGTGATAATGATCGGCAATAAAAACTTTAAAGAACTCATAACTCTGGTTCAACTTACTGGATATAAATTGTTTTGGTATAATTTTATTTATAAAATGTGCTCTATTTTTCTAAATTGGTTTGGAATTTTCCTTGTGCTATCTTTTAGTACTGTGTGTGTACTGCATACATGCTTTACATAGTGCCTCTAAGTTAAGCCTGACTTTTTTTTTACCAAGCTACCAGAGGGTTAAGCACAGGTCAATTTAGTGACTTTTTTGGTTCACCATGACAATAATTATGGTAATTGCTTGAGTAAGGTTTTCACTCCCCCCCTATAAGTAACTCAATTTATTACACTGAGTGAACGCAAAGAGCAAAAAACTCATGAAAACAAATGGCATAGTAAAAGAATACTATATTCTAACTATCAACTGCCAAAAATATAGGGGGTGATTATGATGGTGGGCGGACTCGAGTCCGCCCGCCATCGTTGCGGTGACTGGGAACGCCTGCGGCGTTCCTGCGCGTAGTATTACGATGCGACTGGCACCAGGGCAGTCGCATCATGACATTTAACATTGCGATGGGTGCTGCTTGCTGCAGCAACCACCGCAATGCTAAAAAGCCATGTCATGCATTTTCCCGCACTACGTGGCAGGCACCACGTGATGCCTGCCACTTAGTGCAGGGAAATGTAGGAGGTACCATGGGTACCCCCAGGACACCACCCCCAACACAAAGGGGGCCCGCAACAGGCCCCCAAATGCAATCCCCGCCAGCCTGTGAATGGCGGTTTCACCACCATACACCGGCTGGCGGGGAAGCAGCATTGTAATATGGTGGTTGGTGCCTGCTAGAAACTGCCACCATTTTACACATGCTGACCGCTCCGCCGGGCAATCGGAACGATTGCCTGTGGCGGAACAGTGGTGGGTGGTCTTTACGACCGTCACAGTACCGGAACAATTTCCCCCGCCATCGTAATATGGCAGTAGGAAATTGCTGTCCGATGGCGGAAGGTCCGCCACTGCATGGCTGCCGGGCCTTCCGCCATCGTAATCAGGCCTATGGTGTCCTAAATATTGCTTAATTGGAATAAATAATAGAAAGTCAACAGTCAATGGATAGATATTTTTGTAAAAAATATTTAAACCACGATATTTATGTCAGACCCCATATTTATGTCAGACCCCATTCCCCCCACTGTTTATGGTGAAATATCCATTTTGGGAATTGCTCGTCCTTTTGTATAGAAAGTAAAGAAGCCCTGCTGAGAAGTCCTGATGGTGTCCACTGTTAGTATATCAGCTCTCCTGAGAATTGATGGCAGTCTCTATTGCAAGTATTGTACCCATGCTGAGAAATGCTGGGAATGCGTAAGGTCCTAATGCCTCCCTAGAAAAGGCATTAAAGTGGGTCATCAAGGAAAAAGACCTTTATTTCTCCTTGTTTTTCACTCTTTCGATGTGCTATGCATCACACATAGATAGGGGTGCCGTTGTTGTCGTGAGAGGAGTACTGACTGCCCTTGTTTGGCTGCCGCTTTGGGGAGATCTTACCGCTTACCGCTGGATGCCGCTTCGCGGTTTCTGGCCGAGAATGTACACTTCCCTGGACACTTGCTGGCGCCTGAGACTTGGGGCGGCTCCTCAACTGAAGGAGATTGCGCAGAGAACGCCTGCAGGGACTCAATCTACCAGGAGTCCCTGCTTCATCAACACCATCTGGTCCCGCATTGTGACTCCTCCTGCACTTGAACACCTGGTTTTCATCTATTCTTGGGTGCCATTGTTGCTGTGAGAGGAGTACTGACTGCCCTTGTTTGGCTGCTGCTTTGGGGAGATCTTACCGCTGGTTGCCGCCACTGCTTGCAGGACCCGCTTCGCGGGTGCAGCTTCGCGGTTTCTGGCCGAGAGTGTACACTTACCTGGGCATTTGCTGGCACCTGCCACCTGGGGCGGCTCCTCAACTGAAGGAGATTGCCCAGAGAACGCCTGCAGGGACTCAATCTACCAGGAGTCCCTGCTTCATCAACACCACCTGGTCCCGCGTTGTGACTCCGCCCTCTGGATCCCTCCTGTGACATATCAGTAGCCCCCCCAATTTGTACTCTAACATATTTCCATTGAGTATTGCATTTGTGATACATCTTGCAGCTTAGCTGTCTGGTGGTAGTTGTTTTGAAGCTTAGTGGGTCTGCCGATGCCAATGACAACTCGATCTGGCAAGGGAAAGGGGGCGGGGGGAGGTTCTGTTATTGGTGCGATGGACAAGTTTATTACCAGAGCCGTTTCTGTTATCGAAAAAGAGATTGCCATCACAGAGGGCCGTCTTTCACATGAGTTCCTTAGTCAAAAGCGCTCCTCCCTAGGACCACTGGGTTTGGTTGTATCCCCAGTGCAGATAGATGAGCTGCCGGACGAAGCCTCATCTGGTCCAGATCTGACAAGAATAGGAGCTATCAGGGCCAGCCTGGAAAGGCCTAACACCCTTAATTGGAGCATTTATCCATCTTCACAGCCTACATTGGGGCTTGCTCTGATTCCATCTGTAGGGGGCCAAGTTCCCCATAGCAATTTCATATCCTCGAAGGAACCCCCTGTACATTTAGAGGCAGTGTCTAATAGTGGACCTAGACTTGCACCCATTAAACAGAAAAGAGTTACAGACTATCAAAGGGTTGGTCACTTAAAACCCTCAAAGAAGTATAAGGGCAAACGTTTTAAGGGCAGTGTGAAATCGACAGGGCGGGGGGAGGATGGGAACCACCACACTAATATTTTTCCACAAGGGTTTCCTCCGACTGGTGCTCAGGCGACACGTACCCTGAGAGAGCCAGAGAGCGGAAAGCTAGCGCCCACTACCACATTGGCTACCCCTGTCCAATTGCCCCCTTTAGATCAAATTGAGAAAATGTTGAAATCTGTTATACTCCCGCTTCTCGAAAGGGTGAAAGTTCTGACCGAGAGGCTTGATCAATTTGAGCAGGCCACCCTTGATAACTTTTTTTCACTTAAGTCCTTAATTAAATACACACCAAAATCAGGGAGGGGGGACCAGAACTATCTAAAGACATGCAGTTTGATTTAAAATCTCCAGAGGAGAGGGGGCGAATTGTACCAGAGGAAGTTACCGGGGTCCCGGTGTGTGTCAACTTCCCTACTCAAGGTGGATCCACTCAAACCAATGTCCCAACTAGTAAGACTTCTATATTGGATAAAGGGTCCAAAAGGCGCCGCCAAAGTTTGACTGTCCAGAGTAAGGCCGCCAACACTGCAATGGGAAATAGCGAGGGCCTAAATGGTAAACAATCTGATCTAACACATATCCCTTTCATAGCTAATAAAGGCACTATTGATCTCCCGTATGTAGTCGTGCTTACTGGGGTGCCACCTCGCAAGCCTGGCTACCAGGAATCGTACAACGAACTTAAAAATAAAACGATGTTCTGGCTAAATGAAAATAGACCTCTTCTCAATTCATTTGATGGTCAGGTTCTCCATGTGAGAAGAGTTAGTTGGGTTGGGAATAGGACTAAGGATCTGCCAGGAGATTGCATTTTGGCTAACTTTAGGGATCCTAGGGTGGTTAGGTATATCTGCAACCTTCAGCCTAGTTTAGGGAATTCAGGAATTGGCACATACGAACTAAGCCACTTCCAAACTTTCCCCGGTTTTCAACCCATTGCTAGTTACCAACCTATGGGCTGGAGGGACAATATGTTCCATCCTCAAGCTGATTATGACTACCATCAGTGTCATATGCCCAAGGGAGGTCGAGCGGTACACAGGTTGGGCAATGGCTGGTGACATGGTTCTCATTCCACTGTTAAGCTAGCTGAGAGCCCTCCAAAGGATATGGATTTGTATGGGGAAAGTGAGGTGTTCGAGGTCCCTGAGGGCGGAGTTTCTGATCAGTCCAATCCTGTTGCTGGACCGCCGGTTCCCCAGAATATTTGCAGGACTGGGGAGTGGAAGCACACGTTTATGGAGACTGGTGTTGGGCCTAGTCCGGTTGCTACTATGTACCCCGCTGAGGAAGCAATTATGAGTAATGATGTGAGGATCCTCAGTTGGAATATAGCAGGCATCTCTAGGAAACTAGCTGTTCCTGATTGGAACCTATTTATCGAGTCTTTTGGGATATGTATCTTCCAAGAGACTTGGAGTGTGGAACCCTGCCACAAGGTTGGTTACACTACGTTTTTCGTACCAGCAACCCTCCCTCACTCCCGGAGAAGTCGCCCTTCAGGAGTTCTCCTCATTTGGATTAGTATTTCCCTGGGCTGCCACGCCAGACACCTTGTATCCAAATCCCCTGATATACTAAGACTGTCAGTCATGGGACCACGTAGAGCGCGCACACTGGAGATATTTAACATTTACGCTAGAGGTATTAAAGGTGGCTCTCAATCTCCAACTATTTCCATGCTAGGAGAGGAGCTGTAAACTCGTTGTGGCTGCTCACAAATGATCTACATGAGCCACAATTAAAAACTACCTCAGAAGTTCGCCCTTCAAATGGAGGGAGGCGTCTTAAATGGTGCATGGTGGCCCTAGATGAGGGGTTGGTGCAGAATATAGGGGCTTTGATGGAAGCGGCCATGACCAGGCTGGACACTTTCACCTTGGATCCCTCAGAGGTTTTTGGTCTCTTTTGCTATACCACCAATGCTTTGGGAAACCTATTTATAAAACCATGTAGGGATTCCACGGCAAGGGGGCACCAGAAACCAAAGTTTAATTCGGCTGGTTTTCTAAAAAGTGCCTGGAGCCGAAAACAGCCCTGGTAAAGGCTGTTACGCTGAAGGATCCAGAGCTGATTCAGGCCGCTAGAAAAGATTATAGGCTCGCCATTAGGGAGGCAAGGAGGGACTGGGATGACCAGTTTTGGTGCGATCTAAAGGCAGCCAGTGCGGGGAGGGATGCCGGTGGCTTTTGGAACTTGGTAAGGACCAGAAACAGGCCCAATAGCACCCTTATTACATGCAACATTACTGGGCAAGTACGGTTTGATCACTTTTCCTTACTCTATTCCGCCCATCTAGTTGATGGGCAGGGGCAGATTACATTAACATCTCTGGGTCTCTCTGCGGAGAGCGAGGCCACCCTCTTTACAGCTAAGGAGGTGGAAGATGTGATCAAATCTTTGGTGCCAAATAAAGCAGCAGGCCCCGATGGGTTACCGGGGGATTTACCCCGCCTTAATTCCAAAGAATGGGGGAGGCTTATCTCAACCCTACTTAATGCTACCTTTAATGGTGCGGCAATTCCAGTTTCTTGGAAGGGGGCCGAGGTCGTCCCTATTTTTAAAAAGGGCTGTCGGGACGACCCAGCAAATTATCGCCCTATAAGACTTATAATAATAATAATAATCTTTATTCGGTTTTTTAGCATTGCAAAACCATAAAAGATAACATAGCATAATATAAAAATATGCACAGTAAGATTTGTTTAAAAAATACAGTTGAATGTATGGTTAAAAAGTGAGAATGCAAACAGTTGGGTGATATACGAATTAGTCCTCTGTTTTACAGGTTATTTCTATGCCTCATAATACACTTTAGGAAATTCAGTACGTGGTAGACAGTACATTCGGAGTCCAAAGTTTGAAGAGCCAGCATAGCTGGACGACATTGTCTATGGCCCCATTTTTTTAGTAAAGGGATTAGCCAAAGTTTTCGGTGGGAGTAGAAAAACTTGAAGAACAGTATTGTGTGGATGGTGGATTGTTGGGAGAGGTCATCGCATGGGCACGGATCCATCTTAGTATTCCAGTTGTTTTTTTCGGGAAATGTCACTAGCCTGAAGAAAAGATTCATTCTGAACCTTGTTAGGAGCATCTTTTCATATGGTGTAATCTCCAGGGTCAAATATGACTGAATTTTCAGGGACTGCTGCGTCATAATTGCGTGGGTAACAGATTTTTTTGTAATCATCGAGGTCAGTCTCAAGGATTCCAAATGTCTCAGTGCAACTAGTTTCAGCTCTTTTTTGGAAATTTCTTTCAAATTTTCTGGCGTGTGGTAATATTTTTGTAGGCCCAGATCGGAAAAGAAATGTCTTACATAGGACAGCCAGGCTATTTTGTAAGCGTGGTCCAAAGCCATAGTGTCCTGTAGAATACTTTTAGTCAGGCTATTTTTTTCCGACAGCCAGGCTCTCCTCCAGAGTAAAAGAGGTTGAATTTTGAGTAAGTCTTCGATGTATGGGATTCCCAGTTCCATGTGTGAGGCATAGGTGGAGGTGCCTCTTGGAGTTGATAAAAGGAATCTGATGAAGATATTCTCCTCTTTTTGTATGGAGCCGATGTGTGTATGTCCCCAAATCCCTGCACCATATAGTGCGATGGCTTGGCATTTCGCAGCATAAATCTGTAGCAGTTCTGATTGGGGTTTTTGTCCGAGCTTGTTAGAGAATTTCATCAACGCCATGATCGCTCGTTTGAAGAGATGTCTCCTGGCCTCGACCGCCGCTTTCCAATTTAGGGCGTCATCGATCATAATGCCTAAGTAGGGATATTGTGAGGTCTTTTCAATCTTTTGATCTTTCAGAAAGATGGACTTAATTGCTTTTCTTGATCCACCGACTACCATGGCAAACATTTTTTTGACGTTGATGTGCAAATCCAGAGCACCCATGAAGTCTGCATATTTAGATAAAGATTTCTGTAGTTTGATGGGGGTGCGTGCCAAAATGACTGCGTCGTCCGCATAGAGCAGAGCGGGGATCGAGCGGTCTTTTGCTCTAGGGAGGTCCCTTCCCCCTCTCAACATGGTCTCTTCTAGGCCGTTGGTGTACAAAGAGAATAGGAAGGGGGCCAAGACACAGCCTTGCCTCACTTCCCGCTCTACCCTAAATGGTGCTGTCAGTTCTCCTTTTAACCCGTACCTCACTCTCGCCGTGGCTTCACTGTATAGTTCCCTCAGATAGTCTAAAAGAGGAGGGTCTACCCCCATTGCACTCAGCAGTGACCAAAGCTTTGCGTGCGACACACAGTCAAACGCGGAGGACAAATCCACGTATACCATATAAATGGAACCGGGTTTGGCATGAGTATATTTTGATGTTAGCAAGCTTAGATTTAGGGCCTGTTCAACGGTTCCGAAGCCCTCCCTAAACCCAAACTGTAAGTCCGAGAGGATGTTTTTGTCTTCTGCCCATTGCCTTATAGATTCCACCCAGAAGGTAGCTGGCAAGGTGATTCTTGGGAGAGTGCTCCAGTGGGAGATTGAGAACAAAATCCTTTCGGATTTCCAAGCTGGATTCAGGTCAGGCACGGGGACTATCAAGCAGGTTTTTAGACTGATGCTCATATACTGGAAGGTGGTTGTACTAAGCAAAGGCAGTCTTTATCTCGCTTTTATCGATTTGAAGACTGCCTTTGACCTGGTGCCTCGGGATCGCTTATAGGGGGTACTCTCTGACTTGGGGATCCCTGCATACATTCTGTCCTTACTGGTGAAATTGCATACTGGGAATTTTGCTCAGGTAAGGTGGGGTACTCAGGGCCAGAAGACCGCTAAAATCATAGTGAATAGGGGTGTCCGCCAGGGTTGTGTTCTTGCCCCCACTCTGTTCTCATTGTATGTGAATGGAGTGGTGGAGCATCTTTGAAATAAACCATCTGATGCTCCCTCCCTGGTGGGCAAGAAAATACCAACTCTCCTATTTGCTGATGATACCCTGCTTATCTCCAAGTCCCCCATGGGCTTACAGAGCCTTTTGGACAATTTTCAGTCTTTTTGTACCAGCAGGGGGCTCATAATCAATGCCGATAAAACCAAGTATCTGGTATTGAATCCACCCAGGAAGCTTGGTTGACCACCTGTATTGAACCTCGTGCCCCTGGAAAGGGTTAAGGAATTTGACTATTTGGGTATCCGTTCATCTCATTCCATGCAGTAGGGTCCTCACCTCCAGAAAATGTTACTGGGCCATAAAAGTGTCGTGGGGGCTCTACTTAAAGAGCAGCGCTGGTCATCATTTATACCTATTGCCCCAGTTTTAGACATCTATAGAGCAAGAGGAGTTAAAGCAGCACTTTATGGGGCAGAACTCTGGGGACTAAACAACATTGATCATCTCTCCAAATCGGAGAATAATTTTTTGAAGGATTTGATGTCCCTCCCCCAGAGCACCTCTACGTTGCCTCTGTTGCTCGATATGGGCTGCCGCTCGATTAGAGACCAGGCCCAACTTCGCCCGTTACTATTGTGGGCTCCTTTGTGGAGGGTTCCTGAACTTGCCAGTTATGCAGAAGGGCTGCTGGAAATATTGTCCATGCCCGGCTGGTATAAAATTGGGTGGCTCAATGATGTCAAAACATTGCTTGATGATCTGGGGCCTGGGGATGCTTGGGTATCTAGATGTGCTCCCCCTAAAGCTGTCCTCAAAAATATGTATTGGCAGTGGGTAGGCAACAAACTAAGCTCCAATTCCAAGCAAAGCAGGACAACCACTGAGTTCCTTAGGATAAAGGATGTGGCCCTCTGTGAACCTTACCTGGACTTGATCTCAAAATCCCTTGATAGGGCCTTGTACTTTAAGTTTAAGGTGGGTTTGTTACCATTGAGAGAATTGTCTGCTCGCTGGAATATCCCGGCACAAACTTCTCCCTTTTGTATATTTTGTATTTCCAGAGTGGAGTCTGTTGCCCACTTTTTATTTGAATGTCCGGCTTATAAAACCCCAAGGTCTTGGTGGCTAAAACCCCTATGTAGGGAGCTAGGCACCAGACATCATATAGTCGCTTTGCGAATTTTGATGTCTGACACCCGGCCCCTGTATGCTTGTGCCATGGCCAAATACCTCGGCTGGGCTTGGTCAATCAGATTTAAACGGCTAAAACTAATTGTTTAATTGTGGTCATGTATTTAGACCTTTTTTATCTAATTTATCGGAAAGTACATATTTTTAATTGATTAGCCAATGGACTGTAAATGTCATGGTTTTTAATTGTTGTTTTATGTAATGCTTTTAAGATATTTTTCTTATCGAAATAAAGCTGATTGACTTGACTTGACAGATAGATAGATAGATAGATAGATAGATAGATAGATAGATAGATAGATAGATAGATAGATACATAGATTGTTTTTTTCTCTGTTAAATGCTTACCAATAAAAGATACCAAATATAATAATCATACAAAAACAATACATAAACTCATAACATCTTGATTCATTGTACCAGGTAAATAAAAACATAACAAACCATCCCCACATGCGTTTCACAATAAATAATAGATAAAAGGTTTCTTCCTTCTGACCACATAAAAACAGAGGCATGCTTCTTAAAGATTGATAACTTCATGGCCAAGCCCCTTGTGTGTGGACATCTGCCAACGTAGCCGGAAACAACATGGCCTGCCTCACTTTGGAAAATGTAGCCTCCTTCAGGATCGGAGTAAAATACTTTTTCCTTGGTAGGGGATAATGACTACAAAGCAAGAAAACATACAGCAAAGTCTGCTCTGAAAACCCATCACACCCACACAGCCCTAGGCGACTATCAGCCACCCATCCTTTGGGAAAACTGACCAAGGGCAAAAACACATTCTCCTAAATCTGGATAAGAGGTGTCAATGATAAACATTATTCACACATGTTAAATAAATATGGTTCCTTGGAGCTGTCTGTGTCAGGAAATAAGCCAGCATTAAGGGTTTGTGGCATACAGTTTCCTCACGACTAATGGATAGCTGCATTAAAAAATGATGTTTGACCCATTGATAATCCTTTTTGGGAACACCTTTTGAGTGCACAAACAAAGTGGTGCAACCCACGTTATAGAATGCAGATCTTATGTGGTTCAACCAGAGGATAATTTTATGATTATCCAGGGAAAGACAATCCTGAATAAGCAACCTATTTAAGATGGGCCCAGTCTTAAGCCTGATATAAATCCAACTCAATAAGGGTCTAGGTTTAAGCAGGTCTGAAATATAACCAATGCCCAGCTCTTCATGTATCACAAATGTAGAGGTAGCCAGGGGAACCCCAGGAGCCTCTGAAGGAATATGTTCTCTATCCATTGAATTGGATTGCATTCCTGATAACCCCAAAGGTCACTTAACTAGTTGGCTGTGGAGACACACTTGTCCTTCTGAACCTTAATCAAGGCTTTTCACCGGGTTCTTACCCACCCACAAACTAAAATTCATCACTGCTCTGCACGATCTCACTAAAGCTAACTTCTTTGAGTACGTGGTTATGTATTGTCAAATAAAACACCTAAATAATTAAAAGATCCCACCTGGGCCATTCAGGCCTTCTGACAAAAGTGACTCCTCGATTTTGCAGGCTTGGCCCCAACCTCATAGTAAATGATTTAGCGGAATTAACAGACAAGTCCAAGTCCCCCATGAAAGAAGCACAAGAATCCAAGAGATGTTGGAGACCTAGGTCCGTCTTTGACAAAAGGACGGCATCATCTGCACATAGGAGCACTGGGATTGCCCTTGAACCTAGCCTAGGGACATCTCTCTATGCCTCCGTTAAAGCCAACTCCCGGCCATTTATATAGATGGTAAACAAGAATGGGGCCAGTATACATTCCTGGCAGACTCCACAGGAAATAAGGAAATTCTTCGTACAGGCAACCTCACTAGTATATCTGATGGAGTCCGACATGTACCTATGAAGATCTACCAAAAAAGAGACTAGTGCTGAATCCACCCCAAAGATAATAACAGGGGCCACAGTTTCAATCGGTTCCCCTAATCGAATGCTGTCGAGAAATCCATAAATCCCAAGAGCATTGTTCCCGTCTTGGCCACAGTATATTTCTGGGTCAACAGGTGGAGATTCAGAAATAGGCCCGTAGTACTTAACCCAAGTCTGAACCCATACTGACAATTAGAGATAATATTATTGACCACCGTCCTAACTGCTAATCTTTTTAGAACAACTTGTTCCAACACTTTCACTGAGGTGTCTATAAGGGAGATGGAGCAGTAACATTTAGGGTCCCCTCGTTCCCCTTCCTTGAACCCTGGAACAATGATGAATTGCGCTCAAGACGACAAGGGACCATTAGCAAATGCAGCATTTAAAACATTTGTCAATAAGGGGCCCAAATAATGATGTTACATTTAAATAAATCTACTGGGACCCCATTTGGCCCTGAAGCCTTATGCCTCAACCAGCTACTAATAGCTTCCGTAACTTCAGAAATAGAAAATGATAGGCCAGAGGTAACCTCCTCAGGGCGACCGCTAAATAATGTCTGTCCTTGTCTATCCTCTAATAGATAGATTGCTGAAAAATGAACGAACCATTGCGCTTCAGTTATCGCTGGGGCCACACCAGGTAAGGAGTATCTGCCAGAAAAGAGTGATTTAGAATTTTCCAAAATGCCACTGTGTCATTAAATTCACTGGTTTACACCAACTCATCAAATCCACCTTAAGGGATTCCTTTCTGTCTTTTAACACCTTCTATTATGAGCCTCTTAACCAGTGAATCTCGTCCCTATCTCTTTGATGCAACTTAAGTGATGCCTTTAAAGTCCTCCGCACCTTTGAGCAATCTCCTTTAAACTACCTGGGATTATTCTAGCCAAGACGTTCTACATCGGTCAATGTTAGGGCGGATTGAACATCAGCACAAAGGTTAGAAAAGGCTAAAAGGATTTCCTTTGGGCCTAGGTCAGGATTGAGGGAGTTCTCCACCTCAAGGCTGAGATGCGTAAACAGTAACCGAAAAACATTTTCTGGGACAATTTTCTCCCATCTTACCCGTCTTCCTCGATCTGTGACAGCCAGTGAATCCTGCTCTGTAGCTGACAGTATGAAGTATTTGCTCCATTGAGAAGGCACCAGAACAACTGCATTATGATCACTCCACGCCACCCATGTAACCACAGAATCCACCACTGCTTGTAGGAGGGGCATAGAAATTAAAAATAATCCACAATGGATTCCGTGCCTCACCCAACATACGTGGGGGTGGCATAGACACCAGGGATAACCAGATTCAATGAGGGGATCAAGTTATTCAATTGATCAGGGGGAGGGGAAGGGGTGGAGTATTAAAAATGAGAGAGCATAGTGGTTTCCTCCCCCAGGGAATCTTGTAGCAAAAAGCAAGGACTGGGAGAAGGGTGGAAATTAAAATTGCCCATCACCACTATTGCAATTTCACACCTAGGGACACATCCCTAGTATGAGAGGCATTTTTCAATAGTTGCTTCAAGATGAACAAAAATATCTAATTGAGTCAGTTTACCGTCTGGATTATAAATGTTTACTATTAACATCAGTGTATTGTCTTGAAATGTAAACAAAATCAACCATACATAGGCACTAACTGTTTCTACTTTAGAGACCACTGATTTTAAGGCTAGGGAGAACAAAATCGAGAGTCCCGTGTTAGCCCAGCCAGAAGGCGAAGGTATGGCAGGCCAGAAAAAGTGACCAAAACTAGATTAAAAAGGTGAGCCAGAGGCAGACCATGTTTCCTGGATGGCCAAGTCATGACAGTTTTTAATAAGGTCCAGTCAATTAGGGTCTGTAATCTTGGCATCCAGACCTGCTAGGTTCCAGGATTAAATCATCAACTGGGCCCGCTGCTCCATATTGAGTGCATCTCCTTCTTGCCCAGGTACCTCATCTGCAATCCCTGCAACCATTCCTCATTCAGGCAGTCAATCCAATCCCTCCAGAGAGCCTAGAGTCTGAAATCGGTTTGTGACTGTAAATGGGCCAAAAGTAATCACCAACAGGAGCACAAGACACTGTTTGCTTGTGTGTGTTCTGACCTGGGAATTAGTGTACTGAACTTCACCTGCACCAACATTATAATCACCACGGTCCTGATTTTCCCTACTCTGGCCATTTAGGGGATGTTTAAATGAACAAGGGGCCAGGGGGATGCTCTTCATAACTCCTTCCCCAATCTGTTCCCTGGAAAGAGGCAAGATATCTGGCTACCACTCTAATGTTGATGAAATTAACTGTGATACAGGTGTCCCTTCCTGCACAAAAACAATCATCCCTGCAACACAGGCATCCTTGCACAAGGATGCCTGCTTTGGCACTAGGTAGTGAATTTTGTGTTTGTGTGTCAGCACAGAGGAAAGCACAGGGATGCATCATATTGCTGTAAATACGACATCACTTTGCTAATGATGCAGTTCGGCGCTGCACGATGGCATGCAACACCGTGCTGTGTCATTTCCTAGTAAATATGCCCACAAGTTTCTTGACCTAGATACAACTCAAACTAACCAGTTTGCACATCACTGCTAAGATAGCTCAGTGTGTTACTAAGTGCTGCTGTAATCAGAAAGTCACAAGCTGTCCAGTAAGATTTAGTATTTCATGCTTCCAAGATAGGTAACTTAGGTACCTTAAAATTGTGTGATAGTAGAGAATATTAAATGCAGTGACTAGAATTAGCAGAAGTGTAATACGAAGCCTTATGCAAAGATACGTTTTTAAAATACAAAACCTCTCTCTAGAACAACTCAACCTACAATAATAGCGCATGTGCAGCTTTTTAACACAAGTAGGCATTCATCGAATAAAATGTGCATTCCAGCAACCACTAATTGCTACTTCATCCAAAGGTGAGACTCCTGGGGACATCACTACAGAGGCACACGAACTCTGAAATTGATTCTTTTGGTTAATGATGTGTTTTCGGTTTCTAATCCTTCCAATGTCTAGGCAAAATTTCAGGTCATCTTTTCCACAGCCATCACTACGCCTTTACAAGGAGATCTAGGTTTTCACATATACTAGAACAAGTCTAGGGAAGGAAATGGTTTCTGTTTAAGTATGAATTAGTACTCCATGTCACCAAAGATGCAATTACCTAGTCCTGTGCTTTTCTCTCACAAATCATTGTTTTAAGAGTACATTTTGATCAACCGAGATAATCTAGGACTACAACTCCCAGAATGCACTATGGTGCTAGATTTAAAACCCATGACTGCAGCCCTGTTTCCTTAGCGACATAGTTTAATCTGGTAAACAGTTCTCTGTTCATTACTCAAACGTCGATTTTGTTTCTGTCCTGATCCTTTGCCACACAGAGCCGCCTCTCAATGTTCCATTGTGAGAATGTTGAATGTGTTTTTCTTTCAGAGAAGGTTGAGCACATTTAGAGATTGTGCTAGCATCCTGTGCCAAATCACTGAGGCAAGCTGAGCCCCCAGTCTCCTCCATCTTGGGGTCTATCTCAGCTGCACCCAGGGGGCTAATGTGTTTAACAGTATGAGCTTTCCACTGCTCAGCGGCATGCAAATTAGTTGTTATCTGCTATTGCCATAGCAGCATTAACATTCAAGTATGCAGTTCTAAATAGTTTCTTGACTCTGCATATCGTTCTTTGTCTGGTTCCTCTATGTCCTTAGTTTTATTTCAATTTAGTTGTTTGCTTTCTTTCAGAGATCATGTGGCTGTCTCTATAACTTGGCCCTGGATTGATGAAGGTCTACCGACAGCTGTGACTTTACTAGCTAGAGGAACGACTCGTGCTTTTCTGACCCATGCGTAAACTCCTCTTTACGCATGGGTCAGAATTACGAGTCTGAACTTATTACCACATCCAATAACTATTGGATGAGTTAAATACTCAACCTTCATTCGATTTCGGCAGGTCAAACGTGCTGAAATTTAAAGGGGAAAAATATACCGTATCATTCGGAATTTGGTGCATTAAACACCCAAATCCACATTATTAAAATCCCAAATCCATGAACCCCTAATATAGCTTTGTAGCCCGTTGTAGCAGGCTAAAACAACCAGGCTATGCAGGCAATTAAAGGTCAACAAAGGGAGTGGGCCTTTCATGGTCAGTATAGCCCAATCATGGTGGGCTATAAAGCTCTTCGATAATTATGCCCCATGCGTCCCAAATTTTCTAATTTAAGAAGACAAATGCCTCTCGGAGCACGAGGGGGTTGAATTCCCTTTAGGCTCCGAAGCCTTAGTTTCATGGGCATCCGCAGAAATTTTTCCAGGGGGGGGGGCCTAACCTGGCAAATGAAGGGGCGTGGCTAATGTTAATCAATAGGGGCGGGGCTAAAATGGCAGACAATCAGGATCGGGTGATGCTCAGGCCAAGCTGAGAAAAAAAGTGGTGAATTCTGCATCTGAAACTGGACAACAATTAGAGCACACATATGAACCCTAATATTACACCCTGGCCCCTTAAAACTCATACATTCCCTAATCCCTGAAATTAGCCCCCTGGCACCCTAAAACCCATAACCCATACCCGCCCTGACCCCTAAAATGTCCCCCCTTGCAACCCAAAACCCATACCCACCCTGTACCCTAAAATTACCCCCTGGTACCACAAAACCCATACCCACCCTGAACCCTAAAATTACCCATGCCCCCCAAAAATTCATACCAGCCCTGAACCCTAACATTACCACTGGCACCCCAAAACCCATATCCACCCTGAACCCTAACATTTCCCCTAGCACCCCAAACCCCATACTCGCCCTGAACCCTCAAATTACCCCTGGCACCAAAAAACTCATATCCACCTTGAACCCTAAAATTATCACTGCCACCCCAAAACCCATACCCACCCTAAACCCTAAAATTACCCCACTGGCATGCCAAAAGCTGAACGCTATGGGGCAGATTTACAAGCCCCTGCGCCACTTTTGCGTCACTATTAACATGGGAAAAGTGTCGCAAAAGTGGCCCAAGGGGCTTGTAAATCTACCCCTACAAGCTTACACTACATTCGCATATTCGGAGGGGACTGTCTTGCTTGAGGTTTCCATGCATGTAAGTCTAAAACACTGTAACTAGATATGCAGCCAGTAAGTAATGCTGGTGATGCTGCAGAATGCATTAAAGTTACTGGAACTTACTTAGAAACTGCTGCCTGCTCTTCTGATACTATTCAGTGGAGTAGGGCTGATCAGCAGCACTGTCGTCCTGGCATCCAGCCCCTCCCAAAGGTCTCACTTTCTAGATAGGTGTTGGTCAAATGTCTCCTGGATTCTCCTTGCCTGGGTCTCCTCTGCTTCTTCGTCTGTGCCCTTGGATGCAAAAAGAGACAGATCCATGGCCCTGTTCACCATTTATCTGGTGAGCAGCGCCATGGATGTGTATTCCATACAAGTGCACAGACAAAAGGGTCAAGGGGATGGCAGTGCAGGTGACGCTTTTCCTTTGTGAAGTCATTCCTGCTGGCGTCATAGCCCATGGTTTGCTGTCTGTGCACTTGTATGGATACACACCTATACAAGTGCACAGACAGCAAACCCTGGGCTATGATGCCAGCAGAAATTCCTATACAAAAGAAAAGCGTCACCATCCCTTTCCCCTTGCTGTGTACATCTTCCCACTCCCACACCATGACCAGGCAGCTAGAAGTGGTGATTTGTCATTCTGGGGGGTGTGACTGTTATAAGAATGTGTGTGCCCGGCTGAGACAGCTTCCCCGCACACCACACACACACAGCCGCACCCGAGTACTTCACACAGGTCTTTAAAAGACCATTTACCTGGTAATAAGGCTTTGTTGTGTTTTCACCCCTACTTAGAGCCCCTGCATCTCCACTCTGCACATGGATTTGGCTGGATGAATTAGCCACCCCTCCCGAAATTTGAGGGAGAGGAGTTGACGTGAGGTTTAAAAGAGGGGTGAACAAGGGATTGAAGACACTGAGTGGTGACCGTGATGGGGCAGGCATTTAATGCAGTTTCCTTTACAAATAGGTTTATTGTACAAATCTAATTTGACATACTCGCAGACAGCAAATGCTGCTGCCTTTCCATGGTATCTGAAAGTTTTTTCCAGGAAGTTGGGTCGACGAGCTGGTCGGGTTATTTTCTTCCTTCATGTGGTGGTGATGAGTGGGTTGCAGGGCGCCTGTACTTGTCGCCTCTGTCATTGGTAGCCCCCTCCATCTGAACGCCAAGGATCACTGCCCCCCCAACCACCGGTACCTGGAGGGGTCGCTGTGATGCCTAGAGTGACCAACTGGCATGGGTGCAAATTAAGGAGAGTGAGTGTAAAAATTTAGGACAAAGGGTCAAAATTCAGGACAAAACTTCAAGACAGGAGGTCAAAATTCAGGACAAAAGGTAAGGTTTAAAGACACATCAGAGAAGGTTGCGCAATAGTATATAAGTAAGTAAATAGACAACCACTAAAGTACAAGTGAATATAAGTATATATTAGTTTGAGACAATTGTGCACTTCATGGTTTGCCAGTATATGTGCAGCTTTAAGCAAATGTGCAGGTCTTTTTATGGTAACAAAACCGCCCCACCCCTCCTTTCCAGCTCCCAGAGAAAACCCCTGATGCCCAGTCCGGCCAGTCCGGCCTTGCTACCACCCTCCAATGGCGCCCCTCATCTTCCCATAGACCCTCTCTCATGTGTATTTAATTTCTTGTATAGTGCTACTCATCCCAAATATGTGGGGCAGAGTTTTGGAGTGTGTAACAACACACACATATTATATAGAGACAATAACTCATATAAATGAGAAAGTCAATATATAGGAAATGTTGCTTAAGATAATGGGGCTTACAATGTGTAATCATACTTTCATCCATCATTCAGTCTTTCACGATTCATTCCGTCCTTCCATCTGTGTGCCGATCCATGTCCATAGTCATCCATTTACAAACCTATCCATCACGTTTCCTTCCATCCATCTGTACACTCGTCCATCCACTCTTCCACACATCCATCCATTAACTTATCCATACAGCCATTCACCTGTTCAGTCATCCATTTACACATCCCCCTTCCTCTTTCAATTCCCCTTTCACTTAGCCATCCATCCTTCCATCCACCCACCCATCCATCTACTCATCCACTCATGAATCCATCCATTGAACCTATCATTCATCTATCCTTTCTCTCATCCATCCACCCTTTCTCTCATCCATCCACCCTTTCACTCCTTCCCTCATCTATCCATCCTTTTGTCCACCTACCCGCCCTTTCACTCACTCATCCAGCCTTACATCCACCCTTTCACTCATCCGTCCATCCATTCACCCTTTCACTTATCAATTCATTAATCCACCTTTTCACTTATCAATTCATCAATCCATCCATCATTTCACTCATCCATCCACCCATTCACTCGCCCGTCATCCACCCTTTCACTCATCCATCCATCCATCATTTCACTCATCTATCCAGCCATCCACTCATCTCTTAACTTACTTACTCACTCACCTTTTCACATTAATTATGAGACCCATCAAGGACTCCACCCTCGCTGTAGTTCCTAAAGTAAGGGGTGGGGTGGAGCAGGGTTCACTATGCCCCTGCACATAGGCAATCTGAAAAAGTGGAGGGCATGAGTCATGCATGATGCGCAGGGCCTTGACATGGGGCGACTGTGACATGGTGTTGTTTCCAGAGCTTTAAGTGGGATGAGAAAACTAGGGGGTCTCTTCAAAAGGGTGTTTGATGTAACAAAATGCGTGCCTTAAAACTCATAAGCTAAAATTCTGTGCTTAATATAATGTGCCGCCTGACTGGTATTTTTGTTGCTTCTGTCATTGCATCCAGATATATAATACAAATAACGTTACACTTAGAACAAGTAACGTTACACCTACAACAAGCCAGAACTATTGGCTTTGTCAATGGTTGTTAGTTGAATAAAATAAAAAAGCAGCAATCATGGTTGCTGTACTAAAACTATAATCCTTTCCTTTCAACTTCTTTCACCGCCTTCCTTTGGCTAAGTGGATTCTCACCTAGCAGCAGCATGGGCGTTTTTGCACTTCCATGTGACAGAATGCCCTGCCCTGGACCGAGGCTGGATGAGGCCACCACATGCTGTGCCCGCCCAGACTGACCCATTGTCATTCTGTATGGGGCAATCAGCCCCACGCATAATGATAATGGGTAGGAGGGGCTGCTCTTGTGCTCAGAGGAGTGCGAGGCGCCCCATCAGGGAGCTGAGGCCTTTTACAGGGGAACAGCTCTGTTCCCTGCAATGCTTAAAAGCCCCAGCGTCAGGCCTCACTCCTGGATGCATTGGTACAGATGGGCTTGCGCAGGGGGGGCAAGGAGAGGCGCTCATGGGGGGGGGAAGCGCCCCTCCTTGCCCCCCCCTGCGGACACCCATGCTTAGTTTCACAGCTCTTGCTGGTCAATGTTATACAGCTAACAGCACCCACACGGCCACGGCTGTTAACTGTTGAACATTCACTGCGAGAGCTGTGAACGGGGGCTGAAGTCAGCCCCTGGTGTGCACCCACCGCACCTACCACACAGACGATCTAGGAGCTGGCCGGGGGGCACTTGACTGCACGGAAGACTGCCGCCATATTGGGGGTAATTGAGCAGGCAGCGGGCTAGTTGTTGTGCGCAGAGAGGGATAAAAGAATCTCTGTTTGGCGCACGCGCTTAAGCCTAATTGACTTCTGAGGCGGAAGCCGGAAGCCGTGAGCCAGTGTTTCATGTAACTTGCGCAAAGTATTCTGATGTTTTAAACCACTTACTTTAAAAAAAAAACTTCACTCTGCACTCAGCCTCGTGTGCACCCACCGCACAGACAATCTAGGAGCTGACCGGGGGGCACTTGGCTGCACGGAAGACTGCCGCCGAAAGCTGCCGCCATATTGGGGGTAATTGAGCAGGCTAGTTGTTGTGCACAGAGAGGGATAAAATGAATGCCTCAGTGCGCACGCGCCGCTGGCCAGCCAAAGGCAAGCCCATCTGCGCCTGTTCGCGCCTGGACCGGGCCTAGGGCCAGGACCCCTGGCCCTACTACAGCAAAGATAAGTGGCTTGCCCAACCCAGATCCGGTGGGAAAGATAGGTGATTATAATTACCACTCTGATTATTTGAAGGCCCTTCAAATACCGCAAATGCCCACCTGTGCTAGAGCCCTCTCTATTACGGAGTATAAAGCTTGCACACATTGCAGGTTTCACTTCACTCCCAATTTAGAAACCTTGATCACGAATACAAGGCATGACCAAAACCCCCAAAACTTTCCAAATAAATCTTACACTTTGACTGCTATTAACTGTCGTTCGCTTCCTAAACATAAGTCGGATATTTTCGACTTACTTTTTAATGATCAACCCGATGCAGTTTTTCTTACAGAGATCTGGCTCCATGAGAGCTCAGGCCCAGATATTGCAGCAACATTACCCTCCAACTACGACATAGTAAGAAAGGAACGAGATGCAAAAATAGGAAGAGGGATAGCTATTATATTCACGAAGACTTTTAACTATAACCTTGAGCATTTGCCCATTCCTGCATGTGAAGCTGCTCTATTTAGGCTGACTCTTTCCCCAAATTTTACATGCTCAGGCGTACTTGTTTATCGGCCCCCAGATTCCCCTGCAAACTGGGTCTCAACTTTCGGTGAACTTATTGCTCCATACTCCATAAAAACTGCTAATTTTACCGTGCTAGGCGATATAAATTTACATCTGGAAGATACAACATGCAAAAACAGCGTTAGCTTTATCTCTGACATGACTTCCCTTAATCTAAATTTACTCAATTCAGGTCTGACACATGTCGCTGGACATTTTTTAGATCCCATATTTTCAAATCTCACTACGATCTCCTGCACCCCAGGCCTTTCCTACTAGCTGGTCTGACCATTATCAGATCAATTTCATCCTCACTCTACCATTAGACAAGAACACCTCGATCAGTTCAAGGGTGACAGGGGAATTGAAGTGAAATTGGAAGAAATTAGACATAAACAGACTTAATAATTGTTTGGATGCCCAAAAGCCATCCTTAGAGCATAGTGTTGATCACCTCGGGCCTCAGTAGGAAGATGGCTTACAGAGGCCGTTGATATTTGCCTTCCAATAACAAATCAAAAAAGAAACAACCACTGTCCACCAGTGCCATGGTACGATGAGTCATTAAAAATAATAAAAAACAATTGCAAGATCTTGGAAAGGAAATGGAGAAGGCACTACGCCCAAGCCTCCAAACAGGCCTATAAAATTGCTTTGAATAAATACCACAAATGTTGTAAACAGGCCCAAGCTAACTTTGTCAACACAACTATTTCCAATGCAACAAATTGTGCTAAACCCCTGTTTAACACAGTAAAAGAATTAGCAGGATCGGAAACCTCAATGAAGTCCCCTGCACTGACTCAGTCTAAATGTAAGGAACTAGCCTCCTTCTTTATCCATAAAGTAGATACAATCTAACAAGAAGTTCAGGATACCTCAATCCATTCTACACCACTCACTCCTAATATGCCGCACTCATCCGCTAAGCAAGCAGAAAATCGTAATGTTTCAGACTGTCCCCTAAAAACTTGGCCCCGTCTCACAACAGATAGTGTAGCCCTACATCTAAACACCATTAAATCAGGATCGCCGAAAGATCCCCACCGGTCGCTATCTTTAAACAGCTAAACAATTCAGTGTTATCTGTGATTACACACCTTCTCAACACGTCGATTGAAGAATCGGCTATTCCATCAGCATGGAAACAGGCAATGATACATCCCCTGCTGAAAAAGACAAATGTGGACCCAGGGTTATCCAATAACTGTCGTCAAATTTCACTACTCCCGATACTGTCCAAAATTTTAGAAAAACATATTCACATACATTTGACTCATTATGTCACAACACACCACCTACTCCACTCTTCGCAATCAGGTTTTAGAGCGGGTTTTTCAACTGAAACCACCCTTATGGGAGTCACGGAAGGCATTCGCCACCATCTTGACAATGGGGAAACCGTGGCGCTCATCCTGTTAGATTGGAGCGCTGCATTCGATACTATATCCCATACTGTACTCATCAATACACTGAGCTCACAGGGTATAGGCGGAGCAGCTCTGGACTGGACAAGAGCCTTCCTCTTAAACAGAACCTTCCAAGTATTCTCTCAGAATGCCTGTTTGAAAATCCACTCTTTTGCACATGGTGTGCCACAGGGGTCCATTCTCAGCCCGCTGCTGTTCAATCTCTATGTAAGACCTCATGCTGAGTTGGCTGAGAAATCTGCATTGTCTATCTATTCGTACGCAGACAATTCGCAAAACCTGTTCTCGTTATCTGCTCATAACACTGCTACCATCTCTGTACTTAAAACAGGCCTAAATAACATAGCAGCTTGAATGCAATCTAATTTTCTGTAATTAAACGGAGAGAAAACAGAGGTACTGGTACTAGGAAAACAGAAAGATCTCTGGAGCTAACAACATTGGCCATGCAAAATGGGTGTCCTTCTATCTCCCTCATCGGAAGTACGAAACTTAGGAGTGCTAATTGATGAGACCCTTAGTATGCATTCCCAGTCAGTAAAAGTCGCACCACCTGTTTCACCATCATTAAATGGCTGCGAAAAATCTGCTGGATGCTACCAGAAGCAACCAGAAAAACCATAGTCAGTGCCTTGATTACATCAGACTACGGTAATGTGCTCTATGTGGGAGCAAAGAAATCTGTAATCCATAGATTACAGATGGCACAAAATGCTGCAGTCAGGCTACTATGTAGAGTCCCTAAAACCTCATCCATTTCAACGCACCGACGTAAACTGCATTGGTTAAAAATTGAGAGCCGAGTAATATTCAAGACACTCACCTATATGCATAAAATTAAATCAGGAATGGCCCCCAGTTACCTTCGTGCTCTGGCTAAACCATATATCCCGTCCCGGAATCTACGATCAGCCACTCAAGGAAGATCTGTCGTCCCCAAATTCAAACTGGCCCAGGTGGGGGGGAAATCCTTTGCACATTTAGAGCCCTCACTCTGGAATACACTCCCTGTCACGCTCCGAAATGAGACAAATTACATCACCTGGCTGTTTGATAAATAAAACTCATTGGTTTTGCTGTCTCGACTACTCTGTCTGCGCCGGGAAACCCTTTTTGGGTAGCTGTTGCGCAATACAAATAAAAAAAACTACTACTACAGGTTATCCCCAGCTTGGCTGAACTACGTTTTGTAGTTCAGCCAAGCCAGGAAGACCCAGAAGCTGTGCAACATTAACCCATCCCTCCTTCTGAAGCAATAGTGACACTGAGATACAGGAGGAGGGAACACTAAAGGCTGCATGTGTCCTCCGCACTGCCTCTGCCATTTGCTTTCCTCTGCCTAATTAATATATTTTTGAGATACAGGGGAAAGAGAAAGGCAGATGCTGTGTATTGGGACATTGAAATGTTGTGAGCAGGGGGCCTATAACAGTTCATATAGGCATCTTCTACTCAATTGTCTTCAATGGAGTTCTCAACATTACAATGTTCTTATAGATGTTATTTAACACACCTGATAAATAATGCACCACCTGGAATGATTATTTATCATGTGCGATAAATTATGCTTTAGCTCATAATCAGGCCCTTTGTCTCCAGATCCCTACGTAAAAAATCTGACCTTGCATAATGCATGCTGGTGCTTCGGTAAAGTGTTCTAATCAGTGGCTGCCGCCACATTCAAAAGGTGGTGGGGCGTGTAGAGGGGGCACCGGGGATGTGCGGGAGGAGTAGTGGGAGGGCCGAGATTTAGGATTTAAAAAATCGAAGACTTAGCTGACGGCCGCCTCCTGTGGCACGCCTTGCTGCATTGTTCTTCCTGGTCCCAGCAGACACTGTTACAGGATCACACAGTCCCTGTACAATCCGCGTGCTGCTCTCATGCGATGATTGGCCTGAGCTGGCTGTAAAGACGCTCGCTCAGGCACAGGGAGTCTGTGATGTTTCTCTAACCCGGCTTTTCAGTACACGGTGTTGGAGAAACATAAGTGTGCATGTGTGTTTGGCCAGCTGCAGACGGCAAGTCAAACACATATGCTCACTTAGAAAGTGCACTCAACTCAACTCCTACTCCCCCCTCCCATGACCCAGACCACCCTTTCCTGCACACGTTGGCTGAGCCAGCTGGTGAAAAATAAAATGATGACAGAATATTGTTTTATTTTTCAGCTTCTAGATCTGAGCCAGTGAAGCGACGTTCCTCCACCATTGCGGAGAAGCCCCCCCTGGTTCTAATGACATGGGGCCCTGTTTGCACTCTGTAAAACTGCAAAAATATTATGTCATACTTCACTAAAACATGATTTACAAGCAGTGCAGTAACAACAAAATGCAAATCATATTAAGCACTCAATTCAGCACTCTCCATGCTATTGAATGCAAGCATTTATGGACTGGGGGTCTGGAAACTTTGCATTTGCCAATTTACGTAGACAAAAAGTGCATTGCAATTCAGAGTGGTCATTACAGGTCACAATGCATACATTTCCAATCTCATGAATGTTCAAGAGAGAGGGGTGGCAAAGGGCCTTCTTCCCTCTGAGAGACTCACAAGGGTATGTACACGTGCTTTGCAACAACCCCTGCAGGTAGTGCCTTGGGCAGAGTTCAAAATATCAATAGATCAGTTTCTGACAGCATATGCAAGTATAGAGTATTCAGAGAAGATGGCTCCCATTCTCCAGTTGCTGTAAGGACAGCTTTGTTAAACCATGGGGCCGAAATCCTATTGGATTTGGGGTGGAGGGTGATTGGAGGTGCAAGCGCAAGGGAGCGCTGCTGAAGCCAATTCTCCAGGAAAAGAGCATCGATCTCAAGGTTGCCACTGTGGGATAACAGGTGGAGGATGAGCGCTTCACTCAGGGCTGACGGGGTACTTCAAATTAAGGGCTTAGAAGTATTTGACCGGTGCTTCCCTTGAGATTGAGAAATAAACAAGACAATTTGCCAGTACTGTGCAATTTTTTAGAATTTTCTGTTGTAGAGCTACTAATTGCTCTCTCGACAATGACCACTCTTTCAGTCCAACCAATTTATGAAAACATAGTTTTTTATTTTTTATTTATTCCGAACTGTCTTTCAAATTTTTCTAGTTCATATATTTTGCAGTAATTTGTTCTGCGGTGTTTTTAGAGTACGTATATACTATTTATCCATATACATAACACAGCGGAGGAACAGGGAAGTACACGCAGGAAATGATGAATCAATGGGTTATGCAACAATTAGACAATTGACACAAAACATAGACACTGGACAACATTGAACAATCATAGATATCTAAAGGAGGTTGGGGCGATGGGAGTTGGTGGCATTTCTCTCAAACTGTTTGTCATAGAAAAACAGATTTTCGATTAGTTATATGTACAATTCACCTTATTTGCACTCAAATCATATTTAAATCCAACTGGATAAATGCTTGCATTAACCACAGTATAAAACAATTCAAGTCAGGCCACCTAACCACTAGCGCCTCAATTGGTCGACGCGTTTCAAATCCTAAAACTTTGATTAGGATTCTCTTCAGGACCACACAAAATCAATCTGTGGAAAAACAAATAAAAAGCAAACTGTCAGTGGGAAATAGAGGGACTCTCAACTTTCATTCAGCATCCAGAACACACTCAAAAAAATTACCTGTCAGTGACATGATTTGGGCACGATGATTAGCTGAAAAATCAAAGAACATTCGTATTTAGACCCTATTTAAAAACGGGTTTGCTACACTCAGAGTGACGGAAATCTTATGTACTCACTAGAATGTAGTGGTAGCAGAAACCTCATAGGGGCATCCAAACTGGCGTGAGATCCATGTCTTGTGTCGTTCTAACTCCATTCGGGATCCGGCCTCAAGCCTTAATCTAAAAGGAGAACAAACATCAGCTCTCAGTGCGTTATTTAGCTCGTCGCTCTGCTCGACGCTCCTGACTAAATGCCTGAGCGGGGATATGTCTGACGCGCAGCGGCTCCGGCAAACGAATTGTGAAGACCGCTGGCCCGGGGTATGGGCGGTATCTAAATTACCTTAGTTTGTGCGTCTTGTTCCTCCACTAGGTCGCGGTTAACAGTGAACGCGATGCTGGTTTTCGCCAGGTTGTGTTGTTTTGAAGTCAGAGTTGTTTCCGGGTTCAAGCTCTATGACTCATGGGAGTTGTAGTTCAGATGGTATGACTCATGGGAATTGTAGTTTTGAGGATGGTGCGCCGAACCTTGGAGCGAGTGCTGCACTCAATGGGAACAAGGGAGGGGGACTCAGAATTAGTACTCTAATGCCAGCGGATGTATGTTTGATAGATCAGATTTTGAACTCACTTGGCTGGTAAAGCGTCCGTTGCAAGTGTTAACTTACAGACTATAAAGTTCCGACATTTCATTCAGACCTTGTGTGGTCGTATTAAATTTCAAAATCAGCATGGCCTCTCTTTGGCGTAATTTGGTCTCTACATCTCCGCCTCTTGGGTCATGGTCAATCTTGGATATTATGGTCCATTTCAGATCTTGTTCCCCATGTTGCTCGTCGAGCCAATGTTGGACCAATGGGGCGGTCATCACTTTTTTCTTTATTCGAGACTTATGTTGGGACATCCTTTGTCTGGTTTCTTGCGTTGTTTTCCCTATGTACAACTTGTCACAGGGGCATAGGATACCATAAACAACATTTTTGGATTTACAATTCGTGAATTGTTTGTGCTTCCAAGATATTCCTGCATGTTGGAACAGATCCCCTTCTATAGTAGATGAACAGCAGAGGCATGTTCCACATTTATGGTGGCCAGTGATGGATGGAAGATTCACATATTCCCGGACTGTCAGTGTCTTTTGTTTTGGTATTGCCGCTCTCACGATGTAATTGGCGATGCTCTTATCTTTTTTGTATGCAAACAAGGGGCTTTCTGTGAATTGGCTGTTAAGGTCTTTGAGCAGATGCCAATTTTGATGGATCAATCTTTTAAGCATATTAGACGATGGACAATATGTCGACACACAGACCACGCGTTGTTGTTGCTGTTTTTTTCTTCTCTCAAGTAGATCCTCTCGCGGTGTCCACCATGCTCGTTTGATTGCTTGTTTTAATAGTTTGGATGGATATCCACGGGCTAGAAGTTTCTCTTTTAGGACCTCCGCGTGTTCCATAAATTCATCTTTGAAGGTGCAGTTTCTGCGGATGCGCAGAAACTGCCCTACTGGGAGATTTTGCTTAAGGCTTCTCGGGTGGTTACTCGAAAAATCCAGTGCCTTATTGCGGTCTGTGTCTTTTTTGAACAAAGTGGTGACTAATTGTCCATTTGCACAATATACCTCTACATCCAAAAAGGACATTCTGGTGCTCGAGGTCTGCAGTGTAAATTTTATGTCATTTGTCCTGTCATTAATCCAAACATGAAATTGGTCTAGTTGTTCCGATGTCCCTGACCATGTGAAAAAGACGTCGTCAATATATCTTACCCAGCCTCCTATCCATTGGAGAAATGGGTTGTTGTTATAGATGTACCTTTCTTCATATTGGCTCATAAAGAGGATCGCCAATTCCGGGGCAAAAGGACAGCCCATGGCGACTCCCTTGGTCTGAAAGTAGAAATCATCGCCGAATTTGAAGTAAGTTTTAGTCAGAGCTAGTTTGGCAAGTTGTAATATGAATTCAGTTGGTATTTTTGAAGGCTGAACTCGTTTATCCAAGAAGATCTCCAGGACCTCCAGTGCCTGATCTTGGGGAATTTGTGTGTAAAGTGAGACTATATCCATACTCACTAGCAGGTCTTGGTTCTCATTGTATGGTATTTGCTCCAATTTTCTCAAAAAGTCAGTGGTGTCCAAAAGGAGAGATTTGACCGTCAGTGTAAAAGGTTTCAAAAAGAAATCTATAAATTTCGAGACCGGTTCGAACAGTGAGTCGCATCCAGAGATTATGGGTCGTCCTGGAGGGGTTTTTTCGTTTTTGTGTACCTTTGGGAGTACATAAAATAATGGAATCCGTGGGTGTTTATTGGATAGAAAATTGAATTCATTTTTTCCAAGAAAACCTTGTTCAAGTCCATTGTTTAGAATCTGGCTTAATTCTTTCTGTAATTCCAAAGTAGGATCCTTGTTAATTTTCCGGTAACAGTTTGGATCTGATAATTGTTTGGTCACTTCCAAGATGTATTCATTTGTTCCCCAAACTACTATCGACCCGCCTTTATCGGCTTGCTTCACTATAATGTTTTCGTTTTGTTTGATAGATTGCAGGGCCAATTTCTGTTCCTGAGACAAGTTTGATTTAGTATATCCATTCCTCTTCTTTTCTTGTGTAGCCAAAGCTGAAAGTATGGTTTTTTCGAAGTATGTTACCTCCTTGGGTACTTTGAAGGCTGGCGGGCAAAAGCTAGATTTCTTCCTAAAGCCAGTTGTTTCGATTTGAGGAGGACTCTCTTTGTCCGCGAAAAAGGTTATCAGTCGGATCTTACGGCAAAATTCTATAAATTCAAGCTTCAACCTAACAAAGTCTGTGAACTTCGATGGTACAAAAGTAAGTCCCTTTTCCAGGACACTTATTTCGGATGGAGTTAAAGCAGTTTGAGAAAGATTGAATACTGAAGATTTTCGGTGTGGTACTAGTTCTTGTAATTTTGCCTCCGTGTGGACATCTCCCATGGTTGGTTGAATCTTGTTTTTCCACGGGGCTTTTGTTGGCCCTGTCCTAAAAAAGGTTGCTGTTGTTGGTTCTGCAAATTGGGCTGGTAATTCGACTGATATTGTTGCTGGTAGTTCCTTTGGTATCCACCCCTTTGGTTGAATTGCGGACGGGAAGGTCCTTGGTCAGAGTCGCTCCCTCCTGAAGATGAAGTATCAGAGAAGGTAAGATATTTAGTGCGAGATCTGCCTTGATTGTCGTTAAGAAAACGTCTTGCTTCAGGTCTTGAGTAAAAATCTTGTTGTAGATACGGATAAGCTCTATCAAAAGTAAAATTCCGTTTGTCTCTTTCAAAGTTGTTATCTTTCTGTTGAACAGTGAAATCTTTGAATTCAAGGATCTCTTTTTCGACTCTGTCAAGTAGTGTTTTTGAGTCTTGAATTAAGGGGTTCGCTTTTATTTCGGATTCTAGTTTTTCAATTTCCTCAAGTTGAGATTTTGATAAACGTTCAGCTGTTAGGGACTTACTTTTGTACCATCGAAGTTCACAGACTTTGTTAGGTTGAAGCTTGAATTTATAGAATTTTGCCGTAAGATCCGACTGATAACCTTTTTCGCGGACAAAGAGAGTCCTCCTCAAATCGAAACAACTGGCTTTAGGAAGAAATCTAGCTTTTGCCCGCCAGCCTTCAAAGTACCCAAGGAGGTAACATACTTCGAAAAAACCATACTTTCAGCTTTGGCTACACAAGAAAAGAAGAGGAATGGATATACTAAATCAAACTTGTCTCAGGAACAAAAATTGGCCCTGCAATCTATCAAACAAAACGAAAACATTATAGTGAAGCAAGCCGATAAAGGCGGGTCGATAGTAGTTTGGGGAACAAATGAATACATCTTGGAAGTGACCAAACAATTATCAGATCCAAACTGTTACCGGAAAATTAACAAGGATCCTACTTTGGAATTACAGAAAGAATTAAGCCAGATTCTAAACAATGGACTTGAACAAGGTTTTCTTGGAAAAAATGAATTCAATTTTCTATCCAATAAACACCCACGGATTCCATTATTTTATGTACTCCCAAAGGTACACAAAAACGAAAAAACCCCTCCAGGACGACCCATAATCTCTGGATGCGACTCACTGTTCGAACCGGTCTCGAAATTTATAGATTTCTTTTTGAAACCTTTTACACTGACGGTCAAATCTTTCCTTTTGGACACCACTGACTTTTTGAGAAAATTGGAGCAAATACCATACAATGAGAACCAAGACCTGCTAGTGAGTATGGATATAGTCTCACTTTACACACAAATTCCCCAAGATCAGGCACTGGAGGTCCTGGAGATCTTCTTGGATAAACGAGTTCAGCCTTCAAAAATACCAACTGAATTCATATTACAACTTGCCAAACTAGCTCTGACTAAAAATTACTTCAAATTCGGCGATGATTTCTACTTTCAGACCAAGGGAGTCGCCATGGGCTGTCCTTTTGCCCCGGAATTGGCGATCCTCTTTATGAGCCAATATGAAGAAAGGTACATCTATAACAACAACCCATTTCTCCAATGGATAGGAGGCTGGGTAAGATATATTGACGACGTCTTTTTCACATGGTCAGGGACATCGGAACAACTAGACCAATTTCATGTTTGGATTAATGACAGGACAAATGACATAAAATTTACACTGCAGACCTCGAGCACCAGAATGTCCTTTTTGGATGTAGAGGTATATTGTGCAAATGGACAATTAGTCACCACTTTGTTCAAAAAAGACACAGACCGCAATAAGGCACTGAATTTTTCGAGTAACCACCCGAGAAGCCTTAAGCAAAATCTCCCAGTAGGGCAGTTTCTGCGCATCCGCAGAAACTGCACCTTCAAAGATGAATTTATGGAACACGCGGAGGTCCTAAAAGAGAAACTTCTAGCCCGTGGATATCCATCCAAACTATTAAAACAAGCAATCAAACGAGCATGGTGGACACCGCGAGAGGATCTACTTGAGAGAAGAAAAAAACAGCAACAACAACGCGTGGTCTGTGTGTCGACATATTGTCCATCGTCTAATATGCTTAAAAGATTGATCCATCAAAATTGGCATCTGCTCAAAGACCTTAACAGCCAATTCACAGAAAGCCCCTTGTTTGCATACAAAAAAGATAAGAGCATCGCCAATTACATCGTGAGAGCGGCAATACCAAAACAAAAGACACTGACAGTCCGGGAATATGTGAATCTTCCATCCATCACTGGCCACCATAAATGTGGAACATGCCTCTGCTGTTCATCTACTATAGAAGGGGATCTGTTCCAACATGCAGGAATATCTTGGAAGCACAAACAATTCACGAATTGTAAATCCAAAAATGTTGTTTATGGTATCCTATGCCCCTGTGACAAGTTGTACATAGGGAAAACAACGCAAGAAACCAGACAAAGGATGTCCCAACATAAGTCTCGAATAAAGAAAAAAGTGATGACCGCCCCATTGGTCCAACATTGGCTCGACGAGCAACATGGGGAACAAGATCTGAAATGGACCATAATATCCAAGATTGACCATGACCCAAGAGGCGGAGATGTAGAGACCAAATTACGCCAAAGAGAGGCCATGCTGATTTTGAAATTTAATACGACCACACAAGGTCTGAATGAAATGTCGGAACTTTATAGTCTGTAAGTTAACACTTGCAACGGACGCTTTACCAGCCAAGTGAGTTCAAAATCTGATCTATCAAACATACATCCGCTGGCATTAGAGTACTAATTCTGAGTCCCCCTCCCTTGTTCCCATTGAGTGCAGCACTCGCTCCAAGGTTCGGCGCACCATCCTCAAAACTACAATTCCCATGAGTCATACCATCTGAACTACAACTCCCATGAGTCATAGAGCTTGAACCCGGAAACAACTCTGACTTCAAAACAACACAACCTGGCGAAAACCAGCATCGCGTTCACTGTTAACCGCGACCTAGTGGAGGAACAAGACGCACAAACTAAGGTAATTTAGATACCGCCCATACCCCGGGCCAGCGGTCTTCACAATTCGTTTGCCGGAGCCGCTGCGCGTCAGACATATCCCCGCTCAGGCATTTAGTCAGGAGCGTCGAGCAGAGCGACGAGCTAAATAACGCACTGAGAGCTGATGTTTGTTCTCCTTTTAGATTAAGGCTTGAGGCCGGATCCCGAATGGAGTTAGAACGACACAAGACATGGATCTCACGCCAGTTTGGATGCCCCTATGAGGTTTCTGCTACCACTACATTCTAGTGAGTACATAAGATTTCCGTCACTCTGAGTGTAGCAAACCCGTTTTTAAATAGGGTCTAAATACGAATGTTCTTTGATTTTTCAGCTAATCATCGTGCCCAAATCATGTCACTGACAGGTAATTTTTTTGAGTGTGTTCTGGATGCTGAATGAAAGTTGAGAGTCCCTCTATTTCCCACTGACAGTTTGCTTTTTATTTGTTTTTCCACAGATTGATTTTGTGTGGTCCTGAAGAGAATCCTAATCAAAGTTTTAGGATTTGAAACGCGTCGACCAATTGAGGCGCTAGTGGTTAGGTGGCCTGACTTGAATTGTTTTATACTGTGGTTAATGCAAGCATTTATCCAGTTGGATTTAAATATGATTTGAGTGCAAATAAGGTGAATTGTACATATAACTAATCGAAAATCTGTTTTTCTATGACAAACAGTTTGAGAGAAATGCCACCAACTCCCATCGCCCCAACCTCCTTTAGATATCTATGATTGTTCAATGTTGTCCAGTGTCTATGTTTTGTGTCAATTGTCTAATTGTTGCATAACCCATTGATTCATCATTTCCTGCGTGTACTTCCCTGTTCCTCCGCTGTGTTATGTATATGGATAAATAGTATATACGTACTCTAAAAACACCGCAGAACAAATTACTGCAAAATATATGAACTAGAAAAATTTGAAAGACAGTTCGGAATAAATAAAAAATAAAAAACTATGTTTTCATAAATTGGTTGGACTGAAAGAGTGGTCATTGTCGAGAGAGCAATTAGTAGCTCTACAACAGAAAATTCTAAAAAATTGCACAGTACTGGCAAATTGTCTTGTTTATTTCTTGAATTGGCGCAGCCTTACTGTGCTACACGCCAGACCCGGTTTGTTACTCCCTTGAGATTGAGGGCATCTTAGCGATTTACACACCTTAAAACCCAACAGGCAGTGGCCAGACCATACAAGAGGGAGAGGCACGTCTGTTTGGACCTCTATGTTAGAAAACATCTGATCAAGTGTGTGCCCCTTGTTGTGGGTGGGATGATGGATAAAAGAGAGAAAATTGAAAATTGCCATAGACTCCCAAGTGATATGGATTCCTTCTCTAATGGTTTGTCCATATGAATGTTAAAATCACCCAGAAGTACAAAGTGCTAGTATTTGAGGACTAGAGGTGAGATTGCATCACTAATCTACATTGCTTGAGATTGACACAACTATCTGAGTGTCATTATCATACGCTTCTGTGGTAAAACCAAAAGTATGAATGTGCTTGGCTAGGGGAGCCACGTAAATATTTAAAAACATGAGACTGAGAGATGACCCCTGGGGGACCCTGCAAGATAGCAAAAAAGATTTTGAATTAAACTCCCCAAGGGCCACCATTTGCTCCTGGTTGGGTAGAAATTTTAAAAGAAGATCATAGGCTGAACCGGTGATCCTGATTTTTGCCAACCGCTGCAAAAGGACCGTATGGCTCACCGTATCGAAGGCTGCAGATAGATCTAAAAGGACCACCACAGCATTTCCGTAATAAGTCTAATCTATTCCGAGACTGCAACCAAGGCAATCTCAGTGCTATGGCTTGACCTAAAGCCAGAGAAGTAGAGAAGTGTTCTTGACAAATGTTTCTAAATCTTTGCTGGCTGATCGTGAAACTAATGTGTCACTCACTAACAAAATAATCCATTTACCTCGCCTTGTACAAAATTGTAGATCGATGATCAGAGACAATATTGTCACCATAACAAGATATGTGAATAAGAGAAGCCCAACTCATTGTTTCAGTGTGAGATTTGTGAATAATGCTATAGCTGACGGTTTAATTAAAATTGAGCTTAGATTTGCTTTGACTAGTGGTTCCTCCATTTGCCTAAGACTCCACTTACCCAATAAAATCCCTCCTGGAAGATTGAGTTCCCTAGTTTCGACATCAGCCCAATATTCCAATAATCGTGCCCTAAGACCACGTTCCTTGGGGACATCAGATGTTGACTGTCTGCAGCAGGTAAAATCTCAGGGCAGTGGGACAAGTGACGGTACAGATTCTTTGCAGGGCAAGGTGCAAATTTATTTGTCAAGTGTCTCTGATGGAAGGCCCATTGGATTGGTGAAATTGTTGTCCTGGAACCTAGCAGGTATTTATTCAAAACTTACAGATCTACAGTGGGGTGAGCGTATTGATAAACTCCATATTTATTTATTTATTTATTTATTTTAAAAATTTATAAAGCGCGGCGTATACCCGTGGGTGTCTTGGCGCTATAATTTTGCTGAAAATCCCAGAATAAGGTGGTATCTTCCTTCAAACGTATAGTTTCTGAGCGGATTATTGATCGAATAACCAAGTTATCATCCTTTTTCAGGAAACGTGGGCGACCCAAACAGAGTTTAGGTCTGCTTATTGAACTTTTGATAGTATTGCTATTCTTGCTTGCTCTGGATGAGCCTATGGAGAGATTATAATTTGGGTTAAGTCAACAATTATTAGTAAGATTAAAATACTTGAGACAGTTTTAGAAACATTCTAGGTATTAAAGTGACTCTATCCGACGCTTCTAAAGTAAAGTGTAAACACATTGTTGTTATTAATATATACGTCAGTTCAAATCAAATCAAATTGTCTTTATTCGGTTTTCCATTATTTTTGAAATACCATAAAAGTTCCTAAAAACATCAATTTCATAATCATATTTAAAACCCAGTAAAAACATAAAAATTCACATTTTGAATTCCAAATAATAAAAACTGTTTTTGCCGGTATTCACATTGAGATTAGACAATTTAAACCATTTATCAGAGATTAGAGCGATGTCTAATGCAAAATTTAAGAAAGTAGACTATGGGTTTTGTCATAGGTTCAGTTTCCAAAAACTGTAAGGCCAAATAGGCTGGACGACACTGACGCATCCTCAAAACCTTCAAGAGTGGTACTATCCACCGCCTGCGTGGTGGGACATAACATTTACAAAAAAAGAGTACATGAATAGTGGATTGTAAAGAAATGGAATCACAGGGACAGGGGGAAAGATTTGTAGACCAGTCATTTTGGGAGGGAAAAGAAATCATACGATGGAACACATTGAACCTAAAACGGGTCAACAAAAATTTACCATACTGATTTAGATTGTACTGTAGGTATGGTTGAATGGTGGGAACAAGTTGCATTAGCAGGCATTGCTGTACAGAAGGTTTCCCTATCTCATTTAACAGACGCATTTGAGACAGATGCGACTAACAGGCTATTTTTAAATCTTTTTTTGAGAGGTCCAATACTGATGGAGGATCAGAGGAAAATCTTGCAAGTCCAATGTCAGTTAGGAATGACTTAACATAAGCCAGCCACTGGATCTTTCCCATATTGTCAAGCTTTATACAGTCTTGGACAATTGATCTTGTGAGGTGACATTGTTCCGTCGCCCAAATCCTCCGCCACAACATAACTGGTTGGATTTTAATGATGTCCGTTATATAGTTCAAACCGAGTTCAAGATGGCAACTGTATGTTGTGGTACTTTTTGGGACTGCCAACAAAAACCTTAGAAATGAGTTTTCGATTTTCTGGAGCTGTTCTACGTTCGCCCACCCCAAACCCCTGCTCCATATGTCGCAATGCTAAGACATTTTGCATTATATATTTTGAGCATTTCAGTCGGGGTCTCTTGCCCAACCGAAGTGCAAAGGCCTTCAATGCAGCAACAGCCCTTAAAAAAGCCAATTTACGCGAGTTGACGGCTTCCCTCCATTTAAAATCCTCATCAATTAAGATCCCTAAATAGGGATATGTTTCTGTTCGTTCAAGGGGGGATTTGTCCACATACATTTTCTTGTTTTTTTTACGCTTTATGCCAGCATGCATCACGTAAGTCTTTTTTATATTTACTCTAAGATTCAAGCTGGCCATGAAAGAGCAGTACTTATTCAGAACCCGTTGTAGCTGGACTGGGGTTCTGGCAAGGATCACCGCGTCGTCGGCGTATACCTCAGTTCAGTTACAGAAAATAATAAGTCTCAAATATTACATCCTCTTCAAAATCGCCTTGATTCAATCAAACATGACTGGCCGCTGATTCTAGCTGGGGATTGTAATACACATTTTGAACCTTATGATTGCTTTCATCTCTGCTGTTAGCCAATGACAAGAAGTGGGAAATCCCAAAGATTATTGCTAACTCTGTTAATAGGTAGCCAAAGGAGGCAAATCAATTTTTTCACATTATGCTTAAATATTGTCTATGAGCTGACAATGGCCACTCTAAATCAGATCAAGCAGCCAACCCCACTTTAAGCGGGCAAATATTCAAGGTATATTGATTACATTTTCCTAGAACTTAGATTGTAGTCCTATCTATTTTGACGTTTCGTTATATTTCGCCCCAATAGTGATCACAATGCTTTGGTCCTAGATCTGTCAACTGACATTCTTCCTTCATTACACGATCATGAAATTAAGTCTTATTCTGAGCCTTTGGCACTTACTAATGATCAAAGTATGGTAAAATGGGATGACATAATCAATAATGTTTCAATCTTGAGTAGAATATACCAGGCTTTTGTCCACTCTTTTAATTCTTATGAAACAGTTGGTTTTGAAGGCCATAACTTTGTTCTGTGCCACATTTATTGTTTTGACACACTAAGACAATTTTGTACAACAGATGCTAAAGGTAAATCTAATTTTAATTTACCATGCCCATGGTTTACAAGGGAGAGCCGAATGGCTAACCAGGGGTTGATTGAAGCAGTAAGAAAGGGTGTGAAATTTGACCTAAGTGTTGCTAGGATATTATACAAGTCTACTCTGAAGGGTAACAAGCGAGCGTGGGAAGAGGCACAGTAATTCGAACTTACAGAGCCCATAATAAAGAAAGACATCCAATCCTTTTGGAGAATCATTGCGGCTGGTTGGTAGTAGAACAAGTGTTTCTCAAAACGTTTAATTCGTTTCAGCCGAACTGTATGTTTGCCATATTACTTCCCTTTTCAAAGAGAATGAAACATACAATATAATCTCCTTAGATAAAATCAAGCAAGAACACTACTCTTTAGGCTTGCTGATGCCTGATTGCAAATCCCATGTATTTACTTTCTCATTAAAGGAGACTGAGGTAGCCCTACATTAAACCAATCAGGGAAAAGCACCAGGTAGGACCGCATCCCTGGCGACTTGTTTCTTTCCCAACCTGAAGTTTGGATTCCATACCTTAACACCCCTATTAATTCCGTTCCTGGGGACAAAGATATGCTTGAGCCGTGGAGAGGGGCAATTATTGTCCCTATCCACAAGAAGGGAGCAAGAGACAACCCGGAAAACTACACGCCCATCATTCTGGAAGATACTCCCAAAAGATTTTCAGCAGCAGTGTTCTCTTCTGACTCCAGACTTGGATGAAAGAGCATCAGATTTTATCTGATTTCCAAGCTGGATTCTGAGAGGAAATAAGTACTATGAACCAGGGGTTCCGATTTTCAGCTATTTGCTGAAACTATATTACACTACCTTTATGTGGCCTTCATGGATTTGAGGGCCGCATTTGATTTAGTCCAGAGGAAATGCCTCTGAAATGTTCTGAGACAATATGCTGGCCCTGAAGATCTCTTACCTATATTAATTCAACTCTATACTGGTACGTACTCTCAAGTTAGGTGGAATAGCTGTGTGGAGACATCGCTAACAGAATCCCCATAAATTGTGGGGTCAGACAGGGGTGTATACTAGCCCCCTCTCTGTTCTGTTTATATATAAATGTCTTGGTGGGGTGGATGAATAGTTGTCAACATGATGCTCCAAAATTAACTGACTTCTGGACTCCTGTGCTGATGGCACACTACTCTTATTATGTACCCTTCAAGTGTTGTTGGGGGAAATGCAAACGTTCTGTGAAAACAAAGGTCTCAAAATAAATACAGAAAGAAATGTGTGGCCTTAAATCTCCATCATTCATTTAAAAGTAAGATGAAGGTAGATGGGATACTTATTGAGCGGTCAGGAGTTTTGATTATTTAGGAGTGAGACTTCAGATAAACTGCCTTGGACACCCCAAATAGAAAAGAGCAAATCCTTGAAGCATAACCAATTTGAAGTTATGTAGGAAACAACTTTAGATACACTTCCAGCAGGGCGCTTTTACTAGTGCTTGAGGTTTATATAGGAATTGTGTTGGGTAGGGCCTTGTATGGCGCAGAACTTTCGGGTTATAGTGACACTAGCTTATTATTGGAGTGGAAACTTCGGGCCATATTATCAAGAAAGGGCGATACATTATCGCTGCTTTTATCGGCAAGGTTGCCACTGTGGGATTCCAGGTGGAGGAAGAGCGCTTCACTCAGGGCTGACGGGTAGTTCAAATAAAGGGCTTAGCGATTTACTCATCTTAAAACCCAACAGGTAGTGGGTAGCGCTAAAGTGGCGATAATGGGCTGGATAATAGGCCCTTGTGAATTCCCATAGCAGCCCAGGTTCTGGTGTTAACCTGGGCTTCTATGGGAATTCACAAGGGCGTATTATCAAGCCCATTATCACCGCTTTAGCTGCAGTTTCCTGCCGATAAAAGCGGCAATAATGTATCGCCCTTTCTTGATAATATTGCCCTAAATTGTTAAGGTCACTACGCAATTTGCCAAGCAGTACCCCTATGTTGCCATTGAGAAGAGACTTAAATATTCATAGGGTTGATCAAATTGTCCATTTAAGAAACCTGAAGTACTGGTTCAGACTATGGTCGCTCCCTGAGATTACTTTATATAGATTGGCCCTGTAGTAGGTGATTGCCCTTGACTAGAATTGTTCTACACCTTGGCTTAATGAGGTTAAAGATCTCGGCCTTAGTTTACACCTGCCCGAAGTGTGGGAAAACCCAGAAAATAGGAGTAGTAATGTGAGTACCTAGATCAAGAGTTATCCGAGGACCATATTCTATCTGACGGCTTGATACACAAGTATTTAGTCCACAAGTGCATACCAAAATACAAAAGCTACATGGGTAGGATTACCCCTTAAAGAGCTAATACCTTGCATTTTCGTTTTAAAATCAGCTCCCTTCCTGTTAATAAGTTGACTGTAAAATGGAAGGGGAACAAAAGTGATTCAGAGGATTGTCCCTTTAGTCCCTCAGTTAGGGAGAGTGAGGCTCACTTTTTATTTTTTTGCCCAAAGTATATTCTTCCCTGCACAAAATGGATTATTCCGATTTGTCACCATTTGGCAACCATCATTGTGCGTTGCCACAGCGTATTTTTAGATCTGACACATATGAATAAATAGTCCTTGCGCTAGCGAGACTTTTAAACTGGGCTTGGCATATAAGAGTCAGAAGCTATCATTAGTATGTCGAATCACTGACCAACTTCTTCCGTGAAGAACATGAGGTTAATACTGTGATGCCTCTGGTTCCGATAGGACTGATGTTTTATTTTACTAATAATTCTCATTTTTATACTGATGGTTTATTTTGTAAGTTTCTCAGTTAACTTTTATCATAGGACCAGATATGAGCCATTTATTATATATTTTATGCACTTGTAAACATTGGATTATTACTGTGATGTGATTTTTTGGATGGCTTATCTTCTAAGAACTTTTACAATGAATATGCTTCTCCATAGTCACTTGTCACATGAGGTTTTTTTCCTTATTCAGTGAGTCATTTAGATTCTCATTAGATAGGAAAACGTTTGTCATGCATTTTATCTTTCTATAGATAATGGATATTAAAATGAAAGCAAAATTTGAAATATGACGGGAATTTTGTTGATTTTTTAAATGTTACCTTATATTGTTGCTATGTTTAAGAGAGGTTTGGTGGTTATTTCTATTGTATGGCTATGACAACTTTTACTTTAGGATGCTCTGAATGTTCACTTACATAATGGATCTCAGTGGGATACTGAAAGTTCAAATGCTGTATTGTTTGAGGAAATGCCTAGCATCGTATAAACAGGTATGGCCTCATTTATGAGAATTGACGCATCGCTGCGTGAAAGCAGCGATGTATCACTTCTCAGTGTGCACTCCTTGCGACATACCTGATGCGTCATATTTAATGTATGATGCATCATGTCGGAAGGAGTTACAGATACGTCAGTATTTCTGACGTATCTGTATAGCGCAAAAGTGACGCATTGCTGGAGTGTGTCACAAAAGTGACGCAACTCCAGCAATGCGTCCTTTCACATGGGGCAAGCCCCTTGTGATTTCACTGCGTCACTTCTACGAGGATTTTTGCGGAGGAACGCCCCCCCTGCATACATTATACCTGACGCAGGTATAATGTAGCGCAGGGGTTTACAAAGTGATGCATCTGCTTAGATGCGTCACTTTGTAAAAAGTGCGCAACAGAAGGCATGTTTTACGCTGCCGATGCGTCACAAAAAGTGATGCATCAGAAGTGCAAAACTGACGCAAGGCCTCATAAATGAGGCCCGTGATGTTTATTTTTCATATGCTGTATTCTGTCTGTCTTATATATAATTATTATGGTACTATGCTTTTTATGTGGTTACGTTATAACTGTGATGTGCTTTTATGGTTATATTTACGTAGCCGAAATAAAGTTATACTACTACGTCACATATTACATCACTCATGGCATGTTCTATGACTTCATTTATGGCATCACTGATGACATCTCAAATGTCGTCATTGTCAACATTACTGATGACATCATCCAATGGATGTGTTCGTTTGTTTTTATAGTATACATAGTGGTGAGTATCTGCCATATTACTTTTCTCCTTAATTTTGTACAGCCTGTGTCCAGCTAATGGGTCTAAGTGTTTACAAAACACATGTGCCCCTAATGCATCATAGTTGTAAAGAGGTAAAACACAGGTTATAAATCTTTGTATTCAATATTAACTGTGTGCAGATGACAGTTTACGACTTGTGTTCAGTATGTCCCACACAAGTGTTTTGGTCCTGCAGAAAAAGTTTCCAGCGGGGCAAAGATTCTACATACTAAGTATTGCAGAATCATTTATAGGCCTGGGCTGAGTTCGTGGAATTTTGCATGAAAAAAGAGTTCTGTAAGAGGCAGAGTACAAATTGTCGTGCTGCTCATGCTGATTTTTTGTGCTGGGTGTTTATCCTGTGCTGTAAAAGCAGTGTGAAAAGCATCACCTGCAGTGCAAGGGGTAACTGCTTCTTTCTGCCACTTGAGCAGTTGTTTTACTTGAGTGGCTGCTTCCTCAACGTGAGCGGAAGGTTTCTCAACGCGAGCAGTAGCGACCAGCCATGATTGCCTGCGTTGAGAAATCTTGTCGAGAGGTGGTCCAGTATAAGATTTTCCTCGCTCGAGCTTGCCATCTTAGTGAGAGGAAAAACTTCACCGCTACGTGGAGTTTTTGGGAATTCCTCGAACTAAGAGGCGTGCGGAGTAGGAAAAACTCTGCAAGCGGAGCGGAATTTCACCCCCAGGCCTAATAGTCTGAACATGACAATTTCTCAAAAACACAGAAGACTGCGTGCACCAGGTAGTAACCGATGTATATGTGCTTCTTTTGCTTCTGAAGATGGGCTATCTATAAAGTTTTCACCACAGTAGAAGGCTGTAAATAGTATGTTCTTTAGAACCTCAGACCTTGGTTATTTTAAGCTAATAGTGTCTTTTTTGAAGTGTTGCATAGAGAGTACACTATTCTTAGTAGATACTTTTTAATACTCTGTGGTGTATTTCTGATGAGAGTTTTACTGTCTGCAAACAGTGTGATACAGAGTAGGGGTGGGCGGTAAACTCCACTCCTCCAGCAGAGCTTGAGGCATTTTGCCCTATCAGCATGGAGTTCCAGAAAAACTCGGCAAACCGCAGCATGGCGAAGGTTATATCACACGTGGCTTACCAACGTTTAGTTAGCGAGCATGAGCACAAGAAACTGTGCGCTTGGACGAGTCTCGGAAGAATTACTCAACGCGAGTGGTTGAGGGAAGGCACAACCGTACATGCTGAGAAAGCTGCTGCTCAAGTGGAAAATGTATGCCGCAGAAAGAAGCAGTGCCTGCTGGCATGGCATGTGGTGCCATTTGTGCTGATTTTACCCCACAGAAGAAGGTCCGGTGCTAAAAATCAGCACAAGCTGCATGATATGCTAAAATTCAGCTGCTCGAGGAACTCCGCTGACTCTTGCAGAGTTTTTATGTAACTGAGCAGAATTCTATGCAATAAAACTCCACTAGATCATCCCACCCCTAGTAAACTCTCGCTATAGAGTAAACACTACTACAGTACCCACTTTCCTACTCATATCAACTTCATCTCTTAATGTAGGTTCAGTAACAGTGAGGGATTTGATACAGATGAAAGTTGTCGTAGTATGGCATTAATTTTGGAACAGACGTAGAGTATCTTGAGGAACTTGGCTTTCTGTGAACAGCTGCATATAAATTGAACAGCGTGTGAATAAGGATTTTCCATATATATGTGGTTGATTGTTAATGTGAACTCAGCTACTCGTGAAGCGTATGGTATGGGGCCAATGTTGCTCATAACACCTGCGTTCTACACCTAAGGGAGTTGTATCTCATGGCATTAATGATGCTTTATATTATTCTGAGCTATTTTATACTTACTTTCAGGCCTCTAATGCCATACTAGTTTAAATGTTATGGTGCACAAAAGAAGGATGGATGATGTCATTAGTGATTACGTCCATGATGTCATCAATGATGTCATATGAGAAGTCATCAGTGATGTCATAAATGATGTCATAGTGCATATCATTAGTGATGTATTATGTGAGGTCATAAGCAGTGCACAGTAGGGGGCGAGTTATAGTTAGCTCTGCTAACTATAACTGGTGAATTTCGTGTTTTTTGTGTGCAAAGTATTAACGTTGTGACTGATATATTCACCTAACTATAACGTCACTTTAACCTTTGCTTCGTCAGTGAATTACTAAGGTTTTTTTTAAACAAAATAAATTATTTTATCATACCACACTATAACGCTACAGCAACCTTTGGTTTTTTCAGTGAATTATTAGCGTTTTTCTTTTAAACAAAAACAGATCGTGTTATACATAACTACAATGTTACTTTTAACCCTTGTTTTTTTTTTGTGTTTTCTATTTTTTTTTTTTAAATTGTAAAGAACTATTTTATTACCATACAGTAAGCCGTCCTGCCTTTCCAGAGGGTTGGCCTGGTGGACAGGACCTGTGGCAACCCACCAACAGGCAGCCAACACCACTTTGCATACAGCCTTTTAGCACACGTGGAATGGGGTTGGCCGCATGGCCTGGCTAGCAGCGAGGCCCTGTGTCCAGCTCCCCACAGGCAGCCAAACCCATGATACCCACAGCCTTTTTGTTGTGCATGACATGGGGTTACACGCAGGGCCTTTGGCGGGCTCAGCATAGGGTTGGCCTTCAGACCCAGAGGACCCCATTCTCTTGGGCCAAAGCGTATATATTAAGGCAAGGTGCAATCCAACCCCCCTCCTTGAACCTTAATTAGACACAGGACCCCATTGCTTGGGGCCAGTTTCAATAAAAATGGGAGGGGGCACATGGCTCCACGTGCCAAGCCTTATAAAGCCCTGGGGACCTCACCCCCAGGGTCAAATACATGTGATGAGTGATGTAATATGTGAGGTCGAAAGCATTGCATTGTGGGGGCTTAAGTTATAGTTAGCTCAGGTAACCATAACAGTTGAATTTCTATGGTTTTGTATGATTGAAATCAAAGCCTAACTATAACGTCCTAGTAACCTTTGATTTTTTCTGTAAATTTCTGAAGATTTTTTATTCTGTTTCCTTACTATAGCATACCTGCAATCTGTTTTTTAAGTGAAAAAAATATAAATATATATATATATATCCAAGCTCCAGTTACACCATACAACGAGTCACTCACAGAAGCGGGTGCTGTCACGCGACGGTGTCCGCGTGAAAAATGCAAGCTCCAAATTCCTAAGAATACCCAGCCAGGTTTAAGGAAAGACAGCACTCACGCATACAGCAGCATGTCGTCAAAGGGTTTATTCTGAATAAACCCTTTGACGACATGCTGCTGTATGCGTGAGTGCTGTCTTTCCTTAAACCCGGCTGGGTATTCTTAGGAATTTGGAGCTTGCATATATATATATATATATATATATATATATATACATATATATATATATATATATATATATATATATATGTGTGCATGTTTAGCAGCTCCCCTTGCGCAAAAGCAATGTCGGCTCCAGCAGAAGGCAGGGTGTCGGCAGGTACCATGGGGGCATTGGGTCTCCCCCCACGGTCCCCATCAAAGAGGCCAGTCCCCGGGGATGGGATCCCCGGGGCCAATAATGGCCCAAGGGAGGGAGGCCCCCACCCTAATTAAAAAAAAAAAAAGATTGAGGCACAGCCCAGGGGGATGGAGTCCCTGGGCCAATGATGGCCTCAGGAGGGGAGGCTGCAAAATAATAAATAAAAAATAGTAAATATGTGGCCATGCCACAGGGATGGGGTCTCCGGGCCTAAATCGGCAATGGGAGGGGGCCTGCGTGGCCCCCTCCTGTTTTATTTAAACAGACCAAAAAATGCTCAGGCCCTAGGGGCTGGGGTCCCCAGAGCCCAAAAATAATAAAGGGAAGTGGGTGCCACACAGCCCCCCTTCCAACTACCACATTTTAAAAAAGCCGGCAAATCGCCGGAGGCCCCACACCCTCCCTACACCACTCTGCAAACATGCCCCTGGTGCGTTCTAAGTTGTGGGATTAAGTCCCCTTCATTCCTGAGGGTCCCTGAGGGACAACTAACCCACCAGGTACCTCCAGTAATCCCCACAGAGTTAGATTGATGAGAGGTGGTCCGAGGCCACAACCCTTTTTACATCACTCTGCAAACACACCTCTTGGCGCACTGCTGGTGGGACGAAGAGGTTATCTTGAGTCCTGAGGACCTCAGGACACCAGTGGACTTCATCCCCCTGGTGGGCTAGTTAGCCATAGGGACCCTCAGGAGGCAAGTGGACTACATCCCCCAACCAAGAGCCTGCCACAACACGCTTTTGCAGAGTGGTGGACAAAGGGGGTGTGGCCTGTGCCCACCTATCAGCAATCCCACTATCTGGGGCATACTGGAGGTATCAGGTAGGCTAGTTGGACCTTAAGTGACTCATTATGATGTCCACCTGCCATCATAATGGTTTTAGGACGACCCACCAGACGTGCGGCGGTCCCAACAGTGCAATTAGGATGCGCCTGCCATACTGTCGGGTGCATCCTGGCCTTTGCGGATGGTGATGTTGGCTGCAGCACCATCCGCAATGTCGAAAGAGCATACACAGATTTCCCTGCACCATGTGGCAGGCACCACGCAGTGCCTGCCCCTTGGTGCATGGAACTGCAGGGGGTATCATGGGTACCCCCCCAGTGCAACCCCCCACACGCACAGAGGGGGCCCGCAACGGGCTCCAAAGCCAGTCTCTGCCTGTCTTTTAGCGGAGGGATATCCGCCACAAAAGGACAGGTGAAAGGGCACGACCGCAAAGTTGCCCTGGTTCTGGGTTCCGCAAGGGGGGGCGGACAAGGACCGCCTTGCGGAACCATGACAGACGGACTTTCCATCCGCCGTGGAACCATTGTGATTCCCACCGCCATCCTAATTTGGCTGTGGGAATTTTCAGTATGAAGGCGGAAAGACCGCAACCGCCGGCCCGGCGGTGGCGGTCCTTCTGCCATTATAATGAGCCCCTAAGGACTCCCAGCAATGAAGGGGACTTTAATCCTCATTCAAGAGGGTGCTAGGGAGTGCGTTTGCAGAGTGGTGGGAAAAGGGGGCGTGGCCTGCTATGACAATTTAGCAATCCCACTGTGTGGGATTTATTGGAGGTAATAGGAGGGGTAGTTGGCCCCCAAAGTTGTCCTTGGGGGTCAACTACCTTTCCTAATACCTCCACTAAGTCCCACACAGTGGGATTGCTAAGAGGTTTCCAGTGGCCACGCCCCCTTTCTTTACCAGTCTGCAAGCACGCCTCCTGGCACAGTACCGGTTGGGGGATGAAGTCCACTTTACTCCTGAGGGACTTTGGGGGCCAAGAAGCCCTCCTGGTACATCCTGTTAGTCCTACGCAGCGGAATTCCTGAGCACTGGTCGGAGGCCCAGCCCCCTTTCTGCACCACTCTGCAAACGCAACTACCAGTTAAATTTAATAGGTCTTGCATTTGCAAGAGTTAGAGCTAGTGGCGTTGTAAATGTAAAAGATTTTTACTAATGTTTTTGGGTGTTGAGTGGATGTACGTTTTGTGTAATAGAATTATGTGGTATGTTGTGCAGTAACATTTTGTGAATAGAAAGTATATGGTATCTAGTTTATAGGTATTATGTGAAGTGGGATTATGTGATTTGGAGAGTAATTATGTGGTATTGTAGTCTGTGTTGTGGAGTGGTGACCTCAGGATTAGTCTTTCTCATCTCCATAGAAGTTAAACTATAAACTCAATGAGACACAAAAAACAGAAGGAACCACTGAGTAGCACTTCTGGACCGAGTGAGAGGTATGAGCGGGACACTGGAATTATGTGACTGTTCAGCTGCACCCATTTTCACATAATTAAACATTTTACGCATTTTCCAGATATTCCATCATCTGATGCCTAATCTGCAGATTGAACAAAAAAGCCTTGATTCTAGCTCAAACGACTCAAATGTTCCCAAAAATGCTGCACGTTTTACACCGTGGTGGAAGGCCCTTTGCAAAGCTGGAATGGTCATGTGTTACTTATTGCAAAATGTGGGTGTTAAACTGGTACGAACGGTGCACAAACCTCTCTTCTTTCTGTGCCTCTCTTGCCTCTTTCTGCATTTCTCTTGCTTTTTTCTGCACCTTTCCTCCTCTTTCTGCACCTCACTGTCTTGTTTCTGCACTTTACTTGCCTCTTTCTGCACCACTGTTGCTTTTTTCTACAGATCTCTTGCCTCTTTCTGCATCTCTCTTGACTCTTTCTGCACCTCTCTTGCTTCTTTCTGCACCTCACTTGCCTCTTTCTGCACTTCTCTTGCTTCTTTCTACACCACTCATACCTCTTTCTGCACCTCTTTTGTCTCTTTGTGCATTTCTCTTGTCTGTTTCTGTATTTCCCTTGCCTCTTTCTGTACCTCTCTTGCCTCTTTCTGCACCACACTTACCTCTTTCTGCAACTCACTCTCTTCGTGCTGCACCTCTCTTGCCTCTTTCTGCAATTCTATTGCCTCTTTTTATACTTTTTGAGCCTCTTTCTGTACCTCTCTCGCCTCTTTCTGCACCTCAAGTGCCTCTTTCTGCACCTCTTTTGCCTCTTTCTACACTTCTATTGCCTCTTTCTATACCTCTCTTGCCTCTTTCTGCACCTCACTTGCTACTTTCTGCACTTGTTTTGCCTCTTTCAGTACCACTCTTGCCTTTTTCTGCACCTCTGTTGGTTTATTCTGCACTGCTCTTGCTTCTTCCTGTACCTCTGTTGCAAATGTATGCATCCCTCTTGCCTCTTTCAGCGCCCCTCTTCTGTCTTTCTGCACCTCTCTTGCCTCTGTCTGCACACGTGTTCCCTCCTTCTGCACCTCTTTTGTCTGTTTCTGCAACTCTCTTGTCTCTTTCTGTAGTTCTTTTGCCTCCTTCTGCACCTTGACTTGCCTCTTTCTGTATCCCTCTAGCCTCTTTTTACACCTCTGTTAGTTCTTTCTGCACCTCTTTTGCTAATTTCTGTATCCCTCTTGCCTCTTTCTGTATCCCTGTTCCCTCTTTTTGCATTTTTCCTGTCTGTGTCTGCACCTCTCTTGCCCTTCTGCACCTCTGTTGCTTCTTTCTGCACTTCTATTGCCTCTTTCTACATCCCTCTTGCCTCTCTCAGCACCTCTGTTACTTCTTTCTGCACTTCTGTTGCATCTTTATGGACCCCTCTTGCCTATTTCTGTACCCCTCTTACATTTGTGTGCACCTCTCCTTCCTCTCTTGCCTTTTTCTGTAGTTCTCTTGCCTCTTTCTGCACCTCTCTTGCCTCTTTCTGTAGGTCATGTGCCTCTTTCTGCAGTTCTCTTTCTTCTTTCTACACCTGTCTTGCCTCTTTATGCTCCTTGCTTGCCTCTTTGTACATTTCTCTTGCCTGTTTCTTCACTTCACTTGCCTCTCTTTTTGCACCTCACTTGCCTCTTTCTGCACCTCACTCTCTTCATTCTGCACCTCTTTTGCGTCTTTCTGCACTTCTCTTGCTTCTTTCTGCACTGATTGAGCCTCTTTCTCTTTCTCTCTTGCCTCTTTCTGCACCCATTTGGCTTCTTTCTGCACTTGTCTTGACTCTTTCTGCCCCTCTCTAGACGCTTTCTTTCTGCACCTCTGTTGGCTCTTTCTGCACTGCTCTTGCTTCTTTCCGCACCGCTTTTGCAAATTTCTGTCTTGCCTCTTTTTGCTCCTCTCTTGCCTCTTTGTGCTCCTCTCTTGCCTCTTTGTACATTTCTCTTGCCTGTTTCTTCACTTCACTTGCCTCTTCCTGGACCTCACTTGCCTCTTTTTGCACCTCACTCTCTTCATTATGCACCTCTCTTGCATCTTTCTGCACTTCTCTTGCCTCTTTCTGCACTTCTCAAGCCCCTTTCTCTACCTCTCTTGCCTCTTTCTGCACCCCTTTGGCTTCTTTCTGCACTTGTCTTGACTCTTTCTGTACCCCTCTAGCTACTTTATGCACCTCTGTTGGTTCTTTCTGCACTGCTCTTGCTTCTTTCTGGACCTCTTTTGCAAATTTCTGTATCCCGCTTGCCTCTTTCTGCACCCCTGTTCCCTCTTTCTTCCCTTTTCCTGACTGTTACTGCACCTCTCTTGCCTCTGTCTGCATACCTGTTCCCTCTTTCTGTACCACTTTTGCCTATTTCTGCAACTCTCTTGCCTCTTTCTGCAGTTCTTTTGCTTCCTTCTGCACATCTGTTGCTTCTTTCTGCACTTGCCTCGCGTCTTTCTGCTCCCCTCTAGCTTCTGTCTGCACCTCTGTTGGTTCTTTCTGCACCTCTTTTGCAAATCTCTGTATCCCTCTTGCCTCTTTCTATACCCCTGTTCGCTCTTATTGTACCTTTCCTGTCAGTTTCTGTACCTCTGTTGTTTCTTTCTGGTCTTCTCTTGCATTTTTCTACACCCATCTTGCCTCTTTCAGCACCTCTGTTACTTCTTACGGCACTCCTGCTGCTTCTTTCTGTACCCCGTCTTGCATTTTTGTGCACCTTTCCTTCCTCTTTCTGCACCTCTCTTGCCTTTTTCTGCAGTTCTCTTGCCTCTTTCTGTACCTCTTTTGCTTCTTTCTGTAGATCTCTTGCCTCTTTCTGCACCTCACATGCCTCTTTCAGCAGTTTTCTTGCTTCTTTCTACACCTGTCTTGCCTCTTTTTCCTCCTTTCTTGCCTCTTTGTGCATTTCTCTTGCCTGTTTCTTCACTTCACTTGCCTCTTTCAGCACCTCACTTGCCTCTTTCTCTACCTCACTCTCTTTATTCTGCACCTCTCTTGCCTCTTTCTGTACTTCTCTTGCCTCTTTCTGCATCTCTCGAGCCTCTTTCTCTACCTCTCTTGCCTCTTTCTGCACCTCTTTGGCTTCTTTCTGCACTTCTTTTGCCTCTTTCAGTACCACTATTGCCTCTTTCTGCACCTCTGTTGGTTCATTCTACACTGCTCTTGCTTCTTTTTGCACCTCTGTTGCAAATGTATGCATCCCTCTTGCCTCTTTCAGCGCCCCTCTTCTGTCTTCCTGCACCTCTCTTGCCTCTGTCTGCACACCTGTTCCCTCTTTCTGCACCCCTTGTGCCTGTTTCTGCAACTCTCTTGCCTCTTTCTGTTGTTCTTTTGTCTCCTTCTGCATCTCTCTTGCTTCATCCTGTCCCCCTTGCTTCTTTCTGTACCCATCTTCCCTCTTTGTGCACCTCTCTTACCTCTTTCTTCATCTCTCTTCCCTCTATCTGCATCCCCTGCCTCTTTCTGTACTTCTTTTGTTTCCTTCTGTACCTCTCTTGCTACTTTCTGCACCCCTCGTCCCACTGTCTGCACCCCTCTTCCCTTTTTCTACACCCCTTTTGCCTCCTTCTGCACCACTTTTGCCTCCTTCTGCACCTCTGTAGCTTCTTTCTGCACTTCTCTTACCTCTTTCTGGACCCTCTTGCCTCTTTCTGCACCTCTGATGCTTCTTTCTGTACTTCTCTTGCTTCATTTTGTACCTCTCCTGCTTCTTTCTGCACCCCTCTTCCCTCTTTCTGTGCCTCTCTTCCCTCTTTCTGTACCCCTGTTGCTTCTTTCTGCACCTCTGTTGCTTCTTCCTGCACTTTTCTTGCCTCTTTATGTACCTTTCTTGCCTCTTTCAGCACCCCTGTTGCTTCTTTCTGTTCCCCTCCTGCCTCTTTCTGTATCCTCTTGCCTCTTTGTGCACCTCTCCTTCCTCTTCTTGTACCTCTCTTGCCTTTTTCTACTGTTCTCTTGACCCTTTCTGTACCTCTTTTGCTTCTTTCTGCACTTGTTTTGCCTCTTTCCGTACCACTCTTGCCTCTTCTGCACCTCTATTGGTTCATTCTGTACTGCTCTTGCTTCTTTCTGCACCTCTGTTACGAATGTATGCATCTCTCTTGCCTCTTTCAGCACCCTCTTCTGTCTTTCTGTACCTCTCTTGCCTCTATCTGCACACCTGTTCCCTCTTTCTGTACCCCATTTGCCTGTTACTGCAACGCTATTGCCTCTTTCTGCAGTTCATTTGCCTCCTTCTGCACCTCTGTTGCTTCTTTCTGTGCCTCTCTTGCCTCTTTCTGCTCTCCTCTAGCTTTTTTTCTGCACCCCTGTTGCTTCTTTCTGTACTTATCTTGCCTCTTTCTGCTCTCCTCTATCCTCTTTCTGCGCCCCTGTTGCTTCTTTCTGTATTTCTCTTGCCTCTTTGTGCACCCCTCTTACCTTTTTCTGCACCCCTTGTCATGAATGATGTAATATGTGACGTCATCACCAGTGCATTGCAGTGGTGCGAGTTATAGTTAGCTCAACTTACTATAATGGACACATTTCTCTGGTTTTGTTTGAGTGAAATGTCCAACTGACTATAACGTCCCTAAAGCAAGCTTAGTCCTGGTGCTGCAATAATCCTGGTCTCCAAGGGGCTTTTAGTGCTCCCACTCTGCTACAAGCATTCAATATTGCACCCCTTGAGTCACAACTTCTTTTTGGCAAGTCTGAGACCACCAGTGTGAGCTCCTGTACACATCAGTGGAGTTGCGCCAGCCACGCTGAGGGATGTGAGTGTTAAGTGTACCGCCCGCTCTCTGTGGGCTAGCTGGAGGCCCTTCACTATGCACAATGGTGGGCGGGACAGGGGTGTCTTACGGCAGTGGAACAGGAACCTGAGCCCCATTGCTGCCAGGAGGGAGCTGTGGAACAGAGCGGTGGGTCAGCCCCTCCCCCCGATGGTTGCAGTTGCCGAGTATCCGGTGGCTTTTGCAGTTCCTGACTCCTTTTCCCCACTGCTGGGTCTTCCTGAAGTGGATAGTGGACGACAAGGCTCCTTTGATGGAAGGAGTGGTCAAAACTAGCGAGCAAGAGCCCACCCCTCCTCACTAAGGAGGAAGGCCTCAGGACGACACAATGTGTCAGCCACTCGCCACCATTACTGAAGGCCCAATAGGCGGCACCCTTCCTGGCCTCCTCACACTCAGAGTGGAAACCATTCCTTAGGGCTTCGGAGCCCCACAGCGCTATCAACAGTGATGCAGACCAGCTCCTTGGGGGTACCACTGGCTCACCAGAGGGTTGCGCTGTATTATTTCCAGTGGGCGATTGAGAGGCCCTTCTACAGAGGCCCCCTTTTTGACTGTCGCCTGTGGGGACCAGCTGAATTTGGCAGGGTACCTCCACAACACCTGTACTGCCCTATTATAGCGACATGGAGAGGGGGTCGACTGTACACACCACCACCTTTTCTGTCATGCTGGTATGACCTAAAAGTTTCAAAACTGAGACACTCAGCAGTCGCCCCCTTCACTCAAGATGAGGATACCCTTGATACCCTTGATGGGGTTGTCCCCCAGTACTGATGAGGTGTTACAGGCACTAATGGCAAGTTTGCACAACTGCTAAAACATGTGCAGGGCTTAAAAATAACACTGGAACCTAACCAAGAAACCTTGATCATTGACATGGGCCACATGGGTGAGGAATATAATAAACAGAAGAGTAGAGTAGCCATCCATGAAGTAACCATAAAAGAGATGCAACGAATGGTATCAGAGACAAAGGCTGCGCTGACCACTCTGAAACAAGAAGTAGAGATACTGAAACGCAGGGCAGAAGATGTGGAGGGATGATCGAGATGGAACAACATCTGGGTGGTGGCCTGCTCAAGAAGATTGAAGGCCCGAGTATGCACCTGTATTTAGAATAAGTATGGGTGAATTTTGCGAATTCGCGAAAGCGTACTCGCGGTCCGCAAAATCCATGAACTTTTGCGAGATTGCAGATTTTTTAATTTTTGCGTGTTCACTGGATTTTTTTCAGCGCGACCACCGCTAAGTTACCCCTGCGGTCGTACATGGGCGCGGCCATCTTGTTTTCAGTGTTCGCGTTGCGTATTTCCGTTTCCGGGCGCTAGTTGCATGCTCGTGTTGTCCATTTACTACTTGCGGGGCGCGATTGCGTGATCGTGTCCGTTTTTGCATGCTCGCGGGGAAAATATCGCGCGAGCTTACCCACGTGGTTGCAATGGGCGCGGCCATCTTGTTTTTCATTCATTGCTATGGTTCTGGGCATGCTTTTTCTATCCAGCTTTAATCTTTGTAATCCTTTGTTCGTTTGAACTTTTTTTTATCTTTAACTATCTCTCTATTTTTCTACATATATATTTTGTGTTTTTTTAACCTTTTAGTTACTTTAATAACTACTTTTTTTAGCTCTCTCTTTTCTTTTATTTACTTTTTTTCCCTATTCTTTCCTATTTTTCCTTTCTTTGACCCAGGACCAAGGCAAAGGGAGCCAGCAAGTCGAAGGGGAAGAGTCCCGCACCCCGTAGCCGGCTCCCTTGCGGGCGGTTAAGGGTTGAGTCAGTAAGTCCTAGGGAGATCTTTAGCGTGGTGGAGGTGGCCGCACTGGTCTTCTTTGTACAGCGCCACCTCCCCAAAACCGTCGCGGCAGGCGGCAGACCCGGTACCGGGTATGGCCTCCGGGAGCGTCGCCAACTATGGGATAAGGTGTGCCGGGCCATGTATCGGGAGTCTGGGGTCCGGTGCACCTACAACCAGGTGACGCACCGGTGATCCGACCCCCTGGCTCGGGAACAAGACCTGCTCGACCTGCTTGCCATCAAGATCCCTGGGCTTGGTGAGTACTAGTAGCTAAATAACTACTTTGTTTTCTTCTGCTCTGTGTTATATTGCAAATATAAGTTTTTTCCGAAGTGCAAGAATGCTGCCGATTACATTGCAGGTAAATTATGTTTCAAAAGCTTCTATGATTGCAGGTGCTCACCTGCTCAGTCAGTGGCGGTGCTACTATGCTTACTTGTTTTCAATTTTGTGCTCATTTAGCTTGAGTGATTATGTATGAGTGTACTTTACAGAACTGCGTAATTCTAGAGAGACTAGAGACTCAAGTCCAGTCCTTAATTTGTACTTCTGCCACTAAGAAGAGATAGTGGTGATGGATTGATAGGTTGAGTATATTATGACTTGTTATTTAGTAAGAATTTTTTTAGAGGTCTGCAATCATGAGGGACTGTGTCTGTCACTTTGTGTGCTGCTGAGTGCTGCCAGTCCTAGTAGAACCTTTTTGTAGTTGGTTTAGTGAGTTACATAACTTTCCAAGTAGACGGTCCGCGAATCCAGCATACTAATATCCTAGTAGACTACATTAGATAGGTCAATAAATTTAGTGCAATTGTTTATTTCCCCAAAATAATATGTTATTGTTTTTTTTAAATGTTTGATTTCGTTGACAACAATCATCCATGTTTGTGTCTTTCTTTCATGTACATCAGCTCCTCCCCGGGGCAAGAGGACAGAGGTGGCAGTGGCGGCGCCGGCGGAACAGGAAGGCCAGGATCGGTCCGCCGAGGGCTCCTCTGCTGGCCCCAGTAAGTTTTCCTGTTAATATTAATAATTATACTTCCCTAACTTTTACAACACCTATTTAATCCAAACGTTCATCATAATTCTATTTTTTCCTAAATCGTCTTTGATCTTCTTGTAGACTGTTTCTATATTCTTATCCTGCCTCTACTATAACTCTCTGTGCTACTACTATTTTATTAGTCTGCCTGTGCAGCTAGCTAGCTTGCACAGTTGGCAAAAGGTGTTAAACAAAACTCCTATTCAGCAATTGCTCTAGGCACTGAGTGCAGTCCTCTGGGTTGTCAATAATGTCTATTGAAGTCTCCTTAATGTTTATGCTTTGACAATTCCCAACAATAAAATGTCAGTCGCCACCAAGAATAAGATACTAGTTTACTTTTTGATTGGATAGGAGGACATACTACTACTGTTGCAGGGACTATTCTGCACATACAGAACTATGGACAAGAAATAGGGCATTGGTGATAATAGGCGCAGTTAGACTTTCCACATACCTCAGTCATAACAGAAGATGAACCCCCAATCTCCTTACTGACTAGCTAGTGTGTCAGAGTCATTATTTAGCTCCCGAATGCAGCGATGATCCCCAATGATTATACAACCCAGAACATAAGACTACGGAGTCAGAGTCCTGACCGCTCAGAGTCACGGACTCATGCTTGCAAATTGCAAACACTTTCGCTCACTCACTCATGACCAAAAACCACAGAGTCTATGTAAGTTTTAAAGCTTTATTAAAAGTAAAACAACTAGCTCTGTGTGTACTCTGTATATTAAATTTCAATTGTGCATTATATAAAAACATTTATTAAAATCAACTTCATATAAGATAAACGGTGAGCTCTTGAAAACTGAACAGTGGCTGATTTTACACATTAATTGTGGGAGAGCCCTCACCTGGTTGGAACTTAAAGTCTTGGTGGTGATGATGACGACTCCGAGTAACATATTGCTCTTGTTCGTAGAAGGGAAGCTTCTGTCTGTTATGAGAAAAATGGTGTGTGTTAAAAAGCAAGCATTCATCAGTTGTGCCAAAAAGTGTAGCATGTTATGGCTAAGCATAAATAAAAAGCACCCTCCTCTTACGAAAGGGGGATTTTTAGTTTAGACTAGAGAGTCACAAATAATTAAATTTGTTTATGTAGTAACATATTTTTTCATTCCTAGACAAAATAGGGAGTGGGGTATACGGCATCTAAAAATATTAAATGTATTTTCTAGGTGTAACACCCTCGCCACAGCCCACCACCAGTGCTGGGGCCAGCGCGTAGGTGGTCACTCCAGGGGCGGATGCGGTGCCAGCAGGAACTGCTGTGTGGGATGCCACGGTAGTGGCATGCAGTGGTAAGCTATTATATTCCTTACTTATTGAGATTGCAGAGTAGGCTCGCTGCAGGGGTGTATATGTTAAACAGTACAAGTACACTTTACTGTTAAGAAGACTTACAAATTTAGAACTAAGTTTTTGTCAACCAGGTAGAAGACAGTCACCCTTGACTTCGCATTAGCAATATGTAATACAAAATAGAAAAACGCCAATGCTGCCAAAACCAATTCACCATAAATTTAACATCTCACAGTTGAATAAAACATAAAGTGTGGGGATCTGAGTATCTTGAATCAATCTTTACTTTTATTTCCTTTTTACTTCATTTAGATTTTTGTGATCATTTTTTGAACAAGTTTTTGAATTCAACAAAACATATAACATACAATATATGTAAAAAAAATTGTACATTGAAGCACTCCCTTCCAACACTCATACCTACACTCACTTGTGAATCACAGTCAAACACTCTCATGTACACTCAACCTAACACCATTCTTATTTACAATTATTTAAAGTTCACTGTTTCATGTATAAAGCCATAGATTATAATTCACATCTATTTATATATTTAACACCAAGCTCATTTGTTAATTGATGTTCTTAACAAGTGAGTGTAGGTATGAGTGTTGGAAGGGAGTGCTTCAATATACAGATTTTTTTTTACATATATTGTATGTTATATGTTTTGTTGAATTCAAAAACTTGTTAAAAAATTATCAAAAAAATCTAAATGAAGTAAAAAGGAAATAAAAGTAAAGATTGATTCAAGATACTCAGATCCCCTCACTTTATGTTTTATTCAACTGTGAGATGTTAAATTTATGGTGAATTGGTTTTGGCAGCATTGGCGTTTTTCTATTTTGTATTACATAAGGCTGTGGCTTGGCCTTGCTGCCTGGGAGCCCATACCCAGTGGTGTTTATTCGCATTAGCAATAGCATTAGCGGCTGAAGTTGACAAGTAACCAATGGCCTCCTCTAAATTTGACTTCAACTCAGGTGTGAAAGTTTTATCGAGAAGCCAAGTCAGATCAGAGATGAACTTGATGGATGGGATGAACGAAAAGGGAAAGAAGGGTGTAAGGAAGGACGAGCGAGTTAAATTAATGACTGGCAAAGAATGATACGTGTTTTTTAATGCAGGCACAGGTGGTTGGGAATCTGATGCATGGCTGGTTTAAGGCTGAAGCAAGGAAGGGTGGAAGGAGAAAGAAAAGAGGACTGCCTGGGTGGGTGAAACAGAAACTGTATGTGTGTTCAATATATATCCTTTGGTTGAAATTCAAATGCAAGTCAAGCACGGATGCATGGCTGGCGGTTTACAAAATAAAATAAAAAGGGTGTTTCGGTGAGAAAAAGTAAGGTTTGTCAGTTGAGACATTAAGAAGAATGATTGACATTTACTTTGAATGGATGGATGCCTGGATGATATCTTCCTCATAGATAGCATAGGTGTATGTAGACGGAGTAGACGGTCACTGGATGAAGAGTGTTACTTTGAAGAGCATGAAACACCGCTTGTCCGTGCCAGAGTAGCAAAGCCGAGGAAAGTAGAAGTTGTAATTTTTCTGAATACTCCCTTGACTAACAGTAGTTTGCAAGCACAGCATATACTATGTACCTATATTGTATAGTTCACATTATCAAGTCAAGTCACAACTCAAAGTGCCTTCCTCCGGCGATTACGGGGACCACTTACTACCTCTGTTAATAACTTTTTTACAACTCTGTCATTCATGTGTGGCCTAACGGTGTTCACTCAATCAATAAAAAAAAAGCACCTAAAGTCATCCCTTATATAAGCAAATATCCTGTGGAGTTATAGATGATCATATTATTTATCTTCTTCATTTTCCTTTTGTAGTAGTCAGGGGCAGGGCCAGGTGAAAGTTAAATTATTTGAGCAGTAGCCCTTGTAACAGAGTATGGCCAGTGCCACCCGTAATAGAAAAGTAAGAGCTTCACCACCTGCATGTACTGGACTAGTAGCAGTACTGCAAGTCTGCGACATCATGGGTTGCGTCTGTTTTTCTTGGGTGCAAGCTGACTGCGCTGGCATTATGCCAGCTTCGACAAGTTTACGTACTAATTTTGCTAAACAAGAGAGAAGAAGAAGACTTGTGTACTGTCTGAGTCTAATGTAGTGAGTCCATATAGTGCTAGTAGAATTCCTGAAACTCCCACTAATGTTAGAGCAGAAGTCGACGAAGTGGAAGGTTAGATAGATACATGCCACAAATGTTATGTACTGTGCTTCCAAGTTGCTAGTGCTACTGTGACACAAGTTTCTGTTGAATTATTTTGTGTTAATCTTAAAGAGTATTGGTTACAGTATTTTTTTCTTTCTTCATATAGATACTCCTTCTAAACTATCAAGGAAGGAGTTGGCTATCCGGGCCAGGCAATGGAAGCTGGAGGCAATTGTCGCCGAATATCAGAGGCTGGTGGCTCAGGAGGAGGAGGATGACTCGCAGTCAACATCCACAACAGCTGCATCCTCCTCTGCTGCCCCTGGGTCATACAGCCGGCGCAATACTCCAGCGGTACGGCGCCGTGGTCCCGCAGCCACCCGCCGCCGCTGAGCAGCGACAACAACAGCTGCCCCCCACAGTACCTGCAAGGCTTATATGCACCGATTGACCCTGCGAGTGGCCTACCTTGAGCAGGAGGTGGCGAGGCAGAAAGCCCTGCTCAAGGACCTCCGGAGAGAGCTGAGTGACCACCTGGCCACGGGACACTGCCGGCAAAAGTAGAGAGAGAGAGACTGTCCCTTTCCCCATTTTTAAAGACTTTTGGGGGGGTGGGAATTGGGTGTTGGGGTTTTTGGACTTTTGGGGACATTTCATGGACATTGGTTGGGGTTAGGGAGGGGGGTGAGTCGGGTCTTGTGGGAAAGTTTATTTTTGTTAGGGTCTAAATAATTATTTATTTTCTTAAACATAGCATATGCGTTTTCACTGTTTTGTGGGGGAGGCAGGGGGGGTTAACTGTACGTTTGTTTTCCTGAAACTTAACTGGCTGCTTGATTCAAATTGTCTAAGCAATCGCCCAAATTAGTACAAAAGTGCCACTGACAGAGTTAGTGAATTCAATTGTCCTACTACTCTCCTCTCTTCCTACTCCATTATTTTTCCTCCCCCAAAATGCTTATCTTACCTGTGATTCGTGTTTGAGAATAGGGCTAGTAACAGGGATGGCTGCATGGCAAATGGCGATTAAGGTTGGCTATGGAATCCTGGACGGATGAAATGACATTATTGTGGTGGTAGTAGTAGTGGTACACACTGGCAGTAGCAACATATGAAAAAAAAAGGAAATGAGACAACATTGAGTAGCCTGAGAGGAGAATTAGAAGTTAGAACAGTACACAAGAACAGTGTCATAAATTGTAGCCTAAGCAATGCTAAAGTATTCTAGTAGTTGTGTGGATTATGGCTACTACAAGAACTAGTACTGAAGGACACAGCAGCGTAAGCTTTCATCACGTGTAGGAGAATGTTGTTGTTGATGAATCCACTCGATGGCGGAGTCGGACATGATATTCTGAATTGATTTGCAAATACTCATGGGTGTGTGTCACTGTCAAGCACAATAGGAATATATCCTCGGATTCCTTGACCTGCCTTGAAATTGATTTTCTGTTGCTTTGACCTTATCCTCCCCAGCAAGCGTGTGGAATTATTGGTCTCATTTAGTCACACCTCAATGAAAACCACACAGCCCGGGGGAAGAGGGTTAGGGTTTGAAAAATGGATGGGAATGTGGGTTTTCGGGAAAGTTTTTTGGAGATAGAAAAAAGACACAGCATGGCAAACAACAAATGAAGAAAAACAATCTTTGCATACGAAGATATCCATAAATCTTTTAAGGGACATAAAGGAAGTGCATGCATGAAGTTGTTTGCTAAATGGATGGTTATTTTACTGAAAAGTAGCACTTACTACAACTTACTAACTAGTACTAAACAATTAGACAGTACAGGGCTGCATTAATTACGCAATTTCACTTGCCTTTCTGCCCTCAGAGAGAATAAACACTTAGTAGTACATTACATTAGTTTTAAAAATAGCAAAGAAACTTATCAAATAGCTGTAGGGATGAATTTGAAGCAGAGAGCAAAGGCACAGAGTCGCACTCATAGAAGTTCACAACAATAACATTATTTAAAAGATAAGGACAAGTGAAGTGGATACTGTAACTGTATGTTGTAGTTATCCTGGTCAAATTGGGAAGTTGCATGCATCCAGCCATTCCTCTTATTAGCGGTACTCCTCCATTCCATCGGGCGCTCCGTAGATCAATCTTGGTGACCACATTGTCCACTGACTGCCTGGCGGATGCGGAATTGCGGATTGCTATTGTAAGCCTGAGGTAATGTTTTTCCCATCTCACAGGGTAAGGGCCGGCCTGTAATAGTTGATGTAAAAACAGAAAGGGATATTAAAACACCCCGGAGGAAAAATATATGGTACGGTGCATAGGTCAAAAATAACACTTTCACTTTCAGAGGCGGCAGTATACATGCACCATTTCTAAAGTGCCTACTCTGAGTCTCTGTTTCCAGGATAATAATTAGCACACAGCAGGCCAGGGCCATGCAGACGGTCAAGGCAGGCAGCACTGAGTGAACCAACCTCCATGCAGCATATCTCTTTGACATAGACAGACAAAGCAGATCTATTTTTATACAGCAAGCCACATAGCCGCAATTTTACATGAACCGCTGTCTGGACTCTGGCATAACACTACACTGGCTCGACCACTCCATACCACGACTAGACAGACATGTAGTTCTGCTGTGGTTGTTGTTGACTTGTTTACCTGTTTGCCACTCACGAAATGGTCATAGTTCTTCGGTAAACCGACAATGATGATCCATCCATCCCAGTGAGTGACTGTAAAGATATTATGTAACTTTGATCATCAAGACTCATCATCATCATCATGGTACTGGCAAACTCAATGTTGGTAATGCAGTCACAGTCTATACACAGTGAGGCCATGGACATTCTCCATATTAAAAAATGCAACGTAGTGGCCCCTGCAGTAGAAGTACAATTTGATTAAACAAGGTAAAAACAGAGTAGACTTGAGTTACATTTAGTGTGCAAAAGATTAAATAATAACAGAACACTTAGGATTCATTTCATGCACAACAAACAAACAGCAATTTCTTTAATCAGAGCCAGACAGCCAGTATTGTCCAGTGCATGCCATCTCACCATTCATTCATACATTACCTGTTCCACTTTTTGTCAGCATCTTATTCTTAAGTGAAGGGCCACAGGGCAGCCTCTTGTGTCATTTTTAGAAGTAACAGTCAGCATAGTCAGTAATTCCAGTCCCACTTCTTTTGAGGGGACTCGTCTGCGAAGCGACAGTTTCTTGATTCTGCGTAATCCGGCCATCTGCCTTGAGGGAAATGGCTAGGGGGAGTCTGGAGGAGGAGGATAGAGGAACATGACTGAGTTGTGAACTTGTGAACTTCAGGAATGCAGACAGCGGCACCTTCAATAAGGAAATAAGACGGAGACAGTGCTGCTGATGGATTTGTTGTGATTAGAGTTTTGTTGAGCTAAAAGTTGCAAAACAAAGAAAGACACACAGGAATAAAAGTGAATAAGGACAAAAAAAAGAAAGTCAGTATTTCAGGCCTAGGTGTCAGGGAAGTAAAGCTCGTCCTCAAACTCTGTGAATTGAAATGGGAGTAGGTCAGCTAACAGAGAAGAACTTCCGTCACCTAAGTCGGTGTCCTCTTCTTCCTGCGTGGAATCACATATTTTGTAATCTAGTGGTATTAAGTGCTGATTCATCTTGATCATTGTTAACCTCTCCACATTTTTGGGCGAGAGGCGGGTCCTTTTTGAAGTTACAATGGCACCAGCAGCACTGAAAACATGTTCAGAAGACACGCTTGCGAGTGGGCAAGCCAAATAATTTATAGCCAGCTTGGTGATCAGTGGCCATTGAGTCCTTTTCCCATACCAATACACCAATGGGTTCTGATCAAAGAAGACCTCTGTTGGGTCATCCAGATAGCCTAGTGCAGGTGATGATGATGATACGGTTTCTGGTGTCGGTAACGGCTCTGAGGGAAAACGAACTGCCTTCGGCCACAGAAGTGGACCTTGACGCCGGATGGCCAGCTGCTTCAGTAGTACTTGTGGTGGTTCCTTCAATTTCCTGCCGCTATTTTTCGAATCGAGGGGCTGACAGAGCAGGCCAATGTTTGTACTTTGAAACATCTGCTTCATAAAAAGGAATAAATGTATTGCTGGCCAGTGCCTTTTTGTACCGTAGATCCAGAATAGTGGCACAAATGTAATGTTGTTGAGAATGTATTCCTTTAAGCCTTGCATTGTCAAGTAGGCGGCTTAATAAGCTCTCCGCCAACTGATATGCGTCTTGCTGTTCAGCATCATCTTGGAACGTTGAAGACACCGCCTTCAGTTGGTGCTCTAGCATGCGCAACAATGGGATAACTTTGCCCAAAGTACAGTCCTACCTGCTGACTTCACGCGTGAAAACCTCAAAAGAACGAAGTATGTCTGTAAGGCATTTAACTAGGTGCCATTCCTCCACCTCTAGCCTCATGTCTTTCATAAAAGCACCCCGTGCGTTAAAGACATACTCATTGATTACCAAGTATTGCTCAAACAGACGCTCAAGCATGTAGAAAGTTGAGTTCCAACGTGTTGCCACCTCCTGGATGAGTCCTCTGACTGGCACTCTACGGTCACGTTGAATGATCCTCATCTGCTTCCGAGTCTTAAAAGAATGGCTGAAATGTGTGCAGATTCTTCGGCAAGAAATCTTGAACAATAATGTTAATGCTGTGCGCCAAACACGGCACTCTGAAATAGCCACCATCAAACATGGCCTTAACTATATTACTGCCATTATCAGTGGAAACATAACCAATCATGCGCTTTCTTAGCACCAGCCATTCAAAGACCTTACTGATAAACTCCTCCAAAATGGTTACTGCAGTATGAGATTTCTCCATGGCAAACATGGCTACTGTGGCATGTTTCCGAGTAGCTTTAAAAATTGTGACACTGTCAACACCTGCAGCATTCTTCTCTCTAACCCCCGCAATAGAGACCCAGTGTGCAGTGATGCACATGTAATCAACAGCTTGGCAACTGGTCCACATGTCTGTTGTCAGGTGGATAGTGTGAACAGCACTCTTCTGCAAAGCTGCCCCAATCATGTCCAGCACATCTTGATGTAGTGCTGGAACCGCAACTCTGGCACAATAGGACCGGCTAGGAACCTTCCATTTAGGGCAGACTGTTGCCACAAATTCTAGAAAACCCACCCATTCCACGAAAGAAAAAGGGAGAAGGGCCAGCGCTAACATTTTAGCCAGCATTGCATTATAAAGACGTGCCGTTAGGTGGTTGCGTTTGAATGGCGCCTCCGACCAAAACATGCTTTTAATATATAATTTGTCTGGACTGTTTTCATATGTGATGATGATCCAGACTTCTTCAACCCAGTTAGGCTCATTGATGTACTTTTTCGTATTGGTGTCTCTACCAGACTCCTACTGTGCCACCTAGATGTTGATGAGGTAGAGGGCGTGGGCACTACCACTGCAGTGCTGCTGCCAGGGGTACTGTGTGTACCAGAAAAAAATTATCTCACTTCTTCACCTCCCCCCTGCATGATCAGTTCCTAATCATCATCAGATGCAATATTAATGGAAAAATTTGGATTTCTACTTTTGGCTTACCGGATGTTACTTAGGTGCGCCTCCCACTGGATGCTGTGGTGTTTTTGGAGATGACCTCTCTGGCTTTGGGTACCATAGTTGGTACCAAGCTTACCCCGACTAAGTACTTGTTTACAAATCAAACAAATAACGTGTTTTTCCACCTTTTTGCTAATACTAAAGAAGTCCCAAACTGGGGAGTTACCTGTGTTTGTGGTGGTACCAGTGCCACGCCGCCCACATCATCCTGCACAGCAGCAGTTCGGAATAGGGTAAAAATGTCTGTCTGCTGCATGCCCGCTGGGGCTGGAGTGATGACTGTGATGACTGGGTCATCATCATCAGACAGTTTATCAACAGCAGAATACAGCACTTCGACTTCTTCTTCGTCATCACCCATAACTGAAAGCCTTGCCGGAACCTTCCTTTCACCTAGCATTGTCGGCTCATGCCGTGCCTCCCTCTCCGACTGAATTGATGGGTGCCAATCAAGATCTAGATCATCAGAAGGAAGGGGGCTTGAAGAAGAAGTTGTACTATGCCTCCTTGACCTTTTCCTTGCTCGGGATCTGGAAGACAATGGATCATCAGGAGTGGCTTGATCGGCTGATACGTCCGCATCAATCTCGATTTCCAGATGTGCCCCTACTTCTGGAGGAACAAGTATTGTGGGCAGTTGTGCCTCTCCTTGTTCCTCTCCTTATGCCTCTCCATGCGCCTTTCCATGCGCCTCTCCATGCGCCTCTCAATGCGCCTCTCCATGCACCTCTCCATGCGTCTCTCCTTGCGCCTCTCCTTGCGCCTCTCCTTGTTGCACCTGTGGTTGCCATTGCAGCTGTGGTTGAACACCCTACGTTGATTGGATGCTACTTTGCGATGAGTCAACGCCAACATCACTGGTCGACGGTGAAAGAGCAATTAAAGTGGCTGCCTCTGCGGCACTCATGGGCTTAGGCCTTACTTGGCGTGGTGGCACTGAGACCAATGAAACGGAGGTGCTGCTCCCAGCTTGGTCCCCGGCGGACACCGCAGCTGCAGGCGTAGTGTTTTTTTTCCCCCTAGAAAGTGTCGGTCGGCACACCAGTCTCCTTGGTAAGTGGCACCACTTGCTTCTTCTGCTCCTTCTTACTGGCAGTGGCACTGGCACTGGCATCTTTCTTGGTAGAGGAGCTACGGCCACCTTTCTTTGGGCCCATCTTCTTCAGATGTCAGAAAGAACAGCAGGACGCAGTTGCACGAGTTGCAAAGTTGTCTGTGGCCACCACACGTGACGTCACGTGAAGTTGTGCACACACCGCAGCAGGACTTCTTCCTGGCACTACAACAAGTGATGATGATGAGGATGATTCCTGGCTCTCTGTCTTTGTGCACCTAAAAGCAAAGAAGCCAGAGGAACATCAGTTAAATAAATGTTGCATATGTTGTGCTTCAATAATACTATGCAACTAGGCATTTATTATTATTAACACAACACACCCGAAAATGGAAAGACCCAAAATAAAAATTGCAATTCTAATAAAAAATGGATGTTTAAATTAATAGAAAGAGACCACACAGAGAGAGTTGTTTCATGCACCCATTCATAACCCTAGGCCTACTGGCCCGCAAGCTTGCCGGCCTATGGCAAAAACTGCCTCGACTCAATATGCCCCCCTCCCTCCACCACCACATGGCCAGGCCCTGGACCAGGCCCCAACAACACCCCAAAAATCGAAATACACACAAAAATCACCCCAATCCAATGGCATCCATGCCCTAAATGATGTTTATATTCAAGCGACCCCACAGAAAGACACAGCCCATGCATCACTGAGTACCCCTGGGCATAATGGATGAAAGCAATGCAGACTGGGTGCAGGCCTATGGCACAAAGCACACTGCCTGGCTTCAAAATGACCCCTAGACCCCCACCCACATGGCCAGGCCCTGGACCAGGCCTCAAAATGGCCCCCACCCATATGGCCAGGCCCTGGACCAGGCCCCAACAACACCCAAAAAATCGAAATACACACAAAAAACACCCCAATCCAATGGCATCCATGCCCTAAATGATGTTTAAATTCAAGAGACCCCACAGTAAGACTTGGCCCATGCACCACTGACTACCCCTGGGCCTACTGGCTAGTGTGGCTTTAACATGCACACCAAAATTGAAAAAAACGTCCAGATAGATATAACAGTGAGCTATTCAATTCCATGCCATCCATGACGTCAATGATATTTAAGTTCAACAAAACTCACAGAAACAGTTGTATCATGCACACACGACTAACCCTGGGTCTACTGGATACTGTGGCTACCCACAATATATATTTTTATAAGTTGTGAAAAAGTTAATAAATTGTAGTTGCAGCAACTGCAATGCCCCAACAAACAACACCAACTTACTTGTAAAATCTCAACTCCAAAAGTAATCCAAACAAAAAGTCCTCAAATACAAATATCCAGCAGCAGCCACAAAGAGTAATCCTTCCAGCTCCAGATCCAAATGAAAAGTGACCAGGACAAGGACAAAGCACTGGGAGGAGCCTGCTGGACAGGAACAGGAAGTTGGAGACTCTGGGGCACTTCTTTCCTCCAAACCCCCCAAAAATGCACTACTTGGACAAAAAAGTGCAGCCAAATGTCAATCTGAGGAGTTATTTTGATCCAAATCATCATTTTCAGAGGGTTTATGCTGCCAGCGATAGATTTCTAGTGCAGAATTCCAATTTTTGCGATTTCGGGAAAGCGTTGCATCTACGTATTCGCTATTGTTTACTCTAGCGATACGTGTTCACTGGCCCTTATGACGTATTCGCATTCTGAAAGACTCGCATTGCAAGATGGCGGGACTCTATGACGTACTCGCAGTCGGATAGTCTTGCGCGATCACGCCATAACGTACTCGCAGTCGAAAAGTCTCACGCAATCACGCAGCAAGATCGAAAATGGCGCAGTGCACCCAAACCAGGAGGAAAACAACTCGGCGAATTCAGAATCACGGTAAGTCAACGCCGCGCGTGCGAGATTGTATTTTTGAAGCGCGACCAAGCAAAAAAAATCCGCCAACTCGCGAATTCTTTGACAATTTCGCGCGATTCACGGACGGTGAAATTGCCAAAAATTTGCACATTCCGCAAGCGGAATTAATTTTCAGCCCATGCTTAATTTAGAACAATGGCTGACACACACAGTCCTGGGAGGTAAGACGTCTACATTTTTCACCGAGTACCAGCCTTACCACTGTTGCCGGGAGCACCTCCACGTCCGGTGCTGGCCTGCTAGCTCTATTACCAGGACAGTAAAAACCTCCTTCAGATTGCTCACACCAAGGGCCCACTGCAAGTGAAGAACCAGACAGTTACGATCTTTCCGGATTACACAGAAATTGATAGCCTTCTGCTATGCATTGAAACTCAAACTCTGGCAACTGGGGATCAAATACTAATTAATCTTTCCTGCTAAGCTCCACATTGTGGATGGCGACCAGGTGATTCTTTTTCAATCTGCTTGTGAGGCACGTACTGGCTAGAGTCTAAAGGGAAGCACCCTTCATTGGACCAACAGGACATGGAGGAGAGTTGGCATTCAGCTCGGAATCGTTGGTCCAATTGTAAATACCGCTCCTGCCCCTTCTGGAACCAGGTCGTGCAGAAGAGGGCAGATGGTGGCCGCCTTGGTCCAAGCGGGGTCCCCCAGCTAAGGGGGTAGCCCCAGGGCCATAGATGCTGATGACTCTATGTCCACAAATGGCTCGCTACCGGGTGATTTACTGAATATACTACAGGGATGTCCTGTGATTACCCCGATGACTGCTGACTACATTGGTTGACTCTCATGTGCCCATATCATATTCTTATATCTGTGAAGGCCCACTGGATTGGTTATTCTGTTATTCAAATGGGGGACATGCTTGAAGGAGAGTGATGGAGTGGGACGCAGCTTACCTTTGTTCTGGCACTGCAGGACATGTTGAGCGATATCCTGATAGTAACGATCCATTGTTGGCCATGCATCCCCCCTACAAACCACTGGATTTTCTCATGATGTGGTTCACACAAGTTGTGGGATTTCTGGTCTGTTGCTGCCCTGTTGCGCAATGGCCTGGGGAAAGGAGTTTAGGACAATGTTGAGCATTTGGAACATTTGTGTGTGTGTGTGTGTGCGCGTGTGTGTGTGTGTGTGTGGTGCTGGGTGTTTGATTTGTCTGATCCGTTTCAGTTTTGGTGTGTGTGCACGTTGATATTTGCATTTTGTCATGACAATACCAGAATACAGGTTACTCATGTGAGAGGTATGGGTTCTTATGTGAAGCACCACAGGCTTTATGCCTACTTGAAGAAACGTAGGACCCACTTTATTTGTCTCCAGGAGATGCACCCTACCTTTCTGGAACTTGCTAGACTAAGTAGAGGATGGTGAGGTAGGGTCTATGTTACTACATATTCTAGTTATGCATGGGGTGTACTGATATGGGTGGCCACGGGTGTACCCTTCACGATTTACCACACTAGGATTGATCCTGAGGGCCGCTATGTCATGGTGGGAGTGTTGCTTGATGAAACACCCTTAACACTTGTAGTGGTTTACTCCTCAACTGCGGCAATCTGCATTTTATTCGACCCGAATGCCCATCTTGCTTCCGGACCCAGTGGCACACACACTCAGGTGTGGGAATAACAATGGGGTGCTTGACCTGGCAATGGACAGATCCACACACCCCTTCCAGGAGCACACCCTTGCTCTGTGTCACAGCATCTTAACATGAGGGCTCATGACTTACAAGTAGGAAACAGTTGGCGTTCATTGCAACCCCAATGGCATGGAATACTCCCATTACTCAATGGTACACAAACTACATTTCACAGTGGCTATGGTCTTTGCCCCTCTTACAATGCGTACATTGTGCACACGAGCAGAGTATGTGGATAAGACATTGTTGGACCACAATCCCTTATTAGTTTCACTGAAGTGGGGGAGACCCAGACTGAGGATTGCCACTTGGTGCCTACACAATGATGCCATGGTCGACACCGGATTCTGCTCTCAGATTGGGGAGGCCATTGATTCTTACTTTCAAGGCAACGAGGGGGTGGCATTAAATGCCTTGGTTGAATGGGATGCATTTAAAGGTGTGTTACGTGGCTTATGCATGAAGACAGCATATGGTGTGTGCTGGGGCCTGACTGCGATGGATGGGAGCCAACATGTCTGATAGATTGTGACTAGTTCCCGGCTCTCCCAGCCTTCGAATGGAATATCCGCAATTGGCCAGTCGGTTGTCCATATTTGATTTTAAGGTATACACACAGCAACAACACGAACATGGGGAAAAGTCGAGTCACCTACAGGTATGACTGCTATGTTTGGAATTCCCCAGACTTCTGATCACTGCGATCCAACAGCAGTAGGGGTGGTTATTAAAAACATAGGAAGATCCCAATGGGGAGTTTGAGAATTATTACCAGGGTTTGTACAGAGAGCCCACATAGATACATCCAGATGCACATGCTGCATATCTGATGCATGTCCGTACCTCTTAGGTTGACCCCCTCCAGCACCAGGAATTAGATAGTCCACTCACATTGGAAGAGGTACAGGAGACGATAGCCCAGACTGCCTGAAGGAAATATCCAGATACTGACGGGTTGCCAATTGAATGTTATGCCCATTACAGTAATCGATTAGCCCTGTTCCTCCTTTAGGTGTATGAATGTGCGTTGGCCAGAGGGATCTTACCGACTCCTCTGAGAGAAGCAGTGATTGTAATTCTTCCTAATTCTGGGAGAGATCCCCTAAATGTAACATCATATTGTCACGCCTGAATCTGGATTACAAGGTTCTCAGGAATGTCCTGACTAACGGTCTTACTGCAATAGCCCCCTCCATAGTGCATTCTGACCAAAACGGTTTTATACATGGGTGCAAAATCTTCATTAACTTATGATGGCAATTCCATATTCTGGACTGGACAAGAATCACAGGTACGAGGGTTAGGCCACCTCAATTTTCATAGAGAAGGCTTTTGACATCCTGGCTTTTCTTGAAGGCAGTTCTGGCACACATGGTATCTGTACCTCCATTCTTGCACTGTGTTGCAATACTGTACAATAGTCTGACGGCCAGTACAATAGTCTGACGGCCACGGCGCACACAGGAGACATGATATCTGCTTCTTTACTGGTGGTTAGAGGTACACGACAGGGTTGCCACCTCTCACCGCTACAGGTTCGCCTCGGTGGTGGAGTCCTTTGTGTGTATGCTTCAGGATCGGGCACCACAGTGGGGTCTAGTTGTGTTTCGACACCCTCAAATAGCGTCCTTTATGCAGGTGGTGCATTGATTTATTTGAGAGCTGACCTGACGTTACTGCCAGAGGTCATGGCTGTGCTCGCTACATTTGGAGCCATGTCTGGCCTTGTTTTAATTGGGACAAATCCAATTATTCCCGCTACTGCCTATCCCTGAAGACTGTCAGGATACAGTGCTGCATAAGGAACTGACTTGGAGGTTTGATTCCATAAATGACTCTGAGTGCAGGTGTATTATGACCGACATGACTTACTAGAGGGGAACCGGGGTAAGGTGGCAACATCAATCCACCATTCCCTACCATTTTGGACCAAATTACCCTTGTCCCCAATGGGCAGGTTTGCCATTGTCAAAATGTTAGTCGTGCCATGACTTATCTCTGTCTTTGAAACCTTGCAGTTGACTTTCAGTAAGACCGTTTTCCTAGATCTAAGGAAAGTGTTGACCGCATTAATTTGGGGCAATGGTAGGAGACAGTTTGCTTTACATAAACTATTTGCTCCTTAGATGACGGTGGCCATGGAGCCCGGATTGCAAATTATACTATTCAGCAGCACAACTGTAGTGGGTGATGCAGTGGATTGCAAGAGAACCACCTCTGGAATGTCCTGGCATTTTAGCTGAGTTGGCAGGGAGGCCACTGCTACACAGGCTTTTGGATACTATTCCTCCTTGGGACATGGATAGCATGCTACAACGCTCAGTGCTCTATGTCTGGAAACCATTTACCAGAGCTGGGCAGTGCCATACGCCCTATGCACCTATTCTACCGATTTGGACTATACCGGAATGCGCAGGCCTGAGGTCCCTGCTTCGGAGCTGAGATTGGAAAGTGGGGGAAATCACAATTTGTGCAGACTTGGTGTCCGAGGAGGGTTTATACGCTTTCAATATTTTGGCGTTAGATCATGAATTAGGTCCGGAACAGTTCTTACTGAATTTGACCCTGCGGGACGTGAGGCTTAAGACCTGGGGATCTGATCCCCTTAGTTGGACACAGGCTGTAAAAGATTAGGTAGGGAAGTACTATGGTAGTTACCCAAAACTATGTAAACCATAAAGCAAACTAACACACTCATTTGATGGTGTAATCAGTGATATCATCATTGATGTTATTTAAGATGTCATACATGATGTCATAGGCCATGTAATGAGTGATGTAATAAGTGAGGGTGAAAGTTATAGTTAGCTCTGCTAACTTTAACTGGTACATTTCTGTGTTTTATTTTTGTTCAAAACGTTAATGTTGTCACTGACATATTCACCTAACTATAACATTACTTTAACATTTGTTTTTTCAGTGGGAATCAATCAATCTATCTATCTATCTATCTATCTTACTATCTATCTATGTATATATCTATATATATCTATATATATAAAAACAAATGTATTTCTGCCTGTCTGTCTGTTTGTCCTTTATGCATTACTACACCATTCATCCGAGCGCCATGAAACTTTGGGAAGTTGTTGAGTACACTCCCGCGAAGGTTTCTGGCATAAAACATTTTTAAATATCGGCCCCCCAGGGCCCTCATAATCTTTCGAATACTGATGTACCCACCAGACGGAAAAACAAAAAATCATGTATCCACAAGCACTCGAATAAATAAATAGAATTCAAACAACACTTTTTCCATATTAAAATAAATAAGTTTCAATAAAAATGACACAATGTAAATTGAATGTTATCATAACAAGTTTCCTTGAATTTCTTCGGAGATCGCAGCAATGAGTGATGGGTAAGCTAGGTAGTTTTTTCAGCAAAGAAGGAATGAGCATGCAGCAGGAGTGTTTGAAGATGCTCATCACCCCACTGTGGTTTAATTCAATGAATATGGAACCCAGAAACCGGACTCACTTGAGAATATTGTGTGTGGGACTACGGAGACCAGAGAGCCCGAGAATGAGGCCACGCCCACTGGGGCGGGACATATGAACTTCAAGTAGCCCCACCAAACCGGCCCTGTGTTTCACTACAGCCAAAGCCATTGAAGAAGAGTCCTTAGACTTGAAACGCGTCTGGCAGGTTCGTGTATGATTTAAGATGACACCTTTGACCCCCTGACTGCAGCCTTCGTGCAAAATAAAGAAACAATTTTTCTACCTACGTGGCTCTTCCTCATGAGGTGACTCTGTTTGTTTTTTGATATATATATATATATATATATATATATATATATATATATATATATATATATATATATATATATATATATATATATATATATATATATATATATTCACTGAAAAAACTATAGGTTATAGACCATATATAGTTAGGAATTAGCATTTAAAAAACCTTATTTTACTCACACAAAACCATTGAAATTCCATATATAGTTAGTTGCACTAACTATATATCGCGCACCCGCAATCCACTGCTGATGATGTCACATATTACATCATTCATGACATGGTCAGTGACATCACTGATGACATCACTGATGACATCTCAAATGACATCACTGATGACATCACTGATGACATCTCAAATGACATCACTGATGACATCACTGATGACTACATCCAGTGACTGTATACTTCTGTAAAGTTAAAATATGTCTTACATATTGAAGAATGAGTGGATGTATAAGTGTCTTGATGAAGGATTTAGTAGGGGCATGGCTGACTGTATGAGTGACTGATTAAATGTGTCTCACTGAGTGCATGGGTTAGTGACTAAACTGTCTTAATTTGTGCATCATTATGTCTGTTGTTCTGTAAACTGCTGCATGTGTTGATCATTAGCTATATGATTAACTGTATGGGTTATTGATTGGTTGCCCAAGCATTTGTATGGGAGACTGAGTGTGTGTGTGGGTGGCTGGGAGGTGTATGACTCTCTGCATAGATGTGTGAGCAGTTGATTGACTAGATGTATGGGTTCAAAAGTGCATGTGGAAACAGCTGTATGGGCGGTTGACTGTGTGCATGAGTGTATTGGTGAGTGAATGGATATCTCAGTGCTACATGTCAAAGTAAGTACATATGTAAAACACAGTACATGTGAGAGTTGACATATATAAATAACTGTGCATAAGAGCCAGTGAATGTGTGAGTGGCTGTATGGATCATTGTGAACTTGTATCCAGGATTGTATAAGTGAGTAAATATGTTTTAGTATATGTTTGAATAAGTAAGGTGTGTATAACTGTATAGTTGAGGAAATGGAGGTGTGATTGATTCTTTGCATGACTGACTAAGTAACTCCATGGATGAGTGACAGTCTATGAGTGTCTGTTTACACTGAGTGTATCTAAGGTTATATTAGAGTCTGAAGAGGTTCATCGTATTATCACATGAATGATGTCATCAGTGATGTGATCAGTAATGTCAAATGAGATGTCATCAGTGATGTCATCAGTGATGTCATTTGAGATGTCATCAGTGATGTCATCAGTGATGTCATTTGAGATGTCATCAGTGATGTCATCAGTGATGTCACTGACCATGTCATGAATGATGTAATATGTGACATCATCAGCAGTGGATTGCGGGTGCGCGATATATAGTTAGTGCAACTAACTATATATGGAATTTCAATGGTTTTGTGTGAGTAAAATAAGGTTTTTTAAATGCTAATTCCTAACTATATATGGTCTATAACCTATGGTTTTTTCAGTGAATTTTCAAGGTTTTGTAAATGCTAATTCCTAACTATATATGATCTATAACCTATGGTTTTTTCAGTGAATTTCAATGGTTTTTTAATAGCAAATATCATAAGCTGTCGAATGTCAAGTACGTGGTAAGTGAAAACATTTTCGTGTTTATGCACACGGATCTGCTTTGAATGGTGCCCCCCCCCCCTCATTTCTATTAGGAGTACTCTCTCTTTGCACATAGTGAAGGGTAGTTAACGCAGGCCTTTGCCCCCGTTGTAATACGTCGTGCCTGCTTCTCTCTCCATTTGATTGATTGTTATCCAAGTATTTACTGTTTTAGAATTGGTTCTCTTTGGTTCATTCTCTATTTACAAACAAACACAGAGTCGCAATACTCTGTTTAGTCTTTGCAGATAACGAAAAATCGTGTAAAAAAAAAAAGAAAAGGAATCGAGCAAAATCAGTAGGCCACTAACGGGATCTCTTTTTGACCTCGCTAAAATAGAAACATTAGGAACAACCCCTCATGACAAATACAAAACTAGTGAAATGAACTGAACTCCACACAATGATGGCTGCAAAACAGCTCGGCTCCGCCACCCACCCCGCCCAAAATAACGATAAAGAGCGGCTGCCATGATTGGTTGCGGAATGGCCACGACGGAGCTACGAAATGGTACTGCTCTCATGCTAACCCCAGCTTCAGTCTGAAACATCCAGAAACACTGTAGACTACCAATTCGATCAGTTCCGGTAGCGCCCCAATGTAACCCGGTAGAGAAGAACTAGCCCTCCCCTCTTTGACTGATGGTTCTTGTTGCCTGTCCCTTCTGTTGTCATTTAACAGAACTATTTAGCCTGCTGAAAGGGGTTGTGTTCCGACCGCTGGTTGGTGGAGACATTTTGACTATATTCTGGACCTGCGTTGTCGCGTAATGCGTCATATGACGCGCCGCGTTAGCGCATCCGGAAGTCATCCGGGGCGCGCAGCGCGTAACGTAAGCATAACAAGTCATGTGACTTGTTAATAAAACTTTTCATTGGTTCATTTTACTTTTCTTATTCTAATGATGAAAGGCTTGGTCATATGACCTACAAATTACACTTTTTATTACTTCCGAACATTATTTTTTCTTAAATATATGTTATAATGTTCCAGGCTAATGTACTTTCCCGGAAAATTTACAACTGTCCTGCAAGTAAAATATATTCTTTTTTCGAGAAAAAGAGCGTTTCTTCGTCCCATGACGGAGCCGTTGAGCAAAAGAGGGTCGACCTGCTGTCTTAGTCGCCGATACGCCTGAATATGAGATTCTTATCGATCACTTTATGTTGCAGGAATAGAAAACACAACAGCCCTTGACCATTTATCTTTACTGCGTTCCTTCGTATTATACCTTTTACCCTTCATGTAATTGGTCTGCTTTATTTCACTTGCCTTTTAATGATTCTAAAACAGTGACTATTATTAAAAACTTTACCAATGTATATACTACTACCATGTTTTCTTTTAAAAACCTTTATTGTGAACATTTCATTATACAAATACGAGCCTATAACCACGTGGGCCTGCCACGGAGCAAACTGTAATCGTATATGATGAGTAGACATTTACACTGTAGAGGAACGTAACGGGCGGGCCATTAGGTTGCAAGAACTAAGGTGTCTAACAGTTACGGAATCGGTGGACGTACATTTTATAATTAAAATACGACAGGGCCAGTTACAATAAAATTATCTAGATATACATTTGCGGGCAAGTACCATGGGTGACGTTAATTCGAACTTTCAATAGTACAGTAATCAATAACACATCAGAACTTAATATCAATAGGGATGTCGAAATATTCAATCAATTCTCGTCCCCGCCCGCCATGTGCTTCAAAACTGCAGACGTATCTCGTGATTTCAAGGTTCTGCAACCAGTACACAACAAGGAGTTACGAGTCCCATTTATTCCGACGCCATTTTGGGCGAGGACGGGCAGGTCCAGGATATAGTCAAAATGTCTCTACCAACCATCGACTATGATGATGTTCATATGCTGTATTTATTAGAGTAACACTCATCTGTCCACATGAAATTAATTTGCCACAATCTAAACATGTCATTTTAATCTTTCCAAAGTTCTTCTAAATATTTGGGACCGTTTCCCTTGCCTCTGATGCTGTCAGTGCCACTTCTTTGATGAATGTACTAGCAGGTCAGGGCTTCTCCTCCAAATCTCTCTTTTATGCAGCACTATAATTAATTGGTGCCACCTCTCCATATGGCGATGCATGGTATAGTTACCATAACTATATTTTTTTTCGGTTCCTCTGGAGAGTTCATCGTGGCAGATGAAGCGTGTAACGTACCGGGCATTTACCTTTTTTTGCATGTACAGGAAAGGAAAAAAAAATCGAGCGTCCGAGTTCTAAGGTGTCCCAGGGCCATTTTAGTGGACCAGGCCCAAATCCAAAGAACAGGCCGCCATTTTGAGAGTCCTGTTGCAGCCGCCTGTCGCTGTAGCATCAAGAGCAGCCGAAACTCAGCTGAATGGCAACTGAAACGGTAAAGGGGCGCCCCACTACAGCAGACGAGCCTCCACCTAGGAAGGCCCGTTCACGCCGCCTCCCCCACCCCCCCTTCGGGCACCCCACGCCGTTATTCGGAGCAGTATTGTAGGATGGCCACACCAGTGCGGCAACTTGCTAGACATCACCTCGGTGGTAACCGAATCTCAACGCCTTGTGGTGTCTTCTATTCAGAAAACATTGTTATGCTGCCTTCGACCTATTCGCCGCAAGTGCGCACACAACTCAACTGCATAGCTTGCTAGACACCACCTCGGTGCCATCCGGATCTTGGAATCTCAGCGCCTTTTGGTGTCTTCTCTTCAGAAAATATTGTTGCGCTGCCTTTGGCCCCATTCGCACATCGGTCCGCTACTGACGCCATCTCACAGGCTAATGGGGCGCCCCACGCCGACTTTCAGCATTGTAGGATGACCACACCAGTACAGCAACTTGCTAGACATCACCTCGGTGCCATCCGGATCTCGGCGCCCCACTGCAGATGAAGTGCCTCTCAACTATGAAACCACCACGGTGACATCCGGATCTTGGCGCGTTGTGCTGCCTTCGGCCTATTCGCACATCGGTCCGCTACTGACGCCATCTCACAGGCTAATGGGGCGCCCCACGCCGAGTTTCAGCATTGTAGGATGACCACACCAGTACAGCAACTTGCTAGACATCACCTCGGTGCCATCCGGATCTCGGCGCCCCACTGCAGATGAAGTGCCTCTCAACTATGAAACCACCACGGTGACATCCGGATCTTGGCGCGTTGTGCTGCCTTCGGCCTATTCGCACATCGGTCCGCTACTGACGCCATCTCACAGACTAATGGGGCGCCCCACGCCGAGTTTCAGCATTGTAGGATGACCACACCAGTGCACCTTACTAGACACCACCTCGGTGCCATCCGGATCTTGGCATCTCAGCGCCTTGTGGTGTCTTCTATTCAGAAAATATTCTTGCGCTACCTTTGCCCCATTCACACATCGGTCCGCTACTGACGCCATCTCACAGGCTAATAGGGCGCCCCACGCCGAGTTTCAGCATTGTAGGATGACCACACCAGTACAGCAACTTGCTAGACATCACCTCGGTGCCATCCGGATCTTGGCATCTCAACGCCTAGTGGTATCTTCCATACAGAAAATATTGTTGCGCTGCCTTTGACCCCATTCGCACATTGGTCCGCAACTTAGACATCACCTCGGTGCCATCCGGATCTTGGCATCTCAGCGCCTTGTGGTGTCAGTCAGAAAATATTGTTGCGCTGCCTTTGGCCCCATTCGCACATCAGTCCGCTACTGACACCATCTCACAGGCCAACAGGGCGCCCCACGCCGACTTTTACCATTGTAGGATGGCCACACCAGTGCCACAACTTGCTAGACACCACCTCGGTGCCATCCGGATCTTGGCATCTCAGCGCCTTGTGGTGTCTTCTATTCCGAAAATATTGTTGCGCTGCCTTTGGCCCCATTCGCACATCGGTCCGCTACTGCCGCCATCTCACAGGCCAACGGGGCGCCCCACGCCGACTTTCAACATTGTAGGATGGCCACACCAGTGCGGCAACTTACTAGACACCACCTCGGTGCCATCCGGATCTTGGCGCGTTGTGCTGCCTTCGGCCTATTCGCACATCGGTCCGCTACTGACGCAAACTCACAGGCCAACGGGGCGCCCCACGCCGACTTTCAGCATTGTAGGATGGCCACACCAGTGCTGCAACTTGCTGGACACCACCTCGGTGCCATCCGGATCTTGGCGCGTTGTATTGCCTTCGGCCTATTCGCACATCGGTCCGCTACTGACGCCGCCTCACGTGCCAACGTATTTTCTCCGCATTTTATACCCTATGCCGCATAACAGGTCATGTGACTTGTTTATAAAACTTTTCATTGGTTCATTTTACTTTTGGTTTCCTAATGATGGAAGGCTTGATCATATGACCTAAAAACAACACTTTTCATTGGATGAAAACTTTTTTTTTTCCCAAACGATGAAAGCCCCACCTTGTTTCTGGATGTTTCAGACTGAAGCTGGCGTCAGCATGAGAGCACCACCATCTCGTAGCTCCGTCGTGGTCATTCCGCGAGCAATCATGGCAACCGCTCCCCACCAGAAGCCTACAGGAGTCGGGGGCCCCCAAAACTTTTGATAAATCCTCAAGGCGGAGGGGACGCTTTCGAGAATGGGGTCCAAGACCTAGCAGACAAGCGTCCGATTTCCAAGGTGTCCCAGGGCCATTTCAGTGGACCAGGCCCAAAAAGGAAAGAGCCTGCCGCCATTTTGAGAGTCCTGTGACAGCCGCCTATCGCTGCACCGCAAGAGTGGGCGCAACTCAGCTGAATTGCGGCTTTTGACACAGTGGACCAAAAACGGACGGAATGGCAACTGAAACGGTAAAGGGGCGCCCCACTACAACAGATGACACTCCACCTGGAGAGGCCCGTTCACGCCGCCTCCCCCGGGGCGCCCCACGCCGTTATTCGGAGCAGCATTGTAGGATACCAAAACAAGTGCGGCAACTTACTGGACATCACCTTGGTGCCATCGTTCTGCTGCCTTGGAACTATTCGCACAACAGTTTGCTACTGATGACCCACCCCCCGCGACGCCCCACACCGGAAATCTGGACGTTGTGCTGCGTTGGGACTATTCGCACAGCCGACCGCTACTTCGTTGTTTTTCCCTAAAAATGTTTATATGTTATTACTATTTTTGTTTTCTTGTATATATTTATAAATTATTAAAGTTTTATAATCTTACTACTTTGTCGGAGTGCTATATATTTTTAATGTGACACATAATTGTAAAAACTTTGATGTACAAAGAGTCATCCCTGGAATCTTCCGCTTCAGGCTCGGTCCCCTCCCCAATCACAATACAGGATGGTTTTCAGATAATAGGAACGCTTCTGCTGTGACGGATCTCATCGAGTGTGGGCCTTGATCTACTATAACTCCTTTGAAGAGGGGTGATTCTTTACAGCTGGGGCCATAAACTACATCTGCAGGGCTAGCTGATACCCTAAGACCAGCCTGGACAATCGGACACAGAGGAAAAGGAGTGTCAGAGGGTGCGGTAGTGAATAGGGCGAAAGGGAGGTGTCGGGCGGGCACAGGGTGTGATTCTCAGGGAAGAGCAGCGCAGATGGGGGGAGGTTTATTACCCATGCATAAGACAGAGAGCGGGGGTGACCACTGCCTGGGGGAGATGCTTGCGAGGGTGCGGAGCCATGCTAAGGATCGACAGCGTGCACAGAGTGGGTCTGGTCAAGGCATCTAAAATGGCTGCCGTGCACGACAAAAGTGTGGCATTTGAAAAAAGACAAGATGGCGCAGACAATGTTTTTCAACACTTCCTGATTTCCTTCGAATCGAACGTTAACAGACGTTGGGGCATATTACCAAAGTTAAGCGATATTTATCCCTAACGATGCTTAGCAACGATTTTTTTACCGCTAAGCATCGTCAGAAATTATCGCAGATAAACCTTGCTATTATCAAGGTTTATCGCAAATACGATAATAAACGACCGCAATGCATTAATATCGCTGAAAACTCAGCGATATTCATGCATTACCGAGCTAATGCTCTTAGCCATGTTATCCACCTCCCATTGGATAACATGGCTAAGAACTGCTCAGGGCAGGTGATAGCTTTTGGAGATATTCGCGCTTATCTCGAATATTTCCAAAAGTTGATAATAGGAGATAGCGATGTTAGCGACTGTTTCCAGTCGCTAACATCTTGGCATGCCCACTTTGCATGTCATTAGTGATAAATATCACTCACATGCAAAGTGGGGCCCAAGATGGTCGCTATCTCCTACTAGCCGTCGCTAACTGGTGTTAGCAACAGCTAGGTAATACAGATATAATTTTATCTCCGCGAAGCGGAGCGCTGTTACAGATATATATCTTGTTTTTGAACGTTAATTTCTCAAAATCCACTGAAGCACATATATTGAGACCTAGCAAAGGCACATCGAGCTACCAGTCCCTACAATTTTGCCAAGTTTCGTGCAAATCCATTCAGCCGTTCGATTATTATTATTTATTTTTTTTTGCCCCGCGGGGCCCTTTTAAAACCTCCACATCAAACCTAAGAGGTCAAGGAGGATCTACTATGCCCCCTTATGGTCATTTGCCCCTTCGCTTTGGCCTCCTCTTGTCTCTCGATCCTACCGAGAGACAAGATGGCGGCCGCTACGGACTGTTTGCAATGTTTACAGACGCCGGAGAACCAATCAGCTTCGCAAACCTCCGTTACGCGAAGCGGAGCGCTGTTACAGATATATATCTTTTTTTGAACGTTAATTTCTCAAAATCCACTGGAGCACATATATTGAGACCTAGCAAAGGCACATCGGGCTACCAGTCCCTAATATTTTACCAAGTTTCGTGCAAATCCATTCAGCCGTTCGATTATTATTATTATTATTTTTTTTTTGCCCCGCGGGACCCTTTTAAAACCTCCACATCAAACCTAGAGGGTCAGCGAGGATCTACTATGCCCCCTTATGGTCATTTGCCCCTTCGCTTTGGCCTCCTCTTGTCTCTCGATCCTACCGAGAGACAAGATGGCGGCCGCTACGGACTGTTTGGAATGTTCACAGACGCCGGAGAGCCAATCAGCTTCGCTACGCGAAGTTCCGTTACGCGTAAAGTCCGCGAACCGGAGCGCTGCCCGGTCCGCTGTTACAGATATATATCTTTTTTTGAACGTTAATTTCTCAAAATCCACTGGAGCACATATATTGAGACCTAGCAAAGGCACATCGGGCTACCAGTCCCTACAATTTTGCCAAGTTTCGTGCAAATCCATTCAGCCGTTCGGGCTAAAAGTGAGGCCAACCGCCCTATGGAAAACTCAATGTTAAAAACACGTTTTGGGACCCCCCTTTTTTCTCGGCCCCCCCTTGACAAACCCCCCCCAAATTTTCAAGGGCTGCTCAGAAACAAAATGTGCCATTTTCCTGAAAATTTCAGCCCAATTCCGTCCGCAAACGCCAAAGTTATTAGACATAGAATTTTCAAAAATCCCATAGAGAAAAAATCCTAACTATATATACCTACTGGCGACCGCCAGTAGGCAATATATATATATATATATATGCATATATATATATATATATATATATATATATATATATATATATATATATATACATACATATATATATATATTCACTGAAAAAAACAGGAAGTGTTGACAGCCATCTTGTGCCTTGTTAGAACCAAGGCACAAGAAAGCAGTGAAACAAAGGTGTTAAACTCGCAAAGGGGCCAGAGTAGAAACACCCTGACCCCCTAGGCCTGTTGGGGTACGCGTACCGTGCGCGTACGGTACGCGTACCGTGCGCGTACGGTGCGCGTACCCCGCGATTTTTATTTAAAAAAAATATTTTTTTTTGCCTTGGGGGTCCTTGTGGGACCCCCTGAGCAGGTCTAGGGTGTCAGGGTTCCTCTACCCTGCCCCCTTTTTGAGTTCTACACATTTGTTTTTCTGATTTCCTCTACCTCACTCTACCGAGGCACAAGATGGCTGCCCACAATTTCTGTTTTAGAGTGTTGACAGACAGTGGCAGCCAATCAGCATGCAGCTCGTGCACGTAGGGGTACGCATACCGTACGCGTACTTGCGCGTACCATAAGCGCACGGGTAAGCTCCCGCGTAAGCTGCTATATATATATACATTTTTTGGAACCTAAATTACTCAAAATCCTCTGGAGCACATATCTTGAGACATAGCAAAGGCACATCGGGCTACCAGTCCCTACAATTTTGCCAAGTTTGGTGAAAATCCATTCAGCCGTTCGAGCTAAAAGTGAAACCGACCGCCCTATGGAAATTAACATGGGGAAAACACGTTTTGGGACCCCCCTTTTATCTCGGCCCCCGCTTCACGGATCCCCCCCAAACTTACAGAGAAGGACCGGACCGCCGCGAGGCAAAGTTGCTGAACAATTCAGGCAGATTCCTCAACCGGCGCCAAAGTTATTCCCAATAGAATGTTGCGATTTCCCTATGGAAAACAATCCTAACTATATATACCTACTGGCTATCGGCAGTAGGCAATATATATATATATATATATATTCACGAAATCCTCTTTTCTTTCATCGAAAAAGGAAGGACAAGCCACACCAGCCAAGTACGTGTAGTTTTAGTTTATTTCGGGCAAAAAATGACGCGTTTCGAGCTCACGGGCTCTTGGTCACATGACCATCACATATGTTGCTTCACTGATATAACAATTCATGTCATGGTAAAGGAAGAAAGACTCAGTGTTATCAACGTTATTCACAAAGAGTAAATCCATGTGCAAAATAAAAATACCATTTAAATCAAAAATACAGGTGCACAACTTCCTGGTGTTTGGTGCAATACATTGTTGGGTGTAACAATATTGAAAAAATAGATGTTTGCATAACGGTGTAGTACCATATTATTGCAAAGTAAGAGAAGGAATTTGTTTAAGAAAAAACTTGAGGAAAACATGTTTGGAAAATAATAAAGAAGGCGAAATTGAGGCAGATTAGTATAGTAGCGAATAATCAGGGGGGAGGAAGAGAGTAGGAAAGAGAATGACAGAATCAATTTGGGTATAGTACCCTTCATTCGGTAGTTCAAATCTCTGGTCAGATGAAATCAACATCAACCCGTTTATGCTAGTAGTTCCTTCCCCCAATATCAGTATATCAATTCCCACTATTGCTAGGTCATCACACAGTAAACTATGTCATTTAAAGTACCATCAAATAAAGCCACCCTCCAGCCTCATATCCAAGTCTTAAGATACTACCCCGTGCTCTTAAAGGTAAGTTGAAAGTTTTCGTGGGGTGGTTGTGCTCGTAACGCTATCTTCTATCTGTGGTATTAGTAGAATTTTTTCCGCAACAGCATTCTTTCTACAAAAGTAAAAGGAAGAGAGTGGTGATTAGATTCATGTGTGAGCAAAATATACATATGCAAAAAATACATAATACTTGCTGGCCATATTATTGTGCCTCAATTCATGTCATGATTCTAAGTTTTCCAGTGACATCTTAATTCCTTCAAAAATTCGGCTCTTCATACACCCAAATTACACCAATGATCAAATAACAAAAGCATAATAGAATTAACAGAAAATGATTAAAATTCAGATTGTCATGGAATCTGAGTGTCCCGAAGGGGATAGTGGAAGTCTCGGTCAGATTATTCATAAGTGTACATACATTTCTTCATCAATATTCATCCCAAAAGGTGCGATATATCCTGCCTGTAGAATGAACCTGGACTCTGCCCTGCGCAAAGCTGTTAGGCGATCTCCTCCTCTCACATGTTTAGGTATTGAGTCAAGGGCAAAGAATTTTGCCTTGGTCCAATCCCCGTCGTGATGTTTATGAAAATGTTTGGCTGTGCTATACGAAAAATCCTTATTGGTAATAGCACGCCAGTGTTCAAGGATTCGTTTTTTGACGGGAAAGGTGGTTGAACCAATGTACCATTTGCCACAAGGGCCTGTCACTACATAGACTACATGGTCTGTGGTGCATTGGATGTTCTTATTGATTTTCCACCTTTTCTTGACCCTGTTGAGTTCTACCTCCCTCACATTGGAGCTGTGACTGCAAGCCTTGCACTTTCCACACTTGTAAAATCCTCCCTTTGCTGTGAGCCAGATCTTTTTCTTTTCCAGGTGACTATGGACTATCAAATCCTTGATAGATTTGCCCTTTCTGTACGTCATAGACGGGTGAGGGCCTAGTCGTTCCCTAAGGGATTTATCCTGTAAAAGGATATCCCATCTCTTTCTCACAATCTGGCTGAACTTGGGGGATTCAGTATTGTAAGTTGTTATCAATCTTATCGGGGCAGTCGTTTGTGTGGTTTTCGGTGTTTTAAATAGAGCTTCTTTGCGGTCAATTTCAGCTACTCTGTCCTCTCCTTTCCTGAGCATGTTGGGGTGGTAGCCCCTTGCAGTGAACCTTTTATGCATTGACTCCTTCTGTTTCATAAATGCCTCTTTGGTACTGCAGTTTCTCTTGGCGCGTAAAAAATCACCAAAAGGAATCGCCCATCTAAAACTTGGAGGGTGACAACTTGTAGAGTGGAGTATAGAGTTCCCTGCTGTTTCTTTCCTAAAGATTTCTGTCTCTAATTTGTTCCCAACAGTTGTAAGTTTTATGTCAAGAAATTCAATGGTCTCCTGACTGTATTGCATAGTAAATCTTAGGTTTAAACAGTTCTGATTAAGAGAGTCCACAAATTTTATCAATTCATCTTCTCTTCACTCCCATACAAAAAAAATGTCGTCAATGTAGCGGAGCCAAACATTTACGCAGGTTGTCCAGTGTTCCAGGGTATCATTTCTGAGCACCTGCTCCTCCCACCAGCCTACCAAAAGGTTGGCGTAGCTGGGGGCAAAGCAGGTGCCCATCGATGTGCCCTGGGTTTGCTTGTACAGTACCCCGTTAAATAGAAAAACATTTTCCTCCAAACACAGTTCTATCATTTGGAGTAACATTCGAGAGTGTGCTTCAAGGTGTCTACTTCTTGTTCTTAGAAAATATTCACATGCCCTCAATCCATCCCTGTGTCGGATGGATGTATAAAGGCTTTCCACATCTAAACATACTAACCAAAAGTGAGATTCCCAGTTTATGTTCTCTACTTTCTGCAAGAAGTCTTTGGTGTCTTCTATGTGTGATGTGAGGTCTTTGACATAATTTTTAAGGAAGTAGTCGACATAGTGTGAGACATTCTCTAGTAGGCTGTTGATGGATGACACTATAGGCCTTCCTGGCGGTTGTGTCTTGTTCTTATGTACCTTGGGTAGAAGGTAGAATGTGGGTGTGGTAGGGTTGTTGTTGATAAGAAACTTGGACTCATCCCAATTTAACAGTTTCTCACTAGCCCACCCGCGGATGTGTTGGTGTACTCTGCTCTGTAGTTTAGTAAGATACATATTGTCAACTTTGGTGTAACATGTGGTGTCGGATAGCTGTCTCATAGCTTCATTGATGTACATTTTTTTATCCCATAAAACCACATTACCGCCCTTGTCTGATGGTTTTATGACGATCGAGTCGTCATTTTTTAGTTCCATAAGAGCCACCCTCATCTCTTGTGTTATATTTTGTTTGTTCGGGGGTCTGTTAAGAAGTTTCAACATGTCATTGTTAACCAGGTCATGGAACAGATCTATATTGTCCCGTGGTAATTGAGGTCTATATCTGGATTTAGGTCTAAAAGGTGTGGTTACTGTTATGGCATTAGTTACAGGGGTCATGTTGTCAGGTGCCAAGGTGTTCTCAATGGTATTTTGGGTATCGGGTGTCTGTGGTTGTGTCAGATCCACCCCACCTTCATCATGTAGAGTGTCTAAAACACTCTGTAATTCAATGTCTTGATCAAGTACCGTGTTAGTATTGTCAGGTATTTGTAAATTGCCTCTCCTATTGGAGTGAATCTTGTGCAATTTGAGTTTTCTAACAAACATATACATATCTATGCGCGTTTGTGTATAGTCAAAATGTAAATCAGGGCAAAATGTCAGTCCTAATTTTAAGACCTTCTCTTCATTTTCTGATAACTGTCTGTTAGAAAGGTTCATTACCGTTAGTTCTGTAGGTCGTGCATCCATTATTTGGTCTTCTGCATCTGGCTTTTGTTTCCCACTCCAGTATTGTTTGAGTCTGTTGCGCCGCTGCCGTCGTTTCTTGGTTTTACTTTGCCTCCTCGGCCTTGATATCGGGTCCTTCCTCTTATCGACTGTTCGTTGGCCTCTATCATGAGGCGCATTTCGTCGGAAAAAAACGCTACGTCGGTGGTGGACTGTGCATTCCCATCAATGGAGCTTGCGTCAGAACTAAGACTTGTACCTGATTGCCATCTGTCCTTGTCTGCCATTCCCAGTGCTTTATCTTTCAAAAGTGATGAGCGTGGTTTATCAAATTTCCTGGCAAATGTCAGAATTCTACCTGTCTTGTAATCGTGCTTATCGCGCTCAAACTTGCGCTGCTTCCTAGCGATTATGTCCTTTTCGACCTTCTTCACCTTATCGTTCACAGTTGTCAGAGTTTTCAATACCTCTGTCTGGTCAGACTCCTTGGCCAGGTCATCAAGAAGCGCTTGAATTTCCTTCAATAGGTCTTCGTGCTCCTCCCATGCATTTTTCACTAGGATCTGCATCATGACCTTAGAGCAGGCGTTGGTATTCTCACGCCATGCTTTCAAGACCTCTGGCTTAGGTTTGTTGAGCGTTGGGACGATAAAAATGCGCAAACCGCGGGGGATGCGATCCATCTCTATGTAATTCTGCAGAGATGTTGCTTCCCACCAACGGCTGAGTTCTTTCTTTCATAACCTCTCCAGTAGATGCCCTTTCTGTTTTAACGATGTCACACCAGGGGGTGTTGTATCTCTGGACCCATTCACTCCAGTTCCATCGGGCCCTTTCTGTTTTTTGAAAATACTTTCTGCCGAGGCCTCCGGCCCCTTCAAGAACTCCATTGCCCACAATGCAGTTCGGTCCTCAGACCGTCTCCGTACTTGGTTGCGCTGCCGACTGCAATCGTCGTGCGTGCCCTGGATGCCGTTCCCTCGCTGGTTTCCCCTCTCACCATCAGCGGTTCAGCAAGGCGTAGAGGAGTTTTTACTTCGATCGTCTCGATCGTCTTGGGGAAATTGCTTTTCCGCGTAGAGACTTGAAGCATCCGGCGGGCGGAGATTTCCTGACTTCCCGTCACTCTTCAAACACGGCGCGGCTCTCCACCCTTCCAAGACGGGCCGGGGCTCGTCACTCGAGCAAGCGCCACCGCTCAACCAGATTCACGAAATCCTCTTTTCTTTCATCGAAAAAGGAAGGACAAGCCACACCAGCCAAGTACGTGTAGTTTTCGTTTATTTCGGGCAAAAAATGACGTGTTTCGAGCTCACGGGCTTTTGGTCACATGACCATCACATATGTTGCTTCACTGATATAACAATTCATGTCATGGTAAAGGAAGAAAGACTCAGTCTTATCAACGTTATTCACAAAGAGTAAATCCATGTGCAAAATAAAAATACCATTTAAATAAAAAATACAGGTGCGCAACTTCCTGGTGTTTGGTGCAATACATTGTTGAGTGTAACAATATTGAAAAAATAGATGTTTGCATAACGGTGTAGTACCATATTATTGCAAAGTAAGAGAAGGAATTTGTTTAAGAAAAAACGTGAGGAAAACATGTTTGGAAAATAATAAATAATAATAAAGAAGGCGAAATTGAGGCAGATTAGTATAGTAGCGAATATATATATATATATATATATATAACCGCTTTAGTTCTCTGTGCCAAATCCGCACAGATTGATGCACTCTCTGGGGTGAGTTCATAATGGATTTATTAGAACTCTGCAGCAAGCAAACAGATGCATTTCAGCAGTCCCCTTCGTCAGTATCAGGCGTGCCAGAAACAGTCACAATTTTAATATAATTTCCGGAATAAAGAAAAGGAGCTTAAGTAAATGAATTGGCCAACGCCATCCTGGCATGTTAAATATCACCACAATGCTGGTATAGTAGATCTACTAAATGCACTTAAGGATACATATCACAGGGACCACTGCCTACCCTTTAAAAATGAAAAGTTAAATTTTTATTTTTTAAATGCATGCCGTGTTCCTTTAAGGAAAACAGTCTGTGTTTAAAAAAAAAAAAGCTTTATTTAAAAGCAATCCCAGACATGGAGGTCTGCTGACCCCAGCAGGCCACTATCCCTGGGAGTGCTAGCCATTCCCAATGGGGTCGCAAATTGCGCAACAGCTTCATTAATATTCATGAGGCATGCAACACTGTTGTATATTGGAAATTGAGACCCGCAAATTGCAACTCAAAATTTGGCGCAATTTGCGAGTAGCAATTTCCAATGGTCATAATCTGGCCCAAAATTGGCTGAACATTTGAACGCCCAGCAGTGCAAGCTTTGCTTGCATCTTATACTGAGACTGCAGTTACTGACTGCTTTTCAATATAACTTGCCTCTAAACATCACAAAACAGAAACAGATATAAGCTCAATAATTGAACTTTGGCACCTTTTTAAAAGCAACTCAGAAGTGTAAAGGGCGCTCAAATTCCAAAAGTACTATGGATATGGGAACATCCTTTACAACGCGGATGTTACCCCGCAGTGCAGTTACGACGCGTCTTTTACAACGCAAGTCGTAACCACGACTTGCGCTGGAGGGCGCTCTAGGCTAAGAAATAGTAGATTTACTATTCCAACACCTTCCCTACTGTACGTAGGCTGGTGTTGGAATAGTTAATTTAACTATTCCTAAGTCCAGCACCCCTACAGCGCAAGTCTTGGTAACGACTTGCATTGTAAAAGACGCGTTGTAAAGTACAGCGATGTAATACAGCGCGTGGTAACAACGTACATCACTATGGACACATACATACACGTGGTAAGCTGTATGAAGTCGCACGTAACAACTACAATCCCATGCATTGACTCAGATTTTTGGAAGATCATGTAATCGAAAAACTCCTTCCTCACCCCCTCTCTCTCTTGCTCCCCATTTTATCCACCCTGGTGTTCTCCGACCGCCTCTCCTGTCCACCCTCTAGGTGCTTTGAGGAAGCGTTAAAGGAAATTTAAAGCAGAGGGTGTCAGGAACATATTAAGGATTTGGGGGGCCCTGTGCCAAAAGTATTCTGGGGGCCCCTTGCTTGGTAAAGGTATGAATTTATGATCTAATTTCAGATTTTTCGTAGCCTCTTTGGCCAGGGTCACGGACAGTGCGCAGGCAACCTCCTCTAAATTCTAAATGTATTCGATATTGTAATATAGCAGCAGCCCACTAATATTACTCTCTGTGCCACCCTCCCATTTCAAATATGTGAGATCCTGTTTAAAAAAAATATCTTTTTGAATGGATGTTGTATGAAAACTGTATTTAAAACAATCTATTTAAGAATTAAATAAGGTCCATCAGAGTAGGACTCTCTGCAGAACAGCGGTGACTTTATCAGGGGGCCCCTGAAAGGTTGGGGCCCTGGACTTCGAGCCGACTTTGCCCATGCCTTAAAACACATTTGAGGGGTGTAGCTACCATTGTCGCACCAGGGGGCTGATTTACAAGCCCCTTGCGCCTCTTATGCCGTTGTTGCGTCACTTTTGTGACGCATCGGCGACGCAAATCCAGCACCAGTGCGGAGTACTTACAACGTGACGCATCTGGGAGATGCGTCACGTTGTAAAGCCCTGCGCCACATATAGGCGTTCCTGCGCGGGGGGGGTGGGCGTTCCGGCGCAGGAACGCCTCCTGAAAGTGGCTGAGTGAAATCTACAAGATTTCACTCCGCCACTTTCAAGGCCAAGCTGAGTCAAAACCCTGCGCCTGCTTGAAGCAGGCGTAAGGATTGACGCAGCATTGTAAGGATAGGGCAAGCCGAGCCTTGCTGGAGATGCGTTGCACTTGCGACGCAACTCCAGCAATGCGCCACCTTTACGGCAGCAGATGCGTCACGCATCTGTCCATTTTTACCCCATGGTGCGCTGCATTGTGAATGCGGCGCATCCATGGTGGCGGAGCCATGACGCACCATAACTGGCGCATCCCTGCTGATATGCAGGATACGCCAGTTATTGTAAATCTGCCCTTAAGTGCTTTGGCACCCGAGGCCAGAACCTTGAGAGGTCCTTTGAAACCTAAATTTGCTGCATTTTACTACCTCAACATCAATCAATGCGGCCATTTTCCTTGCTTGCACCTTGGCCCATGATGACACACCTGCTACGCCAAGATTTTGAAGCACGATTTAAGCAAGTAACACAAATGTTCAGTGTGTGTGAATATAATTCCCTGGAAAGCTGTACTAGAAATCGCTGGCGATAGCTGTAAATGTTTATAGCGCCATGCACTAAAAATATCCATTCCCCCTGACGGTGGACTGTAAAAACCTGAGCTCGACATTACTGTGAACAATAAATAATTGCGAGAACTGCTGACGAGATTGGAAAGCGGAGTGAAACGCGAATAGAAAAATATTCCATTCAGCAGATAGCTCCTGTTGATTGTTGTCTCTGCGCTAGACAAACACAAGTACATATTCTCCATGTTAGAGCGAGGCAGTGACAAAATGGAAGAGAGCGGTAGCTGCGACCGGTATGATTTATCCAACTCATCCAAAATTCTCGCGCGAGTTACTATATAGTCAGGCCAGCGCCGTCATCTGCACGGTCTACAGCCGCGAACCTGCTTTTATGGACGAGAATAACCATAAAAAAAGCAGGCCACTTAGGGAAACAATGGATAATTCGCACAGCTTTGAAGCCATTCATTGCATCATTGCACTGCACCCTGACTGCCCATCCAGCACTAACAGCCATATCTGTAGATTGCCGTCTGCTGGAGTGTGGCGTAAAACCTAAAGGTAAGTACTTCGGCACGGACATCGACAGAATAAATAGACGGAAATTGGATAGATGGGCTCAAGCTGGTATTTATTAAAGCGGAACAGTGCAGGCAAACCTTTTCTGGGTATGCGGTGCAGGCGCTGATATCACCAGCACAAACATGCTCCCGTATCCCGTAAGCAAAGACAGCTTGGCTGACAATGGGATGGCCGACATTTGGCAAGAATCTGTTTGTAATTTGACGTAGGATGTTTGACATTAAGGCTTGACCAATCCCCTAAATCTGAATAAAACCCGTGGGTACCCAGCTAGAGGGCGCTGTAGTGGACCCATTCGCCATAATATACTTCCTAGTGTGATTTAGACCCAAGAAAAAAACAAGCATTGGCAAAGCCAATAGGTCTCGCCTGCACAAGAGCTATTGGCTTTGGCAATGTGTTTTTGCCATTTTGTACACTAGTGCGGCTGCTGTTCGGCATGGCTAAATGTTAGCAGTGTAGAGTGTCCTTGAGTGGTGTGGGAGGAGTGGAGTGTCGTAGACTGGATTTGTGGAAGTAGTGTGTCATAGAATGCAATAGGGGAGTAGAGTGTCATAGAGTTGAATAGAGGGGAGTTCAGTTCAGTGGTAGAGAGTGTCCTAAAGTGCAGTGTCATAGTGTGCAGTGTCATAAAGTGGAGTGCGTAGAGTGGAGTGGTGTAGAGTGGAGTGGGGTGGAATAGGATGAATAGGATGGAGTAGATTGAGGTAGTGTGGTGGATTGGATTGGAGTACACTGGAGTGGATTGGTTTGGGGTAGAGTGGAGTCGGGTGGATTCAAGTGGGTGGACTGGATGGGGTGGATCAGATTGGAGTGGGGTGGATTGAAATGGGATGGGTGGATTTTATTGGGGAGGGTGGACTTGGAGTGGGGTGGAATAGAGTGAGGTGGAATGAAGTAGGATGGAATTGCATGGGCTGGGTGGGGAGAAATGAAGTGGGGTGAATTGGAGTGGGGTTAATTGATTTGGCATGGGGTGAATTGGAGTGGAGTAGTTTGGGTTGCAGTGGGGTGGATTGGATTGGAGTTAGGTAGATTGGATAGAGTGGGTGGATTGATTTCGGGTAGATTAAATTGAGGTGGATTGGACTGGGGTTGAGTGAACTGGATTGGGGTGGGTTGGATTGGATTAAGTAGGATTGTACTGGGGTAGATTGGATTTGGTTGGATTGGTGTGGATTTGATTGGAGTAGGGTGGATTAGAGTAGGGCAGATTGTTTTGGATTGGAGTGGGACATATATGAGTGGGGCATATTGTTTTGCATTGGGTGGGGCAGATTGGAGAGGGGCACACTGTTTTGGATTAGAGTGTGGCATTTTGTAATGGGCAGATCTTTTTGGACTGGAGTGGGCAGATTGGAGTGGGTCGAATTGTTTTGGAGTGGGGCCGATTGTTTGGGACTGGAGTGGGGCAGATTGGTGTGGAGCAGATTGGAGTGGAGCAGATTGTTTTGGATTGGAGTGGGGTGGATTGAATTGGAGTGGGGTGGGGTGGATTGGGGAGAGAGTGGGGTGGATTAGATTTTGGTTAGGTGGATAGGATTGGAGTGGTGTAGATTGGTTTAAGGTGGATGGGGTTGGTGTAGGGTGGATTGTATTGGAGTGGAGTGCGGTGAATTGGAGTGGGGAAGATTGGAGAGTGGTAGATTGGAGTGGGGCAGATTGGTTTGGATTGGACTGGGGAAGATAATTTTGGATTGAAGTGGGGCATATTTGAGAGGGACTGACTGTTTTGGATTGGAGTGGGGCAAAGTGGAGTGGGGCAAGTTGTAGTGGGGCTGATTGGAGTGGGCAGATTGGAGGCGGGTGGATTGGAGTGAGGCAGATTCTAGTGGGGCAGATTGTTTTGGATTGAGTGGGCTAGTTTGGTTTGGATTGAAGTAGGGCATATTTCAGTGGGGCTAATTGATTGGAGTGGGTGGGCAGATTGAATTGGAGTGGGGCAGATTGTTTTGGATTTGAGTGGGAGGGACTGTTTTGGAATGGAGTGAGGCAGATCGTTTTAGACTGGAGTGGGTTAGATGCCTTGGATTGCAGTGGGGAAGATTGTTTTGGATTGGAGTGGGGCATGTTGTTTTAGATTGGAGTGGGGCAGACTTTTAGAGTGGGTTGGATTGGAGTGTGCAGATTGTTTTGGATTGGAGCGGGCAAATTGTTTTAGACTGTAGTGGGGTAGATGCTTTGGATTCCAGTGGGGCAGATTGTTTTGGATTGGAGTGGGGCAGGTGGTATTAGATTGGAATGAGGCAGATTGTTGGAGTGGGTTGGATTGGAGTGTGTAGATTGTTGTGGATTGGAGTGGGCAGATAAGAGTGGGGCAGATTGGAGTGGGAAAGATTGTTTTGGCTTGGGGTTGATGGATTGGAGTGGGGTGAATTGAGCGGGTGGGATTATTTTGGATTGAGCGGTGCTGATTGGAGTG